>NW_028270176.1:69317979-70629985 GCF_037043375.1 Chiloscyllium plagiosum | reverse complement strand
AAGTTCAAGTTCTATATTAGGACAAGATCAATCATGATCCATTTCAAAAGGTAATTATGGAAGTCTATTTGCAGGTAAAGGGAAGTCTGGCATGGGAGACAATTTAAAAGTGGGATAAACTGAGCCTTCCGCGCCCAGCATCTTCTTGTTAGTGTGCATTGTGAAACATTGGCTGGCTATTAAGGCTCTGGTCAAGAAACACAGGACACATGTCAGGTACAGTCAGCTTGATCAAGTGATAGGCATAGGGGCTGGATAAAAGCACTTTGGATGGAAATCAGGAATACAAAAATGGGCGAGAATGTTAAGAATATTGGAAGTGATTGTCCATATATATTAAGGGCAAAAGAGTAACTGGGGAGGAAATGGGGCCTTGAAAGAGCAGTGAGGCCATCGATGTGTGGAACGACAACAGGAGATGACTAAGACACTAAACAAATATTTTACTCGAGAACCTACTGACGAGAATGACTGTGGAACTCAGGAAACTGAAGGTCACAATTGGAATGGCCTGTGCCGTCAGAACATAGAACGGAGAAAAGAACAGGCCCTTTGGCCTACGACGTTGTGCCGTCAGTTAATCTTACTGTGAAATAAAATAAGTTGACCTACGCACCCCTCTACTCTCTGTTATCTATGTGCATGTCCAGCAGTCTCTTAAGTGTCCCTAATGACTCTGCTTCCACCACCACTACTGGCAACGCATTCCATGCATTTGCAACTCTCTGTGTATAGAACCTTCCTCAGAAGACCCCTCTATAGTGAATGGTGCAGCGGACGTACAATGTCAGCTGTGAAGGTATACTGTAAAATTGGGGCAGTTCTCTGAGGACAACAGAAGGCTGAAAGCTGGTATTCACTTGCCATCGAAAGAGGTGAAAACCATTCACCATCAACATCCATCAACTCTCTCCACCTCCCCAAAGGATGCTTCCACATCCAGAAGAGACTTTCCTGCACATGTAACCATGTACTGTGTCTATTGTTCAGGACGGGATTTCCTTATCACTGGGGAGATACGACCCTAATTCACAGAGCATTGCAGACAAAATCTCTGGGACACAAGCACCAAACAATCACACCATGCTGTAGCTGACTTCTTCACCTTCCCCCTCCCACTTCAAAGATATGCAAGCCCTGGGTCTCGTCCACTATCAAATACAAGAACAATTCGCCTTCCTCGAAGGGACCCATCAACCAATCGGCATCAATGTTAACTTCACCAGTTTCCTCAACTCCCCTCCCTATCCTCCCATCGCAGATCAAACCCTCCAACTCGGCTCCACCTTCTTGACTGTCCCATCTGTCCATCTTCCATGCTAAGAATCAGCTCCACTCCGCTCCAACCTATCATCATCACCCTGCAACCTGCATAAACTGATTGATTTCCCAGCACCACTCCCATTCCAGCGCCACCCACCCTCCTATTTATCTATCAGCATCCTTATACCTCCCCTCATTCCAGATTAAGGGCTTCTGACTGGAATGTCGATTTTCCTGCTCCTGATGTTGCTTGACTGGCTATGCTTTTCCAGACTAAAACTTTTTGAATCAGCTTGACATTTTCAAATTCATGAAGGGTCTAAAGAGAGAAAATAAGGAAGGAAAATGCTCCAACGTATGAAAGTGACTAGAACAGCTCGGCAGCGATTGACGGTCATCAGGAAAGGAAGCGGAAGTGACATGAGGAAGAATGGGTTCGCACAGGGACTGGCACATGTCCATAAATCAGTATCGGACAGTGACAAAGATTCTGATTCGATGGACAGAAAGGGGAATTCGATGCTTACGTGAAAAGGATCCATTTCAGAGTGACATGGAGAGAGCAATAGAATGGTACTGGAGAGCGAGCAGAGAGAAGGTGAGCTGCAAGACCTCCGTCTGTGGTACGGCACACTTTGTGATTCTGTGTGAAACCAGATTTGAAATAACAGAATCTGTGAAGTTTGACAACGTGCTTATTTACACAACAGCATATTACACAACAGCAAATAAAGAGTTATGACATCATTCTTAACGTTGCATGCTACATGCCAGATGGAAAACTGAGTATTTCTCTGAATCACTGAAAATGTTCTTCACAGATATTGACCTCAGGTGTGAGGAATGGCGCTTTCGGAACGAATGGTGTGTAACCCCGTGATCAATGCCATCTCTTCCTGTGTGGCAGTTCCATGAGCACTGCAATTTGCTGTGCTTCCAGTCAAGTAGATGCTAACATACATTATGTAAAACATTGCGAAGCTAGCACAGAGGAGGTGATATGCCTGTGAACGTTTGAATGCCCGTACCCCATCTCTGTTGGTCTGCTGTTGCTGGGAGCCACTTCTTACTGAAACCCCTGTCATTCTGCTGTAACAAGAGGAGTTGGAGTCTCCTGATATATTGAAGTAAAAATTGGGGACCATTCAGTAACAAAATGTCAGTACAGGTTATTAACACCACGCTGACCGCAAATTAAGGAAGCGACTGCCCAGAGATTCGGCTGCGTAATTATACCCCATGATGAACAGTTCATGTTTTCATTATCATAGTGGGAAAACTGAACATTTACCCAAACAATGGGCATCCAACCTTCACGTAACATTGTTCACAAATAAAACTGACAACAAATCATCTCGTGTGCTGGAAAGGAACTGGAAAGAACACTTTGACCAGTGAATACCGCCGACAGCAAACTCTGTTGCCATGTAAAATTCAGGGAGGGAAACCTTCACAACACACCGTGAGCCAGGTGTGATTTGAACATACAGCTCTCTGAGTAGGAGTCAGACACGCCACAAGCCAATAGCCACACTCTTGTTGCTGTGCTCCTTCAAGGAAGATATCGTACTGTGATAATTTTACATTAAGACTAGCAATACAGGTCAAATATTAATGCATGTTCTGTCTCGTTCGCTCTCTGTTCTTCTGTCTCTCAAAACAATGTAACCTTCTGCTGCCTGCTTTTACTTCCCCTCTGACTCCGTCATTTCTCTCTTTTACAATTCAATGTATCTACTCCATTCTACTTGGCCTTTCCCCTCCTGCTTCATAGATTCTGCTCTTATCTTGTCTCTGAGGAGACTCATTTTAGACTGTACGTCATAGGGTGGATTCAGGACAGAGACAACGAGAGACAAAGAATTTGCGTGGGGTTAAGAAAACACGGACAGGGTTCCATTCCCATTTTCCTGTTATTGTTCAGGCTGCAGACTTACGTTGTATTACTGGCCAAGCTAAATTGCCCATCGTGTTAGGTGAAGGGGTAGATGTAGGGGAATGGGTCTGGATGGGTTGCCCTTCGGACGGTCGGTGTGGACTTGTTGGGATGAAAGGCCTGTTTCAACACTGTAAGTAATCTAATCTAATCTAATCCATATACACAGACTTTTACTGGTGACATGGATGAGTTTGCAGTGACTGGGATCAGGCAGGCACAATGAAAGCCTCAGCCTGTATTTTGATAAAGTAAAACTGGTAGAGGACAATTGCTCTTTTAGTATCTGTGCTCTGAAGATGGACCTCGCTGACACCCAGATGTTGATGTAGGTCGAAAGTGGAAAGAGTTTCAGCTGATGGAATTTAACTTGGTGGTAAATTAGAAAGCAAACAAAACAGGAATAATCTCGGGATTATGATTTAATGATGCTGGGGCCAAGGTCCTTGGAAAATTTGTTTACCGGGGTCTGTCGATAGGACTTTAAATTAAATCATGGGAGTTGACTTCATTTGCATAGAAAACTGCGGAAAAAAATTAAAAGCTTGGTGTCACGAATAGTTTTTTGGAAGAAACGTCTCATCGCAGGAAAAAAAAACTATGCTGTTAAGAGAAGATGCAATTGCACCTGCCGTCCTAAATGTCAGCTCGTGGTTACAATTCCGCACTATCACCGCTGTGGATTGGGTTCATTGCCTGGTCAGGGAAGCAGGATTATTGTCCCTGATAAGGACAACAACAAAAGCGGAGCATCTTTGACAGGAAACGCATTTTACACGCGTCCGCATGTGCCTTGAAATATTACTGCAGGGCTGCAAGGTGGCTCACTGGTTAGCACTGCTGCCTCACAGAGCCAGAGACATGGTTTGAATCCAAATGGGTCGACTGTCAGTAAGGTGCCTTATTCAGGAACAAATGAAGAGTAATAAGGTAAGGAATTGTTCTGTGAGGGTTAATCCCTGGAGGATCGGTGTGAATTTGTTGCATCAAATGGCCAGTTTCTTAACTGTCGGCATTCTATGATACCTTACTGTGTTGTTTTAGCACATGTTCAGAGAGTGGAGAAAAGTGAAAAAAAAAACAGTCATTTCCCAGTCAGTGGTTGATCCATTGTGTGATAACCAACCGATTCATCTGTGACTGAACTATCTCCCATCTTCCCTACACTGGTAATGACAGTATACAACATTCGAGCATGTTTTCATGTGTTGCATTGGAACAGCATCCTTTCTCAAGATGGACTTCCCTGGGATATAAAGAGATGATAAAAGACATGGATGGCGATGACTGGAATCAAAAGATGTCAGAAAGAATGGACAGCGTCTACTGGGAAACAAAACAGAATGGAAAGGAAGCCAACGAAGTATTGGGGGATAACGCCATTAGAAAAAACAAAACGGGGTTTCATGGGATGGTGGAACAGACGAATAGATCATGTGGCGTGAAACCATGTAAAACTGAGTTGCGTCCATATGGAAGTTTCCCAGATGATGTGAATTTGGTGAGAGTAAACAGGAGGGAAAATCCTTCATTCAGATGGATCTATAACTAGACTTTCGAGCTTCAAAACCAGCGATGAATGATAAGCAAAAGTTTGGAGCACGGTTTTTTTTTCATTCTCCAGTAATTGAAATCGAAAATGATTATTTTTCAGGAAAAACGTGTCAGATTCTGATTCGAAAATATTTGTAAAATTGCCTGCAGAAACATAATGAGTGAATTTCACCAAGACAGGGAGTCTGGGCGGCCGGGTTGGGTAAGCGTTAGCTGCACAATTTCTAATTGGTTAACGTTAATTGGAAAGATACCACATAACACCTCCAACTGAGTACGATTAAGTGTAAAAAGTGCTGGTTGTGAAGAAAGGTTTAGCAGCTTGTTCTACGTGAACTTCCATAAATTGTAAAATAACTTAACTGTTTCTGTTAGCTCAGCATTAAAGGGAAGTCGGGAAGCTCAGTCCGCTGCATAATTGGTTCATGATGTAAAGTGATGCCAACACTGTGGGATTAATTCTCGCAATGTCTCAGCTTACCATCAGAATCTCGATCTCCCCACTCACCTAACCCTTGAAACGATGGCAATAATCAAAGCGAAATTACACTATAGTGAGTTGGAACTGACCTGTCGATGCAATGCACCATTTCTTTCATCTAATGCCTTGGACATTTGGCTGCAATCACAGAGAAGGGACTGAGACCATTTGCTGCTCACCCATCTCCCCCCAAAATATCCAGTCACAAGACTCGAAAAATGTTCCTGTTTGAATCCTATAATCTTTAAAGCAGTACTTCAAACATCGTTATCATTTCGGTTCCAGTTTTGCCGACAACATTGTCCAATGAGATAAATCTAATAATTTTTGGATTGTTTTAATGGCCTGTGCGAGGTTGCAACAAAATCAGTAACATGAAACGAACTAAACATCCTTTCCAGAATTTAACACAGTACAGGATCAGCGATATGAGGAACGTCAACGTCTTCAAACGTCACCTCTGTATCTCGATTGAGAGATGGATATTCGCTCAGGGAGTATTTCTGCTGGTTGTAAGTAACTGAGGTATTTCCCAAGGCCAGAATACTCCACAAAATCATTTTTAAAAAAATAAATGCCGTTTCAATTAACATTCTTTTGCAACTTTTAAATATATATGCGCGCACGCATACATGCAAGTGCACACATATTTTTATATACATGTATATATTTGCGTATATATATATATATATATATATATATATATATATATATGGACAATATTAGGAATGGATGGCCAGACATTTGAAATTTCTTTCTGTAGAATGTGAGAGGAAAGGTTCTTCAATAATGTCCCAGATACCCACATCGGCGGAAAGTGCACCCAACTCCAGTTCCTCGACAACTGCGTTCGGGAACTGTAGCTTGAGGTCAGATCATTTTGAAGTCTGAGTGGAATTGAGCGAAGTTATAGGGAGACAGTAACACTTCAGGTACAAGAAATAGATAAATGGGATACAGTCGGGAGACGAAACACTAACAGGCAGACAGTGCAGGCATCTGCTGTGGCCGTGCCCCGCAGTAACATGTATACCATATTTGTTATTTTTGGGCTGGATGACTTACGACGGGTAAGCCATGGGGTACAGGTCTCTGGCACAGAGTTTGCCCCTTGTTTCTCAGAAGGGTGGGGGAGAGAGGAGGAGAGCATTTGTTATTGGGGACTCCATATCGATGGGAACAGATTGAGATTCTGTGGATATAGGGCAGACTCATGATTGGTATGTTGTCTCCCAGCTACCTGGGTTTGTGATGTCTCGCATCGTGTTTTCAGGATCCTTAAGGGAGAGGGGGAGCAACCCCAAGTCATTGTCCACATATGCACCAACAACATCGGTAATAAAAGTGATATGGATGTATGGCAGAATTTCAGGGATCGAGGGTGACATCTTAAATCTAGAACAAACAGAGTTGTTCTCTGTGATTTGTTGCCCATTCTACATGGTAGTGAGGTGAAGTGTAGGGAGAGAGCAGTTGAAAATGTTGTGACAAGGATGGTGCAGGAGGGAGAGATTCCGATACCCGGATAGTTGGGGCTCATACTGGAGTCGATGAACCTTTACAAACAGGATGGTCTTCACCTGAATCAGAAGAGTACCAATATACTGAGGGGATAATTTGCCAAAGCTCTTCATGAGGGTTTGAACGAATTCAGCCACGGAGTGGGAAGCTGAATTGTAGCTCCAGTTTGCAGGTGGTTGTGAGTGGTTTTGTCATAAATAGCTTTTCAGGTTTACAAGAGTGTACTGGCAAAGCTGAAGGTGGCTTGAAGTGTGTTTACTTTAACGCCAGAAGCATCTGGGATAAGGTAGATACCTGTGACTTCGACGTTGTGGCCATTTCAGAGACATGAACGGAGGACTGAAGAGAATGGTTGTTCCTGGTACCTCCGTTTCGATTTTTCAGTCAGAACAGGAGGGTCGTTTCAGAGGGGGAGATGTGGCATTATTCGTCAAGGACAGTACTATGGTAGCAAAAAGGATATTGGTGAGGATGCGACTGAATCTGCTGAGGTAGAATGGACTGAGATTAGAATCAGGAATGGAGAGGTCACCACAAAAATGTTCTAGATATATGGAGGAAAAGATTGCAAAGATGTTTCTGGATAGGAACAAAAGTGACAGGGTAGTTGTTATGGGGAGCTTTAACTTTCCAAATATTGATTGGCAATGTTATCAGTTCAGTACCTCGGATTGGTCAGTTTTTGTCCAATGTGTGCAGGAGGGTTTCCTGACGCAGCATGGAGACAGGCCAACAAGACGCAGAGCCACATTGGATTTGCTTCTGGGTAATGAACTCAGCCAGCTGTTCTATTTGGATGTAAGTGAGCACTTTGTTGATAGTACCACAATTCGGTTATGTTTATTTAGTGATGGATAGGAATAGGTATTTATTGCAGAGCATGAGGTATCGCGGGGAGAAAGGCCATTATGATGCGATTAGGCAAGAGTTAAGATGCACTGCATGTGGAAAGTAACTTCAGGGGTTGTGCACACCTGAAATATAGAGCTTATTCAGGGAAAAGCTACTGGTAAGTATATATGCGTCATGCAGGGAATATGAGGTCGACACAGGGAGCTGGGTTTACTGAAGAAGTTAAATCTCTTGACAAGAAGGAGAAGGAAGCGTATGTAAACATGAGATATGAAGGCTGAGGTAGGACGCTTCGGAATTAAAAGCTAACCAGGAAGGGCCTAAAGAGAGAGCTACTTCGAGCTAAGAGGAGGCATGAGAAGTCTTTGTCTGGCAGGAACAATGAAAATCCTGAAGCTTTCAATTGGAAATTCAAGAATAAAAGAATGTCTAGCATATGATTATGGCCTCTCCAGAACAGAAGTACGAAGTTGTTAGCGGAGTCCAAGGATAGCAGAGACGCTGAATGTATTTATTTTTATCATATCTAAAATGAAAATGACAATGTTGTCGAAGAGAGTGTTGAGATGCAACCTAATAGAATAAACGAAATTGACATTCACAAAGAGGAGTTGTTAGCAATTCTTGAAAGTCTAAAACTAGGTTTGTCCCCTGGACTTGATGGGATGTATCCGAGGATTCACTGCGAATCGTGGGAGGAGATTGCAGAACCTTTGACTATAAGATTTATTTCATCAGTGTTTATGTAATTAGTGCTAGAAGACCCGAGTTTAGCAAATATTGTCCCCTTCTTCATGAAGGGGAGTAGAGACGATGCTGATAATTATAGAACAGTGATCCTTAGCTTCCTTGCAGCTAACGTTTTGGAACAGATTATGAGAGATGGGATTTATGATCATCGAAAAAGGAAGAAGTTGTTTTGGGATAGTGAATACGATTTTTTGAATAGCAGGTTGTGCCTCACAAACCTTATTGATATCTTTGAGAAGGTGAGCAAATAGGTGGATGAGAGTAAAGTGGTTGATGTGCTGGATCTGGTTTTCAGTAAGGTACTGTCGGCTATTGCATGAAATACAGAGTCATGGGACTGAGGATGGTTTAGCGGTTTGGATCAGAAATTGGCTCGCTGAAAGAAGACAGTGTGTGGCAATTCATGGGAAATGATGATCCTGGAGTTCAGTTCCTGATGGTGTACCACAAGGCTCCTTTTTGTTGTTTGTCATTTTTATAAATGACCTGGATTAGGGCATGGAATGATGGATTCGTAAGTTTGCAGATGACATTAAGCTCGACGATGTTGTCAATCGTGCTAATAACTGCTGACGGTTACAGAGGGACATGGATAAACTGCAGAGCTGACCTCAGAAGTGGCAAATGGAGTTTAATGTGGAAAAGTGTGAGATAACTTACTTCAGAAGGAGTTCTTGGCTAATTGTAATACTCTTGGAAGTTTAGATGTGCAGAGCGATCTCCGAGCCCATGTATATAATTCTCGGAAAGTTACCACCCACGTTGACAGGTTTGTTTGCAAGGAGCACGGTGTGTTAGTTTTTCTTGGGAGAGGGATTCAGTTTCAGAGCGACGTTATCACGTTGCAGCTCCAGAAATTAACTGGGGTGGCTGCACTCGTAGAGTTGCGTGCATTTTTGGTCGGCACATTATACGATGGATGTGAAAGCATTGGAAAGGGTGCAGAGGACATTTTCTATGATGTTGCCTTCTATAGAGAGATGGTCTTACGAGGAAAGGTTGAGGGACTTGAGGCGGTTTTTGACAGCGAGAAGACGTTTGAGGGGTGAATTTAGAGAGACATAGAAGATGATCAGAGGTTTCCATAAGGTGGACAGTGAAGGCATTTTTCTTCAAATGGTAATTTTGGCACAAGGGCATATCGATGTAAATTGAGCGTGATAGATACCGAGGTAGGTTCCTTTATCAGTGAGTAGTAAGGGTGCTGAACGCCTTGCCTTCAACACACGTAGACTCAACAACTTTCAGGGCAATGAATTTGTCATTGTATAAACTTGTGGCTTATGGTGGTAAAATACTAGTCAAATTGGTATCACAGGTCGGTGCAACGTTAGGGCCAAACTGAACATTTTTACGGTGTAATATTCGGTGTTTGAACTGTTCTTCAGCTTGAAGTTGCATTCGTCTCTAGTCACTATCAGTAAAACCAACACCTGGAGAGAACCGAATGTGCAACTTTGGCACCTTACGCAATTCCATTCTGTCATGCAAGTACAGCAAACTGACGAATTGCACCACTGTACTGCCCTGTACTAATGACCAATGGCTACTGATCTTACCACTGGGCCCCTCAAACCAATTACTCTTTTTTTGCTGAAGATCTGAAATGAACCACAGCGCAGAGGAGGTTATACTGATGATGGATCATCGATTATGGAGCATGAGGTTCAGGAAAATGACATAGTAAAATGTGGTGAAAATAGGCATTATTGAATTCTGTGTTCGTTTACCGTGGCTTCCTGCGTTGATCACAGGCAATGTTATGTCGCCTCTGTACTGGGATTTTCCTTCTATCGGTATCAATTCGTCAGAGAATTCGATTCACTGGTACTTCACCAGCATCCTTTGGAATGTTCGTACGGCACAATGACCCACACTGTGCACAACGTCAACAATCTTCTGCATTACTACATCCAAGGGCACGTGGCATGGTTTTTACAAATAGTGAAAATTGAATAATGTCATGCAAGGGCAAATTGAATTTTAGTTTAATTAGTAAAGTCGCAAGAATCCAGAGTAAGTTTCAAAATGTCAGAAATTCACGTTCATTACCTTGGTCAGAATTCCAGCCCAGCAAGAGGGAAATCTGTCCCTGAATCCCCAGCATCCATGTAATCGCTTGCTCCATGTGTCCACTTGGAAACCTATGTGAAAGGATGTTCAGCCTGTCAGAGAACTTGTGAGAATCCTCCACTGTCTGACCTAAAGCTGAAACAGGAGCTATCTATTCCAGCTTGGAGGGTAGCGAAGTGGAGGTGAGACAGAAAATATTAATTGCTGTAGATTCACATGGTTCTCGTTGTGATTGTTTGAAAACCTGGGCCAGAAAAGACGCAAGCAGAAAGGAGCAGAAGTAGGCCATTCTTTACACCGGTCCTGCCCCGCCACGCCATTCTGTACCATCATAGCTCACACAGCACTTTTATGTCTTTTTGCAACGTATCCATATCATCGTATTGTCAAGTGGCTAACACATATTTATCGATCTCTATCATAAATAGACATCGACGTTATTAATCGCTAAGAGGAAAATTTTGCATTTGGAGACAGTTGGGTTTCTGCATGAATGTTATAGGTTTTGCAGATGAGCAGCCGAGTCTGGTCTGAACACCTTTCAAACCATAAACTAAAACTCGACTCTGATGAGATTTGCATCCACAACTTTTGGATGGCAGTCTTAAGAAAGGCGTAGAAATTCAACGCGCTTTCCATTGCACCACAGAGTCGCGGCCTCACCCAGTTTTCAGCACTAAAGTTTGCCTGAGAACGATTTCGTTCGGGACGCCCATCTCACGTCTGTCTGACCTCGTCACACTTTCCAGAATCTGGTCCTTATCCAAGTGTGCTCTGAATCTTCAAGTGTTCGGCTACATACTGCTGAAATGTCCTCATAACACTTAGCATTACCATACGTTCAAATAAGAAATTCCAGACGAACAACACTCTATGGGTGAAAGCGTTCTTCCAAAATCTCCTCTCAACCGCTTTTCTCCTGCTTTTCATCTATGTCACTGGTTATTATTCCTTCCCGAAAAGCCGTATTCCTGTCATACTTATCGATCATCTTCATAATACGTGCATATTAATCAGTTTCTCACTCAGCCTTCTCTGTGCTTAGTTACACAGCCCCAGCTTAGCGCATCTACCTTCACAATGGGAATAGTCCAGCCCTTGGCATTATTTTCATCTCCTGTGAACTTCTCCTCCTGCAATCAGACAGTTCCTGCAGTCTTGCGATTACAACGGAAAAAGAAATGTTCTTTGAAGAAATGCTAAAATGTCTGAACAAAATCAGCAGCTCTTGTCCATCTATGATGAGAAAGGACAGTTAACGCTTCGAGTCCAAAGATTCGTGTTCGGAACTGATGGGATGTGTGGCTGGGTGAAAAATGTGGAAGAGGGCGGACAGGATCCAAAATGATTGATGTTGGGTCCTGAAATCTGCATGGTCTTTCAGTAGAAAATGAGTTGCCGATCTTCCAGCTTGCACTGTGCCTTGAAGAACTGCAGCAGACCAGAGACTGGTATGATGGCTTGGGTATGCAATGCAATGTTAAAGTGTCAGGACACTGGAAGACCGGGGTAATTTTTGTTGATTCTGGACAGAACTTAAGTGATCTCAGCTTTGTCACCGACTCTGTTTTCCTCTCCATTATAGAGAGATCACATTCTCAGCAGGAACTACAGTTTTCTGGATTGAATGAAGTGCAGACAAATCACTGGAAGATGTGTCTGGAAGTTTCCACATTGAGGAGAGACATCGGAAACCAGCAGGAAATGTATCTTACAACATAGAACGTTACAGTGCAGTACAGGCACTTCGGCTCTCGATGTTGCACCGACCTGTGAAAATAATGTGATGTCCATTGCAATGGAAAATTAACATTTCTTTTGAAACCAATAAAAGCACAGGGAAACAAAAAAGTAAGGGCCTGACTTTGCAGAGGGCAAGTGTTGCAGACAGAAAGAAAATCTATGTATATTTAAACCGAACTAATAGCAGACTTACAAGGCCAGCAAACTACCATATCAACAGCCAAGGAATTAGGAAAAAAACAACTCCATATCTGGAAAGGAACTCGAATCTTTCTTGCCACTGACATTGAAGTGTTCACAAGAAGAAGCGAATTGTACTTTAAAGGGAATATGTGAAAGCTATCAAGCGCCCATTACATGAGGCGTCTTGCCAATGTATTACCTGGGACATGGGAAACCTGAATTTGATGGAACGCGCTACATGCTGAAAACTTTCTGGCCCAAGAGAAGGAAAAACGGACATTAAACATGGAACAGCAAACACATAAAGCTCAGCTTGCTATGATGCAAATGGTCGCCCAGCTGTTGAAAGGAGGTGCTGCGTGAAAAGAAGAGCTGGCAGAGGTAAATCTGGCGGGTGCTTTGTTTGCAGAGCAATGGACCACTGAATGAGGCAGTGCACGCCCAGGCAGCCTCAATCGGCCCTGGAGGCTAAGCAGCAGGGTGACTAATGGAGGAAGGCTGAGGTGGAGATGGGCAGCCCCAAAGTTACAGGTAAGCCTCTTTGCTTTATGCTTGGCAACGAATACTCGCTTATGCACATCTCTACTACTAACCTTATGGGCACTGAAACACCTCCCACGTCTACACTGAGCACTGAGTTTTTGCAAATCGTGAACTATATTTTCAGTACAACGATGATGCATATAAGTCAATGCTTACATCTATGTTATATGTGGAGGGTGCACCTCTTATCTTTTTGGAAGATACAAGGGCAACATATTCAGTTCATTAATGAACGCAGTTCAGAGAGTCGACGCAAATAAAGATGCACGGAAGCTTCCTGAACTTAATGGGTGCATCAGGAGTCGTGACACGAGAGAGATTTACCGCACCCCTATTGTGCGAAACCAGGAATGGGGAAACATTTCTGTTATCGGAATGCTTTTCTTTCAATCTGATGTCTCGGGTTCTCAAAGTGAGACTGGGGTCGGATTTGCGCAGTACCCCGACGGGCTTGCAGGTAATACAAAAATAAGATTTACCAGTGCAGGCTGGAAAATACGAATCACGACCCCTGATGCATGTCAGAGAGCGATAGGTTCCGTGAGCGATTCACTCAACCAGGAAACAAGTCGCCATTTTAATCCCATTAACACCGATTTTCTTGCTGTAGATATGATGCACTGCACTGCACACATACACCGCGATGGTCCTGACTAATCATAAGAGAAGGATTGGTTCAGGAGATTGGTTAAACCAGATCAGTTGTTATTGTGCCAATTTTATTGGAATGATCACAGATGTGCTGTCACTTTAAACTTTTTTAAGTATCTGTGACCGTAAGTAGACCCTGTTTTGTTGCTGTGGAAGGCTCTTTTCCTCACGGATCATTGGCGAAGGCATCCAGAGACAGGTGTCAGAATTTGGGACCATGGGTACGACAGGCACAAAAAACGAAAGATTGTATCTTCAGGGTCGGTGTGGGTATCTGCTTCAATGCAGTTATAAGGACGTATCGGAAGAAACTAAATTGGCTAACTCAGGCAGACAGGGCAGTCCTGGTAATCCCCGCCAGGAGTGTCGTCTGGCGTTTACCAATGGTAGATGTCTCGTAACCAAGATTAAGAAGGGTCCCAACTGATTTCAGGGCAAAAGGCAAACACGATGTGGGGCTCATACGAACCCTTAAGAATAACCCCGAAGTCTGAGTATCGTCCTTGCAAAGCAAAAGAGCCGTTAAAACCCGAGGCTGTGCAAGGAATTACTCCAAGTCTTTGAATCTCTCCTATAGGCTGGAGTGATAATCCCCGTGAATATTCACTGGTGAGAACACCCACTTTTTTCATTCAAAAAGGCAAACATTCCAGGTGAATCGGGGGAATGGAGGTTTGTTCATGACCTGCAGGTTATCAAGAACGCTGTTGTTCCGCACACCTCAAATGTTCCCAACCCCTAGATTATATTGGCTCAAATTCCACCGGATGTAAATGGCTCTCTATTGTGGATTTAGCAAATGCCTTGTTTTGTGTACCGTTACACGCCGACAGTCAATTCTGGTTCACTTTTCCATTCAAAGGCCAATAGTATACTTTCACGTGACATTTTCAAGATTACTGTGAGTCCCCACCATAATTAACAAGGCTCTACACAGGAGTCTGGAGACTCTTGCTTTAACCGGGGGGTCAGCACTTCTGCAGTATGTAAGCGAATGCTTAATCGCAGCATCAACATAGAAACAATTTGAGAAAGGTAGGCTTACGATGCTCTGCCATCTAGTCTCGCAAAACTACAACTTGTGGAACAACAGTTGAAGTTCTTAGGTCACTTAATATCTGAACAAGAAAAGGTCATTGGTCAAGACAGAGTTCAAGCAAACCAACAAAATTCAAAGGAGAAAGTGAGGACTGCAGATGCTGGAGATCAGAGCTGAAAATGTGTTGCTGGAAAAGCGCAGCAGGTCAGGCAGCATCCAGGGAACAGGAGAAACGACGTTTCGGGCATAAGCCTGAAGAAGGTCTTATGCCCGAAACGTCGATTCTCCTGTTCCCTGGATGCTGCCTGACCTGCTGTGTTTTTCCAGCAACACATTTTCAGCAAAGCTGCAAAGCCTCACATGAAGAAACAATTGCTAGCCTTTTTGGTAATGCGATCCTACTTAGAATGTTTAACCCGCATTACGCAACCCTTTAGGCGCCCATAAGTGACATAGCTCATGGCTCAGTTTTGCAGAGCTAGAATCCGTTGCAGTGACCCCTGAGGCCGAGATACTTTTGTTGAATTGAAATGGCTCTCCAAACTACACCGACACTGGGATTCCAAATCCAAACAAGCCTTTTGTCCAAACAATGGATGAGAAGCGTGCCTGCATGACATTTGTGCTGATGCAGAATTATGTGTGGAAAATTGAGGCCAGTAGCTTATTTCTCACCTCAACTTAGATCCCGTAACGGCAGGATTGCATAAATGCCTCCGTGTCGTGCCTGCATTTGAAAAAGCTGTTGTAGCTTCCAGGGACATAGTCGGCTTTGTTGAATTAAACCGACTGGTCCCACATGCAGTATCCTAACTGCTTTCTGAGCAAAACACAGCACATATGTCGGCAGCACGTTGGTTCACATACAATGCTATGCTATTGGAGAAGCCTAACATGACAATAAAGCGATGTAACGTCCTCAATGCTGCTTGTCTTCTCCCCACAGAAGGAGATGGAGACCCACATGACAGTGTCGCCGTAATTAATGACATTTGAAGCCCGAGATCAGACGTGTAGGATTCACCAATTTAGAATCTGATACGGCGTTTTATTGTGGATAGGTCAGCATTCAGAAGCAAAGAGATAGGCCAGTGTCTGGTATGTTGTAGCAACTACCCACCAGGTAGTCAAAGCGGGATCACTTCCTTCTCATCTGTCAACGCAAGCAGCAGAGCTGATTGCCTTAATTGAGGCATGTAAATTGGCCGAAGGAAGAACAGTGAATATTTACATCGACTGGAGATATGCATTAGGGGTTGTACATAATTTTGTATCCCTGTGGAAAAACAAGGGCTTCTTGACCTCCACTGGAAAGCCAATCACATAACATGGCCCGATCTCTGACCTCCTGAAAGCAGTCCGATTGCCGAAATCAATCACTGTGTGTACGTGTGAAGCCCACAGGAAAAATTATGATTCAATTTCTCAAGGCAATCAAAATGTAGACTCAGCGGCAAGGACGGCAGCCAATCAGCCGCCAGGTGATGAGTTTGACATGTGTATGTGTATGTCAAATATTTGTAATCCAAAGCAGACTTATGGGAGTTACAGTCGTAGGCCACATCGAAGGAGAAGTGTGAATGGACAAGGGCAGGCTGCAGAATGAGGGAATGGGTGTGGTGTGGCCCCAATGGGAAACCCTGTCTACCACGATCTTTATTCCCTTTCTATGCCAAAGTAACACACGGTAAGGACCATGTGTCCAAAGTGGGCATGTACGACACTATTTCAGCACACTGGTACAGAAAGGGATTTAGTCATTACTCATAAAAATAATGTGAATAATGTGTTATCTGTGCCACTAATAATGTGGATACCATTGAATCAGGCAGAACACCCCCAATCCCAAAGACCCTTTGAACATTTACAGATGGATTTTATTGAACTAACACCCAGCGAAGGGAAAAAGCAATGTCTGGTAATAGTTGATGTTTTCCCAAGGGGTGGAAGTGCTCCCACGTCTAAGCAGGATGCCAGTGCGGTAGCCAAGGCTTTGCTAACTGAAATAATTCCGAGATGGGGTATCGCTGATAGGCTAAGCAGCGACAATGGAAAGCCATTTATAAATATTGCCCTCCAGCAGATCAGTGATTACTTGGGAATAAAGGTGAGGCAACATTGTACCTATCACCCAGCGAGCAGTGGGGCAGTGGAAAGAGAGAAAACTACCCTTAAAAATAAATTGGCAAAATGTTGTGAGGAACTAGAGGTGACATGGACAAAGGCATTTCCAATTGTGCTAACGTATATGAAGGAGAGGAAGAGTAAATCTTAGGACGTTTGAGATTTTGTTTGGAATGTGGCCCAATACAGAAATTGGCCCAAGACCGATTGTAAAACAGATAACAGATAACATTCACCTCTATTGACAAAGCCCTAGCCAGAGAAACAATAGCCAACCTGCTGAACAGACATAACAGAAAACAGGACTTTGAACCCATCAACAAAGACGGCATACTTAAACTACTGGACTTGTGCCTCACAACAAACTTCCCATTCAACAACCAGATATACGAACAAATCAACGGAACACTCATGGGCTCACCGATCTCGGGACTCATAGCAGAAGCAGTAATGCAAAGGTTAGAACAAACAGTCTTACCACAAATTCAACCCAAACTCTGGGTCAGATACGTGGATGACACCTTTGCAATAATTAAAAACACGGAAATAGAGAAAACACACCGGATCATCAACTCCACTCTCACAGGAATCCGATTCACGAGAGAAGAAGAAATGGACAACCAACTCCCATTCCTAGACGTGATGGTACAGAGAACACCAAACGGAGAATTCACCACAAAGGTATACAGGAAAGCCACACACACAGACCAAGTCCTGAACTATGAAAGCAACCACCCCAATATACACAAACGAAGTTGCATCAAGACACTATTCAAAAGAGCCACAACACACTGCAGCACACCAGAACTGCAAAAAGAGTAAGAGGAACACCTATACAAGGTATTCGCCAAAAACGGATACCTGCTCAATTTCATCAACAGATGCCTAAGTGACAGACCACAGAACGAGGACATGCCACAACCTAAAGGACTAGCCAAACTACCATACATCAAGAACAACTCTTAACTGACAGCCAGACTACTGCGACCACTCGGACTCATAACAGCACACAAACCAACAGCCACACTCAGACAACAACTCACCAGAACGAAGGACCCGATACCCAACATGAGCAAAACTAAAGTAGTCTACAAAATCCCATGCAAGGACTGCACAAAACACTGTATAGGACAAACAGGAAGACAGCTAACGATCCGCATCCACGAACATCAACTAGCCACGAAACGACACGACCAGCTATCCCTAGTAGCCACACACGCAGACGACAAGCAACAATAATTCAACTGGGACCACACTACCATTATAGGGCAAACCAAACAAAGAACAGCCAGGGAATTCCTAGAAGCATGGCACTCATCCACAAACTCCATCAACAAACACATCGACCTGGACCCAATATACCGGCCACTACAGCGGACAGCTGAAACTGACAACCGGAAGCGGCAGGGACAGGCCAGTATAAATGCCGGAGGAAACACCACAGAAGCGCTTCACAGGAGGCTCCTAAGCACTGAGGATGTCACCTAGACAGGGGACGAAACGTTTGCAACAAAAACTTCCAGCTCGGCGAACAGAACCACAACAACGAGCACCCGAGCTACAAATCTTCACACAAACTTTGAACACCTCTGGTCGAGAGACGCTAAGACAAGCCAGGAAATGGGAATCCTAAGCGCCACATACAAACAACTCCGGTTCCTGCATGAATGCCGAAAGAATCGAATCCTTCCACCAAGTGTCAGAGACAGACCGCCAGTCAACAATCCACAAGCCAGAGACACAGCCAGACAGAACGGATTCAGGATGATCCAGGTAATGATTACAGACGCTCACAAACGGCTTCACAGATACAGACAAGAGATTGCGCGCCAAAAGTCGTTAATTTCAAAAACCACTAATCAAGAATGGACCCGGACCATAGAACAGGCTGTCACTATAGGACAGAAGAGGACTACACACCGCAAAAAACGGCACTAAAAGAAAAAATGGCCAAGCTAACACACAACATAGAGGACACCACAACACACACCTGGGTTAAAAACCTCTCCCACAAACAGCTCACAGACACGGAAAGAACAATACTGGCCAAGGGACTCAACTACAACCACAGGGACGGCAAGACAGCAGACTTCCTAGCAGCACGAGAATGCTCACTCAGTAACAATGGACTGACGGAAGAGACACAACAAACAGTGAGACAAAGTATTGTACCCATGATAACAAGGAAAAGACAAACACATAACCTCAACACCAAGGAGAGGGAAGCACTAAAATCACTAAGAAACGAAAAGAACATAATCATACTACCAGCAGACAAAGGAAGAATGACGGTCACCCTGGACAAAGCAGAGTACATCCAAAAAGCACAACTACTTGCAGATACCAAGTCCTACCAAAAGAGGGAGTTTGCCCCACCCCACAGCTCACCAATAGGATAAACAACACACTGAGGAATCTACAAAAAACGGAAAGATAACCAGGTCTGACCTACAGAGAATGAAACCTGAAAGCAACAACACCCCCAGATTCTATGGACTACCTAAAGTGCACAAACCAGACATCCCACTCAGACCCATAGTATCACTACCAGGGACACCATCACACAAACTGGCTAAAGAACTACAGCAGAAACTGAAACACCTCATCAGCGGATCCAGACACTCTATACAATCAACACATGATTTCTTGGACATCATCAGAAATATAAACATAGACAAAGAAGAAACCATGGTCTCATTCGACGTAACGGCACTGTTCACCTCTATTGACAAAGCCCTAGCCAGAGAAACAATAGCCAACCTGCTGAATAGACAAAACAGACAACAGGACGTTGAACTCATCAACAAAGACGGCATACTTAAACTACTGGACTTGTGCCTCACAACACACTTCACATTCAACAACCAGATATACGAACAAATCAATGGAACACCCATGGGCTCACTGATCTCGGGACTCATAGCAGAAGCAGTAATGCAATGGTTAGAACAAACAGTCTTACCACAAATTCAACCCAAACTCTGGGTCAGATACGTGGATGCCACCTTTGAAATCATTAAAAACACGGAAATAGAGAAACAAAACACCGGATCATCACCTCCACACTCGCAGGAATCCGATTTACGAGAAAAGAAGAAAATGACAACCAACTCCCATTCCTAGACGTGATGGTACAGAGAACACCAAACGGAGAATTCACCACAAAGGTACACAGGAAAGCCACACACACAGATCAAGTCCTGAACTATGAAAGCAACCACCCCAATACACACAAACGAAGTTGCATCAAGACACTATTCAAAAGGGCCACAACACACTGCAGCACACCAGAACTGCAAAAAGAGGAAGAGGAACACCTATACAAGGTATTCGCCAAAAACGGATATCCTCGCAATGTCATCAACAGAAGCCTAAGGGATAGACTACAGAACGCGGACATGCCACAACCCAAAGGAGTAGCCACACTACCATACATCAAGAACATCCCTGAACTGACAGCCAGACTACTGCGACCACTAGGACACATAACAGCTCACAAACTAACAGCCACACTCAGACAACAACTCACCAGAACGAAGGACCCGATACCCAACATGAGCAAAACTAATGTAGTGTACAGGATCCCATGCAAGGACTGCACAAAACACTATATAGGACAAACAGGAAGACAGCTAAGGATCCGCATCCACGAACATCAACTAGCCACGAAATGACACGACCAGCTATCCCTAGTAGCCACACACACAGACGACAAGCAACATGAATTCGACTGGGACAACACTACCATTATAGGGCAAGCCAAACAAAGAACAGCCAGGGAATTCCTAGAAGCATGGCACTCATCCACAAACTCCATCAACAAACACATCGACCTGGACCCAATATACCGGCCACTACAGCGGACAGCTGAAACTGACAACCGGAAGCGGCAGGGACAGGCCAGTATAAATGCCGGGGGAAACACCACAGAAGCGCTTCACAGGAGGCTCCTAAGCACTGAGGATGTCACCTAGACAGGGGACGAAACGTTTGCAACAAAAACTTCCAGCTCGGCGAACAGAACCACAACAATAACAGATCACTGTGAGGACGAGATGTTATGTTACGGTATAAAACTCTCCACACTTCTGTCTCAAATACAGAATCAAAAGAAGGGCAGCACTACCCCAACCAGCAGAAGGGAAGATGCACAATCTAGAACTGAAGACTGGATAGTGGTGAAAGACGTCAGGAGCAAATGCATGAAGGCGAAGAGGTGGCTGGGACCGTTCCAAGGGCTCCCTACAACACAGACAGCTGTTAAGGTCGCCGAAAGAGCCACGTTGATACACGCCAGCCATTGCAAACGTGTAGCTGACCTTGAGGAGACATCGGACAACACGGGATCCAAATAAGTGTAAGTAATGATTAGAAGACTCATAGAAATATGGGGCTGCGTGGCAGGACGAGTCGTGAAGGCAGGGGTGTCTGGGATACAACCGCAGACGTTAATATTAACCAAGGATGTTAAGTTGACATTTACATGCCCGTTTGGTAACCAGGACGACTATAGATAAGGCAATAAATGTTAACACAGAGATCCTTTTGTACCCAGTTACTGGCACTGAGTAGTATCCCCCACGGCTACAGGTACACCTGACACGGGATATCAGTTTCCTGTTATCAAAGAAGGAGGTGCCATGGGCAAGGGTAATAATAACCAAGATTCAGGAGAGTAATGAGGAAGCCTGGTGGTGTGGAATAGATAGACTCTTCTCCGATATCTATAGACAGTTGAATATAGTGGTACAGCCTCGCACCCACCCCGCCCGAGATGCAGTGCAGAAGGTCCTCCAAGAAATAGTAGCTCCTGGACTCGAAAAGATGAATGTCCAATGACCCGCACTGCAGATGAGCGGAAAGGCCTTTTCCAATCTGACAGAAATGGAAGAAACAAAGAAACTGAATGTGCAGCTAAAATGATCACAAACGAAAAAAGTAAAAGTGGATTCATTGAGAAAACGTACAGCGCCATATTTCACTTTCCGAGGAAGTCTACTGTTAAGGACTCAGTGTTCTCACTGCTGTACCAATGGGGGATTTCCTCTGACCATTTATGTTGTTTACAACCTTCCCAAAGGAATTATGGAACTGGCAATTAATCGAGTATTGTCACAAACAGGATTCAGACTAGCATAAAACAAAAAAGTGCGAATCCTGGAAATCTGAATCAACAACAGGAATTGACAGAGAAACACTGCAGGCCTGCCAGCATCTGTGGAGACAAAGAGATTTAATGTATCATATCACAGATTCAGGCTACTTATGCTTTTTATTGTTTTATTGCCGGGGTAATTGTCAATTTCACTTCACGAAACAGCATACTTACCAGAATCTCTCATTAGCTGACAGACGTCATCTGTAAAAATGCAAAATTCCTTATTAAGCTGTAATGCTGTTGCTGTTGCCCTGAGTTGGTGAAAGGCTGGCCTTCATTACCTTTTTCTTCGCCTTTATGTCGATGAGCAGCCATAGTGAATGGAGAATTTCTGTTTGCCTCCCTTTGTCTCTCTGTGCCATCTCACTCTCTTCTACATTCCCCCACTCTCTGTCTATCAATATCCCTCATTTTTCATTTCTACTCTTGGAAAAGTGTTAAAATCGGAGTCTGGTCCGTGGCTTTCTCATCCCCCCCGGCCAGAGTGTGTCGAACTGGGCTCACAGTCTCCAAGTAATGTCTGTGTTACTTAGGTCTGAGATCAGGTGACATTTGTTCACACAAAACGTTATGAGCTTTTACAATTCTAAATAGTAGTCATAATAGACCAGAAAAAAAGCAGTTTCACTCCAATAAAAGGATTTCTATGGTGCCATTGCCGTTTGCCTAAAATCAATGAATGATGACAGCAGACAATGAGAGCCATTATCTCATTGGATGCGTAATTACTACAACATTGTCCTGCAAGTCTGCAGTGTCTCCTGCGTCTCTTCATTATTCCCAAAAAACTTGAAAAGACGGACGGAGAATAATAGTAGAAGAGATAGACAAATCCTTGTCGAACAGAGTAAAAAGAACTCTGCGTTGAATTAGCAGGATAGAACATAGATTAATGGGTCCACATCAGGCGGTAGGGCTTGGTAGCACGAAATAACAACGGTCTGAGCTCAAACACAGGAAGCATGCTGAGCCGTCAGTTTCGCGATGTTGGATAAACAATACGGCTTTTACAAAAAGTTTAAACAATGAACTTTCAATGTACAGAACATTTGACAGCATTTGACATCATTAACGCCTGGTTATTACCATATGCTTTAACTGACGAAACCACAGACACTGTTCTTCAAACCAATAAGGGCAGTTAATGAAGTATATGATCACAGTTAATCGGACCACCTTTCTGTAATAAAGCTGCTCCATGAGAATTTATATCAACATCCGCTCGTGCAGAAAAGAAGTTCACAGCTGGTGACTCTCCACTGAAAATGTACAGGAAGAGGCAATCTCTTCTTGCTTTGATTTAAAACTGATGCCTTCACCTCTTTAACCTGACAGGATAAACAGTATGCATTCATCCTCTCGGGGGCCGATTTACCGCCTGAATATGCACAGAGGGAAACTCATACCAAGAGACCAGGGTAATGGTGGTGAATCTACCAGGAGTGGTGTGTGAGTCGATGTTAACAGTGGGCAGTAAGGGCTAAACCATTAGACTGACATTGATCCTTGTACCAACAGCTCCTCACTCACTTTCTGCCTCATTCATCCCAGTCATCATTGACTTTCAGTTTATCCTACTTTCCCTTCGAAACTTTACACTTGTTCCGGACCAGTGTCGGGTGTCCACTTGGAAACTGCAGCTTTTTCAAACGAAATTCAGGAGAATACACGTCACTCTTTGGGATAGGCTTCACTGCCCAACCATAATTACTCAAAAGATAGAGATGGTAAGTTACTTTACTTCTTCCTCGAAGTGCTCAACACAGTGATACAGCCATGATGTCGATAGGGAGGAAGTTCCAAGAATTAAACCCAGCGACATTGAATGAACAGCGTGATAGTTTCAGCTCAGAAAGGCGAGATCCTTAGAGGGGATTTGCAGTGACAATTTATTCGTGTATGTGCTGCCATGGCTGCCAGAGGATGTGGTGGAGGCTCGTAAAATTGCAACATTCAAGATGCATTTGAAATGGTATATGAGTAGGAAGGTTTTGGAGGGAGATGCGCCGTGTGCTGGCAAGAGGGACCAAATTGGGTTGGGATTTCCGGTCAGCACGGACAGGTTTGAACGCAGGGTCTGTTACCCTGCAGTACATCTCTATGACTCTAAGATTCCAGCAATCAATCACTGGATTCCTTCTGGCAGAACCGGGTCTGTGTTCTCTGTGGAAGCAGAAAATGGTTTTCATTCAGATTAGCCACAAGAAGAGAAATAAATCTTCATTTCCTGACTTGGAATTTTATCCAGGCCTCGGCGATTCAAACCAAGACTCTGAAGCAAGGACTCCACTGAAGTTCACAATAACCCTTTCGACCTAACCTGTACAAACTCTTGTGCCTATCGTTCTTTGTCCCCACATTTTGAAGCACCGGTACTTTCCGTGGGTGGTGAAGGAGCTAACTACTGACTCGCAGAAAAAACCATGTGGTCAGAGACCCGATCGATCTGTCATGCAGCGGGAAGTGCATTTCTCAGAACAGACGTGTTTGCTTTGTGGGCCTGAAACCGAGCTCGATCACACACAGATACGGTGTCACAGCCGCCAGCAGATGTGGAGACGGTTGGGATGGTTTCATTCGCACTCTGGGAAAAAGACAGGATCCTAAATTCAGGGGAGCTAAGTGTCACAGATAGAAGGCTGAGAATTGGTTTGGGAACGATATGAGTCATGACCGAATGGCGGGCAGACCAGATGGGCTGAAAGCTCTAACTGTACTCTGATGCCTTCTGGTGTCTGGCCATCCAGTATCGAAGGAAATAGAAACAGAGTTAATCGTGCATTTCGAAATCCTCCTCTCATAACTCGGCGTGGTGAGAGATGAAACAGATCTGCAATTAAATTTTGAGACTGGGAGAATGTTTGGAGACGGAGTAATAAAAGAGAAACTGAGTATAAAGTTGAGAGTCAGGAGATATTCAATAAAAAGGTAGACGGAGATGGACATGGAGAAATAGGTGTCACTGGTCTTGAAGACTTAACTCGGTTTTCCATTCCAAGATTCTACCAGACCTGCTGAGATTGTCCCGCAATTTCTTTAGTTGGTCCTGAAACAGAAGGGAGAAGTGTGATCCTGGACCAATCAGCTATGTCTGCTCTGTGGACGTTTGAATTCCCTGTTCGAACAAATCACTTCTGACCCACACGGAAACCTCACTATCCTGCATCACCCCCATCCGTGTAACTGACAATAAGCTGTTCATTACGTAAACCCATGTGGGTACACAACAGCATCATTTACCAAGTGAATTGGGAAAACTTCAGGGAGAGTTCCATTCGGTTTCCATCAGAGCATTCTCATTCAGTTAATTCTATTGCAGCACCATTTGACATGCAGCTGTCACTGTCATGTGGCCATTCGCATTCGACGTCTCTGGTCATTTGGGTTTGGGCACTTTTGGAATGGAACCTCACGTTTTGGAAGGGACATCGTTTATAACATATTCGGCTGAACTGAGAACCTTGTCTCTTGCACCTGCAGTACAGTGGAGACAGTTTTCACTCAGAAACCAGGAGATGATCAAAAACGGAGGAAAAAATGTGTCGATAAAACCTGCCTCAGCGAGCGAATTCGCTCTTGCAACATGAATGGAGAGCGGCAAACCTATTCAGAAACAACAGCGCTCTGTGTGGGTCTCGACCCCACACCATTGAGATTACAGGTCTCAAGATCTACCGACTGAGCGAACCAGGACAGTATTGGTGTTGGTTAATTTATCATTTCATACTGAGTTTAATTCAGCTGACACGGCAATTTTCAAAAATCTCGTTCATTCCTCCCCATTGCAAATAACATGATTCAAGTCTTTCAATTCTCAGATTTATTCCTTCAGATCATTACAATCCATTTAGGCCTTGCCCTGGGATTTAGCATTCTCGGTTAATATTTTCATATTTTGACCCTGATCCTTAGGTCGCCGAAGTGATTCCCAGACACTCTGGCAGACTGCAAATCAATCGGGAAAATGCCTCAGGAAGCCAAATCATTTCTGATTAGAGTGTAGGGAATCCCATCTGCCGAAGAGATAGAGTCCTCACAATCAACACTTTCTTTGTTCTACCTGCCTACAAAGTTTACCACTTCCAATATTCGAGACAGGAATTCTGATTATAAAATGTTTTTAAAACAGGAACAATCTTCTGAAGCCATTTCCAATTTGAATTAGAATTTTTTCACACGGTAACAGACGTTCCTGAGGAAGGAGTTTCCATGAGCTGTGGCCCAGGGCTGGGGAGCAAGCCGCTGATTGAAACTGCCGTGGCCCCTTTCTGTTGGCAGCGGGGGCTTGTGGAGAGTGGGGTCACATTCTGCTGCACGTGATCGTCTCAATCACTGCGGACTCAGGGCCAAACATGGATGAGTATTCGTGGTTGTATTGTTCGTACATGGTCGGTCTCAGTACTTGATGTGAAATATTTGAGGCTCTGTGCTCTTTTTGGGCTAGGACAACCAACATTTCAGCCAAATGCTCTGACCATTTGAGACTCAGCAACTGGCAGCAAAATTGTGCGTGTACACATCCAAACCCACAGTGCTCGAAAGGATGTGGACAGCAGCAGTTCTCATTATTTTAAGAATCAGTTGCTCATGTTCCCGTGTTTATCGCAGAGAGGGTGAGTAACCCGAAGAGTAACAAACACACCCATAAAGCAATATCAGGACCTGTGTAGATCTGTCATAAAAAGCTACCTGCAGTTCTTCTATTGCAAAGTTGGGTTTCAAACCCACGACGCAATAGAGACTGTACCCTAAACCCAGCACATTAAATCTATCTGGATTCGTGATGCTGGAAGAGCACAGCAGTTCAGCAAGCATCCGAGGAGCAGTAAAATCGACATTTTAGGCAAAAGCCCTTCATCAGGATTACAGGGTTTCGCCAGAAACGTCGATTTTACTGCTTCTCGGATGCTGCCTGAACTGCTGCGCTCTTCAGCACCACTGATCCTCAATCTGGTCTCCAGCAGCTGTATTCATTGTTTTTACCTACATTAAACCACTCGGCGACGCTCCCTGACGATAACTAAGCTCCTAACCTGTCAAGACTAATGTTTCAGCATCGCTTCACTTCAGGCAATTTCCCCTGGCACTTTCTATGAATACCTTCGCATAATTAAAAAAAATATTTACAACGATTTGAAAGGTTTGCATGGTGTGGACATTAGTGAGAAGCTGAATATTCTTCGACAGCTTTCCCCGGAGCTTCAGGCCTGAGGGATGTCCTTGGAAATGTTTACAAAATCATGAGGTCGACGAGCAGACAACATAGTCAATCTACACTTTTTCAGAGGTCACGTGAGTTTAAAGCGAGATAGCATAGGTTTAATGTGAGAGCAGTACAATTTGAAAGGGATGTGAGCGACATTTGTTTTTAATACAGACATTTTTTGTGCGTGTGGAATAAATTGCCACATTTAGTGGCAGAGATTGGTGCACTCACAACACTTCAAAGGCATCGAAATGGGTATAGAGACAGGAAGTGATCGGAAAGATAAAGGACAAATATTGGCAAATATGTTTAGATTAGTTACGATCATCTGTTCAGCAGGTGCAAGTTGGATAGGAAGGTTTGCTTCTGTACTCGGCAATTCTGTGACACTCCAGTACCTGACAACAGTTTGAATAGACCACTTGCAAAAACGCATGCTGTTTGTTACTAAGTCGGCGTGTTTGAATTTTATTTTTTCTTGAAGCGTAATGTTTTGAAATGACACAGAGAGGAAAGTTTTCCAGACATTTACAATGACCATTCTCCTTGATACATTCCCAAGTTCTTCATCAAATAATTTCGTTGACTAAAAAAAAACTCACAAATCGTGTTATCCCCTCAACTCTCCAGTGAATCCAAAAACTGACAGCTCTTAACGTGGACCAGGTGCAAAACTCAAAAGGCAGAGTCATTATCAGACACACAAACTCATTACTTCTGTCTGTGAGGCAGTGCGAGACGTGTATGTCAAGAACTGCTCACCCAAATAGCACCCAAGCAATTCCAAACGGAGCTTCCCGACATTCTGGAGATTTAGTGCATGCCAAGTAACAGAAAGTGTTCAAGTAACATAAAACATAACAGAAAAATGTACAATGCAAAGTGAATTTTACCAATTATATTCTCGATTAAATTAGGTCAACAATACGTAGGTGCCTCCATCTGATCGAGCGAGCCAATCTCCAGCCTCCCTCACCAGGACAGTAATGAAGGAAATGAGAGAAATATAACAAAGTTTCACGTTGCGATTGCCCACCTTTTAGCCACAACAACAAAAAACGAGGGAGCAGATTCAGTGCAGGATCTGGTTTCACAACATCGGTGAAATAACGACGTCCACTCACTTTCAGGGAAAACTGTGAACAACTCACATTGTCCAGAATATGAATACACAGCGCAGGCAGTTTAGTTCCCATATTCTACTGCTGCCCTGACATTCATACGAAAATGTACCTTTCAAAGAGAGCGTCTGTAGCTGTGGAATGACAGTGGCAGCTGTTTCCCCTCGCTCTTACTGCCGCCCTTGGTAGTGTAGGGGCTGGTATTCTCATCTTACACGCGGTAGTTGAGTGTGCAATTCTCTGTTGTGGAAAAGCGGAGTGTTTTGGAGCAGAAAGATGTGAAGTTCGGATGCTTCTGGAGATCTTGTTGAAAAGTTCGGTGACGCGAGGAAGATGGTTTGCAGACTTTTCCTCGCCTGTCTGGGTGACATTCTCAGCGCTGCAGAGGTTCCTGTGAAACGCTGCTCTCATGTTTTGGTACGAATTCATTTGGTTTAATTCCCGCTGCTTCCGTTTGTTGGGATTGCAGATTGGGTCAAACGGATGGAATCCGTGGATGAGTGCCCTGCTTCTAGGAATTGTCTGGCTGTCCTCTGCTTGCCCTGTCCTATTATTGTTGTGCTATTCTAGTCGAATGTGTCGCCCTTGCCGTTTGTACGTATTGCTACTAGGGACTGCTGGACTGACGCCCACACAAATTCTTTGCCAAGAACCAATATCCACACACTTTCATTCGCAAATGCATGGCACACAAAGTTCGCAACGAGGATATGCTTTGAGGTAATTTTTAAATCATGCTTCCCTGTATGAAAAACAAATTCTGGAAAACGATATCCAGACTCCTCCGAACACTCGGACTTATGACAGCACAGAAACCGAGAGCCTCACTCAGACAACAACTCACGAGAAAACAAGGCCCAATACGCATCATGTGCAGGTCAAACGTGGTTGACTTGATTCCACGCAGGGACTGCACGAAACACGACATAGGAGGAAGAGGCTGACAACTAAAGAGCTGCATTCATAATTTCATCTGGACTGTAAACGCCTCGGACAGCTGTTCCTTGCAGTTATGCACAGAATATTGAATGTCTCTGATTCCAGGGCTTGGAACTCGGATGATATGACCGTCTAAAGCACTGGTTACTTCCTTGTGTGAGGTAACTCCTGATGGAACACATGTAACACTCTATTGCTCATTGAGAAATATATCCAAAATAGGAGCTCAGAGCAGCATTTCTGTTGTCTTTCTGGTACTGACCCTGACATGCCCTGTGGCACTACACTTATTCTGTGATTCCTGAGGGTTTGGCACATGCTTCCACGATCGCATTATGGGCAGTAATCTGCATTTTCGCTTCAATAACGGGTGTGTGAAGCGGAGGCCCACCATTCTCTATTCAATTTTTCTCTTCTTATGCGCAACTGCAATACAGTAAAGGATCAATTAATATTGCAAGATGATATACAGAGGCCTGTGAAATATCGAAGTTTTAATTACATTTATGCAATGGTCAGAGATTACCTTGATTCAGTAAATAAGGACGTAAAGTCTGTTTGGCTGGAGTTGAGGAACAGTGAGGAATGAACTCACAAGCATGTGTAGTTTACAAGCCCACTCGCAGTAACCACAAAGCGAAATAAATCGTACAAGGAAAAAACATTGTGTGTGAGTGACAAAAATGGCAATAGTCATGCGTGATCTTAACTTCCCATCTAAAACTCTCGGTTCCATTGTAAAAACGTTTGGAGAACCATAATCAAACAAATCCCACATGTCCCATAAAACATCACGAGGGATATCTTGGTAATTGATTACTGGTGACTAAATTTTCCGATTTTCTTGGAAACCATCTCTTTAATTGTGAGCATCAGAAAAGGCTTTCTTTTGGCAGCAAGAAATAAATATGTGATTAACCTTTGTTCGTTTCATGTATAAGAACATTGAGACTCCTCTGCCCTGCACATCTTTTGCGTTTCTATCGATTTTAATAGTAGCGTGTCTTTTGCTTCTTCCCAACAAAGTATATGAACTCGCATTCCCGACATGAAACTGCATCTGCCAAGAATACTCTAATTGTTGGACGGAATCCTGAGAAACAGAATGTACATGTATTTGGAAAGACAAGGATTGATTCGGGACAGTCAACATGGCTTTGTGCGTGGGAAATCGTGTCTCACAAACTTGAATGATTTTTTTGAAGAAGTAGCAAAGAAGATTGATGAGGGCAAAGCAGTAAATGTGATCTATATGGATTTCAGTAAGGCGTTCAACAATGTTCCCCATGGGAGACTGATTGGCAAGGTTAGACCTCATGGAACAGCAATGGACCTAACACCGACCCTTGTGGTACGTCGCCAGGACCTGGACACCAAGAAGAGCATGTTCCATCAACTACAACACTGTTTTCTATTGGCAAGCCAATTACTGATCAAAGCTGCAATCTCTCCCACAATTCCATTCCACCGCATTGTATATAATAGCCTATTGTGGGGAACCTTATCGAACAACTTGATGAAACCCATATCCACCACATCAACCGGTTTACTGTCATCTCCCTGTTTGGTCACTTTGTCAAAAAAGTCAATAAGATTCGTTCGGCAAGGCCTACCCATCACAAAACCGTGCTGACTGTCCCTGATCAGATTATTCTTTTCTAGATGGTCATAAATCCTATTTTCAATAACCTTTTCCAACACGTTACCAACAACTGCAGTGAGACTCACTGGTCTGTAATTACCAGGGTTGTCTCTACGACACTTTTTGAACACGGGAACAACGTATGCTATGCTCCATTCCATAGGCACTATTCCTGTAGATAACGATGATTTGACGATCGATGACAAAGGCTCATCAATCTCTTCCCTTGCTTCCCAGAGGATACTAGGACAGATCATCCAGCCCAGGGGACTTGTCTGTTATCACACTCTGCAGTATTTCTATCACCTAATCCTTGTGAACCTCAATCTCTCGTACTCTGACGCAAGTATATCAGTATCTTCCTCGCCAACATTTTCATTTTCTATAGCGAACACTGTCGAAAAATATTTATTTAGCGCTTCCCCTATCTCCTCTGACTCCACACACAACTTCCCATTATTATCCTTGATTGTCCCAAATTTAACTCTCGTCATTCTTTTAATCCTGACATACCTATGGAAAACCTTAGGGTTAACCCTGATCCTATCTGCCAACAACTTCACATGTCTCCTCCTGGCTCTTCTCAGCTCTCTGTTTACATCTTTCCTGATATCGTTGGAACCCTCGAGCGTTCTAACTGAGTTTTCACATTTTGTCCTAACATAAGACTTCTTGTTCTTCTTGACCAGGGATTCCACTTCCTTAGTAAACCACGGCTCACGCGTTCTATATCTTCCTCCCTGCCTGACAGATACATACTTATCTAGGACACACAGGAGCTTTTCCTTGAATAAGCTCCACATTTTAATGTGCACACCCCCTGCAGTTTCCTAGCCCATTCTACGCTTCCTAAATCTTACCTAATCTTCCTAAATCTTGGGACTTGTGCCTCACAACACACTTCACATTCAACAACCAGATATACGAACAAATCAACGGAACACCCATGGGCTCACCGATCTCGGGACTCATAGCAGAAGCAGTAATGCAAAGGTCAGAACAGTCTTACCGCAAATTCAACCCAAACTCTGGGTCAGATACGTGGATGACACCTTTGTTATCATTAAAAACACGGAAATAGAGAAAACACACCGGATCATCAACTCCACACTCACAGGAATCCGATTCACCAGAGAGGAAGAAAAGGACAACCAACTCCCATTCCTAGACGTGATGGAACAGAGAACACCTAACGGAGAATTCACCAGAAAGGTACACAGGAAAGCCACACACACAGACCAAGTCCTGAATTATGAGAGCAACCCCCCAACATACACAAATGAAGTTGCATCAAGACACTATTCAAAAGGGGCACAACACACTGCAGCACACCAGAACTGCAAAAAGAGGAAGAGGAACACCTATACAAGGTATTCGCCGAAAACGGATATCCTCGCAATTTTATCAACAGATGCCAAAGGGATAGACCACGGAATTAGGACATGCCACAACCCAAAGGAGTAGCCACACTACCACACATCAAGAACATTTCCGAACTGACAGCCAGACGACTGCGACCACTAGGACTCTTGACAGCACACAAACCAACAGCCACACTCAGACAACAGCTTACCAGAACTAAGGAACCGATACCCAACATGAGCAAAACTAATGTAGTGTACAAAATCCCATGCAAGGACTGCACAAAACACTATATAGGACAAACAGGAAGACAGCTAACGATCCGCATCCACGAACATCAACTAGCCACGAAACGAAGCGACCAACTATGCGTAGTCGCCACACACACAGACGACAAGCAACATGAATTCGAGTGGGACAACACTACTATTATAGGGCAAGCCAAACAAAGAACAGCCAGGGAATTCCCAGAAGCATGGCACTCATCCACAAACTCCATCAACAAACACATCGACTCGGACTCAATATACAAGCCACTGCAGCGGAGAGCTGAAACTGACAACTGGAAGCGGCAAGGACAGGCCACTATAAATGGCGCAGGAAACACCACAGAAGCGCTTCACAGGAGGCTACCAAGCACTGAGGATGTCACCTAGACAGGGGACGAAACGTTTGCAACAAAAACTTCCAGCTCGGCGAACAGAACCACATCATTGTCTTGAGTGTTCCAGAGTTTTTCATTGTCCCAGAGTCCAGATGAAGTTTGCATTCCTCACGTACGTGAGCGAGAATGCTTTCAATGTGTCAGATCAGTTCCTGTCCCGAGAACATCAGAATCAATGTCCCGTCCTCTACTCGGTCCGACAGTGCACACTTTTTCATTCTCCTCTGATTCCATTTCCCAAAGAGTTTCTCAAGATTTTCAAAGCTGGAGCCTAAATTATATGGTTTGCTTCCTAAACATTTTTTCAACTGCCAACTGACAATATTTTCACAGTATCTCTTCACAATCCTTTGGCCTGCACCATGTCCAGGGATGAGAAGTCCCGTTTGGTGGAGAGATACCCGAGGCTGATGAGTTTCACTTTGGAACAAGAAAGGTTAAGTGGCGATTTCCTGCGGTTGTTTCTAATGATGGAGAGGGAGCGGTGGGGAATGAGCACTTTGACGAGCAGGAGGAAGTGTTGCCACTGACCCGAGTCAGAGAACAGTGGAGAGGGATTAAAAGAATCTAATGAAAAGCAGCACTTCTGCTCAGGACGTTCAATAACAGCTGCAGAAACCCGATGTGTCGAGCAGTGTATCTGGAAAGAGAAACAGAGATAATGTTTTAAATATGGAACATTTCGGATGAAGAACTCGAGTTTCCCAAGTCTAATCAAATTACCGGCCTGATTCACAAAATAGTTTTTCTGAACTTTGAGCGAAAATTGTTCCAGCCGGAAAGTATTCATAACGTAGGCAGCAGGATTCGAACCTACGTGGATTTCTAATCCATCGCCTGAACCACTCGGCCATGATTACAGACCGCCCAGGTGTCGTCTGCTCTAATGTTTCCCGGTCAAATGTCAATGAGGTTATCCTATGTTCTTACATGGCACAATAACGGGGCAGACGTATGACACTTCTACAACGAACTGTAACTGTTTTGAGGAACTCCTGTTCATTTTCACGCACAGAGGGAGACACACCAGAAGACCCTTGACCAAATCAGCCGTGATCTCATTGAAAGCTACCGTTACTTGAGCGAAATGCTTCTATCTCCTTTCATACCTTTGCTGTCATTTGTAAGGTGCGAGACACCAATGTAAAAGAAGAAAAGCACAAAGGTAGGAAAAGATATTTGCAGGCAAACTGAGTCAAAATTATTTATTGAAAGGAAAATCACACTTGGCAATTTGCCATATCTCTGCGAATATGACCAGCAGAAGTAAGCAAGGGAGCTATTGATCTGAGTATTCTCGGACCTGAAGCAAACAAAGTTTAGTGACATATTCATTTCTTTTTCTGGCGAACGAAATGATCTTTCCTGATGGTTACAATGAAAGAGATGGTTCCCAATAAAAGACAGAGATTATTTCGCATGTCGATATATTTCAATGTGACACGATTCATTTTCAGTCCCTAATTACCCCAGAGATGGAGGAGGTGAGTTACTTTTCTTCACTCTTCAACTCCTCAGCACGGAGGTACAAACATGAAACCGCTAGAGATGGAGATCTTGAATTGGGAACCAGAGACACTGAAGAAACTAGGCAAAAGTGAGAACTGCAGATGCTGGAAACCTGACTTTAGATCAGAGTGATGCTGGAAAAGCACAGCAGGTCAGGCTGCATCCGAGGAGCAGGAGAGTCGACGTTTCTGTTGCCAGTCATGCTCCGCTGCACAAACAATTTTCGTTTTTGGCTCAGATTTCCAGCACCTGCAGGTATTTGTTTTATGTTAACCTTCATAATGTTTTGGACAAAACCAATGACCTGCCAGCATCGGAAAATCGGCAGAAGTACTGGTACACCGATATGTTTGCTGAACAATACAACCATTCCATGAGCGGGAATACGATCTGGGCCACGGTGCTGAGAATACCGAATCCTCACAAGTAAATAACAAGACAAGGCGATAGATACTATAGTATTTGGTGTAAATAAAACACCCTGTCTGAACATTTTCGTTGCAGATTTTTTTCAAATTGTATTCGAAGATTTACAAAGTGGGAAAAGGCCATTCCGCCCGTGTGCATTGCGACTAATCAGAGAGTCATCTATTCTAGTCGCAGTTTCGAACTTTGGCCCAAGGTGTCGTCTGTTCTAATGTTTCCCGGTCAAATGTCAATGAGGTTATCCTATGTTCTTACATGGCACAATAACGGGGCAGAAGTATGACACTTCTACAACGAACTGTAACTGTTTTGAGGAACTCCTGTTCATTTTCACGCACAGAGGGAGACACACCAGAAGACACCCCCAAACTGACGGCGGTGTCCGTTGTGGAGAGCTGGAATTTGAAATGGACAATAGGACAAATGCAAGCTTTACATGCAGAAGCACAGAGGCGATGTCCCGAGAGAACTTTACAGGGGAGCGTCAACGTATACCACGGTTAAAGCGAAACACACCCCCGCGAGTCAGGTAGGACTCGAAGCTACAATCTTCTGTTTCGAAGTCAAACGAGTTATCCATTACGCCACTGGGCGAAGAGACAAACCTTTCGCTTTGCAGAATGTCGATATGTAACGCCATGGACTTTCACGGAATCAGAATTAAAAAGGTGAACAAGCACCGAAGATAATCACCAACCCTGCTTCACTTCGAGGTTTCCAATTTGTGAAGCAGTGCCTTTCACTGGCAAAGGAGAAACATTTGTCCTCAGCTGCCTGCTTCAGGGTCGCGTCCTTCTCTGCTGGAAGTTTCCATCGTTTTATTCACAGTCACGACGCGATTTCACGATCCACTCCAGTGAAAAAGTGTCATGGTGTCGTCCAAACAAGACCCTGCAGAAACTCGGCGAGAAACCTCTGGTCATTTCGAGCTCTGGATGTGGAATTAGACGAGATGTCTGACACCTTTTATTGGCGCCGCCACTTCACTGCAAATTAGCGGCACAAAACGAGCCGTTGTTAGCATCAGCTTGATTTGTACCTTCCTGCAGTGCATTTGCTAAACAAAATCAGATCGCTCCCATCCGGCCCAGCTGACTTATCTATTTTCACACTCTGCAGTATTTCTAATATCTCTTCCTTGTGAACCTCAATCTCTTCTAGTCTAGACGCAAGTATCTCTGTACCTTCCTCCCCAATATTTTCATTTTCTATAGCGAACCCTGTCGAAAAATATTTATTTAGTGCTTCCCCTATCTCCTCTGACTCCACACACAACTTCCCACTATTCTCCTTGATTGTCCCAAATTTAACTCTCGTCAGTATTTTATTCCTAACATACCTATGGAAAGCCTTAGGGTTAACCCTGAACCTATCTGCCAACAACTTCTCATGTCTCCCCCTGGCTCTTCTCAGCTCTCTTTTTAGGTCTTTCCTGATATCGTTGGAACCCTCGAGCGTTCTAACTGAGTTTTCACATTTTGCTTAACATAAGACTTCTTGTTCTTCTTGACCAGGGATTCCACTTCCTTAGTAAACCACGGCTCACGCGTTCTATATCTTCCTCCCTGCCTGACAGATACATACTTATCTAGGACACACAGGAGCTTTTCCTTGAATAAGCTCCACATTTTTAATGTGCTCACCCCCTGCAGTTTCCTACCCCATTCTACGCTTCCTAAATCTTACCTCAATGCAACGTAATTTCCCTTCCATGAGCTGAAACTCTTGCTCCGTGGACTACACCTATCCCTTTCCAACACGAAAGTAAACCTGAGAGAATTGTGATCGCTGTCTCCAAAGTGCTCACCTACTTCCGAATCTAAAACCTGGCCAGGCTCGTTACCCAGTACTAAATCGAAAGTGGCTTCGTCTCTTGAAGGCATGTCTACATACTGTGTCAGGAAGCCCTCCTGCACACACTGGACTAAAACTGACCCATCTATAGTACTCGTACTGTAGTGTTCCCAGTCAATATTTGGATATTGTCTTGAGTGTTCCAGAGTTTTTCATTGTCCCAGAGTCCAGATGAAGTTTGTATTCCTCACGTACGGGAACGAGAATTCTTTCAATGTCTCAGATCAGTTCCTGTCCCGAGAACATCAGAGTCAATGTCGCGTCCTCTACTCGGTCCGATATTTAACGCTTCTTCATTCTCCTCTGATTCCATTTCCCAAAGAGTTTCTCAAGATTTCCAAAGCTGGAGTCTAAATTATATGGTTTGCTTCCTAAACATTTTTCCAACTGCCAACTGACAATATTTTCACAGTATCTCTTCACAATCCTCTGGCTTGCACCATGTCCATGGATGACAATCCAGTTTGATGGAGAGATTCCCGAGGTTGGTGAGTTTCACTTTGGAACAAAAATAGTTAAGTGACAACTTCCTGCGGTTGTTTGTAATGATGGGAGAGGGAGCGGTGGGGAATGAGCACTTTGACGAGCAGGAGGAAGTGTTGCCACTGACCCGAGTCAGAGAACAGAGGACAGGGATTAAAGGAATCTAATGAAAAGCAGCACTTCTGCTCAGGACGTTCAATAACAGCTGCAGAAACCCGATGCGTCGAGCAGTGTATCTGGAAAGAGAAATAGAGATAACGCTTTAAATATGGAACATTTCTGATGAAAAACTCGAGCTTCCCAAGTCTAATCAAATTACCGGCCTGGTTTGCAAAATAGGTTTTCTGAATTTTGAGCAAAAATTGTACCAGCAGGAAAGCATTCATAACGTAGTCAGCAGGATTCGAACCTACGTGGGGAAACCCCAATGGATTTCTAATCCATCGCCTGAACCACTCGGACATGACTACAGACAGCGCAGCTGCGCTGAGCATTGACCAAATCAGCCGTGATCTCATTGAAAGCTCTCGCTGACTTGATGAGGGAAATGTTTCCATCTCCTTTCGTACCTTTCCTGTCATTTGTCAGGTGCGAGACACCAATGTAAAAGAAGAAAAGCACAAAGGTAGGAAAAGATATTTGCAGCCAAACTGAGTCAAAATTATTTATTGACAGGAAAATCACACTTGGCAATTTGCTAGACCTCTTTGCGAACATGACCAGCAGAGGTAAGCAAGGGAGCTATTGATCTGAGTATTTTTGGACCTGAAGCAAACAAAGGTTAGTGACATATTCATTTCTTTTTCTGGCAAACGAAAGGGTATTTCCTGATGGTTACAATGAAAGAAATGGTTCCCAATAAAAGACAGAGATTAAGTCGCATCTAGATATACTTCAATGTGATACGATTCACCCTTCAGACCCTAATTCCCCCAGAGATGGATGGGGTGAGTTACTTTCCTTCACTTCTCAACTCCTCAGCATGGATGTACAGACATGAAACCGCTAGAGAAGGAGTTCTTGAATTGGGAACCAGCGACACCGAAGGAACGAGGCAAAAGTGAGCACTGCTGATGCTGAAAACCAGATTTTAGATCAGAGTGATGCTGGAAAAGCACAGCAGATCAGGCAGCATTCGAGGAGCAGGAAAGTCGACGTTTCTGTTGCCAGTCTTGCTGCGTTCCGCAAACAATTTTCGTTTTTGGCTCAGATTTCCAGCCTTCATAATGTTTTGGGAAAAAAAACAATGACTTGCTCGCATCGGAAAATCGGCAGAATTACTGGTACACCGATATGTTTGCAGAACAATAAAACCATTCCACGATCTGGGCCACGGTGCTGAGAGCACCGAATCCTCACAAGTAAATAACAAGACAAGGCGATCGATACGATCCTATTTGGTGTAAATAAAACACCCTTTCTGAACATTTTCGTTGAAGATTATTTTCTACTTGTCTTCTAAGATTTACAAAATGGGAAAAGGCCATTCCACCCATTGTGCATTTCGGCTAATCAGAGAGCCATCTATTCTAGTCGCAGTTTCCAACTTTGGCCCAAACTTTGGTCATGGTGTCATGCAGAAACTCAGCGAGTTCACACAGATAATTTTGTGTGTGCAGAATGATTTGCCACATTTAAGGCAAATTCAATGGCACCCGAATGGGTATATAGACAGGAAGCATTCAGAGAGATAAGGAACACATTTTGGCAAGTATGGTTCAATTAATTTCGGTTATCTGTTCAGCAGGGACCGGTTCGATAGTAGGGTCTTTTTCCGTGCTCGGCAACTTTGATGTGCTGACACCAATTTTAATGGACCATTTGCAAAAAAATGCACTCTGTTTGTTACGCAGTCAGCGCGTTTGCCTATATTTCTGGAGGGTGGATGGGACGACCTGACCCATCGATGAAGGTCTTTCCGGGCTTTTGCTGTCAATGACCATTCGTTTAGCACCTTCCCAACTTTGCCATCAAAGGGTTTGGCTGAAGAATAATACCGCACGGATAATGTTACCCCCCTCAGCTCTCCAACGAATCCAGAAACTGACAGCTCTTCATGTGGAACAGAAGCAAAACAGAAAGGGTGGACCATTGTCAGACACACCGAAGCATGCATGCTGCCTTTGCTGCAGTGCAAGCCAATTATGTCATGAACTGCTCAGAGAAACGGCAGCGAGGCAATTCAGGACATACTGGAGACTTAGTGCATTGCTAAGTCACAGGAAGTGCTCAACAAACATAAAACAAAACGGAACAGCAATAACCCATGACAAATGAAGTTTACCAATTGCACTCGTGATGAAATTAGGTCAACAATGCGCTGATGACTCCATCTGATCGAGAGGACCAATCACCAGCCCCCTTCACCAGGACAGTAATGAAGGAAATGAGAGAAATACAAAAAAACATTTCTCATCGCGATTGCCAACCTTTTCGCCACTGCAAGAACAAAAACGACGAGCAGGTACAATGCAGAATATGGTTTCATATCAGCAATGAAATAGTAATATCCATTCACTTTCAGTGAAAACGGTGAACAAAGGAAATTGTCTGAAATATGAACACCCAGTGCAGGTTACTTGGTTCCCCGATTATACTGTTGCACAGACTTTCATATTTAAAGGTACCTTTCAAAGAGAGTGTTTGTGGCTGTCCATATGACAATGGAAATTGTTGCCCTCGCTCTCACTGCCGTGATTGATCGTGTTGGGTTTGGCATCCTCACCTTGCATGCGGTAGTTCAGTGTACAATTCTCTGCAGTGAAAAATCGGAGTGCTTTGGAGCAGAAAGATGCGAAGCTCGTGTGCTTCATGGAGATGTTGTTGGAATGTTTTGCGGTGCTGAGAAGTGGGATCCTCACAGTTCTAGGTAACATCCACAGGGTTGCAGAGCCTGTTGTGAAGCCGACTGTCCTGTGGCGGTTGGAATTGATTTAGTTTCAGTGCCGCTGGGTCCAGTTGTTGGTGTTGCAGATTGGATCCTGATCAATGTGTTTATTGATGGAATCCATGGATGGGTGCCCTGCTTCTAGAAAATCTCTGGCTGCCTTCTGATTGCCATGTTCTATTACTGTTGTGCTGCTCTCGAGGATGCTCCCTGTCTGTACGTATAGCTACTCGGGACAGCTGGCCGTGGCAATTACTGACGGCCACACAAATTCTTTGCCAAGAATATGTATTCCACAACTGCATTATCAGATGTCTGGCACACTAAATTGTCAACTAGGATATGCCATAAAGCAATTGAAACACCATGCTTCCCTTTAATAAAATAAATTTATGGAAACTGATAGCCAGACTCCTCTGAACACACGGATTTAGGACAGCACATAAACCAAAACCTCGCTGAGGGAAAGCTCACCAGAAAAGAATATCAAATGCCCATGTTGTGCAGGACAAATGTGGTTGTCAAGGTTCCACGTAGGGACTGCACGAAACACTATATCGGAGAAACAGTCGGACAACTAGTGAGCTGCAATCATGAACTTCAGCCAGCCCGTATACGCCACGGGCAGATGTGCTTGTAGTTGTATGTAGGACATTGAGTGTTTCTGATTCAGGGGCTTGGACCATCTGTAGCACTGGTTAATTCCTTGTGTTGTAACTACGGTGAGAACATATGTAAAACTCGATTGCTCATTGAGATGTACATCCAAAATATTAGCCGAGAGAAGGAATTTGGTGGTTTTTCTGGTGCTGTTCCTGTCATGCTCTTTGGAACTGGACTTATTGTGTGCTTCCTGACGGTTCGGTGCATGCTTCCGTGATCGTATTTTGGGCAGAAACCTGCGTTTTAGCTTCAATAGCGTGCGTTTGCAAACCTGGTACACCTCCCTGTATTTTGTTATCTCTTATTGTGTGCAATTGCAACACGGCAAATTATTAATTTACATTGGAAGGTGACAAACGGAGGCGTGTGAAATGCCAAGGTATTAGTGACATTTATCCAATGGTTGCATATTACTTTGATTCAGGAGATAAGGATGTAAAACGTGTTTGTGTAGAAATGAGGACCAGTGAGGAAAGAAGTCATCCGCAGGTGCAGTTTACAAGCGCACTCGCAGTAACTACTACGTACAAGAAAAAAATACTACATGTGAGTGATAAAAGATGGCAATAGTTACGGGTGATCTTAGTTTCCCATCTCCCACTCACGGTTCAATGGTGAATAAAAAAGTTTGGATGACAATAATCAGTAAATCATATCTGTCCCAGAGAACAACGCGAGCCATATTTTGGTCATCGGTTAGTTTACAGCTGACTTAGTATCTGTCTTTTCTTGGAAACCATCTCCTTTGTTGTGACCATCAGGAAAGATATTACTTTTGACATAAAGAAAATGAAGATTATGTCACTAATCTTTGTTTGTTTCATGCCCAAGTACAATCAGACGACCTTGATCAACTCTGTTCGTCATGCTAGCAAAGAAATCTGGAAACATGCCAAGTGTGATTTTTCGCTCAATATCTAATTTTGATTCAGTTTGATTGAAACCACCTCTCCCTAAAGTTGGGCTTTTCTTCTTTTAAAATGGTGTCCGGTATCTTCCAAATGCCGGCAAAGATATGAGAGCAGATGGAAGCAATTTAGCCGATCAAGTGTGCGACAACATTCAATGAGATCATGGCTGATTTGGTTAATTCTCAACCCCCGTTTTTATCCTCATCTCCGTAATGCTCCATGTCTGTCTATCACAGCCTTGAATACACCTCGCCTTCACAGCCCTCTGTTGTTAGGAAACCCACAGATTTGCTACCCTCTGAAAGAGTGAATATCCTCCTTATCATTTTCTTAAATGTTTGATCCCTTCAGCTGTGAGAATGCACTCTCGACCCAATTTCTCGGGGGTGTACATCAGAGCAGAATAAGCCCCTGAAGGGAGGTCTGCATTCTCCAGTGCCGCTCCGTATATTTGAAACATTTTCATATTTTGACCTCTGATTAAAAATAGTAGAACTAATTTGCACATCAGATTTGCCAGTGGTGAATTTTTTTCAAGAAGACTTCAATGAGCGTAATTCTACTGGCAGTGAATAGGGCCCGACAAATTAGATTACTTACAGTGGGGAAACAGGCCCTTCGGGCCAATAAGTCCACACCGCCACGCCGACACACAACCCACCCATACATTTACCCCTTACTTAACACTACGGTCAATTTAGCATGGCCAATTCGCCTGACCTGACCATCTTTGGACTGTGGGAGGAAACCGGAGCATCCGGAGGAAACACATGCAGAGCGTGCAAACTTCACACAGTCAGTCGCCTGAGGCGGGAATTGAACGCGGGTCTCTGGCGCTATCAGCCAGCAGTGTTAACCACTGTGTCACCGTGCCGCCCCAGTGCAAGGGCATTTTTCTTTCGGGATCCAGTGCTGTGTTTATTCTCCTCTCTGCGCATGAAAATGGATCCGACCCATCCACTTTATCTCTCGTCAATATGTGTGTAATTCAAATTGATGCGGCCATGACTACATGCACGCAATGCTGTCTTAGTATGTCTTATGTCATGGAAAGTTCCAAACTGAAACACCAGGATTTGGCTTTTCTTGGCACCACAGCATCCTCCTCATTTCGAAAGCAAGAGAGTCTGACAGCGAATACTGGGGTACCAGGAAAAGCCAAATCCTGGTGTTTCAGGTTGGAACTTTCCGTTACACAAGACATACTAAGGCAGCATTGCACCTGTGTAGTCATGACCGCGTGATACACGTGATGGATTAGAAATCCTTTGGGGCTTCCCTCCACAGGTTCGAATTCTGCTGGCTCCGTTTTTGGTGATGTAATGCAGGACGAGTTTTCACTCACAGTTCAGAAATCTCGTCTCAACAAACAAGACCAGTTAGTTGATTAGACATAGCAAACTCAAGTTATTAATCAAAAATGCAACACACTTAAAACATTATCTCCGTTTCTCTTTTCACAGTTACTGCCAAACCCATCGAGATATTGCAGTATTCTTTGAATGTACTGTGCAGAAGTGCTGCTTTTGAATAGATTCCTTTTACCCCAGTCCTCCGTTCACTAACTCTGGTTAGTGGCAACATTTCACCCCCGCTCGTCGAAGAACAAATCCCCACCATTAATTTTCCCATCATTATAAATAGCCGCAGGAAATTGCTGACAAACCATCTTTGCTCCAAAGCGAAACTCACCAACATCGGGAATCCCTCCACAAAACGGGACATCTCATCCCTGGACATGGTGAAATACAGGCGATTGTGAACAGAATTTGGGAAAATATTGTCACTTGTCAGGTGAAATAATGTTAAGAAGGCAAAGCACGTCACCCAGTCTCCAGCTTCGTGAATCTTCAGAAACTCTTTGGGAAAAGGACTCATAGGAGAATGAAGAAGGGTGAATTGTCAGACTGATCGGAAACAGTCAGTACAACTTCCCGTTCTTTAAGAGAACGGGACATTGATTCTGATGTTCTCAGGACAAGAACTGATTGGAGACATTGAATTAATTCTCGGTCCTGTACATGAGGAATACAAACCTTGTATGGACACTGGGACAATGAAAATACTCGATACCACACAAGATACTGAGAGGTTCGAAGAGAGATGTTCCCGATTGGAGCAGAGCTGGTTCCCAGTGACATGGGTGTGTCTGTCGTGGATGGGATCAGACTGTTCCCATTTCTCCATTATGAATGTCCAAGTCCTTATTTCGGAAAAGTAAAACTGATAGAGTACAGTTGTCGTTCTGGGAATGGCAGCCTGAATTTGGAGGTCAATCACAGACTGCTTTCGAGGATCGTCCAAGGTGTTAGGTTGGAAGTATCAGCTCACTCGACTGTTAACTGAAATGTTACTGGTTCAATAGCCCCAGAGCGACAGCGATTGATGTTCATAATGCATCTGTTTTCTGTGCAGCACCGTTTCGTGTTTCTAATGGCGTCAGGAAAATGTTTTCCAAACAGAAACCTTTGGTATGACGAACGATAAAAAAGTTTCTGCATTGCTTTAATGGTTACTGTAAAGAAATGTGGATTCTGGGAATCTGAAGCAAAAACAGAAACTGCTGTCGAAACTAACCAGTTTGGCAGTGCCTGTGGGAGATTACCGAGTTCTGATGAAGTTTTGAAATATTTGTCTCTGATTCTCTCTGAATACACGCCGTAAGATCTGCTGAGATTCTCCTGGTATTTCTGTTCGTGGTTTTAACTGAATGCCTATACCATTTATAAGGATGACACAACCAAACCCACCACAAACCAAAATTAAGAAATAACACCTCAGTATCTCACTCCACCGCAAGCCCAAGGATAACTACACGATACTGCACTTCTCCAGCTTCCACCCTAAATATATTAAAGAAGCCATACCGTAAGGTCAAGCGTTTCACCTGCACAGGAACCGCTCAGATGAGGAATAATGCGACAGACACCTAAAGATTTTGATGGATATCCTCATGATAATGGGTTACATGTTGAACTGATTGATCGCCAGTTCCGGTGTGCTCCAGTGAAAATCTGCTGTGAACTCGTCAGAAGGCAGACAGAGGGTGCGGCTAATAGAGTATATTTCATCGTGAGTACTTTCCTGGAGTTCAGCACGTTCTTCACAGGATTCAGCATGTCACCGATGATGATGAGCATCTCACTAAGAACGTCCCCATGACTTCAATTCTCACCTTCAAACACCCAGCAAAATTATGACATACGACAGTTTACTGTAAACGACTCAACCTTCACATCGCATTAACCACAACACCACAGCACCATGCCTTCGCAACCTTTGCAAGACATGGACACGACCATCACCCGTTGGGACACCACCCACCACGTACACGACAGGTACTCATGTGACTCAAGCAATGTTGTTTGTCACATATGCATCAGGCAATGATACCACAAGATACCACAAGATACCCAGTAATGATATATTGGCGTTACCATGCAGATGGTGTGCCAATGGATGAATGGTAACGGCATAAAAATTGCCAGACAGGATTATTCACACCCAGTCGGGGAAGAGTTCAGCAATCAAGGACATTTGGTTTTCAATCTTCAACTGAATGTCGGCCAAGGCGGCTTTCTTGATACACAACAACGCAAAATCGCCAAACAGAATTGGATCGCCAACTGCCTTCGTTGTGGTGATGGCATCAACCATAATATTCGGTTCATGTCACACTACATGTGACCCACCACACTGTTCTGTATCTGTGACATCTTCCTTATTGTTCTGTTTTCACACCATCACCGTGACAAGTTGTTATTGTCTCTCTACCTTAATCACTTTGTTCAATATTGGCTAACTGATAATTTGGGTCAGATTCGCAGCATGCGACTCTAGCCAAATAAAAATCAGAACTGGGAATGCTGTAAACCAGGAGCAAGGACAAGGGTTACTGGGCGGGGTGGGGGAACGGGACTGGGGCATCGGGGAGAAGGGGGCAGGTGTTTCGCTGGTCTGGGGACATCTGTGGAGGAATATGAGAGTTAATGTTTTGGAACTGGTGACCCTTCCTCTGGTGTTTTTGTTGTGGAACGATTTTCCAGTTGCTTCTGTTTCTGTTCCATGTCATTCCAGTGCCTTGATTTGTCTCCAGTACGACTTTATTTTAACGGTTTGTAATTATCTCTCTGCCTCACTTTGTTGGATCATCGGTCATCCATTCTGTTGGCACGCAGTTATTGACATATTACTCACACTGACTGACACTGTTGTTCACTTGCAGAGACTAAGTCTTTCACACTCCGCTCCCACAATTTGCCCGATATTTTGATCTGTGTGCCCTTGATCTCTCTTCCCTTAAATTGAGTGTTCTGTGTTATTCCCTCCCACTTCACCTAACGAAAGGGCTCTGGTCCGAAATCTTGTTATTTCAAATAAACAAGTGCATCTATAACCTGGTGTGATTTCTGAATTGGTCCATCGCAGTCCAAAACCGCAACCTCCACAGCAGGTAGACGGAAACACCATCACACGCACTTTCCCCTCCACACTATGTTCAAGCTCATTTACTCCTGTTGCCGCATATAATTCTGAACTTATTGTTGTTCTTGATGAAATCTTAAGTTTCAAGCGATTCTTTTGCAATGTATGGACTTTGGAATGTGGTTCAATGTCAAAGAAAAACATACTTCAAGGGACGATATATGCTTCAAAGCTTTGCCTGAGTTGTTTAAATGTCATTTATCCTGAACCCAGTGAGCTGACGGAAGAATAAACATGCTTTGCACTTCTACCACACGGTGCCAGGGACCCAGTTCAATTCCAGCCTGTGGCGACTGTCTGTATGGTGCTTGTACTCTTCCCATGTGTGCGTGAGTTTTCCTCCCACATTATGAAAGCTGTGCAGTTTCGGTGGATTGCCAAATGGAAAAATACCCAACTTGTCCAGGTATGTGGACGTCAGGTTATTTCGCTGTGAGAAACTGGAAGGGGATCGATGAGGAAGTGTTTTTTGTTGGGATAATCTTCACTGCTTTGGTGTGGACTTGATAGACCGAACGGCCTACTTCCACACAATTGGGTTTTTACGAAAATTATTGCGATCGTGCGATTTTCCAGACAGTCCGAAAGATAAATAATGTTTCCAGGTGTCGTTTTGAATGTCTGCAAAAGATATTCCAATTCTCACACAGGAACTACACCTCGAAGTCTGCACTTACACAATTTAAATTTGTGCATTCAGTGTTCACGCTTTGGAAATCACAGCTTTTTACGATTAAGATCAAATCTTGTGTTTCTTAATCTATATTATAAACAGTCGAATTTGTCTCATTTATCTACATTTAATGCATGTACTTCAAACTGATTGGAATGGTAACTTCTCAGATTCAGGTTCATTTTGATCGTGGATAGGAAGCTGACAACCACTCTTCCCATCATCCCAAGTGGATTTGCAAGGCATCGATCACCAACGCTGAGCCGTGCTGCTTCCTGGGAGAGGGTGAAGCGCGGTGATGGCCTGTTCGGTGACATCATACATGTATTTGTCTCCAGTTAGTTTCTGTGGAGTAGGACTGACAATGAGGGGAAGTTCGAAGGCAAGAGCTGATTCTGGGAGGGGAAGCCTCTTGAACAGTTTTTGGTAGTATCTGAGAGTCTTTCCAAACTTCAAACAGGCAAAGTCATTGAATAAAATCTCGGGGGTTGCCTTCTAACAGGAGAATGGTGTAACCGAAAATATATAACATAGCCTAAATGAAGATAAATACCGCAGTCTAAGCAGGACGAATTGTAAGAAGAACATATTTGATTGAGGACTTCCTGCTGCAGCCTTTAAGTAGCGCAGCTTAGTCAGCTGCTCATAAATGATGATAAAACATATATCCTCTAACTGATCACCTTCAGCCACGTGCTGGAGTATGTCTAGTCTACTTATGTCTTCCTTTTGCTGCAAGATGGCTATGGAGACGTGTATGTCTTTGATATCAGGCTTATTCGGAAGAATGGCTCTACTAAGGTTTGAAGTTAGCTTTCGTGATTCGTTGGTTAGCACTGCTGCCTTACAGCATGAAGGACCTGGATTCGATTCCAGCCTCAGGCGACCGTATAGAGTTCACATATTCTCCCTGTGTCTGCATGGGTTTCTTCGGGTTGCTTCAGTTTCGTACTACAGTCCAAAGATATGCAGGTTAGATAAATTGGATATGCTAAATTGTACCTCGTTCTCCAGAATGTGTTGGTCAGGAGCAGTGCAAAGTAATAGGGAAGGGAAATTGCTGTGGGTGGAATACTCCTTAGAGGTTGCGTGTGAACTTGTTGGGCCTAATGACCTGTTTCCAAACTGTAGGGATGGTATGATTCTATTTCAGAACGTCGATACTTTAACAGCGTAAGGCATGGTACAACTCAGTAGATTGCTAGTAAAATGGTGAATGGTGGATTCACGCTGATTATCTGTGTCAAAGTTAACTGGCATGTGTTCATCTCAATTGGAATTGACGACTGTGCAAATTTAATTGAAAGAGAATCATGGCTGGAAAATACCTCCAGTGAAAATGCATCACCAAATTCAACATTTCTATTCATGGCAAGTTGCTGACTCAGCCTATCTCAAATGTCTGATTGCATGAATATGCTGCAAGAACACAGGGATACACATTTCCAAACTGCTCCTCTTAACTCTGTAGCTTAAGCGTTACATTTTTGTGAAGGTGTTCTCACCTCCCAGTAAGTGTTGGCCTTCTAACAATTGAGTTTGACAACGTTTATTTGAACAGTTCATTAAACTATTGGGATGTTTTGAAGTGGGGGAGGAGAGCAACCCTCTGATCCACTGGGACAGTGAAGGACTGACTGAAGGAATACCTATCCTATTGTGATGTTTAGTACCTTGGAAGCGAACATGCAGACAATGATTTTCCCATTCGTTTACTTCCTTTGTCTTTAGGACGATAGTAGTTCTAGAGTTTCGAACATCTGCAGGTTCTACGTGGACGCCCGCAAGCGATCGGGAGAAGGGAGTAGTGGGCAGGACGTTTGAGTAAAGTGAAAGGCAATCATGACTGGAGGGCGTGAGGCTGTAAGTGAGAGAGGAAGTGGTGATGTAAGGCTCACTGTTGGCATTAATGGGTCAGCCTATACTGGCCACTGTTTACACTGACTTACAGAACACTGCTGATCAATTCACCACAATGATAGTGTACTCTTGGCGTTGTATTCCCTCTGTGCATATTAACGTGGTTTATGGGCCCCGAGAGGATGAACGTATCTTCTTTATCCTGTCGGCTTAAACAGATGAATATATCTGTTTGAAATGAACGCAATACGAGATTGGCTCTTTCGGTGCATTTGCACTGGAGAATGTCCAGGTGTGAACGTTTCTTTTCTGTATCAGCGGAGGTTAGTTTAAATTCTTATGGAGCAACTTTCATAAAGTAGCAAATGTCCAAGTTACTGTGACTGAACAGCTAATTAAATACACATATGGATATGAACAGCATCATCTGCGCTGACACCGTTGATGAATTAGTTAAAGCGTCTGGTAAGAACGAGACTAGTATGGTGTCAAATCCTGGCGTTGCATGTCCTGTACATTGAAGGATCGTTGCTTAAACTTCTTTAAAATGCTGTATTGTTGATCCACCACACCGAAAGAACATTCTTCTTGTGTTTGAGTTCAGCGCATTTTTATTTCGTGTTACCACGTCTTGCCGCCTGCTGTGCCCCCATCTGTCAATACTAGATCCTGCTAATTCAACGGAAATATTCTGTACTATGTTCCACAAGGACGTTTCAGTTAACAGTCGAATGCGCTGAAACTTCCAACCTAACAAATTCGACGATCCTCTAAAGCAGTCCGTGACTGAATTCCAAATTCAATGTGCCATTCCCTGAACGACTATTGTCCTCTATCAGTCTTACTTTTCCAAATGAAAGACTGAACCATTCATTATGGAGACATTTAAACAGTCTGATACCCCCAAGACAGACACACCCATGTCACTGGGAACCAGCTCACCTCCATCAGGGATAATCTCCCTTTTTGCCTCTCAGTGCCTTGTGTGTTCCAGAGATTTTCATTGTCGCAGAGTCCAGATGAAGTTTCTATTCCCCATGTAGAGGGGTGAGAATGTTTTCAATGCTTCAGACCAGTTCCTGTCCCGACAACATCAGAGTCAATATTCTGGCCTCTGCTCGGTCCGACAGTTCACCTTTCTGCATTCTCCTTTGATTCCACTTCCCAAAGAGTTTCTCAAGATTCCCAAAGCTGGTGCCTGGATTGGTTTGGCTCCTTAACATTTTTCCAATTGCCAATTGACAATACTTTCACAGTAAGCTTCGGAAACCTCTGGTCTGCACCATGTCCAGTGATGAGAAGTCCCGTTTGATGGAGAGATTCACGAGGCTGGTGAGTTTCACTTTGGAACAAAGATGGTTAAGTGGAAATTTTCTGCGGTTGTTTGTAATGATGGGAGAGGGAGCGGTGGGGAATGAGCACTTTGTTGAGCAGGAGGAAGTGTTGCCACTGATCCGAGTCAGGGAACAGAGGATAGGGATTAAAGGAATCTAATGAAAAGCAGCATTTCTGTTCAGGACATTCAATAACAACTGCAGAAACCCGATGTGTCGAGCAGTGTATCTGGAAAGAGAAACAGAGATAATGTTTTAAATATGGCACATTTCTGATGAAGAGCTCGAGTTCCAAAATCTAATTAAATTACCGGCCTGGTTTGCAAAATAGGTTTTTTGAACTTTGAGCGAAAATTCGCCCAGCAGCAAGTCATTCATAGCGGAGTCAGCTGGATACGGAACTACACGGGGTAACCTGAATGGATTTTTAACCCATCACCTTAACCACTCGGCCATGAGTACTGACGAAAATGCAGAGTTGAGCATTAACCAAATCAGCCGTGATCTCATTGAAAGCTGTCGCTGACTTGATGGGCTAAATGCTTCCATCTCCTCTCCTAACTCTGCTGTCAATTGTAAGGTGCGAGACACCAATGTAAAAGAAGAAAAGCACAAAGTTAGGAAAAGATATTTGCAGCCAAATTGAGTCAGAATTGTTGATTGAAAGGAAAATCACACTTGGCAATTTGCTAGATCTCTTTGCAAACATGACCAGCAGAGGTAATCAAGGGAGCTTTTGATCTGAGTGTTCTTGGACCTGAAGCACAACACAAATACATCTCTTGGGTACTATTTTGGACGTATTTCGCAATCAGCTATCATGTTTTACATATGTTCCATCGGGAGTTACCTCACACAAGGAAGTAACCAATGCTGCAGACGGTCATATAATCCGAGTTCCAAGTCCCGGAGTCAGAGACACTCAGTGCCCTATGTGTACCTGAAGGAACAGCTGTGCATGGGGTTTACAGGGTAACAGAACTGCATGAATGCAGCTCGATGGTCGTCTGTCTCTTTTCCTCTATAGTTTTCTGTGCAGTCCCTGCGTGCAATCTTGTCAACTATGCTTGTCCGGCACAAGATGGGCATTGGTCACTTGTCTCTGAGAGAGGCTGTTGGTTTATGTGTTGTCATAATTCCGAGTGGAAGGAGGAATCTGGTTGTCAGTTGCCAGAAACTTACTTTAATAAATGGAAGCGTGCTTTTTAACTTGCTGCGTGGCATATCCTCATTGCGAAGTTCGTGCACTGCGAATCACGTTGCGGGACAATCCAATTTTGGCAAAGAATTTGTGTGGCAGTCACGAGTTGCCACGACCAGCTATCCCGAGTAGCAATACGGACAAATGGCAATAACTACAATTTCGATTAGAACAGTACAACTTTAATGTGACAGGGCAAACAGAAGGCAGCCAGAACATTTCTGGGTGTAAGGCAATCACCCAAGGTATCTTTTCATATGAAAGTCTGTGCATCAGTAGAATCTGCGACCAAAGTACTCGACGTTGGTTATTCATTTTCCAGACAACTTCTGTTGTTCCCCGTTTATTCTGAAAGTGCATAGACATAGTTATTTCACCGTTATTTCGAAAGAAGATCCTGCATTGAATCTGTTCGCCGTTTTTTGATGCTGTGGCGAAAAGGTGGGCAATCGTGATGTGAAACGTTGCTATACTTTCATTTCCTTCATTACTGTCCTGGTGAGGGAGAAAGGTGATTGGCTCCCTCGATCAGATGGAGGAACCGGCGCATTGATGGCCTAATCTAATCACTGATATAATTGGAAATGTTCACTTTTAATGGTTCGTTGTTGTTTTGTTTTGTTTATTTTTTAAGATACTTGTGCACTTCCTGGGACTTGGCAATACACTAAATCTCCAGGAGGTTTGGAATTGCCTCGCTGTTATTTGTGCGAGCAGTTCATGTCAGAGACGACTCACAGTGCCTCACAGACAGCACTTACGCTTCGGTGTGTCTGATCATGGTACTGCCTTTTCAGTTTTGATTCTGTTCCACTTGAAGAGCTGTCAGTTTTTGGATTCACTGGAGATCAAAGTGGGTAATGCGATATGTGAGGTATTTTTCTTCAGCCAAAATCTTTGATGGCGAACTTGGGAAAGTGTCAAGAAGAATGGTCATTGGCAGCAAATATCCGGAAAACCTTCATCTCTGGATCGGTTGGGCCAATCCACCCTCCAAACAAAATAGGCACACTCGCTGACTGAGTAACAAACATCATGCGTTTTTTGCAAATGGTATATTCAAACCGTTGCCGGTGACTGGAGCATCTCAGAGTTGTCGAGCATGAAAAGAAATCCGACGATCCAACTTCTCCTTGCTGAATAGATTTTCGAAATTAATCCATACGTAACTGCCAATATTTGTGCCGTATCTCTCTGAAGTCTTCCTGTCTACACACCCATTCAGATGCCTTTGAAATGTTGTGAGTGCACCAGACTCTGCCACTAAATGTGGCAATTCATTCCACACACACACAAGTTCTGTATGAAAAACAAGTGTTCCTCACATCCCTTTATTTTTTTCCTTTCTCACATTAAACGTTTGCTATGTGGATTTGAACTCGCATGTCTTGTGAAAAAGTGCACCCTGACGACTTACTTTGTCTGTCTTCCTCGTGATTGTATAAGCGTCTGTGAGGCCATCTCTAAACCCTGAAGCTCCTGGGAATCTGACGAAGCCTATTCAGTTTCGTTCTCATATCCAAGCAGTGAAAATCTTGCAAATCCTTGTAAACATTTTCTAAACTTACACTTGCAAGAAGTGTGTCCAGCTGCAGCACTTGTTTGACCGCGTGGCCACTCTGGAGCTGCGGGTGGACTCACTGTGGAGCATCAGCAACCTTGGAGAGTTATGTTGCCTCCCAGGTGCTCAGGCCAGGGATGTCGCCAATCGGCTGAAGAGCATTCGAAAAGGGGATCGTGCACAGCCAGTTGTCTTGGTGCATACAGGCACCAACGGAAAAAAAAAACAAGATGAGGACCTGCAGGGAGAATTCAGGGAACTAGAAGAGAAATTAAAGAGGTGGACCTCAAAGGTAGTAATCTCGGGATTACTGCCGGTGCCATGAGACTGCCAGCGTAGAAATGAATTAAAAAAAGGCACGATGAACACGTGAGTTGAGGAATGGTGCTGCAGGGCCGGTTTCAGATTTGTTGGATTTTGCGAGCAGTTCTGGGGAATGTGGGATTATAAGAAAATTGACGATCTACATCTGAACCAGACAGGAACGAATCTCCTTTCGGGAGTTTTTGCTACTGCTGTTGAGGAGGTTTATACTAATGTGGCAGAGGGCTGGGAACCACACCATTAAGCAAGTCGGCAGTGAGGTGGAAACTGCAAACGCTAAAAATCTGGAAGATAGCATTAATAATGGGAAGAGTAGGCAGAGAGCAGATGAATGCAAAAGAACTGGTGGCCTGAAATGCATCTATATTAATGCATGGAGTATAGACAGATGAACTTAGATCTTAGGTTGGTGCCTGGGAATATGACGTTATTGCGATTACAGAGATTTAGTTGAAGGAAGGTCAGGGTTGGCAACCAAATGTTCTAGGATATAGACGCTTCAGACAGGACAGGGAGGGAAGTAAAAGGGGAAGGAATTTCGTTGCTGGCCAGGGATGATATCATGGCTGTGCGAAAGGTGGACATCATGTAGGGCTTGGGTCGTGAGACACCATGGATGGAGCAGTGAAATAAGAAGGGTGAGGTTAGATTTTGGGGCTGTATTACAGTGAGCGTGAGGTGTAAGAAAAAAATAGTTAAACAGATCATGGAAAGATGTAGAGGCAATAATTTAGTGTTGATTGGAGATTTCCGTTTCCCCAACATTGACCGGGATACTCTTAGCGTCAGAGGTCTGGATGGGACATCATTTGTAAGAAGCCTCCAGGTGAGATTTCTGGAGCGGTATATCAATAGTCTGACGAAAGAACAGGCCATATTGGAACTGATATAGGGTAATAAGCCAGGGCTGGTGATAGCAGTTGCCGTGGGTGATTTCTTTGGGAAGTGTCCAATATTCTGTAAGTTTTAGAATACTCATTGACAAAGATGAGAGTGGTTCTGAGGAAAGAGTATTAAACTGGACCAAAGCTAATTATATCAAAATTATGCAGGAGGTCGGAAATGTGAATTGGACACATCTATGTGTTGGAAAGTCCACAGTTCATATGTGACAGGCTTTGAAAGATAGGTTAAATATAGTGCAGGATAGGCATGTCCCGTTGAAGGCAAAGGATTTGAAAGGCAATATTCGTGAACTGTTGATGACAGGACAATTGTACGACTCGCCAAGAAGAAAAGGGAAGCATACATAAGGCCTCGGTAGTTAAGAACATAATGGTCCCTGGAGGAACATGAGAAGAATAGGACAAGTCTTAAAAGAGGAATCAAGGGGGTTAAAAAGGGTCATGAAACAACTTCACGCTAGCAGAATTCAGGAGAATCCTAAAGCCTCTTATTCATATATAAGAAGCAAGCGGGTAATTAGAGAAAGGATTGGTCCACTAAAGGAAAATGAAGGAAGGCTGTATGTCGAATCTGAGAGAGTGGGTATGATTCTGAATGATTATTTTGCATCAGTGTTCACTGAGGAGAGGAATATGATAAATGTTGAGTAAGACATTTGATTAGTCTGGACCATGTTGACATAAGTAGGGAAGCTGTGTTGGGCAGGCTAGGGGTAATTAATGTGGACAAATCCCCAGGAACGGATGGGATCTATCCCTGGTTCCTGACTGAGGTGAGAGAGGAAATATCTGGGGCCCTGACAGATATCTTCGCGGCATCCTTCAGCACAGGTGAGGTTCTGGCCGACCGGAAAGTTGCTCATATTGTCCCCTGTACAAGAAGGATAGTAGGGATATTCCGGATAACTACAGGGCAATAGGCCTAACATTGGTGTTGGGAAATTTGCTGGAGAAGGTACTGAGGGATATGATCTATTCATATTTAGAAAAGAATGGGCATGTCAGTGAGAGGCATAGAGTTTTTCGGGAAAGTGCCCAAGTTGATAGATGAAGGAAAGGCTGTTGATGTCATATACATGCACTACAGTAAGGAGTTAGATAAGGTTCCGCATGGTAACCAAATAGAGAACGTAAAGTAACATGGTGTGCAGGTGTTCTCGACAGGTGGATAAAGAATTAGTTGAGCAATAGGAGACAGAGAGTGGCAGTTGAATGGAGTTTCTGGGAATAGAGAACGATGACCAGTAGTGTTCCACAGGGGTCAGTGTTGTGGCCACTGTTGTTTGTGATATACATAAATGATCTGGAAGAGAGCACTGTTGGGATGATCAGAAAGTTTGTAGATGACACGAAGATTTCTGGACGAGCAGAAAGTATAAGTAACTGTTAAAGAATACAGGAGCATATACATATACTGGAAAGTTGGGCGGAAAAGTGGCATCTGGAGTTCAAAACAGACAATTGTGAGGTGACGCATTTCGGTCAGTCTAATTATGGATGGGGGTATTTCAATGAACGGAAGAGCTTTGGGAAAAAAAAAACTTGATGGGCAGAGAGACCTGTGAGTGCAGGTCCATTATACACTGAAGGTTGCTGCACAGGTGGATGAGTCGTCAAGCAGGCATATAGTATGCTTGGCTTCATTGGATGGGGTATTGAATAAAATGGCTGGCAAGTCAAGTTAAAATCGAACAATACATTGGTTAGAATACTGTGTAAATTCCTGGTCGCCACATTACCAAAAGGATGTGGACGCTTTGGAGAGGACGCGTAAAAGGTTTAAGCGGATGTTGCCTCGTATGGAAGGTGCAATCTGGGAAGAGAGGTTGAGTAGGTTAGGTTTGTTTTCATTAGAAAAAATGAGTTTGAGGGGGACCTTTTTGAGGCTTACAAAATCATGAAGGGTACAGACAGGGCAGATAGAGAAAGGTTTCATTTCCCAGGTTGAAGGATTAAATACCGAGAGGTCACGCTTTCAAGGTGAGAGGTGAAATGTTTAAGAGGGATACACGCAGCAACTACTTGACACAGCGTGTGTTGGGTGTCTAGAACGCGTTCCCAGCAGAGACGGGAGAGGTAATCACGGTAGATACATTTAAGATGCGTCTGGACAGATGCATGAGTAGATGGGGAGCAGAGGGATGCAGATGCTTAGCAATTGGGTGACAGATTTATACATGAGATTTGGATCGGCTCAGGGCTGAATAGATGAAGGGCCTGTTCCTTGTCTGTACATTTTCTTTGGACTTTCTTCTTAAATTACGCCAATTTCATTACAAAATTGGCGAGGTCGAAGTGCCTGAAGTGAATCGATGCTGAAACACTAGTCACAACAAAACTGAGGGTTGGCTTTTGTGTGGTAGCGTAGTCGAGCGGTCTAATATGCTGGATTTTAAGCTTCAGTTTCTATCGAATCGTGGCTTCAAATACCAGCATCGTAAGTGAGCTGCTATGTGGAGATGTATGTGAGAGAACTGCGCATGTACGGATGCCTTTTAATTTGAGTGTTTGCAGCTCCTCAGTGTGCTTACCCTCTCGGTGATAAAATCAGCGACCGTCTCTGAAAACAACGCAAGTTCCTGCTGTTCGACGTATCCTCATAACCCGTCGATAACTTTGCTTTTGTATATCTACGTTGCCAGTTTCTGTATCTCAAATGGTCAGTGCAGTTGGCTGAAATGTTGGTGGTTCGAGCCCACCCAGGGAATAAGCCTCAAATATTTCAGCACAAGCATTTATCCCGACCATGTATTGAAATTGTAACTGGGAAAACTCATCCATGATTCACCCCAAGTCCGCAGGTAGTGAGACGTTTACCCGCAGCAGAATACGACATCACTTTCTCCAAGCTCCCGATGCCAACAGAAAGCGGCCACTGCAGCTTCAATCAGCGACTTTCTGCCAAGCCATGGGAAGCAACTCATGGAAACTCCTTCCTTAGTAACAGCTCTTTCCGTGTGAAAGGAGCAAACCTTTCACTTTAAATTGGAAAGGGCTTCAGGACATTGGAATGTTGCTCCAGTTCTTGGAACATGTTATAAATAAAACTCCTGACTTGTAAATAAGAAGTGGTAAAGGTTTTAGGTAGAATGAACAAAGAAAGTGTTGATTGAGACGACTCTGTCTCGTCAGCAGATGGGAAATGCCCAACACTGTAAACGGAAATGATTGGGTTTTTTAACGTAATTTTCCGACTAATTTACTGTCTGCCAGAGTGATTTGAAATCACATCAGCGACATAAAGGTGAGTGTAAAAATATGAAGATATTAAGGTTGAACCATAAATCCCGGGACAAGTGCTGAATAGATTGTCATGCTTTGAAGGAATAACTGAAGTGAAAGGTGTGAATGATATTTTTGTGATTAGGTGGAATGAACTGGACCCTAACAAATTACTGATGAATTATGCTCGCAATGTAATAGCAAACTAACCCACAGTGCACCGTGCTTGCTGAGCTCAGTCGGTGCAGTGTGAGATGCTTAATCTGAGGGTGGTGGGTGCAAGTCTCACAATGGGCGCTTTCACCGCTTAATACAATTCCGGCTCTTCGTTCCACGTGCAGTATTGCAACCCTTCGCAGGGGAATATCCTTGCTGCTTTCATTGACACATCTGTCCGCCTGCTTTTGATCACACGTCGGTTTCTGAGTGAACACTGTTTCCATTTTACTGAGGCGCCAGAGACAACTTTATAAGTGCAGCCGAAAATACAATGAATGATGTCCGTTTCAAAACGTGAGGTTCCAAACCAACCGTGCACCACACAAAATGTTGAAAGGCACGGAGAGCGAATGGCCACTTGCTACGGGTCTGACAGAGACGGATCAATGTCACATGGGCCCTGAACCAATTTTTAGTGGTTCAGATTGTTCTGATGGAAACCGAAGGGAACTCTCCCTCAACGTTTTGCAATTGTTCTTCTTGTGTTTAACGTAATGAACAGTATATTGTCAGTAACGAGGGTGGAGGTGCGGCAGGATTGTGAGGTTTCAGTGTGGGACATAGACACAGTATGTCAAATATCCTCAGAGCACGGGAGAGCTGGTTGGTCCAGGATCACTGCCATCTTCTGTTTCTAAACCAACAAATGAAATTACTGGAAAATCTCAGCAGGTCTGATAGCATCTTGGAAATATAAATCGATTTAAGACTTCAGGACTAGTGACACTTCTTTTCCATGCCCATATCCACCTGCTTTTGCACACTCTTCCTTTTTATTGAATGTCTCCTGACTTCCAACTTTATATTCAGCATCTCTTATATTACTTCCTCTCCAACAATTTTCCCAGTCTCCAATTTTGTATCAGAACTGTTCCATCTTTCACATTGCCCAGGACTTCGAACTGAACAAATAACTCTGTTTCTATTTCCTTAGATAGCAGATGGCCAGAGACTGGAAGGCAATGTTGTTCCGAAAACTCATCCATGATTCACCCCGAGTCCACAGGGAGCAAGACCTTTACACGCATCAGAATACGACACCATGTTTCTCCAATCCCCCGATGCCAACTAAAAGCGGCCACTGCAGCTTCAATCAGTGCTTCCTGCCAAACCCTGGGACACAGCTCGTGGAAACTCTTTTCTCATTAACTGCTCTTCCCGTGGGAATGGAACAAAGCTTCCATTTTAAATTGGAAACGGCTTCAGGAGATTGGAAGGTTGTTCCTGTTCTTGGAACGTGTTATAAACAAAACTCCTGTCTTGAAAATAAGAAGTGGTAAACGTTTTAGGCAGGAAGAACAAAGAAAATGTTGATTGTGAGGACTCTGTATCGTCAGCAGATGGGAAATCCCCAATACTGTAAACAGAAATGATTGGGTTTCCTAAGGTAATTTTCCGACTGATGTACTGTCTGCCAGAGTGACTGGAAATCACTTCATATGAAAATATTCGGGTTGAATCTTAAATGCCGGGACAAGTGTTAAATAGATTGTAATGTTTTGAAGAAATAACAAAAGTGAAAGACGTGAATTATGTTCTTTGTGATTGGTAGGAATGAGCTGGATCTTTGAAAATTGCTGTGCCAGGTGAATTATGCTGGTGAATGAAATAGCAAACTACTTCATCGTGTCCCAAGCCTGTATATCTCAGTGCAATGTGAGTTGTTTAATCAGAGAGCCGTGAGTCCAAGCCCCATAATAGTCGTTGTCACTGTTTAATAGAGTTCCAGCTCTTCGTTCCACATGCAGAATTGCAAGCCAACGCTGGTGGAGCATTTTTGTTGCTTTCGCTGACACATAGGTCCTCCTGCTTTGATCACATGTCAGTGTCTGAGTGGAAACTGTCTGCACTTTACTGGAAGCGCCAGAGACAACTGTATCAGTGCAGCTGAAAATACTATGAATGATGTCCATTTCAAAACGTGAGATTCCACTTCATCCGTGCACCAACCAAAGTGTTCAAAGACACAGAACGCGAATGGCCATTTGTTAGTGGTCTGACAGAGACGGCTTAATGTCTCATGGGTCCTGAATAAAAATTAACTGAATTAGAATGTGCTGATGGAACGGAACGGAGCTATCCCTAAACGTTTTGCAATTGTTCTTATTGTGTGCTCATGTAAGTTTATGTAATGAACAGTTTACTGTCAGTAACGAGGGTGGGGGTGGGGAAGGATTCTGAGGTTTCAGTGTGGGACAGACGTGATCTGATCGAACGAGCAAGTCAAATATGAGAGAGCTGATTGGTCCAGGATCACTCCCATCTTCTGTTTCAGAATCAACAAATGAAATTGCTGGAAAATCTCAGCAGGTCCGGTCGCATCTTGAAAATGAAAACCGAATGAGATTTCGGGACTGGTGACATTTCTTTTTTCATCTTCATGTCCCTCTGCCTTTCTACAAACTTCCTTCTTGTTGAATATGTCCTGACTTCAAACTTTATATTCAGCTTCACTTTTATTGCTTCCTCTCCAAACATTTTCCCAGTCTCAAAAATTGTATCATGCTTTTTCTATCTCTCACTTTGCCCAGGACTTCCAATTGAACAAATAACTCTGTTTCTATTTCCTTAGATACCAGATGGCCAGAAATTGGAAGACATAGGAGAGGTTAGCGCTTTCAGAATATCTCGTCTGCTTCGCCATTCGATCTTGGCTACTATCGTTCTTAACCCCATTCTCCAGTCCTCTCCCTGAACACTTACTCCCCAGTCTTAGGATCCAGTCTTTTTCCCAGTGTGGGTCCTAATCCGTCCCAAAACCCTCCACATGTGTTGGCAGCTGTTACCCCGTGTCTCCGTGTCATCAATCTCAGTTTCAGTGATTCTCGGCAAACACGAACAGTTCTGAGCAGCTCGATCGGGTCTCTGGCCCCACTGTGATCCTGCGGGGGAGCAGTAATCATCTCCATCTCCTACGGAAATTATCGGCGATTCAAAAAAAAAACGGACAGAAAGAAAGATAATCTTGTGTGTCAAGATATGTGGAGGTAATTGCTTTCTGACCTGGTCAGTAAAACTTACTCTGTATATCCCCGCACATTCTAGCTGTTGTGGTGAAAGAGGATACAAGTCCAATTAATTGCCATCTACGGTTTTATTCGATATGTGTCTTCCTTGTTCTGAATATGCAGGGATGTTTCCAGCACTGATGGTCACCATTTCGAAGAGTGCATGCCACAGACCCTGATCTTTTCTGGAGAGTAGCAGTATCAGTTTGTGCGAAAGTGGCCCAGTACAAAGCTGAGAAGAAACATTGTTATTCCCTCTTTCCGGACGACAGTCTTTCATATCATGATCGATGGGGCTTTATTGTATTCTCATCAGCAAACCTTACTTTGAATTTACTCGCCCAATACTACTGTAGCGGTGAAAAGAATATAATTCCGAATACCTACTGCGTGAAATTCATTTTCAAATTTCTATTCGCCGTGGTCCTTCATCTGTGGGGATGTCTATGTCACTGCTGGCCATCCTGTTTAAGAATGCCGTTACATATGTTCCTCTGTCTTGGCGCTGCAGGGAAAATTGTCTGCGCCTTTTCAGCCAATATTTCCTGGATATTTCAACATGGTATTCTTTATTTTTTCAATCATGTCCACTTTAAGGACACAGTTACCGGACACTGATCCTTTTTGTAACAACAGTACCGCATTTGCTTGACATGCGAAGGTGGCCTGGATCAGAAACAAGGAGAGCATTCATTTCCTTCTGTCACAGCGAACACTGGATTCATGATGTTAGTCTCTGTAAATGCATCCGAAAATGTGCTCTGAAAGCTTCATTTGAACGCTGTCTGGCGTTTCTCAACGTGTGTCAACCAAAACCAGAAATCCTCAATCATAGTTTGGAGCAGTTCACATATTCGAGTTTCGAAGCAGCAGACACGGATACAGTTCATTCAGTCAACAACAGGAATGAAAAGATTTACAGGCACAGATGAACTATCGACTCTTGTTCTCATACTGTTACTAATATTACCGTGTGGCCTGAAGTCTAAGCCATGTTGTAACAGAAAATGAGGAAATCACAGACAGGCTGCTGAATGACGCAGTATGTATTTTGTTTTCTTGTTCTCACACAGTTCCAGGAAAGTATGACAGCGAGGGAGAGGAATGCAAGTCAAGTGCAGCTCTGGTGAAACGCCTTCTGTCTGATTCAGTCATCAACAAGAGACGTGAATGCGACTAAAGCGGAAAACCTTTTCACAACTCGAACAAAACGCAATCAGGAACAGTGACCACCTCTTTGACATCTCAGATCGCCTTTGACCTTCCTTGAATATGTATAGAAACTAATTTTTGTACACCTCAAAGTGAGAACTGTTTGATTTACCGACAATAAGTGAGTCGCATGTCCTTGATTCCCACTAAGGTTTCCAACTCAGCTTGCAGCCAGGTGGCAGTTGCTCATGGCTCTGCTGGATAATGCACTGGGTTTCGAATAATCTTACTACGTCGTCTGCCATTCTCGGATCCAGTGCTAAACCAGTTTTTCAGTTCATCCGAGATGCAGGAGAGTCGGCGTTTCTGGCAGGAGCAGAATTCATCATCTCCAGTGATCACTTTATCTGAGGAGAGAAAATGATCAAAGTTTCACACAGCGACTAATCGGAAATGCATTCTGTTTTAGCATGGTAGCAGGTATGGGCTAGCAAATTCAAAGCCAGATTTGCTGATGAGAACAACAAGCACGACCGCTCAGATAGAGCAATTCCTCCCCAGCGCTTATTCTGCAGAACTGGTGCAGTTGCTGTGAGTATGCTGCAGGGTATCATCAGGTACATGCACTTGGGTTTCCGGTTTGGCCTGTGTGCTCGCGTGGCTGAGCAACCTGAAACTCTGATTTCAGATTCCACTTCTTAAGAAGGCTTGTATTTGCATCCCTGCGCGGCCACGTGTGCTAATGGATTAGCTGGCAACGTTTTGCAGGGATGAGTTTGTTAAAGTTGAACAGAAAAGAAAGCAGTCATTTCTTCTAACCCGGCTGTGATGTGGCACAGCAGAAAACAACCAACATGTCAGTGCCCATGTTTTCCCCTTCTGCTGTAGTTGTCACGTTCCCCTCCAGCTTGAAAGGCCACCAGCATAATATGCGACTGAAAAACAGGCTGCGCCAATCTTTCATATTCCAGACAATTTGCATTTTTCACCGTTTCTCTGAAAGTGAATGGAGATATTTATTTCCCTGTTTATGTGAAATTAGGTTCTACATTGAATCTGCTCGCAGTTTTCTGTTGTTGTTGCGAAAAGGACGGAAATTGCGTTATGAAACTTAGTTACTTTTCCCTAATTTCCTTAATTTCTGTCCTGATGAGAGAGGCTGGTGATTGGTCCTCTCGATCCGGTGGAGACATCAGCCCAATTGTTAACCTCATCTAATCGAGACTGTAATTGGTAATCTTCACTTTTCATGGTTCATTGTTAGTCAGTTCTGATTCATGTTACTTCAGCACTTTCCTGGAAGTATTGGTGCACTAAGGCGCCAGTACGCTGAAAGCACCATTTGAAATTGCCTCGCTGCAATTTGTGTGAGCATCTCATGACCCAGACGACTCGCTCTGCCTCATGGACAGCATTCATGAGTCTGTGTGGCTGAAAATAGGTTCTCTTTGTCAGTTCTGCTTCTGTTCATGAGTTGTCAGGTTTTGGTTTCGCTGGAGAGCCGCGTGGGCAACTTGATTTGTGAGGTATTTTCCGAAGCCAAAATCTCCACTGAGAAGTTGGGAATGTGTCAAGAAGAATGGTCATTGGCAGCCTAAGACCAGAAAAAATGATTCGTTGCTGGTTTTAACGGAAGCAGCCTGTGGGAGTTATCTCAAATGGGAGAGTACTCGCTTTGCATGCAAGAGATTGCGGGGATGCTCGCTGCGTTCTCCGTCCCTTTTTAGGGCGGCACCGTGGCTCACAGCACAAGTGTTCCACGTTTGATTCCTGTGCGGAGTTTGCACATTCTCCCTGCGTCTGCGTGGGTTTCTTCCCACACTCCAAAGATGTTCAGGGCAGGTGAATTTGACATGCTAATTTCCTCATAATGATCGGTGCATTAGTTCGAGGGAAATGGGTCTATTTGGGTTACTCTTTGGAGGGTCGGTGTGGACTAGTTGCGCTGAAGGGCCTGTTTCCATAATGTAGGGAATCTAATCTAACCATCTTCCAGAAAACTAGCCCATCACACTGACCAAGTGATGAGTGCCTATTCAAACTGGTGATCGCCACTGCAGCATCTCAGAGTGGCTGAGCCCGGAAACAAAGGCTCTATTTGCCAAATTTTCATGTTTATTCTTTTTCAACTTTCCTGTCTGTATACAGATCCATATGCCTTTGAAATGTTGAGAGTATACCAGACTCCACCACTAAATCTGACAATTCATTCCAAACACGCAAACCTTTCTATGTGAATAAAATACAATGTTCTTCAGATCCCTTTTAAATTTTACCACTCTCACCTTAAAACATTGTTCCATTGTTTTGAACTTGCCTGCCTTGGAAAGAAATAGTCATTGACCATTTACTCTACCGTCTCCTTCATATTGATATAAACCTCTGTAATCCCATCCCTCAGCCCTCAAGCTCCAGGGAGAATTTTCACATCCTATTCAGCTTTACGCTACTGTCCAAACACTGTATGCCTTGCAACATCCTCATAAATATTATCAAACTTAAAACAAGTTCGCCATTGAAAGTGCGTGTGGGTAAGTGCCTGAAGTGAGGCGATGCTGACACACTAATCATGAAAAACGTGGTTGCGGGGGTTTGTGTGGCAGCGTGGCAGAGGTGTCGAAGGAGCTGTCTTTAAACTATAACCTAGATCCTGTCATTGATTTGAATTCCAACCACGACCAGAACCACAGGTGAAGTCGGGAACACTGTTATTCATGAAAGACCTATAAACATTGAGATGTCAGGATTTGATCCCATATTCGGCTTTTTTGTTTCACAGTGACTTTCACTAACTACGGCTGAGGGACTGCCCAAGCTCAACGATTCAAAACAATGCGTGCATTTCCTTGACTATTCGAACACAGGAACTCGGACTCATTTTTTGTGTGTTTCACAGTTACTCGGTGTAAATTTAAAACAGCCTCTGGTTATGCAGAAGAGTTGAAAGCTGGATATTCTCCACTGAAAATGCACAGGAAGAGGCAATCTCTTATTGCTTTTGTTGTAAACTGATAACTTAGACTGTTTAAACTGACAGGATAACGCGGATCCATCCATCCTCTTGGGCACCTTTAACCACGTTAATATCAGCAAAGGTAAATTCACACTAAGAGGAATGGATTCATTGTGGTGAATTGTTAAGGAGTGGTGTGTGAGTCAGAGTGAATAGTGGTCACTAAATACTGACACTGACATTGAACGTTGCAACACCAGCTCCTCACTCACTTGCTGACTCATGCCTCCCAGTCATCATTGCCTTTCACATTTTCCTCTCGTCCATTCCACTTCTCAACTTATTCCCGACAGCTTGCAAGTGTTCCCTTAGAAACTGCAGCTTTAGGAAACGTATTACTGGGATAAAGTCATTGCTCAATATGATGGGATGCACCGTCAACGCCTAATTACTCGAGAGATTGAGATTTTGAGTTACTCCGCATAACCCCGGATGTCCTCAGTAGCGGGGTACAGGCATGATGCCATGAGGCAAGGGTTTAGACATAGTGACATTGAAGGAACAGCGAAATATTTTCAACTGGGAAACGCGAGAACCTTGGAGGGGTAATTGCTGTGATAGCTTTCGCTTGAATTTGCTGCCATTGTCCTTCCAGACAGATGCTGATCGATCACTGAATTGTTCTGGCAGGATCCGCGTGTGTGTTCTGGGTGCAACCAGGATATGGTTTTCGTTCGGATAATTCACAAGAAGAGAATTAAATCTTCATTTCCTGACTGGGAATGAAGGCCTGTTCTGGGCAATGCAAAATCAGACTCGTATGCAGGGATGTCCATTGATACTGCAGTCGCCTTTGGGACCTGTACAAACTCTAGTGGCTGCTCTTCACGTCATAATCGTCTTCCCCAGCACTGTTTCTCTCTCCATGTTCCCAAGTCGGTTCATACTATCACCCTTGGTTTCAATGTGAAGAAAGCAATGCTGTGATAATCTGATGTTGTTCAGCAGATATACTGCAGCAAGGTAATAAAAGACTGATGCAAAAACGAGCTTGTTTTGTATGCGCTGATGTTTTGGCAGCAAGAAAGGCATCGCTCAACTCGCCTCATTCCGGATGACGGGCTCGAAATGACCAGTGGTTTCTCGCTGAAATAGTTCAGGCTCTGGAATGTAAAAAACTTCAAATATGAAAGTACAGTGAAAGGAAATGGTTCACAGAGTGGGGAATTCCAAGTGAAACAGTGATGGTGATTATGTTTGCTGATTTTTCACCTTGTGAATGCTGTTCCCCTGATGTGGACGTTTACATTACCTATAGACAAACTGTTACAGCCAAACCTGGTCTTTGGGTCAGTGACAGAATTGGTAACACTCCTGACGTCGAGTTAGGGGATTATCGGTTCGCATTTAAAATCACGAGGATGCAGCGTGCTAGTCCACTCCTGTTATCTGTCAGGAACGGAAGGGTTTGGGTTTTCGAATTTACACTTTCTTTCGCCCACTTCAAATTCTAGCTCAGAGCAACGTCTCTCATTGTCTGTAGAACTGGCTTTGGTTTAACCAAAAGCTGCCTTTTGGCGGTTGAACTTGCATGTTGGAGCGGATAGCTGAAGTGAAGTACAAGGAGCTGATCAAATCCTGAGAACTCTGCCACTCTCGGGGAATGTGTCTGTGTGTCTCTTTCTGTGGGAGACATGACGTGGGTAATAACACAGTGTGACTATGTCAAACTTCAATCCCATTGTTGTGTTATCTAGGATCAAAGCGAGAACCTCACTGCCATTTGCACTGGAAACATCAGAACACAGAAGGTTATGGACCAAAGCTGGAAACTGGGAATGGAATAGACGAATGTCTTTAAACCAGACTGCAGCATGGACCAAATGGGCTTTTCCATTCTGTAAAACTTGAAGACGAGCAGAAAACAATCTGCAGTGAAACTGATCAGAAATCAAAGGGAAAAGCCATTTCATTGAGAATAAGTGCAAGAGCGTCTGTCTTCATTCAGTGTAATGTCGTAGTTAGGGTTTGGAACTAGAACTGCCATGGCATTAGTTCTATTTTCGGACAGGGAATGAACGTTTTATTGTGCTAGTATATCGTCGTCCAGTATTTCTGACCACTGGTCCGAACCTGGTAATTCTTGGTTTTGTGCCAGAATATCAAAAATCAGAAAGATGCAGGTTTTGGAAAGCTGAACTAAAAACGAGAATTGATAGAGAAACCCGCTACACCTGGCAACATCTGTGGAGAGAAACAGATTTTTTTTTAGATGGACAGGAAACAGGTTAGTTATAGATTTCTAGATTATACTGTTGGGAAAATGATAATCTTACCTGTCGAATCAGGATATTTATCAAAATCACTCTTGAGCTTACAAACGTCGAATTTACAATCTTAAAAGGACTTAATCAGCTGTCATGCTACTTTCATTTTCCTGAGCTGGTGGAAGGCTACGTTTTAATGGCTACATTTCCTTTTGCTTTCTGTTATTTAGCAGTCGTGTTGAATGGAAATTGTTTCTTTCAGTATCTGCCTCAATATGTGTCTTTGTTTTTTCTATATTTGTCTCTGTATCCTCCTGGGCCTTTTTCACATTCTCCGACTCTCTGGCTGTCCATATCCCTCATTTCCCATTTCTGCTCTTGAAAAGCATGACATTCAGAGACAGTTTGAGACTCGAACTGCTGAGAGGCTTTCTGACGCCTGGCTGGAGTCGGTCGAAGTTGTCTCACATTCTCTGAATAATGCGTCTGTCACTTCGACCTGAGGCAAGGAGACATTTCTTCCTCAAAATCTAAAGACCCTTTCGAAGTTAAAGTTGAATTCCTTATCCAACAGAAAAAGAAAGTAATTACATGATAGCTGAAGAAGAACAAGGATGCATTTACTTTTGGTGTACAACAAATGAATGGTGACAGCAGAGAATGAGGGTGATCATGTCGTGGTGTCAGTGCCATTACCATAACATTCCCCGGGAATGCTGCAGTGTCTCCTGCCTCACCACTTAATTTTCACAAAACTGGGAATGAAGGAATGAGAATAAGAGGATGAGAAGCAAAAGTGCTTGTGGAACTGCGGGAAGAATCTCCAGGTTAAAATAGTAGTTAAAAAGAGCAACATACACTACTGGATTTAAACCTGGAAAATGAAGCCGGATCTCGAAATCAGAATATAAAGCAATTCAAACAGACACTGAGTTTCTCGATGAGCAACACAATACTTGCGAGAAATAACGAGCTTTCAATACAATGAGCAGGCACCAGTGTGATGGGAGGTGCTTTCACCAGCTAAGCAACGGCGCCACGTTAAAAGCCAGATTTGTCGTCCATATGTGCAATGTCTGAACCACTTGATCACAGGAATTCGAAAACGCGTTTTCTGTATTAGCGTTGCTCAGTATGAATGGCAATCAGACTCTGCTTGTGCAAAAGCAGACATTTCAATGCTGAGCATGCCCTACTGAAAAGGCACATAAAAAGACAGTATCCTTTTGCATTGGCATCCAACCGATATTTTCATCTGTTTAAACTGACAGAATAAACAGCATGTGCTCATCTCCTCTCGCGTCCCATTAACCACGTTAATACACACGCAGGGATGTTCAAACCAAGATGAACAAGCTCATTGTTGTGAATTGACAGCAGTGGTGTGTGAGTCATTGCGAACAGTGAGAAATAAATGCTGAACCAATAGCACTGACACTGGGCCTTGCACCATTAGCTCCACATTCACATCTTGTGTCATGTCTCCTCGGCATCAGTGCATTTGACTTTAATTATTCTACACTGCAACTCACCTCAAGTTATTCCCGTCCGCTTGCAGTGTCGAATTAGTACATGCAATTATGAGAAATGCATTTCTGGGACACAGTTGTCTTTCAATGAGATAAGATTCACTGCCCATCCCTAATTATCCCAAAGATGTAGGGGACGAGTTACTTTTGTCAACTCCTCAAAGACGCCACTCCTGACGCCACTCTGTCAATGTAACTCACTGAGGGAAGAGCAAACTGACGCCACTCAGTCAGTGTTACTCACCCAGGGAAGGACAGACTGACCCCACAATCTCAGTGTAACTCAGCAGACTGATTCCACACTGTCAATATAAGTCATTCTCTGAAGAGCAGTCTGACCCCACTCTATAAATGTAATTCCCTCAGGGAAGAGCAGACTGATCCCATTCCGTCTATGGCACTCACCCAATGAATGAACACTAACCCCACTCTACCAATGTAACTCGCCAGGGAAGAGCAGACGGAAGCCAGACTGTCAACATAAATTATCGAGGGAAGATAATACTGACCCCGCTCTTTCTATTTCACTCAGGCAGGGAAGAGCAGACTGTCACCACTCTGTGAAAGAAATTCGCCCAGGGAAAGGCAGACTGACCCTACTGTATCTGCGTGACTGAAACAGGTAAGAGCAACGAACCCAACTCTGTCAACGTATCTCCCTCAGGGAAGAAGACCCTGACCCCTCTCTGTCCATGTAGCTCACCCAGGAAACAGCAGACTTACCCCACACTGTCTATTTAAGTTCACAAAAATCCTCTGAAGTACGTCCTATCCAGACACTCCTATTACAGAGACATCACTGTCTCTGTAACCGTGTGCGTTCAATGGCGATTCCAAATAACCTGCAAATGTTTGGAATGTGGCTGCAAACCAGAGCAACCACACAGAAATTGGGCGAATGTGCAAACTTCCATCAGGCTGTCACCTAAGCCTGGAATGGAAACCAAACCCGACAGCAGTCGTGATTATAAAATGGCAGAACAGAAACCTAGCAAAAAGAATTGCGTCCCTGTGTGTTGCAACGATTCTGAGTATTAATTCAGCCCCCCTTACTGTAGTTAATTTCCATTTTCATCACTGCCAACCTTCTTCAAAGCAAAGCACGCACTTGCTTTTTTCAGACTTCCTATATCCCGCTCTCATCCCGCTTTTTACCGAATCAGATTTCTGACTTTACAAACTACGTCATAACAGGTTGACAACTGCAGAATGAGCTTTGTTCCGTTCTCCACTGATGTTGATGGTAGTAATACGGCATATTCGAGTAGGACTTGAGGCACTTGCGGGTGGTGTATTCGCGGCATTTTGGCATCTTTTTTCATTTTCGGTCTACTATTTCGAGTTCATTGCGCAGACTTCTGAAGAAGACTTTTTGGAGTCGAAATGGTAACTGTGTTTTCTCTCGAAAGACAGACGTAGCTTTATTTCTGTTCTCTTATAAATTTATCTTCTTCTCATCTTTGCAAATGAAGTAGGGCGCATTACTATTGCTCGGTTTGAGTTTTAAAATCAAGAGAAACATGAAGGAGAGAATATCAAAGAACACAAAGTTCTGAGTTGTTAACATAATTTTTCCAGCAATGGTGGACATGAAGGTCAAATTAAGATAACGGTTCAAGAACACCGTTAGTCTGTGGAAGTGGTATGTGACTTTAGTTCCAAATATATGTTTCCGTTCTTCCAGTACATCTTTATGACTCCCAGAAAACATTGATTGTTTTCTGTATTCACTTTGTTTCGCGACATCTGTCTTCTGGTCGACCAGGGACAACTTGAATTTGCGTCTGCATTGAATAAGATTTCGCTCTTTCTTTCGAGAAGCAAACCTGTGCATTATGTGCCACTTACCATGCTGATGGCTAAGAAGTTCAAAATGAATTACGGTTTACGGATCGTGAGCAAGAATGAAGTGATCCACTTGCGAACAGATGTCACCACGCCCTATTCCTACATCGGGCCTGAACGGTCTATTGGCAGAATCTGCAGACAGGAAATGTCGAAGTGACTAGTCCTTTGTTCAGTTTGATTTGATACCAATGGTAGTGCTGTTCTGGTGCAGAAATGTGTCAACATCTCTGACGTTCGAGTCAATATTTAAGTCACATCTACTCCATGGAGTGTCTTCTCATATCTGAACATGCTGACACGAAAACATCTAGCTCCGATAGCAAAACTTTTTTTCATTAAACTGGGAGTATGTTTAACTAAGCAATTCAGACAGCCATGATGAATAATTGGCATTTGGTTCTTCAAGCTGACCTCTCCACACCAACTGCTCCAACGAAGGCCGTGGATAAGTTCCCCATCGATTATTTTGGTCAATTTTAGCCTCAACAACAACCAATTATTCTGAACAATGCTACACCACAAACAGAGGGCGAAGTCTGATTTTCATCGTTAATTTTCAATTTCAGTTCTTAATGCACAGTTTCTTACGAATGTGGACAGCAGAAGACCGTTAACATCCCATTTCTAATATTTCCAGAAAATTCTACTCCGCTGATATCGCCTTGCCTTTTCACATCGCAAGCCAGGAACCTGAATCAGTCGAGTTCCTTTCCACACATGGAATTGCTTTTTTCTAATTCATTGACTGCTGATATAATAGATTATTGGCCTTGAGAGTCAGCTGTAAATTAGGTTGAACTTTCTCAGCTTGACTTTCAACTGATCCTGAAAAAGATGTCATCACCTGCAGGTAAATGTATTGCATTGCTTCTTGTTTTGCTGAATTCCACCCCCCGAACATCCAAATTTCATGATAGTTCGACAAATGTGTTGACACTGATTCGTGTTGGAAGTTGGTGGCTTTTTGTGTCTCGACACATAATTTATTCAATTAGATGACTGGGTCAGTCTTGAAATTACTTCGGATTCTTCACAGTTGAAAATTTACTTTCGATTGAATGCGAAGCTCAAGCTCCACGAAATTCAAATTCTGCAAATGAATTAATGACTTTTAAAAGATTCTACGCTGTGAACAGGATTCGAACCTGCGCAGGGAGACCCCATTGGATTTCAAGTCCAACGACTTAACCTCTCGGCCATCACAGCTGCGGCAAGTTTGTCAATTTTCATAGTAAAATAACTGAATTCATTTGTTGGAAGAACAAATTGTCAAGACCCAAAGATTTCGCCAAATCCTTTGCAGATGCCCAGACGAACGGTACCTTCGCAGATTGACAGGCTTTCACCGCAAACTAGATTCTGACACAGCTGAAGTTATGGGAATGATTCTTCGTAGAATTATAGAGTCACGGATGTACACCACACGAAGAGAGGATCATTGTCTCACTGCGTCCGATCGATTTTGACTCAATTGCTCATCATCTGGTGCCAAATTAGATATGCTGTTGTGTTTTAATATTCATCGAAATATGATATTAGAAATATTGATGCTAAGTCCATAAACACTAGCTACATTCGTAAAAACAGTATCGGAATTAGAAAGAATGCAGAACCAATTTACATGAATGGATCCAGCAACTAATCCATAAGTTCTGACATCAGGTAATGAATTTGTGAGCGCAAAAGGGGAAGATTAACCAAAGATTTGGAACTTGAAATCGTCTTGACGGAATTATTTGCAAAGTTTTTGCGGTTGTTCTAGAGTCATCAAGTCCTTGAACAATACAACACGGAAAGTGGTCCTTCTTTCCAACTTGACCATGGTGGACAGTTATCCTAAATTAATAGGTCCCATTTGCCAACATTTGGCCCACATCCCTCAAAACCTTGTTACTCTATATCCATCCAGATGCTATTAAATGTTACAGTTGTACCAGTCTACAACAATTTCTCTGGCAGCTCATTCTGGACACGACTGAAAAAGTTGCCCCTGACGTCCCTTTTAAATCCTTACCCTCTAAATGTAAACCGATGTTTTCTAAATTTTGACTTCCTCACCAGCCGGAAAACACCGTGACGAGTCAACCTATCCATGTCCCTCATGATCTAATAAATAGCAACGATTTGACTTTATCATACTTGTCAGGAGGGAAATGTGTGGAGATTATTTGTCGAAGGTTTGAAGTAGAAAGTCTGATGTACAGATGTTTAGAAATGCATCTTGGAGAAGTTTTTAATAAGTCATTACAGTCTAGTAGCCGTTGTAGAAGTCTGTTGTGAAAGCTGCAGAAGGATTTCAGGGCACGAGAACGAAGCATTATTTCCAATGTATGGTGGCTCAGTTCGACCGCACTTGGACGACAGTATGAGGAATTACAATCCTCAATTTAGGAAAGATACTAATGCCATCTGTGGAATACCACGAATGGTGTTTCGCCTTGATATCATGGATGAACGTTAGTCCTCTGAATTTTAATTGGGCAAATCCGGCCTTTTTTTAACAGTTTCAAAACAAGAGAGGTAATCTCATTGAGAGTTGCAAAATATTTGAAGAGATAAACAGGGTGGTGCAATTAAATTTTGTTCGCTCATTGGTGAATCTAGAAGCAGGAGAGGAGAATTTTAAAATGAAGCATTGTGATTTATGACCAGGATGAGAACTGTTGATTTTTGTCTTAGCCTTGAGAAGTCTCACTAATCAGCGCTACAGTGAGCCTTTTATATTTGGTCTTTGAATGCATCACTATCAGCCTGACCCGCCGACACTTACTGCATCACTATAGACCTGCCCCTCACACTTACCGCCTTAATATCAGCGTGAACCCCTCAAACTTACTACATCACTATCCATCTGGCGCCCTCACATTTACTGCGCCACTTTCACTTCGAGACCATCATTTTGACTGCGTCACTATCAGCCTGACTGCCAAGCACTGACTTTGTCACTATCAGTCACACCCTTACACTTCCTATGTTACTATCACCCTGACTCCTTACACTTACTGTGTCACTATCAGCCTGACTCCATCACACTTATTATGTAAGTATCAGACTGACGCCTCACACTTACGGTGTCACTATAACACTGCCTCCTCAAACTAACTATGTCACTATCATCTTGACCCTCTCTCATTTACTGCCTCACAATCACAGTGACCACCTCACACCTTCTGCTTCACTATGAGCTTCAACACTCACACGTACAGCATCACTACCAGCCTGACTCACTCACACTTATCACCTGACAAGCAGAATTACTCTCTCAAATTTATTTCATCATTATTAGGCTGAGGCACTCTCACTGACAGCGTCACTAACAGCCTGACACCCTCATGCTTACTGCTTTGGTATCTCCCTGATCCCCTCAGAATTACTGCGTCACAATCACTCTGACCCCCTCATACTTGATGCGTCACTATACCTCTGGCACCCTCATACTTCCTGCATCACTCACACCCTGACACATGCGCACCTACTGCATCCCTATCAGCCAAACCCCACTCACTCACGGCGTCACTCTCTCTCTAACCTGCTCACACTTCATGCGTCACCATCACCTTGATACCCTCTCACTTAGTGCATCAATATCAGCCTGACCCCCTCACGCTTACTGCATCACTCCCAGCCTGATCCCTTCAAATGTACTGTGTCACTATCAGACTGACCCACTCATACTTACAGCATCACTATCACCTTGAGCCCCCAAACTTAGTGCGTCCAGATCACCCTGAACCTTTCACTCTTCTCGCGTCACCTTCAGCCAGACCCTGCACACTATCACTCTAACCTCCTCATACTTGCTGCATCACTATAACTCTATCCCACTCACACCGTGTGTGTGTCACTATCACCCTGACAACTCATACTCACTGCACCACTATTATCCTGACTCCATCACAATTAATATATCATTATCAGCCTGACCCCTTACACTAACTGTGTCACTATCAACCTGTCCCCTCACATTTCCTGTGTCACTTTCAATCTGACACCCTCAATGTGTCTGTGTCACTTTCACCCTGAACACGTCACACTTACTGCATGGGTGTCTACCTGAAACCTCGCACATGTTGTGACACTATCATCCTGAGCGGCTCACACTTACTGCGTCACTAGCACACCAACACTCTCACCTTCACTGCATCACTATTCGCCTGACCCGCTCACACGTTTTGCGTCACTACTACCCTGACCTCCTCACAATTGCTGTGTCGCTATCAGCCTGAGCCCCTCACTATTACGCTGACCAAGCTCACAATTACAGCATCACTATCAAACTCACCACCTCACACTTCCTCTGTCATTATCACCCTGACCCTCTCACACGCAATGCGTCACTGTCACACTGAGACACTCACATTTTCTGCGTCGTTATCAGCCAGACCCGCCGGCACACAGCGTCACTATCAACCTAGCCCCTCACACTTGCATGCCTCAATATCAGCGTGAACCCCTCACACTTACTGCGTCACTGTCCATCTGCCTTCCTCACACTTACTGCACCAGTTCCACCTTGACATCCTCATTTTTACTGCGTCACTATCAGCCTGACAGCCCCACAAATATTGCGTCACTATCAGTTACGCCCTCGCAATTCCTATGGTAATATCACCCTCACTCCTAAAACCTACTGCGTCACTATCAGCCTGCCTCCATCACACTTTTTGCGTCAGTATCAGACTGACGCCTCACGTTTACCATGTTACTAAAACTCTGCCCCATCACACTGACTGCGTCACTATCAGCCTGACTCCTCAGACGTACTGCGTCACTATCACTCTGAACCACTCACACTTTTTGTATCAGTTTCAGTCTGACGCCTTGCACTTACTGTGTAACTAAAACTCTCTCCCCTCACACTGACTGTGTCACTATCAGCTTGACCCCTTCACACTTACTGCGTCAATATCAGTCTGACCCCTCAGACTTACTGCGTCACTCTCACTCTGATCCTCTCTCATTTACTGCGTCACTTTCACCCTGACCTCCTCACATTTACTGCGTCCCTATCACCTTGACCCACTCACACAGTCTTTGCCATTTTCACCTTGTCGGCCTTATTTTTACTGCGTCACCATCAGCCTAACCACCACACACTTATTGCGTCACTTTCAGTCACGCCCTCACACTTCCCATGTTACTATCACCCTGAATCCTTACTCTTATTGTGTCACTATCTGTCTGACTCCTCACACTTACTGTATCACTATCAGCCTGACTCAATCACATTTATTGTGTCAGTATCAGACTGACGCCTCACACTTATCTTGTCACTAAAACACTGCCCCGTCACATTGACTGTGTCACTATCAGCCTGACCCATTCACACTTACTGCTTCACTATCGCAATGCCCCTCTCTCACTTACGACGTCATTTACACCCTGACACCCCACACTTGCTGTGGCACTATCACACTGAGGGCCTTACACTTACACTTACTACGTTACTATCACACTGGTATCTCACACCCACTGTGTCACTATCATCCTGAGCCGCTTACACCTATTGCGTCACTATCATTTTGACCCCAACTGCGTCAGTCTGATACTGACACAATAAATGTGATGGAGTCAGGCTGATAGTGACACAGTAAGTGTGAGGGGTCAGACTGCATCAATATCAGCCTGACCATCTCACACATACTGCGCCACTACCAGGCTGATTCCCTCACATATACTGCGTCACTATAAGACTTACCCACTCATGCTTACTGCGTCACTATCACCCTGACTCGCCACTCTTGCTGCATCAAGATCATTGTGCCCCCATACAGTTACAGCGTAACTATCATCCTGACAATGTCATACATACTTCGTCAAGATCAGACTGATCCCCTTAAACTTAATGCGTCAGTATCAGCTTCAACACTCACATTTACTGCGTCACTTCTAGCACTACCCCTGCACTCTTACTGCAACCTTATCCACCTTACCCCGTCGCATTTACTTCATCACTATCAGCCTGAGACACTCACACTTACAGCTTTACGACAACCTGGCCCTGTGAGTGCATTTACATCACTGTCACCCTGACCCCTTGCCCATACTGCGTCACTATAAGCCTGGCCCCTCAAATGTTCTGCGTCACTATACACTGACATCTCACACTCACTGCGTCACTGTCACCCTGACCCCATCACACTTGCCATTTCACCATCACAATGACACATTCACACAGTCTGTTTCACTGTCATCCTGACACCTCACACTCACTGGATCACTACCATCCTCCCCCTCATACTGACCTGTCACTGTCATCCAGAGCCGCTCACACTTATTGCGTTCCTATCACTCTGCTCCCAACACACTTACTGCGTCACTATCAGCCTGACACTCGCACACTTCCTGCATCACTATCAGCCTGACCCCTCACAATTTCACCGTGTCTATCAGTCTGACTCCTCACATTTCCTGCATCACTGCCACCCTGTCACTTAACACTTACTGGCCAGTATTAGCCTGACGCCCTCAACATACTGCATCAATATCAGCCTGAACACTCACACTTACTCCGTCACCATCACGCTGACCCCCTCATACTCACTGCGTCACTATCACCCTGTCCCCTCACAATTCCTGCATTAGGATCACTCTGACTCACGGACACTTACTGCATCACTATCAGCCTGACCCCGCAGAAATACTGTGACACTGTCAGCCTGACCCCACCACATTTACTGCTTCACTATCAGACTGACCCCTCACACTTACCGCATCACTAACAGCCTGACACCTCACACTTACTGCGTCACTATTCCCCTAACACCTCACTTTTATTGGCCACTATCAGCCTGATGCTCACAACTTACTGTGTCACTGCCAGCCTGAACGCACACACTTACTCCCTCACTATCACCCTGACTGTCTCACACTCACTGCGACAGTCTCTGCCTGACCCCTGCACACTTACTGCGTCACTATCACCCTGTCCTCTCCCACGTTATGCGTCAGGATCAGCCTGACATAGTAACACTTACTGCATCCCTATCAGCCTGATCTCTCTCCAATTACTGTGTCACTATCAAACTGACCACTCACTCTTACTGCGTCACTCTCACACTGACCCCTCACACGAAGTGCTTCACTGTCACCCTGACCACCTCACACTTATTGCGTCACTATCGGTCTGATCCCTCAGACTTACTGCATCACAATCACTCTGACCCCCCCAAACTGCGTACATATCGGCCTGATCCACTCACATAGTCTGCATCACTACCACGCTGACACCTCACCCTCATTGTGTCACTATCATCCTCACTCCATCACACTTATTCAGTCACTGTCAGCCTGATCCCCTGTCATGGAAAATTATCATTTCTTGTGAAATCAGTTTGAAACAAAAAAGTATGGACCTAACTTTGCAAAAAGACCGAAAAAATGTAAAGTTCAACCTAATTTTCAGCTGACTCTCAAGGCCAATAATCTATTATATCTGCAGTCCATGAATTAGAAAAAGCAACTCCATGTGTGGAAAGGAACTCGACTGATCCAGGTACCTGGCTTGAGGTGTGATAAGGCAAGGCGATATATAGTATAAAGGGAATATGTGAAAACCGTCAGGCGTCCATTTTATGAGGCGGGTCCACTCTGCAAATTTCAAAATTAAACTTTTCCTTTGCTCTTGGTAGCATTTGAGTCGAATCGATTGAAATCCCACGGCAGTAAACTTGGGGGCTCGCCTGGGACCCTGCGACTGGGTAAGATTTTGAAGATTCCCAGGAGGTGTACGCGCCACTGCCTTGAAGGTCTTTCACTCCATCTCGAGCACTGAATTGGCCCCTTTGCATGAGAAAACTGGGGATAAGTGGATCGCTCCAGAGTCGTGTTCCGAATCGAATAGGGTCGGGGTAAGAGTTGTGGCTAAAGTAATCCGACATGGAGACTCGTTCGAAGAGAATAAATGAACCAGGAAGCGGGACCAGTGAACTCTCACGCGATATTCGAGTAAAACTCAAGTGAAAGGATTGCCGTCTCGAGAGAGTTTAAGAGACAGCAAGATTAACGTCGGTATAGACTTGAAGCCACCATGTGCCACGTTGGAGTCGCCAAAGCTGTACCGGTTACGTGGGTTCTTGGTTTGTGAAAACCAAGGCAATGAGGCGGTCACAACCAATGAGAGGGGACCTCGGCAGGTAAAAACAAGTTATATTGGCAAAGAGAAGATTATGGTATCGTGAGAGAGAGAGACAGACAGACAGACAGACAGACAGAGATGTTCACTTTTCCAATATCCATGAAAATCGGCTCCAACAAGAGCGAACAAAAAGAGGGTCGACAGACAACTCGGAATGGTCAAGAAAAAATACAATATATGATAAATAATTATGGCCCCGTTTCTATAAAGCAGTTAAAAATGTAAATCAAGGAACGTGGTTTTCTGGAGGAAGGAAGTTTTAGTAACATGCAGTTGCAAATGCTGAGGTCACCGTTGGAGGAGAGAGAGAGAAGGAGAAACGGAAGGGTAAAATAGAACCTGTGAATTGGAGTGCTTATAACATGTTGAAGGCTGAGCCTGATTTCAGGGAAAGAAAATCTCGAATAAAGGATAGATCAAGTACACGTACAAACACCAACGCACATGCACACACACACGGAAAACAACCTAATGAAGTTGTACAGTGTCTTAAGACTGGATCAGATCCAAGTCAACGGTCGCCGCCTCAGGGTCTTCTGAATCACCAATAGCATATCGTACCCACAATCAATTGAAGCAAGAATCCCTAAAGAAGTTGAGACAATGTCCCAGTACCTTAAGCGCCTCACGAAAGTCGATAACGTCTATTGTGGACTGATACCACCCAAGGACATAGCGACGGCAGACATCACACCATATGAGGCAGACCTGAGGAGCAGCTTCATCAATAGAATGAAGTACGAAACAACAAAATAGGTAAAATATACGGGTATTACCGGGGACACGGCAAAGCTGAATTAGATAGAACAATACGTGGTACATGCTGAAAAATTGCTGGCTCAAGAGAACCATAACCGGAAATTAAAGATGCAACAGAATCACATAAACCTCAGCTTATTATGATGCAAATGGTCGTTCAGCCATTGGAGAGAGGAACTGCGGGAAAAGAGAGAGGCAAAGGTGGAGTTCGCAAAAGAGGAAGGGATCGCGGAAGTGTGCTTGCAGAGATAGATCTGGCTAGTGCTTTGTTTGAGGAGCAATGGACCACTAGTCGAGACAGTGCCCGCACAGACAGCCTCAATCGGTCCTGGAGGCTGGACAGCATAGTGACTGACAGGGGACGACTGAGGTTGAGGTGGGCAGGCCACAAGGTACAGGTAAGCCTCTTTCCTTTATATTTGGCTATGAAGAATCCCTTATTCTAATCACTTCTACTAACCTAACGGGCACTGAGATGTATCCCAACTCTATATTGAATATTGAGATTGCGGAGTGTGGACAATATATTCAATAAACCAATGATGCGTATATGTCGATGCCTACCTCTATGTTATATGTGGAAGGTACACCAGTTACCTTTTTGGTAGATACATGGCCAGCACATTCACTCCTCAAATCAAGACAGTTCAGAGAGTTGACGCCAATAAAGATGAGTGGAATGTTCCTGAACTCAATGGAGGCATCAGGCTTCGTGATATGAGAGCGTTTTACCGCACCCATATTGTGTGAAATCAGTAATGTGTATACATTCTAATTCTCAATTTTGTTAGCGGAATTCTGTCCTTTACATTTGATGGCTCGGGATCTCATAGTGAGACTGGAGTTGTATTTGCTCAGTACTCCGACGGGCTTGCAGGTAATTCAAAGGGAAGATTCACAAGTGTAAACTGTAAAATACAACCCACGACCCCTTGTGTATGTCTATGAGTGGCGATTAAGCCGGAGAGCAATGAGTTCAATAAGCAATTCACTCGCCCTGGAAGCAGGTAACCATGTTAATCATATCAACATCGATTTTTTTTTTTGCGGGAATATGCTGCACTGCACAGCACACATACACCAGGATGGCCCTGAGCACCCATAAGAGAAGTATTGGTTCAGGAGATTGGTTAAACCAGGTCAGTTGTTATTGTGCGAATTTTATTGAAGGGATGACAGATGTGCAGTTAGTGTGAACTTATGTAAAGTACCTGTGACGGCAAGTAAATTCTATATTTTTGATGTGGAAGGCTGCGCTCCTCGCGTGTCACTGGCGAAGGTATCCAGTGACTGATGGCAGGATTTGGGGCCATGGGTACTAAAGGCATAAAGAACGAAATGCTGAGTGTTCTGGGACGATGTGGGTATGTGATTCAATGCAGATGTGCGGACATATAGGAAGAAATTAATTTATCTAACTCAGGCAATAGAACAGTCGAGGTAACCCCCGCGAGCCCTGAAGAGCCTCGAAGGCTGGCCTGGCGTTTCCCTAACATAAACTTCTCAGACCCAAGATGAATAACGGTCCCTACTGAATTATGGGTAAAAGGCAAACATGATGTGGGGCTTATACGAGGTTGTGAACCAATACGAGTAACCACGAAGTCGGAGTATCGTCCTTGCAGTGCACAATGCCAGTTAAAACCCGAGGTCATAGAAGTAGTTACTCTAGTTTTTCAATCCTTCCCAAAGGCTAGAAGATAATCCCCTGTGTAAACTCACTTGTGAGAACTCCCATTTTTCTGATCAAAAAGGCAACAAAAATTCCAAGTGAACCGGAGGAATGCAGGTTTGTTCAAGACCTGCAGGCAGTCAATAACAGTGTTGTCCCACGCGCATCAAGTGTTCCCAAACTCTATACTGTATTAGTTCCATTTCCACCGGACAGTAAAAGGTTCCATACTGTGGATTTAGCAAATACATTCTTTAGTGTGACGGTGCATCCAGATAGTCAATTCTGGTTCGCTTTTTAATTCAAAGGGAAATCTTATGAGTTCACATGACTTTGTCAATGTAACTGTGAGTGACCCACTATATATAATGAGGCTATACGCAGGAGACTGGAGACTCTTGTTTTAACCCCTGGATCTGCGCTTCTGCAATCTGTAGACGATTGCTGAATAGTAGCACCGACAGAGGAACAATGTGAGAAGGATTCCCTTGCATTACACGAGGGAAGGGCACAAAGTCAGTCTCGCAAAGCTTCGATTTATGCAACAACAGGTGATGTTCTTCAGTCACTTAATATCTGAACAAGGGAAGGCCATTTGTCAAGACAGAGTGCAAGTCATTCAGCAAATTCCAAGGCCTCACATGAAGAAACAATTGCTATCCTTTTTGGGCATACGCTCCGACTGAAGAACTTTTATCCCACATTACACAAATCTTGAGGCGCCCTGAAGTGACATGGCCCATGAAAAGGGGAGCAGAACCATGGTCCGTTGCAATGGATCCCAGCGGACGAGTTGAATTGAAAAAGACGTTTCAAAGTACACCGACACTGGGGATTCCGAATCCAAACAAGCCTTCTGTCAAACGGCAGATGAGAAACATGGCTGCCTGACATCTGTGTTGTTGCAGGATCATGGGGGAAAATTCAGGCTGGCAGCTTATTTTTCGGCTAAGCTAGACCTCGTAGCGGCAGGATTGCATATCAGATTGCCTGTGAGCTGTGGTTGCAGTGTCCAGGGATATAATCGGCTATGGCGACTTAACCAAACTGATCACACATGCAGTATCCTTACTGCTTTCCGAGCAAAAGACAGTACATACATCGGCAGCGCGTTGACTCAGATACAATACTGTGTTATTGGAGAAGCCTAACATTGCAATAAAACGATGTAACGTCCTTAATGCTGCTAATCCTCTCACTAGAGAAGGAGACGGAGACCCACATGATTGTATCGCTGTAATTAATGAAATGTGCTGCCTAGACAAGACTTGCAGAATTCCCCAATTCAGAATCTAAATATGGCGTTTTTTTGTGTGGATGGGACAGCATTCAGGTGCAAGGAGATAGGTCAGAATTTTATTGGGCATGCTCTAGTAACTACCCATGAGGTATTCAAAGCGGGATCACTCGCTTCTCAACTGTCAGCGCAAGCAGCGGAGCTGATCGCCTTGACTGAGGCATGCAAATTGGCTAAGGGAAACACAGTGAATATTTAACCGATAGCAGATACGGATTCGGAGTTGCACATGATGTTGGAATCCTGTGGAAATACAGGGACTTCTTGACCTTCACCGGAAAGCCCATCACACACCCGTGATCAGATTTCTGATCTCTTGGAAGTGGTCGTATTGCCTAAATCAATCGCTGTGTGTAAATATGATGCCTACACGAAAAATAATGATTCAGTTTCTCAAGGAAATGCAAGGGCAGACTCAGCGGCAAAGACGGCAGCCCAGCAGCCGTTAAATGATCAGTTTGACATGGGAATGACAAAAATCCTTTCCCAAATAGCAGACGTACGGGAGTCACAGTCGATGTCCAGGCTGGAAGACACGTTTGAGTGGGAAAAAGCAGAGTGCAGTTTGAGGTAAGGGGTATGGTTTGGCCCCAATGCTAAACCTTTTCTACCACGACCATTATTAAATTCTATGCCAAACTGACACACGGTAAGGAACATGTGTCAAAAGAAAGGAGATATGACAGTATTTCAGCACAGTGGTACATTGAGGGATTTACTCATTACTTCCAGAAATATTGTGAACGACGTCTTATCTGTGCCACAATAATGTGGGGAAGGGAATACAGATGAGTTATGTAGCATTTCCGAAATCCCAAAAACAATTTGAACATTTATAACTGGATTTAAGCGAACTAACACCCTGCAAAGGAAAAAGGTATTGTCTGGTAATAGTTGATATGTTTTCAAAATGGGTGCAAGCGTTTCCTACGGCAAAAAAAGATTGCCAGTGCCATTACCAAAGTCTTCCTAACTGAAATAATTCCGAGTTGGAGCATCCCTGAGAGGCTTAGTAGTCCCAAGGTTTGTGAAGGTTTATAGCTCCGGTCGAGGTTTAGGGTGTAGGTTTGCTCGCTGAGCTGTACGTTTGTTATCCAGACGTTTCATTACCTGGCTAGGTAACATCATCAGTGGCGACCTCCAAGTGAAGCGAATATGTTGTCTCCTGGTTTCTATTTATATGTTTGTCCTGGATGGGGTTCCTGGGGTTTGTGGTGATGTCATTTCCTATTCGTTTTCTGAGGGGTTGACAGATGGTAAATCGATCAATGTGTTTGTTTATGGCGTTGTGATTGGAGTGTGAGGCCTCTCGGAATTCTCTGGTGTGTCTGCATATACAGCAAACCGACAAACACTGACCAAATACGTAACTACACCAGCAACTATTCCAACACGCAAAAAGGAAGCTGTATCAGAACACTATTCCAACGAAGCACCACACATTTCAACACAGACGAACTTCGGAAAACAGAGGAGAAGCACCTATAAAACGTATTCAAGAAGAACGGATACTTAAAAAATACAATCCACAGATTCCTCAGGAACAAACCACGACAAGTAGACCTAACACAGCCAGAAACCCTATCGACCTTTCAATACATCACTGAAGTCTCAAACGTGGCAGCCAGACAACTATGACCCCTCGGAATCCCACCAAAATCTCAAACAAAACCAACAAATTTAAAAGACCCAGTGCAACCCATGGATAAAACCAACGTCATATACAAAATTCCATGCAAGGACTGCCACAAACACTGCGTAGGACAAACAGGAAGAAAGTTAGCTACCAGGATACAGAACACCAGCTAGCCACAAAAAGACACGACCCTCTCTCCCTCGTAGCCCTTCGCATGGATGAAACAAAAACACCATTTCGACTGGGACAACACATCTATCCTGGGACAGGCTAAGCAAAGACATGCCAGAGAATTCCTTGAGGCCGAGCACTCCAACCGCAACGCCATAAAAAAAGACATATATATCTAGATAGCATCTATCAACCCCTCAGAAAACAAACAGGAAATGGCATCGCCACAAACCCCATGAACTCCATCCTGGACAAACATATAACTAGAAAGCAGGAGACAACGGTTTCTCTTCACTTGGAGTTCGTCACTGATGATGTTACCTAGAACAAAGATCATAGAATAATACAGCGCAGTACAGGCCCTTTGGCTCTCGATGTTGCACCGATCCAAGCCCACCTAACCTACACTAGCCCCCTAACCTCCATTAGCCAGGTAATGAAACGTCTGGATATCAAATCTACAGCTCAGCGAGCAAACCTACACTCTAGGCTTTGTAGTGACAGTGGGACACCTTTTCTCCATAATGCCCGACAGTATATTAGTGAGTATTTAAGAAGAAACATGAGATAACACTGTGCCTACCACCAAACGAGCGGTAGGGCAGCGGAAAGAGAAAATGCTACCTTAAAAATAATTTGACAAAATGCTGTGAGGAACTAGGGATGGCATGGACAAAGGCACTTCCAATTGTGCTAATGTGTACGAGATCTAGGAGGAGAGGGAGAGCTAATCTTAGTCCGTTGAGATTTTGTTTGGTAGGCAGCCAAACACAGGAATTGTCCCGAGACGTCAGGGAAGCCAGAAAACAGGCCACTGTGAGGATGAGATGTTGTGTTACTGCATGAAACTCTCTACACTTCTGTCCCAAATACAGAATCAAGCGAAGACAGCACTACCCCAATCAGCAGAAGGGAAGATGTACGATCTATAACCAGGAGCCTGAATAGTGGCAAAAGACTTCAGGAGGGAAAACAGGAAGGCAAGCAGGTGGCGGTGACCGTTTCAAGTACGCTTTACAGCACAGACAGCTGTTAAGATCGCCGGAACAGCCACGTGGATACACGCCAGCCATTACAAACTTGCAGCTGGGACTGAGGAGACATCGCACAACACCGAAACCAATTTAGAGCAAGTATTTATGAGAAGACTTAAGCAAATGTGGGCCTGCCCCAAGTTAACACTGTTGACAAGCGCCCTGCTAGGACTATTCATAAGGGCAGGAGCGTCTGGGATGTAGCAGCTGACAGTTATCTTAACTGATAGGACGAAGTGGATCTTTACATGCGACCCATAGCCGTTCAGTAACAAGGACGACTATAAATTCGATAATTAAGATTAATGCAGGGATCCATGCCGCGCCGGTGACTTGCACTTAGTAGTAGCCACCACGGCAAAAGGGGCACCTGACATGGGAAATAGATTTTCTATGAGCAAAGTAAGACTCAGAAGAGCAATGAGGGAGTCTCGTGGTGTGGAATAGAAAGATCCTTCTCCGACATCTGTAGACAGGTGAATATAGTGGTGCAGTCGCCCCACCCCCGCCCTGCGAGATGCAGTGCAGAATGTAGTACAGATGATAGGAGCCCTGGGGCATGGCAACCAATCAAACCAGATCATGGACCTAACCCCAAGCCGGGCAATGGTCATTAATGACACACCCGAACCCCGAAGGGAGACGGCCGAGTCTAGAGAGCGAAGTTAAAGCAGGAGGGGAATTTGCCTGCTGGAGATAAATGGCGTAAATGCGAAGCCCGTAGGTTGGGAGCTGCGAAGGGCCATTGCTAGATGTGAAGGGAACAGAGCATTTGCTTTGTTCATTAGACAAAATGAGAGATTAGATGTTGGCGACACTTGTTAGATATGTTTGCATACAGCCCAGAGGTAGTCTGCCCAGCAAATTACTGAGAGCCTGGCGAGAAATGCCAGCTGTCTGCCTCCGAGGGAGGCGACTAGCCTGACTCTGATAGTGGGGGGGCAATTTGGGCAAATCTCGTGTCACCACCCGAACTCCAGGCTAACTACAGCCCCAAGCCTGACACGCTACCGACCACAGCATTCCAGATCGTGGATTGCAGGGGAGAAAAGTGTATATGCACCAATCGGGGGAGACTCCTTTTGGGTATCTCCCAGTGTACCTTGATGCTGTACTTGAACAATGACTCTTGTACAGCAACATACGCAAATGATACACTCAGTCTGTTCTTCCCTGGGTGAGCTACGTTAAGAGAGTGGTGTCAGTCTGCTCCTCCATGGGCGTGTTACTTTCTCAAAGTCGTGACAGTCTGCTCTTCTCTGTCTGAGTTTAACAGCAAGTGTGGTTTCATTACTGTCTTCGCTGGATGATTCACATAGACAGAATGGAATAAGTCTTCTCTTCTCTGAGTGAGTTACTTTGACAGAGTGGAGTCAGGCTCGTCTCCCTGCTTGTGTTTCATTGACAGAATCAGACCAGCCTGCTCTTTCCTGGATCAGTGACAGAGACAGAATGGGTACAGCCTGCTCTTCTCTGAGTGAGTTACGTTGACAGAGTGGCATCAGTCTGCTCTTTCTTGGGTAAATTATACTGACTGAGTCGTGTTAGTCTGCCATTTGCTGGGTGGGTTACATATAAAGTGTTGGGTCAGTCTGCTATTCGCTGGATGACTAACATTGACAGAGTGGCGTCAGTCTACTCTTCCCTGGGTGAGTTACATTAACAGAGTGCAGTCAGGCCATAATTACCTCGTTGAGTTACATTGATCGTGTGATGTCAGACCTCTGTCCCCTGGTTGAGTTACATTGACAGAGTGGAGTCCATCTGCTCTTCCCTGGGTGAGTTACGTGAGCAGTTTGGGGTCGGTCTGCTTTCCGCAATCCAGGAACTCCATCTCTAGCGGTTTCTTGTCAGTATCTCCATACTAAGGATTTGAGGAGTTAACAAAAGTAACTCGTCCCCTACATCTTTGGGATAATTAGGGATGGGCAGTGAATTTTATCTATTGACAGACAAATGTGTCCCAGAAATGTATTTCTAATAATTGCATGCACTAATTCGACACTGCAAGCGGTCGGGAATAATTTGAGGAGAGGTGCAGGGTAGAATAATTAAAGTCAAATGCTCTGATGCCGAGGAGACATGACACAAGATGTGAGTGTGGAACTGATGGTGCAAGGCTCAGTGTCAGTGCTATTGGTTCAGCATTTATTTCTCACTGTTCGCAATGACTCACACACCATTGCTGTCAATGCTGCCAATGAGCCTGTTCATCTTGGTTTGAAATTCCCTGCGTGTGTATTAACGTGGTTAATGGGACGCGAGAGGAGATGAGCACATCCTCTTTATTCTATCAGTTTAAACAGATGAAAATATCTGTTGGATGCCAAGGCAAGAGAATACTGTCTTTTTCTGTGCCTTTTCAGTAGGGCATGCTCAGCATTGAAATGTCTGCTTTTGCACAAGCAGAGTTTGATTGCCATTCATACTGAGCATCGCTAATACAGAAAACGCGTTTTCGAATTCCTGTGATCAAGTGGTTCAGACATTGCAAATATGGACGAGCAATCTGGCTTTTAATGTGGCGCCGTGGCTTAGCTGGTGAAAGCACCTCCCATCACACTGATGCCTGCTCATTGTATTGAAAGCTCGTTATTTCTCGCAAGTATTGTGTTGCTCATCGAGAAACTCCGTGTCCTGTTTGAATTGCTGTATATTTTGATTTCTCGTTCCGGCTTCATTTTCCTGGTTTAAATCCAGTAGTGTATGTTGCTCTATTTAACTACTATTTTAACCTGGAGATTCTTCCCGCAGTTCCACAAGCACTTCTGCTTCTCATTATCTTATTCTCATTCCTTCATTCCCAGTTTTGTGGAAATTAATTGGTGAGGCAGGAGACACTGCAGCATTCCCGGAGAATGTTGTTGTAATGGCACTGACACCACGACGTGATTACCCTCATTCTCTGCTGTCACCATTCATTCGTTGTACACCAACAGTAAATGCAACATTGTTCTTCTTCAACTATCAGTTGGATAAGGAATTCAACTTTAACTTCGAAAGGGTCTTTAGATTTTGAGGAAGAAATGTCTCCTTGCCTCAGGTCGAAGTGACAGGCGCATTATCCAGAGAATGTGAAACAACTTCGACCGACTCCAGCCAGGAGTCAGAAAGCCTCTCAGCAGTACGAATCTCAAACTGTCTCTGAATGTCAGGCTTTTCATGAGCAGAAATGGGAAATGAGGGATATGGAGAGCCAGAGAGTCGGAGAATGTGAAAAAGGCCCAGGAGGATACAGAGACACCTGTAGAAAAAAACAAAGACACATATTGAGGCAGACACTGAAAGAAACAATTCTCCATTCGGCGTGACTGCTAAATAACAGAAAGCAAAAGGAAATGTAGCCATTAAAACATAGCCTTCCACCACCTCAGGAAAATGAAAGTAGCATGACAGCTGATTAAGTCCTTTTAAGATTGTAAATTCGACGTTTGTAAGCTCAAGAGTGATTTTGATAAATATCCTAATTCGACAGGTAAAATTATCATTTTCCTAACAGTATAATCTAGAAATCTATAACTAACTTGTTTCCTGTCCATCTAAAAAATAAAATCGGCTTTTCTCCACAGATGTTGCCAGGTGTAGCGGGTTTTTCTATCAATTCTCGTTTTTAGTTCAGATTTCCAAAACCTGCATCTTTTTGATTTTTGATAACGTAGCACAAAACCCAGCATTACCAGGTACGGACCAGTGGTAAGAAATACTGGTGCCACGATATATTTGCACAATAAAACGTTCATTCCCTGTCCGAGAATAGAACCAACACTATGGCGGTTAGAGTTCCAAATCCTAACTATGAAATTACTCGGAATGAAGACAGACGCTCTTGCACTTATTCTCAATGAAATGGCTTTTCCCTTTCATTTCTGATCAGTTTCACTGCAGATTGGTTTCTACTCGTCTTCAAGTTTTGCAGTATGGAAAATCCCATTTGGCCCATGGTGCAGTCTGGTTTAAAGACATTCATCTATTCTATTCCCAGTTTCCAGCTTTGGTCCATAACCTTATGTCTTCTGATGTTTCCAGTGCAAATGGCAGTGAGGTTCTCGCTTTGATCTTAGATGACACAACAATGGGATTGAAGTTTGACATAGTCACACTGTGTTATTACCCACGTCGTGTCTCCCACAGAAAGAGACACACAGACACATTCCCCGAGAGTGGCAGAGTTCTCAGGATTTGACCAGCTCCTTGTGCTTCACTTCAGCTGTCCGCTCCAACATGCAAGTTCAACCGCCAAAAGGCAGCTTTTGGTTAAACCAAAGCCAGTTCTACAGACAATGAGAGACGTTGTTCTGAGCTAGAATTTGAAGTGGACGAAAGAAACTGCAAATTCAACAAAGCCAAACACTTCCTTTCCTGACAGACAACAGGAATGGACTAGCACGCTGCATCCTCGTGATTTTAAATGTGAACCGACAATCCCCTAACTCGACGTCAGGCGTGTTACCAATTCCGTCACTGACCCAAAGACCAGGTTTAGCGCTGTGACAGTTTGTCTATAGGTAATGTAAACGTCCACATCAGGTAAACAGCATTCACATGGTGAAAAATGAGCAAACACAATTGCTGCTCTGTTTCACTTGGAATTACCCACTCTGTGAACCATTTCCTTTCACTGTACTTTCATATTTGAAGTCTTTTACATTCCAGAGCTTGAACTAATTCAGCGAGAAACCACTGGTCATTTCGAGCCCGTCATCCGGAATGAGGCGAGTTTAACGATGCCTTTCTTGCTGCCACAACATCAGCACAGCTCAAAACGAGCTCGTGCTTGCATCAGTCTTTACTTAACTTGCTGCAGTATATCTGCTGAACAACATCAGTTTATCAAGCATTGCCTTCTTTACATTGAAACCCAGGATGATAATATGAACCGACTTGGAAACTTGGAGAGAGACACACTGCTGACAAAGACAATTATGACGTGAAGAGCAGGCACAAGATTTGGACAGGTCAGGTCCCAAATCCGACTGCAGTCTCAATGGACATCCCTGCATACGAGTCTGAGTTTGCATTGCCCAGAACAGGCCTTCATTCCCAGTCAGGAGATGAAGATTTAATTCTCTTCTTGAGAATTATCCGAATGAAAACGAAATCCTGGTTGCACACAGAACACACACACGGATCCTGCCAGAACAATTCAGTGATCGATCAGCATCTGTCTGGAAGGACAATGGCAGCAAATACCCGTGAATGCTATCACCGCAATGACCCCTCCGAGGATCTAGCGTTTCACACTTGAAAATATCTCGCTGCTCCTTCAATGTCACTAGGCCTAAATCCTTGCCTCATGGCATCATGCCTGTACCCCGGTACTGAGGATATCCAGGGTTCTGCGGTGTAACTCAAAATCTCAATCTCTCGGGTAATTAGGGATTGATGGTGCATCCCATCACATTGAGTATTGACTTTATCCCAGTAATACGTTTCCTAAAGCTGAAGTTTCTAAGGGAACACTTGCAAACGGTCGGGAATAAATTGAGAAGTGGAACGAACGAGGGGAAAATGTGAAAGGCAATGATGACTGGGAGGCATGAGACAGCAAGTGAGTGAGGAGCTGGTGTTGCAACGTTCAATGTTAGTGTCAGTATTTACTGACCGCTATTCATTCAGAAGCACACACCACTCCTTAACAATTCACCACAATGAGCCCATTACTCTTAGTGTGAGTTTACCTTTGCAGATATTAACGCGATTAAAGGTGCCCAAGAGGATGGATGGATCCGCGTTATCCTGTCAGTTTAAACAAGCTAAGTTATCAGTTCGAAGCAAAAGCAATAAGACATTGCTTCTTCCTGTGCATTTTCAGTGGAGAATATCCAGCTTTGAACTCTTCTGCACAACCAGAGGTTGTTTTAAATTTACACCGAGTAACTGTGAAACACACAAAAATGAGTCCGAGTTCCTGTGTTCGAATAGTCAAGTAAATGCACGCATTGTTTTGAATCGTTGAGCTTGGGCAGTCCCTCAGCCTTAGTTAATGAAAGTTCCTGTCAAAAAACAGCCTAATATGAGATCAAATCCTGACATCTCAATGTTTATAGGTCTTTCATGAAAAACAGAGTTCTCGACTTCACCTGTGGTTCTGGTCGTGGTGGGAATTCAAATCAATGACTAGATTGAGGTTATAGTTTAAAGACAGCTCCTTGAACACCTCTGCCACGCTGCCACACAAACCCCTGTAACCACGTTTTTCATGATTAGTGTTTCAGCATCGCCTCACTTCAGGTACTTACCCATACGCCCTTTCAATGGCGAACTTGGCGTAAGTTCAATAATATTTATGAGGATGTTGCAAGGCTTATAGTGTTTGGACTGTAGCGTAAAGCTGAATTGGATGTGAAAATTTTCCGTGGAGCTTGGGAGCTGAGGGATGGGCTTACAGAGGTTTATATCAATATGAAGGAGACGGTAGAGTAAATGGTCAATGAACATTTCTTCCCAAGGCAGGCAAGTTCAAAACAAGGGAACAATGTTTTAAGGGGAGAGTGGTAAAATTTAAAAGGGATCTGAAGGACATTGTTTTGCGTGTTTGGAATGAATTGTCAGATTTAGTCTTGGAGTCTGGTATACTCTCAACATTTCAAAGGCATATTGATCTGTATACAGACAGGAAAGTTGAAAAAGAATAATCGTGAAGATTTGGAAAATAGAGCGGTTGTTTACGGGCTCAGACCCTCTGAGATGCTGCAGTGGCGATCACCAGTTTGAATAGGCACTCATCACTTGGTCAGGGCGTTGGGCTGGTTTTCTGGAAGATGGTTAATTAGATTCCCTACAGTATGGAAACAGGCCCTTTAGCGCAACTAGTCCACACCGACCCTCCAAAGAGTAACCCACCCAGACCAATTTCCCACCAACTAATGCACCGATCATTATGGGCAAATTAGCATGTCAAATTCACCTGCCTTGCACATCTTTGGAGTGTGGGAAGAAACCCACGCAGATGCAGGGAGAATGTGCAAACTACGCACAGGAATCAAGCATGGAACACTCGTGCTGTGAGGCGGCAGTGCTAACCACTGAGCCACGGTGCCGCCATAAAAGGGGATGGAGAACGGAACTAGCAACTCCGCAATCTCTCGCATACAAAGTCAGTACTCTCCCATTTGAGATAACTCCCTCAGGCTGCTTCGGTTAAAACTAGCAACGAATCATTTTTTTCTGGTCTTAGGCTGCCAATGACCATTCTTCTTGACACATTCCCAATTTCTCAGTGGGAGATTTTTGCTGTGGAAAATACCTCACAAATCATGTTGCCCCTGCAGCTCTCCATCGAAACCGAAAACTGACAACTCATGAACAGAAGCAGAACTGACAAAGAGAACCTATTTTCAGACACACGGACTCATGAATGCTGCCTGTGAGGCAGAGCGAGTCGTCTGGGTCATGAGCTGCTCACACAAATTGCAGCGAGGCAATTCCAAATGGTGCTTTCAACGCACTAGTGCCTTAGTGCATCAATACTCCCAGGAAAGTGCTCAAGTAACATGAATCAGAACTGACTAACAATGAACCATGAAAAGTGAAGAGTACCAATTACAGTCTCGATTAGATGAGGTTAACAATTGGGCTGATGTCTCCATCGGATCGAGAGGACCAATCACCAGCCTCTCTCATCAGGACAGAAATTATGGAAATTAGGGAAAAGTAACCAAGTTTCATATCGCAATTTTCCTCCTTTTCGCAACAACAACAGAAAACTGCGAGCAGATTCAATGTAGTACCTAATTTCACATCAACAGGAAAAGAAGTATCTCCATTCACTTTCAGAGAAAATGGTGAAAAGTGCAAATTGTCTGGAATATGAGGACTTGGCGCAGCCTGCTTTTGAGTCGCGTATTATGCTGGTGGACTTTCGAGCTGGAGGGGAACGTGACAACTACAGCAGAAGGGGAAAACATGTGCAGTGACATGTTGGTTGTTTTCTGCTGTGCCACATCACAGCCGGGCTAGAAGAAATGACTGCTTTTTTTCTGTTCAACTTTAACAAAACTCATTCCTGCAAAACGTTGCCAGCTTGATCCATTAGCACAAGTGGCCGCACAAGGATGCAAACACAAGCCTTCTTAAGAAGTGGAATCTGAAATCACAATCTCAGGTTGCTCAGCCACGCGAGCACACAGGCCAAAACCGGAAACCCAAGAGCATGTACCTGATGATACCCTGCAGCATACTCACAGCAACTGCACCAGTTCTGCAGAATAAGCGGTGGGAAGGAATTGCTCTATCTGAGCGGTCGTGCTTGTTGTTCTCATTAGCAAATCTGGCTTTGAATTTACTAGCCCGTATCTGCTGCCATGCTGAAACGGAATGCAATTCCGATTAATCGCTGTGTGAAACGTTGTGCATTTTCTCTCCTCAGATAAAGTGATCACTGGAGATGATGAATTCTGCTCCTGCCAGAAACGCCGACTCTCCTGCTGCTCAGATGAACTGAAAAACTGGTTTAACACTGGAATCCGAGAATGGCAGAACACGTAGCAAGATTATTCGAAACCCAGAGCCAATAAGAGTTCCAACTTTCATTTTCTTTCTCCATAATAGTGCATTATCCAGCAGAGCCATGAGCAACTGCCACCTGGCTGCAAGCTGAGTTGGAAACCTATGTGGGAATCAAGGACATGCGACTCACTTATTGTCGGTAAATCAAACAGTTCGCACTTTGAGGTGTTCAAAAATTAGTTTTTATACATTTTCAGGGAAGGCCAAAGGCGATCTGAGATGTCAAAGAGGTGGTCACTCTTCGTGATTGCTCTTTGTTCAAGTTGTGAAAAGGTTTCCCGCTTCAGTCGCCTTCACGTTTCATGTTGATGACTGAATCAGACAGAAGGTGTTTCACCAGAGCTGCACTTGACTTGCATTCCTCTCCTTCGCTGTCATAATTTCCTGGAACTGTGTGAGAACAAGAAAACAAAATACATACTGCGTCATTCGGCAGCCTGTCTGTGATTTCCTCAGTTTCAGTTACAACATGGCTTAGACTTCAGGCCACACGGTAATATTAGTAACAGTCTGAGAACAAGAGTCGATAGTACATCTGTGCCTGTAAATCTTTTCATTCCTGTTGTTGACTGAATGAACTGTATCCGTGTCTGCTGCTTCGAAACTCGAATATGTGAACTGCTCCAAACTATGATTGAGGATTTCTGGTTTTGGTTGACACACGTTGAGAAACGCCAGACAGCGTTCAAATGAAGCTTTCAGAGCACATTTTCGGATGCATTTGACAGAGACTAACATCATGAATCCAGTGTTCGCTGTGATAGATGGAAATTAATGCTCTCCATGTTACTGATCCAGGCCACCTTCGCATGTCAAGCAAATGCGGTACTGTTGTTACATAAAGGATCAATGCCCGGTAACTGTGTCCATAAAGAGGATATGATTGAAAAAAAAAAAGAATACCATGTTGAAATATCCAGGAAATATTGCCTGAAAAGGCACAGACAATTTTCCCTGCCGCGCCAAGACAGAGGAACATATGCAACGGCACTCTTAAAATGGATGGCCAGCACTGATATAGAAATCGCCACATATGAAGGACCACTGCGAATAGAAATTTGAAAATGAATTTCACGCAGCAGGTATTCGGAATTATATTCTTTTCACCGCTACAGTAGTATCGGGCGAGTAAATTCAAAACAAGGTTTGCTGATGAGAATGCAATAAAACCCCATCGATCTGATATGAAAGACTGTCGCCCAGAAAGAGGGAACAACAATGTTTCTTCTAAAGTTTTAACTGGGCCACTTTCGCACAAACTGATACTGCTACACTCCAGAAAAGATCAGGGCCCGCGGCATGCACTCTTAGAAATGGTGACCATCAGTGCTGGAAACATCCCTGCATATTCAAAACAAGGAAGAATAAAATAAAACATATCAAATAAAAGCGTAGATGGCAATTAATTGGACTTGTATTCCCTTTCACCACGACAGCTAGAATGTGCGGGGATATACAGAGTAAGTTTTACTGACCAGGTCAGAAAGCAATTGCCTCCACATATGTTGACACACAAGCTTATCTTTCTTTCTGTACGTTTTTTTTTGAAGCGCCGATAATTTCCGTAGGAGATGAAGATGATTACTGCTAACCCGCAGGATCACAGTGGAGCCAGAGACCCGATCGAGCTGCTCAGAACAGTTCGTGTTTGCCGAGAATCACTGAAACTGAGAGTGATGACACGTAGACACGGTGTAACAGCTGCCAACACATGTGGAGGGTTTTGGGACGGATTAGGACCCACTCTGGGAAAAAGACTGGATCCTAAGACTGGGGAGTAAATGTTCAGGTAGAGGACTGGAGAATGGGGTTAAGAACGATATTAGCCAAGATCGAATTCTGAAAGTGCTAACCGCTCCTATGTTTTGCAATCTCTGGCCATCTGGTATCTAAGGAAATAGAAACAGAGTTATTTGTTCAGTTGGAAGTCCTGGGCAAAATGAGAGATAGAACAAGCATGATACAATTTTAGAGACTGGGAAAATGTTTGGAGAGGAAGCAATAAAAGTGAAGCTGAATATAAAGTTTGAAGTCAGGACATATTCAATAAAAAGGAAGTTTGTAGAAAGGCAGAGGGACATGAAGATGGAAAATGAAGTGTCACCAGTCCCGAAATCTCATTCGGTTTTCATTTTCAAGATGCGACCGGACCTGCTGAGATTTTCCATGAATTTCATTTGTTGATTCTAAAGCTGAAGATGGGGGTGATCCTGGACCAATCAGCTCTCTCATGTTCTGGGAATATTTGACTTACCCGGTCGATCAGATCACGTCTGTCCCACACTGAAACCTCAGAATCCTTCCCCACCCCCACCCTCGTTACTGGCAATAAACAGTTCATTACATAAACCTACATGAGTACACAACAAGAACATTTGCAAAATATACAGGGAGAGCTCCGTTCCGTTCCATCAGCACATTCTGAATCAGTTAATTTTTGTTCAGGACCCATGAGACATTAAGCCGTCTCTGTCAGACCACTAACAAATGGCCATTCGCGTTCTGTGTCTTTGAACACTTTGGTTGGTGCACGGATGAAGTGGAATCTCACGTTTTGAAATGGACATAATTCATAGTATTTTCAGCTGCACTTATAAAGTTATATCTGGCGCTTCCAGTAAAGTGCAGACAGTTTTCACTCAGTAACCGACATGTGATCAAAGCAGGAGGACGTATGTGTCAGCGAAAACAACAAGAATGCTCCACCAGCGTTGGCTTGCAATTCTGCATGTGGAACGAAGATCTGGAACTCTATTAAACAGTGAAAACGACTATTATGGGGCTTGGACGCACGACTCTTTGATTAAACAACTCACATTGCACCGAACTGAGATATCCAGGGTTGGCACACGATGCATTAGTTTGCTATTTCATTCTGAGCATAATTCATCTGGCACAGCAATTTGCAAAGATCCAGCTCATTCCTCCCAATCACAAATAAAATAATTCACATCCTTCACTTTTGTTATTTGTTCAAAACATTACAAAGTTGGAAGTCAGGAGACATTCAATAAAAAGGAAGAGTGTGCAAAAGCAGGTGGAGATGGACATGGAAAAGAAGTATCACTAATCCCGAAGTCTTAAATCGATTTATATTTCCAAGATGCTAACAGATCTGCTGAGATTTTCCAGTAATTTCATTTGTTGGTTTAGAAACAGGAGATGACAGTGATCCTGGACCAAACAGTTCTCCCGTGCTCTTGGGATACTTGACTTACTGTGTCAATGTCCCACACTGAAACCTCACGATCCTGCCGCACCTCCACCCTCGTTACTGACAATATACTGTTCATTACGTTAAACACAAGAAGAACAATTGCAAAACGTTGAGGGAGAGTTCCCTTCGGTTTCCATCAGAACAATCTGAATCACTGAAGATTGGTTCAGGACCCATGTGACATTGATCTGTCTCTGTCAGACCCCTAGCAAGTGGCCATTCGCTTTCTTGCCTTTGAACACTTTGGGTGGTGCACGGTTGGTTTGGAACCTCACGTTTTGAAACGGACATTATTCATTGTATTTTCGGCTGCACTGATAAAGTTGTCTCTGGCGCCTCCAGTAAAATGGACACAGTGTTCACTCAGAAACCGACGTGTGATCAAAAGCAGGCGGACAATGAAAGCAGCAAGAACATTCCCCTGCGAAGGGTTTCAATACTGCACGTGGAACAAAGAGCCGGAATTGTATTAAGCCGTGAAAGCACCCATTGTGAGACTTGCACCCACCACCCTCATACTAAGCCTCTCACACTGCACCGACTGAGCTAGCCAAGCACGGTGCACTGTGGATTAGTTTGCTATTACATTGCGAGCATAATTCATCAGCATTTTTTTCAGATCCAGTTCATTCCCCCTAATCACAAAAATATCATTCACAACTTTCACTTCAGTTATTCCTTCAAAGCATTACAATCTATTCAGCACTTGTCCCGGGATTTAAGGTTCAGCCTTAATATCTTCATATTTTTACCCTCACCTTAATGTCGCTGATGTGATTTCCAATCACTCTGGCAGACAGTAAATCAGTCGGGAAATTACCTCAGGAAACCCAATCATTTCCGTTTACAGTGTTGGGCATTTCCCATCTGCTGACGAGATAGAGTCGGCTCAATCAACACTTTCTTTGTTCTTTCTGCCGAAAACCTTTACCACTTCTTATTTTCACGTCAGGAGTTTTATTTACAACACGTTCCAAGGACTGGAGCAACATTCCAATGTCTTGAAGCCCTTTCCAATTTAAAGCGAAAGGTTTGCTCCTTTCACACGGAAAGAGCTGTTACTAAGGAAGGAGTTTCCACGAGTTGTTTCTCATGGCTTGGCAGAAAGTCGCTGATTGAAGCTGCAGTGGCCGCTTTCTGTTGGCATCGGGAGCTTGGAGAAGGTGATGTCGTATTCTGCTGCGTGTAAACGTCTCACTCCCTGCGGACTTGGGGTGAATCATGGATGAGTTTTCCCAGTTACAATGTCAATATATGGTCGGGGTAAATGCTTATACTGAAATATTTGATGCTTATTCCCTGGGTGGGGTCGAACCACCAACATTTCAGCCAACTGCGCCAACCATTTGAGATTCAGAAAATGGCAACGCAGATATCCAAAACCAATGTTATCGACGGTATATGTGGATACGTCGGACAGCAGGAACTTGCGTTGTTTTCAGAGACGGTCGCTAATGTTATGACCGAGAGAGTAAGCAGACTGAGGAGCTGCAAATACTCAAATTAAAAGGCATCCACGCATGCGCACTCCGCTCACATACATCTCCACATAGTGGCTCACTTAGGCTGCTGGTATTTGAAGCCACGATTCGATAGAAACTGAAGCTGAAACTCCAGCATATTAGACCGCTCGACCACGCTACCACACAAAAGCCATCACTCAGATTTGTTTTGACTAGTGTTTCAGCATCGATTCACTTCAGGCACTTAGACCTCGCAAATTTTGTAAAAAAAATTGGCGTAATTTAAGAAGAAAGACTAAAGAAAATGTACAGACAAGGAACAGGGCCTTCATCCATTCAAGCCTGAGCCGATCCAAATCTACTGTTTAAATCTGTCACCCAATTCCTAAGCATCTGTATCCCTCTGCTCCCCACCTACTCATGCATCTGTCCAGACGTATCTTAAATGTATCTACCGTGATTACCTCTCCCGTCTCTGATGACAACGCGTTCCAGACACCCAACACCCGCTGTGTCAAGTAGTTGCCGCGTGTATCCCTCTTAAACTTTTCACCTCTCACCTTGAAAGCGTGACCTCTCGGTATTTAATCCTTCAATCTGGGAAATAAAACTTTTCTCTATCTACCCTGTCTGTACCTTCATGATTTTGTAAACCTCATAAAGGACCCCCTCAAACTCCTTTTTTCTAATGAAAACAAACCTAACCTACTCAACCTCTCTTCCTAGATTGCACCTTCCATACGAGGCAACATCCGCTTAAACCTTTTACGTGCCCTCTCCAAAGCGTCCACATCCTTTTGGTAATGTGGCGACCAGAAATTTACACAGTATTCTAAGTGTGGCCAGACCAATGTATTGTTCAATTTTAACATGACTTGCCAGCCATTTTATTCAATACCCCATCCAATGAAGCCAAGCATACTATATGCCTGCTTGTCTACTCTATCCACGTGTGCAGCAACCTTCAGTGTATAATGGACCTGCACTCACAGATCTCTCTGTCCATCAACTTCCCAAAGCTCTTCCGTTCATTGTATAACCCCAGCTAGAATTAGACTGACCGAAATGCGTCACCTCACAGTTGTCTGTTTTGAACTCCAGCTGCCACTTTTCCGCCCAACTTTCCAGTATATCTCTATCCTCCTGTATTCTTAAACAGTCACTTATACTTTCTGCTAGTCCAGAAAACTTCGTGTCATCTGCAAACTTTCTGATCATTCCAACAGTGCTCTCTTCCAGATCATTTATGTATATCACAAACAACAGTGGCCTCAACACTGACCCCTGTGGAGCACTACTGGTCATCTTTCTCCATTTCCAGAAACTCCATTCAACTGCCATTCTCTGTCTCCTATTGCTCAACTAATTATTTATCCACCTGTCTAGAACACCCTGCACACCATGTTACTTTACGTTCTGTATTTGGTTACCATGGGGAACCTTATCTAACTCCATACTGTAGTGCATGTATATGACATCAACAGCCTTTCCTTCATCTATCAACTTGGGCACTTCCCCGATAAACTCTGTGCCTCTCACTGATATGCACATTATTTTCTAAATATGAATAGATCCTATACTTCAGTACCTTCTCCAGCAACCTTCCCAACACTGATGTTAGGCCCATTGTTCTGTAGTTATCCAGAATATCCCTACTGTCCTTCTTGGACAGGGGACAATATGAGCAACGTTCCAGTCGGCCAGAACCTCACCTATGCTGGAGCATGCCACGAAGATATCTGTCAGGGCCCCAGCTATTTCCTCTTTCACCTCGCTCAGGAACCAGGGATAGATCCCATCCGTTCCTGGGGATTTGTCCACATTAATTACCCCTAGCCTGCCCAACACAGTTTCCCTACTTATGTCAACATGATCCAGACTAATCAAATGTTTTACTCTAGACTCATCATTCATCATGTTCCTCTCCTCAGTGAACACTGATGCAAAATAATCATTCAGAATCATACCCACTCGCTCAGATTCGACATACAGCCTTCCTTCATTTTCCTTCAGTGGACCAATCCTTTCTCTGGTTACCCGTTTGCTTCTTATATATGAATAATAGGCTTTAGGATTCTCCTCAATTTTGCTAGCGTGAAGTTGTTTCATGACCCCTTTTAACCCCCTTCATTCCTCGTTTAAGACTTGTCCTAATCTTCTCATGTTCCTCCAGGGACCATTATGTTCTTAGCTGCCGGGGCGTTATGTATGCTTCCCTTTTCCTCTTGGCGAGTCGTACAATTGTCCTGTCATCAACAGTTCACGAATATTGCCTTTCACATCCTTTGCCTTCAACGGGACATGCCTATCCTGCACGAGATTTAACCTACCTTTGAAAGCCTACCACATATGAACTATGCTCAACCCTGCTCCACGGTCTGTAGTCATGGCCGAGTGGTTAAGGCGATGGTTTAGAAATCCATTGGGGTTTCCCCACGTAGGTTCGAATCCTGCTGCCTACGTTATGAATGCTTTCCTGCTGGAGCAATTCTCGCTCAAAGTTCAGAAAACGTATTTTGCAAAGCAGGCCGGTAATTTGATTAGACTTGGGAAACTCGAGTTCTTCATCACAAATGACCCATATTTAAAACATTATCTCTGTTTCTCTTTCCAGATACACTGCTCGACACATCGGGTTTCTGCAGTTGTTATTGAACGTCCTGAGCAGAAGTGCTGCTATTCATTAGATTCCTTTAATCCCTGTCCTCTGTTCTCTGACTCGGGTCAGTGGCAACACTTCCTCCTGCTCGTCAAAGTGCTCATTCCCCACCGCTCCCTCTCCCATCATTACAAACAACCGCAGAAAATTGCCACTTAACCATCTTTGTTCCAAAGTGAAACTCACCAGCCTCGGGAATCTCTCCACCAAACGGGATTTCTCATCCCTGGACATGGTGCAAGCTAGATGATTCTGAAGAGATACTGTGAAAATATTGTCAGTTGGCAGTTGGAAAAATGTTTAAGAAGCAAACCATATAATTTAGGCTCCAGCTTTGGAAATCTTGAGAAACTCTTTGGGAAATCGAATCAGAGGAGGATGAAGAAGTGTGAAGTTTCGGACCGAGTAGAGGACGGGACATTGACTCTGATGTTCTCGGGACAGGAACTGATCTGAGACATTGAAAGAATTATCGCTCACGTACGTGAGGAATGCAAACTTCATCTGGACTCTGGGACAATGAAAAACTCTGGAACACTCAAGACAAAATCCAAATATTGACTGGGATCACGACAGTACGAGTACTATAGATGGGTCAGTTTTTGCCCAGTGTGTGAAGGAGGGCTTCCTGACACAGTATGTCGACATGCCTTCAAGGGACAAAGCCACTTTCGATTTAGTACTGGGTAACGAGCCTGGCTAATTTTAGATTCGGGAGTAGGTGAGCACTTTGGAGACAGCGATCCCAATTCTCTCAGGTTTACTTTCGTGATTGAAAGGGATAGGTGTACTCCACGGAGCAAGAGTTTCAGCTGGTGGAAGGGAAATTACGATGCAATGAGGTAAGATTTTGGAAGGGTAGAATGTGGTAGGAAACTGCAGGTGGTGAGCACATTAAAATGTGGAGCTTATTCAAGGAAAAGCTCCTGTGTGTCCGAGATAAGTATGTATCTGTCAGACAGGGAGGAAGATATAGAACGCGTGAGCCGCGGTTTACTAAGGGAGTGGAATCCCTGGTCAAGAAGAACAAGAAGTCTTATGTTAGGACAAAATGTGAAAACTCAGTTAGAGCGCTCGAGGGTTCCAACGATATCAGGAAAGACCTAAAAAGAGAGCTGAGAAGAGCCAGGAGGAGACATGAGAAGTTGTTGGCAGATAGGTTCAGGGTTAACCCAAAGGCTTTCCATAGGTATGTCAGGAATAAAAGAATGACGAGAGTTAAATTTGGGACAATCAAGGAGAATAGTGGGAAGTTGTGCGTGGAGTCAGAGGAGATGGGGGAAGCACTAAATAAATATTTTTCGAAAGTGTTCGCTATAGAAAATGAAAATGTTGGCGAGGAAGATACAGAGATACTTGCATGTAGACTAGAAGAGATTGAGGTTCACAAGGAAGAGCTATTAGAAATACTGCAGAGTGTGAAAATAGATAAGTCAGCTGGGCCGGATGGGATCTGTCCTAGGATCCTCTGGGAAGCAAAGGAAGAGATTGATGACCCTTTTGGCGTCGATCGTCAAATCATCGTTGTCTACAGGAATAGTGCCTGTGGAATGGAGCATAGCATATGTTGTTCCCGTGTTCAAAAAGTGTCGTAGAGACAACCCTGGTAACTACAGACCAGTGAGTCTCACTGCAGTTGTTGGTAACGTGTTGGAAAAGGTTATTATAGATAGGATTTATGACCATCTAGAAAAGAGTAATCTGATCAGGGACAGTCAGCACGGTTTTGTGATGGGTAGGCCTTGCCGAACGAATCTTATTGACTTTTTTGACAAAGTGACCAAACAGGGAGATGACCGTAAACCGGTTGACGTGGTGTATATGGGTTTCAGAAAGTTGTTCGATAAGGTTCCCCACAATAGGGTATTATACAAAATGCTGTGGAATGGAATTGTGGGAGAGATTGCAGCTTTGATCAGTAATTGGCTTGCCAATAGAAAACGTTGTTGTAGTTGATGGAACATGTTCTTCTTGGTGTCCAGGTACTGGCGGCGTACTACAAGGGTGGGTGTTAGGTCCACTGCTGTTACATGAGATCTAACCTTGCCAATCAGTCTCCCATGGGGAACATTGTTGAACGCCTTACTGAAGTCCATATAGATCACAGTTACTGCTCTGCCCTCATCAATCTTCTTTGTTACTTCTTCAAAAAACTCAATCAAATTTGTGAGACATGATTTCCCACGCACAAAGCCATGTTAACTGTCCCGAATCAGTCCTTGCCTTTCCAAATACATGTACATTCTGTTCCTCAGGATTCCCTCCAACAATTGGAGTATTCTTGGCAGATGCAGTTTCATGTCGGGAATGCGAGGTCATATACTTTGTTGGGAAGAATCAAAACACACGCTACTATTAAAATCGATAGAAACGCAAAAGATGTGCACTGCAGATGAGTCTCAGTGTTCTTATACATGAAACGAACAAAGATTAATCACATATTTATTTCTTGCTGGCAAATAAAAAGCCTTTTCTGATGCTCACAATTCAAGAGATGGTTTCCAAGAAAATAGCAAAATTAAGTCACCAGTAGAGTAATCAATTACCAAGATATTCCTTTGTGATGTTTTATGGGACATGTGGGATTTTTTTGATTATGGTTCTCCAAACGTTTTTACAATGGAACGGAGAGTTTTAGATGGGAAGTTAAGATCACGCATGATTATTGCCATTTTTGTCACTCACACACAATTGTTTTTCCTTGTATGATTTATTTCGCTTTGTGGTTACTGCGAGTGTGCTTGTAAACTACACATGCTTGTGAGTTCATTCCTCACTGGTCCTCAACTCCAGCCAAACAGAGTTTACATCCTTCTTTCCTGAATCAAGGTAATCTCTAACCATTGCATAGATGTCATTAACACTTCGGTATTTCACAGGCCTCTGTATATCATCTTACAATATTAATTGATCCTTTACTGTGTTGCAGTTGTGCATAAGAAGAGAAAAATAGAATAGAGAATGGTGGACCTCCGCTTCACACACCCGTTATTGAAGCGAAAATACAGATTACTGCCCATAATCCGATCGTGGAAGCATGTGCCAAACCCTCAGGAAACACAGAATAAGTGCAGTGCCACAGGGCATGTCTGGTACAGCACCACAAAGACAACAGAAATGCTTATCTGAGCTTCTATTTTGGATGTATTTCTAAATGAGCAATAGAGTGTTACGTGTGTTCCATTAGGAGTTACCTCACACAAGGAAGTAACCAGTGTTGCAGACGGTCATATCATCCGAGTTCCAAGCCCTGGAATCAGAGACATTCAATATTCTGTGCATAACTGCAAGGAACAGCTGTCCGAGCCGTTTACAGTCCAGATGAAATTATGAATGCAGCTCTCTAGCTGTCAGCCTCTTTGCCCTTTGTCGTGTTTCGTGCAGTCCCTGCGTGGAATCTCGTCAACCACGCTTGACCTGCACATGATGCGGATTGGGCCTTGTTTTCTCGTGAGTTGTTGTCTGCGTGAGGTTCTCGGTTTCTATGCTGTCATACGTCCGAGTGTTCAGAGGAGTCTGGATATCGTTTTCCAGAATTTGTTTTTAATACAGGGAAGCATGATTTAAAAATTACCTCAAAGCATATCCTCGCTGCGAAATTTGTGTGCCATGCATTTGCGAATGAAGGTGTGTGGATATTGGTTCTTGGTAAAGAATTTGTGTGGGCGTCAGTCCAGCAGTCCCTAGTAGCAATACGTACAAACGGCAAGGGCCACATATTCGACTAGAATAGCACAACAATAATAGGACAGGGCAAGCAGAAGACAGCCAGACAATTCCTGGAAGCAGGGCACTCATCCACGGATTCCATCCGTTGGACCCAATCTGCAATCGCAACAAGCAGAAGCAGCGGTAATGAAACCAAATAAATTCGTAGCAAAACGTGAGAGCAGCGTTTCACAGGAACCTCTGCAGCGCTGAGAATGTCGCCCAGACAGGCGAGGAAAAGTCTGCAAACCATATTCCTAGCGTCACCGAACTTTCCAACAAGAACTCCAGAAGCTTCCGAGCTTCACATCTTTCTGCTCCAAAACACTCTGCTTTTCCACAACAGAGAATTGCACACTCAACCACCGCGTGTAAGACGAGAATACCAGCCCCTACACTACCAAGGGCGGCAGTAAGAGCGAGGGGAAATAGCTGACACTGTCATTCCACAGCTACAAACGCTCTCTTTGAAATGTACATTTTCGTATGAATGTCAGGGCAGCAGTAGAATATGGGAACTAAACAGCCCGCGCTGTGTATTCATATTCTGGACAATGTGAGTTGCTAACAGCTTTCCCTGAAAGTGAGTGGACGTCGTTATTTCACCGCTGTTGTGAAGCCAGATCCTGCACTGAATCTGCTCCCTCGTTTTTTGTTGTTGTGGCTAAAAGGTGGGCAATCGCAACGTAAAACATTGTTATATTTCTCTCATTTCCTTCATTACTGTCCTGGTGAGGGAGCCTGGAGATTGGCTCGCTCGATCAGATGGAGGCACCAGCGCATTGTTGACCTAATTTAATCGAGAATATAATTGGTAATATTCACTTTGCATGGTACATTTTTCTGTTTTGTTTTATGTTACTTGAGCACTTTCTGTTACTTGGCAATGCACTAAATCTCCAGAATGTCGGCAAGCTCTGTTTGGAATTGTTTCGGTGCTATTTGTGTGAACAGTTCTTGACATACACGTCTCGCACTGCCTCACAGACAGAAGTAATGAGTTTGTGTGTCTGATAATGACTCTGCCTTTTGAGTTTTGCACCTTGTCCACGTTAAGAGCTGTCAGTTTTTGGATTCACTGGAGAGTTGATGGGACAACACGATTTGTGAGGTTTTTTTTAGTCAACGAAATTATTTGATGGAGAACTTGGGAATGTATCAAGGAGAATGGTAATTGTCTGTAAATGCCTGGAAAACATTCCTCTCTGTGTCATTTCAAAACATTATGCCTCAAAAAAAAAATAAAATTCAAACACGCTGACTTAGTAACAAACAGCATGCGTTTTTGCAAGTGGCCTATTGAAACTGTTGTCAGGTACTGGAGTGTCACAGAATTGCCGAGCACGGAAGCAAACATTCCTATCCAACTTGCACCTGCTGAACAGATGACCGTAACTAATCTAAACATATTTGCCAATATTTGTCCCTTATCTATCCGAACATTTCCTGTCTGCATACCCATTTAGATGCCTTTGAAGTGCACCAAACACTGCCACTAAATGTGGCAATTTATTCCACACGCACAAAAATGTCTGTATTAAAAACAACTGTCGCTCACATCCCTTTCAAATTGTACTTCTCTCACATAAAACCTATGCTATCTCGCTTTAAACTCACGTGACTTCTGAAAAAGTGAAGATTGACTATGTTCTCTGCTCGTCTACCTCATGATTTTGTAAACTTTTCCAAGGACATCCCTCAGGCCTGAAGCACCGGGGAAAGCTGTCGAAGAATATTCAGCTTCTCACTAATGTCCACACCGTGCAACCCTTTCAAATCTTTGTAAATATTTTTTTTTTAATTATGCGAAGGTATTCATAGAAAGTGCCAGGGGAAATTGCCTGAAGTGAAGCGATGCTGAAACATTAGTCTTGACAGGTGTGGCGCTTAGTTATCGTCAGGGAGCGTCGCCGAGTGGTTTAATGGAGGTAAAAACAATGAATGCAGATGCTGGAGACCAGATTGAGGATTAGTGGTGCTGAAGAGCCCTGTATTCCTGATGAAGGGCTTTTGCCTGAAACGTCGATTTTACTGCTCCTCGGATGCTGCCTGAACTGCTGTGCTCTTCCAGCACCACTAATCCAGAGAGGTTTAATGTGCTGTGTTTGGGGTCCAGTCTCTATTGCGTCGTGGGTTTGAAACCACACTTTGCAATAGAACAACTGCAGGCAGCTTCTTATGACAAAACTACACAGGTCCTGATATTGCTTTATGGGTGTGTTTGTTACTCCTCGGGTCTCTCACCCTCTCTGCGATAAACACGGGAACATGAGCAACTGATTCTTAAAATAATGACAACTACTGCTGTCCACTTCCTCTCGAGCACTGTGCGTTTGGATGTGTAGACGCACAATTTTGCTGCCAGTTGCTGTGTCTCAAATGGTCAGAGCATTTGGCTGAAATGTTGGTTGTCCGAGCCCAAAAAGAGCACAGAGCCTCAAATATTTCACATCAAGTATTGTGACCGACCATATACTGACAATACAACCACGAGAACTCATCCATAATTGACCCTGAGTCCACAGTGAGTGAGACGGTAACGTGCAGCAGAATGTGACCCCACTCTCTGCAAGCCCCTGCTGCCACCAGAAAGGGGCCACTGCAGGTTCAATCAGCGGCTTCCTGCCCAGCCCTGGGACACACCTAATGGAAACTCCTTCCTCAGGAACGGCTGTTACCTTGTGAAAAGGTAAAAAATTCTAATTCAAATTGGAAATGGCTTCAGAAGATTGTCCCTGTTTTTAAAACATTTTATAATCAGAATTCCTGTCTCGAATATTAGAAGGGGTAAACCTTGTAGGCAGGTAGAACAAAGAAAGTGTTGAATTGTGAGGACTCTGTCTCTTCAGCAGATGGGATTCCCTACACTCTAATCAGAAATGATTTGGTTTCCTGAGGTATTTTCCCGATTGACTGGTAGTCTGCCAGAGTGTCTGGGAATCAGTTCAGCGACCTAAGGATCAGGGTCAAAATATGAACATATTAACAGAGAATCGTAAATCCCGGGGCAAGGCCAAAATGGATTGGAATGGTCTGAAGGAATAAATCTGAGAGTTGAAAGACTTGAATAATATTATTTGCAATGGGGAGGAATGAACGAGATTTTTGAAAATTGCCGTGTCAGCTGAATTAAACTCAGTATGAAATCATAAATTAACCAACACCAATCCTGTCCTGGTTCGCTCAGTCGGTAGAGCTTGAGACCTTTCATCTCAATGATGTGGGGTCGAGACCCACGCAGGGCGCTGTTGTTTGCTAATCGGTTTGCCGCTCTCCATTAATGTTGCAAGAGCGAAATCGCTCGCTGAGGCAGGTTTTGTTGACACATTTTTTCCTCCGTTTTTGATCATCTCTTGGTTTCTGAGTGAAAACTGTCTCCACTGTACTGCAGGTGCAAGAGACAAGGTTATCAGTTCAGCCGAATATGCTATAAACGATGTCCCTTCCAAAACGTGAGTTACCATTCCAAACGTGCCCCAACCAAAATGTCCAGAGACGTCGAATGCGAATGGCCACATGACAGTGACAGCTGCATGTCAAATGGTGCTGTAATATAATTAACTGAATGAGAATGCTCTGATGGAAACCGAATGGAACTCTCCCTGAAATTTTCCCAATTCACTCGGTAAATGATGCTGTTGTGTACCCATATGGTTTTACGTAATGAGCAGCTTATTGTCAGTTACAGAGGTGGGGATGATGCCGGATAGTGAGGTTTCCGTGCGGGTCAGAAGTGATTTTTCGAACAGGGAATTCAAACGTCCACAGAGCAGACATAGCTGATTGGTCCAGGATCACACTTCTCCCTTCTGTTTCTGTACCAACAAAAGAAATTGCGGGAAAATCTCAGCAGGTCTGGTAGAATCTTGGAATGGAAAACCGAGTTCAGTCTTCAAGACCAGTGACACTTATTTCTCCATGTCCATCTCCGTCTACCTTTTTTATTGAATATCTCCTGACTCTCAACTTTATACTCAGTTTGTCTTTTATTACTCCGTCTCCAAAAATTCTCCCAGTCTCAAAATTTAATAGCAGATCTGTTCCATCTCTGACCTCGTTGAGGTATGAGAGGAGGACTTCGAAATGCACGATTAACTCTGTTTCTATTTCCTTAGATACTGGATGGCAAGAGACCAGAAGGCATCGGAGGACAGTTAGAACTTTCAGCCCATCTGGTCTGCCCGCCATTCGGTCATGACTCATATCGTTCCCAAACCAATTTTCAGCCTTCTATCTGTGACACTTAGCTCCCCTGAATTTAGGATCCAGTCTTTTTCCCAGAGTGCGAATTAAACCGTCCCAACCATCTCCACATCTGCTGGCAGCTGTTACACCGTATCTGTGTGTGATCGAGCTCAATTTCAGTCCCACAGAGCAAACACGTCTGTTCTGAGCAATGCAATCCCCGCTGCATGACAGATCGATCGGGTCTCTGACCCCACTGTTTTTCTGGGAGGCAGTAGTTAGCTCCTTCACCACCCACGGCAAGGACCGGTGCTTCAAAATGTGGGGACAAAGAACGATAGGCACAAGAGTTTGTACATGTTCGGTCGAAAGGGTTATTGTCAACTTCAGTGGAGTCCCTGCTTCAGAGTCTGGGTTTGAATCGCCCAGGCCTGGATAAAATTCCAAGTCAGGAGATGAACATTTATTTCTCTTCTTGTGGCTAATCTGAATGAACACCATTTTCTGCTTCCACAGAGAGCACAGACCCGGTTCTGCCAGAATAAATCCAGTGATTGATTGCATCCAATTGGAATCATAGAGTCATAGAGATGTACTGCAGGGAAACAGACACTTCGTTCAAAACTGCTCATGCTGACCGGAAATCCCAACCCAATTTGGTCCCTCTTGCCAGCACACGGCCCATATCCCTCCAAACCCTTCCTACTCATATACCATTTCAAATGCCTCTTAAATGTTGCAATTGTACGAGCCTCCACCACATCCTCTGGCAGCCATGGCAGCACATACACGAATAAATTGTCACTGCAAATCCCCTCCAAGGATCTCACCTTTCTGAGCTGAAACTATCTCGCTGTTCATTCAATGTCGCTATGTCTAATTCTTGGAACTCCCTCCCTATCGACATCATGGCTGTATCATTGTGTTGAGGACTTCGAGGACGAAGTAAAGTAAGTTACCATCTCAATCTCTTGAGTCATTATGGTTGGGCAGTGAACCCTATCCCAAAAAGTGACGTGCATTCTCCAGAATTTCGTTTGAAAAAGCTGCACTTTCCAAGTGGACACCCAAAAGTGGTCCAGAACAAGTGTAAAGTTTCGAAGGGAAAGTAGGATAAACTGAAAGTCAATGATGACTGGGATGAATGAGGCAGAAAGTGAGTGAGGAGCTGTTGGTACAAGGATCAATGTCAGTGGTAATGGTTTAGCCCTTACTTCCCACTGTTAACACCGACTCACACACCACTCCTGGTAAATTCACCACAATTACCCTGGTCTCTTGGTATGAGTTTCCTTCTGTGCATATTCACATGGTAAATCGGCCCAGGGATGATGAACGCATACTGTTTATCCTGTCAGGTTAAAGAGGTGAAGGCATCCGTTTGAAATCAAAGCAAGAAGAGATTGCCTCTTCCTGTACATTTTCAGTGGAGAGTCACCAGCTGTGAACTTCTTTCCTGCACAAGCGGACGTTGATATAAATTCTCATGGAGCAGCGTTATTACAGAAAGGTGGTCCGATTAACTGTGATCATATACTTGATTAAATGCCCTTATTAATTTGAAGGAAAGTGTCTGTGGTTTCGTCAGTTAAAGCATATAGTAACAACCAGGCGTTAATGGTGTCAAATGCTGTCAAATGTTCTGTACATTGAAAGTTCATTGTTTAAACTTCTTGTAAAAGCCGTATTGTTTATCCAACATCGCGAAAGTGACGGCTCAGCATGCTTCTTGTGTTTGAGCTCAATCCGTTGTTATTTCCTGCTACCAAGCCCTACCGCCTGATGTGGACCCATTAATCTATGTTCTATCCTGCTAATTCAACGCAGAGTTCTTTTTCCTCTGTTCGACAAGGATTTGTCTATCTCTTCTACTATTATTCTCCGTCCGTCTTTTCAAGTTTTTTGGGAAGAATGAAGAGATCTCATTGGATGTGGTATTATTACAACATTGTCCTGCCATTGATGCCAGCAGCAGAAACAGTTCCTGACCTATGTGGGTTTCGGTTGGTGTATTTGTATTTCCAAATTCATTCTCACCCTCACGTACAGTGTGAAATTGCTGCAAAACGAAGGAAAGGATTGAGTGAGAACCAACAGAAACACAAAGGCAGCATGTCTACCTGAGCTGAATGAACCTGCCGTTAGGAAAACGTGACGACAATCACAACTAGTTCGAGTCACAGAATCCCGGAGGTGCAGAAAGAGGCTATTCTATCTATCGAGCCTGCAATGACCTGATTTCCCACCTGACCTCCATAACCCAACCCGCTAAACCTGCACACTACAGGCCATGTTAGCACAGCCAATAGAGCAAACCTGCACATCTGTGGGAGGGTCATAGATTACATCCAAATGTGCGGAATTGCGGGTGAAGGTTCACGAATACTTCAATCTGACATAAATGCTCTTTTTAAAAATAAAATCTGGGGGAAACTGCAACCAGAAAGATTTCCAATTATCTCTGGAGGAAGAGAATTCAAAACTCGTGCCATTGACCAAGGGGACACAGTGAAAGTTACAGTGGTCTGGGAACCTTGTGAGTAAGGTGGGGATGAGACAAGGACAAATAGACAGTCTGTCATATGGGGGAAGGCAAGAGAGATTAAGTTGCAGAAATGGTAGTCCATCAAGGCCACGGGGAATGGAGTTAGGGCTGGGAAAGAAACCAGGAAACAAGGTGAGCAGCTGTCAAAGAAATATATTGAAAAAACAGATTATAACAACATAGAGGGCAGAGTACGCAGTCTGAAGTTATTGCTCTGAATTATGAGGACAGAACGCTGTAAAGCCTGGGTAATTCTATTAGAGCCAACACATACAAGATGGGCCAAGTGGCCTATATCTGTGCTGCAAATTTCTGATAAATTTATTCCGACATTTAGAGTTCAAATCTGATGGTGCTCATAAATTCTGAAATTTGACTGGAGTTTAATATTCTAGGGAAATGTCAAATAAATCACATTGATCCCTTTCTGCAGACTTTAGTCCATTGCCCTGCATGTTCCAGCATTTCAGTTACATCCATGTCCTTTTATTCTAATGTGATGCTGGTTACTGCCTCTGCCACCTGTCTCCCACCATCTCCGAGTTAAATGAGTTCTTGCCCCGACCTTTCTGAGAATTAGTTTCAATCTAAAACTTCCAGTTACCGACCTCTCTGTTATAAATAGCTCCTTCCTATCCACTCGATCTACATTCCTCAGCATTTTATCACTTCAATTATATCTCAGCTCATCTTCCTTAGAAAACATCCCTAGCCTATCCAACCTTTCCTCAGAGCAGAACTTTTCCAATTGTAGAAACATTCTGATCAATCTCTTCTGTACCCTCTCTGGTGTGATCACATCAACCCTGGAATGTGGAGATCAGAAATGTGTACTGTACTTTAGCTGTGGTCAAACGAGTGTTCCTGACATTTTCCATGTCACCTCCGTGGTCTTGTGGTTGTCGCTCAGACAAGAAGTGTCCTGGCTTTCCCACATGGAACTCGATATGCACTCCATGAGGCTGGAATTCCCTACCATATGTCTATTTGTTAACTAATCATAAATTAACTTCAGATTAAAACAAGATTATCAGCTACCCACCAATCAACTTCTTCCATTATACTCAAGCCACCTTACTTTTTAAAATCTCTTTAAAATTATTACTGTCTAAACACAACAGACTTTAATTTGCTGATAAAGTATTTGATGTCTCCACTGTTACAATCACTCGAAGGTTATCTTTACTTTCAGCTACATTTGGTGAATTGAACACTGATTGTAAATATATGAATATCAAACGGACTTGAGTTTTATGATAATTAATCCAGTCTGACATTCTTGTTAGTTAATATCTTGAAGAGAACTGTCCTCAGAACTCCAGCTGTGCTCTGACTTCATTCACAACTGTGGTTGGACTGCAGATCTTAGATCTTAGATCTGTTCTGTTGTTTCCCGGATTGCTTCGCCTGTCTATCACTTGCTGCTTATGCTGTTTGGCACAGAAGTAGTCCTCTTTGGGAACTTCATCAGGTTAACACCTCATTTTTAGGTATTCATGCTGCTGTTACTGACATGCCCTCTGGAATTCTCTCAGTTGAATGAGGATTCATTCTCTGGTTTGATGGTAAGAGGCAAGGAAGGGAATATGCTGGGCCGTGATTCCGTAAGTTTTGTTGGAGTACAATTCTACTGCTGTTGGTGGAAGGAAAGAGCTAAACTCTTGAACTGTAAGCCGTATATGCAAGAAGCTACATGCAGTATCATGAACACTGATAGGCCAAGAAATGAAATGCGAGCATCACTGTACAATGATGTAGGATCACAACTGCAGCAAGGGGAGATTAAGATCCAACGTGACCTGGGAGTAGGGAAAGAAACAGCTGATCAGAATGTCTCATTCATAGTCACAAAGAGACTCTGTGAGATTATTGTACTGTTGGAGGTGAGGATGGAGGAGTTTGGGGAGATGGAGAGCCCTTCAAAAGAAACTAATCTGCCTGAGAGTTATGGGAGCGACTTGATTGCCATGCATTTAATAGAAAGTTAATTGAAACTGTTTTTATCCCCCAAAGATAACAAGACAATAGAAACAAACCCCAGAATACATGGTTCAGAGGTGGATGTCAATAGCCCATCAGCATCCAACTCCTGCAATCATTGAGCAAACGTATGTGTGATTACCGTGTTCTGATGAACCAGAAAATCACTGTTCCCTCTGTGCAGATGGACAGCGATGTGGGGAAGTATTGGCCGAGCGGTATTGTCGCTAGACAGTTAGTCCAAAGCCCCAGATAAAGTTGTGAAGACCTGGGTTCAAGGCCAGCACTTGGAGGAATTTGATTTCAATTAAAAAAAATTCTGCAATTTAAGAATCTAATGATGACCATTAATCGATTGTCAGATAAAAACATCTGGTTCAGTAATGCCCTTTCAGGAAGGAAGCTGCCATCCTTACCTGATCTGGCCTACATTGTGACTTCAGACCCACAGCAATGTGGTCGACTCTTACCTGCCCGCTGGGCAATTAGGAATGGGGAGTAAATGCTGCCTGGCCAGCGATACCCTCACCTGTGAATGAATAAAGGAAAATAAAAGTCTCTACTCAGTGTGAATCTGTACACATTCAACGATGTTGTGAACATTTCCAAAGCTAAGTTCTCTCTGTGCAAAACTTTATGAACTGCCAAAACCATTGTTCATTACTTGGTGCGAACAAGAGAAAAAACATCAACTTGTGGTTATGAGTAAATTCTCTGGTGTCTCAGCAGGATAAATGCCTGAGCGAATCCCTCCCCCCTTCTCCCCTTCTCCCCCCCCCCCCGCCCCAATCCATACACACACAGAACAGGTGAACAGCTTCTCCCCAGTCTGACTGGTTTGGCCAGTTTCCAGGTGGGATTGGTACAGAATTCCCTTCTGGCATTCCCCACATTTCCAGAGTCTGTCCCTAGTCTGGCTGCACTGGTGTTTTGCCATTTCAGATAAATGCTAGCAGACTGTTACACACACCGTTAGCCTGCCCCCTCTCCCCCACCCCAGAACCCAGTATAAAGCAGTAAACATTATCTCCTGCGGTGGAGGGACAGCCTGTGTTGGACTGAGTAGGAACACTGAGCAGATTTATCTAAATGACAATTTAATTGGTGACCAGAGCAAGTTAAGTAGGTCCAAATAAAATGCACAGAAAGAGGTCCATCAAATCCAAGCTGGCTCTCTGTAGCAGAATCCAACATTCTCATTCCCCATCCGTCCCCCAAACTCTGCGTTTTTATTTTCCTCAGATCTGATCTAATTGTTTTTATCAATCATTCATCTTCTCTGCTTGCACCACCGTAATGGGCAGCATGTTCGGCAATATTTCCAGCCAATACAGCTGAGACACTTACTCATCTCCCACTGTCTCAAAACCTCACATCTGGTCTTAATTCATGTGCCATCACCTATCAAATACAGATATTTTTGTCTGCTATATCTAGGTCTGTTATAAACTTATACAGCTTTATCAAAAATGTATTTAACTTGTTTATTTCAAAGAAAATAGCAATCTCTTCAAATCAATTCAGTGACTGCATTTTCTTCATCAGTGAACCACTCCAGTAAGTATGTACTCCCCACCCTGAAGATCACTCATATCCTTTCTTGTTAATGTCTGTTTTGTTCCACAAATCCAGATGACACAAGTTTTCCGTACAACAGCAATAGCTTTATTATCGGACAGCTGGCAAGAATTTCAAAGCATCTCTAAAGTAGCCGAGTGTCTACTTGTACAAACTCATCTCCACGAATCTCTGCCTTACCCACAGAGACAGTATTTTTAATAAGAATTAAACAAAGGCATATCTTCCACCCACAGCTTCCAACCTCATAGTCCGGGAACCTCCCACTACCACACTGCCCGGTTCTACCTCCTTCCCAAGATACACAAGCCTGACCACCCTGGCCGACCCATTGTCTCAGCATGCTCCTGCCCCACTGAACTCATCTCTACCTACCTCGACACTGTCCTATCCCCCCTAGTCCAGGAACTCCCCTCATACCTTCGTGACACCACCCATGCTCTCCACCTCCTCCAAGACTTCCGTTTCCCTGGCCCCCCACGCCTCATTTCACGATGGCTATCCAATTCCTCTTCACCTCCATCCGCCATGACCAGAGCCTCCAAGCCCTCCGTTTTTTCCTCTCCAGAGGTCCCCAACAGTACCCTTCTACCGACACTCTCATTCGCATGACCGAACTGGTCCTCACCCTTAACAATTTCGCCTTTGAATCCTCCCACTTCCACCAGACCAAAGGGGTAGCCATGGGCACACGTATGGGCCCCAGCTATGCCTGTCTCTTTGTTGGCTACATAGAGCAGTTGATCTTCCGTAATTACACCGGCACCACCTCTTCCTCCGCTACATTGATGACTGCATTGGCGCCACCTCGTGCTCCTGCGAGGAAGTTGAGCAATTCATCAACTTCACCAACACATTCCACCCTGACCTTAAATTTACCTGGACCATCTCTGACACCTCCCTCCCCTTCCTGGACTCTCCATCTCCATTAATGACGACCGACTTGACACTGACATTTTTAACAAACCCACCGACTCCCACAGCTTTCTGGATTACACCTCTTCCCACCCGATCTCTTGAAAAAATGCCATCCCATATTCCCAATTCCTCCGCCTCCGCCGGATCTGCTCCCAGGAGGACCAGTTCCACCACAGATCACACCAGATGGCCTCCTTCTTTAGAGACCGCAATTTCCCTTCCCATGTGGTTAAAGGTGCCCTCCAACGCATCTCGTCCACATCCCGCACCTCCGCCCTCAGACCCACCCCTCCAACCGTAACAAGGACAGAACACCCCTGTTGCAAACCTTGCACCGCACCAATCTTCGCATAAACCAAATCATCCGCCGACATTTCCGCCACGTCCAAACAGATGCCCCCACCAGGGATATATTTCCCTCCCCACCCCTTTCCACCTTCCGCAAAGACCGTTCCCTCCGTGACTACCTGGTCAGGTCCACGCCCCTCCCCCCCCCCCCCCCCCCCCACAACCCACCCTCCCATCCTGGCACTTTCCCCTGCCACCGCAGGAACTGTAAAACCTGCGCCCTCACCTCTTCCCTCACCTCTATCCAAGGCCCTAAAGGAGCCGTCCACATCATCAAAGTTTTACTTGCACATCTTTCTAATATCATTTATTGTATCCGTTGCTCCCGATGCGGTCTGCTCTACATTTGGGAGACTGGGCGCCTCCTAGCAGAGCGCTTTAGGGAACATCTCTGGGACACCCGCACCAATCAACCACACCGCCCTGTGGCCCAACATTTCAACTCTCCCTCCCACTCTGCGGAGGACATGGAGGTCCTGGGCCTCCTTCACCGCCGCTCCCTCACCACCAGACGCCTGGAGGAAGAACGCCTCATCTTCTGCCTTGGAACACTTCAACCCCAGGGCATCAATGTGGACTTCAACAGTTTCCTCATTTCCCCTTCCCCCACCTCATCCTAGTTTCAAACTTCCAGCTTAGCACTGTCCCGATGACTTGTCCGACCTGCCTAGCTCCTTTTCCACCTATCCACTCCACCCTCTCCTCCCTGACCTATCACCTTCATCTCCTCCCCCACTCACCCATTGTACTCTCTGCTACTCTCTCCCCACCCCCGCCTTCCCCTCGCTTATCTCTTCACGCTTCAGGCTCACTGCCTGCATTCCTGATGAAGGGATTTTGCCCGAAACGTCGATTTCGAAGCTCCTTGGATGCTGCCTGAACTGGTGTTCTCTTCCAGCACCACTAATCCAGAAAGGCATATCAGTCGCATGGGCGATTGCCATTACATAGTTTAAAGCTGGTAATTATGAATTTACAAAGCTTGATGAATGCCAATGTCGTGTGATAACTTGTGATGGATTACAGAAACTGATTATCGTATTGTCCATGATTATGTGTTGACGGGAAGAGATTAAGGCAGAAGGGTTCTTCTTTCAGTAAATGGGGGATTCACTTACCTATGCTAATATGGAGGGGAAGTGAGACAATAAGAGCAGGAGGCAGTTTAACAGGGTTGTGCCCAGGGCTCTCAGTCTTGTCTGGAAAGGGCAAATTGCTCTGTCTGGGGTTATGGTGGAATCCAGATGTGTGGCTCCAAGAGGTTCTATTTCGAAGATACAGTCTGCCTCACCCCTACTGAGGTGTTCAGTCTGTATTGGAAGAGTACAGCCCTGTACTCTTACAATACGGCAGTAAGACCTTTGGCAGGAGAATGTTTAACCCTTGAGTCACCAATGCATCCTGAAAGAGAAGCAAAGTATGGAACAGGCCCCTCTGTGGTATGTTAACTTCCTCATCCTGACCAGGAATCTGTTGACCACATTTGGATGCAATGATTGACTGTGACCTAACTAGAACTTTGTCAACGGTCAGCATCTTTTGCATGAGTATGTTATCATTCCCACTATTAATGAAGCCCAGCATCCTATACATTTACTCAAAACACTTTACGTTCTCTCTCCATTAAGGATTTGTACACATTGTCCCCCATTCCTGTTGTCCTGCTCTCTATGTCTGTGCCATTCAAATATATATTGCCTTTCAACATTGCTTCTCTGAAAATGCATCAACTTACTGTGTGTTCGAAAGAAGAGACATATTATACTCAAAATATTCTCTCTCGCTCCACACATTCTCCCCCCTAGAAAACAGAACAGTACAGCACCGGAATAATCGGCCCACCATGTCTGTGCTGATCATGATGCTATTCCAAACTGATTCCATCTGCCTGTATATGATCCATATCCCTGCCAACCCAGGCCTGCTTATCTGCCTGTCCAAATGCCTATTAAACATTGTGATTGTTTCTGTTTTTACCATCTGTCAGGCAAGTACATTCTAGTCACTGACCACCTCCTGCATAAGAAACTTGTCTGACAGAACTCCCTTTTAACTTGCACAGATGTTGTTGAAAATGTTCAGTAGGTCATGCAGCATCTGTGAAGAAAAATCAGTTAATGTTTCGGGTCCAGTCCTCCTTCCTCAGAAATGTTAACTAATTTCTCTTCACAGATGCTGCTAGAACTGCTGAGCTTTTTCAGAAACTTCTGTTTTTCTTTCTGGTTTACAGCATCTGCTGTTCTTTCGGTTTTCATTTCCTTTAAACTTGCCCCCTCTCCCCTTAAATCTATGGCCTGTGGAATTGGTCATTTCCACTTGGAAAAAGATTCAGATTATTCACTCTGTCTGTGCCTCTCGGATCACTCCACAGCCACTGACTTTCCAAAGACAACAATCCAAGATTTTCCAACCTCTCCCAATCCAGGCAACATCCTGGTAAACCCATTTCCACCCTCTCCAAAGCCTCAACATCCTCCTTATAATGCGGTGCTCAAAACAGCACACAATACTGCAAAGGTGTCCTAATGACAGTTTTATATTCAGTCCCCTGGCAGAAGAAGGCAAGCCTGCCATCCACCTCCTTCACCACATTCAGGGAGCTGTGAACTTGTACCTCTGTATATCAATGCTGCTCAGGGCACTTCCTTTTAATGCATACATTCCTCTTACAATGAGCCGCCCAAAACGCATCACGTCACACTTGTCTGAATTAAAATCTATCTGCAATTTCTCCGCATAACCTTCCAACTGATCGCGTCCTTGATGTTTCCTTTGACAACATTCTTCACGATTCACAACTTCTTCACTTTGTGCCATCTACAAACTTGCTAATTAAATCGTTTACATTTTCAGGCTAATCATTTATATGTATTACAAACAACAGATGTCCCAGCTCTGACCCTTGTGGAACAGAGGCACTGGTCACAGACCTCCAGCCGGTAACATACCCCTGCACTCTGTTGCTGGGAGAAATATCAAAGAGGAGCCTTGAGTTCTGTGCTGAGCACCGCCACAATGTTTATTCAGAGCTCCTTACTAATGCATGATGGAAGAGTTCCCTCTCTGGAATTCTGTGGCTGTCCCAGCCAAGTCCAGCAGTTTGATGTGCTTCTTTCATACGTTCCACAAATATTTCCCCCCTGACCCGATCTCCTGGGTTCGGGATGTCAGCTCGGATGTTTATGAGCTCCCTTTCCCAGTCACTGATTCTCTGTCCGTCTGCAACTTCCTCTCTCAGCTCATGCAGTTGCTTTGTCAGTTCTTTCACAAATTGTTTCACCCGATCCTTGCCATTGTACATCTCCTGCCCTCCCACTACCATACCCTCTGGCAGCTGCATAGTACATCCGGTCACTAATTCAAAGGGGGATTGCTCAGTTCCCTTTGCTGGGGTTGACGTCAGTTTCATTAAGATTGTGGGGAGTACACTAACCCATCCCTGCCAGTCTTTGTCAGGGCCTTAGTCAGACTAGCTTTCAGTGTCTGCTTCATTCCTTCTCCTGTCCCTGAGCTCTGGGGGTGGTATGTGAGATGGGATTTCTGCTCAGTACCAAACAGGCCACAGAGCTGCTTAACTTCGTTTCCAGGAACGTGTGTCCGTTGGTCAGAATCTGCAGGGGAATGCTCCCGCCCACTGAGTAAACCTGTTTATTAAGACCCAGCAGGATTTCCTTCTCTGGGATTGGAATGGGGAGTACGTAAATCCATCTGTATTTGTTCCCGTGGGCCCCTGGGTCCCTGTGGCTTCCTCCATTTTATCCTGATTGTTTTCCCTGGCTCACACTGTGTACAGACTACACCCCTTTGACAAAACCTTCTTGTTCCAGAACACCCCTGTAGTTGATCATCCGATATTGCATTTTATCCTGCTCAATATGGGCCAGCCCATGGTATGTTTTTCATAATGTTTGTCTTATACAGTGGCACTGCTGGATCATCCTCTGTCCTATTACTGCCCCACCCTTTTCCCATTCCTGTTTCTCCTGCTATGGGACTGTTTCTGGAAATGTCTTTAAACTTTCCTTTCTCGCTTCTGTAGCTACTGCCACTGCATCCTCCTCAAATGTCTGCACTGTTTCAGTAAGTATGCTCACCCATGCTCACTACCCCGTTGGTGTGGGGTTTCTACTTTCCTGTGAGCTCTAATCTTCATTATTGCTGCTTCAATGGGAAAGTTAGCTGCTTCTACTTACTCTCTGACCTGTTCTTCATGCTCAATGTGGCCACCCACAGGGTGATGTACCTTCACCGAGCCCAGTCATGAACTATACCAAAGGCATGCTGACTGTGTGCATTTTGCCTCCCTCACCCCTGGTTAATGTCCGCGCTTCTGCCAGGGCTCGTGATGGTTCTCTATTTCTGGATAATTCCTCACAAAATTCCCACAATAATTAAACAATCCTAAATTTTGCCTGATCCCTTAACGGTGTGTGGGTGGACAGTTTTATAATCATAGTTTTTGTTCCCGCTGGGACTGTCCCCTCTCTCTTCCTGATTTGATCTCCCCAATATGATTTCCCAGTTCTGTCTCTCCCTACCTTCCCAGTTGCACTCTCTGTGCATTAATTTTAAGCCTGGCCTGGTTAACCTGATCCAATACTCTGTATAATATCTGGATAAGTTCTTTCTCACTGTTTGAGGTGATGAGGTGTTGGTAAGATCAGTGTGACTAAATCCATCAAACACACATCAGTGGGATATACTGGACTATTGCAGGATCCCTGAGGTAATAGTATCCTGGTCGCCTGTTCTCCTCAGTCAGTAAACATCACTATCATCTGCCATTCAATGTCCACAGGTATGGAGCCAGACTATTTCCAGCTTCTGTCAATCTGTCACTCTCACAATTATTGCCCCCTCATCCCCAGTTTTGATGAGATCCTGTTTGTGTGGGGAGTGAGAGGGCCCTCGATCTCTACAGAGTCGATAGATAACAACCCACTTTCCTGTTTGAGTTACGCGCACTGCTGAGTTCGTCCGAGCTATAACCCACCAGATTCTCTGACTGTCCCAGTCTCCCTGCAATGTAGCTACTCCGGAGAGGTTGCCTCTCCTTTTCTTTCTGGCCGGACCTTCCGCATGTTTAAATTCAGGTGTTGATGTCAATAGTTGCATAAATAGGAGCAACTCCCAGAAGGTCCCTTCTTGAGTTTCACACCTCCATATCTGAATACATTTTGTCATAATCCCAGTCTACATCGGGGCAGGTTTGCTTCATCCAGCTTCCTAGGTTCCCTCTCCGACTGCTCTCATTTTAGTAATTGAGGGAGTGAGGGGTAAATGCTTATCGGTAACTGACAAAGATGCTCCGGTGTTAGCATCATGCAGTGTTGGCCCTTCAACAGCGCGTCAATGAATATTCATGAGCTATGCATATACTTAGGTGAACACAAGCCACTCACAATATGAACACTCCCTCTCTGTGCCTATATTCCTTGTCTATGTGCCCTTTCCTGCTTCCCTTGTAACATTGTGGGTCTGATTACCCTCCCTGTACTGCAGCTGTTCCCCTGTGTTTCTGCATTTGCCTCAGCTCTCATGACCCAATTCAGAGTGTGGTTAGAATTATCTCCCACTGGGAGTCCCATGTTTATAATTACAGTTAAATAGGATCCCATGTCATCTTTTAAATACATCAAACCTATTTCATCATCACAGGTTGGGGTTTGGTAATCCCCTGTGGTCCTTACACACCTCAGGCTTCCTCTCTGTATAATCCTCAATATTACCCTTTGGGCCCTGAGGCACCAAGGTTATTTTAGCCCATTCAGCCTGTCCCCTCCCCAGTGTGTCCCTGTAATATCTGTAAATGCCTGTAGCCACTGATCAGCTCTGCACTGGGGGGAACCGGATCGCACCCCCACCCTCTCATTGCAGGTACAGTTTCTGCTGTACACTTCAGGGCATCTTGGCCCGAGGGAGGGTCCATACATCATCTTCGGTGAGACTGTGTACCTCTACTAATTCATCCATATTGTCCCAATAAGGCCCATTATTACCATTTCTCTATCAGGCTGGGTGTTCATTCACTAACATCTGTCGTTCAGCGGGTGAACGGTTCAGGTTTAGTTTCTTTCAGTTCCCTTTGTTGCCCCCCCCCCCCTCCTGTCTGTCCAAGTTTGAGCTTTGATGCCCAGCGGTGCCATAGACACGGCCTTCTGGGCCTTATAGGGCGGTGGGTCATCGCACCCATTGCCGTCCCTCTGTCCATACGTCGGCGCTTTGTCATCTAACCCGTTCCTGCCAGTGTCACCATCCTCACTGCCTTCTGAAGAGAGCGAGAGACTAGGTACCTCCCCCACTGTAATTACCACCTGGCCCTTTGGATTTATGGCTTCACATCTGAGAGCCACCACCTTCACTTGTTCCTGTTTCTCATAATAATGTAATATATTACGTCATTCCTTGAATAAAACAGAACAAAATGTGAATTTGGTTTGACTTGAAATATTAATAATTTGACATTCACTTTACTTATCTAGAGAGATGAAAATTGTACTGTGATTATTTAAGTGAATTTAACGTGATCATACAATGAAAATAACTCTGATAATCAACGACAATGAATGAACTGAATAATATGTGATTATTTGTACCAGTTCTTGCATTGAAAATTCGATTTTATTTTAATGCTTGTCACCCATTACGTCATGCATTGTTATTAGGGAATAAAGTAATGGAAGGATATCTGAGAAAATAAATAGACTTTAATTTTAGCTTCACTACAATAATGAACCAAAACAATATTTGGAAATATGGTTAAACTACATAACAAAGTTTCCAGTATCATTATTAACATGAAAACTATTTTAGTTTACAAGTTGTTTTGCTCTAAGACTAATTGGAAATGATTTGTGGTTTGGGATTCACCATTTAAAATATATTTTGAAGAGAATAATCAAATGCATTTTTTGGAGGAAATTAGGAATGGAAATAAATATATATTCATTGATATTAATAGTTTTAAAATGTTTAGAAGTTGACTGGGATTATTTGAGTGAGAGAGACTGCATGATTATAAAGAGCAATTCACCTTTTTCATTGCATTGTTGGTCTGAGCTCTTGTGTGCAGTGGACTATCACTAATCGCTTAATTAACCTGTGAGTCTCTGATGAGGTTTCCTTTGTCTGTAAGTCAGTCTGTAAGTGAGCAACACACCTCCTTTTGTGAGGGGAAACAGATTCTCTTCAAAGGAAATAAGTGGCAGATCACTCTGAGAATGGTTTCTAGCACACACCATCAGGAGGGAAGGGGTTTTTTCTAAAGATTTCCAATCTCTATCTACAAATCTAATTTGTCAGTTTGTGGAGGATTCAGCCCCTTTGTTCAGAGCTGTTTTATACAAGCAGTTGGTTCATTATGTCTTTGCCAAGAATGTTGTTTACTTTTCCCTTTTACTGTGATTCTGCAGGTTAGAATGTTCTGTGAGTCAATAATGGTCAATAATTATTGAACATTGAATTATTTTGTTGCTATCAGAGCAGTGGCCTTGTTTTCAGCTAATTATTCACTTTCCATTTCCTGGTTGTGTTGAATGTTCCAGAACCAGACTCTGAGCAATGTTTCCATTCACTTGTATTGGATTCACTGGCAGCCACATGGTCAGTCAGTGTCAGGAGTTTGAATTCAATAATCATCTAGAATTATGATTCTATTGATGAAATTATTCTCGATTGTCAGGAAAAATCCATCTCGGTCACTGATGTCCTTTAGGGAAGGAAACTGCCATCCTTACCTGATCTAGTCTACATGTGACCCCTGACCCACAACAATGTGGTTGACTCTTACCTGCCCTCTGGGTAATAAATGCTGCCCATAGCCTGTGGCACCTACATCCAGTGAATGAATTTTCAACAAAGCTCTTAGTCCTGGGTCATGTGAGAAAGAAGCAGGAGGTGACCATTCAGCCCCTCAAGTCCACTCCATCATTCAATAAGGCCAGGCCTGGTCTGTTAGTGATTTGTGTTCCATCTTCCCCCAACGTCCCTTAGCAAGAATCTATCAACCTGTGTCTTAAAAATATTCATTGAGCCCACCTTCTGGGGCAGAGAGTTCCAAAGTTGCACAGACCTCTGTGAGGAAATAAATCTCCTCATCTCTGTCCTGAATGGGTGAATCTAATTTTAAAGCAGTTCTCTCAAGTTCACGTATGACCCACAAGAGGAAACATCCTTTCCACGTCCTCCTTACCAAACCATTCAGGTTATTAGATACTTCAGTCATGTCATCCCTCACTCTCACAAACTCCAGCTGAAACAAATCCAGCCGGTTCAACCGATCCACATTTTATTACTGTCACGTGTTGTGTTGTGTTTATTATGCAGTGAATGTGTTGTTCCACTCTGTGGGGTCGAAGAATCAACGTGAGCCATACTACCTTTACTATCTCACTGTATTACATAAATCTTACATCACTGTGGTGATCCCATCCCTCCCTACCTCATATAACCAAAAAGAATGGCAGAGAGAGATCAAGAAGAGTTGTTCGAAAATTTGTTGTCGCCTAAAAGGTCTGTTTGTAGAGATTGCATTGTAACTTAATTGACAAGTTAATGAAAAGTTACTGACAAATATTTTAGGTGGAGTTGCTGCTGGTGATGGAAATGCTGCTGGTTGGTATAAGAGAAGGCTGGGGTGAATACTGTACTGATGAGAACGTTGGGCAGGGTAACCTTTTATCTTTGTCAATAGGAAGAGGCAGAGATTGCAGATAGGACAGCGTTGGAGCTGTTTTGATCTTGCAGACATTATTTTAATATTTATTTGTTATGATTTGGTTGTCACTGGCTGGGCCCAGCATTTATTGAGGAGAAAGTGAGGTCTGCAGATGCTAGAGATCAGAGATGGAAATGTGTTGCTGGAAAAGCGCAGCAGGTCAGGCAGCATCTAGGGAACAGGAGAATCGACGTTTCGGGCATACCTGAAGAAGGGCTAATGCCCGAAATGTCGATTCTCCTGTTCCCTAGATGCTGCCTGACCTGCTGCGCTTTTCCAGCAACACATTTCCATCCCAGCATTTATTGCCCATCCCTAGTTACCCTTCAGAAATTGGTGGTGAGCTGTGTTCTTAAACTGCTGCAGTCTAGCTGCTGTGGGATGACCCACGATGCCATTGGCGTGGGGATTTCCAGGACATTCACCCACCGACAGTGAAGGAATGGCGATATATTCCCAAGTCAGGGGGGTTAGTACCTTGGAGGGGAACTTGAAGGTAGTTGTCTTTCCATATAGCTGGAGGAGAAAGTGAGGTCTGCAGATGCTGGAGAGCAGAGCTGAAAATGTGTTGCTGGAAAAGCGCAGCAGGTCAGGCAGCATCCAGGGAACAGGAGAATCGACGTTTCGGGCATAAGCCCTTCTTCAGGTTTCCATATAGCTGTTGCCCTTGTCCTTTGAGATGGAAGCGGCCATGGGTTCCTTGAGTGTTGTTAGAGCTGCACTCATCCAGGCAAGTGGGGAGTATTCCATGACACTCCTGACTTGTGCCTGGTAGATGTTGGGCAGGCTTTCAGGAGCCAGGAGTTGAATTACTCTTGTAGCCACTGTGTTTATGTGGTGAGACCAATTCAGTTTCTGATCAATGATTATCCCCAGGATAATGTTGATAGTGGGTGTTCAGTGATTGTAACAGCATTGAATGTCAAGTGATGGTGGTTAGGTCATTTCTCATACGTGATGATCGCAGCCTGCATTTGTGTGGCACGTATGTTACTTGCCCCTTGTCAGCCCAAACCTGGATATTGTCCAGATTTTGTAGTTCTTGGGGTTGGATTGCTTCAGTACCTGAAGAGCTAATTATTTATCAACGTTCAATAATTACAAAATTATGCAAATTCCTTTTTCTATCAAATGTCATGGACTGTATCTTGTGGTCACTCTGATATTCACTTTCATTATCTCCTTATTTTCTTCCTAATTCAGACACAAATGTTTGAACATCGATCAGGATAAAAATAAATAAATTAAAAACATACGTTTCTACATGTAAGCTAATTGAATGGAATACATTATTTCTGTATTGTCTGCATTTTTAGCAAAAGTCATTTCTTTTCAATAATTACTGAACGGCTCATTTATTGTCCTCAATCCATCAATCCAGCTGTTATATTTTAGTCTTCAGTTTACCGATCTTAATGATGTCTAATCAACATCAGAGCAAAGTGCTTTTAAAATATTGAGTCAACTTATTTGTTCAGATTACAACATTTATTATGAATTCATTATCCTTATAATAATTACAGAATAATTTGTTTGTCTTTCTAACGTGTATAGTCAGATCCATATTTTAATTTAATCCATTGTTTCATTTAATCCATTGCAGCAATGCTATTGTTTTCAAGTCAACTATCCCACAGTGGAACGAATGATTTTGCATCCAACACACTTTGAAAACTGACTTTTGTTCATTTGAATAATCACAGCAATCTCAGCCTTATAAATTCAGAGAACTGTAATTACTTTTCACTGCAATGATTGCTGTTCATGTCTACACATTGCACAGTCACATAGTAACATTAAATATTTCCTTCTTTGAAGTGCACTGATACATTTTCAAAAATTAATGTGTTGTTAATATGTAATTATTCTTCAGTTCAGTAAGGGGTATAAATGTGCAATAATAGCTCAGTACATGAACTGATGTGAATATATTGCAGTGTGCAAATTCTCAATCATTGTCAATATCAATTTTTATTTTAACCATGGAAACACAGTTGAATTAATTCAATTATATTTCACTTTAATGCTCGCATTCATTGTATGTCTAATCACAATAAGAGTGAACTATTTCATGTGACACAATTATTTAAAACTTATGTCACTTTTTCATGGACAGAAAATAGAATTAACACCCGTTTTTGCTTTCCTTTACCCAGCACAGTCAAGTTTGAATTGTAAAAAGTTAGACTGATACAGAACGGAAACAGGCCATTCAGCCCAACTTGGAATTCCGGCCAGGTTTCTGAAACTAAACTAGTCCCATTTTCTTGTGTTTGTCCCATATCGCTCTGGATGTTTGCTATCCATGTAACTGTCCAAATGTCTTTTAGATGTTATAATCGTACAAGCCGCTGCCTTTCATCTCAAAATACCAAACACGGGTTGTGAAAAGAGTTGCCCCTCAGATCCCTTTTAAAACTTTCCCCCTCACCTTAATAACATTCATACTTTAATCAGTGACCTGAAGCAAATAAATTCAAGATATTGTGATCATTATAATGAACAACAGATACAAGTTGAGAAAATGTTGGATTGAAAAATAATTCAATTGACACTTAGATATTTTCAAATCAACTCTGAGGTGCTTTGACACATCTCTGTTTAAGGTAGGAATTGAACGCCTGCCTTCTGGTCTATTAGTACAGACATTACCAGAGCCCTCCATAATGTTCCCATGCAGGAAGGGCAGGACTATAATCACATACTTACTGTGGTTACTCTCAGGGAAATCTGCTCAGATATTTATTGTGATAATTGGACTAGGATTGTATTAGACAGTTCCAATGTGTAATGGATAAAAAGAATTAGTAATTTCTAATAATGATGGAACGAAGCGACAATGATCTTAAATAAATATAAGTTTCATGATAATCAAATAATTCAATATGTTTGAAGCAGTTATTCACATACATAAATTAAAATTAAACTGCTTTGTAAAGCACATGATTTGGAAATAAAGCATTGGTCATTCAATGTGACTACTCAGCGAAAGACAACTTCCCTCAGTTTCACAAAATTGTGATTTCTAAGAATTCAAGATTTATTGTAAAAGAATAGATCAAACATTTGTTAATTCTGGTTTGTATACACAAGAAACACATGAAATTTAAATAATGTTTAATGTGAAAAATGGTTAGCTCCTTTGTAATAATCAGAAATATAGAAATGTTAGCATTGAAGTGAAATACAATCAGTACAAGAATGCAAAAAACTGTGGATGCTGGAACTCAGAAACGAAAACCGGAAATTGCTGGAAACCAACTCAGCAGGTCTGGCAGCATCTGTGGGGAGCATTCAGTGTTAATACTTTGGGTCCAGTGACCCTTCCTCAGAATGTATTTTTGCTCACAGCCAATTCAATCCAACTAAGCTTCCACACTGAAAATTATTTTGCTAAGATTAAGAGAGTGTAGAGTGCAATATTGTTTGTCAGTTGATGTATTGAGCCATTGTTCCACATCGACAGCTGGAGATATTGCATTTAACCAATGATTACCAGTTAGACATTAGCAATAATTAGTTTTAAAATGGCTGAAACCAAATTTAAGGTTGATAAGAAAATCCTTATTGCAATGTAATGGTGCAGTATATTGGAAAAAAACTGAAATATTGAAGTGAAAAATAATTAGACATCTCTTAATTGATAAGGCTGATTAATAATCCATCCATTAATATGAGAATTCAAATGAAAGAGAATGAGATAGTTACTATGAGTGTTGGGTGAGAAAACTTTGGTTAATTGCAGGTGGTGTTGACCTGAAAAGAATATTAATATTTCATTATGACACTGGCATTAAAAAATAATGGATTCAAATAAAATGCGAATCTCATGATGGCGTGAGAATTGAAATGACAATTAAATTAGATTACTTACAGTGTGGAAACAGGCCCTTCGGCCCTACAAGTCCACACCGCCCCGCTGAAGCGCAACCCACCCATACTCCTACATCTACCCCTTACCTAACACTACGGGCAATTTCGCATGGCCAATTCACCTGACCTGCACATCTTTGGACTGTGGGGGGAAACCGGAGCACCCGGAGGAAACCCACGCAGACACGGGGAGAATGTGCAAACTCCACACAGTCAGTCGACTGAGGTGGGAATTGAACCGGGGTCTCTGGCGCTGTTAGGCAGCAGTGCTAACCACTGTGCCATCATGTTAGAACTCAACACTTAAAACGATTCAATATATTCAAAGCAGTTTGTACTGGATATTCATTAAGATCAGTAAACTGAGAATTAAAATATTGGGTTAATTTGAAAACAAAAATCACAACTTCAGAGATTATTCATCAGAATTGTTATGTCATTGAAAAAAACCTCATTTATTCAATAATTCTGCATTTCCCTCATTTTCTGTCTTTTTCCCACAAGGATCTGTACTGGAACCCTTCTGGTTACAATACAAATATATAGAAGTGACATGCATTAAAATCTAATTGGGTGAGTTAATAAGCTTGCAGATGATACAAAGTTCAGTGCAGTTGTGAATAATGTAGAAGGTTGTCAAAGAATGCAGCAGGAAAAAGATAAACTGCAGCTATGGGCAGAGAAATTAAAGATAAATCTTAATCCATACAAGTGTGAGGTGTCTCACTTTGGGAGCTAAAATATTAAGGAAAAGTAGATAGTTAATGGCTGGACCTTGAACAACTTTGTTTTTCAAAGAGATCTTGGCATTCAAGACCATGGCTCCCTGAAAGTGTCCATGCAAGTAGATAGGGTGGGAAGGAAGGCAAATGGCATGCTTGCCTTTATTGGTCAGGGAACTGGTTACAAGAGTCAGGATATCATGTTGCAACTTCATAAGACTTTGGTTAAGGCATACTTAAAGTATTGTATTCACTTCTGTTCGCCACATTACAGGAAGGATATGGAGGATTTGGAGAGGGTACAGAGGGCATTTACCAGGATGTTGCCTGGATTTGAGAGGCGAGAAAAAACTCAGGCTGTTTTTTTTTGTGGAGTGGCGGTTGCTGGGGGAAGAATTGATTGAAGTCTATACAATCATGAGATACATAGGTAGAGTTGTCAGTCAGGAAGTTTCTCACCAGAGTTGAAACATCAGAACTATGAAGCATGCATTTAAGGCTAGGGGGAAAAGTTCAAGGGGCATGTGAGGGGCAATTATTTTTTACCCAGGGAGTGGTAGATGTCTGGGATGAACTCCAAGGGTTGGTGGTGGAGGCAGATACATTAAGGCTATTTAATGTTCATTTAGATAATTTGGATGGATATGGATCAAGGGTCGGCAGAAGGGATGAGTTTCTTTTGTATTATGTTCAGCATAACATTATGGGCCAAAGGACCAATTCCTGTGCTGCACAGATCTTTGAGAGAAAACTAATGTCTCACTCATATGACATTTAATCTAATCAATATTTAGCCACTGGTGTCAGAAATAGGAAGAAAATAAGTAGAGAACGAACTTGACTATAATCTAAAGTTAGAGTCAATGACATTTACAGTGATAATTTTATGATTTTTTTTAAAATTATAAGATTAATAACTTTGGAGATGAGTTGAAACCTTTTGCAGTTACTAATGTACTGAGCCAAAATTACCCTTTTTAAACTGAAGATTGGACTAGAAACCTGTTAGAAAACTTGAAAATATTCAGTAAGGTGTGATGCACGTCATAATTTAATCCATTGATTATTACTGCCAATACTACAATAAAAAAAATCAGGTCTACACCAAAAAGCATCGATTTTCCATCCAATACTCATTGGAAATATTGGAATACTACTCATTTCAACAATCAAAGTAATCAGCCTCATCGATTAAGAGATATGTAATGACATTTTAATGCCATTTTAATGACATTTTAATGCCATCTTTTCACCATCCTTCCAGACATTCCCATCTCGAAGGATGAATGATCAGTCCTCAGCAGAGGCCTCACCTTCATCCCCCTATGCTCCCGGATCAATGCGTCCGACACGCGGCTAGTTATTGAGCTTTTCTTCGGCCGCCTTCGCCTCCGCGCCTACTTCTTTAACAAGAACTCTCTCCCACCCTCTGACGACCCCTTCTTCCACCTCCAACACACTCCATCCACCTGGACACCTTGTGCCGGCCTCTTACCTGCCCTCGATCTCTTCATATCCAACTGCCGGTGCGACATTGACTGCCGCAAACTGTCCACCCCTCTCACCCACTCCAACCTCTCACCCCCACAACACGCAAAGCTCCACTCCCTCCGCTCAACCCCAACCTCACCATCAAACGGGCAGACAAGTGAGGCACAGTGATAGATTGGTGTACCGATTTTTACATCACTGAAGCTAGACACCAACTCGAGGACACCTCCTCCAACTGCCTCGTTGACCATGACCTACCTCACACCACCAAGCCATCATCTCCGAGATCATCCACAGCCTCATCACCTCAGGCGATCTCCCATCCACTGCCTCCAACCTCATAGTCCCACAACCCCGCAACGGCCGTATCTACCTCCTACCCAAAATCCACAAACCCGACTGACACGGACGACCCATTGTCTCAGCCTGCTCCTGCCCCACCTAACTCATGAAAGCATACCTGGACACTGTCCTGTCCAACTTAGTCGAAGAACTCCCCACCTACGTTCGGGACACGACCCTCCACTTCCTCCATGATTTTCTCTTCCCCAGCTCCCAACGCCTTATCTTCACGATAGACATCCAGCCCCTATACACTTCCAACCCCCATCACGAAGGCCTCCAAGCCCTCCGCTTCTTCTTCTCCCGCCAATCACGCCAGTGCCCTTCCACTGACACCCTCCTTCGACTGACTGAACTGGTCCTCACACTTAACAACTTCTCCTTCCAATCCTCCCACTTCCTCCAAACCAAAGGAATAGCAATGGGCACCCGCATGGACCCCAGCTATGCCTGCCTCTTCGTCGAATATGTGGAACAGTCCATCTTCCGCAGCTACACTGGCACCACCCCAACCTTTTCCTCCGCTACATTGATCATTGTATTGACGCTACCTCGTGCTCCCACGAGGAGGTTGAACAGTTCATCCACTTTACTAACACCTTCCACCCCGACCTCAAATTTACCTGGACCGTCTCAGATTCCTCCCTCCCCCTCCTAGGCCTCTCCATTTCTATCTCGGGCGACCGACTAAACACAGACATTTACTACAAACCGACCGACTCCCACAGCTACCTAGATTACACCTCCTCCCACCCTGCCACCTGTAAAAACGCCATCCAATATTCCCAATTCCTGTACCGCACCTGCTCCCAGGAGGACCAATTCCACTACCGAACAACTCAAATGTCCTTCTTCTTCAAAGACGGCAATTTCCTCTCCGACGTGGTGGACAACACTATCCACTGCATCTCCTCCACTTCCAGCACCTCCGCCCTTGAACCCCGCCCCTCCAAACGCCACCAGGATAGAACCCCACTGGTCCTCACCTTCCATCCCACCAAGCTCAGGAGCCATCGTATCATCCTCCGTCATTTCCGCCACCTCCAGACAGACACCACCACCAGGGATAAATTTTCCTCTCCACCCCTATCAGCATTCAGAAGAGGCCACTCCCTCCACGACTCCCTCGTCAGCTCCACAACCCCCACCAACCCGTCCTCCACAGCCGGCATCTTCCCCTGCAACCGCAAGAAGTGCAAAACCTTCGTCCACGCCTCCCTCTCATCTCTCTCCAAGGCCCCATGGATCGTTCTATATCCGTCACAAATTCACCTGCACCTCCACACACATCATTTACTGTATCCGCTGCAACCGATGTGGTCTCCTCTACATTGGGAAGACAGGTCGTCTACTTGTGGTACATTTCAGGGAACACCTTTGGGACACCTGCACCAACCAACCCAACTGCCCCGTGGCTGGACACTTTTGCTCCCCTCCAACTCTGCCAATGACATGCAGATCTTTGGCCTCCTCCATCGCCAGACCCTGGCCACACGACGCCTGGAGGAAGAGCGCCTCATCTTCCGCCTAGGAATCATCCAACCACACGGGATGAATGTAGATTTCTCCAGCTTCCTCATTTCCCCTCCCCCCACCTAATCTCAGACCGAACCCTCGGATTCAGCACCACCCTCTTGTCCTGCAATCTTCATCCCGACCTCTTCGCCCCCATCCCCTCTCCGCCCTATCACCCTCACCTCCTTCCACCTATCGTATTCCCAAAGCCCCTTCCCCAAATTCCCTATCCCTACCTTTTATCTCAACCCGCTTGGCACACCAGCCTCATTCCTGATGAAGGGCTTATGCCCGAAACGTCGATTCTCCTGATCTTCGGATGCTGTCTGACTTGCTGTGTTTTTCCAGCACCACGTTTTTCTATCCTACTATTCTTGCAGGTAACTGAAGTCTCCTCACACACTTGTTTCTCAATTTAACTCGAACTATTAGGGGGTCCATATTGCAATCTGAAAAAAGTGACAATACCTTTTATTTCTCAGTTCTGCAAAAATTACATACCGGGATGTCTTTCAAGGAATATCCTCCCTCAGCACAGCAATGCTATCTCTTATCAGAAATGCCACTCTCCTCCTCTCTTGACCTCCTTTCTAATATTCTTAGAACATTTGTATTCTGGAACATTAAGCTGTCAATTCTGTCAATCCCTGACTCCCGTTTCTGCAATTAATCTTTTATCCCAGTTCCTAACCGTGCGCTGAGTTCTTCTGACGTCCCTTTTAAGGCGCTTTTATTGAAGTTAATTCGGTTTTAGTTGTTAGTCCTACCTTGTTCTCTGCTTTGTCTCTGCCTCCCCTGACAGTTTGACTGGCTCCTTTTAACAACTGTGCCAGTCTTAGATTGATATCTTTCCTCCCTGTCTCTTTGGGTCCCTCCCAAAATGTACAAGTTTAAATTATCGCCCGCACCTATACAAATTCTCCCTGCCAGTATATTAGATCACTTACAATTCAGTTGCACTCCAATTTTCATTTACGATTCACCTCTACCCCAAATGAGTATCCAATGATCCAAAATGTGAATACTTCTCCAATACACTATCTCCTCTGTCATGCATTTATCTGCTCTATCCTCCTATTCCTACCCTCACAAGCTCACAGCACTGGGAATAATCCGAATATTACTAACTACAAGGACCTCCTTTTTAAATTCATGCCTATTTCTCTATATTCTTTCTTCAGAATCTTATCCGTTTGACCTCCTTTGTACTTCCAATGTATGCAACGACCTCCAGCTGTTCCCGCTCCACTTTGAGAACATTCTGCACCCTCTCTGAGACAGACTTGATCGTGGCACAAGGGGGTCAACACAACATTCTGTTTTTTTCGTTGCTGGCCGCAGAAACGTATGCCTGTGCCTTGGAGTCGTTCGATCCCAAACACATTCAATCCCTTGGAATCAGACGCACCACCCATGACGTTAGAGCCATTCTCGATACCAGAAACTTGTCTGTTCCTGCTACATTCCCCTGAGAATCTATCACCCCCTACATTTTCCAGAATAGCATACTTGCTTTAGATTAGATTAGATTATTTACAGTGTGGAAACAGGCCCTTCGGCCCAACAAGTCCACACCGACCTGCCAAAGCGCAACACACCCATTCCTCTACATTTACCCCTTGACCTAACATTACAGGCAATTTAGCATGGCCAATTTACCTCACCTGCACATCTTTGGACTGTGGGAGGAAACCGGAGCACCCGGAGGAAACTCACGTAGACACGGGGAGAATGTGCAAACTCCACACAGTCAGTCGCCTGAGTCGGGAATTGAACCTGGGTCTCTGGCGCTGTAAGGCAGCAGTGCTAACCCACTGTGCCGCCCTCTGTGCCACCGTACCACTTGGAATGTGGAGAGCCACATGAGACTCCTGCATGACCTGCTTACCTCTCTTACCTTTCCTGGAGTTATTCCATTTCTGTACGTTATCTGAAACTTGCCTCCCTTCCTATAATGGCCCTGCATCGTACCCCATGACTCTTATTGCCTCTGACTGTCGATCTGGTAGGATCTGCAACAAACTGCATTAATTGCTGATAAAGTTCTGAGTAAACGTAAACACTCGCGACACTCTCACATGCGACAAGAAGAACTTGTCACTCTTCTAAGGGCTATTTTTGCTTCTTCCCAGCTGAATACACAGAAAAGAAAACTGTCTTATTCCTCGACAAACACTGCTCCAGGCTAACTTAATACTTATTCCTCATATTTTTAAGTTTAATCAAGAGACATATTTCAATAACGGATATAATGAAGAAGGCAATCAGCCTATTCACTACTGCACTCTTGCAGCAAGACCCCAAGGTCACACTTAAAACTATTCACTTTTCTCTGTCTGTGTGTGACCGTTCCCAGAGAGGTTCCTCTAAGATTAGTTGTGAATTTCACAACTAGACTCCGATGTCCAGTGACACATGGATTTAACAGCAAAAGCAGTCGCGGCGCAGGTTCACTGCTATGTCTGTTAATAGTGTAGCTCTCTCTCTCTCTCTCTCTGTCTCACTCTCCCTGTCTCTCCTGCACAGAAGATTTGCTGCCTTTTGTCTGTTTCTCTCACTTTTAAAGTGCCGTTGTTTAGACCATTTTTCCTTCAAAGTTCCAAAACAATGCAAAACATATAAAACAATAATTGCTGCTCCTATAATTCAAGGAAATTGCTTCCAACATCTAAAATTCCTCAAACGAGAAGTAACCTGTTACAGCCAGCCATTTTACCATCCTCGATCTTGGATTAAAATCTGTAAGATGAACGCTGGGAACTATATACCTGTGGGTCTGAAATCTGCAGTGCGTAAGTTGTTGGAGGTGCTTCTGAAATATCGAACTTGCATGCATTTGGAGAGGCAAGAATTGATTAGGAACAGACAGCATAATTTCGTGCGAAGAAAATTGTGTCTCACGGACGTGATATTTTGCATGAAATAATAAAAAAGATTGATGGGAGCAGAGTAGGAGGCGTTGTTTATTTGGACTTTAGAAAAGCCTTTAACAAATTTGGTTGACAAATTAGTAATGTTAGGTCTCATGGGATTCAGAGGGAGCTTGCCAGTTGAATGAAAAATTTGTTTTTTGGTAAAATAGGATATTGATGCAGTATTGTTTTTTCAGACCCGAGGACTGTGACGTGTAATGTTCCATTGGTATCAATGCTAGGCCACGTTTGTGTATCATTTATAACTGTTTCGGATGAGAATATAGAAGGCATGGTTAGTAGGTCTGCAGATAACATCAAAATATTGGGCAATGCATACCATGAAGAACCCTAACATACATGACAAAGAGGTATTAATCAATTTGGACAATGTGTTGCTGATTCGCAGGTGGAGTATAACGTGGATAAATGTAAGATATTTCGTTTTGATAACAGGGCGTATACAATTGATAGTAGGACCCAGGTATGTTGATGAACAGAGAAATCTAATGGTTCACATTGATAATCCTTCGAACTTGCATCACATGCATTCAGAGTGTTTAAGAAGGCGACTAGCACGCTTGACTTCACTGCATAGACAATTGATGTTTGGAGTTGGTGCATCATGCTAAGGCTATACATGACATTGCTGTGGCCCCTTCTAGGTTAATGCGTGCATCTAAGGTTACCCTATCATGGGAAAAATAATTTTAAACTGCAGATGGTTCAGAAAAGATTTAACAAGACGTTACATGCAATGGAAGGTTTGAGAAACAAAAGTGGGTGGGAAAAGCAGGGTCATTTCTTCCACTGGTTGAGGGGTAACCGTTTGCAGTTTCATAAAATCAAGAGGGACATTGATAAGCTGCATGCCAAGGTTATTTTCTTTTGTGTGAGGGAGACCAAAACTAGAGGATATCTACTTCAAGGTTACAGGACAATGATTTTAAAAGGACATAAGGGGCAACATTTGTAACACAGAGTAGTTTCATGACTAGAACTAACCAGAGAAGTTTGTTAACGACGGTACACGTATAACATTTAAAAGTCATTTCGATAAAATCGTGAATAGGAATGTTTATAAGAGATATGGGGAAAGTACTGAAGGGGGGGCTGCGTTAAGTTTTGGAACATGGTTGTCATAGACTGGTTGGACTGAACGAACTGTTTTTGTGTTGTGTGGCTATAACTTGATAACATTTTGACACTGTGGTAGGCAGTCGAATGATAGGTTCGTCTCTCCACTTGTTCACATGGTCATTCATTCCAGGGTTGGTGCATGGTGAGAGGGAAGGCTGTTGTTGGCAGATGAAGATACAGAGTGTGTTTTGTATGCAGTGGGTAAGAAATGGCGGAGCCATAGAGTAGTCAGTTTAGGGGGGTGAAGGTACACATGGGAGGGCAATTAGGCAGGAGTCATTGACGAGGGAGATGCTAAATTTGGAATACTGAAAATGTTGAACAGGTGGGCATATGGAAAACCGCAGGAGAGGACAGTTTTAGGATTGAAAGACTCAAAGACGGAAGAAAAGGAAAAGGTAGAAAGGGAAAGAGCAAAATGTGAGGTGAAAAACGGAGAGTGGAGAAAAAGGCACAAAGGAAGAAAGAACAGTTCAGAGATTAAAAAATACAAATGTGGTGGTTGTCAGTAATGGAGAGAAAGAGAAAGAAAAATAGTGTTTGAGAGTGATTGAGAGACAATGATAGGTAGAAAGTGGAGTCTGTCAGTAAGGGAGAGAAAGAGGAAGAGACAGAGAGAAAAACGATGAAATATCACACAGATACAAACTGGGCTTAAAGAAACACATGACAAGTTTAAAGGGTCAATATTCAATTTTCCAGTTGGTCCAAGCTCACTCGTTGGTCTCTCGCATTCCGTCTGTTGCATTGGGGCAGACCGTTATCCAAGGCAAGGCTTTAGGAGGGGAGGGGAGGGGGTGAGGTTAGAGGATCACAACTGGGAGTGAAATTCCAACACTACCCAGAAATGCTCACACAGAGACAGATAGAAACTTCGCCCGCTCAGATCACTTGGTGAAATGGGCAAGGGCTGCCGGAATACGATTGGAATATCAGGATATCCGTCACTCAAATTGCCCCTCTCTACTCAACTTTTAACTCATCCAATTAGATTATTGCTGCCTCTACCTGGGGCAGAGCTGACCCTGGAATGCAACAGAGCCGGTGTCATCTCTGTTGGTTTCGAGGTGGGAGGTAGGGAGAGAGGATGTTGAGAGAAAGCAGCAGCGAAATATTTTCGTTGAGGTTACCTCTGTCTACTTCGGCTCACCGTTTTGCTGTCATTGAAAAAACGTCACAGTTAATTTCAAGTTGAGCAAATTTCGTTTGTCTTTGTGCTTTCCTATTGAACAATGTAAAAGTCTCAAATTATGATGCCAGGAATTAAAGCCAGGTCATCTGCTCAGAAGGCATTATGCTCACTACAATCCCGCCATCTTTGTACTCTATACTGTAGGCAAAACCACCCCTAAACGTACTTAAAAATGCCTTTCTTGTGACAAATTTAATAGAATTAATGTAGATGCACCGCTGATGATATCATGTCAATATGATAATAAATGATATAAAATGTTAGTTTTTAAGGAGCATCTTAAATATGAGAGGGAGCTGGGTCATTGGCAGGATTCGGGGATGGAGTCCAGAAGTCACTCTAGTGTTATTCCGCTAATGAATCAGCTGGTTCATTGAAAGAGCTAACAAAGAAATGGAATGATATCAGCGAACTGAATGGAAACAAAGTAAATTATGATTGGAAATAAATTTGCAATCAAGAGACACAGAACATACACAGGGTAGTATTAGTACTTTATAATTGAAACCTAATTCAGTCAACGTTTGCACAGATACATGAATCAGAAAATTCCTGGATGAAGAGTAGACAGGAGCCTGTCGTTGCAGTTCACATTATGCCTGCAGTGAACGAAGATCTTTAGCTGTTTTGATTCACTTCACTCACTGAGAACTGATTGCTTGGGAATGAATGTATATTTTGTTTATGCCTAATTCCCCTTTCGGTTTTGCTTTGTTGTTCGGATTTCTAACTGCTGTTCATTGCTAACAGCACTATAAGCTGCATTACGCCTCCAGACTTTCTTTTTTATGTTGTTCCTCAGATGGAACAAAATAAATCATTCCTTCTCCATTAGTAAGGAGAGAGTTATCATGTTGATACACGTCCTTCTCATTTCAGTCCATTCCTCACGGCGAAACCTCATTCCATTATCGGCTGCATCTCATGTTATTTTACTTACTTGGATATTTTCATTAATTGAATTACTTTTATAAGTGGACATTTCACGCCATACTTTATCTGGTCTCTGAATTTCTTCTGTGTCACCACATAAATAAAGGCATTTGTACAGCAACTAAGGTTCCGCAGCATATAGGCAGTTTTTACAAAGATATCCGAAGCATTGTAATCCAAGGAATAAACGGCATTAAATAAGTTTAAAACATACAGCAACCAGAGAAGTATGAAACTTGCAGATATGGCAAAAAGTAAAACTACAGAATTGCGTCTGCTCTCCATCTCTGGGTCAGTGTCTTTTTTACTTTGATTCTTTAGTCCCTTACGCATCTTCATGGCCTCGAAGATATGTCTGATAGTCAGAACGTTAACAAAAACGATAAAAGTGAATGGGAACAGTGGTGTTAAAAATGTCTCAAAATATCGAAAACTTTCCCACCGCTGGTCAGTCTGATAACTGTAAGTCGGGTAACAGTACATTGGAACACTGTTGATGATCTTTCCAGGTCTAAATTGAAAGTAGTTGGGAATGTTCTTTAAAGTAAAGGAAATGCAAATTGTTGCGAGAACCCTCCAAGCAGTTTTTTCTGTGCAATACTGAGATTTCATCTGATGAAAACAAATGGCGACAAATCGATCAAAAGAAAAAGCAACAGTGAACCATACAGAGCAGTCAACAGTCAAGCGGCTCAGGACAGTGAGAACAGCACAAACCGGAGTGATATGCAGGAAACACTGTGGATAATAATAATACCGAAATCGCCGAAGGATCATGTAAAAAATAATGAACAGTAGATCAGATGCTGCCATAGCCACCAGATAGCACGTGCTGCATGCAGTAATACCGCATTTGCCCCGAACTAAGATTATAATCGCCACGAGACTAACTGGAGGAGAGAGAAAGGAGAAAAGAGACTTGATGTTACTGAACAAAAGGTCTTTGTGCCTCAGCCCCGACTGTAAAAAATGGCACGAATATAATTCTTCTTCCATATTATATAAATTTTAAATAATCTGAACCATTGCAACACAATCTATCTCAATGACCTATTTGCACTTTAAAAAGTATGAGCAGCGGATTGCTCACTGAAACACATAAATTGCTCCATCTCCGTCGGGGTAGGATCGTCAGCGTTGGATTTCACCTTCTTTATAGGTTACTTCGACTGGCTTAAGTTCGCTATCAACCGCATCATACACCCGAAGACTCCTGGGATCAATAAAACACAGAGTGGGAGACATCTATTATGGGCTTTGATAAAAACAATTCTGAATTCATTTTTGGAGTCACCACAGCTCTGACTGCCTCCAGAATTTTACATCACACTGAATGAATGATAGTACAGTGCTAGGAATCACATCACAGTATGTAGAAATGACTTCCCACGACCATTTGGATAAATGAATGATCAGAAATTGTGTCCATTGCTCGCGCAAACGACCGAACCACATGTCAATCTGAAACATGAAGGTATGCAGCCGATAATCGATTCTCTATGTCGCAGGTTTGATACCCAACACAATCCAAAATAATTCAAAATTTAATACAGGCTACCCACACAAACTGCCCAAGACTCGACACCACAAGACCCACCCAAAAAAAAAAATCATTGGAGCATTGATCATTGCAAATTTTCAGTTTAGATATCAAGCATCTCATCTGGAATAAATCAAATCTTCCTTCAAGATGTTCAGGCTGACGCTACTAAGATCATCTCTGAGACCATGTCCTCGTGAACAGTGATCCCCCTCCCAAATTGTGTGCTTCTTGCGCCTAGAAATCCCAATAATTTAACCAGCATTCTCCGTGGAGTCTATCAACCGTGGAGTTGTAAAATAATTTGGCAGAGACTAATAAATAGTTGATGTTTGATATTCAAAGACAAAAATAAAATTCAAAGTTTGTGAGAAGATTTGTAGCTCGGGTGCTCGTTGCTGTGGTTCTGTTCGCCGAGCTGGAAGTTTTTGTTGCAAACGTTTCGTCCCCTGTCTAGGGGACACTACCATTATAGGGCAAGCCAAACAAAGAACAGCCAGGGAATTCCTAGAAGCATGGCACTCATCCACAAACTCCATCAACAAACACATCGACCTGGACCCAATATACCGGCCACTACAGCGCACAGCTGAAACTGACAATCGGAAGCGGCAGGGACAGGCCACTATAAATGCCGGAGGAAACACCACAGAAGCGCTTCACAGGAGGCTCGCAAGCACTGAGGATGTCACCTAGACAGGGGCCGAAACGTTTGCAACAAAAACTTCCAGCTCGGCGAACAGAACCACAGCAACAAAATTAAAATGCCAAACGAAGGACCACGAGAGCACATTGTCATTTGGGGAACACAAAAAGATAGTATAACAAAGGGCAACATGTGAAACGTCCTGTTTGATAAAGTTGCTGGATCCTCTGTGGAAAAGCTGCTCCGATATCACTCCAGATCTCAGTACTTGCGCCACAGCACTGGGCATATTTTGACAAATGGCAGAACTCACACGTCCTTTGGCAAACAAATAATAAACAATACACATCATAATTTAAATCCTGTTCAATGACCTGGCGTCATAAATATCATGCACCCACACATCCACTGATTGAAAACACATTAGATGGTCAAAACCGTCTGTGCTGACCCTTACCTATCACTCCATAACGACCTGCTGAACTCACCTTTGCCCTTGTTGTATGTGGCCTCCCATTTGCACCCAGCTGCCTAAGCCAGATCTACCAACACAATACCGGTGCTCAGCCAGATTCCATCAATGTGGCCACAGTACAAACCCATTCCACATAGAAGAAACAAAAAATACTGCACGGGACGCGAGGAGTCTTCAAACTGAAAAAGTATTCACTTTAAACTCAGTAAGTGTGAACATTGATTTGACAAGGATATTTGTCTTGCCAACTGGAATTTTTTAAAAAAATATTACTATGAATCAGTGCGGATATTTATACATGTTCAGTTGTTACAACACCTACCAGGAGCACCAATAACTGCAAGGACCGTCTCATAAACCTTTTCGAATCTTTCCCTAAGAAGATGCATTTTGTTATTTGACAAACAACCTCTCCGTTCCTGCAATCTGTCAGAATTGCAGAATTGGCTTGGAATTGCAGAAGAGGCTGTTCCAGAGACATTAATTTAAGTTGTGTTATATCCCCCAAGGGAAATTATGAATCCATCGTCAATTTGGCTTTTTTCTCCATAACGTGAACAGATTCTGAGAACATATTTATTTTAATGATATGACACCATTGAGATTTAAATCCGCAATTGAAAATCCCAAAGACCGGATGAATATCAACCTACCAGTTATCAAATGTAAATTGCAATTTCTCGGTAAACAACAATCGCTACATTATTTTTCAAACACTATTCGTCCCATCAAGAACTAAATATCTTTTGACATTCTTTTTCGTGGTTACCTTCATTATGCTAGGGGTATTCAGTTATTGAATGCCTCATGTTGTGCAGCTTCTTGAGAGCTATTTTATTGCACAGTTTTCCACTGCTTTTATTGTTAATTCAGTTATATGACTCGTGTGGGAAATTCTATCTGTGAATGACTACGCCAATATAGAACCCGAAGGTGACACAGCAACACCTTGAACTTCCACGAGGTTTTTTCTTCTCAAAATACATTGAAAAAAAATTCAGAATCTTACTTCAGAATCATGGAAATATGGAATCATATAAGACAGAGACGACCATCCGATCCATCGAGTTTAACCTCAAAGTTCCACTGAAGGCTACACAAGTCTCACTTCCCATCACTTAGTCAGTAGTTTTGAATATTATGGCATTTAAAAAGCGTGTCCAAGTTACCTCTAAAGGTTGTGATGCTTTCCGCCTCAACTACTCTCTGGGAAAGGCGTTGCATGTCTCCACAATCATCTAGGTGAGACAATGTTTCCTGGTGTCCCTCTAAAACTCTCGGTTTTCATCTTGAAATCGTGCTATCCTGTTATTAGCTTGTTTACTAAGAGGACCGAGTGTTTTTGGTTCACGTTGGCCATGCCACACATATCCAAAATATCCCAGTCACCGTTCAAAATTAAACAAGCCGAGCTTTTCCAGCCACTCTCTTCACAACTGAACTGCTACTGCCAAAACAACATTTTGGTGAATCACTTTTGCACGCCTTCTAATGCAATTTCATTCTTCTTCTGCTGCAGTGACAAAAGCTTCAATTGATACGGCACCTTTCGTCCAGACAGCATCCTAATTGAGTTTCTTTTTTGAAGGCGTTATCACAAATGTAGTCGAGGGCAGTGAAGTTGATTTTGTCGAGATGGACGTTATCCAGCCCTTTGACAGGTGCTTCCTGATAGGCTGCTGAGAGAACTTAAGTCTCACAGGATCTAGAGGCAGCTTGCCTATTGAACACAAAGTTGGTTTGATGCAAGAATAATGTGTATGAGCAGCTGTTGGGCGAGGGTGGACAAATTTAAAACCTAGAAACACTGAGTAATAGTCCAAGGGATTTATTTGGAATCATGAACTCGTGGAGCTCTGCTTCTTCATCAGGTAGTTCTAAAAGGACCAGCACTCTGAAAGCTACTGCTTCCACATTAACCTGATGGACTATAACCTGGTGTTTTTTCATTTCTAAAAGATGTGAGAAAACAGAGGGTGGACGAAGAGTGTCGGTTTTCAGACTGGAGGCATGTGACACTTGGTGTACCATAGGAATTTTTGCTCGGTCGTCAAGTTATTCGTCATTTATGTAAATGATCTGGTGAGAATTGAGGAATTATGATAATCATATTTACTTATGACGCCTAAATTGGTGCAAGAGTGGCCAGCGAAGAAGGTTTAGATTAGATTAGATTTCTTACAGTATGGAAACAGGACCTTTAGCCGAACAAGTTCACACGGACCTCCATAGAGAAACCCACCCAGACCCATTGCCCGAGATTTACCCCTAACTCATGTACCTACCACTATGGGTAATTTAGCATGACCAATTCACCTACCCTGCCCATCTTTTGAATTGTGGGAGGAAAACGGAGCACCTGGAGTAAACCCACGCAGACACGGGAGGATTTTCAAACTCCACAAAGACAGTCGCCAGAGATGGGAATTGAACACGTGTCCCTGATACTATGAGGCAGCAGTGCTAACCACTGTGCCATACCTGACAAGAAGCGAGACCTTCGTCTACTGAATAAGTGTACTGAACTGTAGCAAATGGAGTTTAATTTAGAAAAATATCCAAAGCGTTGTATTGTGGTGGGACAAGGACAAAGAACAAAGAAAATGTACAGCCCAGAAATAGGCCCTATGGCCCTCCCCGCCTGAGCGGATCCAAAACTAGTGTCTAAACCTGTCGCCAAATTCCGAAGCATCTGTTACCCTCTGCTCCCCATGTACTCATACATCTGTCCAGAAGGATCTTAAATGAATATACCGTGGCTGCCTCTACCTCCACTGCTGGCAACGCGTTCCAGATCCCTTCATCATCTGTGCAAAGAACTTGACATATGAATCTCACCTCTCACTTTGAACATGTGACCTATCGTTATTGAATCCTTCACCTTGGGAAATGCTTATCTCTATCTATCCTGTCCATACACTCCATGATTTGGTAAATCTCAATGAAATCCCCCCTCAATGTCCTTTTTACTCATGAAAACAAACCTAACCTACTCAACCTCTCTTCATAGCTAGCACCTTCCATACCGGGCAACATCCTCGTAAACCTTCTCTGTACCCTCTCCAAAGCGTCCACATCATTTTGGTAATGTGGCAATCAGAACTGTACACAGTATTATAAATGCAGACATACCAATGTCTTGTACAATTTAACATGACCTGCCAGCTCTTATACTCAATACCCAGTCCGATGAAGGCAAGCATACCATATGCGTTCTTGACCACACTATCCACCTGTGCCACAACCTTCAGGGTACAAGGGACCCGCATTCCCAGATCTCTCTGCTCATCAACTTTTACCAGGGTTCTTTCATTTATTGTGTATTTGTCTCTAGAATTAGAATTACCGAAAAACATCACCTCAAGTTTGTCTGGTTTGAACTCCATCTGCCACGTTTCCACCCAACTCTCCAGTCTATCTATATTGTCCTGTATTCTTTTACAGCCTCTTATGCTTTTTGCGACTCCACCAAACTTGGTGTTATCTGCAAACTTGCTGATCTTACCAACAGTGCTCTCTTCAAGGTCATCTATGTATATCAGACACAATAGTGGCCCTAGCACTGATCCCTGTGTAACACCAGGGTTCAACATCCTCCATTTCAAGAAACTCCCTTTAACGACTACTCTCTGTCTCCTTTTGCTCAACCATTTCTTCATCCACCTAGCTAGAACACCTTGCACACCATGTGACTACACTTTCTCGATTAGTTTACCATGGGCAACCTTATCAAACGCCTTACTAAAGTCCATGTACATGACATCAACAGCCCTTCCTTCATCTATTAGTTTGGTCACTTCCGCAAAGTACTCTATTAAGTTGGTAAGGCACAAATTTCCCTTCACAAAACCGTATTGCCCTTCACTGATAAGGTAATTATTTTCTGATCATAAATAGATCCTATCTCTCATACTTGCTCCAGCTTTTTTTCCCACCACTGACATCAGGCTCACTGGTCTGTAGTTACCCGGAATATCTATACTACCCTTCTTCTATAGCGGAACAACATGAGCACCTCACTTGTGTTTAAAAATGCCACAAAGATATCTGTCAGGGCCCCAGCTATTTTCTCTCTCATCTCCGTCAACAAGCTGGGATAGATCCCATCCGGTTTTGGGGATTTGTTCACCTTAGTAACCTCTAACCTACCCAACACATCTTCCTTACTTATGTCAACGTGATCCAGACTAATCAAACTTCTGTCTCTAATCTCAACATTCACCATTTTCCTCTCCTCACTGAACACTGATGCAAAGTAATCATTCAGAATCTCACCCATTCTCTCCGTTTGGCACACAACCTTCCTTCATCATATCTTTAGTGAGCCATACCTTGACCCGCTTGATTCTTATATAATAATAAAATACTTTTGGATTCTCCGTAATTCTGCTCGCTTAAGTTATTTCATGACTCATTTTAGACCACTTCACTCCTCGTTTAAGACTGGTCCTACTCTTCCGATGTTCCTCCAGGGCCCATTCTGTTCTGAGCTGCCTTGACCTTCTATGGCGACTGACTGTGTGGAGTTTGTACATTCTCCCCGTGTTTGCGTGGGGTTCCTCTGGGTGCTCCGGTTTCCTCCCACAGTCCAGCTCCTGCCTAATTTTGATTTTATTGGAGGAGAAAGTGAGGTCTGCAGATGCTGGATATCAGAGCTGGAAATGTGTTGCTGGAAAAGCGCAGCAGGTCAGGCAGCATCTAGGGAACAGGAGAATCGACGTTTCGGGCATAAGCCCTTGATTTTATTGGCCTTGGCCAGTTTACTAATCTTCCCTTTGGACCACGCTTATCATTGTCTACGAGTATTGTAAACCATACAGAATTAAAGTAGATGTACGTCAGACCACCAGTTCTTTTGCGTTCCTCTGTTCTCTGTCTACTCTTCCCATTATCAATGCGATATTCGTTATTCCTGCAGTCTGCAGTTTCAACCTCGCTGTCTACTTGCCTTCTCTTCTGGTTCCCAGCCACGTACCACATTAGCTTAAAATCTCCCCAATAGCAGTGGCAAAAACACCCCAACCACATTAGTTCCAGTCTGGTTCAGATGAAGACTGTCAATTTTGTAACAGTCCCACCTTCACCAGAACCCGTCCCAATGTCCAACTTTTGTTGAACCCCTCCCTCCTACACAACTGGCTGTTCACCCGCTACTTTTACAATTCTCTGCAGCGATCGGTGACATCCCTTGCCCGAGCACCTGGGAGGCAACATACCATCTTGTAGTCTCGTTTTCGGTCACATAACCGACTATCTACTCCACTAACAATATAATCCACTATTACTATGACCATACGAGATTTTTGCCGCCCTTCTCAATAGCAGTGCCCGCCACGGTGACATGATCTTGGCAACTGCTGGCCTTTCATGATGAACCACCTCCCTCAACAATATCCAAAACGGTATATCTGTTTTGAAGGGAGATGACCGCAGGGGACACCTGTACTGCCTTTCTACTCTTTTTCTGCCTCAGCTATTCTAACCTGCAGTGTGACCAGTTCACGAAACGTGGTATCCACGACCTCCTCAGCATCGTGGATGCTCCACAGTGAGTTTACTCGCAGCTCCAGAGCCACCATGTAATCAAACAAGAGCTGCAGCTGGACACACTACTTGCAAGTGTAAGAGTTAGGAACTTCAGCCACTTTCCTGAGCACCCACATCAAGCAGGAGGCACATGCCACGGGTCTGAGGTCCCCTGCCATTGGAAGCTTAGCATTATATCAAACTGGACTTACAAACATGAAAAAGAAACAAAAATAGTAAAAACCTTACCTTACAGTCTTTTTTTGTGGTTGGACGAGCGGGCTGGTGGGAGACACTACATGTGTAATGGCTCGGGTTTAGCCGCTGCACAAATATAGTCCTTACATTCCCGTTAGTCTCCTGGCCCTGACCTCTGCTGGCAGCTTCCCCGAACGGCAACCCACGTTTCTCTCCACCCTCTCTCCTCGGCTCTCTGTAAAATTGCTTACCAGACTCCCGAGGTATGTTCATTTTTATGTGGGAAAACTTACCCTGCCCGGCAGTTCTCGCTTCTCTCCACCGTCTTTCTTCACCACTCTGTAAAAATAGTGGCACGACTCCGGAGGTAACTTACGATTACGTGGGAAAAGTTACTCTTCTCGGCAGTCTCGCTTCTCTCCACCCTCTCTCCATGCTGTTCTGTAAAAATGGAAGTCAAACCAGGGCGAGATTTACACAGACAATCCTCGGGTGTTGGAGAGTGTTGTGGACGTTGGAGAGTGTTGTTGCTTGCTCAATCTAACTATTGCATGTTACATTTGAGACAACTTGCTGTAGTTGGACAAGACATGATTGAATCCCTCTTTGGAGTGCAGTTCTGGTTATGCTTTTTCGAAATGACAGTATTAAACGAGAAATGGTGCAGAAATGATTTGATCGGATCCAATCTAGACTGAAAGCTTTGAGATATAACGAGGGGTTAGATACAGTTTGCCTTGAAGCATACGAAACTGAGGGATGAAGTTGTTTCCCTGTATAAAACTATTAGAGTCACAGGTCAGGTTGGGAGCAATATATTATCCCCGTGGTAAGGGTGTGGAAATCTAGAAGGCATAGCTTTAAGATGTGAGGAGAGAGCTAGAAAACGACCACAGAGAATGTGGTCAGTGTCTCGAACAGTCAGCAGAACGTCATGGTGGAAGCGAGAACAATTTTCTTTATTTAAGGAACATTTAGATAGGTGCATGAACAGGATAGGTATGGAGGGAAATGAACCATAAGTAGTTAAATAGGAGTATCGTAACTGTGAAACAGGTGGGGTAGGAATGGGCCGTTTGGGGCAAAGTGCCTGTTCTTGTGTTGTGGCTCTCTTTGATTCTATAACTCCTGTAAAGCCCTACATGGTGTCCCTAACGTTACAATCTATGCACGGCGGGTAAATGCACGTATACCTTCTAAACCTCCGTATTAAACCGTCCTGCTTCCTTCAGGAATCTATTATCACGGTCCCCACACACTTTCTGTTCCACTGAGCTTCCCGTTTTCCTACCATTCATTGAGTACTGCCTTGTCTTGAAATTTGCAAAGTTCATCAACTCACATTTATCAGGTAGGAATTTCACCTATCACTGATCTGACCATCTAACCAATCTGTTTACTTTTATCTTTAACCCAAGGCATTTTTTCCTCATTGCAAAATACCCAGTCAATATTGTGTCATCCTCGAAATTGCTTATAACACAAACTCAACCCCTGCACTCTCCCATCGCTCTCGATCAACAAACGGACACTCTCATCACTTTCTGACTATCACAAACAATAAAGGACCTGACACTAAACCCCAGACTCCAATTATGCAAGGAGCCTTCTACCAGCATCTTCTGATACCTCTGATAAAGCCAATTTTAGAGCCAATTTCCCAAGATACTCTGAAAGACTTGCGCTTTTACTTTCGTCTTCAATCTCTCTTGTGGACCTGGCTTTGCCAGATGCATATGACTGATATCAATTGCCCTCAGATCATCTACATACCTGGTAACGTCCTCAATAGCGCTCGCAGATTTTATGGCATGACGTCCTTCCCGCAAGGCCATGCGAGCTATCTTTGGTCAGACCTGTTCGTTTAAAATGTAGATTAATTAACTTCTTCGGAATATTTTCCAATACTTCTGTAACGCTGAGGTGGCATTCACAATCTGTTATTCCCGGTCTATCTCTACCACATTTCTTAAAAAGTGGAAACACATCAGCTGTCCTCCAGTCCAGTGACACCCTGTGGCCAGAGAGGGATTCTACAGATGGTCAGAACCTCTGTAATTTCCTTCGTTGTCTCCGTGGTTGCAACCTCTGTGGACATTGAGATTTGACCCATTTTCAGCTTTACAACAGTACAGAATCTCCTCGGATCATATGTAAATCTGTCCAACAGAGGCTGAGAGTGAGTTTTCTTTTATTGATTTTTTTCTGTGTTCCATTATAAAGTTGTTCCCATTCTTGCTGTGGTGTGGCAAATTGAGTTCCTAGAAACATGATTATTGAATCTGAATGTTAATAATTTCATTGAGGATGAAGTGAAAGAAAGTATTCTGAATAAAATACTCGAAATGTAGAAGAATTTATCAAGCATTTGCGTGGGCATGTGCAAACACACACATTCACACACACATTCGCACGTACACAGACACACACTGCTATGAGAATCAAGTGCATTCTATCTTTAAGAGGGAAATAATTCTCTTTTGCACTGAGAGCTGAGAAGCTTCTATCATATAACGAGCTAGCAGTCTCAGAATGCAATGGAAAATTGGAAACATGCAGCACTTGGTTGTGAAATAGACACGTCAGTTGGTGGCTGTATTTCCAGCAATTCGAATGTAGCCAATCAGTTTAAATTATGTGCTAGGAGAATAAAACACATGCGATTTTGAATTTATTGTTTCGGTATCACAGAAACAAGGAGACGATCTGATGTTTAGTGTTAAGGAAAAGCATACAGTTTGAAAGTCAGACAGAGTAGCTGCCATCGAGAGAGTAACTGCCATTGAGAGGATAATTGCTATCGAGAGAGACTGCCATTCAAAAATGTTCTCTATCAAAGGTACTTATTTCTGTTATAAAACATGTTCACAGTAAAAAAGAAAGAAAATGACCTGAGTATATATTCAGCAAACGAGGAAATATATCGGAGATATTAACCACTGTATTGATTTGAAACTAAGTTGATGTAATTTTAATAATGTTTCCTTTGTAATTGGATCGCCATATTATTATAGAGTTGGAGGGCAGATAATAAGCAGGCGAGACAAAAGGGGACTTACGTTGTGAATAATTGTTGTTTAAGGTTTTACGTTTAGGGTTAAGAAATAAATTGATATTATACGTTCAAATTGTGGATTTTGGCAGTTCTCTGTCACTCATATTTTATCAGATTATGAGGCTATTATATCATTCCTAAATGTTTGGATTAATTAACTAACTGCCGTGCTGTAGCATTTTGGGAACTCGGGAGAGTGATTTGGACAAGTGGAGACAGATCCAGTTGGAGGTTTGGGATGTATTTGAACAGATTTGCTTTTGGAAAAATTCCAGCAGATTCAAACACTTATCAATTAATATCCTAGATTTTTAAATAAAACGTGGGGCGGACAGTTTTTTTTTTAAAAAATGGTTATTTATTGTTGGTTAGATTAAAAGAAAGAGAAACAGCTGTTAAGATTGTGAAAGAGTTTCTGGGATTTGAGTATGACGCACAGATTTCTCTGAAAGATAGAAGACGCCCATAAATCTGCATACAAAATAATGTTAGAATTGTGTCTGAAGAGGGGAAATAAAGAAAGCTCATATTGTAAGGGAGTTAGTCAATCACTTAGGTGTTTCAGAGAAACAGACAGGAACAGTCGAGTTAGAAAAATCTTAAATTACATTTCAAACGAAATGGAGGTGTGAGGATAAAAAAGGGGAAAGAAGTGCCACGAGAGAAGAGAAAGAGAAAAAGAAATAGAGAGATAGAGAGAAGAAGAAAGAGAGAAGGAGAGAGAGACAAAAAGAGAGATAGAGCAGAAAAGGAGAGATGAGATAAAACTATATATAGAGAGGAGAAAGAACAGGAAGAGAGGAAGAAGGAAAAGAAAGACTGGGAAGGATCTTTGCAAAGACAGAAAGAAGAAAGAAGGAGAAAGCGAGAGAGATTTTCAACTTCAGCGTTTGAGAATTAGTCAGCAATGCCAAGTTGATTGAATGGTGTTGAAGAGAGAAGGAGTGATATACACAAGTATGTTAAAACATTGCCACATTTTGGTGAGAAAGATGTCGCAGTCTTCTTTAGTCCATTCGAAAAATTGGCAGGGAATTGTTGTGGGCAGAGATCTAGTAGGTGATGCCAGTTCTGACTAATCTGGTAGCACACTAATAATTGTGGAAGACTTATATGTTGATGGTGTTTCTGTATCTTTTCAACAATCAGTTGACCAGGTTTCAATTCCTAAAATTAATTGAGGAGGAATCTCTGATATGTGCCCTGACGCAACAACCCTCAACAAATGATATGCGAATGATCTGGCTTTATCCTTTTTAGTCGATGATGGACTGACATTTTGACGCATTGTCTAAGGTATCTGGTGAGAATCTTACGCCTCATGCTATTAATGCTTTGCTTTAGGTGTCACTCTCTTTTACTAATCGGTCTTCCTCTTAAAAAAGACATGTTAGCATTCATTACCCGATTGACCAGAAGACTAATAATGTTAAAATGTTAATCTCTAACACCACCCACTCATACAGACTGTGTTATAGATGAACTTTACTTCCTTAAATTAGAAAATATTAGATTATCTTTACCTGACTCATCTAACAAATTTCCAAAAAAATTGCAACCCTTTTATTTCATATGCTTAGGGTGTTGGCTTTCTAATTGTTCCAGATTGAGGTATCGTCTGTTGTGAAAATGGTATTCTTCTTTTTTCCTTTGGTGAATACAGTTATCTTACTGCTGATTTAATTTTGTATGGCATGTGCTTTGTAGATATTTATATCTAATTTTGCTGCTCCTCATTTTTTGTTCATGTTTTTGGAGGATATGTGTGTCGTGGGGAGCGTAGTCTTGGTTTTGTTAACTGCTGTTTATTGCTTGTGATTGTGCTTTGTATAGCTGTCCTTTTTTGAAGAAAAACAAATAAAAGCTGGTAGGCAGAGCGAGTAAGATATTTGCAGCGCTCTTAGCGGAAGGGCCAGGAGATTATGCAGAGATCAAACAGCTTATGTTGAGTGCTTGTGAACTGGTACGAGAAGTATATAGATAATGATTCAGAAAAATAGATTTAAAACAACAATTCTGACGTACTTGCGTTTAAAATAATTAACATATCGATTTTGATAGTTCAGTAAGGGCCTTAAATATAGATTAAATTCTACGAGACACTAAGAGAGATTATTCTGCAGGAGGAGTTAGAAAACACACTTCCAGCGATGATAGGCATTCGCGTGGATGAGCGAAAAGTTCAAGAACTGAGAAGCGCAGCAGAGATGGCAGATGCATATGCGTTGCTAAAGCAAAGTTTAGTTTGGGACTCGGATTATCTGAAAGAAGGGGAGATCCTTCAATACAAAAGAAAACGTAGAGCACACATGCTAATAGTTTATCACAGGTTAAAAAAGAAGCCCAAGATGCAGAAAATAACCGAAAGGCCTCAGTTTTTGCTGCAGTGGAGTGAGACACACAAAATTACACTGTCAATGATTTATGAAGGACAGTGAGAAGAAGTTTTTTTCACTGCCAGAAATTCGGACACATAAGGTCACCGTTTGTGGTCGTTAAAGCAAGGTGAAGTTGAAAAATATCTGTTTACAAAAGGGCTAAGCCAGGGGCATTACGGAAAGTAATAAAGGAAACCCCAAGAAGAGCCGTGGAGCTGCAGGAGAATGCACAGCTTAGCCAGGGGCTGGGTATGGAATTAGTGCTTGATATCAACAAGACTTCTCCTTTGTGGGTAAAGTTACTCAGAAAGAACGGGGAGAAGGACGAGACTTGATAATTTTGATAGATACAGAACATAATCGATCTCCATTAGCAAGAGATGAACATATTTGAAGCCCTCTTTAGTTTTACATTGGCACTGCGACTTATCTTAGGCAGATATTATTACTTTATAATCTGAAAAAAAATGGGTATTTCTCTTTTAACTCCTCAATTCTTTGGTCTTCATTTCGCTACTCCACAGACAGGGCGTAAGTCGCATCTTTAATCCTGCTAAGTCGTTCCCAAAAAGCAACTGTAGTTCTGAACATGACACTCTACTACCCAAGAGAGCAATGGGGTAGATGAACAGAAATATAACGTTCACCGATGTAAAGTAGAATTGGAGTACCAAATCTGGATTCGGCAATGTGCAGAGGGAGGTCCAGGAATGCTGGGTTTTTTTTTGGAAACGATTTAGCAGCATCCAAAGTGAGAATTACACCTCTTGTGGAGAAACCTAATGAAAACCAGAGAAATGAAGAGTTAAAAGCAAAATATCCAGACATTTTCGCAGACTGCACAGCAAGAGGATTTGACTGACATAAGTCTCAGTAGGAAGGAAAAACTAAACAGGGCTGCAGATATGTTCGTCTCTTACTGGAGGTCTTCTCTTTACTCCTATTTGCTGACTGAACCAGAACCTGAAAAGCTGAGTTAGCAGTAGAATCCAAGAATTGGAGATCATCACGTGAATTTCATGCAACCTAGGTGCCAGTATGCATAACTACGTTCCGTGTCTTTCTCCTTAACCATGTTATTTCCTGCAGTTTCCAAACCTGGGCATGAACAACTGCCACATGGCTGCCGGCTGAGTTGGAAACCTGTGAGGACAACAAAGAGAAGAGACTCACACAATGCTACTAAATCTCATAAGTCAGTGATATAAACAGATAATCGTTGGCTAACCCCTGAGAGATCTGGCGGGAATGCATGACATTCTTCCTATCATGGTCTTAAGTTCTGACCTCATGTTGAGCGCCTTAATGTTCGAACTTAACTTTCCGTGGTGAAGCTCAGCTGCACATTCTACTGCCAGTATCACCGCTCAAAGCAGGAGCTCTCTGTCTGTCTCTCTCGCTCTTTTGCTTTTGTTTAGATACCAGTTCCTGAGTGAAAATTGTCTCTGCTCCACTGGTGCCACAGACAAGTTTGGAGGTACAGCCGAATGTACAATAATGATGTCATTTTAAAAGAGTCAGGCTTCATTCTAAACGTGCGCCAACAGAACTGTTCACAATCACAGAATGAGAATGGTCACTTCCTGATGGGTCTGGACGTGGCAACTTGGTGTCAAATGAAGTAAAACCAGAAGTAATTGATTCATAACGTTCTGCTGGAAACCTTAGGGAACTCTTGGTGAACGTTACACAATTCAAACGGAAAATGATCTTCTTATGTGACTGTGTAGATTTACACAACGAACACATCGTTCTGCGTAACAGAGGGGCAGGATTGTTAGGTTTCATTGTGGGAGAGAAGTGATCTGGGGGAAAGGGGATGTCAAACATTCCCAGAACAGAGACAGCTGATTTATCCAGGAATTGCTGTCCCAAATTATGTTTCTTTAACTAAACTAGAAAGTCGTCTCCATCCTTTTCCGAGTCTGCACATTTGTTTAGAATCTTTTCCATCTCTCACTTTGCCCAGTTCTGATGGTAGGACATTGAGTTGAACAATTAATTCTGTTTCAATCTACTCAGATACCAGATGCCCAGAGACTAGAAGATATAGTACAGTTCGACAATTTGGTTAATTTAATCGACTTGGTCATTTGATCATGGCTGATATGGTTATTAACCCTATTCTCGAACTTTGTCCCAATAATACGTGCCTTCCTGGATTTAGGTCAAGTCTCTGTCCCAGCCGTTGTCAGGCCTTCGCTACATATGCTGGCAGCTTGTCACAGGATCCCTGCAGGTTAGAAATGCAAAGCAATCCCTGGTGGGTAACAAATCGATGAGGTTAGTAGACCGTTGGGATTCTGTGTTGTTGTGATTGTCGTGTTCGCCTAACACAGGAATGTTGCCCCACCCAATATTGGGCAGAAACAGCGGTGCACTTTCATTATCTAGACAAGGGGTGTTGTTCCCACTTGCCGATAAATGCAATGAGAGGTCTTTTTTTTAAATATAATGGTACTTTCATCACAGAATCTTTCCTCTTCTAATACTTGAAACAGAGGTTCGATTACGAAGGGCCCAAAGACAAGGAGGATCTGCTGCAGCCGTTACCACATTGAAACATACGGATCGTTTCCCCTTTCACACGGGATGAGCCGTTCATCAGGAAGCTCTGTCTCAGGGTGAGGTAGGAAGTCGCTGATTGAAGCTGTAGTACCCGCTTTCTGCTGGCAGCGGGGGATTGGAAACAGGATGGTCTGTTTGGTTTAACACAGAATCATTGATGAGTAGTTTTGCAATCCAATCTTGTCCTGGATTTTCCGAGTCAAATGTCGGTACAACGTCACTGTAAGAAGTTGATCTGAACCAACTACATCTCCGGACATAGATGGGCTAGAAAATCACCCTTTTAGCTGACAAGAGGATTGTAACCAGTTGAAAGGCAGACACTACCAGTAACAAGCCATACTGATTCCCCTCAAGCAAGGGAGTTAGCAGCGATCTGAAGGGCCATTGGACAACTGGAGCTGTCACTGATTTCAAAGTCTGTAACCAAATCTCCCGCTTTCATCACCGAGAGTGTCAGAGACCTGAGGAGCTGCAAACACCCAGGAGGAAAGGAAACATCACAATCTTGAAGTTATCCAGCCCCTTCGATGTGATTGCCGGAGGTACATCAATCGTTTTACTGGTACGTCGAGTACTCAATAAGGACTAGAGTTAATACCGCTCTTCAGATTGCTCAGTCCAATGATCTGTGAATGCTATGAAAAGGGCACAGAATCACTTCTATATCACTTCTTCATTAAATGCTCCCTGTTAATCTTGCCAAAATTCTGAAATCTACATCTCATGTTACATTTCCCCTCAGTTAATGAGAACAGCTTGTTTTTCTTTTCCTAAATAACTTTAAACTGTCAAAAAAATCATAAGCTGTCCAATCTCCCTTCAATGCAATTTGCTTCATGGCATCGTGCATCCCGCAGTCTTGGAGCTTCCCAGTAACCGAATGAGAATATCCCCTTTCAGGACCCTCCAATCACTTACAATGTGTGGTGATCTTTGTCGTGTTTCACCCTTTACCTGGAAGAAGTATATTGACCAAACGCCATGCCAAAGCAATAGGTTTTAAGGATTATCCTTAACAAGCAAAGCGACGTAAAACGTCCGAGAGGTTTGATGAGTAAATCCAAGAGTTTATGGCTTTGGAAACTGAAAGCATGTAAATGTGAAAATGGTGCAAGAGTTAAATTGGAAATTCAGAGGAGATTGCAACAAAAACCAAAAGAATTGCCGATGATGGAAATCAGGAACACACACAGGCATTGCTGGACAGACTCAGGGAATCTGACTGCCTCTGTGGAGAGATATCAGATTTAGCGTTTCAAACCAAGTGAAACTTCTTCAGATGTATCTCAGAAGGTGGAAGCCAGGAGGGGATTACATAAAGAGGGAGGTCGGTTCGCAAAATTTGAAAATGAAGACAACAATTTCAATTTGTCACACAGAAAATGTGTATATTAGTAAGCAGCACTGAGTGCATGTAAACACATAAGCAGCAGATTTTTGAAAGACCACATGATTTTATGGAGGTGGATATGGCAGTCCAGCCGGAAGTGTGTACAGGGAGTCACGTCTAGAGGTAGAAAACGACTGGATGAGAGTTTCAACAGGAGAGTAATTGAAATGTTACCGAGGTAGAAATGGATATGATATTTGTGGTGATGACGAATATGTGATTGGGGTTATGGGATTTGCTGGGGAGAGTGGTGCGAAACAAGGATGTGTGAAGCGAACGGTTCTTGCGGTGGCAGAGAGGGGTGGGAAGGGAATATGTATGGTGCAGTCTAGTTAGAGTTGTTGGAAGTGTTGAAGGATGGTACATTGGATCCGGACACTGTTGGGACAATTGGGACGACAGTGGGACGGTTTTATTGTTACATTTGGAGAGGAGTTTGAAGATGGCAAGCTACTGTGGGTCACAAGTGTAACCTTCGTTTGTAAGAATGTATGAGGGCAGGATTTGACAGAGAAAATTCGAGGCAAGAGAAGTAGAGTCGTAGAGATGTTCAAGACAGAAACAGACCATTCTGCCATACTCTTCGATGCCGAAAGTTATCCTCATTTAATCAAGTCCCAAGAGCAACACTTGACAGTTTTCCATCAACACCTTTCGTATTCATGTACTTATCCAAATGCTATTAAAATGCTGTAATTGTATCAATACCAACCACTTTATCTGGGGGCATATTCCACACATACACCAGCCTTCGCTTGAAAAGGGTTCCCCTTAAGGCCCTTTTACATATTTTTTCCTTTCACACTGAACCTTGTTCTCTAATGGTGGAGTCCGCACACGCAGGAAAAAGACCTTGTGTATTTCACTATCAACGCATCACTGGATGAGGGCGAGATGGATCAGTCACTTAGCACTTCGGGTAAAGATTGCTGCAAATGCTGTAGTCTTAACATTTGCTTGGACGGTTAGGTCCCTCCATTAGTAAAGGTCGGGATTTTAACGCGTTTCCTCCAGCGTGTTGTTTCATTTGCTATCATCATTCATAACTGAGTGAGGCAGAGCTGTAGAGTTTAGATCTCATTCATGGGATGTGCGTGCACTTAGCTCTATCTCTGCTGCTTATGCTGCTCGGCATGCAGAAAATCCTGTTTGTGAGGTTTGCAATTTTAGCACCATATACTTAGATGTGCCTAAAGGTGTTCCTGGTATGCTGTCCTGTACTAGCCATTGAGCGACGTTAATATCATGGATTGATGGTATTGTTTGATTTGGGAAATGCTCGGCAATGAGTTTACAGATTGTTTTGGGGAGCAGTTCTGCTGCTGTACGTCATTGATGCCCTAATTTGAGTTCTTACCTTTGTTCGATGTCTATCTCTTTTAACACATTGATGCTGTCATTCAGTGCAATGGAATCTGTTGTCATCTTTAAATCGATGCTTTGTCTTCACGAGGACTCTGCAGAGGATGGATGATCTTACTGATAATGTCACGGACAGATGCAACTGCAGCTGGCAAATTCATAAAGGTGATCTCAGGTACATTGTTTTCCTCGTGCTGCTTCCTTCACCATCTGCTGAAGTCAAGGAGTTGTGACCTTTCGATCACTACTAGAAAAATCACTAAACCTGTTGTTGAGCTACACTTGGTAGTGGGCATTGACATCACACACCTAGACTACGTTTGGCAACATTTACACTCTCAGTCCTTCCAAAAAGTGTTGTTCAACATGAAAGAGTACTGATTCATCCACTGCCGGAGGACTGTACTTGGAAAACAGCAGGAACCAAGAAACTTCCTGTTTCCCGTAGTCAATGCTGAGTGCTGCGAGTGTAAATCCTTCCTGTCTGTACACAAACGTGCCACCAACTCTTCCTGAACTATCCTGCTGGTTTGACAGGGCATATCAATGGACTGTAATGTTGAGATCCAGTCACTGTCTGTAAGGTACGATGCCATGGGTATAACTATGATAGGCTGCTCCTTGTCTAATGTGTGAGACCTCTCCACAGTTTGTTACTAGCTCCTAGATATTACTGAGACGGAATGAGTAGTGTCGAGAGGAGTGATACTGTGGTTGTATTTTCTGGTAATTTGTTAGACGCCATGTGGTCGAACCAGTTTCATTCCTTTGTTGAGACCTTGCTCTGATTAAAGCAATGAGTAGCTTGTGGGACCAATGTCAGTTTGGCAGGTTCCTTTCCTTGATGGATATTAGGGATTTTTTTTTTGCCATTGACAGTGGTTCCATGACAACCAGCTAATTTTTAGATAATGTTTTTTTCTTGTGGAAGCAAAATTTCGCCATCTGCCGACGACGATTTCAAAACCAGCCTTCAATTGCATGATTCAATATTCTCGACAATAATTAGATATATCAGTTCTTTTTCACCTATTGTCCATATAACTAACGCAGATTTTTATTTATTTTGCGAAACAAAGTCCATCATCCTGTCTCATCCATCCTCTTCTTTCTGTTCTCCCCCTTCCCCCACCAAAAGAATGTGGAGCACATAGAGATTCATTGTCACCAAGATTGGGACAATCCGATCAGCTACCTGTACTACTACCTTCCCTTCCACTTGTCCGCCAGCCAACTGTCTTGCACTGCGCTCTAAAACTTGCATCTTTTTCTCGTCTCCTGTCAAGGCTTATCAGAGCTCATCGTGACCCTTCACCTCATCTTGCTAAACAACAGACATTATAACTTTCTGTCTTCTCTTCTCGTCACAACCCCATTCACTGAATGAGAGATATTGTTCCTCATTCTGTTCGTGTCTCTTATCTGGTCAGTTCCTTCTCCCTCATTCTGCTAAACAAACTAACATTTGACCTCACAGTCGTTGGAAAATCCCGCTCAATTTCCATTCTCCTATTCCTTCTGAATTCTGTGTATTTGGTGCCCCTCAAGGATCTATCCTTGGCCCTTCTGTTTCCCACCTATGTAATGCCAAGATGTGGAATTTCCAAAAGCACAGTGTCAGGATTTGCATGAACATAGACAATGGCCAGCTCGACTTCCACACCACCCCGCTCTATTGTTTCACTGTTACTCAGTTATCAAGTTGACTATTACGCTTCTCATATTCGGTCAGGAGAAATTGCCTTCAATGAAACGATGAGATGGTTAAACCTTATGCCTTGAATTGTTATGTTAACTTACTTTCATTTTATGTTGAGGCCCTCCCTCCAGGTGGGAAGTACCTGAGTCTGAATTAGTCTCTTCACATTATAGCTTTCTTATCAGACTCCAGTATGAACGTCTGACGACACAGCCACTCAAATATCATATGTATACATCTGATGAACACCAAACATTTCAGTCTCTAAACTTTCCCTTCTCTCCTTGTAATCCGAGCTCATTTGCGACTGACGTGCTTGCCCGTGTATGTTTTGCCTTAACCTTGACGATTCTCAAACATAACCCTTCATTACCCAACTGACCCAGCATCTGGTTCTATAGTCCCATGATGGGGAACATCCTCTCAGCATTTAATCTGCCACACTCCTTAAATATCATGTATGCTTTAATCAGACCACCTTTCGGTCGTTTAAAATCCAGTGAGTGGAATCAAAATCCGTCCGGTCTTTGCTTAGAAGAGAAGCTTTCCAAATCAGAGACCATTCCAGTGAATTTTCACTGAAAAGCCTCCAATGAAGTCATCTAAGTCTCTAAATAAGTGGACGAAAACTGTTCAGATAGCGAACGAATTGGTCTGATCTGCACTTGGTACAGTTACCCGAAGAGACAGTTTCCAAACGTTTCAACTGCAAGCAACTCGAAATAAGGGACAACATTCCATTATTCTCCATTATTACCTGCTGAAACTGTGTCTTAGCTTCCTGTTTTTTTTTTAATGCACAGTTACGCGTACATCTCTTCGTGCTACAGCTTTCTACCATTTTCATTGCTGAAATTTAACACTGTTCTTCAGTTATCTACTCTAAAATAAACAACTTCACTGTTTTTCCTACATTCTACTCGATTTGCAATTTCTTGACCATTTATTTATCAATTTCTCGAAGTAAACTGCTTGTAATTCTCTTCGAAATTGACAATTGCAGCTTTTGTGTGAGACACTCCCTCATTCTTTGAAACTCGTTATTCGGACCACTGGGTGCACAGACACAAGTATAGGATGGGGATCCAGTGGTTTGTGGTGGTGTCATTTCCTGTTCGTTTTCTGAGGGGTTGATAAATGACATCTAGATCTATGTGTTTGTTTATGGCGTTGTGGTTTGAGTGCCAGGACTCTAGGAATTCTCTGGCATATCTTTGCTTAGCCTGACCCACGATAGATGTGTTGTCCCAGTCGAAATGGCTGTTTTCTTCCTCCGTGTGAAGGGCTACGAGGGAGAGAGAGTCGTGTCTTTTTGTGGGTAGCTGGTGTTCGTGTATCCTGGTGGCTAACTTGCTTCCTGTTTGTCCTACGTAGTGTTTCTGGCAGTCCTTTAATGGAATTTTGTCGACGACGTTGGTTTTGACCATAGGATGTACTGGGCCTTTTAAGTTTGTTTAGTTTTTGTTTGAGAGTGTTGATGGGTTTGTTTGCTACTAGGATTCCGAGGGGTCTTAGTAGTCTGGCTGTCATTTCTGGGATCTCCGCTCTCAGGATTCATAGCAGAAGCGGCAATGCAAAGACTAGAACAAACAGCCCTACCAACCTTCAAACCAAAATCTTGGTCCAACTACGTAGATGACACCTTTGTCATCACAAAACGAAACAAGATAGAAGAGACATTTGACATCATCAACAACACCCTCACAGGCATAAAGTTCACCAAGGAGGAAGAAGTCGACAACAAACTCGCATTCCTGGATGTCACAGTCGAAAGAAAGAAATACGGAGAACTACAAACGTCCGTATACAGAAAACCGACAAACACTGACCAAATACTTAACTACACCAACAACCATCCCAACACACACAAACGAAGCTGTATCAGAATACTATTTCAACGAGCCACCACACACTGCAGCACAGACGAACTTCAGAAAACAGAGGAGAACCACCTGTACAACGTATTCAAGAAGAAAGGATACTCATAAAATACAGTGCGCAGATTCCTCAAGAACAAACCACAACAAGCAGACCAAACACCAGAAACCCTAACCACCTTACCATACATCAAAGAAGTTTCAGAAATGACAGCCAGACGACTAAGATCCCTCGGAATCCTAGTCGCACACAATCCCACCAACACTCTCAAACAAAAACTAACAAACTTAAAAGACCCAGTACATCCCATGGACAAAACCAAAGTCGTTAACAGAATTCCATGCAAGGACTGCCAGAAACACTACGTGGGAAAAAAAAACAGGAAGAAAGTTCGCCACCAGGGTACACGAAAACCTGCTAGCCACATAAAGACACGACCCTCTTTCCCTCATAACCCTACATACGGAGGAAAAAAACTCAAACTTCGACTGACACAACACATCCATCCTGGGACACGCTAAGCAAAGACATGCCAGAGAATTCCGAGAGGCCTGGCACTCAAACGACAACGCCATGAACAAACACTTGGATCTAGATACCATCTATCAACCCCTCAGAAAACGAACAGGAAATGACATCACCACAAACCACTGGAACCCCATCCAGGACAAACATATAAATAGAAAGCAGGAGACAACAGCTTCGCTTCACTTCGAGGTCGCCACTGATGATGTTACCTAGCCAGGTAATGAAACGTCTGGATATCAAATCTACAGCTCAGCGAGCAAACCTACATCCTACACATGTTTAGTCGCTATTTCTTTTGATTTTAATGTTTGTAAAGACCTGGAGCACCCTGCTCTCTATTTTGCAGGATGAATATGAATTGTCCATTAAGCTGTATCAACCTTTCACAAACAATGTCTTATTGTGGAGGGAGAGCAGCAGCACAGAAGGTAAGAAAACGAAAGAAATCCAGCTCTTCGCATCTCACTCACTCTTAGAAGATTCTGTCCCGTGCGTTAAAAATCTGATGCTTTGTTCAGTCTCGTGAAAACCATGGAAAATACTTGTCTAAACCCTGAAAATATTCTCCTGAATCGTCTGCTAACCGCCACCTGGGGTAATGTGCAGAAGCGAGAATACAGAGTCCACCTGGGTCAGGAGGACGGGATGGTGTAACATTTTCCCATGGACTCTTAGTGATGGAGATTAAGAACGTGTATTCTAGGACATTAAAACAGGATGTATTGTTGGGAATCTCAAAATAATGATATAACTAAACTCTGAAAGAATTAATCAATTCATCAGCAACTGGATATTCACATTGGGTCTGATTATTGTGTTCCAGATCATTCTCATTTGCTGCATTTAATTTCTCCCCGATTTTAACTTATTAATTCAGAATGTCGTCCACAAACCTTCAATATGTGTCCTGTATATTTTTATCATCAGCTTATGAGTGTAATTGTCATCATTCTAACGTATAGCTTTTGTAAAAAACCTCGATCGCAGCTCCCCTAGAATTTCTTTACTTCAAGGAGATAATTCTCAGTTTCTGCAAACACCTGATTCGCCAATATCTGTTTGCTATCTACATGCACGGATCAGGATTGTTTTGGATCATTCTCCAAATGTCTGCATCAGTGCAGCCCCCAACATTATTAAAGCAAATGACGATCCTCCAGGACAAAGTACTGTGTCTGAGTAGTGTTCCATGCACAAACTTCTGTCCACCAAGAAGGTAGATTATACGGTTCTGTGTGGTGAAAATGTAATATGAAGGATAGATGAAGCTAGATGTGGTAAAGAAAATATCAATTTCACCAGAATCCAACTTCTGTAACACCTTTCAAACTTGCAGGGGTATCAGCTGCTGGATGTCTGACTGAATGCTTCCCGCAGGGAAAGGATCTGTTCCTGGTGTGACTGCACCAGTGAGTGGTCAGCTCAGATGAAAAGATGAATCATTGTCGTTGTCCAGATATTTGAGCAGGATCTCCATATTGTAGCAATTTCTGTATCTCCTGTCTGGATGATCACATAAATTCAAATCCAATGGACAGAAAATCCACATAGTTTCTCTCATCTGTGAAAGATGTGTTTCTTGGTTCTTTCCCAGTCGAAATTAAAGCTTCCTGAATTGTGTTAGAACCCGTTTGAATTAATGTAAAATGAGTTTTTGGTTTGAATCTGAGAGGTGACCGGTGCGATTTGGACTGTGAGCAGTAGCTTTTCCTAAAATGCATTAATTAGCTGCTGTTCCTACCTCCAGAGCCCCTCATGCCTTTGAGACATACCTTTAAGTCCCTGGACCCGTTTGCTACTCAATCGCTGAGCATCCAGCCTCCATTGATTCGCTGATATCCTTAACCATCCTTGTTCTCGTCTGTCGTGGTCTCTATGAATTATTAACCAAAATGATCGTCGCTGCAGTGAATCTCAACTCCAATTAATTGGTGAACCCAAAGGAATCGACATCAATCTTTTTATTCTCAGCTGTACATGACCAAAAGATAACCTCAGACAAAGGCACTGCAAAAGTTCTCACACGTGTAGTGGCATAGCCCAATTCTATCTGGTAAAACAACCCAACGTTAACATTACTGAACTATTGCTAAATTGTAAGATTGTACATCCCACACCAGTGGGTGTTTAATTTATTTATGCACTGGGTGTGGATATCACAGGGTCGTTTAGCATTTATTGTCCATCAAGAGCAGTTAGCAATGAATTACATTGCTTTGGATCTGGAGCTACATATTGGCTAGACTGGGAGTGAACCGGATGTCCATCCTAAAAAGGACTTCATTGTGCAACGTTGAGTTTTCCAACAATTTACTGGGGTATCATCTGTTAAGATAAAATTTAAAACCATTCCATCCAGAACATTACCTGGCTCTCTGGATGAATATTCTGGTGATAATTTAACTAAGCTATTGCCTCCATGAATACGTATTTGGTCTATTTACAAATTGCGAAAATCACCACTTACTTCTGCTTCCTAGATTAATTTCATCCCTCTAAAGTGCAATCGAGGTTCAAACAGTCTCAAACAGTTCCCAATCTGGGTCTCTGATTTAAGCACACAATGAAATCGTCACCATATTTCTGAAATATGGTTGCAGAGTTCCAGTAAATCACGTGCTTCAATGCCATCCCAGGTAGGATGCTTCTCAGATCATTGTCCATGCCTTTGTTAACTTTAGGTTCCCTTATTCCAATACATTCCTGTCTACCTCGCAGACCGGCCGTTTACCCCATTTAGCGGAAGAGAGGCCTGAAGATGCTGGAGATTAGAATTGAAACTGCAGTGCTGGAAAAGCACAGCAGGTCATGAAGCATCCAAGGAGCAGGAACTTCGACGTATCGGGGGAGCTTCGAGGATGGAGAGATTTTTATATTTGTTGATTGACTGGAGTTGGGTAATAGGTAGGATTTGATTTGTTCTTTTTTTGTGGACTTGACATAACCAGCATATTAATAAAAATCTGTGTGAATACCAATATTGCCGTTACGCTGGTAGAGCTTCTCTGATTGTAATGACTATTCCTGATTATGTTGAAAGACTGGCAGGCTCGAAATGCCAAATGGCTGCGTCTTGTTCAGGTATTTCTCTGCTGGGTAATTGTACAAGCATGCACGTCCACAGCACCGATAAAGGCATTTCGAATCACGGATTCTGTGCCTCGACCACGCTTTCAGACTCCTTGGTGATGGTTGTCGGCAGTACGCCCGCCATACCTTTTGCATGGAATGGAAATACCCATCTTCTACACAACAGAGGCAGCTTTTGATATGAATAGTTCTTTTCCAGTCCGGTTTGTTCTGAATGTGTAAAGGTTGAATAATCTCCCTAGCAAGTCTGCACAATTCGGTGGCTCAGCACGGCCTCTCGTTCACGTTCAATGCATGAAGGCTTACTCTCCCTGCCTTACTCCTGTTGATCAGGCGCTGCTGTCAAACGCATACTCGTATATGCAGAATGAGGGATCACTGACAAGTTTGGAGAAACATATTTGACTCAACAGGCGCCGGCAGTGAGACATTTCAGCCATAACGTTAGATTGGAGTAGACTCCTAGGACATATGAAAGACATTTTCAAAATCACGACGGGCCTAGTTAGAGCTGATAATGAGGAAGTGTTCCCTCTCGTGGTAGCATTGAAAATACGAATGTAGATTTAAAAAGCATTCAAACAGAGTGAAATGCGCTGTGAGAAAGAAAGTTCACACAGCCAGTAATTAAATCTAGAACAGATTGTGTGGAACTGTGATTTAGGCAGGTTCAGTCAGAGACGTTAGTTTATTATTGATGTGAAATAAGATGCAAGATCAAAAGGACAAGTCCAGGAAATGGCACAAAATCAGACAGTGCATTCGGAGAATCATGCATTCACAATGGGTTGAGTGGACTCCTTCTGTGCCTGAATAATTGCTCATAATTGCTCATCATATCTCCACAGATTCAGTTATCAACCTGGGGCTAATGCCTGATATTCTGTCCGGTTGCTCAAACATAATCAGATTACTGTTTTGTGACGACGTGTGGCTGTCTCCAAATGCACACTTAAGGTTTAAAATGTCCCTGAAAGAATTATCCTAAGTGGACTTTGGATTTCGGCAAAAGGAGGAGGGGGAATGTGGAGTAACGACTCATATCTTTGAGGTAAAAAATGTTTAACAGAAACTGGAATTGTCTGGTGGAATTTCTATTCGATATGTACAGAGTTGCATTTTACAAATCATTTTTCTAGTAGATTAGAAAGAGAGGAGTTGCTGATGGATGACGAAAATCTTACGTTAAGCCGAGGTCTGACAGAACCACTTGATTCATCAGGATCTGAATGTTACCTTCAATGTTTTCATCTGAAAAGATTTCAAACATCAGTGTTATCAAATCCCTACGATGTGGAAACAGGTCATTGGGACCAATATGTCAAACCAACTTTCTGGACAGCATGCCTCCTAGGCACACGCCATATCTCAGCATTTCCCATAGCGAACCCTCACGTACCTGGAGACAACATGCAATTTCGCATTGTCAACCTACACAACCTACATAACTTTGAATTGTGAGGGGAAACACACATGCACTTATGGAGCTTTTTCATACTTCACACAGACAGTCGTCCAAGTATGGAATTGAACACAGGCATCCAGAAATGTGAGTTATCAGTGCAAACCACATGCAGAAATACTGCGAAACTCCCGAAACATCGACAGTGAGTGTTACAGTGAACAGACTATGGAAAGAACTTGTACCAGTTATACAGCTTTAAAGCAAATTGTTTCCAAACGTTGCATTTTCACCTCAAACCAGCTGTATGATGATTTGATGTTTGCGAAGAATAGCCTGCTTTCTCGTGAATTGATTCAAATGTAAGGAATTTTCTCAGTTTAATCAAGGCCCTTTTTCTTAAAATCAGGGTAAGTATCATGAATGTTACTGGTGGAGATGTCGAAATCAACTAATATTATATATAGATGTCCTCCACCATTACCAACCTAATTTGCCTCCTCTCAAGTCTCAAAGCTACAGCTGTGAATTCTCTTTGTGAATACTCGTGGGTTCTTCATGGAAGATGTTTCAGTTTTCATGAGTTGTTAATTAACATTGATGTCATCTTCCCCCAGATCCTGAATGCCAGTGGGAGGAGGGAGAGAGCTGCGATTGTGAATTCCTCCCTGACCATGGTTCGCAGAGCTTCACCATTCCTTTGATTGCATGACTTTGTTCTCTCGCCTGAGTTCAAGCGACTGCACAGATGAACACTCATATCATGTACGGGAAGTAGAGCAGAGATGCATCATATCATACACTTTGAGTGTTCTTTGGTATAGAGAGGTTACTTTTGATTCCTCTCATATTTGCTCGATAATTCTCAGGACGTGAATTGAATCTGTCACATTTGGAGAAGCACTGTTTAGCGAATGTTATACCACAAATACAAACTGTTCTGACACTCACTCCAGTTTTCACTCAAAAGCACGTGACCAGAGATTAACTATCTCTTACTGTACTAATTATGGTAAGTGAACACAGAGTCATACCTATATTTCTTATCAAGACCAGTTAACTATTCAAAAAAACATGCAGTGAATTGAGTTGACCAACAGAGGTCCACCGCGCTCAGGCTTTCTGATCAAAAATCAATGAAAGAATTGAGGTTCCACTTCGCTTTTGATTATTTCTCAACATAGAAACCGCACTTCATCAACATTTCTTCCCGCTTTTAATGTTGTTTATATGTTCTCTGCCTTTATTTGGAAAAGAGATTCACTTCGTTATCAACAAAATTGAATGTTAGCCTGATAGACAAAACCAACAGAAACTGTGTCACTGAGTCACACATGCCCCATGTGCTTATGTTCAGATTTGCAAGGCCCGGTATTTAACTAAAAAAATGAAATAAACTGTTTAGAAGACTTCAGAAATTTTTGAGTGACGTTTATTGGTTACTCGCTCACGCCGATGGAAATGCAGCTCAGAGACATCTTAGAACATAGAACATACAATAATACAGCGCAGCACGTGCACTTCGGCTCTCGATATTGCGCTAACTTGTGAACCTTTCTCAGCTCGTAACCCTATACTATCCGAAAACCATTCAATTTTTGATCAGGACACAATCTGCCTCAATTTTTCTAAAGCAGAAGGTCATATGCCAAGGATTTTCAGTAGACCCCCAGTGAACCAGCATTATTGCTTTTTGCTGATATCAGAGGATTGGACGATATGGGACTGATATTTTGCCTCTTTTCCGTTTTTCTCTTTGTCGTGTCATTTGGGGCTGAGGAAAGCAAATCATTATTGGGGTTGTTTGAAACCAAGCATATAGAGTTTCTAATGATTCAAGTGTGGGGAATACAGTTAGTTAATCGTTTTATCATTACGTTGCTAATAATATTAACATAGAATGTCTTTCGTGTATGTGTACCAGTCATTCACAGAACAGTCAACAATTGGAGACCTTTTTTCTCGGAGGCAATGCCCAAGGTGACAGGTCAGAAATGTGCACAAAGGAACCAGCAAAGTTTGTAGGAACATCGGCAGAGGCATCGGCCATTCAGCTACCCGCGCCTGTCCCACTACTCAAACAAATCAAGGCTGTTCTGTGGCCGAAATCAGTAATATGCCTTTGGCTCATGGCCCTTATTATCATAATTAACTATCTCAGAATTATAGTTCATAAATAATCTTTTACCCATTTCTCGTTATGCAACCGAGTTCCAAATATCTGTCAAACTCTATCGGGGTTGGCCGTAATGTTTAGACTATGCCTCTTTTCAAAACACAAATATATCCATGAATAGCTGAAAGCCAAATGCGTAAACTGGGTGATTGCTTCACAGAACATCAACGTTCTGCCGTCAGAACAGACCCCGATCTTCCAGTTGTTTGCCACTGTAATAGACCAGTTCCTTGGATAATATATCTGTCTCAGGCTTGCTGTAGTGTTACAGTGAAACTCAACACTAGTCTGAAGAACGTCACCTCATTTTCCGCTTGGGCACCCTGCAGCCATCCGGACTCAACATGAAACTTAGCAATTTTCAGGCCTGCACTCTCATACGTCTTGTCTCCAAAATCAATACACCAGGCCTTGTTGTCACTCAGCCTACTAATGCACATTCACCATTGTTAACTATTAACAGTTCCCCGGTCAGCGTTTTACCTTCCAAACTAGACCATTATCACTCTTTTTGTTTGTCTAATTGCTCTTGCTTGCCTTCGGGTTCTATTTCCATCTATCGTTTACTCCCTACCCCGCATCCAGCCTGCGCCCCCACTCTATCTTCTGCGTATAAACTGACATTTTCCCAGCTGCCATCAGTTCTGTGAAACGGTCACGGACACGAGATATTGACTCTGACTTCTCATCACAGATTCTGCCAGAACAAATGGGCTTTTTCAGCAACTTCTGTCAACATGAATTAGTTCTTGGGCACGGAGACTAAATCACTTAATGTACTCTTATTCAGCCTCCAGGGATTTACCTTAGTACATTACACTCACAGGCAATTCTGGGTCTATTTTCAAGTTAATCAACTGTTCTGCTATTGCATTTTTATTACTGATATGCATGATGTGTTTCCTTGTAAAGTTGTCGAAACATTGTGCCTTAATAGTTGAACTTAATGGACCATTACCGGAGGTTGGGAATGGAATGCAGTCCGTGATTTTGTTAGCACCCTCACAAATCCATTTGCTCTTGCTGTCGGTTTCACAGATCCGCGCTATGACACACAGACTGGAATCAGTCTCTTTAGAAATACGTTTAGAGTCGAAAGCATGAAGAGGGAAGGGAAAGAGCAAGATAACGAGGCAGAGAAATTTAGTGTGAGAAGCAGACAGGCAGAAGGGGAGGGTGAAGGTAACTGACAGACCAAAAGAATGAGACACAATTTAGGCATTAGATTTTGACCTCTGTTGTCAGTCATAATTTTAAATCATTGCAGTACCATCCAGCATTCCCTTAATCCAGCACAACAATGAGATAGTAGGTGCGGGATTGTAGCGCAACTGTACAATGCCTGAACTCAATTAAAAATGTTTCATCTTCAAATCACGTCTGTCTCAAGGTGCTTAGAAAAGTTCAACTCCCTAGATTTTGCATCATGACAGAGTTAACTATCCGTGGATACATCAAAATCAAAATCTTCTCTCTGGCTGCTTTGCATCAGACGTGAAGTTTCATTGTCAGCTTCACAAGGGAATGTTTTTCAGGGATGTGGTGTGCCCAATATTGAGTAAATGCTTCGTCCCGTCCAGGGTAAGGAGTAAAACACAACCTGTTATTTATGGAGTTTAACACACAGCCGCCGCCAGCTGGACAGGCGCTTCATTCAATTCATTCATTATTAATCTCTGGACATCCAACTTTATTCTTCAACCTACCAGAAGATTCCAGATGCTCCTGTGACAGCAGTGTGACAGCGAGTTCGGACAAAAATGTTGCAAACCATAGATTCATAGCGATTTACAGCATGGAATAGATCATTCGGTTCAACACGTTCATGCCGTCCAGAGAAGCTAACCTAATCTAGTCTCATTTGCCCATACTTGGTCGGTGTTCCTCTACACTCTTCTATTCATATATCCATCCAGGTGGCTTTTATGTCTTGTAGCTGCACCATCCTCTTGCCCATTCTCTGGCAGCTCATTCCATACACGCACCACCATCTGAATGCAAAGGTTGTCCCTTATGTCCCTTTTATATCGTTCTCCTAACACCTGAAACGCATGCCTTCTATTTCTGGACTACCCCACGGCAGGGGGGAAAAACGTCTTACGTATTTATACAGCCTTTCATGATTTTATAAACCTCACTGAGATCACCTCTCAGCCCCCGACATTTCAATGCAAAAACCCAGCCTGTTCCATCTCCCTGTAGCTAAAATTATTTAACACTGGCAACATTCTCGTTAATCTTTTTTGAACCCATTCAAGTTTCTCATTTCTTCAGCTGGAAGCAGACTAGAATTGCACAAAACATTCCAAAAGTGGTCTGACAAATGTCCTGTACAGCTGCAACATAGCTTCCCCGATTTCATTCTCAGTGCTCTTACCAAGAAAGGAAAGCATGCAAATGCTTGTTCCACCTCCCTTTCTACCTGCGACTGCACTTTCGAGGAAGAATAAATTTGCACTATAAGACGTCTTTGTTCAGCAACGCTACGACAGGAACTCAGCATTAAGTATATAGGTCCTGTTCTGATTTGATTTTCCAAATGAAGCACCTCACATATATCTAAATTAAATTCGATGTAACACTTTTCATCCCATTGGCCCGCCTGGTTCATGAATAACCTCCCTGTCCACTATACCTCCAATTTTATTGCCATCTTCAAACTTACTACCTCTAATTCCCATATGCACATTCAAATTATTTGCCCAAATGACTAAAAGTAGTGGAGCAGGAACGATGCTTAAGGCATACCATTGGTCAAAGGACTGCAAGCTCAAAAACTGATGCCCTTTCTTCTAACTTCGATCTAGTTCTGTATCCAAATGTTTAGGTCTACCTGTATTCCATGAGCTCTAACCTTTCTAACTAGTCTACCATGAGGTACCTTGTCTAATGCCTGACTTAAGTGATTTCGATCATGTCTCCTGCTCTGCGTTCAACACTCATCTTCATTACTTTTTTATAAAACCCAATCGCGGTGGTAATTTCCAAAGCACAAAGCCATGTTGACTATGCTTAATTAGTCTTTGCCTTTCTAGAAATGCAAATCCTAAAGCTCAAGATTCCCTCCAACAAATTGACCAGTATCTATCTGGCTCAGTAGTCTCCAGTTCCCTGCAGTTTTCCTTACGACCTTCCTTAAATAGTGGCAACACGTTAGCTAATCTCCAGTCTTCTAGCACCTCACCAGTGACTGTCAGTGATACAAGCATCTCCGACATGCTCATCCTCTCTTCATTCATGGCTTTTCATTTGACAGTGAGGCCTCTGCTGTATGAAACAGCATGATTGATTATTGCAGAGCGTCCTGAACATGGAGCACACCGCAGTTCGTGTTTCACCTTCATCAGTGTATTCTCAGCTCAGACAAGTGATTTTGCGAATCAGATCATAGCAGACCGACAGACAACAAGCAACAAAGCATCCAGACCTTCGCAAATGTGTAACCTCACTTGTATAAGTGCCTGGGGGTACCAAAACAAGACATTTATTACAGATACGTTGAGAAATAGGAAGCGGAATGGTAATCAATATGCAATGTGTAGAACCGTGCTCTGTTATACAGGATCACTGGGAGGGGCGGTATACACACTGATACCTGGAATTGTCAAAAAGGAGAGGATGCTTTTGAACCTTTAATTTCTAAGTATGGGCCCAGCACACTCCTGCTGGCCCATTCTATTCGCGCTGACCACGGCATTTTCCATCAAGTGTTTATGTTCCGACTGGCGTGCGGTATTTTCATTAGACGATGATGTCAAAAGCCCTTCACTGTTATTGTGTGGCGCAGACGTATGCTTGCTATTTCAATACAGCCTCTGTGTAACTTCCACAATTCTGCTGGTTAAACTATAATTCCACTCTGAATCACAAAATGTGTTACACGGCAGACTAAGGCCATGCGTCTCACCTTTGCTGTGCTGGCTATACACACTGAGGAAACGACTGTGTCATTTGATTGATTGATTTTATCTGAGTGATTAATTGTCACATGTACCGAAATACAGCGAAAAGTTTCATTTGTGATTTGTAAAGGCGGATCAGAGTCGTCAAGGGCATGCAGATCACACGGTGAGAAAGTAACTTTGACAAATTAAGGATGTGCCCTCGGCAAGATTTGCATTAACTAAATCAGCATTATTTGAATTAAGACAGTCCATTTATCATTCGAGGAACTGCGGAGAGAATCCGATCCTAAACCTGCTGCTGTGTGTGTTGACACTTCAGTATCGTAATCTGATGTCAAGTTTATCGAAGTCATACAATCGTAGTCACAAATGGAACTGGGCGCTGAATCATAGGAGTCGAGGGATTTTAACTCAGAACAACTCATACGTACTTCATCTGCCTGAAATGAAAGCCAGTCCCCTAGACCAGTTATCCAAAGGTGCACCAGACGGGTTAGTAGTAAATCAGTGCGTGTTCTTGTATGCTCAGCGTAGTTCCATGGTTTCGAAGTGAAAGCAGCACTGAGTATGAATAACAGATCCTACCCATTGTGACTCCCAAATTCTAGGAAACTGTGTTAGTTCCTTCCCCTGGAACTGGAATCTCTCCATTAGCGGCTGGACTAACTCATTTTCCACTGCTAGACAGTGTTGGTATAGAGCAGCACGAAAGTGCTCTCGACTTCCTATGAATCACGGGCTTGTGGGATGGAGGTATGATGAGAGTGGAAGGATTGGCACGTCTGGAAGTGTATGCAGAAAGAAAATCGTGCATGTACAGGAATTCATATTCTATTGGGAAGTTTGTCGAAATAACTGTCTGAAACAAATAGAAAAAAGCGGAGCTGCTGGGAAAGAGAGAAATACTCACAATAATGCGGAACTGTATCTGTGTCCTTCTCGAAGTCAAACGGCGCGCTCTGCTGTCTGAACCAGCACGGGATGTTACAGTTGGGAACCCTGTACTTGATGTGAATAATCTCCCCCACAATTTCACCTCCCCCACCACTCAACCCAGAGAATAGATTTCCCAGTTCACATCATCCCAGAGTGAGAGGGAACAGGATAAAGCAGTTCAGGCAATCAAATTGATACCTCGTGCGTCGAAAAGAGATATGGGAGAGTGCATATCCTCGATTGTTGCATGTTACAAGAGTTTATAATCTTGGTGCATGTGACAATAAAAGCAATTTGAGCGGTTGATTCTGTTACTGGTAGCAGGAATCAGGAACTGTTTGTCTTGCTCCTGATAATATGAGAGTAAATTGTGCAGAACAGCAGATGCTTCTCCCTGTTGTTAGTGAAATGATAAACAGCAGATTACGTTTCCGTGTTTATTGCCTGCCCTCTGTATTATGGGCCTAACACGCATAGACTGAAACATTCTCTCACATGATCGAAACACAAATTTAAAAGAAGACTCAGTGACAAGATCGGTTTAATCAGATTCTGTAAAAAAATCGACTCTGATGGAATGAAAAGACCTGTGATAGCGGGGGTGTAACACTGTTTGCGAGGGAGTTATTTTGCAGACTTGAGGAGAGTGCACAGTGTCTTTCCAAGGGGTCAGTGTCTGGATAGATAGTATGAATAGAAGTTTTGTGTTATTGCAATAGACCCTGTCACTTTCAGACACTGCAAATTTTGTATAGTGTTGCAAAAACACGGCGCTTTCGTACAGGGTGCACAACTTCAAAATCCTCAATGAGGCAATGCTCACAAAGAAGCTAAACGTCACAGCAACCACCGAAACATACATTTTTCAAAAAAAGCCGATGGGTCTCAACATCGCTCTCTAAAATCGGAGATGACTTTTCAGAGAAAAACAAAGAAGATGATTCCATAATACTTGAAAGGCCGCGTAATGACATACAGGTAGTGAATTTAATCAGGACATGGAGTTTGGGCTGCCGGGATGGGGAGGAAAAAGGTGGACACACTCCAATTATTTAACATTAATCGCAAATAATTTGCATTACACCTGCAACTGAAAGAGGCTAAGTAGATAAAAGAACTGGGGGTATTGAAAAGTGTAACAACTTCTTCTACATGAATTAATAAAAATTTCAAATGCACTGAGCTTTTTGTTTTAGCTCTGCCTTACAGGGAAGACCGTTCGCTCATTCCATGTCCTAACCGCTTTATGACATAATGTGGACCAACAGCATGAGATTAATTCATGCACCATCTGAAGTTACATTAAGGATCCTCATCTCCCCAGTTTACCTAATTCATAAAACAATAGCGACTCTAACATTCCTTAAAAGGGAAGTCGTACCACAGAGAGTTGGAAGTGACCTGTCGATGTGAAATGTCATTATCATTGCCATCTGTTGACGTTAACGTTTGCTCACAATCACTAAAAACGGAAGTGAGAACATTTAATATTCACTGATCTCCGCCCGAGAAATCCAGCGACACGATTCGTCCTGTTTGAATCCTCTATTCCTCACAGCAGCACTTTAAAAAAAAAACACCATGTCTGTAACAGATTTGCCGAGAACATTCGGACTAGGCAATGTGATATATCTAATTCCTTTCGATTAGCTTAGTGAGCTGTGCGAGTTTGCAGCAAATGGAAGAATATGAAAACGAGCTAACCAAAAGTTCCCACAATGTAATCCAGTCCAGGGTCATCGATATGAGACGGGTCATCTCTGTTTCTCTATCCAACTATGAGTATTAACCTGGGGAATATTTGCAGCTTTTCGGTTAATCTCGACACCTTTCCAAAAGACATAAGACTCCATACAATATGAAACTGCAGACTTTGAATAAATCCTGCTTTATTCATCATTATTTTTCAACTATTTTACAGCCTAAGGTCTCAATGACCTCGGTCAATGTCAGTAAAGGCTGTTGTATGTAAGGACTGAACTTAAAATCTGGGCATTTTTTTTGTGCTTATAAGTACGACACACTAGTCAATTCCATCATTGGAGCCACAGACAACAATCATGTAACGTTTCCTAATCATGCCATTGGCACATTCGACCCAACTGTTTTTGCTGAGGTTCTAAAATAATACCTAACATACTTGAGATTATGCTGACATGGACTCTGATTATTGGTGCATCAGGTTCAGGAAAGCCACAGAGCAAAGTGTTGTGCAAAATAGATCTAATTGCAAAGTAGTTTTCCGTGTGTTCCTGCTTTGCTTACAGAAAATGTTGCATTGTCGCTGCAAAGGACATTTCATTCAAACGACTTCAATTCAGCACAGACTTCGATGAAGTGAAATTTCACGAACATCCGGTGGGACGTTCGTGCACGAAATATGAAAAATACTGCATTTATCATCAATCTTCACCATTACCAAATCCAAGGATACGTTGCACAATTTACAAACATACCGAAGATATAAGAATGGTGTGCAAAGTTAAATTGAATTTCAGTTTAAATTGTAAAGTAGCAAACATCCAGAGTAAGATTCAAAATGTCAGAACTTCATGTTCATTACCATGGCCAGAACTCCAGCCCAGCAAAGGAAAAATCTGTTCCTCAATCCTCAATATCCCATAGTGCCTTGTTCGAAGTATCCAGTTGGAAAACTGTGTGAAGGCGCATGCACTCTGACAGAGCTCCTGTGATAACCCTTCACTGGCTGATCGAAAGCTGCACCGGGAGGTATTTCTTCCAGCATTGAGAGCGGCGGTGTAAATTGGAGGACGTTGATATTCCATCGTGTTGATTTACGTTGTTCTCATCTTGTTATTGTTTAGAACCCTCTGCCAGAAACAGAACAAAGTTAGAGGAAGAGGTGGAGGACATTATACCCACCAGCTCTGCCCCGTAATTTGATATCGCCATGGCTGACTGAACACTTCAGTGTCTTTTCCCAGCACCTACTCATCATCCTGTCGCCCAGTGGGAAACAGTCATTAAGGATATCGGAATTGGCTGTGCAACCGTGGGATAGGAATGTGCTGAGGGACTGTTGGATTCTGCACGAACATTATCAGTTTTGCAGCTGAGCTGTCGAATCTGGCCTGAACATGTTTCGAACGGTCTGATTCCCTCAAAACTTGTCCGGACAACGTGAGGAAATTCCTCTGGTCAGCAGCAGGGACGATAACTCCAAACAATGGGAATTGATGTTGCATCAGTTGAACAATCATTTGTTCATTTTAAATCTGTACTAAATCCTGACTCTGGAGCAACTCGAACCCACAACCTAACAACAATGGAGCGATCCATCTCGCTTTTTACTGCCCCACAGAGTCGCGCTAGCCGCCAATGTAGAGAACCAAAGATGTTTTTTTCGGGTCTTTCATCAAGCATTTAATTATCCTTGCCTTCCTTTCCAGTATGTGAAACTTGTGGTCTGGATCTTCAAGTGTTCAGCTAAATATTTCTGAAATGTCATGACGACTCTCAGTTTTACCATGCATTCCAAAAGTGAATTTCAGATAAACAACGCTGTCAGAATGAAAACATTCTTCCTAAATTTCCTCTAAACCACTTGTCTATTGCGTTTTAATGTATATACCTCGTTATTAATCCTTACCATAAGAAATTTATTCCTGTCACACATATCTATTTTCTGACTGTGCATGTTAAGCGGTTCCTCACTCAACCCTTCCTGCTCTCAGGTAAACAGCCCCAGCCTAGCTCGTCTATCTTCACAGAGGGAATTGTCCAGCGCAGGCAATATATTGGTCAATCTCCTCTTCACACCCAGTTGTGCAATCAAACACTTCCTGAAATCTGGCGATCAGAACGATACAAATTTCTAAAAGAAAAGCTGAAAAGTCTGAACAAAATCAACTGATCGAATATATCTGTGGAGAGAAAGGAGAGTTTTATTTCCGAGCATAAACAGCCATCTTTGGTACTGATAGGATGTGCGGCTGGGTAAAGAACGGCGAAGGAGGCAGGTAGGTTCTAATATTATTGAACTCAGTGTTGAGTCCTGAAGGCTGCCTGGTCTCCAGTTAGAAAATGAGGTCCGCTCTTCCACCTTGCGCTGTGCCTTGCGGGAGCACAGCAGAGACTAAAATGTTGGCATGGGAACACACTGCAATGTTGAACTGGCAGAAAATCGAAAGTACCGGGATTATTTTCCTTGCTGAGAGATGGTAGTTGCCGTCAAGTTTGTCATGCACTGTTTTCCTCTCTACAGTCTGGAATAGATCAAATTTGGAGCAGGAAACACAATTGACTAGGTTAAGGGAATCGCAGATGAATCACTGGAAGATATGCCTTGAAATTTACACAGTGAGGAGAGATACTGCAAACCTGGAAGTATTCTATCTTTTGTGGTTTCCATGGATGGTGCTTCATGGGGAGGCATTGGGGGTCAATGAGGTTTGGATCAGTGTACTCATAGAGAAAGTTTCCGACATGATGCTGGAAAGGAGGGTATCCAGTCCAGTGGGATCGTCGGGAAAGTGGGGTCGAATATATAACTTCCACAGATTCCTGCTTCCAGTATGTACTAGAATATGGAATCAATCAATCAAATGCTTTTCAGTTCAACGGACACAAGATTCAGCTTGCAGAAGTCACTTGTTTGCACTTTCACTGACACTGTCTCCCCGGAAGATGCAGTCCATCCCCACGCTGATTCAGACAGAACTGACCTTTCTGTGACATGTCTCATTGAGAATGGAACAAGGCATAAAAAATAACGCTCTGGGGCACGGAGTGGACAATTTCGATATCTTACATTAATTTCATTTATTTCTTCGGGTGCAGCGAGAAATTGTGAGCAGTTCTGCAGTTCACATTATAGAAGGGATGTCAAAAATAAACGACGATAATACAAAGGACAAAAACTCAGATTCAGAGATAATAAAATCAGAGAGAATGCAAACACATATCATTCGGCCAATAGTTTCTAGATTGTGCCACTGAAGGATTTCACACCCCGACTCTATTTTACTAAACCCAACGACAAGACGAGAAATTGCTCGAAAAGCTCAACATCAGTGCTGCATCAGTGGAGAGAAATCAAAGTTAACACCACAAATCACGAACCATTATGAGGAAGAGACTCTCGAACAGAAATGAAAATTATCATTTCTCTGACGCTGCAAATGCTGCGTTTGCCTTTGATTTACAGCACTTACATTCTTTCTGGTGCTGTTCTCCATCTACCTGAAGTGCACACCATTGGACTGCAGGAAGAAATCAGAGCAGCTGGAGGAGCCCCGAATGTCAGAGAGAGAACGGGAGTGTGTGAATCCCACATAGTCAGTGACCCAAGGTTGGAATTAAACGCGGGTTTCCGGCTCTGGAAGGCACAGTATTACAAACCGAGTCCTCACAATATGCAAGAGCCTGAATCGGACTGTATTTGAACTCGGTCTCACGTGGTGATTGGTGGCGGTATTACCCTGGACCTCAATGCAGACGGAAGCCCGTCACCCGATGTGTGACTACTGGCCATTAACAATCGCTTACTAATCCAAACCACTTTTTAAATCGCTGGTGTATAGCCTTGTATACTTTGGTATCACCGAGTCACATCTGAATTCTTCTGAACCACTCACTGTCTGAAAGAGCCTTTCCGCGAATTCACTCGAACCTTTTGCCTTTCACCTTAAATCTGTTCTCCTTTATCCCTGGTGTTCGATTTCTCCATCAATTTCAGTCTATGCAATCGATATCCCTCTCTATTTTGTAAATCTCAATCAAGTTTCCGGTCATTCTCCTCTGCTCTAAGAAAAACAATTCCACTGTATCCAATCTCTCTTCATCACTGAGACTCTTCAGCTCAGACTTTTTCCTGGTGAATGTGTGCTTAATGGTTTCCAAAGCCATTGCATTCTGGCAACAATGCGAATCACAGCCCTGTGACAATACTCGAGATGGAGCCAAATGAACAAATGAAATAAATGATGTGGAAATCCACAGAAACGCGTATTTCCCAGTAATCTTTGTTCTCGTTACAAAGCTGTCCTGTGTCATTTTCCTGAATCTGATGCACCAATAATCCGTTGTGCATAAAAGCTGCTGCATGAGGTTTTATCCTACCACTATGGTATTAGAATGGATGGACATGTTTGAAGTTCCCAATGGTGCGATTGGGCATGGTTAACTCCGCAAATGTGACCACTGCAGCACAATGTCAATACCAAAGTTAGTGTAAGGGGAATAGGAGTGGCATATTAAAGGAGAGGAAGTGATTGCGGGAGGGAGCGAAATCTCCATGAATGGGTGAATTTGAATCTTGATATATGACTCGCAGAGATGTGAGAGAGAGGGGGTGGACAAAAAAAATCCTAATTTGGGAGAATGATTTCACGTAAAAATTAACTAATTATTTTCCGTTTTTCTTTTACATTTATCACATATAGTAAAATGACGACAACGTTCCCTGTCGTGAGTAGGATTCGAACGAGGTTAACATGGCCACAATGCAGAATACTGAATATTGTACCTTCACCGGGGCACGTGATGAAGCACGTTTGAAAATAGCAATAAGTACAGTGGCAGAGGATAAGCTAGGAAGAGCAACGGATACAAAACAGGAATATTGGCGGGCAGTGTACTGAGATGTAGGAACTCAGAATTGGCTGATTCTTTCATTTCGCTGTCCACAGTGACTGCGGAAATTCCATCATTTAGTATTGCATGACAGCTTGATAGTTTTCTGCATAACATCAAAGGCTCAGAAGTTAGAACAGCATAATTTTGACATGTATGTTTCAATAGCAATGTTGTTTCACATCGGTTGCTTTGTCAACTTCTCACACAAGGATGTAGCACACGATCACATCATCCCAATTCATAGGTCCAGATTCAGATAAATTCAGTGACAAACAACTACGAAGATCCAACTGGAAATTGGTTTGGGAATGTTTGCTTGGGGCTACTCTGTGAGTCCAGTGATGCAATCGGTGAACGCACAGTCTTTCTATGAGGTTATCGGGGAGGAAGGGCATATTTGTCTCTGTTTATTATTATGTATACTCAGCAGCAATATTAAGCCACATTATGGAGTGGTTCAATAGATGTGTGCTGGTGCCATAAGCAAGAGGTTGATTCATTGAAAGCATCCTCTGAAATTTTCCTGAACCATGTGGTGTTTTGAGACTTTGATAGTTAGAGTTGATTTTGCTCACATTGTCTCCACATTAGCCTCCTGCTCCCAGTAATCATTCCAATCGGCGTAAATCACTTTCATCCCGACACAGCCACATGCCCTGTTCGCTCTTCCACTGGGATAATCTGAACAGACAATGTCATTCTCTAAGGTGGAGGAATGGAGTGGAAGTTGGTCATGCAGTGGCAATATATTGTGTTATAGTTCTTGGGGGATGGAACAGACTGAAAAACAACACCCCACCCCCACACCACGCTCGGCCTTCTACCTTTGAGCTAATTCTGCATCCAAATGGCTGGACCTCCCTGTTTTCCATGAGCTTTAATCTTGCTAACCATTGTCCATTGAGGAACGTTGTCGAATACATTACTGAGGTGCGTACAGATCACTTTTACCGCTCTGCTCTCATCCAACGTATTTGTTACTTCTTCAAAAACCTCAATCAAGTTTAAGAGACATGATTTCCCACGAAGAAAGTTATGTTGTCTATCCCTAATCAGTCCTTTCCTTTCCAAGTACATGTACATCCTGTCCCTCAGGATTTCCCCCAACAACCTCCCACGACTGACGTTAGGCTCACTGATCTGTAGTTCCTGGTTTTTCCTTACTAACGTTTTAAAACTGTGGCACGACGTTAGCCAAACTCCAGTCTTCCGGCACCTTACCTGTGATTATCGATGATACAAATATGTCATCAAGAGGCCCAATGACTTCCTTAACTTCCCACAGAGTTCTAGGTTACATGTGATCAGGCCGTGGGCCTTTATCCGTTTTTATGTGTTTAAAGGCATCCAGCACCTCCTCCTCTGCCAAATGGAAACTTTTCAAGATGTCACCATCTATTTCTTTACATTTTATATTCTCCACCTTATTTTCCACAGTGCATGCGAATGCAAAATTCTCGTTTAGTAACGCCCTCATCTCCTGCGGCTCCACACAAAGCCGCGTTTCTGATTTTTGAGGGAACCTATTCTCTCCCTAGTTACCCTTTTGTCCTTAATGTAGTTGTACAAACCCTTTGTATTCTCCCAAGTTAACCTTTGTCTCCATGTATTTGTAAAAATCTTTTGGATTTTCCTTACCTCTATTTGCCATAGGTACCTCATGTCCCCTTTTCCACACCTGATTTCCCTCTGAGGTACACTCCTACAGTCTTTGTACTCTTCCATGGATTCACTTGATCTATCCTGTCTGTGCCTGACATGTGCTTCCTTATTTTTCATAAACAAACCCTCAATTTCTTTATTCGTTCCACATTCTCTATACCTACCCGCCTTTACTTTCACCCTAACAGGAATATCATGTTTCTGGTGTCTGTTTGTCTTCATTTCTGAACTCGCCCAGATTTCCAGCTACCCCTTTACCTGCGAATATGTGCCGCAAATCTTCTTTCGAAAGTTCTTGTTTAATACCGTCAAAATTGAGCTTTCTCCCATTTCAATTTTCAATATTAAGATCTAGTCCACCTTTTTCCATCACTATTTTAAAATTTATATAACTATGGTCTCTGGCCCCAAAGTGCTTCCCCACTAACACCTCAATCACCTGCCCTGCCTTATTTCCCAAAAGAAGATCTGGGTTTGCACCTTCTCTAATAGGTATACCCACAAAATTAATCAGAAAAGCTTTTTTACATGCTTAACAAACCGATCATGATTGTTTTTCACAAACAGTGCTGCGCACGCTGCAGCTTATTATTGCTACCCTATAGCCCAATTAGTTACGGTTACCTTCCCGATGAGTTCTCGTGTCACCACTAGTCCCCTCAGAACGAGGCCCTCATGCACTGAATTTGAGGAGGATATCCTTTCGATCTAAACCTTAACACTTTGGCTGCCCCAGTCTATGTCTGGATAATTAAAGTCCCCTAACATAACCACCTTATTATTCTTAATGTTGAAGACAACTCTCAGTCTCGGACCTTGGGAACTGATTAATTTATTACACGATATATAAGGGGAATTCACCGTCCTAACTCTGGCTCGGCGTTATTCCAAACTACATCTAGATACTACAGGATTATTTCGAGAAAACAGCTAGGAACTGACCGTTAATTACGCAGTTTGGCATACTTAACTGCTGGTACTAAATTAGACGTCGGATCATTAAGTTCAAAACGAAAGCACTATTATGCATTCCACAAGTGGACAGACAAAGTGGTATCACCACCTGCTCTAGTTACACAGGCTAATAGGAAGCAGGAATATCCCTAATTAACTGAATGACCGTGAGGACGCAATAAATAGAGAAGTAAAGGGGACTAATTGGAAAGTCTATGTCAGCTTAACTTGTTGTACATCTTGCGCTGATCATTCACCAAATGGAGGAGACACTATCTTGAGAAGGAAGATAAGGACTGCCTTTCACAGTACCTCACAGTAAGGAATCCATAGCCAGCAAAGGTCTGGCTGGGGACACAAAATGGACCTCTCAGCCGAATCAGGAAAATGGCTTCCAGGCAAATATTGTTAGCTTTTAATAAACAATCCTCTCCTTTTCCTTTTCATAAACAGAAAGACCGGTCCGGGGTTTCAACAAAAGGATGAATGTATCCCGAACCGGGGCGGGGGGCAGGGGGTTAGTTGTTATCAGGAGGGGGCGTTTCCCAGTCAGTTTGGTAACCCTCGGAATTTGAGCCGATATCCTCCTCAGATTCAGAGCACGAGGGCCGCGGACTGTGGGGATTAGTGGTGACACAGGACTCATCGGGAAGGTAACCATAACTAATTTGGCTATCGGGTAGCAACAATAAGCTGCAGCGTGCGCAGCACTGTTTGAGAAAACAATCAAGATCGTGATGACCACTAGGGCAATAATCAGCACTATTAAACCATGAACAATGGCACTCCCCATAACCACTCGCCAATACAGGTCAAAAGATCCCAATGGGAGTTGGCGGTATAAAGCCTATTGGCCGCCTCTCGGGTTTGGTCAGCAAGATTGGTGATGTTTTCACTGGTATCAGGGATATAGGTGCAACATGCAGAGAAAATGAGGGAACATATGCCCCCCTCTCGGCCAAAAGGTAGTCAAGCACCATCCTGTTCTGGACAGCAACCGTGCAAAGGGCAACTATCTCCGCATTAATCTCCTTCAAGGCTAAAGCTGTGTCATTGGCCACCTTCTCTCGGAGGGATATCAGGCGCCTGGCTTCGATGATCAGCCGGGCGGTCCCATAGAAAGGGATGCATTCAGCTAGGAACTGCTCAAATTCAGGCAAAGCTCTTTTGGAGCGAATTCTGAGCAGTTCGAATGGGGATGAGTGGAAATGCTAGATGTAGGGGCTACATAATCAATATAGCAGCTACCAACCCAGGAGACTGGCAGGGAAGGGTAGGCCTTATGGCCAAAAATAAAATAGGTGGCATTATAAGTTATTAGATAGTCCGTCTGTGTGCCAGTTCAAAAGGTCTTAATAATGGTGTTACCAGAGGCTTTGTTGGGAGTCTTAAGGTTGAGTATACTACCTCTTAGATTGGACCGGATAGACTTTGAGGTAAGTTGGAGGGAATACTGGCAACTGCTGTATCCACCAACCCACTCATCGGGAGAGTCACTTTTAAAACAAATAGATCCCAGGGGTGCACCGAATCCCTGGTGTTTGCAAGGACCAGCGCAGGGGATGCACGCGAGCGATTGTGCCGGGGCTGGAACCAGCTTTTGTACTAGTTCAAGGTATGCCCTGCTGACTTGCAGCGGTGGCGACTATTATCTCTTAAGGTAAGTCCCAATTTCTCGAACCTACTGGGAAGTCGCAATGTGGCCACTTTGGAATACCAGTTCAGTTCCAACCACTTTCAGCGGTGTCAGATTCATTGAATGGGATGGTTCGAAGATGGATTTCCTCCTTGAGAATGAACGGGAATGCGAGCACATATCCAGCAGCGTGAATGGTTAATCTCATGTGTAGGAAGGTGTTAGTATGTAGCTTCCAAACGATAAAATGTCACGTTCTGTTCCCTGGACCCAATCAAAACCCACCAGGGTGTTCAGAGCTAGGAGTGACAAAGAGAAGAGGCAAACAGTAACTCCCCAGATGGCACAGCCAGCGGACATGCTGGTGCTTCCGGTGTCTGTTGATAAGGTGCTTTCTGGTCAGGTTGTTCGGTCGAAGGCGCTCTTTTGCAATGGGTGGCATGTGTCCACTCAGGTACTCTTTCAACTTTGACAGCCGTTCGGGTCATCAGAAAGATGAAGTATGTGCCATTCCATCTCGGAGAAAGAGAATTCTTTTCAAAGGATTTCATCATCACATATTCCCCTGGGTGGAACTGATGCATAGGGCCAACACCCAACGCGGGAAGGGCCTTCTTGACCAACTCTTGGTTACCGGTGATGAGCCTTCACAATGGTTTGGCAAATTCCAGATGGGACTCCTGAATGACAAGCAGTGTCACATCTGTGGGCATTTTCGTGGGTCGGAGCCCCGTGGGCATCGGGAGGCCCATGAGTTCCTCAAAGGGAGTTAGTCCCGTAGTTCGATTAAGTGGGCCCCAGAGAGTTTGAAGGGCTAATGGGATTGCCTCTGGACAGGGCTGAGCCGTATCCTGTGTGACCTCCCTTAAAGTAGTTTTAAGGGTGCCATCCATCCATTCCAACATCCCCGAGGACTGGGGCTCGTACGAAATGTGGTGTTTCTATGTAATACCCAAAATTTTACAAACTTCTTTTGTAACCCCAGCAGTAACACGCGTCCCTCTGTCACTGTTAATGCCATTCGGGTTCACATCCTTCATGAGATATTTAACCATTCTTACCTGGAAGGAAAGCTTCCACCCATTTGGAAAACATATCCACTATGACAAGCAGGTATTTAAACACTGTTTGAGGGCACATGGACTAAGTCAATCTGCAAATCATGAAAGGGTCAATCAGCGACAGGCAAATGATCATACTTGGCCAATAGTTTAGCATTATTATTCTGTAGGCAGACCAGGCAGCGGGAAACTAGCGCGTGTGCTGCCACAGCGAAGTCGGGAGCATACCAACTTTGTCTGACTGCATGTATCATTCCCCGTCTTCCTGTGTGACCAACTCCATTGGCAGCCAGTGCGAAAACATGCAGATGTGATCGGGGGCAGATAATCCTACCATCCGGGTGTTGTACTAGTCCCAAGCTGTCTGCTTCCTTAGCCCCTATATGTGCCCAACTATCTTTCTCGGCCTGAGGTGTGTGCCACTGAGCGGCCACTAATCCACCCGCCTCTAGCTCTAAAGCATCTTCTAAACATCCCGTCTTGAGAGCTTGCGAAACATATACAGTGGGGGTTAAAGCTGCTCGTTTGACAGCTTGGTCAGCCCGCGCATTCTCTCGGGATATTGGATCGCCCGTAACAGTATGGATTGCACACTTAATGACAGGCATAGCAGAGGGAAGCATTATAGCCAGCAGAAGGTTGTTGATGAGCAGGGCATGTTGAAGGGGTCGTCCAGAGGAAGTAATACATTCTCTATGTTTCCATCGCTCCAAAATCATGGACTACTCAAAAGCATAGCTGGAGTCAATGTAAATATTAACAGACTAACTGTCAGCTAGAATAGCCGGCCCTGGTGAGGCACAGTCCCTTCCACAGCCGATTGGAGGGTATAGAAAAATGTGCAGATCACATATCTGGCGAACATTTGATAGTCCGAGGGCCGAAAAGTGGAACTATCAGGAAAGAGAATCATGTCTAGGTTGTCTAACGGTGTTTCAGAGAGATCAGTGCGGGAGTTGACAATAGCTTGGACTACGTTCAAGCAGTCTTGGTCCACCTCAGGTGGGTCATAGGAGGTTGGGAGAAGGCGAGCCGGGTTCATCGCGGCTGCGCGTTGCAATGTAAGGTTAGTACGGGATAGTTAGATAACCTCGTAGCCAGTTCCCTGGATGATGTAAAATGTTGCGTTGCTGCTGAGTTTAGCAGCAGGGAGACCGAATGAGGCACAAAAACAGTGCACGGATAATCCATCACAACACGTGTGGACTTTTCTGCTGTTACAGCGGCGGACGCCACATCACGCAAACAGGCCAGCATTCCCCTTACAACAGGTGGTAACTGCACAGAACGAAAGGCTACAGTGCGCCGGAGATCCCCATGCATCTGTTTGAAAATGGTGGAGGCATACCCCTCTTATTCGTATACATAAAGCTGAAACGGCAGCGTATAGTTAGGTGCGCCCAGAGCAGGAGCTAAAGCCAGGCCTTGTTTAAGTGTGTCAAAGACCCGTGACATCTCAAGCATCCATGTCACCTGGGTTGGCTGCTTTGGTGAGGAAGCCTCACGGAGAGGTGCATCAACAATACGATTGCCTGGGATCCAGTGTCTGCAGGAGTTCACCATGTTGAGGAAAGACAGCAGTTCTGTACGTGAAGCAGGAGAAAAGGGTTTGCCAATAGGTGCAACGCAATCTGAGATAAAGATCTGAAACCGTGCGTAAGCTCGTATCCCAGGTACTTTTCTTTCTTCTGGCAGAGCTGCATTTTCTCCAGTGAGATTTTATGTCCATCCTGAGCAAGACAGTGGAGCAGTGCTGCCTTGTCCGTCATGCAAGTCGCAGGCGAGGCCGAGGACACAAGCAAATCATCGACATATTGGATCAAGGTACTGTGACCTGGCAGGCAGTAGTCCTTCAGGGTACGATGCATTGCAGAGGCATACAAAATGGGGCTCACAGTATATGCCGTGTCCATGTATATTGGCAACCCCCATAAGTAAAGGCAAAAAGGCACTGACTTTTGGGAGACAATTTAATGGAGAAAAAGACTGAGCAGAAGTCTATACCTGAAAAACAGGTAACGGTAACAGGAAGGCTAGTAAAGATTGCATTAGCATCCGGAACCATTGGACAGTAGGGAACAACGATGGCGTTAATCACCCTCAGGTCCTGCACAAGCCTCCATCGGCCTGGTTCACCTGGTTGGGGATGTGGAGTACCGGTGTGTTGCAGGGGCTTAGTAGGGACCAGGATGCCTTGTAGCAGCATGGAGTGAATAACAGGTTTAATCCCCTTGGCTGCAGCCGGTGACAGATTGTACTGACTTATAAACGGCAAGGCAGCTCCTGGTTTGACAGTCACCGTGTGTGGTGGAGGTGATAATACTACGCCCGCATGATTGGAATGTCGTGCCCACAATGACATTGTGGAAGAGCCTCAAGCAGCATAGAGCTGTCATAGGTCAGGGCGGGTGGTGGTTTCCGCCGGACAAAAACCGTAGGAACCGAGAAGAGACAGCAACGAATGCACAACTCTTCCTGTCCGAACTCAGCAAGCTGCAGGGAATCAGGGTCGGATGGGTCGAGGGGCCGAAATTCCCGGGGTTATTCCCGGAACTGGAACACCGTGGTCCCCAAATCCTGCGGGCTTGACGGGGCTTTAACTGCAACTGGGATGTAGGGGGAGGAGACTGTGTCAGAACGGAACAGTGGCTGCTGGTCGGCAGTAAGTAGGCCCTCCGCTGCCAAGCCTTGCTGCCCAACATAATAAAGCCCATTCAAGTGCAGGGCAGAGGGCAGAGCGAGGCAGGGTCCCACAAGGGCGGGGTAGGACAGCTTAGGTTAGGTGAAGTACGCCGCAGCACAGTAGAAGGCATGCAGAAAAGACCCGTCTGTCGGATCCAGTTAAGGAAGGAAATCGTGGGGAATGGCAGGGCATGCATTAAATATGCAAGACAGGAGAGAAAAGAAGCGTGCAAAGGGTTATTGGCGGACACCCAAGCATAAAGGGAGGGAGTGTGGCTAGGCAGGGATAACGGATTAACCATAGCAGCATACAGAAGTGACAAATTGGAGCCAGGAAGCGCCAACGTAAGCCCCAAGGGGATCGGTGAACAGAGGCATTAAGTTTGCGTACTGTTTTTTAGCCCCAAAAGGCCGACTGGGCAGGAAGGGGAAATTATAGGCCGGGCAGGTGTCGTGCGAGGACCAACACCAATAAGGATATGATCTGAGAGAAATTTCTCGAGGGGTACTCCAGAGATACCCACAGAGGGAACAGTATTAGAACTGACAGGAAGAGCCGCTGACGGAGGTATTGATGAATGGGTGACTCGGGAGTCCACCAGAACCGAAAATATATGGCCCTCCATTTCAACGTCCATCATAGCATTCTCGGACGGGGAGTGGGAGAGCCATATGGAACCAGCCTGCAAAACCTCCTGCATGCGGCAGCCATCGGCTTGTGGGGCAGGGGGGCAGGGGTCGGCAAAACAGTAATTGACTGGCAAAGGCTGCTGCTGCACCGGGTTGCCGCTGAGGAGCCCGAAAATGGGGTGAAGCGTGGCAGTCCCGTGCCCAGTGACCAAACTTCCCATTCGACCTGCATTGATCCTGTAGCTTTCTCCATCCATGCCGACCCCTGCCGGCCCCCTTCCTCGGGCCACTGGACTGATTCTGAAGACCTGCCTGAGTCAAGTGGGTAAATGACATCTCTTTCACTTTTTGGTTGTCGAAAACGCCCTGCTGATCCATATTAGTGAGAGACGGAAGGTATTGTTCCCAATTTTAGTTTACCAATCAAGGTTAACCAACTTAAAAGTCCGGGCATGTCAGGGCTGCATGCAATGAACAAGGGTCTGAGAGGCCAATCTGTCATTGGTGCGAGAAGGGTGCCCACAGAGGTCTCCCAAACTTCCTTGAAGCGAGCGAAAAAATCAGGGAAGGATTAGCCAGATTTTTGCAGACAGTGGGTGACTTCACCGAAATCTGCCTGCTGTCACGCTGCTGCCAAAATAGTGGGATGAACGTTGTCTTTAAACCAGTGTGCCCGCTACTCCCCATTGTCCCACATCTCTGCAGGGCATACCAGGGAGCCCTTGACAGATACCCAGCGAGGCACGTACGCAAAACACAGCAAAGTATTAACATCCTGTGGTGGTCAGTCGTAAAGATCACAGACCTGGACGAGCCAAAAATAGAGTGAAGCAGGAAGCTTAATGGGATTGGGAGCATCCTGGAACATAGCACAGACCTCAGCATGAGTTTAAGACATGTCAAAAGGGACGTCCCCAACCATGAGACGGGGAGCCTCAGTGGAGTAATTTGTCGTGTCCTAGGAGTGGAGAGTCATGCCTAAGTGGCTACTGTGCCCAGGAGCAGAACCGGCAGTGGAAGAGGAAGCAACAGCCTCCGAGCTGGAATCAGAGACAGTTGCATCTGAACAGGCTGGCCGACCACTAAGTTCCTGCGAAGCAAGTGAGGTATTGGGTTGGTGGGGAAGGGCAGCAGCTCCAGCATCTGGAGCAGCATCCCGACCTGGCAGCTGGGAGGCCACAAGTGCAGCAACTTCATCAAACTGAGATTCGGAGCTTGAGGTAGGCTTGGCAAGTTTGGAATACTGGTTGGAATAAGGTGGAGGAGCGTTATAAAGGGTATCCACAGGATCGGCGGTTTTCCGGGAACGCTGAGAGCGGTTTTTAGTCTTGGGGCACTGATGGCATTTATCAACTTCCTGAAACTTATCCAGAGAGCTGCGCATGTACCCCGTGTCCCAGGAGGGAACCCTGTAATCACCCTCAATGTTCACATGTCAGTAATCAATCTTATCAAACCAAAAAGAGCTCCCCTAAGGCCAATTGCCATTGGACAATCCGTACAGATCAGAGGTGAAAGGGATAACATACCGGCTTTCACCAGTCTCCTTCCAGACGGTGTCAGCCAGCGACCCCGGGGGAATGAGAGGGTCTCCTACCTCACTCTTGCATCGAACATATTCACAATATCGCTTTCTGATAGCACTCAAGAGGACAAATGGACGGGATCCAGCCTTCACAGCTGAGCAGGATTGACTGGTCCCGGGGTCCGGTTATTCAAGCTGTCCCGTAGATACTCGCAAACCCATTGCCCCAAATCGGAATCGCAAACAAACACCTGTAAACAAAGAAACAAAAGAACCAAAACACACAAAGACAAATGACATAACAGTACTAATAGCAGCGCCACAACCACTCCTCAAGGTCTTTACACAAGCAGTGTTCTGGGCCACAGACCATCTCCCGTCTCGCTCCGGGGGAACAGCCCGCGAGCTCAGGTCAGGTTAATATCAAAAATAAATTTAATGCGATCTTTCCCTTATTCTGTCTTGCCCTCAGGGGTTCAACCTGCAAGAATCAAGGCAGGAGCACGTGTGTGGCCAATAAAAATAATTTCAAGTGCCCCTTCATATTCTAACAGGCAACGGAAAACAAATTTAAAGCATTGTCGCTTACAAGACAAACTCCATAGTAAATGAAACTGCAGGTCCAACTAACCTCATAAAATAGAGGCCGAGACCACTACGCCAATTGTTGAAGAAAACGCTCGAGACTCGGATCTTGCGAACTGATTAGTTTATTTCACGATAAATCATGGGGAATTCAGCGTCCTAACTGTGACTCGTTGTTATTCCGAAGTACATCAGGATACTACAGGATTAGAGAGAAAACAGATAGGAGCTTATCGTTAATTACACAGTTTGGCATGCTTACAAGTTGGTACTAAATTAGAGGTTAGTCATTAAGTTCAAAACTAAAGCACAATTATGCATTCCACAAGTGGACAGTACAAATGCTATCACCACCTGTGCTAGCTACACAGATTGCTAACAATAAGCAGAGATATCCCTAGTTAGCTGAATGACTGTAAAGTGGCAATAACTCGTGAAGGAAGTGGGACTAATTGTAAGTATATGTCAGGTTGCTATAGCTTGTGCTAATCATTCAGCAAAAGGATGAAAAAAAATTGGCACCTTAGGAAGATAAGGCCTACCTTTCACATGACCTCAAAGTAAGGAATGCACAGCCAGCAAAGTTCTGGCTGGGGCCACAAAATGTTTTCTCAGCCAGATTAGAAAAATGGCTTCCAGGCAAATCATGTTAACTTTTCCCCAACAGTCATCATAAATTCGTAACAAATGTCAATGATTTTCTTGTTTTACGTTTCCAATATCTGCTGGAGGATGTGATTTTGGTTATCCTGGTCTCTGCAAATATCAGGACAGAATATTCAGAATTTCATTCCTGGACTGACAGGGATGGCGTTTATTACTTCATTTTATAGAAAGTCAAACAGGATAACATGCACACAGAAAACATATTCCTAGTGAAATGATACTTGTCCTTCATATTCTGAATATGTTGAACAGTTTGATGTGGACAGTATGTTTCCATTTATTGATCTGTGCAACATTAGTGGACTACATGGAACAGAGAAATATTAAAAAGATATATTATTCTTTAAAACAAAGCTGATTTATTTGACTTTCTTAAGAATATTAACACTTGTGACGAGGCTGGAATTTATTAACATCAGCAGAACAGATTCAATGAACTTGACTCAGACCGGGATATCATCAGGAGCAGAGTCAGAAACAACAAGGCATGTGCTACTGCTGTCAGTGCTCCAGAACTTCAGACTATTGTTCACAGACATGGAGATTGTTGATTTTAGATTATTAGCGATTAAAGTTACTATATATGTACAGTTGCCGATTTGCAACATGTTTCTAACAATTCATAGAGTTTAAGAATGAACCATTTATCTAATTATCAAATAAATGGCATCGAAAGAAAGTATACCATTGCGACAATTGAAATTGATTCACTAATACAGAGGAAAAACTGTTGGCAAAAATTGCATTCATCTTGTGAATATTGTGGGGCAGCCTCCTGCTGTGCAATCCATTTTTCGATCCTATTCTAATATATCCCATTCACATTCGGGTCTGCAACATGAAATACCCTGCTTATCAGATCGGATTTTTTCAATGCTCATGAATTACCTGACCCCTTTTGTCCAAAGGCTATTTGACACAGAATTTTGGAAAGTTAACTGCTGTTGCAATACCTGTTGAAAAATAAATGCATACGACAAGGTAAATAGCAGCAAAACGTTATAATTAGGAAGCACCAACAGAGACTAGGAATGTGCCAGTTGATTGGTCTCACCGCTCCCGCTGCTGCTGAAAACGAAGGCCTCTGACTCTCGAGGTAAGTTCTTTTAGGGGGAATCTTCCCTTCGCGACAGCCCCTTTGTCATCGCGCTCATTGCTCCTGCTGTTGCTGAAAATGGTATAAGAAGTCACAATCAGATCAGCCATGATCCTACTGAGTCGTGGAGCAGTGCTGTTGGTCAATCAACTTTTTTATACATTTCTGATTTTGGAGAGTGAGTTACCTCCTCCACTTCCTGTGTAACAGGATCCTGCGGGATCAATGGCCTCCACATTTTCCTGTATCCAGTCTGGAGCAGTTGAATGACTGCCTCCTGTTCCTGTGTCACGGGTTTGTATGCTGAAAATATGTTGCTGGAAAAGCACAGCAGGTCAGGCAGCATCCAAAGAGCAGGAGAATCGACGTTTCGGGCATGAGCCCTTCTTCATGAATGAGGAAAGTGTGTCCAGCAGGCTAAGATAAAAGGTAGGGAGGAGGGACTTGGGAGAGGGGCGTTGGAAATGCGATAGGTGGAAAGAAATCAAGGTGAGGGTGATAGGCCGAAGTGGGCATGGGGGTGGAGAGGTCAGGAAGAAGATTGCAGGTTAGGAAGGCGGTGCTGAGTTCGAGGGATTTGACTGAGACATGGTGGGTGGAAGGGAAATTAGGAAACTGGAGAAATCTGACTTTATCCCTTGTGGTTGCTGGGTTCCTAGGCGGAAGATGAGGTGCTCTTCTTCCAACCGTCGTGTTGCTATGGTCTGGCAATGGAGGAGTCAAAGGACCTGCATGTCCTTGGTGGAGTGGGAGGGGGAGTTGAAGTGTTGAGCCACGTGGTGGTTGGGTTGGTTGGTCCTGGTGTCCCAGAGGTATTCTCTGAAACGTTCTACAAGTAGGCGGCCTGTCTCCCCAATATAGAGGAGGCCACATCGGGGCAAGCGGATGCAAAAAATGATGTGTCTGGAGGTGCAGGTGAATTTGTGGCAGATATGGAAGGATCCCTTGGGGCCTTGGAGGGAAGTAAGGGGGGAGTTGTGGGTGCACGTTTTGCATTCCTACTCCATCGCACAACCCTCCAACCACAAGGGATGAACTGAGATTTCTCCAGTTTCCTCATTTCCCCTCCCCCATCTTGTCTCAGTCAAATCCCTCGAACTCAGCACCGCCTTCCTAACCTGCAATCTTCTTCCTGACCTCCCAGCCACCACCCCACTCCGGCCTATCACCCTCACCCTGACCTCCTTCCACCTATCGCATTTCCAACGCCCCTCCCCCAAGTCCCTCCTCCCTACATTTTATCTTAGCCTGCTCGACACAATTTCCTCATTCCTGAAGAAGGGCTCATGCCCGAAACGTCGATTCTCCTGCTCCTTGGATGCTGCCTGACCTGCTGCGCTTTTCCAGCAACACATTTTCAGCTCTAATCTCCAGCATCTGCAGTCCTCACTTTCTCCTCACTGGTTAAAATATTTAGATGCCCTTCTCCTGCTCCTGAATAATAGGCTCAAACAGCTATGCACTCTTGCAACATCTGTGGAATGGAATTGCGGGATTGAATGGCCTCTTCCCATGTCTTGTAGATTCAATTAACTGAAAACCTGTTTCCTGTTTCTGCAAAGCATCAACAAAATCTGCAAATTGTGTAATTGAGCAAGCACGCTGACTGGAAATGCTTTGGTAGGAATGAATTCAGAAGCTGGAAGGTTTTGTGGCTTTATTTTAGATTCAAGAGGAAATACAGTCTTTGAGATGCTTGGCATGAAAACAGACACTTTGGCCAAGTCGACGTGCCGACCAGATATCCTAAAATAATTTGGTCCCCTTTGCCACCATTTGGCAGGCATCCCTCTGAACAGTTCATATTCGTATACCCATCTAGTAAATACCCATCTAGTCTTGTAAATGTGGGAATTCTACCAGTTTCCACCATCTCTTCTGGTAGTTAATTCGATATGCAGACAAAACACTGTACGAAACATTTGCCTCTCGGGTCCCTTTCAAACCTTTCCTGTCTCACCTTAAATCTTTGTCCTCTGTGTTTGACTCCACTACCTGGGGGGAAAGGACCTTACCTATTAAAATTATAAATTCTCCCATGATTTTATTAAAAACAAAAGCTATAACGTCGCTGCTCAGCCTCAACTCTGCAGGAAAAGTGGCTCCAACTTATTCAACGTCTCCCTGTAACAAAACCCCACTCTCACACCCGGAATACCGGTAACATCCCTATAAATCTTTTTAGCATCCCTTTCTGTAGTTAGGAGACCAGAATTAAAGGCAGTATTACAAAAATGTCTTGAAAAATGTCCTGTACATCCGGGACATGGCATCCAACACTTGTAATCAAGCCCTGAGCAATGCAGGCAAGTGTCACAAATGCCTTCTTCCCTGCACTGTATAAATGTGACAGCACCTTCAAGGAACTGTCGAACAGTACCACAAGGCAGCATGATGACTCTGTGCTTAGCATTCCTGCCACACAGAAACAGGGATTTGGGGGACATTCCACACTTGGATGATAGCGTGGAGTTTGAGCATCCCCCACATCTCTGTGTAGATTCACTCTGGATGCTCCAGTTTATTTCCATAACACAATGATATGCAGGATAGTGTGGAATAGACATGCTAAGTTGCTAATCGTGCCCAGGAATACGAATGCTCGGTGGATTAGCATGGGAAATACAGAGACATACAGATAGCGTAGGGGTGTGTCACGTGTAATATTCCTCAGAGGATCGATATGGACTCGATGTCCCAATTTCCTGTTTCCACACTGTAGGGTTTCCATCATATCTACGAAGGTCTCGTTGCCTAACAAATCTCGACACGACCCTACCTATAAGTCATGCTTTGACTTGTTTTGCCAAAATGCAACACCTGACATTTATCTGCAATAAGCTCCACCTGTCAATCCTTGGCTCATCTAATCAAGGTGACATTGTACTCTGAGATAACATTCTTCATTGTCGACTACACCACCAATTTTTGAATTATCTACAAGCATACGAATCATTATTCCTGTAATGAAATCCAATGGACTTGTGTAAGTGACGCTAGTGGACCCACTATCAATCCTTGCAGTACACCACTGGTCAGAGACCTCCGTCCAGAAAACAAACGTTCACCCTCGCGCTCTATCCAGCCTTCAAAATAATTATGTAAAAAAATGGCTGGCTCCCGCTGAGTTCCAGGCCATAGAACCATTCGAACCAGTCTACCATGTCGAATCTTGTTGGATGTAGTACAGGAATCTATAAAGAGAATATCCATTGTACTGCATTAATCAATTTCTGCTTCACTTCAAAAAAAAATAAAGTTAGAGAGATGCAATTTCCATCCTACAAACCCGTCTTCTGTTCTTATCTTTCCAAATACATACAAAATATTACTCTCACAGTCATTTCTAGCACCTTAGGCAACACTTACGTCAGGCTCACCGCTCTATAGTTCCCTGTTCATTTCCGTACTTTCTTGAATAATATCAAAAACTTTAATGGCACTACCACTCCGATCTTTTGGCACCCACCCATGGCAATCGATGATGCAACCATATCAGCAAAGGGTTTCACAATCACTTCCCTGGCTTTCCACAAATTTCTGGGATACAAATGATTATGTCTCAGGGATTTCATATCTTTATGCATTTTAAGATGTTCAGCGCATCTCCTTGTCATACAGACACTCTCGCCAAGTTTACTCACTCTTGTAGCCTACTCCACAGTGAAACACTGAGAGGAAATACTCATTTCATGTGTCACCCATCTCATGTAGTTCCACACATAAAAAGTCTTGCTGATCGTTAAAGTGCCCTATTCACTCGAATTTGTCATATTTGCCATTAATCTATTTGCAGAATTTCTTCATTGCCTTGTTACGCCTATTCCCAAAGTGATACCATGTACCCAGTTTGCCAGCCTGATTTCTACTTTGACTATACTCCTCCAGCGATTCACTCGAACGCAGTGCCTCTGTCATATGCCTCTGTCTTTTCCTTGAGCAGAGCCTCAGTATCACTGCGGAGAAAAAATAATAATCGCTGATGCTGGAGATCAGGGTCGCAGAGTGTAGTGCTGGATATGCAGAACCGATGAGACAACATCCGAGGAGATCTGGAGAAGACACTGAAGGATAAAATATATTCCCTTTTGGAAGAAAACGCGTGTATCAGAGATAGACAGGGAAGATCATGTTATATAAAGTTCTGTGCGGCATTCTGCGAGGAAGTGACAAAGTTGAATGATGAGGGATGGATGTCGACGTTGCATACTTAGACTTTAGTTAGGTGTTACATCAATTTCCGAATGATAGGCTGCTGGAGAAGGTAAAGTTGCATGGGGTCCACGGTGTACTGGCTGGAAGGACAGGGAACTGTCTTGGCAACAGGAGACAGAGTCATAGTCGAAGAGAGATTTTCTTCAAAATAGAAACCAAAGAACAGTGTTGTTCCACGCGGATCCGTGCAGGGAACACTATTGTTTGTGACACATGTAAATGATTTGTAGGAACGTTTAAGTAGCCTGATTACTAAGCTTGCAAATGTCACTGAGATTGATGGTGAATGGGACTATCACAAAGTACAGCAGACTATAGATCGATTAGAGAGTTGGACACAGTTTGGCAGATGGAGCTCAATCCACGCAAACACGACGTGATTCTTTATGGAAGATTTGACACAAGAGCGAATTACACAGTCAATGCAAAACTCCTGGGGAAAATTGATGTATGGAGCGTTGTGGGTTTTCAGGTCCATTGTTCCCCGAACGTGACAATGCAGGTCGATAGCGTGGTAAAGAATGCACACAGAATTCTTTCCTTAATTTGACATGGTTTTGAGTACAATTGTCGCCAGGTCATTTTACAGTTGTATCAGACTTTGGTTCGTCCACGTTTGGAATACCGCGTACAGTTCTAGTTGTCATGTGACCAAAAGGATGTAGATGCTTTAAAGAGAGTGCTGAGGATTTTCACTAGGATATTGCCTCGTACGGAGGGTGCTAAGTATGAACAGAGGTTGAGTAGATTACCATTGTAGTCATTAAGAAGAGGAAGAATCAGGGAAGACCTGAATGAGGTCCTCAAAATTTGGAGAGATATTGACAGCGTGTTTAGCAAGAAGCTTTTTTTCCGCAGAGTTGGGCACACAATTGCAAGGGGTTACGAGCTCAAGCTGTAAGGGGAAAAGTTTAGGGAGATATGCGTGGAAAGTCCCTTATGCAGAGGGTGGTGGGTGCCTGGAATGCGTTGGCCGTAGACATGGGAGGGGCGGGCACAATGTAATTCTTTTATATGCATCCACACAGACATATGAATGGAGAGAGACCAAAAAGATACAGAGCTTCAGAAAATCGGCGACAGATTTAGATAGAGTATCTATGTCAGCGCAGACTTTTGGTGGGGGGGGGGTGGGGGGGGGGTGTTGGGGCGGCTGAAGGGCCTGTTTTTGTGATGTGATTTTATTTGTTCTTTCTGCTTGGATTCATTGAGTGAATACCTTGTGCATGACATCATTAAATGCAAGGATTGGTACATAGTGTTCCTATTAGTGACACGAACAAGTTTGCCAGGTGTAGAGAGTGCTGCATGACAAGAAAGATTGCTTTTGACGAGTGGGGTGCTGGAAAGGCACAGGCGATGAGGCTGCATAAGCAAAGCAGCAGGACCAACGGTTCGAGCATAAGCTTTTCATCAAGAATGAAGGTGTGAAAAAGCTGTCGAAAAGAGAAAGACATCGGGTGTGGGGCTTGGGACAAAATAACTGAGATTGTGATAGAAAGATAACGTTGGTCTCAAGGTGATAAGTTAAAGACGAGAGTGGAGCAGATAGGTGGAAGTAGGATGGACAGGTTGGACAGGTCAAGACGGCGGTGCAGAGATGGAAGTTTGGTTCTAGGATAAGGTAGAGGAGGGGAAATGAGGAACTACGTGAAATACATATTGATCCCATGTGGTTGGAGGGTCACAAGACAGAAGATGAAGAGTTCTTCCTCCAGGTGGTGGGTGGTAAGGGTTTGGCGGTTGAGAATCCCCAGAACCTGCATGTCCCTGGCGGAGTCGGAGCTGGATATAAATGTTCGGCCATGGAACGGTGGGGTTCTTTCGTGCATGTGTCATGGAGATATCCTCTGAAGCGTTCCATAAGTAGGTTTTCTTTCGCTCTAACGCGGAGATAAAAACATCTAGAGTAACGAACACAATAAATGACGGGTGTGGAAGTGCTAGTAAATTTCTGACTAATTTGGAAGGCTACTGTAGGGCTTGAGACGGAGGGAAAGGGATTCGGGAGGATGCAGCTTTTGCAATTCTTGCCCTGACCGTGGAAGACGTCTAGACTGCAGGGTGGGTTGGTGTGGGGCATGGACCTAACAAGGGATTCACGGAGGGAATGTTGATCTGGAAACGCAGTTGGGAGTGGCGAGTGTAAAATATCTCGAGTGGTAGGGTCTGTTTGTAGGTGGTGGCAATAGCAGAGCTTAATGTGATTACTCTACAGGTTTGTGGGATGAAAACTGAGTACTGGGTTGCTCTTCCTTGTTGCAGTTGTAGGGCCAGATTTCAAATGCGGAGGTGCAGGAAGTTGATGATAAGCACTAGAATGTTTCATCCACCACGTGGGAGGGGAAATTGGCATCAGGCTCAGTGGAGTATAATTGTCTGGATTATCCGTGTTACCATTCTTAAAAAGTGAATAACTTTAACAATTCTCCAATCCTCACTCGTACTAAAGAATATTGAAAAGTTATCTGTTAAACCCCCAGCTATTTACTCTCTCGCCTCCCTCAGTCCAGTGTGATACATCGCATCCAGACCTGGGGACGTGTCCCCTTTACTGCCTTTTAGAAAACCCAACATTTCCTCCACCTTTATGCCGACTTCACCTCGAGTAATTCTAAATATTTCTAACCTCACCATCCGCCTTTTCACTGTCCTCAGTGAATACCGATGCAAAATACTCATTAAAAATCTCACCCATTTTCTCTGACTCCCACACGTAAATTTCCTCCTTTGTCCTTGAGTGAGCCATTCCTTTTTCTTGTTACACTCTTGCTCCTTATATATGAATAAAAGGCTTTGGGAATTGCATTTACCCTGTTGGCTAAACATATGTCATGACCCATTTTGGCCCTCTTAATTACTCGTTTTAGATTGGTCCAATATTCCAGATTGTCATCCAAAACTTAATCCGTCTTCAGTTACTGAGACCTTTTGGTCGCTTCCTTTTTCCTCTTTGATAGTCTCACAATTCCACCTGACATCCATGGTTCCTTAAACTTTCCATTTCTATCTCTCATTTTCACGGGAATATGCCTCTCCTAAACTCTATCAAATTCTCGTTAACACCCTCCCAAGCATCATCCCTTAACCTTTCCATTTCTATCTCTCATTTTCACAGGAACATAACTCTCATAAACTCTATCAAACTCTCCTTAAAAGCCCCCTAAACATCAAGTATGAATTTAATGTCAAGCAGTTGCCCTATATCAGTTTTCATAATGACTGATGCCCTAGTCCAATTTTCCCAAGAGGGTGCCCTACTCTAATTCTCCCATTCAATATTGTCCTGCCTCAATTGTCCCATTTACTGCAACGCCGCACCATGTCTCCCGCTATCTGATCCACTGCTCCAGATTTTCATAGTTAGATATGCCTTTGCCCAATTCTTCCATTTATTTGCTTTCTGCAACGACTCACCCCCGCTCGAATTCTTAAAGTTTACACAGCACCAATGCCCCAATTTGTTTGATGCACGAATTCTTCCCTACTTCACTACCATTCCCACACGACCCACATTATCAGCATCTCGCCCAATACCCACCCTTTAGTGCCAAAGTAATTTTACACCCATAACATCGACTTTTACACCTCCAGATGTTGTCTGGGATTTTATGTTCTTCCACCCCCCGCCCTTCCACAAGTTCCTCAGCAGATGTCTCAATTCCCCGTGGCAAACTTCAGTGCTAACACTGCTCTGTAAAGTAGAATTCGCCTCATACCATGTAAGTGCGCAATAAGCATCGTATATTGTAAGAAGGTCTCTCAAATCTTTCCGTCCAGTCATTTTATTTAGATGTTCCGTCATTTTATTCTTGCCACATTTTAGAAACAGGCTGGGATATACACAAAGCAGTAGTGTTCTCGCACTACTCCCACACACGAGGAAGAAAGAGTATAAAGAGTGAAATATTTACGACCAATCCCTCAGTAAACATCATACATTTCATTTAAAGTGGTATGAAAAGTGATGCCAGGAAGGTGCTGACTGAACCTGTTTGTTCGATGACTGTGATTAATATCATCACAGTAGAATCTAAATATCCGAAAGAAATGTTTCCATCTGTAAATCATAAGTGGGCTCTGTTCACTGTGTAATCCATAGTACAAGTTGGGGCATCACCAGCAGTACTAACAGGGATGAGCAGCTCGAGGGAGAGGGGGAGGATGGATCAGAATCTGAGAACATTGGACTGGAATACTCTAACAATGGAACATAATCTGAGGAAAATAGAGTGGAATTATCCATAAAATAGAAAGGGGTTTATTCGATTACGTTTGGGTTCTTTCAGCATATTATTGGTTGTCATTATCATGGCATATCTATTTTGCTCTTCGCCTTATTCAATATTTTTATTATTATATCCTTGCTATCGTTGTTGTTCCTGGTAAGTCTCACAGTTCAAATATTATTGTTATAAACATTATGACTGCATTACAGTTCTTCCATTTTTTTCCAATCCTTGCAACAATTATTGCTCGTGATGAGACTCTGAATTCAGATATGCATCATTTAAGCCACTGCTAACTACACGAGTGAACTAGCTCATTCACTGTCTCTCTTTTTGGACCTGGCACTGTCCGGCATGGTCTCGACTCAATTCAAGTTGTGGACCAAAATTAATTGTATCATTGCTCTTATGATTGATGGACTGGGAACACAGTGATAACTGTCTTCTGTCTGATGACAAACTCCATTTCCTCCCGCTGACTCAATGCCATCCCTGGCCAATATTTGAGGCTAAACTGATGAGTCACAACTATGGTGATCCTTTTGCCCATGACCTGATCACTGACACCATTTCTAGTTGTAACGATTATCACATCCAGAGTAAACGTCACTAGTTCATCTCATCTGCTGTTTGATTCTTGCGCTATGAAATACAGTCTTACTGATGCCATTATTCTGTTGCTAACACTCCGAGGTTCAAACCTGCAAAAGCAAATTTCATTCAATGTTCCACGTTTTGTATCCGAACTCAAACAGAATCCTATCCATCATCATTCCTGTGCACACTGATCTATATTATTACTGGATGTGGCAAAGCCTTTAATTTGATATTCTCAAGCATTTTATTTTGTAGTTCCATGAAAGCTCCCTCAGTCTTTATCTGTCGGTTATCTAAACTGCACTCAGTTCTTCACATTTGAATTGATTTCCTCAGAGTGTATTCTTTCACTAACATTTTCACACTGGACGATCTCAACGAGCACGTAAGCACGTTGACACACACACCTTCCCGAGTACTGTTCACATGTCCTGTTCAAATGGACATTTAGAGACGTAAATTATATGTGAAACCAATTTACTCACACTCAAAAAGGGCAGCATATCTTCCCGTGCAAGACAGTATTCGAAAATATGTATAATCCCGACACGTTAGTGAAGTTTTGCAATACTCCCCATATTTGACAACACACGAGTATAGTCTGCACAGCTCTCCAGGCCAGTCGGTCAGTGACACAAGGAATCCACTTGAGTATTAAGAGAAATTATTGTAGAACATAGAACATAGAACAACACAGCACAGAACAGGCCTTTCGGCCCACGATGTTGTGCTGAACATTTGTCCTAGCTTAAGCACCCATCCATGTACCTATCCAATTGACGCTTAAAGGTCGCCAATGATTCTGACTCTGCCACTCCCACAGGCAGCGCATTCCATGCCCCCAGCACTCTCTGGGTAAAGAACCTACCCCTGACATCCCCCCTATACCTTCCACCCTTCACCTTAAATTTATGTACCCTTGTAACACTCTGTTGTACCCGGGGAAAAAGTTTCTGACTGTCTACTCTATCTATTCCTCTGATCATCTTATAAACCTCTATCAAGTCACCCCTCACCCTTCGCCGTTCCAATGAGAAAAGGCCTAGCATTCTCATCCTGTGGAGAGGGTGCAGAGAATGGTGAACCATTTGATAAAGTTCCCCGCGGTAGGTTCATTCATAATGTCAGGAAGTATGGGATATAGGGAGAATTGACCATTTGGATTCAGAGTTGGTTGGCTGACAGAAGGCAGAGAGTGTTTGTAGATGGAAGGAGTTATACCTGGAGGTCGGTGATGAGTGGGTTCTCGCAGGGCTCTGTCCGTGGGCCTTTGCTCTTTGCAGTTTTTTATAAAAGACTTGGATGAGAAGGTTGAGCGGTGGGTTAGCAAATTTGCACATGACACAAAAGTTGGACTTGCCGTTGATAGTATCGAGGGTTATTGCAAGTGCAGCGTGACATAGACAGGATGCAGAGCTGGGCTGAGAAATGTCAGATTGAGTTCAACTTGATAAATGCGAAGTGATGCATTTTGGAAGGTCGAATTCGAATGCTGAATATAGGATTAAAGACAGCATTCTTGTCAGTGTGGAGGAACTGGGGGATTTGGGTGTGCAAGTACACAGATCCCTCAAAGTTGTCACCCAAGTGGATAGGGCTGTGAAGAAAGCATATGGTGTTTTGGCTTTCATTAATCGGGGATCGAATTTAAGTGCCGCGAAGTTTTACTACAGATGTACAAGTCCCTGGTGAGACCAAACTTGAAATGTTGTGTCCAGTTCTGATCGCCCTACAATAGCAAAGATACAGAAGCTTTGCAGAGGGTGCAAAGAAGGTTTACCAGTATACCACCTGGATTGGAGGGCTTCCCTTCTGAGGAACGGTTGAATATGCTTGGACCTTTCTCTCTGGATAAAAGGAGGAAGAGAGGAGACCTGATCGAGGCAAACAAGACTGTATCTAATGACAGGAATAGATACAGTCAATAGCCAGAGGCATTTCCCCAGGGCAGGATCGACTGATACGAGGGGTTATGGTTTTAAAATATTAGTGGAAAGGTAGAGAGAAGACATCAGACGTAGGTTCTTTTCGCAGAGAGTTGTGATTGCATGGAATGCGCTGCCAGTGATGATGGTGGAAGCAGAATCATTCGGGACATTTAAGCAACTACTGGACATGCACATGGATAGCAGTGAGTTGAGGGGTGGGTAGGTTAAGTTATTATATTTTACAATAGGATTAAACCTCGGCACAATATCGTGTGCCTAATGGCCGGTTCTTTGCTGTCCTTTTCTGTGTTCTATGTTCTAAAGAACCAGGCATCCAACTTACGTGATCATGCTGTTACTTTAATAATTTTTTTCTTCTTGTTCGTTTTGTTAAGAGAGGTACTAAACAGAGAGATCCCGAACTGGCCACTGAGAATAGCCGAAGTAAATAACTTAAGAGTTTTTTTTTGTTATGTGTAATGGCGGTAACAATATATCGGGGTGGCCAGCTCTAAAAAATCAGGATTTCTCGTTTTTTTTCATCTCTGACAGTCACGAGGCACTTTGGTTCACAGAAGGGTTGGAACCTGTTGTGAATGAAGTCCGCAGCTGTTGTTATCGCTGAACTCTGTCTTGATGTTGCTTCATCCTGTGTTGGCGAACTACAGCAAGACTTTGTGCCTGAATGTGCCTTTTTGGCAAGGGGTGTGCTTGTGCGATGCTACTATAGTGGCGCCGTTAATTAGAAGAAGATACTGTATCTATTATTCAGTTAGATTCTCCAATAGTAAAGTTATTCTCAATTCTTCTTCCTTTTGTTTATGTTTTCAGTGGAGTGTTTTGAAGAAATTGTGTTTTGCTTAATGTTGAGTGGTTTGACCACTCGCACGACATGTGAAGCACCCACTTCACTCCTACGTTTGTAATAAGTAAAAACTGGCTTCCATACTCCCTTCATAAAGTATTTTGTGGCGGTCTTGTCTGGTACAAGCGCACTGAACGTTCTTGTCCGGTTCAAAATCCATAATTCAAGTTGTCTTTAGGATTGTTGGGCTTGAAGGCGGCGCGTGGAAGGTGTTAATGCGTTTTGTTCTGGATGTTGAATGCGTTGAGTTTAAACATTGCTCTGTTTATTAATCAACTAGGATAAAGTGAGGAGTGCCGAAGCTGGTGATCGGAGTCATGATTGTGGTGCTGGAAAAGCACAGCTGGTCAGTCATCATGCAAGGAGCAGAGAATTAACAGTGCAGGCAAAAGCTTTTCAACCAGCACCACACTCTCAACTTTGTGAAGTACTGGTTATGTTCGTCGCTTGGGGTCTGCTGGGTTGGAAGAAGTGACTTTGGGGGCTTCACAAAAGACAAGCAACGCAAAACTATTGAAATTAGCAGACAAGCTGAAGTTGAGCTTGCCTCGGGTTGTGCGAACAAGCGAGACAATTATAGCAATAGCTTGACATTTAAGTTGGTGGATACACATTTGGAATCTTTGGAAATCTTAAAATTCGGTGTAGATGATACAATTGAACATGAAATGGAATTGAAACAGTTTGTATTTTGATTAAAAGCTGAGTTAAAATAAAATGAGAGGAAGAAGAAAGGGAGTAAAAGCGATCAAAAGCAGAAACAGCGAGTAAACGTTCGCAATTAGAGTGGAAAGTTGACTTAAAGTGTTGAAGCAGAAGGTAGAATGTAAGTTGAAAGAGTGTGATTTTGAGGATGAGCAAACCAATCGTATGCAAAGGCCTGATGGGGAACTATTCGAACAAGAAGGATTTAGACGCCTATTTCATTTCCATTGAGAATGTGGCTAAAAAAATGCAGTGCCCAGTGACCATGTGGATTTGGTTGATCCAGCCAAAGCTGGTAGGTAGTGCTCGTGAGGTAATTGCGTCATTATCAAAGGAGTTATCGAGAGAGTATGAGGCAGTGAAGTAAGCTGCATTTATTGTGTATGAGCTTCTGCCAGAAGCCCTCGGACAATGTTTCAGGAGTCTAAGGAGTGACCGGAGTTAAACATGCATTGAATTTGAAATGATCAAAGTCAGTTTCACAGGTGAATAAAGAAATTAAAAATAAATCAAGCATATACACTCTTAGACAGTCTCTTATTTTGAAGGAGTTCAAAAATTCACTTCCTGGGGCCATGAGGACTCGTGTGGAAGAGCAGTGAGTTTAAATGGCAAGATGAGAAGCTGAAATGGCTGATAATTTTGATTTGGTGCATTAATCACAGTTTGGCGTCTTTGAGGGATTGAGAAGAATGCGTGTGATCTTTCTGAATTGTACTTGGGAGAATAAGGTGTCCTGACATAGGACAACAGTAGCAAGTGTAGAGGTTAATTATGAAGAAGTGCAAAGATATGCAAATCTTTGATGCTGAGACATGAGAAGATGCGTTATTCAGAAGGACTATTGGAGAAATGAGAACTGCTCATCTGTGCAAAGTGAGGTTGGGGTGTGCGGTGAAATCATCAACAGAAACGTTCCACAATCGAGAATAAGTGCTTGACCTTGGTGTTGGCGTTACAATATTTCAGTATTTAATTTGCCAATAACGTGCCTGACAAAAAATCTATGCTCTCATCATAAACCCTTAATGTTTTTGGAGGTATTAAGGAGTAAAAATTGAGTCTGTTTAGATAGAGCTGTGTATTGTCACGATTCAGTTTGAAAATTATACAGGTGACAGTTCGAGAAAATGTAATTGCCGACATGTTATTGGGACGTGCATAAAGAAAGACAGAGGCGTTGGGTAGCAGGAGTCAACAGACTGAAATAGAATGGAGCTGTGAATATTTACACACTTATATTTGTAGTGTAGTATACTAATACACTAAGAATAAGGTTTTAAAATATGTCAACTTTGTATATTGAAGTTTCATTTTTCTAAAGGGGAGGTGTGACGATACTGTTATTTTTCACTGAGATAATTTTTCTTTCAAGAGAGGTCTGTAATGCAGTGATGCTGAAGTGTGACCTGGAAACGGCTTAAGTAAATAACTTAGGAGACCTCTCGGTTTTATTAAAACAGTGATAATAATGCAAGGGCAGTGGCCAGCTGTCACAGACTCGGTCTTCTCGTTTTGCATTTTAAATGCAGCATTCCGAAGCTGCTTTTTTCACAGAAGAGTGGCAAGCTTCAAAACATGACAGCTAGCGCCTGTCCTTTCTGAGATCGCTCTTGATGTAGTTTTCTCGTGTATTAGAGAGGTGCCTGTAAGAACCAGTGCTTGAAGTTACATTTTTGGCAAGTGTTTTATTTATGGGAATTTACTGTATTGGAACAGCTGATCAGTAGAAGGCACTGTACTTAATGCTTGCCTAAGTGTTCCAATATACAAGCTCTTCTGTACTGTTCTTCCCTTTATTTATACTTGATCCAGAGTTTTTAAATAGATAATGTTTCGCTTAAGGTAGAGTGGCTTGAAGATTTGGAATAAATGCTAAGCACCCATTCCACATCTACGTTTACACTACGGAAATGTTAGTGTTTAATCAACGCTTGTAACATAGTTTGATGAGTCTGGCCAATCCAAAGCACTTGTGCCTGGGGAGCCTCTGACTGACGTCTGTTATTGAAAAGTTAACGGAGGTGCTGGGAATGGTTTATTGGAGCTTGTGCTGTGAGCTGTCTTCAACACTCAGGGAGACGTGGACATTCGGTGACACACCTCTGGGTGGAAAATAGCGACTGTAGTTACAACATAGAAATCTGTTACATGAACAACAAATGGTACGGAAAGAGATTTGTTGCATCCATGCTCGATTTGTCAAACAAACCTTCGAAAGCTACACTTAACTCAGGATCAGAGTGAGAAGGTTCCGTGATTGAACAAGGAAAAGATCACAGAGCGGTGTCTCCTTCTTCAGCAGGACTTGCAGCTTCACAGAAGGTGGAGGACGGGGATGTCAGTGACTGTTAGAATCACAGCTTCATTAAGCTCCTATGATCTGGAACTTACAAGATAGGAGTGGGGCACATAACCATCATTTCACAGTATATAACTTAGAAAATAGAGACGTACAGCACAGAACATGCCCTTTGGCCCCTGACATTGTGCCGAGGATTAATCCTAATGTTAACAAAAAAAACTTAACCTTCACATCCCTGAATTCACTACCATCCATGTGCATGTCCAATAGTCACTTACGTATGTCGTCAACAAAGTCATAATTCAGTCACAGAGGCTATATATGTTGGATGAGATGAAGGCAATATTTTTTCCACGCTCCCCACCGCCCACCCGATCAACTCACCTTCCCCCCCCCCTCCCCCATATTAGGCTCAATGCACACTCTCCGTCATCACTCTCCACCTGCAACCAACAACATCTAATTATTCTGTGTGCACTAAAAGAAACAGGGCCATTGGTAACAACAGTGAACAGACGATTAGGGTGATGGAGTAACACTTCCGATGTCTGAAAGATTCAGTGAAGGCGCCAATAAATACTGTGTCACTAAGCCCTTTAATCTCTCTCCATTTCAGTGATATACTGCCTTAAACAACTCCTGAAAAATGACAGGTAATGCAACACACAATGTTCTACCCGCCTAATTATTATCCATTGCCTTGACCTGTCTGTATCCATTTGCAGAGACCAGCTTCTCTTAATAATGTAAATTCCTGCTTATCTCATCTCATTCTTCTAAACCCCAGACTGTACAGGCCAGAACAGCTTATTCTCCCTACAGAAGACCAGTTGCTCATCTCTGGAATCAGTTTAGTAACCTCTTCTGAATTGTTTCCAATGCAACTACATCACTCCTGCAGTCATGCCAAAAATACAATGCAGAGTACTGCAGCTGCAGTGTCACTCATACCCTGCAGAGTTGCACCAATTATTCACTAGTTTTATACTATACTATGTCTCAAAAAATGCTGAAATTGCACTTGAGTTTGTCATTTCCTGCTGTACCGGCATATCACTTTTTTGTGATATGCATGAGGTCACCCAGATTCCTCTGCACATCAGAACTCTGAGGTTTCTTTCATTTGCATACCAAGTTGACTTTCGATTCCTCTGGTCAAAATTGATCATCCTGTACTTATCCTCATTAAATTTTCTGTGCCAAATGTTCGTCCATTCATCTGAAGTATTCATGTCTATTTTAAACTTTTTTTTACATCTGCAATGCATCGGACTGTTTTTCCACCTGTTTGATGTCCATCTGAACAGCTATCTGTACTGCTTTCTAACTCCTTATCCAAGTAAGACGATAGATGGCAATTAATGGGGGCTTGGGTTCTGAACTCAATTACACCCCAAAAATTGCAAACCATAAAACTACCCAAATATTGCATCTCTCTGCATTTTGTTGGTTCACCAAACTTCTGACGACGCGAAGAATTTTCTCCCAACTCCATGTCCTCTTTCTTTTCACAGCGGTGTCTTTCGTGCAGCATTTTATTCAATGCCTTCGAGATGTGCAGACACTTTACATCGATAGGATCTCGATTATCTTCTTTGCTTATTTCACTTTTTAAGAACTCGAGCAAATAAATTATTCATAAACCATGATGACTCCGCTGAATGATGATTTGGCTTTGCAAATATCCTGGTAATCATGAAATAGCAATCGATTCTAACAATTTCTTCTTACTGATTTTTCTTATCTTATGAGATCATTATTCGAGGTGTCAACATTTTCACAACTGCTACGTTTCTTTTCCTGTGTTCTTGTCTAACAGACACAAAGGTTTAAAATATCTGGTTGCTGCGCAAGAAGAATGAGTGGCCGAATGGACTCATTTTCTTCCTGTCTTACACAATGAATGAGCTGAATGTCCGCCTGGTGTTCCCCCATTATAGTCACAATGCCTGGAATATCCGGAGTAAGGGACTCAAGGTTTCCTTATCCTCTTCCTGATGATGCATGACAATTTTGAGGGCTTATGGTATCTACCTGCTGATATGTAATTGTTTATGGGACTGAAGGGTTTCGTCGTGTTCCTACATTACAGGCTAAAAATAATGAATGCTCTCCTCCTGCATCCCTGAAAGGAGATTGAGGGAATGTTTAGTCTTTTCTTGAATCAATACAACAGAAGATGGCTGAATTACCTCCTCCTTTCCATATACATTCCCCAATAGTTCTAGCTTCTTCTCCATTTCCAGTGCAACAGATTGCATGGGCTCAATTGCCTCCACATATTCTGGTGTAACAATGTCTTCTAGTTCCTGAGTTATAGACTTGAGGAGGCTGAACAGACTGTTCATGTTGCTGGGTAAGAGGATAGTGGTGCTGCATGGCCCACTCTGGATCCAGTGTTATTGGATCGAAGTGCTGATTGGCCTCCTCCTGTAACTGTCCATCAGGCTCCATGGGCTGACTAGCCTAGTCATTTCCTGGTATAACAGGTTCGGAGGCCTGAATATACTTCTGCTGTTCCAGGGCAACAGGCCCGCAAAGCATGATAGATTCGAATTTCGTGGTGTCATTGAAATGTGTTGCTGACTCCTTCCGATGTTCGATATATTAGAACGGCCATCTATCATGCTTGTAAAATCCAAGAGGTATTGTATCAAACTGATCACCCCTTCGTTGTCGCTTAAGAATGTCATTGCAGGAATCTTTTGAGGAATCCATCTCTGAGCTTAATCCAATGTCACAGTATTCTTTCTTCGGGAAGGAAATAACATTTGTACACACTACTCTGGATGTGATCTCACTAAGATCTTGTAAAGCAGCAGCAACATTTTGCCAGTGTGTTGCAAGGTTCCCACCCAGGTTAGCGCAATCTTAGTTGTCTTGTGTAATGGACAGCATTGTTGAAAATTCATTGTCTCATCCACCAGATAACGTGAGATCTGGTGAAAATATCATAACGAAGAAAAGCAGAAGAACAAATAGCGTGACAAGACGATCATCAATGCCTAGATAGGCTTCACCAAATATCTCGCTTGAATCTGCCATTATTCTCGCCAGAGACCACCCAGCTCAGATTCCACTGAGTCTGATAAGGTGGAACTGAGAAACAGCAAGGAGAAGCAAAAACTGATGGTAGTTGTATATCAAAGTAAAATTAACGGAAAAAAAGTTGGGCATATGATAAATCAGGAAATTAGACATGAACATTTGTGGGTACTGCAGAAATAATGGAAATGTAAACTGTGTTAACACACGTAAATGCTGATGCTGAGAGTGATTTTCATGAGCGTGTCTGAGATGGGTTGCATAAACCGTATAAATGCACAGAGTCATCAAGATGCACAGCACGGAAGCAGAACCATCAGTCCAACTCGTCCATGCCAACCAGATATACCAACTTAATCTCATTTGTTGAAACTTTATTGCTGGAACAGCACAGCAGGTCAGGCAGCATCCAGGGAACAGGAGATTCGACGTTTCGGGCACAGGCCCTTCTTCAGGAATAATCTCATCCCACTTTTCAGCACGTGGTTAATATACTTTCAAACCCTTCCTATTCATATACCCATCCAGATGTCTTTTAAATGTTTCAATTGTGACAGCCTCCACCATTTCCTTTGGCAGCTCATTCCATCCATACCTCACTCTCAGTCTAAGCATATGACCTACAGTTCGGGACCACGCCTCGCCCACCCCAGGGCAAGATCTTGTATATTTATCCTGTCTATTCCATTCATGATTTTATGAACCTCTATACGGTCACCCCTCAACCACCGACGTTCCAGGAAAAACAGCCCTCGCTGATCAATCTCTCCCGATAGGTCGAATTCTCCAACACTGGCAACATCCTTGTACATCTTTTCTGAACCCTTTCAAGTTTAACAACATGCTTCCAATAGGAAGGAGACCAGAATTGCACGCAATATTCCAATAGTTGCCTAACCAATGTCCTGTGCATCCGCAAAATGTTCAGAACGGAGCAAGAGATCAGGCTGCTTTGGAAATAGTATTTTGTGATCAGAAGTGCAAACTGAAAAGCTTGCTGTCGAGGAGATTTGGTTTAATACAAAACATTCTTTTACTTGAAATTACGATCAGAAACTTGAGTCAAGCAAGCCATCAAAGACTGAGGGGCAAGTTGGCGACAGTGTATTGCAAAGATATTTGCAAAAAAAAAAATTATGAAAAATTGGCGATATGTTTTATTTATGGAAACAGTGTAAGGTGCGTGTACGAAAGCGCAATTAACAAAAGAAAAAGGTGACTCAACAATTGTTGGAGAAAGAAGATAAAATTTGCATTAGATCAAAGGAAACGGCTTGTAAACATTCCAGAAATTGTGGATTCAGAGGCATGTAGCACCCAGCATGGAAAACCAGTAAACTGAGAAGAAAATCAATAAGAGAACATGAATACGAACTAAAAAGAAACAGAAAGGCTGCCAAAATTTTCTCCAGATATTAGAAAGGAAAATAGAACGTCTAATGTGGTTCAGTTAATGTAGAGACACAATAAGGTATTGTCACGATTAGTAACTAGGAGAATGTGACCGCTGGAGATGCACAGTCGAAAAGCGTGGTGCTGGAAAATAAAACGCAGCAGATCGGGCAGCATACACGGATCTGGAAAGTCGACACTTCGAGCAAAAGCCCTTCATCATGACTGCAGAGAGGGAAGGGAGCAGAGTGATCAATAAGGGGTAGGGATGGAGCTGGGTGCAAGATAGATCCGATGGGGATAGATGGAAGCAGCAGCAGGTGATGGCGGTAGGTCAGTGGAGAGGGTGAAGTTGATAAGTGGGAAGAAACGTTGGCGGGCAGGTCCGGTCAAGAGGGCGTTGTCAAGTTGGAGGGCTGGATCTGGGATGACGTGAGGGGTGACAGAAGATTAGGGATCCGGGGAAAAGAGTGATTCCAGCGAAACTAATCAGTTAATTTGTGTATGTCTTCATGGAGAAAGATCAAAAAAATCTTCCAGTAATACCAAATGAAATTTAACTTTTGTTGCTAAAGATTAAACTCGTTCAGAAGAGTGACTCGTTAGTGTTTGAAAACATTAGATGACCAGATGTTCATCATACGTGAATTTCGAAGGAATCAGCAATAGACATGTTGATTGCAGCGGAGATCACTGTGATATTTCCATGCACATTCTGCAAAGGCAGGACGCCATTCTGGACACTGGAGCATTGTAAATATAACCCACTGTTTGAAGAAAACGTAGAGTGGCGAAATAAAGACAGTTAACTTATCATGCACAGTAGGGAATATTTTGGAATCTATTTTTAAAAATGTAAGAATTGACATTTAGAAAATAATACCGACATTTTAACGAACGATAATGCATTTCTGAGAGGAAAACACATCATTGAAAAATCTTTATTTAAATGGTTTGAAGCCGATTTTTGTAGATTCGGAGAATGGAACACAAATGCATCTGGTATAGTTGGATGCTCAGAAAAATTTTTGTCAAACTCACACAGTGAATCAGCAAATAAAATGAAATAAAGGGTATTAGTATGAGCAGTTGGACACTGAAAGATAAAGGAGAATTTGATCTTCATTTTAAAGGAAATCAGAATAAATAATATGGATATCCTGCACCAGATGTATAGTTGGTTAGACTGTGCCCAGATTATTGCATACAGCGTCAGTGTTCAAATCAAAGAAAGAACATATGAACCACACAGGGAATGGAATGTACATTTTTCTGATTATTGCCTCAAATGGTAAGACTGGTTGAACAAAAAGCTCTGTCTATGTACTCTTGAGTTTCAAAGAATGGGAGCTGATCACAGTGAAAATTAGAAAATTCACACAGAGGGACTGACTAGCATAGGTTCTTGCTGAAGTGCAACAGACAAGATTATGGAGGATCCCAAGGTAGTATACATCGACATCAAGCAGAACAATTAGGGCGCATTACAAACCAAAGGGAAAATCTGTTTATAAAATTGGACAGCATTGACGGGTTGTTCTATGAGAAATTCAGACGCATTTTACTTGCGAGAAGGAGAATGCATGTACAGAAATCCTTAGTATGGGCTGTGAAGCTCTTCAGCAGGTTGATGTAAGATGTCAGCAGTGATTGCAGGCTTTGGTAAATTTAGATTTGTGAAAATCTCCTGGTCGGATGAGTTTTATCACATATTGCTTTTATAAGCACGAGAACAAAGGCCCTGACCCAATTTTTTATTGAGAATCTGTTCACAGGAGACGTGCCAGACCACGGGAGAACCACTAATTTGATTTTACTTCACCGGAAGCGGTGTGGAGAAAGACCAGGGAACAATGGAGCAGTGAGTATGAGATCAATGTTGTGGAAAACTATTGCAGAAAATAGGGAAAACCAAAATAAATCTCCACATAGAGAGGCAAACTTTGATCATGGATATTCAGATTTGGCATTTTAAGAGAAACATAATGCCAAACGGATGTGATTTAATCTTCTTTTTTTCCGAGGAGGTCGATTATATTGTTATTCAGCAAGGCCTTTCATACGTTCCTACTTGGGACACTGATGAAGAAAGTAAAATTTCATTGCATTAAGTGTAACGTGACAAGCAATATCCAATATTGTCCTCGTGGTAGTAGACAGATGGTGGTGGTAGAAGGCAGTTTGTGTGACTGGAGACGAGTGACCCCATTGCAAAACAGAGTTCAGTGCTGTGTCTCTTACTATTTGTGGTATTCATAAATAATGCAGATGAGAATGTGGAGGATGTTGGCGAAGTCTGAGAAGTAAATTTGTGGTTGGCACAAAGATTGGTCGAGTTGTTGGCAGTGAAGAGGAAGGTGTTATGTTACAGACAGATGTAGATGGAATGGTAAGATGAGAAGTACAATAGCAATTGGAATGTGACCCTGATAAATATAGACGCAGCGATTTGGAAGAAGGAATCAGAAAGGGGAGAATTTAACGAATGAATTCACGCTCGGAAGCTCAGGGCTGATTTTTTCCAAACACCCTGAAATGTGCATGGACAGGATAATAGTCAAGTTAATAAGTCATTGGCGAATCTAAGCGTATCCTTTAATCACTGAGGCATAGATTATCAGGGCTGTAAAGGGCGTTGTTTAGGCCAAGATAGAATATGGTTTGCAGTTCTGGGAACCTTAAAGAAATCATATGTCTGCACTGGAGTGGGTGCAGAAGAGATTCAACAAGATGTTCTCTGGGATGGAAGACATCAGCGGCGATGACAGGCTGATTGAGCTATTGGTTGCTTTTTGGGGGTGAGAAGGCCAATGGATGTGTGAATCAGCGGATAAGATGACGAGGACCACAGTCAGGGTGGATCAATAGCAGCTGATCATTTTTGTTAAAGCTCTAAGAACAAAGGAACCCAAATTTAAAGAGAAGTGATTGAGGTTCAGTGAGCATTTGAGGATTATTTTTCACATACAGGATGTTGGGGTGTGAAATGCATTTCATGAGAAGGGACATGTGGCAGATAATCTCACAACTATTAAAAAGTACGTGGAGGAGCACTTGAAATGTCATAACATTCATGGCAACGGGCGTGGTGGAGGAAAGTAGGACTAATGTAGATTGTACTCGTAATACTACAGACTCCATGCTTGGAGGGTTGTATTACTGTGGAAGGTCATTCATTAAACAGTTTCAAGAGAGAAGGTGATGGGTTTCTGAAGAGTGAAATGTAAAAGCTTCTTAAATTTTAGGACAACAAAGTGAAGTATTAGAGAAGACCATTGTAGCTTCCTTGTTGTTTGTAACCAGAAAATAGATAACAGGAAAATAGAAGGACGATGAAGCAACAAATCCCATTCTGTTTTCCCAGAAGGAAACATTAAAAAAATACGTTTAGGCAATAATAGGAAAACAAGGTTTACTGTTTAAAAAGGTGATATCATAAAATTAGTTAAGGCAAGTTTTTGCAAAATTATTTGGACTGAAATATGATAAACCCCAATGTGCTGATAATTTATATTATTGATTACTAAATGAGGTGGCCATGATAATGCCGAATTGTTTCATTTTTGTCTTCCAAATTCCTGATGATTCTGGCACTGAATTGACAGCAGCAAATAACCCCACTATTTCTAAAGTAGGCACGGAGACAGTGGGGGATCATAGTCTGTTTTCATTGAAAAGGCAGTCAGGCCAACATAAGAGTCTATTAGAAAGAATAGGTTGTCATGAAATTTTGAAAGTTAACTTAGTGGCTGGCACGATGGCTCAGTGACGAGACCTGCTGCCTGAGCGTCCCAGGTTCGATTTCAGATTCAGACGACTGTCTGTGTGGAGTTTGCTCATTGTCAGCGTGAGGTTTCTCCAGTTTCCTCCAACAGCCTAGGTGAATTAGCTATGATAAATTGCTCATAGGATTAGGTGCACGATTCAGAGGGACAATGGTCTGGGTGGGTTGCTTTTTGTTGGAGCGTTGTGGACATGTTGGGCCAAAGCTCCTGTTTCCACACTCGAGGGAATCTAATCTTATTAATTCATGAGTTACAAACATAACAATTCTTAATGCCAATTTACTAAGCACGAATCATAATTAAGAAACGTATTGGCAAATAAATGATGGAGAAGAAATGGTTGCAGTCAATTTGGATCTCCAAAATTTTTCATGAAGTCCCAAGTCCAGTGTGAAATAGTTGCATCTAATCTCATGCCATGGATCGGCGATAGGAGAGCTGACTGGAAACAGAGAGTAAAAACAAACAGTCTTTTTGTGGAGTGCAAATAAATGATGAGCAGGGCACTGCGGGATTGATGTTTGTGTCCCAGGTATTGAAATCGCATATCAAGCATTTGGTTAAGGGAATTAAATGCAATCTTTCTAAGTTTGTTGATTGCACAAAACTGCGATTGTGAGTGGGAGAGTCGGACATAAAGATGTTCCGCTGTAATTGAGACAAGTGGAGTGAATAAGCACATTGGTGGCAGGTGAACATTGATGCGGGTCGAGGTGATGTTGTGCACTTTAGTGGGAAACACGAACTGACAGCCGAACAATTGAAATGAGATTGATTGGAAACTGTGACTTATACTCCTCTGTATTGTTTCCTTCTGCACAGACCTCAGAGGTCCATTCAGGGCATCAGATCTGAAGCAAGACCTCAAAACTGAGAATTGCATTGGCACACTGAGCAGTGTATGTAGACCCACCAAGTGGATAACATTAACATTGACAAGAATCAGGATCTCCTTTTACACCAGTCACGAAAGTAGTATTGCATGAGCAGAAAGCAGTTATCAAGACTAATATATTGGCCTTCATTTCAAGTTGTTTTGACGATAGAATTAACGATGTCTTTCTGCAGCTCTATCGCGCCTCGGTGAGACATCATGTCGAACATTGTGCTATATTGTGTAAAGTTCTGATCTTCTTGCCTAATAAAGGACAAACCTGACATTGAGGCAGTGCAACGAAGGATGACAAGACTGATCTCGCCAAAGAGAGGCTTGTTGTGGGATCAGAGTTCGGGTCGATTGGGCCTGTATTTCATGGGGATTAGTAAAATGAGCGGATTTCTCAGTGAAACATATAATACTCTGACAGGGAGAGGTAGATTGGAAGCAGGGAGGATAATTCCCCAGCCTGTGTCGTTCTAAAACAAGGCAAAACAGTGTTACAACATGGCAGTGACAGTTTCTGTTAATTAAACCAAATACCCTGAAAAGCACAGCTCACCTTTTAATCTGTTAAAATATGAATGAGAGACAACTCCAAACTTCACCTATTTGAAGAAAATAATATCAAATTATATTTTAACTCCAAAAGAAAACATTAAATAGCAACTATTCACAACTTTAAGCATCCTTTCTCTTTAGTTCTTATTACCTGCCTTCAATCACAAAAGTATACTCTTTCAATGAAACACTTATTAAAATTATATCCTCTTAAATACAAAACCAAACAACAGATTTCATCTTCGGTGTTGTTCTTCTATCTGAAAATCTCCCTGTGTTGTCTTCTTTCTTTTTTACTGCGAATGTGCTTCATATGGAAAAGGTACCTTCGTTAAGCGTGACTCTATGTTTTGATCCCTCTCTGCATCCATGGCAATGGCTCTGTCTCATTTTCAAATGGCCTGCCTTTTTTATATCACCAACATCATATCGTGTCATTGGTTCGATGTTGGCAAGACCAAAATTTCATAGTCGATTGAGTATTAGTACCCTGAGGTATAATTTAAAATGATTGATTAAATTCGATTTGTTGAAACATCAACCGCGGCATATGGATGGGCATATGAATATGTACAGGCTGCTGGCCCGGTGGGACTAGATTGGGTTCGGATGTCTGTTCGGCATGGACGTGTTGGACCGAAGGTTCTGTTTCCATGCTGTACAGCTCTATGACTCTATCTTTTTCAAAGCCAAATGTCACATATATATTGAGCTTTCTCTTGTCAGCTCTCAATACGGAACAGCATTCACTCTCTCTTAAAGTAACAGTACTCGCTTAAAGGATTGGTTATTTTACCGTTGGAAGTGAATAGGTAGATACAACAGGGCAAGAGTATTAGCTGATCGAAAGACTATTATGGTGGGATTAGGCAAGTTTTAGGTTGCATAGGATAGGTAATGAAACTTCAGTGATTGGCAAAATTGAAATTTGGAAGTTATTCAAGAAACAGCTACTGCATGTCCTTGATAATTATTCACCTGTCCTGCAGGGAGGAAATGATCGAGCAAGGGAACAGTGGTTTACTAAAGAAGTTGCAGCACTCGTCCAGAGGAAGAAGAAGGATTATGTAAAAATGAAACATTAAGGCTTATTTAGGGAATTTGAGTGTGACAGTTTTGTAGGAATATCTTAAAAAAAGAGAGATAAGAAGAGCCAGGCGTAGAGGTGGGAAGTCATTGGGAGGCAGTATCAAGGAGAGTTAAAGAGTTTTCAATTGCATGACAGGAATAAAAGAACTACGAAAGTAAGATTAGAGCCCGTGAAAGACATTAGTGGGAACACATGGCCTGGTTCATTTCCAAGCACTAAATCCTGTGTGGCCTCCCCTCTTTTCAGCCCCTTGACATACTGTGTCAGGAAACCCTCCTGTGGACATTGGAAAAAACAACTGATCCATCCAACGTACGAGACTCGTAGCATTTCCGGTCAATGTTGGGGAAGTTACGTCCCCCATAATCATTCCCTTTTCCTTTCATTCCTACCCAGAATCATTTGCCAGTCCTCTCCTCTACCTCCCTGGAACTCTGCGGAGTCCGATAAAAAAAAAACTCCATGCAGTGTAATCTCTACTCCCCTGTTTCTAACCTCAGCCCATATTACCTCAGTGGACGAGTTCTTGTCAAAATTTCTTTCAGACTCCGTTATACAATCCTTGATCAACAGGACTACACCTCACCCCCTTTCACAGCCTTGCCAGTTCTTAATGAAACATCTGAACCCTGGAACCTGCAACATCCATTCCAAACCCTGCTGGAACCATGTCTCCGAAATGGCCACAGCATCGAAGTCGCAGGTATGTATCCATGCTGCAAGCTCACCTACGTTATTTCGGATACTTCAAACCAGCTTACTGTCTGACAGCACATTCCTGTGACTTTGAAATCCTGTCCCTGTGCTCCCTCCTGTCATCCCCCTGTGCAGTGGAACTACACTTGAGATTCGCATCCCCCTGCTGATCTAAGTTGCATCCAACCGAATAGCACCAGCAAATTTCCAATCCAGGATATGAGTACCCTTCTGGTTCAATTGAAGACCGTCCTGCTTGTACAGGTCCCACATTCCCCAGAATGAGCTCAAATTATCCAAGTACCTGAAACCTTCCCTCCTGCACCATCCCTGCAGCCACATGTTCAGCTGATATTTCTCCCTATTCCTTGCCTCGTTATCACGTGGCATAGGTAACAAACCAGAAATAACAACTCTATTTATTCTAGCTCTCAGCTTCAACCCTTGCTCCCTGAAATCCTGTCTTACATCCTTTTCCCTCTTTCTAACTATGTCATTGGTAACAACATCGACCACGACTTGGGGATGGTCACCCTCTCCCTTCAGGATCCCAAAGATATGATCTGACACATCACGGAGATGATACCTGGGAGGCAACACACCAAATGTGATTTTCGTTCGTTCCCAACAAAATTATCAGCCCCTCTAACTATTGAGTTCCTAATGACTAACACTCTCCACCTTTCCCTCCTTCCCTTCTGTGCAACAGGGACAGACACTGTGCCAGAGATCTGAACTGCACTGCATACCTGAGTTGTCACCCCGAACAGTATCCAAAACGGTACACATTTTTTCCAGGGAAAGAACATAGGGGATGTCTCTCCTGACTGTTTTTGGCACTTCGAAAACTCACACAGCTACCTTCGTGCCGAGGAGGAACTGCTTCCCTGTAACTCTTATCTATCACAGCCCCTGCCTCCCGAATGATCCGAAGTTCATTCAGCTCCCGCTCCCGAACACGGTCTTGGAGTATCGAGAGATCGGTGCAATTCCTGCAGATGTACTTGGATGTGAGACTAATAGCTTTCCTCACCTCAAACATAATGCAGGGGGAACATTTCTCTCTCTGCACGTCCATTCCTGCTCGTCCCCTTATCAGAAAGTAAATAAAGAAGAGAAGTCTAGACGATGTGCTCCTGGTGTTCAAGGTTAGAGAAGGTGGGTGGGTGGGAAAGTCAACAAGGGTAGGATCTCGGGTTGAGAAAACAATCATTCATACAGCGGGACAGAAATGTAAAATTTATTTCCTTTCCCAGAAATTTCTGCTCTCTGATATCAAGTATACAAGGTCAGATCAATGACTCACCACTCCCGACAGGCCCCTGGTACAAGCTCCTGCCCTTCGAGCTGCTGCTGCTGAAAAATAGAAATGGAGGAGTCCCGCACTCGAGTTAATTTTTTGAAGGTTCAAGTCTGTGCTTCACCGCTCCCGACAGGCTCTTGGTCCAAGGTCCCGCTCTTCGCGCTGCTGCTACTGCTGAAAGACAGAAATGGAGAACTCACGCGCTCGAATTAAGTTTTTGAAGGTTCAAGTCAATGACTCACTGCTCTCGACAGACCCGTGGTAAACGTTCCCGTCCTTCGAGCTGCTACTGCTGAAAAACGAAAATGGAGGACTCCCGCGCTCGAATTAAGATTTTGCAGGTTCAAATCAGTGAGTCATCTCTCCCGACAAGCCTCTGTTGCAAACTGCAGCTCTTGGAGCTCCTGCTACTGCTGAAAAACAGAAATGGAGTCCTCCAGCATTCGAATGAATTTTTCGATGGTTCAAAACAGTGACTCACCGCTCCCGACAGGCCCCAGTTTCAAGCTCCCGCCCCGGAGGTGCTGCTGCTGAAAACCAGGAATTGAGTGCTCCGCGCTCGACTAAATGTGTTGAAGCTTCAAATCAGTAACTCATCGCGCCCAACATGCCCCTGGACCAAGCTACCGCCCTGCAAGCTACTTCTGCTGCTGAAAAACAGAATTGGAGTACACCTGCGCTCGCGTTAAGTTTTTGAAGGTTCAAATCAGTGAGTCAACGCTCCCAACAAGCCCTGATTAATGCTGTCGACCTTCGAGCTGCTGCGGCTGCTGCTGCTGCTGAAAACTGTTGTCCACTTGTTCAAGAAGGTGAGTAGAGACAGCCCTATTACTTATAAACGAGTTAACCTTACTTTGGTTGTTTGTAAAGTGTTGCAAATTATTAGAAGAAATAGGATTTAAAATAATCCAGAAAGGAAGTACTTCATTAGGGATATTCCACACTATTCTGTGACGGGTAGGTCGTGCCTCACAAACCTTATTGAGTTATTTGAGAAGGTGACCAAACATGAGAATGAGGCTAAAGCAGTTGATATCGTGTATATTGATCCCGGTAAATCTTTCGATCAGGATCCCCACGCTAGGCCATTGCAAAAAATATAGAGGCATGGGATTGAAGGTGATGCAGCGGTTTGGATGAGAAATTGGTGAGCTAAAAGAAGCTAAAAGAGTGTAAGTGGTTGAAGGGAAATGTTCATCCTGGGGTTCAGTTGCGAGTGATGTACGGCAAGGATCTGTTTTGGGGCCACTGTTCTTTGTCATTTTTAAGATGGCTTGGACGAGGGTGAAGAATGATGGGTTCTGAAATTTGCAGATGACACTGTAGTCGGTGGAGTTGTAGACAATGCGGAAAGATGTTGCAGGTTACATATTGTTAAGATTTAAAGATGGGCTGACAGGTGGCAAATGGAGTTCAATGTTGAAAAGATTGAATGCATTCATTTTTGTAGGAGTAACAAAAATACAGAGTTATGGGCTAACGGTAACATTCTTGTTAATGTAGATGAGCAAAGAGATTGCAATTTTGATGTGCATGTCGCAGGGTTTCCACTCAGGTTGATAGGGTTGTTCGGAAGGCGAACACTGTTTTGTCTTTTATTGTAGCCTAACTGAGATTCAGAGCCATGTGATCGTGTTGCAGCTGTACAAAACTCTGGTGCCGTCGCGTATTTCGCACATTTCTGTTTGCCACATCGTAGGAAGGACATGGAAGCATTGAAAAGTTTGGAGAGGACACATATAGGATGTTGTCTGGTATGGAGGTAAGGTTTTATGAGAAAAGTCTTAGGGTGTTGAGGCTATTACCATCATAGAGAAGAAGGTTAAGAGGTTGCAGACTAGTCAAATTTAAGGGCATTTAAATGCCCATTGCATAAACATGTAGATGGCAATGGAATATTATCAGTTGTATAGGTTTCACAAGTCGGTGCAACATTGAGAGATGAAGTGCGCTTTATTGTTTTATAATGTATGTTCTACATGTCCTCAACTTCATAACCACTGTATTAAGTACAGCTATGACGCTCTGCACTGAGATAAGCATAAATGAGATGGTGAATGTGGGGAATTCTTTCAGAAATAAGGCTATGGAAGCCAAGAGACTGAATGTAACCAAGAATATTTTGGAATTAAAGGGAGTATGGGGTGGAGATAGAGAATCAGACATCGTTATATTGAATGGAGAGCACAACTGATGAAACAAACGGAATGGTGCAGTTCCTAAGTTTTATTTTTTTTCTGTTAAACCATCACGTAAATGTATCTGCAATGGCTACATTATGGGGAAAATGTATTCACGAAATAATCGACCATGAACCAAAATGGGGACCCTTCAATTCTATGTGGTCTCGGAAGATTGGATATTATTGTGTTTACAATTGTCTTTTCACAAATTGAGGCTGGTGATGGGGTTTATGTCCAGCTTTATACTTTAAGATTTCAGAGCAGTTTGACATAATTAAGTAACTTGCCTGTCTGTTCCTGAGACCGTTGAAGAATTTATCACATGCCTATGTGCCTGAAGTCACTTTTAGGACATAACAAGAACGCACGGGTGATTTAACTAATGAAAGTACTTTGGGGAAGAATAGTAGTTCTTTGAACTGACATGGCTGCAAGGTCAATATTCCTGACCTCAGATTTTAGATCTCGACATATTATTAATGTTTCTAACTTCCACCAGCTGCCAGACCATTAGTCACGTACAGATTGTTAATTCATTGACATGTCCACAATGGCACCATCACCACATGAGGAACTAACAGAAACCACACTAAACAGTTTAATCTTGTGCGTTCTGATGGATCTATCAAAAGTAATTTTTCCGAATTTCAATATTGTGATGGGACTCAACGGGTGTTAATTGGTCAGATTATAATTCTTCTTTTCTTAGAGGACTGGAACAATGTCAGATTTGAAGCTGGAATGAAACAGCTTCTCCAGGGATACGGCTTGTTGTGCAACACATGTCTTCAGTCCAACTGCAGAATTGTGTCCGGGTCCATTGTAATTGACAGCTCTACTGTGTTCGGCTGTTTCTTGATGTCACGGGCTGTGCATTGAATTGGGTGAAGACTGACATCTGTGATTCTGTGGTCATCATGATGAGGAAGAGATGAATCGTCCATTCGAAGCTTCTGGCTGAAAATGGTGCAGATATGACATCCTTGTCTTTTACACTGATGTCCAGGACTCTTCCAGCATGCAGGATTGGGACATTTCTGAAGGGCCATCCTCCAGTAATTTGTTTAATCGTCCATCTCCATTTATTAATGGATGTGAAAACACTCTTGGTCTGTGTGTCTTGGAATGATTGCACCATGTTTATCAAATGATAGCCCTGCTGTTTGGAATGTCAGCAATCAAGTACGGCAGCATTAACCGGTTGTTATTAATTTAAGGTACACTTGGTTCTAATCCTGGAATATTCAGCCACGTTTGTAACTGAACCACAAATTGGTTTGAGGTCGATCGAGGGATATTGCCAGAAAAAAAAAACATTACGTGACAATAAATAATTAATGATGAAAGATACGTTATAAATCATAGACTCTTGGATTCACAATACATGCAAACGCTCTCTTCAACCCAAGGCGTCCAGGCTCACGAGGCTTCCTGAATGGATCTAGTCTTGCTTTTCTGCTTATGGCACATAACCCAGCAAAACATTTTTACGCATGAACCTATCAAACTGTCTATTAGATGTAATTATTTTTCCTAAAGACAATTTCTCTGACAGCTCGTTACATATACACAGCACCCTCTGTGAGAAGCATTGGCTTTTTAGATAACTTTGAAAACTTTCCTTACACACCTTAAACCTGCAATATACTTGAGTGTTTACGTTTGCGTGTATGTTTCTGTATCTGTGTTTGACTGTTTGTATGCTGTGTTTTAAGTTTAATTCTGCATCGGCGTCTCTGAGCATTTGGGGATCTGTTGTTTTGGGAGTGAATCCATTGAAATCTGAAAGAAACGTCCTTCTTCTCACTGTCTACTTCAATCTCTGTCTGTCTATCCCTATTGTTCATAAAATGATGTCCTTTCACCTTTTGCTGGAGGCCCAGGCCACTGCACGGCATTGCCTTTGTTCGGAAATGACATCAAAAACAGTAACTCTCTCAATTTCTCATTGAATTGGTTTTAGTGTCACGTGCATGCTAGTGAGGGCAGTGAACCGTTTTCAATATCCTCATTCATGGCCCCACCTTAGGTACAATATACCAATTTACAGATAGTTACATATTTGGCACAAATAGACAAACAATAAATGAAAGTCGAGATGAAGAAAAAATGAAATAAGAAATGGAACAGACTTGATTGACACTAGCAAGAACTGAGTCTATAGACTGAACCGGGGCTGGTCTCTAGGGCAAAGCCTCCACATCGCACGAGACTGAGTACCTAAAGTCTCATGAACGCGCCAGTTCCTGTATTCAGACCGGAAAGGACACAGTCTGCAGACCGCACCAGGCCGAATCTCCAGACCTTACTTGCACCGAGGCAATTCTCCGGACACCACGGAGATGAATCTCCAGACTGCAGTGAACTGATGTAAAGACTGCATTAGACCCAGACTCCAGACAGCACAGGGCCTAGTCTCCAGACGACACCAGGCCCAGTCTATGGAGTGCGCCAAATCCAGGCACTAGTCTACACTGGGCCCACATTCACCGCACCGGGCCGTGTCTCCAGGCATTACCAGGCCGAATCTCCAGACTGCAATGGACCGAGTTTCCAAACGTCTCTTGGCCCAGTACCCAGCATACACTGTACTTTAAGTCACGAGATCTCGCCTCGCCGTGCCTGCCTCCATTCTGGGACTCTCCTCCTCCATTTCCGTCTGATTCACTTTAAAAAGTTAAAAGTTTGGTGTTAAAAAATGCTTTAGAGACTGCAAAAATGGAGAAAAGGGGGAAGCATGTGGTTCAGACGAGCTCCAGCTGTAAAATTCCAACCCTGCTGCCACGTTTAAACGATTTTACAACGAATTCCTTTTTCAAATAATGATTTTAGATCTCACAGTAGTTTTGGCCGATTTCTTTAAATGCGCTCCCTGAGGTATTATAATACGTAGGTGAACATATCCATTGCTGCCCAATATGCTGTCATTATCTTTGTTTCAGAACTTTAGTATTCTCTCCCACTATAATTTGCAAAACTACATCAAAAATATTGAAATTTGGAGAAAGTAAAATACAATTAATTCCATCCACTTCAAAACTGCTTCATTCAGACTAACCTGGATATTGTAGCAATGTTGTGGTCCCGATGCTGGACAGATATATGGTCATAGTTTATGGATTAATACATTGCTGTGGTCATCACAGTGTTGTACACGCCGCTGAATGTCGGGTTCAACCAAGCAGAGTTCGATCCACACAGTGCTCCGTACTGAACGGATATATCCTCTGGGTTTATAGTGTCTGAGCTCGTTCTGTGAGTTGGATTAAGAATGTGACATCAGTAAACATTTCAACTGATCTGAGAATACATCTTATATTCATTGTTGTGAGTGTGACTTCCATCTCTCACTCCATAAATATTGCAGTGTGACCATGCACTGTATATCATGTTGGTGAATACCCACTGTCCTGGCTGCTTCATTCAGAAGCAGTGAGCGTTCCCATCTTCTTCGGATCTCCGCGTCGAAGAAAGGATTGCTTCTTGGATACAGGACGTTCCATTGCCGCATGGTTCAAAAGACCTTCATGCTCAACACTCCCCACTAACATCATTGACATCAAAACATCCCGTAATTACTCAGCGTAACTGGGACATCAGGGAGCAAGTCATTGGGGAGATTGAGCAACACTTCTGATGACTGAACGGATCAGATTGAACACTCCCGCGCGCACTGTATCACTAGGTCCTGTAATTTCTCTCCATTAATGTAATATACAGCCTGTTATTGTTTCTAAAAAAATCGCAGATTCACAGTTACCCACGTTATATTCCATCTGTCAAATTGTTGTCCATTGCTTCTCCATTTACAAAGTCTCTACCTCCTCTTGATAACTGAGTTCCCTGCCCGTCTTAGTGGCATTGATAAATTTTGTTAGAATACATTTGTTCGATTTGTCTAAATCGATGCGATGATGTGCAAGTGCTTGTGGAGCTATCAATGTTCACTGTGTCACTGCAGTCGTAAATTTCGGTTAAGCTGATAAATCCAAATGTATACCAAATGTATGTTTGCTTCTGGCTCAGTAACCAGTCCTCCCCATATTCTTGCGTTGCAACTTTGAAAGCCTGAATGTGAATGTTGCCTTTCATTTGCTGTTTAACAGGCATGAGAAGTTAAAAGATCTGCTACAATCGCACAGTAAATAAATGGCTGAATGGCCTAATTCTGTTCCTGTTTAAAACTCTTGACAAGCTGAACAGTCTAATTCAGTGTACGTGTAGTTGTGAAAGGTTTGGTACGAATATTTTATGAACGGCCCATCTCTGACTTTATGATGATGAGAATACCATTGATACTGTAGCTGCTGACAGCCCACAATATCTCATGGATGCCTCGTTTATGTTTGCTTGGTCCTTTCGATGAATGTCCTACTTAGCAGGAGGTTGTGTCACCAAATACAGTGGGTGGTATATTCAATATCACCCACAGACTTTCCCTCCCGTAGGACTGTGTGCTGTGTGGTCCTGCAGGTACTGTGTAGGACAAGTAATTTGGTGAGAATGTTTCCCTCTAATTGGTTCCCCAATCACTTCCCAAATCTGGCTGTTCTGTATTTGAGGTCTCAACTACATCAGTCAATGGTGGCATCAAGGAAACATTCTTGGTAATGGACATTGAAGCACATCACCAAGAGGACGGTCTGTGGGCGTTGTGGTGAATCAGTTTTTAGCATTGCTGTTTCTTTGCATTATTGACCCTGGTTCGATTCAAACCTCGAAAAAAGCCTAGGTGGAGTTTATACATCTTCCCGTGTCTGCATAGCTTTCCTCCAGGTGCTCCAGTTGCTTCCCACAATCCAAAGATTTGCAGGATAAATGAGTTGGCCGCATTAAATTGACCATTGTGATCAGGGATATGTAGCACAGATGCATTCGGCAGGGTAAATGAAGAGTTAATTTCTAGAGTAATGGGTTTATGTGTGTTATTCTTCAGTGAGTCAGTGTGGACTTGTTGGGGCAAAGTGCCTGCTTCCATGGAAATATATGATGCTAAATCCTTGCCACGCTCAGTGCTTCTGCTGATTTTGTTTCAATATCGAGGTATTTAATTAATTTCTTGTTCAGGAGGGCAGTTGATGAAAACTATCAGCCGATTTCCTTGAACATCTTTGATCGGTCACTTTGAGTTTTCTTTGTTTCAGGAATCAATGTTGGGGAATTCTAGGTTAACTCTATTACTGACTGTACACTACGGTTCCGTCAGCACTGGTGGGACTGTCCAGTCGTTGGGACAGGGTATACCCAGGGATAGTGATTGAGCTTCATGAAACATTACCCAGTTTGTCGGATTCTGTGAGTATGACGATATTAAGCTGTTTCCAGACCGATCAAAATTAGGAATAAAGATGACAATAGATCAGGGATAATGTCTTAAAGAGCCTAATGAAACACACTTTAACTGAATGCGTGTTCTATTCCCAAAACCGATTGAGGAAATCAGTACATATATTAGGGTTAATGGATACGATTCAATGGCATTAGAGAGGCATGTCTACAGGATGTCCGATGTTGGGAACACTGTCTCGTTTTTATTGTAAAAGTTACATGTGCTAGAAATTACAAATAAAAGCTACTTTGCTCCAGTCAGCAATCGTACAGATGCCATCCCTGAATCATAGGTCACGTGCACCACCTCTTCAGTTTCATATCAGACTCACAGCTGTGAAATATTCTCGATATTATTTTTGTAATATCGGTCATGCTGTAGCTTTGTTTTTTCAATGCGATTCGTTCATAACCATTTACTTCAATAATATGAAGGGATTTCTCAATCTGTTTTGTCAAATCATTGAGATGTTGCCTTAACATTATTATTTTCTGTACAAAATATCAGTTGAGTTCAGTTTGGGGAGACATTCCCACCGTTAGCCTGACTAGGTCTCAACAAACCTAATGAGTCGAACGGCGTTTGTGATGTGAGTCTTTCTAACTCTATCATATTCAGTACCGAATATTCAATGGACACTCCCCGATTTTCCCTGGAACATACTATACACAACAACGCCCGAGTTCACCAATTCCAGAAATCACTAGCCGTCAAAATAAAAAAAAAATCGGACTTCAACAACCCTGTTTCGGAGGTCAACAACTCTGGAAATCGCCAACAGGCAAAATTAAAAAAAAAAGCTCGGAGAGCAACAACCCAGCTTCGCAGTTCAACAACTCCAGAAATCACCAGCCGTCAAGATAAAAAATCATGGATTTCAACAAACCCGCTTCGGAGTTCAACAACGCTGGATACCGCCAACAGGCAAAAAAAACTCGGAGCACAATATCCTAGCTTCGGAGTTCAAAAGCTCCGCAAATCGCCAGCCACCAAAATAAAAAAAACATGGAGTTCAACAACCCCGCTTCAGAGTTCAACAACTCCAGAACTCGCCACCGTTTAAAAATAATAAAGGAAAATCTGAGTTCAACAGCCCGGTGTCGGATTTCAACAACTCCAGAAGCACCAACCATGATTATGAAAAGATCCCAACTTCACTTATTCTCCCCCGTTTTTTCCATATAGCGTCCACCTGATGCTATCCTTGCTAATTCTAGTCCGGCTGGACTAGAAAGTAGACAGCGAGAGGTCAAGTCGGACAAAACTTGAATGAGAAGAAAACTAAACGTATATACAATACTCACGTCTGGCCATCCGAATTCCTCAATACGCTCGGCTCTTACACCGTTGTCCACGATCCGCCTGTGCAGAACCGCAAGTTACGACCTAAGCGAATATTTGGATCCCAGCAGTGTTCTCTCGGTTTCACAATTGCTCAAAAGAATCAACAGGAATGCAGTATGTTTAAACTAAGATTACCATTTTAATAAGGGAAGGTGCCTGTCACAGTTTTGTCCAGCAACACAGAAGTTAAAGTTTCTGTGTTCTGTGGCAAAATTGCGAAATTGCATTCTAAAATTAATCATTATTTATACATTTTGTACGAGACAGTACAACCTCAATTACAAGAAAATACCAATCGAAAGAAATAAGATGACATGATTGACAGCAGGTTAATCCAATGATATTTTCTTGTAAATGGTTCTTCTCTTACGTAGATTATCATCTCATGCTGGCAGTTCAAGGTTATTTCGAGTGGTCAGTTATTATCTTATGATTCATTTTAAAGAAATTCCACTGCCTGCTTTCTCTTATAATTCAGCTAACTCAGCAAAGCAGTAATGCGGGTTCACAGTATCAAATCACAACTTGAAGCCACTTTTAAATTGAAAAGCTATTTTGTGTTTAATTTAAAAAAAAACTGCATATACTTGTTGCTTCTGACAACAGCCTAAATTCAACTTTTAAATCCTCATATACACGACATTCCTTGCAACATTCTATCTTGACATTCTCGAGAATATTCTGCACCTGGGATTTCCCACCACATTCATTACCTGAGATTGTCTGGAGCTTGCTGCACCCGACATTCCCCGGAACATTCAGTACCTGATAATCCCAGGACAGCCTTTAACAAATGCCACAGAACATTATATACTCGACATTCCCCAGAACATTGTTTACCCGACATGCCCCAGGTCATTATTTGCGCAACATTTCCAGAACGTTATTTACCTGACATTACCTGGGACATTCTATACGCTATTTTCATGGAACATTCTGTTACAACATTCGCTGGAGCATTCAATATACGACAATTCCCAGAATACTGTGCACCTGACATTCTTTGAAACAATCTGTACCTGACATTCGCGAACATTTTAAATCATTCTCTGCCTAACATTCCCCGACAACACTCCGCCAAACATTCTGTACTCGACTCTGTCCGTATCATTTTATGTTTGATATTCAAGAATTTATTATACCCTACACAACCTGGAAAATTCTATAGCCAACATTCCTGGCCCATTCTGGAAATGACATTTCCAGAGATATTCTACACCTGACATTCTTGAGCTATTCCAAGTCGACCTTCCCCTGACATTTATACACGACATTCGCTGGAATGTGGTAAAAGTTACATTCCCCGAAGAATTCTGCATGCATCATTTCCGCAAGCATTCTATACCCGACATTCCCCAGAACATTTTGGATCCGAAATTCAACAAAACATTCTCTACCAGACATTACGTGGAACATTCTCCATCAGACTTTCCCTGGAGCATTCTACAAACAACGTTCCCAGCAGGTTTTATCTCCGAAATTCCCCAGTCATTCTGTAGACAACGTTCCCTCGAATATTCTATATCGGACATTCCCCAGAACATGCAATATCTGACATTTCCTGGGACATTTTTAACACAACACCCCCCCCCCCCGCGAAATATTTTGTGCACAATATGCCATGGAACAAAACATAACAACGTTCCCTGGAACTTCTGCAGATGTCATTGCCTTGAACATTGTGCACCTGACATTCCTCGGATCATTCTATGCTTGATTCTCTCAGGCTTATTAAACATGCTACATTCCCCAGAATATTTTATGACAGACATTCCAAGAACTTACTATGAGCAATACTACCCTAACATTCGGCAACTGACATTCCATCGTACATTGTAAAATTCACATTTCACAGAAAATTCAAACCTGACGCTCCCTGGAATATTTTATACCTGAAAATCGCAGCGCCTTCTATATACGATAGTCCTTGGAAAGTTCGCATTCGGCATTCCACATTATGTTCTATACTCAATGTTCCACGGAACATTTTGTGTCCGAGATTTCTGGAAGGTTTTGTACCCGACATTCCTGGTACACCATATACCCGACATTCTGATAAGGCTCTGTAACTGGCATTCCCTCGAACATTCTGGAACTGAAAGTCCATCAGACACTCTATCCGCAATATTTCTGGATCATTCTTTAAAGTGCATTTCCCAAGTCATCCTCTGACAGATGATGCCTGAGACGTTTTATACTCGACATTCCCTGGCACATTTTATGCCCATTGTACAGAATACGTTGTTAACCGACATTCTACGATCATTCTATCCTAACATTTTGCAGAACATTCTGTACCTGATATTCCACAGTATATTCTGTACCCAGATTCCCGGGAATATTCTGTACTCGAGACTCCATGAAACTGACATTTCTCGCATCATTGTGTACTTGGCATGACCAGGACATTCGTTAACCAACCTGACATGGAACATTGCATACCCGACATCATTAAATATCTGAATTTCAGCAACATTCCGTACCTGACATTCTTTGACACATTCTGTTCCCGACATTCTCAGAACATTCTGTGCCCGACACCGCCTGTAAGATTCCATACCTGATGTTCCTGGAACTTTATATAAAGGAAATTCTCCAGTGACTTTCCATATGTGATGTTCCCGGGAATGTTCTCTCCTCGACATTCCTGGAACATTCTGCATCTGGTATTTGCCCGAAAATTCTGTAAGCAAGAGTCCCCAGGACGTTCTACACCCAATGTTTGCAGAGTAGTCTGTGAGGGCCATTCCTCTGAACATTCTGAAACAGACATTGCCTGAGGCCTTCTGTACCCAACATTCCTGGAACAATCTGGACCGGCATGCAATACATCATGTATACTTAACACTCCCCAGAACATTCAATACCCGATATTCCGTGGAAAAATCTATACCCAACATTCCCTTGAACATTCTTACCATGCGTTCTAAAAACATTCTTTCACAACATTCAATGTTCCTCACACTCAATGGAACTTTCTGTACTCGATATTCCCACAACATTCTGTAACCAACAGTTCCTGGCACATTCTATACCGACATTCACTGGAATATTCAATATTTGACACTACCCGGATAATTGTATTCCTGACATTTATGGACCATTCTGTAACCGACATTCATTTCAGATTTGGAAATCTCCGGAACATTGATTAGATTACATTCCATACAGTGTGGAAACAGGCCCTACGGCCGAACAACTCCACACCAACATTCCGCTGAGTAACCCACACAGACCCATTTCCCTCTTACTAATTCACATACCACTATGGACAATTTGACATTACCAATTCATCTGAGCTGAACATCTTTGGACTGTGAGAGGAAACCGGAACACCCGGAGGATACCCACGCAGACACGGGGAGAATGTACAAATTCCACATATGCAGACACCCGAGGTCTGAAATGCGACCATGGTGCTTTGAGGCATATGGAACTTTTTTCTCGAACATTCAATACCTAGCATGCTATGGGAAATTCTATACCTGACGTTTATCTGACAATTCAAAACTCAAAATCCCATGAAGATTGTATTATCGACACTACCAGGAACTTTCTTTACCGACACTCTGTGAAACATTTTGTACCCAACACTCCCAAGACCTTTCAGTGCCCAACATTCCTGAGAACATACTATCCAAGACACTGATCCAAACATTCTGCAGTCGACCCTGCCGAATTATTTTATGCCTGACATTCCCGTAACAGTCTATACCCAATACATCCTGGTATATTCTATACGCATCATTCCTAGCTCATTCGGTAACTGACATTTCCTGCTACATGCCATACCTGGCATGCTCCAAACATTCCATTATCGACTGTGCCCCGGACTTTCATAGATGACATTCCCCAGAACATTGTGCATGCATCAATATGCAGAACATTCTAAACCCGACATTCCTGGCAATGTTCTGTACCTAAGGTTCTACAGAACATTTTCTCCGGGACATTACGCCGAACATTGTGTACCAGACACTCCCAGGAACATTCTATTCCGGGAACATTCTGTATTTGAAATTCTGCACAACATTCTACATCGGGCATTCGCAGGCAATTATTCCCCGGAACATTAGATATCCGACATTCCCCCGATCATTGCATACCCAACCATCCTTCGAACATTCCAAAACTGACATTCCCCAGAAAACATTGTATCCCCGACCCACAAAATCTTTTGTACCCAATACTGCCCTGATCATTCTCCCCGTGACATTGCACTGAACATCTTTCCTCGACATTCCCCAGAGCATTCGATACGAGACATTCTCCAGAACATTGTGTACAGGTATTCAATGGAACATTCTGTTTGCTTTACTCCTTCAAACCTTCTGCACCCGATATTCCCGGACCATTCTGTAATCGACCGTTTCTAGAACATTCTATACAGATAGACAACCATTTATCCAAAATCCCGAAAGCCAAAAAGCTCCAAGGTCCGAAGCCACTTTTTTTGTAAAGCGCTTTTTTTCCACTCATTAACAAGTTTGTTTGTCATGCAAAGAGTAAACCCAAGTTGATACCCATACAATGAGTGTCACTCAGATGTGATGTGGGGGCAGCACTGGTAGGCCTCGAATCTGTTTCAAGGCCCTGTTTTATTTCGTGAAACATGAGACTCTTGTGCATCTTTTTTAAACGTTTCACCATCAAACTGTCACTTATTCTGAAATTCGAAACGTTCTGAATTTTAAAACGCAGCTGGTCCCGAACATTCTGGATTGTACACCTGTACCAACATTCGCTGAAATATTCCATATACCACACGACGTGGATGAATTTACACCTGACATTTATGGAACATTCTGTGATCGAAATTCCCTGGATCATTTTATATTCTGCAAAACGCAGTACATTCTCTGTCCAAAATTCCCCCGAAAATTCAATATCCGACATTTCATGGAATATTGTATACCCAAAGTTGCGTCAGATAATTCTAAACTCAACATTACCAGAAATATTTTATATCCGACACTCCGGGGAACATTCTGCAGCAACGCTATCAAAAACATTCTGTACCAGAGATGCCACAGGTCATTGTGTGCCCGACATTCCACACAACTTTCTGTACCCAATACTTCTCGGCATATTCTGTACTTGGCACTGCTTGAATCTTTTTATGACCGACATTCCTAGAACATGCTATATCAATCACACACTGGAACATTTATAACCGCTATTTCTGGAGCAATGAGTAACTGACATTACTCGAGACATTCCAAGCCTGATATTCCTGGGACATTTCATAATCGAACTTCCAGCGCAGTTTTATGTACGACGTTCCCCAGAACATTGCGAATCAGAAACTCACTTCAACACGTATCATTCCCCAGAACATTCTGTACCTGACATGCCACAGAGCATTCTCTATTGGACACGACACGGAACGTTTTGTTGTTCGCATTTCCTGAAACATTCTATACGGACATTCCGGGAAAATTCTGGAACTAACTTTCTGCAGGACATTCGAAATCCAACAAATCCAGGATATTCTTTACTGACGATCCTTGGAAAACTGCATACCCGATATTCCTCAGTACACTGTGCAGCTGACACTCTCTGTGACATTCTACATCCATCATTTCCTGGAACAGTCCACACCCGATCTTCAACAGAGCACTCTTTACTAGACATTCCATGGAACATTCTATACCTGACATTCCGGGAACATTCTGTAACTAGCAATCTGCAGAATATTCTATACTTGAGATTACTGGCAAATTCTTTACACAAACTTCTTCAGACGTTTCCATCCTCGACAACCCCCACAACATTGTATGCCTGACATTCTCAGAAGCATTGTACACACTTCATTTCTCGGAACATTCATACCAGACATTTCTCAGAACATTCTGTGTCCGAGATTACATCGAAACCTCTGAATTTCGCATTCACTGAACAATGTGATAGTGGCATTATCTTAAAATTCTGCATCTGACAGTTGCAGCGCTTTTGATATAACACGTAACATTGTGTAACACAACATTTCTGCAATATCCTGTTACCGACGTTCCCTGGCTACGTCTGTAACTCACATTCCACGAAAGTTCTTAGCTGCTCATCCCTGGAATATTCTGTACTGGACATTCCCCAGACGTTTCTACACCTGAGACACCACGAAGCAATCTGAACATAACATTTTCCAGAACATTCTGTACTCAACATTCTCTGGAATACTTTATATCGGCATTCACCAGAACTTACTACAGAGATCAATTACCGGAAGATTCCGCTAACGTTCTATACCTGACATTTCCTGACACATTACAACACCGACATTATCCAAAACATTTTCAGTGCGAGCAGCAGCGAAGGTAAGACCGTTTGGTTTTAAAAGTACTTACCGGTAGCGGGCAGTGGTGTTTTTTTTTCTCTTTCACTCTCTCTTCACAGAAAGAGCGGGAGCACCAGGGGGAAGTGACGACGACCAGAGGGGCAGCCGGGAAGGAAAGCGGTGAGTATTTATACTCACCCTTCGAAGCGGTCGGTCATTTCCAGTGCGAGCAGCAGCGAAGGTAAGACCGTTTGGTTTTAAAAGTACTTACCGGTAGCGGGCAGCGGTGTTTTTTTTTCTCTTTCACTCTCTCTTCACAGAAAGAGCGGGAGCACCAGGGGGAAGTGACGACGATCAGAGGGGCAGCCGAGACCCGGAAGCAGTTAGTGTAAGCTTACCTGGGTAGGTTTTTTCCCCCTTTAAAAGCGCGAAGGGGGGAACTCCAGCTCCTCCAAGACCGTGTTAGGGAACTGGAGCTGGAGTTGGATGAACTTCGGATCATTCGGGAGGCAGAGGGCGTCATAGATCAGAGTTATAGGGAAGTAGTAACTCCAAAGATGGCAGATAGATGGGTGACAGTGAGGGGGACTGGGAGGAAGCAGCCAGTGCAGGGACCCCCTGCGGCCGTTCCCCTCAAGAACAAGTATACCGTTTTGTCTACTTGTGGGGTGGATGACTTACCAGGGGTAAGTAACGGGGCTCAGGTCTATGGCACGGAGCCTGTCCCCGTTACTCAGAAGGGAAGGGTGAAGAAGAGCAGAGAAGTAGCCATTGGGGACTCGATAGTTCGGGACACAGAGAGTCGGTTTTGTGGGAACGAGAGAGACTCACGTTTGGTATGTTGCCTCCCAGGTGCAAGGGTACGTGATGTCTCTGATCGTGTTTTCCGGGTCCTGGAGGGGGAGGGGGAGCAGCCCGAAGTCGTGTTCCATATTGGCACCAACGACATAGGTAGGAGGAGTGCCGAGGATGTTAGACAGGCTTTCAGGGAGCTAGGTTGGAAGCTCAGAATTAGAACGAACAGAGTTGTTGTCTCTGGTTTGTTACCCGTGCCACGTGATAGAGATTCGAGGAATAGGGAAAGAGAACACTTAAATGCGTGGCTACAGGGATGGTGCAGAAGGGAGGGATTCCGGTTTTTGGTTAACTGGGGTTCTTTCTGCGGACGGTGGGACCTCTCTAAACAGGATGGTCTACACCTGAACCTGAGGGGCACCAGTATCCTTGGGGGGAGGTTTGCTAGTGCTCTTGGGGGGGGGGGGTTAAACTAACTCTGCAGGGGCATGGGAACCCAGATTGTAGCTTCAGGGTGCAGGGCCTGGAGTGTAGGGAGGTGAGGAACATGGCATCAATTTCCAAGGAGGGTGCCTGTAAACAGGAAAGTGGCTTGAAGTGTGTATACTTCAATGCAAGAAGTATACGAAATAATGTAGGTGAACTTGCAGCGTGGGTTGGTACCTGGGACTTCGATGTTGTGGCTATTACGGAGACATGGCTAGAACAGGGACAGGATTGGCTGTTGCAGGTTCCAGGATTTAAATGTTTTAGTAGGGTCAGAGGTGGGGGTAAAAGAGGGGGAGGTGTGGCATTGCTTGTCAAAGATAGTATTACAGTGGTGGAAAGGACGATGGATGAGGACTTGCCATCTGAGGTAGTTTGGGCTGAGGTAAGGAATAGGAAAGGTGAGGTCACCCTGTTAGGAGTCTTTTACAGGCCTCCTAATAGTCCTAGAATCATTGAAGAAAGGATAGGAAGGTGATTCAGGAGATAAGTGTCAGTAATAGGGTGGTTGTTATGTGGGACTTCAACTTTCCTGATATTGATTGGGAAAGCTATCGCTCAAGTTCGTTAGATGGGTCAGTGTTTATTCAATGTGTGCAGGAGAGTTTCCTGACACAATATGTAGACAGGCCAACAAGAGGTGAGGCCATACTGGATTTGGTTCTGGGTAACGAACCAGGCCAGGTGTTAGAATTAGAGGTAGGTGAGCACTTTGGGGATAGTGACCATAATTCGGTGATTTTTACTCTCGTGATGGAGAGGGATAAGTGTGTACTCAGGGCAAGAGTTATAGCTGGGGTCAGGGAAATTATGATGCGGTGAGGCATGACTTAGGATGTGTGGCTTGGAAAAGTAGACTCCAAGGCAAGAGTGTAAATGATATGTGGAGCTTGTTCAAGGAGCAACTATTGAGTGTCCTTGATAATTATGTACCTGTCAGGCAGGGAGGAAAGGGTCGTGCGAGGGAGCCGTGGTTTAATAAGGAATTGAAATCCCTTGTTAAATGGAAGAGGGCGGCCTATCTCAAGATGAGACGTGAAGGTTCAATTGGGGCGATTGAGAGTTATAGGGTAGCCAGGAAGGACCTGAAGAGAGAGCTAAGAGCAGCAAGGAGGGGACATGAAAGGTCCTTAGTCGGTAGGATTAGGGAAAATCCTAAGGCTTTCTATAGGTATGTTAGGAATAAAAGAATGACTAGGGTAGGAATAGGTCCAGTCAAGGATGGTAGTGGGAAGTTGGGTGTGGAGGCGGAAGAGATTGTGGAGACACTGAATGAATACTTTTCTTCAGTATTTACTCAGGAACAGGGCATTGTCGTCGATGTGAATACTGAGTCACAAATAAGTAGAATGGATGGCTTTGAGGTATTTAGAGAAAAAGGTGTTGGAAATCCTGGAAAAGGTGAAAATAGATAAGTCCCCTGGGCCTGATGGCATTTATCCTAGGATTCTCTGGGAAGCAAGGGAGGAGATTGCAGAGCCATTGGCCTTGATTTTTATGTCCTCTTTGTCTACAGGAGTAGTGCCAGAAGACTGGAGGATAGCAAATATGGTTCCCTTGTTCAAAAAGGGGAGTAGGGATAACCCTAGTAACTATAGGCCGGTGAGTCTCACTTCTGTTGTGGGCAAAGTCTTAGAGAGAATTGTAAGGGATAGGATTTATGCACATCTGGATAGGAATAATGTGATCAAGGATAGTCAGCATGGTTTTGTGAAGGGCAGGTCGTGCCTCACAAACCTGAATGAATTCTTTGAAAAGGTGACGAAGGAGGTTGATGAGGGGAAAGCGGTAGATGTGGTATATATGGATTTTAGTAAGGCGTTTGATAAGGTTCCCCATGGTAGGCTACTGCAGAAAATACGTAGATATGGCATTGAGGGTGAGTTGGAGGTTTGGATTAGGAATTGGCTGGATGGAAGAAGACAGAGGGTAGTAGTTGATGGCAAAGTTTCTTCATGGAGTGCCGTCACTAGCGGTGTTCCGCAAGGATCTGTTTTGGGACCATTGCTGTTTGTCATTTTTATAAATGACCTGGAAGAGGGGTTAGAAGGTTGGGTGAGCAAGTTTGCGGATGATACGAAAGTCGGAGGAGTTGTTGACAGTGAGGAAGGATGTGGCAGGTTACAGCAGGATATGGAGAAGCTGCAGAGCTGGGCAGAAAGGTGGCAAATGGAGTTCAATGTAGCTAAGTGTGAGGTGATTCACTTTGGGAAGAATAACAAAAAGATGGGGTACTGGGCTAATGGTCGGATACTTGGTAGTGTGGATGAGCAGAGGGATCTTGGTGTCCATGTACACAGATCTCTGAAAGTTGCCACCCAGGTAAATAGTGCGGTGAGGAAGGCATATGGCGTACTGGCTTTTATTGGTAGAGGAATTGAGTTCCGGAGTCCTGAGGTCATGATGCAGTTGTATAAGACTCTGGTGCGGCCGCATCTGGAATATTGTATGCAGTTTTGGTCGCCATACTATAGGAAGGATGTGGAGGCACTGGAACGGGTGCAGAGGAGGTTTACCAGGATGTTGCCTGGTATGGAAGGAAGATCGTATGAGAAAAGACTGAGATACTTGGGGCTGTTTTCATTAGAGAAAAGAAGGTTTAGGGGTGACTTGCTTGAGGTGTACAAGATGATTAGGGGGTTAGATAGGGTTGACAGTGTGAACCTTTTCCCGGGTATGGAGTCGGGTATTACAAGGGGGCATAGCTTTAAATTAAGCGGGGGTAGATATAGGACTGAAGTTAGGGGTAGGTTCTTCACTCAGCGAGTCGTAAGTTCATGAAATGCCCTGCCAGTAGCAGTGGTGGACTCTCCCTCTTTATGGGCATTTAAGCGGGCATTGGATAGGTATATGGAGGATAGTGGGTTAGTATAGGTTAGGTGGGCTTGAATCGGCGTAACATCGAGGGCCAATGGGCCTGTACTGCGCTGTATTCTTCTAAGTTCTATGTTCTATTGTATACGGGAACTCCCTGGAAAAGTCTAAACCTGAGATTTTCTCGAAGCGCGATACTCCCTATAACATTCTTTAACCGACATTTTTCAAGATATTCCACATCCAGCATTGCCTGGAACATTCGTTCACCCACTTTTCTCGGAATATTCTCTACCCGATATTCACCAGAATATTCTAGATACAAAGTATCTAGAACATTCTGAAAACTATAATCCTCAGAACATGTCCAGGATATGACAGACATATCCAGGATATTCTATACTCTACATTTCCTGAATAATCCAACTCACGACACTACCGGTATATTGTGCAATCAACATTTTCCTGCAACAGTGAACACCTGATGATATGTGGAATAGAATGAAAATAATGTTATAGGGAGTGTTAGGTCAAGAAAGTGCTGGGGAATGTCTAGTAAAGAAAGTCTGGAGAGTGCGATGCAAACAATATGGTACAGAATGTCCTGGGGAATGACGGTTACAGAAAGTTATGGACATGTCGGGTATAGAATGTTCCAGGGAATGTGGTTTAAAAATGTGGTGGGGAATAGCAGGAACAGAGTTTTCTGGAGAATGTTGGGCAGAGAAGGTTCTGGAGAATGACGGTTGTAAAATGTTCTGGGGATTGTTAAGTTTACAATGTTGGGTATAGAACGTATTAAGGAAGGTCGGTTATAGATTTTCCCGGGTATGGAATGTTCTAGTGGAGGTCAGTTGCAGAATAATCCGGGAATGTCGCTTATAGCATGTTCCAAGGAATGTTGTGTACAGAATGGTTTTTGGAATGTTGAGTACTGGAATATTCAGGGGAATGTCAAGGACAAAACTTCGTGGGCGAATGTCTGGAACACAATATTCTTGTGAATGACGGGAATAGATCGTTCCAGGGGATGAACCATAAATAATGTTCAGAGGATTGGCGGATTTACAACGCTCTGGAGACAGCCAGGTGTACAATGTTCGGGGCCAGTTCGGTTTTGGAATGTCGTGTGAATGTCTGGTCTGGAATATTCTTGACCCAATACTCCTCAGAATGTTCAGCACCTGGTAATGCTTGAATCATTTTGTGTTCGATTCTTCAGCAGAACATTCTCTCATCAACATTTCTTACAGGATTGTAAAACGGACACAGACCTGAACATTCCATAACCGATATTCCCCCGAAAACTCGGTACTCCTCATTACATAAAACATTATTTCCCTGTTATTCCCGGTTCTTCCATCAACGCCCTTCCTCCAAACAATGTATAAACTAGAACCATAACATTAAATACCTCACCTTCATTGGAATATTCTGGAAGCGACATTCTCCAGAAAACGCTGTAATGACATTACCTGGAACATTCTCTACCCGAAACATTCTGGTACATATTACATCTGACATTTGGTATCCAACATTCCCTGGAACATTATCAGACTTTCCAAAAAGCATTCTGTAAAAGATATGTTACCTGACACTCCATGGAACATTCAGTGACAGTGCCCTCGACATTGTTTTCTCGCTTTCCCTCGAACATGGTATTTCCGACCATCTTGGACCTTTCTGCATTCGACATTTCCCAGAAGATTGTACACACAACACTCCACGGAACATTCCATACCCAAAATTTCAAAATACAAACATTCCACTCCCGACTTTTCCCGAAAACACTCTATACCCGGCATTCCCTGAACATTCCATACACGTCGTTCAAAGTAACATTCTGTACCCAGCACTTACCAGAACTGTCTGCACTCGATGTTCCCAGGAACTTCTGTAAAGTACATGTCACAAAATATTATTTCCCCAACAGTCTCCGAAACATTATGGGCCCTGTATTTCCCAGGACTTTCTCTACTATAGATATGAGTGAGCATTCCAAACCTGACATTCATGGAGCAAACTGTTACTAACATTCGACAGAAGACTCTCTATCCGACATTCCCAGAGCATTCTGTACCTAAAAATGAGATGTATTGGTATTAACACAAATATTATGAAGATATCAACCCATTTTTAAAAATTTTGCAGATGTATTTCAACATCTCATCTAATCATAAAACGGGCACATTATTTCCTTTTGCTAATGAAAAGCACTGTGCACAACAACAGCAATGATGCTGCATACAGCATACAGTCTATTATCATCCATTCCAGAGAATGTACATGGAGAGTGCACATGGTCCAGTTTGGTTTTCAGTTGAAATTCTTGCTTGCTTCGGATGCAGCAGCCAATTGGTCTCTCTCTCTCTCTCTCTTACTTTGTTCTGCCTGAAAACAGAGCGTGAGAGCAGAAAAGTCCTGAGTCATCTTTACCACTCGTGGAGGATTCCTGATGAGGATTCATAAGAATCTCTGTACATCTCGAAGCAAAGGGAATTCAGCCAAAGCCAACTATTCCGGGAAGAAATCCGCATTCCCAGACATTTGTGTGAGCAGAATAAGTTCAAAGTTAGAAAAACATTTGGGAGACTCTATCATTTTACCGTTTGTTCACAGTTCAACTTTCTGTGTCTCAGATTTTTCTAGAAAATTACCCAGTCCGATACCTATATCATTGCACACAGCACTCAACTGGTTACATTTAAAATTTGCTTTCACCAACAGAGGAGTGGGAAAAGACATGCGTGAGCCTCCAACATTGGTCAGAACACGAACAAGAGATTCTCAAAGGGTTGTTAAGGTGTGAATTCCCTTCCACAGAAGATTTTGATGCCTGGGTATTTCCATTTGTTCAAAATTATGTATGCAAGACATTTGAAAGAGAAATGAATGTAGGAAAATTGTACACTGACAGAAAAGTGCTGCTGAGACCTTAATCAGATCATAGTGCATGGTAGAGCCTCACTCAGAGATGACTCAAAAGTGCTTTGCTCTCTTTGATTACAACATATGATAACAGTACATCGGAAAATTACAGCTGTTTACTTTGAAATTACAGAAAATGAAAACAAAAGGAACAGGAATAGGTAATTCGGACGGTCAAACCATTGTATACGATCATCTAGGAAGTCCCCTTCTAATCCTGATGCAATCTCCTACTCATCCCATCCGCACCCTATCAGTTCCGATCAGACCCTCCTCTGTACATGCTGTTCTATTCCTTTTTGCCCCTTCCATGCGTCACTTTGCATCTGACCCCATTCAATACTTCTTTTATACCTGAGACACGCTTCGATCTGGTTTTGTTCCCGTACTGTCCACAGTAAGCTGAATTTCTGTTCCAAATGCTCCTATTGTCTATTTTTTTATTCCACTTCCTCCCGGAACATCTTTCTATTGTTCTGCCTTTCCAATATTAACACCGTTACTTCCTCGCTTTTGTGGTTCACTTTATTTTTGTCGTCCTCGTCCTCAACCCATTCAATTTCACGCACTGTTTCCACCGTTCCATTTATCAAAGGACATTGCTTTGGGTTTTCTGTGTTAGAGTAGGGATTGCCATTCTGCAAGTCTGGATGCAAAGGAAGATTGTCTCCCTGACCTTCAGATTCCACAGATACTTTTGTTTTTTCTTTGGCATCCTGCCTAGTCACAACAGGTGGTTGGTACGCTTTTATCCGATTTTATTCCTCTCGTCTGAAAATTCTTAATATTTCTGCCTCCTGTTCCCTTTTCAGTTTCCTCGTCTTGGAGCTATCTTTTGGTTTATATTTTTTAATTAATCGTTCCATCTCATCACCCAGAATTATACCAAAGTTACTTTCTTTTGGCCACTTATTTACTACGTTCTGAGTACTCCTTTCCCATTTCTCGAAAATTTGAAAGATGTAACTTTTTTGATAGTGTGAATTTTACCCAATATTTCAACAGCATTTACTTTTCTCATGCTGACATACATTCCAGTACAGATAACGTATTGACTTTACTCTCACAGTTCACTCTCAGTTGTCTTGCAATTATGGTAGGGCCTCGTCAATGTTTATCAGTAATCCCAAACACTATGACTTGTATTCGTCCCGTATGAAACAGTCAGTCGGCAAACTTCCGAGGTTTCACCGAATTAATACAGGCCATCTATCATCATTCATTCTGTCTACAACGGCTCCTACTTTTCCAGCGCGGTATCCCAGGAGTTTCTCTCCTACTAATATAGACCCCAACTTTTCCAGGGAAGTATCCACATGAATTTCGTGTCGAGACAGACTACTCCTTCTCTGCACTATCCCTTCTGCCCCTCGTTACCTCAGAGGCGGTGTGCCCGGGATTTAACAACACAATCTGGAATTTTATTTCAGACAATTTCTAATCCCTGTTTCCACTTTCTCAATGCGCAGTTTTCTTGCCGAGTCCTCTGAGTCTCCTCAAATTCAATTTATATCAGACTTTTTGTTTCTTTTGATCGGAGAGCAGTTTCAGCAGCTTTTGTGCACTTCAGCGTCTGCCTGGACCTCATTGACTCAACAGAATATAATCGGAATTATCAGCAAAATATTTACCTTTTTTTGTGGGTGGGCAACCATTTGTCTGTCAGGCTCGGGAGGTTCCCCGATGGACAGGGAAGCGTCGTCGGGCTGCCCCCTCCTTTGTGTACGGCTCGTTCCGACCCTGCTCGCTGCGCGAAATTTGTTGTGGAGTATTTACGCCTGATACTCTGTGAGAGTCACCAGGAGACGCAGAGAATTCTTCAATAAGTTAAACTTTTAGTTGCAATCAGCAGCTGTGTCAATTAGCAAATGGTTTCCTGATTTTCCCCAATATTTGGGGCTTACTAGTTTCAATACTTTTCTAGTTGCTCCGCATATCCAGTGTCATTAGCGTAACCAATCACATTAGTTTATGTTGTCTTTCTAAACTAGTCATCTTCTGCCACAATGGTCTTCTACTTTACATTTAACCTGTCTCATTTTCCACCAATTGTCTTCAACATTTATTAATTCATCATTTGATTTGACGAACCTCTCTTATTGTGCTACCATTATTTTCCGCCTCTGATCGTCTTGTTGCTCATCTGTCACATGGCGATATGTATTGCTCCATTAATATAATTACACAAATGTCATATTGATTTCCATAATCACCCTCAGTTTTTCTTGCAACGAATGTAACTTGATGTTGTCAATTTTGTAGCCCAAGTCGATCACTTGTGGTGCCAAGATCACACATTTTTCCTTCTAAGGTGAATTCTGTCAAGGAGTAATAACTAAGGACTATGTCCAAGCTCTTTAAATGGTCGTTAATATGTTTATCGATTATTATTACGTCATTCCGTTGAATGGTAACCTGTGGTAGTCCTTCTAAACTGTTCTCCGCCATCTATTGAAAAACGGCGCAGGCTAATGATACCCCAAATTACAGTGACGAATATTGTTACAAATGCTTTTAGTCAGTACTTTAAGGATACGTTTTCGAATTCTTAGCTAATTGCAATGCCCGGTATGCATGATTAGTATCCAACTTCGTGAAAGACACCCCACTAGCGTTGTGTGTAAGTCCTCTTTGTAACGAATTGCACTTGTATCCAGCAGCGAAATGTGGCATCCTGTTTGTTTAAGATCCCCATAAAGTTGATCCGACACATCAAACGTTACAATTAGTGCAGCCAGAGACAGGAAGAGAGATTTACAGCTTTCACAACCCCGATAGCTATTGAAGGCGAAAAATTAAGTCGTGAATCCATGGCAGCTTGTTCAGAAACATTCAGACTCCTTCTATTATTTCATTTAGCAAAAACATCCGAAGCTCTCACAACCTGTGTATATTACCAGTTTGAAGTGGGCTGCACGCCGGCAATAAATCGATTGGTCCTAATAAAACAAATGCCCAATTTAAAACATGCCTTTTTTTTTGCTCAGACGAACTCCAATCTCCAGAGATACTTGAAAGCAAGTAGCCAAGGCAGTCAGTTGTGTCGGTTCACTTGTAGGTCAGACCGCTTTGCAGATTTGTTTCTTCGTTTGATTCACGTACCACATGGTCACTCACTTTGCCTCCCTTCTTTATTTTCAAAATGCCGTTGTTTACACATCTTTTTTTCACGAAGTTCCGAAACAATGCAACAGCTTCTCAAACTGGAAGTACTGTTCAAGGACTCCACTCCAAGGCTGAAAACATCTCAGACAAGGAGCAGCGCTTTCAGACTCATAATCCAAAGGGTGATAGAGTTACTTTACTGACTGGAGGACAGAAAACAGCAGTGTGCCACAAGGAATGGTGATTTGCTCCACTGCTTCCCGTCATTTATGAAAATGATTTGGATGTCAAGGTAAAAGGTACATATAGGAACCAAAGGGTAATTATGGAAGAATGCTTGGCGTATTGGAGGCCAAGTACTTATGGAGTGCCTCAGCGTTCGGTGTTGGGGTCATTACTGCTCAATAAGCATATCAATGTTTTAGACGAGGAAGTACGTGACATGATTAGCAATTTTGATGAAATTGAAATAGTAATGTGGGCAGTGAGGAAGGTTGTCAAACTTGCAGTAGGACCTTGATCAGCTGTGGAAGTGGGCAGAGAAATGGCAAACTGCGTTCAATATAGGTAGGTGTGAGGTCTTACATTTTGGAGAGTTCATTCAAGTTGGAGTTTCATGGTGAGTGGTAGGACCTTGAGAAATGTAGTGAGGCATATTTCAGTTGAAGTTCAGTTTCACAGTTCTCTGCAAGTGGAGTAAAATGTGGACAGGTCAATGAAAAAGACATTTGGCACATTGGCATTCACGAAGCAATTCTGAGATAAAGTAAGTAAAGCAGATGCTGGAGAGTCGGAGTCGAAAGTGAGACCATGGAAAGGCAAAGCAGCTCAGGCAACATCGAAGGAGAAGGAAAGTCGACGTTTTGTGGCATAAAGCCTTCAAGAGGAATTCCTGATGAAGAGCTTCTCCTGGAAACATCAACTTTTCTGCTTCACGGACGCAGATTGGCTTGCTTTGCATTTCCATATCCACAGTTTGCCATTCATGAGTCTGGGCAACGAGTATAGACGTTGAGAAGTTACGTTGCAGTTGTACAGGACGTTGTTGACTCCGCACTTGGAGCATTGTGTTTAGTTTTGATCACCATGTTATGGGACGGATCGTATTAAACTGGAAAGTGTGCAGAAAATAAAATGGATATTGCTAAGCCTCAACCGTGTGACTTATAGGGAGAGTCTGGTCAAGCTCTGTCTTATCTTTGGAATGGGAGAGTGAGGGTAGACCTTATCGAGGTGCATAAGATCCTAATATGCATGGATACAATGAATGCACTCAGTGTATTTTTTCAGAGTTGTGAAATGAAGAACGAGAGTGCAATAGTTTAAGGTGAGAGGGGAAACAAAAGAGAACTTACAGGGCAACCTTTTGTCCACAGAGGGTGGTACACATACGGATTGAACTGCCAACGGTTCTGTTTCAGATGGGTACATTAAAACCTTTACAAAGCTTTTGGACAAGTACATGGACAGGGAATGATGAGGAGGTAATGGGCCAAGTGAAGGCAAATGGAGTTAGCGTGAACATGCATTTTTATTGGCATGCATCATTTTGAGCTTAGAGCTTGTCTCCTTGCTGTAGGAATCGATGATTCCAAGACTCTATGATGTGGAGGAGTTGACTTCGAATCAGAGACAATGTTACATCTGCACTCAGAGAGGATATACTAGATGGTTCAACCAATGAGGAAGTATGGGTAGACCTTAAAATCAGGACGGCTGCAATCACTCTGATTGGATTATATGGTGGCCTTCCAATAGTAATCGAGGCATTAATGAACGACTATATGTGCCGATTATGGAAAGTGGCAATAACAAGAGTTTTGTCATCGTGGGTGAGCTTAATTTCCTCCATAATCACTTGGATTCCCTAAGAGCAAGAGACTTAGGTGGTGTACAATTCGTTAGGTGAACGCAAAATGGTTTCTTGAAACAGGATGCTGTCAGCCCTACGCGAGGAGGACCCATAGTGGAACTTGTATTTGCTAAAGAGCCTGGTCAAGTGACAGGCCTTTCACTGGGAGAGCCATTTAGAAACATTGATCGCAACTTCTTACTATTAAGAGGCAAGTTCATATTTGACTTGTGCGAGTTGTTTAAAGACCTGCTGATCAGAGGTCAAGACAAGTTAAGAGTAGCGAAGAAGGTTGGCAAATTAAGGGATCTCTGGATATCGAGGGAATTGTGAATTTAGTCAAAAGATAAAAGAAGCATTTGTAAGATTTGGAAGGGTAAATTCGAATAGTGCACATGAGGGAAATGTAGAAAGCAGGAAAGAACTCAAGCTGGTATATTGGGCAGTAAGAAGGGGCCATGGAAATGTTCTGACACGAGAATTACAATGTATTCTATATGTACATTTGAAACATGAGGACAACGGGGAAGAAAATCAAGAACAAAGGAGGGAACTTGTGTTTGGAGACAGATGATGTGGACAAGATCCCAACTAGGTACTCTGCATCGGTATTTGCACAGTAGAAGGATGCCAAATGCAGCGATACTTGAGTGATCTTGCGCATATGGCAAAGGCATTCTGCAATGAAGCAAAACAGCACTTAGTTAGACATCACGGATGAAAACGAACAAATGAAAATAGAATTCCGGATAATTCAACTGATCTGAATATCTAACCGACTCAATACAGCAGTATAAGGAAGGTTCTGATCCCTGCTATAGCCCGCAAACACACACTTTGACAAAAACTACATTCAACTACAAGTTCTTAGAGGCAGCAGATATTTCAGAGAGAAATTTCCGACAGAAACATTTTTTAACCACTGTAGCTGTTTCGCTGTTACTTACAGCTTCTGACAGCCTGCTTAAAATACAACCGAGAAAAAACTTGAACTGCGAGACACTGGCTAATCACCTGTCATACGAAAGCAGCTATATCCAGACATTGCAGCATGCCTGCACTTAAGGCCCTTCTTGAAAACAAAGCAAGATAAAATAAACTAGTTAAAGGAGAAGCATCATCACATCTCCATGCATAAATAGATTAATCTATATACAAAGATGGTTTCATTTTAAAACTCCTTACTCTTACCCTGTTGGTACATTGCAGTATATATATTTTACATTGACTGTAAGAATGCAAATATGAACGACTACATTTTATTTCAAAGAGAAAGTGAGGACTGCAAATGCTGGAGATCAGAGCTGAAAATGTGTTGCTGGAAAAACGCAGAAAGTCAGGCAGCATTCAAGGAGCAGGAGAATCGACGTTTACGGCATGAGCCCTTCTTCAGGAACCTGAAGAATACAGTTTATTTCACTCTGATTACTCCTCCTATCAAGCTCCTCCGTTTTCCCCATAATCTCGACAATTAATCAACAATCATGTTTTCTCGCCCTGCAGCATGTGCAGTTTACAAATCGAATGGCTGTAATAATAGGCTCCATCTCACCAGTATGGAATACTTGTTCTTAAATTTCTCTGAAATGTGTAACACTATGTATGACTGTCTCAGACACATGACTGGCAAATAAATGTTGAAATCTTGTAAAGCCCACACCAAGTACACAGTCTCTTCTCATTAGGCGAATATTTCTTTTGATGAATGTTCAATTTCCAGTGGAAATACACAATGGCTCTTGCTATCTTGCTAGTCTCTTCGTGAAGAAGGTGTTTTGTGTACTTGCCTGTATTGGTCAGTGCATTGAGTACAGGAGTTGCGACGTCATTTTGCGGCTCTATAGGAAATTGACTCAGCCACTTCTGGAATTATACTTTCTGTCCTGGTCTCCCTTCTATCGGAATGGTAATGTGAAACTTGAAATGGTTCAGAAAAGATGTGCAAAGATGTTGCCAGGTTTAAGGGTTCAAGCTATAGGGAGAGGCTAAATAGGCTGGTGCTGTTTTCTCTGGAGCATCCGATGCTGGGAGGTTACCTTAGAGGTTGATGAAATCATGAGGGACATGGATAGGCTGAACATCCAGGGTGTTTCTTCTCTGGATAGCCGTGTGCAAGTTGATAGGGAAATTATTTAAAAGGGGTCAAAGGGATAATGTTTTCAAGCTGAACGTGCTACGTTTATGGAATGAGCTGGCAGAGGAAGTGTGGAGGCTGGTACAATTACAACATTTAAAAAGCATAATTGGGTATATGATTAAGAACGGTTTAGACGGGGATATGGGCCAAGTACTGGCAAATGCGATAAGAGTAATTTAGGATATCTGGTCGGGATGGATAAGTTGGATCGTGGTGTCTGTTTCTGTGGTGTACTTCTCTGTGACATGAATAACTTAAAATTAAGATAGCGTTCTCTTTTATGGAGAGGTAGCAGAAGGTCAAATAATTCTCCTTGAGCTGAAAAGGTTAAGCAATGATTTCAAGCAGGAGCAGTTTTGTTTCCAGGATATTTAATTTACAGAGAGAAAAATTATCGACATTGTCACAATTTGTTGTAACTACTTTCAGGTAACTGGCAAATAATGCAAGTTAAAATGTGAATGATTATTTTACTGAGTAAGTTCTGAGCATTTGAATGACAACTGGGTGAAGATTCAGCAGTTATTGTCAAAACAAATTTGGAATTTAAGTTTTTAAGGAAACATTTGGAGGGTTATGGGCAAATGGTAGGAGAGTTCGAACAGATTCGCACAGGGAGAGAGTACAGCCCCAATGGGCTGAAATAGATCCCAGCCCCTGTGCTCTTTGATACTGCCCCATTCACTGTGAATCATGAAGCTCATCCCAGGGCAGGGTCCTCGAGACATCGAGATGTACAGCACGGAAAAAAGACTCGTTGGCCAAAATCATCCATGCCGACCAGATATCCCAAACTAATCATGTCCTATATGGCAGCACTTGGCCCATATCCCTCCACACCCTTCCTATTTATATATCCATCCAAATGCCTTTCGAATGGTGTAACTGTACCAGCCTCCACCACTTGCCTTGACCGAAGCTTCCATACACGCATCACCCTCTGTGTGAAAACATGTTACCCCTTGGGTCCCTTTTAAATATTTCGCTTCTCACCTTAAATCTATGCCGTCTCGTTCTGGACTCCCCCACCCCAGGGAAAAGATTAGATTAGATTACTTACAGTGTGGAAACAGGCCCTTCGGTCCAACAAGTCCACACCGCCCCGCCGAAGCGCAACCCACCCATACCCCGACATTTACCCCTTACCTAACACTACGGTCAATTTAGCATGGCCAATTCACCTGACCTGCACATCTTTGGACTGTGGGAGGAAACCGGAGCACCCGGAGAACGGGCAAACTCCACACAGTCAGTCGCCTGAGATCGGGATGTGAACCCGGGTCTCTAGCGCTGTGAGGCAGCAGTGCTAACCACTGTGCCACCGTGCCGCCCTATACTGGGGATATAGAAACTGTGACAAATCACCCTGTCATTCTTTCTCACAACTTTATAAAGTTGTATACTGCCATTCCACCCATCCAATGCTCCAGGGAAAATAGCCTCAGCCCCTCCCTATGGTTCACATGCTCCAAAACTGGCAACACCCTTGTAAATCTTTTCTGAACTTGGTCAGGTTTCCCAACATTTTTCCCATGGCAGGGAGACCAGAATTGGAAGCAGTCTGGGCATTCCAGAAGTGGCCGAGACAATAAACTGTAAAACCAAAACATGACCTCCAACTTCTATACTTAATGCACTGACCAGTAACAGTTAACATACCAAACCCCACCTTCACTGACCTGTCCACCTTCAACCCCACTTTCAAGATCCTATTAACTCACCCTGCAAGGTCTATTTGTTCGTCAACACTTTCCAGGAACTTGTCATTAGGAGGTTGAGTCATATCCTGATAACATCTTTCCAAAATCAGGGAGAATAGAATTGAGTGCAGTATTCTAAAACTGGCTGCACCAGTGCCCTAAATAGCCACAACGTGACCTCCTAACCCTTATACTCAGTGATAAAATACCTACAGTGTGGTAACAGCCTATTGGGCCCATGAGACCATACGAACCATCGGAACAGCATCACACCTGAAGCATGTAGCCAAGCATTTCCCACAGCTAACCCATCTAACCTGCACGTCTTTGGATTGTTTGAGGAAACCAGAGCATCCAGAGGAAGCCCACACAGACACACAGGGAGAATGTGCAAACACCACAGAGAGTGCAAACCATCCCAGGTGCCTTTATTGATAAGTGTACAGACCAATGACGGTAAGCATCCCAAATGCAGCCTTCAGCACCTGATCTCCCTGAAGCTCTACTTTCCAGGGACTGTGCAGTTGTCTGAGACCTTCAGAGTGCATGAAGGTGAGGAGGAGAAAACACAAACAGGGTTGAGTTGTAGATCAATAAAATAATTTTGCATCCCCCTCTCTGTTCCCCTTATTTGTTCACCCCTCTCTGTTTCCCCCTCTGTTCCCCCTCTCTGTTTCCCCCTTGCTGTTCCCCCTCTCTGTTCCCCCATGTTTCCCCACTCTCTTTTCCTCCCATTCTCTGTTCCCCCATTCTCTGTTCCCCATTCTCTGCTCCCCATTCTCTGTTTCCACCATTCTCCTTTTCCCCATTCTCTGTCACCCTATTCCCTGACTCCCATTGAGTTCCCCAAATCTCTGCTTCCCCATTCTCTGTTTTCCCCATTCTCTATTTGCCCCTCATTCTGTTTTGCCCTCATTCTATGTCCCCTCACATTCTCTGTTCCCCCATTCTCTCTTTCCCCATTCACTGTTCCCCCATTCTCTGTTTCCCATTCTCTGTTCCTCCATTATCTGTTGCCCCATTCTCTTTTACCCCCATTCTGTTTTCCCCATTATCTGTTTCCCCATTCTCTGTCCCCATTCTCTGACCCCACATTCTGTTCCCCAATTCTCTGTTTCCCCATTCTCTGTTTCCCAATTCTCTGTTTTCCCATTTTCTGTTTTCCCCTCATTCTGTCTCCCCCTCATTCTCTGTTCCCCCTCATTCTCTGTTCCTCCATTCTCTGTTTCCCCCATCCTCTGTTCCCACATTCTCTCTTCGCTCATTCACTGTTTCCCCCATTCGCTGACATCCACATTCACTGAGCCCCTCCAATTCTCTGTCCCCTCACATCATCTGCCCCTCCCATTCTCTGTTCCCCCATTCTCAGTTTCGACATTCTCTGTTCCCGTCCCCGTTCCTGCCCCTGTTTTCCCCTCGCTTCCCCTCCCCTCTCTGCCTGTTACACCGCCTGTCCCCCCCGCCTGTACCCCATCTGTTCCCCTCTTCTCTCTCTCCGTCTCTATCTCCACCCGTTTCTGTTCCACCCGTCTCTATCCCGACATACTCTGTCCCGTCACCCTCTGTCCAGCCTCCCTTCCCTGTCCCAGAGGTGTGTACTCCCCAACCACACGGAAAAGACCTTGGTTATTTACCCTACCCATGCCCGGCTTGATTTTATAAATCACTATAAGGTCACCCCTCAGCCTCCAAAGCTGCAGGGAAAACAACCTATCCAAACCTGACAATTTTCTGTCCCCTTTCAAGTTTGAGAACATCCTTCCGAAAGGAAGGAGACCAGAATGGCATGGAATATTTCAAATGTTGCCTAATCAATATCCTATACAGCCACAATGTGACCTCCCAACCCTGATACTCAATTCACTGACCAATACAGGGAAGCAGACCAACCCCCTTCTTCACTATCCTATCTACCTGGACTATATTTTCGAGGAACTATGAAAATATACTCCAAGGTCTCTTCGTTTCACAACACTCCCCAGGACCTTACTATTAACTGTATACCTCCTGCTAAGCTGTAAATGTGTTGCTGGAAAAGCGCAGCAGGTCAGGCAGCATCCAGGGAACAGGAGAATCGATGTTTAGGGCATAAGCCCTTCCTGAAGAAGGGCTTATGCCCGAAACGTCGATTCTCCTGTTCCCTGGATGCTGCCTGACCTGCTGCGCTTTTCCAAAAACACATTTTCAGCTCTGATCTCCAGCATCTGCCGTCCTCACTTTCTACCTCCTGCTACGGTGTGCTTTTCCAAAATTGTGAGTTCATGGAATGCCCTGCCAGTAGCAGTGGTGGACTCTCCCTCTTTATGGGCATTTAAACGGGCATTGGATAGGCATATGGAGGATAGTGGGCTAGTGTACATTAGGTGGGCTTGGATCGGCGCAACATCGAGGGACAAAGGGCCTGTACTGTGCTGTATTTTTCTATGTTCTAAAATGCAGCAGCTCACATTTTTCTCAACTGAGCTCCTTAGCCCTTTCACCCATCTGATCCAGATCCCCTTGTACTCGGAGGCAATCTTTTTCACTATCCATCACACCTCCAACTTTGGTGTCAACTGCAAACTTACTAAGAGAACCTCTTACGTTCACATCCAAATCTTTGATATAAATAACGAAAAGTAGTGTTTCCAGCACCGATCTTTGTGACACTCCACTGGTACAAACCTCCAGCCTGAAATGCATCCCTTCGGCACCACCATCTGTCTTCTACCTTTGAACTAGTTCCGTATCCAAATGGTTAGTTCTCATGAATTTCATGAGGTCGAACCTTGCTAACCAGTCTCCCAAGAGGAAATTTGTCGAACGCCTTACTGAAGTCCATGTAGATCATGTCCACTGCTCTGCCCTCATCAATCCTCTTGGTTACTTCTTCAGTAAACGCAGTCAAGTTCATAAGACATCATTTCCCACGTGCAAAGCTGTTATTAATATCCAGGACTTAACTCTGTACATTGAGGTTTGCATAGGTGTTAATAGGTTATAGGTGTTAATATTCTGGATAAAGTTCACGTACTCCGGCTTTGTGTTAGTGACTGTGTATTGAGTGGTATTAATATCACCAACACAGGTGAGTTCCTTTTGAAACGCAGTCCCTATATCCTTCAACCCTCCCACCTGCTCTGTCTCCTCCATCTGCACCGTAGACAGTAAGTGTGAGGAGCTCATGGAGTTTCCATGTGAGTGTGACTGAGCAAATCTTCCCTTCTTCCACTAGCCCACCAGGAAATGGTGGCAGTGTCCTTACATCCTGGCCAGGAGGATCGGTTTCAGAGTTAAGTAACAGCATCTTTGAAGAGGCTGAATCGAAAACATGCCAAGGCCACCAGGCCATACTGTCTCCCAGCTGTCCCTGCCTGAGCCTCCAAACAGAACCTTCCTGTAGTTTCTCTCCTGTCAGTCTCCCCCATTGCTCAGTTTGTCCAGGATCCCCTCCTGCTGCTGCACGGATCCTGTCCTTCACTGACATGTCCATCCCCCATGTCCTCCACATTCATTCATTGTTTACAATCTCATTGTCCCAGTCTTCCAGCTCTGCCTCCTCCAACCTCCTGGGCAGCAGTGTTGTCAAAATCCAGGCTCGTATGTGATCTGGAGCATGTGCTGTAAGAGGGGAGACGCGTGAACGGTATGCAGTGCTGGCCACTTGTTGGCGCATGTGCAGGGCGGGTCAGCACGAGGGAGGGAGGCTCTGGGTGTGTGGGATTGATCTGTCATAGGAAGTTCCCTCCCTTCCTCCCTCTGGGAACAGGTCCCAGGGAATAGCCATTTTCCTGTTAACCGGACGAGTGGTCTAAGTATCAATGGTGGAGCATTTTGCAGAAAGTTATCGGAACTCTTGTGAAGATTCAGGAGTTTTATGTAAAGGGACAAGGATGGGCCTTAGAGTTCTACTTTGGCTCATTTTAGTTCAACCAGATGTGATTTGGCCAGAGTTTGCAGGAAGCAGTGTGTGCAGGATGGTTCACATCAGAGGATAATGGTGGGGAAGGTAAATAACAGGTTCCAGATTGATTTATCCCCAACGTAGTTCTGACCAGGAAGGAAACCCTGGGAGGTGAGGGGAGGATTCACCAATACCTGGGAGGTTCCGAATCAAACTCAATTATTTGGTTCTTAGTCTGCAGACAGGAATGAGGAAACTGAATTCAAAGAGAGGTAAGAGAGTGTGAAAACTGAGTGTGAAAGAAAGGAGTGAGGTGATTGGTTTGGATTTCAGCTCACAGAAGAGAGAAATTTAGAGACAGATTTAAAGCTTTGGGGGAACAAGGAAACTGCAATTTAAGACTATAATTGTCTCATGAGTTTCCATCCAGTATTACCAGATTTGCGGATGACAAATCAATTTGAACTTCATGTTCAGATCTGATAGTTACTTGATCCGTGCCGATCTGAATATCATTTGCCTTTTCACCTGGAAGGAAAGGTGTGCATTCTGTCCGTGGAAGAATATTTCAAACATCAGTGTGACTGGAAAAAATACTGAGACACAGCCTGGTCCATGTTCGTGTGGATTGTGGCTTTGAATGAAGGCTGTTTAACAGGATTATCTCCATGCCAACGGCAGTTTAAAAAGTCTAGTTCAATTCAGCACTTTGTGTTTAAACAACACACCCTTCCCCACACATCTGTGGCTCACTCAAGTACCTGACAGGCACTTCAGTTTCAGTGGGGTTGTCTGCCAGGATTCGGATGTGGAGTAGCTGGTGTTGGAGTGGGGTGGACAAAGATATAATACCGCCACCTCCAAACGGACTCCACCACCAGGGATATATTTCCCTCCCCTCCCCAATCAGCGTTCCGAAAAGACCACTCCCTCCGTAACTCCCTCATCAGGTCCACACTCCATGACACCCTCGTCAGGTCCACACACCCCACTAACCCAACCTCCACTCCCGGCATCTTCCCCTACAACCGCAAGAAATGCAAACCTTGCACCCACACCTCCCCCCTTACTTCCCTCCAAGGCCCCAAGGGATCCTTCCATATCTGACACAAATTCAACTGCACCTCCACACACATTTCCTGCATCCGCTGCACCCGATGTGGCCTCCTCTATATTGGGGAGACAGGCCGCCTACTTGCGGAACGTTTCAGAGAACACCTCTAGGGCACCCGGACCAACCAACCCAACCACCCCGTGGCTCAACACTTCAACTCCCCCTCCCACTCCACCAAGGACATGCAAGTCCTTGGACTCTCCATCGCCAGACCATAGCAACACGACGGCTGGAGAAAGAGCGCCTCATCTTCCGCCTAAGAACACTCCAACCACAAGAGATGAACTCAGATTTCTCCAGTTTCCTCATTTCCTCTCCCCCCACATTGTCTCAGTCCCAACCCTCGAACTCACCACCAACTTCCTAACTTGCAATCTTCTTCTTAACCTATCCGCCCCCACCCCCACTCCGGCCTATCACCCTCACCTTAACCTCCTTCCACCTATCGCATTTGCAATGCCCCTCCCCCAAGTCCCTCTTCCCTTCCTTTCATCTTAGTCTGCTGGGCACACCCATTAATGAAGAAGGGTTCATGCCCGAAACGTCGATTCTCCTGCTCCTTGGATGCCGCCTGACCTGCTGCGCTTTTCCAGCAACACATTTTCAGCAAAGTTATAAATCACACAACACAAGTTTATATTCTAACAGGTTTAGTTGGAAGCACTAGCTTTCTGATCACTGCGTGATTTTTAAGTTTATCAGGATTATCTCTGTGGTGACAGACATCTTCAGTTAAGTACTTCAACAATTACAGAGGTCACATGTTCCTCATGCAATAGGTTGCCCATACAATAGATTCCGTGTAAACTGCTATTCTGGCCCAGTGGATAGCTACTTATCACTTTTTATGCCCAATCCCATGAAGCTTTCTGTTGATCTTTAATTATTTTCCAATCTCCTAGTTTCTCATTGGTCTTTACCAATTTGTATGCCTTATATTTCAATTTGCTTTGATATTCCTCCACTGTCCGTCAACTGTCCCACCATAAAGTCTTTGCTTCCAGTCTACTGTTATAATTCTACCTGCGTCCATCCTGTTGAAGTCCCCTTTGTCAAAAGACAGGATCTTGGGACTGGATTTAATCTTCCATCTTTCCATCTGTATTCTAAATTGAACCATACTTATCACAATCTTTTGTCAGATTGCGAGGTAAGGCGATGCTTCCTGGGTGTTTTGGTTTTCACTGTCAGAAACCTTGGCCTTGTAATAAAGCACAGAATAAATATTTACAACAGAGTATTCTGGACGTTCTGAATGGAGTAAACAGTCTAAAACCATAGATCCCTGTCTCCCCTCAGTGTAAAATTGCAAAATCAATATCTCCTACATGAACCTCACTATCTAAGTTTGGAATGCTTAGCCACCCGACTATCTTTCATTGTCCGAAAATTTCCTTTTGTGAAAGTGGTGATTTTTGGATTCAGCTTTCCAATTATTAACGTAAGAAAATAAGCACTGGGAACAGGAGAGGCAATGCAGCCCTTCAAACTGGCTCCACCATTTAATACGATGATGACTGAGCTCCCGTCTGTCTCAGCTGGCTTTTACCGCCTGCTCTCTCTCACCCTTCAACTCATTGTAAATTGAACATCTGTATCTCTTCAGCAAATTTGCTCATTGCCCTGGCACCCACTGTACTTTGAGTAGGAAACTCCACAAACTCACAACACATCGAGATAGGTACATTCTTCCTCATGAGAACAGAATAGAGTCCCTATAGTGCAGAAACAAGGTATTCATCCATTGTGTCCACACCAACCCTTTGATGAGCATCTTGTTCAGACCCACTCATTCCCTGTAACCGTGCATTTCCCATGGCTAACTGGCACATGTATGGACACTATAGGCAATCCATCATGGGCAATTCACCTAACCTGCATATCGTTGAACTGTGGAATGAAACTGGAGCACCCGGAGGAAACCCACGCAGACATGGGGAGTACTTACCTAAATCTGGAATCAAACCCGGGTCAGTGATGCAGTGAGGCAGCAGTGCTAATCACTGAGCCACCTCTGTTTAAAAGCTGCTACCCCTTATTAACCTCCCGACCACCCCAATTGACTGAATCTATATTCCTTATGTCAGAAATCGGGTTGTCTAAGCGGATGTCTCAATAAAACCTAGTGACAACCCAAATGTCCTGTGTGTCTGAATAGGAATCCTATACCCACACTCTCCACACTTTTCATTCACTTTCAAAAGACAGGTCTCCTTTGGCTTCATGAGGACTACAACTCCCACAATCCCTGAGGCAGGATCCACACAAGTGTGGGGAAACACGGCACTGCACATGTACAGAATGCTGGCGGTTTTGGAGCATGTACTTTGGGTAACTAGCGGAAAACATTTCACTCTGTGATTAACTGGAGGAGGGGCGCATACGCTTCTGGTATTGATCTGTTGGGGGTCAACGTGTCACCAGACCCACGTGGGACCATGTTCCATCCCCAACTCGTCATAACCTCTGGGAATCGACCAATGGGAAACAAAGTAGGATCTGACCAATTCTCCCAGTCTCAATGTTTCTCTTCTGTCCAGGATCGGCCGCTTTCCTCTCTATTTCCTTTTGTTTCCTTCTGCTATTATATTATTGAAATGCAGCAACTGAAGAGAAAGGGAAGGGATCCCATAAAGGGTGCACAGTCTAACCAGGGACGGGAAGTGATGGCACGGATATGTTATCACTAACTCCATGAGAATCGGTAGGGTGTACATTGGGGTAGCAGAGTGAGAATGGTGGGAGAGAGTATGTAGGCTGAAGGGTTACAGTTTTGGGGAAGAAAGGGCAAAAAAGATATTCCAGAAAAACTATAATTGTCTCCTCTGAATTTGCAATCTGTCCATATTCCTTTTTCAGTGGTCTAGATGAAGATTCGCAGATTTAAATCTCAAAATCTTGTGCAAATTGTGATTAAGTTAATCAGCACTTGAAGAACCAAAGGTAGAGAATCACTCGGCCAAAATCATGCAAGACTCTCCCCCACACATTGTCGGTCTATCTGCATCAAATGGACAGCGAATGGTACAAGACGGCAGTTCACTACCACCTTCTCAAAGGTAACGAGAGATGGGGAATAAATGCTGGCTGAGCTAGTGATGCCCATATCCTGGAAATGATTTCTGTCTAGTTGCAGAAACCCGGTTGATGTTACTGCAGGATGATGAGGGACGCTGAGTGTGTCCTCCAGGAAGCAGCACCATCACATTACCCCTGCCTACACTCACACAGTAACACAGCAACGTCACTGGAACAAAAGGCAGTGAAGCCAAAGGAGGACTTCGAGGTAAAGTCATCAAAGGGGCTTGGAGGACAGCAGGAACAGGATATTGAGCTGGATGGTCAGCTGTTTCTTATTGCATGGTGGAGCAGGATAGAAAGGCCGAATGGCCTCCTCCTGCTGCTATCGCCTGTGAATATATATAGCCATTGAGCCCGGGTAGGAAGAAGTAGGCAGGGATGGGATTCTCCGTGAAATTGCAATTCCACATCAGTTTTCAGTGAGGGATGGTTTGATGGATTTTATTTTACATTTGTCTTTCACACAAGGTTTGCAAATCTGGTTTCTAAAAAAATGTAAAATTTATTCCACGATAAATAAAACGAAAAGAAAAGACATGAAACCATCTGAATAAAACAAATTTTTAAAATTTCAAATCGCTCTGGAAAACGAATTCCTGTCTACTCCTTCACTTTCCAGTTGTCAATCTCCAGGGAAATATTGTTTCCCTGTCTGAACCTTTGGTTCGATTTAACTGCTTTTAGGTTCTCGTTATTTGAGCTGTGAAGCGTTCTTTCCCTCCCATTTCTCCTACCCAGAAGGGTTATCACACACAGCTGAGCAATCTTCCCACCATCAATATCATCGGTATGCCATTTTGCTTTTTGTTCACATAAGGTCACCAGCTGTAAACCACCCATGTAACCAATTGAATATTTATAAACAAAGCCCATTACGAGCAAAGGAAACCATTACAAGTGACAGAGTGGGAATGGACTAAATTAAAGTAGAGGTGCGGGGTGTGGGGGCAGAGACGGAGATAAAGCACTGTATCCCCTGTGATGCCCACCTCTATCTAAAGCATCGAGAGCATGATACAGGCCACATGCTCCTTCACCAGGGATACTCTGTAGTGAAACCTCTATCCTCAATCATCGAATAAAATCCATACGTGTGGAAGGAAAGCATTGGCCCATCAAATCCCACCGACCATCCGAAGAACATTCCACCCAGAGCACTCCATCCCTGTAACACTGCATTTCCCATTGCTGATCCACCTAGACTGCACATTGCTGGATACTGTGGACAATTTAGCAGGACTGATCCACATAACTTGCACATCTGTGAGAGGTAACCAGAGCGCCTGGAGGGGACCCACACTACCCTGGGAATAATGTGGAAACTGCACACCGGCCGTTGACCAAGGCTGGACTGGAACCTTGTACCTGGTGCTGTGAAGCAGCTGTACTACAATCACAATTTAAACCAAAACAGATGATTCCTGTTCGTTGTCACATTGCTGTTTGTGGAGACTTATTGCCCAGAGAGACATCCCTGAGATTCAGAAAGTAGCAATATAAATTCAATCAAATCCAGCCCAGATAATGTGATTAACAACCACAACATCAATACTCCAACAGTGTCATCACACATCGTACCGACTCCATCATTTACATTTTTTAACCCATTGGAAGTTTATTACCAGCTTCGATGACACTCATAATATTCTGACCACTTCTACGGAGCCAGTAAGTCAGTTCTAACAATTACCAATAGATTGCATCTAAACAGGATGCTCCACAAGTGTAGGTGCTCTGATACTCGATGTCCGTAGTTAGGGTCATTTTCTTAAAACATCTCATGTCTGGCAATCAGGCAGAACAACTGAAGATATTTTACACAGTAACCTTTCAGTCTCAATTGCCAGTTCCAATCCATGAAACAGCCAGTAACATGCGCCAGTGAATTGAATTGTAACAGCAGCATTGCCCTGTCAGGATAGATTGAGGAGAATGAAGCTGTCTTCATTGGACTATCTAAACACAAAACACTTGAAATGAACAATGTCATTTAAGGACTCAATAGGACCGGTACAGCAAGGATGTGCTCGCTGGCTGGTTTATCTGGAATGAAATAAGCACTAACTGTGGTATCTTTACCCAGCATTCCCTTTAGCTGCATAAATGTTAAATATTTATTTGCTGCTCTAATTCCACTCTCTTAATCACTCCCGTTTGTAACTGCTGTAATGTTGATGGCTGTTCGAATGTATAAAACTTAACTGAATCCATCCCAAAACCTCTTTGTATCTGTGTCTCACTTGTGTTCACCGAGACACTCATTCAAACTGACCTCTTTACAAATGCTGCCCTGATATTCCTAAGAGGGCTCAGAATTAAATGTTCACAGAATTGTTACTGTGCAAAAGGAAGCTGATTGGCTCATCAGCTCTCCAAAGAATCACCTCACTGAATGCCATTCTTCTATCTTTACCCCATAAACCTTCCCATTCATCCACTTCCGATAACACCGTCGAGTTCACAAGTAAACACAGCGATTGGATTCATTTTGTTTGTTCCTGGGATCACGGTATCACTTGCTGGGGCAGCATTTGTCATCCATTCTAATTGCCGAGAAGATTGTTCAGAGTCAACCACATTATTCGTGGTCTGGGTTCACATATCGGTTGGATCAGGTCAGAATTAACACAGTTTCCCAGACCCAATGATGAGAAGAGTTGATTTCTGGTCTGTTATTCTATTTCTGAATTGGTAATGAATTTTATTTGCAGTTGATTTAAAAGTGAAAGATCAAAGTGGGTTATATTCTGATTGAGTACGCCCTCCTGTTTTCTCAGTTGTTATTGACAATCCTATTCCCTTCACACCAGAACCTGTTTCAGAGTTTGTTACAGAAAAAGGCAGAATGTTCAACTGCAGCTGGTCCCCTGACTGGTCACTGGACCCCAAAGTCTCACTCTCCACAGATGCTGCCAGTCCTCATGAATTTATCAGCAATTTCTGTTTTTGTTTCTGATTTCCCAGCATTTGCAGATGTTTAGTTTTGCAATATTCATCTTGTCTGTTGCGCAGGAGTGTATTAATAAGTTCGGAGGATTTTGAACGTTGTAAGTTAGTCCACAAATCAGCCATGATCTCATTGAATTACAGAGCAGGGTTGACGGGCTGAAAGGCCACCTCCTGTTCGAATGAAAGTTGTCCATCTGCAGCTTGTGGCAACATTCCCCCTCACTACTCACTTCACTTCGAGGTCTAACACACTGTTACTCACTGTACAAACCTCCTGTTTTTGAACTAAATCTGCTAATGTTCAGTGCCTCCTTCTCCTGCCACCTGGGTTTAACTCTCATCATGGAATGCTGTCTCGTATTACTGCGGGAATGTCCACAAGGGACTCATCCTTGAGTCTGTATCCCCTGGGATCCACAATCACCGTTTATTTACTTCGTCCTCTTTCTTTCTGGTTGTTGAAATATTGGATTCAATCCATTCTCCCTTCATGCTCTTCAACATGCCCATGTGGGTGGACCGGAGGCAGCTGGTACTTAATGAAGGGAAGTGAGGATTTGGCGGAAGGACAAGGAGAGTTGACATCAAATACAGTTCTCATTGTAACAGCAGAGTTTCTCCGTGACACAGTGAGTGGTGAGGCACCTGAGATTGTGGGGGTGACAGATTCAAATAGGGTTTTGTGAAAATACTCAGACACTGACCTGCCCATCTGATTGTTAGCTCAGACAGAAAGAAAGATGCACATTTAGATAGCACCTTTGATGACCTAGGACAATGTAACATGCTTCCGACCCAATGATTTCAACTTCAAATCTCTGAAAACACAAACACAAAGCTTCCTATGTGTACCAGGTTGTATCTCAGCCTCCTCTTTCCTTGAGAAAAGCATTGTAAGCTGTTCATCCTTTCCTGGTTTTTACAAACGCTATGTTCCTGTAAGATTTGTGATGAAACATTTATTATTTTCCTTTTCCTTGTGAGTGTTGCCAGCAGACGAAACAGGTCCTGATCTGTGAGGGGTTTCGCTTGGAGTATTTGTATTTACAAATTCATTTTCAGCCTCACACACAGTGTGAAAATGCGGTAAGACACAAAGAAACGATTGATTGGGAACCCACAGAAAACACAAAGGCAACATGTATGCCTGAGCTGAATGATTCCAGCATTAGGAAAACGTTACGACAATGACAACTAGTTAGAATCACAGAATATCTGAGGTGCAGAAAGAGGCTATTCGGCCTATCGAGTTAGCAATTACTTGCTCTTCCAACCTACCCCCATAACTCCACATTAACCCTGGCTAACCCAACCCACTTAAATTGTACGCTACAGGCCATTTAAGCACAGCCAATAGAGCAAACCTGCACATCTGTGGGAGGGTCACAGATTACATCAAAATGCTTGGAATTGTGGATGAATTCTCAAAAATACTTGACTGACGTAATTGCTCTCTTAATCAAAATAAAATCTGGAGCAAACTGCAGCCAGAAATATTTCCAGTTATCTCATGAGGAAGGGAATTCAAAACTTGTGCCACTGACCCAGGGGGTGCAGTGAAGTCACAGAGGTCTGGGAACCATCAGAAATGTTACAAGTTGTGAGCAAGGTGGGGGTGAGACAAGGACAAAAAGAAAGCCTGTCACACGGGGGAAGGCAGGAGAGAGTAAATAGCAGAAATGGTAGTCCCTCCAGGCCACGGGCTGGGAAAGAAACAAGGAAACAAGGAAAGCAGGTGTGCAGCTGTCAAAGAAATACTTTGATAAAACAGATTATAACAACATATAGGGCAGAGGTCACAGTCTGAAAATGTTGTTGTCATTGGTGAGTAAAGAATGCTGTAAAGCCTGCTTAGTACTATCACAGCCAACACATACAGGATGCGCCAAGTGGCCTCGATCTGTGCTGTAACATTCTGATAAATTTATTCAGGTCTGATGATGTTCATAAATTCTCAAATTGTACTGGAATTTAATATTCTAGAGAAATCTCAAATAAATCACATTGGTCTCATTCTGCAGACATTAGTCCATAGCCCTGCATGCTCCAGCATTTCAGTTACATCCGTATCCTTTTATTCCAATGTGATGCTGGTGACTGCCTCTATCACCCAATCAGTGAGTTCCTGCTCCCCACCATTTGTGAGTGAAGAGAATTCTCCACTCCGCTTCTTTCTGAGAATTAGCTTCAATCAAATATCTCCAATTTCTGACCGGTCAGTTATGAATTACTCCTTCCTATGCACTCGATCCGGATTCCTCAGCATTCTATCACTTCAATTAAATCTCAGCTTATCCTCCTCGAAACTCGTCCCCAGCCTAATTCCAGTCTTTCCTTAGAGCAGAAATTCTCCAATCGCAGAAACATGCTGATCAATCTCCTCTGTACCCTCTCTGTTGAGAACCCATCAATCCTGGAATTTGGGGAACAGAAGTGAATGCAATACATTAGCCGTGGTCAAACTAATGTTCCTGACATTTCCAGTGTCCTCCGTGTTCTTGTGGTTGACGCTGACACAAATGTGTCCTGGTTTTCCCACATGGAACTGGATGTGCACTCGATGTGATTGGGATTCCCTACCATGTGTTTATTTGTTGAACAATCCGAAATTAACTTTAGATTAAAACAAGATTATCAGCTACCCACATATCAACTTCTTCTATTTTACTCAATTCACCTTGCTTTTTGAAATCTCTTTAAAGTTATCACTATCTAAATACAACAGGCTTTAATTTGCTGATCACGTATTCAGATGTCTTCACTGTTACAATCACTTGAAGATTGTCTTTGCCTTCAGCTACATCTGGTGAATTGAACACTGCTTGTAAATATATGAATATCAAATGGACTTGAGTATTATGATAATTGATTCCGTCTGATGTTACTTGTTGATTAATATCTGGAAGAGGACTGTCCTCAGAACTCCAGCTATGGTCTGACTTCATTCAGAACTGGATGTGGCTGGACTGCAGATTTTAGATCTGTTCCATTGTTTACTGGATTGCTTCGCTCTGTCTATCACTTGCTGCTTATGCTGTTTGGATCACAAGAAGTGCTCTTTGGTAACCTTATCAGGTAAGCACCTAATTTTTAGGTATCCATGCTGCTGTTCCTGGCATGCCCTCCTACATTCTCTCAGTTGAATGAGGATTGATCCACTGGTTAGATGGGAAGAGGTAAGTTGGGGGACATGCTGGGCCGTGATATTTATTGGAGTACAATTCTACCGCTGTTGTTGGAAGGAAAAAGCTAAACTCTTATACTGTAGGCTATATACAAGAAGTTACATGTAGTATCATGAACACTGATTGGCCAAGACAAGAAATACGAGCAACACTCTACAATGATGCCGGATCACAACTGCAGCAAAGGGAGTTTAAGCGCCAACCTGACACAGGAGTAGGGAAAGAAGGAGCTGATCAGATTGTCTCATTCATAGTCATAAAGAGACTCTATGAGATTATTGTACTGTTGGAGGTGAGGATGGAGGAGGTTGGGGAGATGGAGAGCCCTTCAAAAGAAACTAATCTGCCTGAGCGTTATGGGGTCGACTTGATTGCCATGCATTAAACAGAATACTAATTGAATCTATTTTATCGCCAAAAGATAACAAGACTGATGGTGTTTCCAATCATCATCAGAAACAAACCCCAGAATACATGTTTCGGAGACAGATGTCAACAGCTCATCAACATCCAACTCTTGCAATCGCTCGGCAAACTTATGTGTAGTTAACCAGTGCCGGTGCAGGAGAAAACACTTGTTCACTCTGTGCAGGTGGACAGCAATATGGGGAAGTATTGGCCGAGTGGTGTTGTTGCTAGACAGTTAAGCCAAAGCTCGAGATAACGTTCTGGAGACCTGGGTTCAAAGACTGCTGTAGCAGATGGGGGAGTTTGAATACAATAAAGAAAACCTCTGAAGAGTCTAGTGATGACCATTAATCGATTGTCAGAAAAACCCATCTGGCTTACAAAGGCCCTTCCAGGAAGGAAACTGCCATCCTTACCTGATCTGTCCTACTTTGTAACTTCAGACCCACAGCAATGTGGTCGAGTCATACTTGCCCTCCGGGAAATTACGAGTGGCCAGTAAATGTTGCCAGGCCAGTGGCACCCTCATCCTGTGAATGAATAAGGAAAATCAAAAGTCTCTACCCAGTGTGAATCTGTGCATGCTCAATGATATTGCGAACATTTTCAAAACTAAGTTTTCGACATACAAAACTTTATTAACATTATAACTGCCAAAACCAGTGTTCATTCCTTGGTGTGAAGAAGAGAAAGAAATCTTTCATCTGTGGCTCTTAGTAAATTCACTGATATCCCAGCAGGATGGCTGCCTGAGTGAAACCCTTTTCCCACACACAGAGCAGGTGAACAGCTTCTCCCCAGTCTGAGTGGTTTGACCAGTTTCCAGCTGGGATGGGTAAAGAATTCCCTTCTGGAATTCCTCACATTTCCACAGTCTCTATCTTGTGTGGCAGCACTGGTGTTTTCCCATTCCAGATAAATGCTGGCATACTGCTACGTACACCGTGTAGGTGTGTTACTGCCCAATCTGAATGCTGCTGTTCCCTGTTGAAAATCGTTCCAATAAACCTCGCAACACAATTATTTCTTAGCCACCTTGACGCCCCCGTCCCGACATTCCTGATGAAGGATTTATGTCTGAAATGTCGATTATCCTGCTCCTCGTATGCTGCCTGACTGCTTTGCTTTTTCAGCACCCCACTTTTTGACACTAATAAACAGTGACTGTCGGGGCTGGATGTGGTTTTGTATTAATCCTTTGACCCAACCCTTCCCAGGACTGGGACAGTCCAAGACTAGCCTCTATGAAATGGAAAGATTTGCAAATTCCAAACAAACATTGTGCAGTCACTCCTTGCACCCTGATATGGATATCATCGCCCTGATGACTGTGGAAGGAACATAGTTTATTTCCTCAGTCTGTCAGAAAGCATTTCATACATTGTTGTGGCTCTCGATGTTCTGAGATATTTACACTCCTTGTTAGACCACCCTGGAGCAGGTGTTCAGTTCTGTGTACCCTAACTGGGACATACTCCACACCCCAACCCCAAGAACCTGATGTAAACAGCATGTATTGATCTCAGTAAGAACACTGAGCAGATTTACCGAAATGATCATTTAACCCCTGAAGGCAAGTGACTAGAGCAAATTAAGCAAGTCCAAATAAAATGCATTATAGCACAGAAAGACACCCATCAAATCCAAGCTGGCTCTCTGTAGCAGAATCCCATATTCTCATTCCACATATGTCCCCTAAACTTCGCAAGTTTATTTCCATCAGATCTAATATAATTTTTTTTTAATTAATCGTTGCACCACCACAATAGGCAGCATGTTCTGCATATTTCCAGGCAATACAGTGAGAAGAAACACTTGCTCATCTTCCGCTGTCTCAAAACCTTACATCTTATCTTAATTATTGTGCCATCTGAATATCATTAGCCTTTTCATGTGGAAGGAAAGGTGTGCATTCCGTCTGTGTGTGAATAATTCAAATGTCAGTGTGACTGGAAAAAGTACTCTGAGGTTTGGGGCTTTGAATGGAGGCTATCAGGATTATCTCCATGACAATAGCAAATAAGTCAGTTCAGCACTTTATAGTTAAACCAATCCCACCCCCCCATAGCTCATTCAAATTCCTGACATGCTTCAATTAAAGTTAAAAAGCACGCAGCACCAGGTTATAGTCCAACAGGTTAATTGGGAAACAGTATCTTTCGGTATTTACCTGACAAAGGAGCAGCGCTCTTGAATTTTTTCTTCCCAATAAACTTATTGGACTGTAAACAGTTGTTCTGTGATTTATCCACATCCAGCACCATGACCTGTACATCATTTCCATGAATTAGGAATTCTAGCCACTGGAAGTCAATGGGGGGGGTAGGGCTCGATGACCAAATTGGTGGGATCTTGTCCTCAAGACAATGAGAATGAATGAGGGGTGGAGCTGGAGGCCTGATCTGGTGGGGCTTGGTCTTCCAGGATTTGGGAGAGAGTGTGTGCTGCGCTGGGAGGATTGAAAGTGTGTGGTAATTCCTCCATCCAATGGGAGCAAATGTGGATGGAGCCCGTCCTAGAGCCATTTTCTAGTGCATGTGGTGTGTGGTTCGTCCTCCAGCTAATGGGTGTGAATGGGTGGGAGAGGTTTTAATGACAATACAGGAGCATTCATGACGACTTCCTGCTCCAACCAGCCCCACACATTCCCCGTTTCATTTCGCTCCATTTCACAACATGACTTTGGGCTTTTCTGTGTTTTCCCACACTCCTTTCGTGGTGTTTCAGATTTCTGATTAACAAACTGCACGGGATATTTGCAGGATTTCGGGGTGGCACGGTGCTTCAGCGGTTTGCAATTCTACCTCACAGCAACAGGAATCCCAGTTCGATTCTACCCGCCTTTGTGTGTGGGGGTTTGCACATTCTTCCCGTGTCTGGGCGAGTTTCCTCCCGCAGTCCAAAGATGAGTGTGTTAGGTGAATTAGACAGCGTGAAATGCAGGGTTATGGGAAGAGGTTAGGGCGCTGTGGGTCTGTTTGGCATGTTGTTCAATGGGTTGGTGCAAACCTTACGGGCCTAGTGACCTCCTTCTGCACATAGGGATTCTATGATTTAATTTGCAGTTCTGAAACACAAAGCAAACAACAGATCGAATCTGATAGTCAGCTAGTTTATAGTAACCTGAAATTTGAACGTGCAGGGAAAAAATCATTGATCCCATTGGACAGAGGCCCATCACGTGGACAATGATTCAGTGTTATCAGAACCTAAATACACTGACAAAGCTGGGAAATCCTGGAAACATGAGCATTTGGGGAAGAGATTTGTCTTTTCATCAGAACTTGGTATTCACTGATTGTCATGGCCAAGAGAGACTTCACATTACTCTGACTGCAGGAAAGGATGCACATTGTTAATCAGAATATTGACACGGAGAAGTGTCAATCAGGTACTCTCATTGTCGGACTGGGTTCAAACCGATCTCAATTCACTGCACAGCAGTTTCGAAACACTGGGAGAGAGCTGGGAAGTAACTGCCTGTGAATCAAGGCAGCACAGGATGGAGTTTTGCATCAACAGCAAATTTGGAATCAGTGTCAATAGTTGCAGCCATCCTTAACACTAAGTATGATAATTGTAGTTACTGAAGTCTAATCACCGCAGCCTTGCAACATCACTGCAAGGATCCCTCAGGATCATGTCTTAGGCCCAAATATCTTCAGCGGCTTCATCAATGAACTTGGCACCATCAGAAGATTAGGGATGGGGACATTTTCTGATCATTGTCAATGCCCCGCACAATTTCCTACTCTTCAGTCACCAGAATGGTCTCTAGCCATGTGGAGCAAGAACTTGACAAGATTCAATCTAGGACTGATTGCACTGAATTACCAGGCAATATTCATCTACAACAGGAGAGAATCTAATCATCTCGCATTATCATTCAAGGGCATTTTTATCATTGAAAGATACACTGTGACATCTTGTGTTTTCATCACCCAGACCTGAACTAGATCAGCCATGTCAACTTTGACATTACAAGAGGTCAGAGGCTCGGAAATCTGCAGTGAATCCACAAAACCTGATGTGGAATGCCAAGTGTTGGTCAGGGCTGGAAAATGTTAAAAGACACACGATAGAAGATTATAGTCCAACATGGTTATTTGAAATCACAAGTTTTCATAGTGCTGCTCTTTCGTCAGGTAAACTGGATGGAAGAACATAGCGACAGGAATGTTATGGTTTCAAATATACATTTTCATTTACAACCTAATAGTTTTTCTCTGTGCCTTTTCACTATTCACAAGACATGAGTCTGGAATGTGATGAAATATTTCCTAAATGAGTGCAGCTCCAAAACACGAAAAGAAACTCAACTCCATCCAGTACAAAGCAGACCCTGTAATCTGGGTATGTGAATCAAGATATTCACTCTGGGAATTAGATTGTTTCTTTATAGCGAACAACGTACGGACTTAGAGAGAGGAGGTAGAAGATTGTACTGGGTGACAGCTGATGAAGACACAATCGTCAAATGGCTTCCTTATGAACTGCATGATTTGTGAATCTTAATCCATCAGCCACCTTCAACATTGACTTCATTCATCATTGGTAGGCAGTGGTAGTAGTTTGCATGAAAAACAAGATGTATCGCAGCAACTTCTCCACACTCCTTCAAAAGCAATTCATGAAACCATAATCTCTACCACCTCGAAGGACAATGGCAGCTGGACCATGAAGGCATCATCTTCTGAGTTCCCTTTCAAGTTGCACAATATCCTCACGTAAATATCACTGGGTGAAAATCTTGGAATTGCTTCACAGTAATATCGGTTTGTCTACACCCAAGGATGACAGTAGTTCAAGAAGGCACCTCACTGTCACCTTGTACCGGGCATTAAGGATCGGCAATAGAAACTGAAATAGCAACAAAGGATGTCAAGAATGAATAAAAAAAACAAAGTTTCTGTTCTTTCTAAGCTTAAAATCCTTCCTGAATTGGGGCCATCTGTTTTACAAACTTATCAAAACCTGTGCACAGGTCAAAAGCACCACACTTTGAAACAAGAATTTAAAAATGCGGAAATACCTATCAGGGGTTAAGTATTTATAGATTTATAAATATATTTAGAGACACTGCAAGGTATATATTTATAAATTTATAAATATACTTCTAAATATATTTATACCTAACCTCTGTTTCATTAGGATGGTGGGGAGTACACTCACCCATCCCTGCCTGTCTCTGTCAGGGCCTTAGTCACACTAGTTTTCAGTGTCTGCTTCATTCCTTCTACTCTACCTGATCTCTGGGATTAGTATGGGAGATGGGATTTATGTTCAGTACCAAACAGAGCAAACAAAATAGCTGTTCAACTACGTTCCCTGTACCATGTGTCCCTTGGTCAGAATCTGCATGGGAATGCTTCCACCCACTGAGTAACCCTGTTGATTAAAACCCAGCAGGATTTCATTCCCTGGAATTGGGATGGGTGTGTGTGTAATCTCGATCAGTTTTTGTTCCCATGGACTCCTGCGTCCCTGCTGCTGCCTCTATTTTATCCTGATTGTTTTCCCTGGCTCACGCTGTGTACAGAATACACGCCTTCGACAAAACCTTGCTGTATCTCTCCCTGTTCCAGGCCACCCCTGTAGTTGATCATCTGATATTGCATTGTATCCTGCCCAATATGGATCAGTACATGATCTATTTTTAATGATGTTTGTCTTATCCAGTGTAGTGGCACAGCTGGATTATCCAGAATCTGTCGTGTCCTTTTACTGCCCCACCCTTTTCCCATTCTTATTTCTCCTGTTGTGGGAATATATCTGGGAACATCTTCAAACTTTCCTTTCTCGCTTCTGTAGCTACTGCCACTGCTATTTTCCCAAATATCTGCACTCTTTCACTAAGAATTTTCCCTGCCTTGCCCACATACTCAATGTCCCCGTTGGTTTTGAGTTTCAACTTTCCTGTGAGCTCTAATCTGCATTATTGCTGCTTTACTGTGAAAGTTAGTTGCTTCCACTATCTCTCTGACCTGTACTTCATGATTTATGTGGCCCCCATTCGGGGTGTTGTACCTTCATTCTCTGTGGGTTAATATTAAGTCCAGCCTGACTGACCTGACCCAATACTCTGTTTAATATCTGGATATGTTCTTTCTCACCAACTGAAGTAGTGAGGTGTTGGTAAGATTAAATCGACTATTTCCATCAGCCATACATCGGTGAGATATACTGGAATATTGTGGTATCCCTGAGGTAACTGGAACCAGGTGCACTGTTTAAACACCAGCTTATTCTGCCATTACAGGTCGACAGGTATGGACCTGAACCCATTCACAATATGAAGGGCCGAGTCTCTATCCTGTTGCGATTTCAATCCACTAAATATAGCGGCGAGGTTTGCTACTGTAGGATATTTTTTAGTGCGAATTTATTTTGGGGGGTATAATCAATAGTGAGGTGGGATGAGCCACCTGGCTTCTGTGAATTAGTCTGAGATACTGCGTTCTAACTATTGCCTGCTTCTCTCAATCTGTTACTATCATAATTACTGCCTCCATAGCCCCAGCTTTAATGGGATCCTGTTTGTGTGGGGAGTCAGAGAGCAATCGATCTTTACAGCATCTACAGATAATAACTCACGTTTCTGTTTGAGTTACCCACGGCGCTGAAAGGTTCGTAACTATAAGTCCCCAGATTCCCTGACTGTCCTACAATGCAGCTATTCGGGAGATGTCACCTCTCCCTTTTTCCCTGTCCCAGTCCTGACCGGAGCGTCCTCATGATATAGATCATCTGCTTTTAACTGTTCTAATACGATAACTCTCAGAATTGTCCCTTCCTCAGTTTCACACTCCCATATCTGAATATACTTTGTCATACTCATGATCTGCATTGGGGCAGGTTTGCTTCATTTAACTTCCTCGGTTTCCCCTACGACTGTGATCTTTTTATAGTTGCGGGGATGAGGGATAAATCCATATCTGTAACTGATGTGGATTCTCCTGTATTTTCATCATGTGCTGTTGTTCCCAAAAAGCGCATCAAGAACGTTCCTAGGCTATGCATGTGCACACGTGAACAAAGGCCGCACATAATTTGAACTGCCTACGTTCCTTGGCTACTTACTCTTCCTTGCTTCAATTGTAACATTGTGGGTCTGGTTACCCTCCCTGTACTGAAGCTATTCCACTGTGTTTCTGAGTTTGCCTCAACTCCCATGGTCCAATTCAGAATTTGGTTAGAATTATCTCCCACTGAGAGCCCCATGTTTACAACTACAGTTAAATGGGGTCCCATGTCATCTTTTAAATTCATCAAACCTATTTTATCACCAGAAGTTGGATTTGGGTAATTCCCCCTGAGCTGAAAATGTGTTGCTGGAAAAGCGCAGCTGGCCAGGCAGCATCCAAGGAGCAGGAGAATCGAGGTTTCGGGCATGAGCCCTTCCCCTCCTGCTCCTTGGATGCTGCCTGATCTGCTGCGCTTTTCCAGCAACTTATTTTCAGCTCTGATCTCCAGCATCTGCAGTCCTCACTAACTCCCCCCGAGCCTTACACACCTCAAACTTCCTCTCTGAATGATCTTTTATATTACCGTTGGCTCCCTAAGTCACCAAGTTTAGTTTAGCCAATTCAGCGTGTCCCCTCCCCATTGTATCCCTGTAATATCTGTAAATGCCTGGAGCCACTGATCGGCTGTGCACGGTGGGGGGTGGGGGGGGGGTGTGGTCACCGGCTCACGCCCTCACTCTTTCATTGCAGGGAAAGTTCTGCTGTACACGTCAAGGCATCTTGGCCTGAGGGAGGGTCTGTACATCATCTTCGGTGAGACTGTGTATCTCAACGAATTCACCAATATTCTCCAAATAAGGCCCATTATTACCATTTCTCGATCAGGCTGCATGTTCATTCACCAACATCTGTCGTTCAGCCGGGTAAACGGTTCAGATTTGGTTTCTGACAGTTCCCTTTGTTGCTCCCTACTGTCTGTCCAAGTTTGAGCTTTGATGGCCAGCAGTGCCATAGACACCGCCTTCTGAGCCTTCCTTATAAGGCAGTGGGTCATCCCCTCCATTACCATCCCTCTGGCAATACGCGGGCGCTTAGTCATCTAATCCGTCCCAGTCAGTGTCACCATCCTCACTGCCTTCTGAGTAGAGCAGGGCACTAGGTACCTCCCCCACTGTAACCACCACCTGCCCCTTTGGCTTTAAGGCCTCACGTCTGAGAGCCACCACCTTCACTTGTTCCTGAACTCGTAATAATGTAACACATTCCGTCATTCTTGGAATAAAACAGAACAAAATGTGAATTTGTTTTTTCTTGAAATAAAAATAATTTGACATTCAGTTTACATATCTACAGAGGTGAAAATTGTACTGTGATTATTTAAATGAGTTTAAGTTGATCATACAGTAAAAATCAAACTGATGATCAAAGAGAATGAGTGAACTGAATAATATGTGATTATTTGTACCAGTTCCTGCATTGAAAATTCAATTTTATTTTAGTGCTTGTCACATTACACCATGCATTGTAATTAGGGATTAAAGTAACGGAAGGGTATCAGAAAAAATAAATAGACTTCAAGTTTGGCTTCACTGCAATAGTGAACCAAAACAATATTTGGACATATGGTTAAACTACATAACAACGTTTCCAGTGTCATTATTGACATGAAAACTATTTTACTTTGCACGTTGTTCTGTACTAAGAATAATTTGAAACGAATTGTTATTATGTATTGACCATTTAAAATATATTTCGAAGACAATGATCAGAAACATTTTTGGACGAAAATTTGGAAACGAAGTATGTATACATTGGTATTAATAGTTGAAAAATACTTAGAAGATGACGGGATTATTTGCATGATTCACCTTTTTGATTACATTTTTGCTTTCACTAGAATCTGTTCTGTTCTAAGCTCTTGTTTTGTGCAATGGACTGTCGCTAATAGCTTAATTTATCTGCGAGTCCCCGATCAGGTTTCCTTTGTGTGTAAATCAGGTGGCCAATGAGCGACACACTTGCTTTTCTAAGGGCAAACAGATTCTTTTCAAAGGAAATAAGTGGCAGTTCACACTCAGAATGGTTTCCAGCACGACCATCAGCAGGGAAATGTTTTTCTAAAGAATTCCAATCTCTACCTATAAATGCGATGATATCTGTGTTTGTCAGTTTGTTGGGGATTCAGCTCCTTTGTTCGGAGCTGTTTTTAAATAAGCAGTTGTTTCATTATGTCTCTGCCAATAATGTTGTTTACGTTCCTTTTTGACTGTGATTCTGCAGGTTAGAATATTCTGTGAGTCAATAATGTTCAATAACTGAACATTGAATGATTTGACTCGAACAGTGCGGCTGCCTTGTTTCAGCTAATTATTCACTTTCCATTTCCTGGTTGTGTTCAATGTTCCAGAAACAGGCTCTGAGCAATGTGTCCATTCACTTGTGTTGGAGTCACTGACAGCCACGTGGTCAATCAGTTTCAGGCTGATGGATCAGTCCTGTCAGATGGTGGTCACTTGTGCAGTTTCCGATAGCTCACCTCAGCGTCAGTCCATGAACTGCTGAATACCTCCTGCCAGCATTTCTTTTCTCTTACCATGACTGTTCCAGTAAGTCCCAGCTTTTCTACCACATTCTACCTCCATGTACTCAGGAACACCTCAGATTCTACTGTCTGTGTCCTTACAGCAAGCCGCGTAAGACATCTACCTCAGTTTTAACCTGATCTACATTACGTTCCGAAATATAATTCCAAAATTTAGTTCACTGCTTTTAAACCTACCCGTAATTTAACTCTATCATTCCTGCGTAGTTCCATCCCTTCCTGAGGTACCTGCACTTAACCAATTCCAACTGTGTGTGAGTTTCTTATTTTATTCTCCTCCCTGTTGGTGGCTTTTGTTTCAGCTGCCTTGAAGCTAAGCTTGGGTAATTCTCTTCCCCCATTCTCTTCAACTTTCCTCCATTCTATCAGCTTTCCTTAATTTCTACCTGTTTGATCAAGGTTTTGGTTTCCCTCCTGAAAACTGCCCTTTTATAGCTCGGTAACAGCCTTGTGGTATCATTGCTGAACTGTTAATCCAGACGCCCAGGTAATATTCTGAGTATCCTGATTCAAATCCTACCACGGCAGATGTGGAATTTGAATTCAATAATCATCTAGATTTTTGAGTCTATTGATGTAATTATTCCCGAATGTCAGGAAAAACCCATCTGGTTCACTGATGTCCTTTAGAGAAGGAAGCTGCCATCGTTACCTGATCTGGTCTACATGTGACTCCTGACCCTCTGCATTGTGGTTGACTCTTACCAGCACTCTGTGTAATAAATACTGCCCATAGCCAGTGGCACCTACATACAGTGAATGTTTTTAAAACAAATCCCACAGTCCTGGGATCATGTGAGAAAGAAGCAGAAGGAGACCATTCGGCCCCTCGCGCCCTGCTCCCCCTTTCAATTAGACCAGGCCTAATTTGTTAGTGATTTGTATTCTATCTTCTCCCAACGTCCCTTAACAAGAATCTATCAACCTGTGTCTTAAAAATGTTCATTGTGCCCACTTTCTGAGCCAGAGAGTTCCAAAGTTGCACAGCCCTCTGTTTGGAAACAAATCTCCTCATCTCTGTCCTGAAAGTGTGAAACCAATTTTAAAGCAGTTCCCTGTAGTTCAGGAATGACCCACAAGAGAAAACATAATTTCCATATCCTCTTTATCAAGCCATTCAGGATCTCAGACACTTCAGTAGTGTCACCCCTCACTCTCCTAAACTCCAGCTGAAACAAACCCAGCCTGTCCAATGGATCTGCACTTTATTTCTGTCACGCCAGATGTGAGTAGGGTTGAAATGTTGTGTCATGTTTATGATACAGTGAATGTGTTGCTTCTTTGTGTGGGTTCTAAGAATCAAGTGAGCCCCATTAGCCTTCATGTCTCACTGTATTACAGAAATCCTACATCACTGTTGTGTTTCCATCCCTCCCGCCCTCCAACCCCAAAAAAGGAGAGTGAGAGTTCGAAAAAATCTGCTAGAAATTGGTTGTCATCTAAAGGGTACATAGAGATTTATAGAGATTGCATTGCAATTGAAGTAAACAGTTCGTTAAAAATTTGAAGAGATTTTAAGAGGGGCTGCTGTGTTGGTGGTGGATGTGCTGTTGGTTGGTATAAGTGAAGGCTGGGGTGAATACAGGGCTTTGGTGAGAAATGTGAGCATGGGAAAGGCAAGGTGAGATTCTTTTGTCCTTCTCAATAAGAAGAGGCAGAAATGGCAGTTAGCACAGTGTGGATCTGCTTTAATCTTGCAGATATTTCTTAAATCTTAATTTTGTGGGTTATGGGTGTCACTGGCTGGGCCAGCATTTACTGCCCACCCTAGATATCCTTGAGCAGGTGGTGCTGAGCTGTCTTCTAGAACCACTGCAGTCCACCTGCTGTGGGTTAACCCACAATGCCTTTCTGGAGTGTATTCCAGGATTTTAATCCAGCGACCGTGAAGGAACGGCGATATATTTCCAGGTCAGAGTGTTTTGGAGATTGGAGGGGAACTTAAAGGTAGTTTTCTTTTCATATGTCTGCAACCCTTTGACTTGTAGATGGAAGTTGTCATGGGTTTGGATCCTGCTTTCTGAGGATATTTGGTGAATTCCTGCATTGTATCTTGTGGAGAGTACACAGTGCTGCTACTGACCATCAGTGATGGTTGGTGTGGATGCTTGTGTAGGAAGTGCCAATCAAGTGGGCAGCTTTGTTCCAGATGATATCATTTTTCTCGAGTGTTGTTAGGGCTGCACTCATCCAGGCAAGTGCAGAATATTCCATCACACTCCTGACTTGTACATTGTCGATGTTGGACAGGCTTTCAGGAGTCAGGAGGTGAGTTCCTCTTATAGTTACTGTGTTTATGTGGTGGGACCAATTCAGTTTCTGATCAATGATAGTCCCCAGGATGTTGACAGTGGATGTTCAGTGACGGTAACACCATTGAATGTCAAGGGATGGTGGTTAGGTTATGTCTTATTCGTGATGGTCATAGCCTGCATTTGTGTGGCATGAATGTTACTTGCCCCTTGTCAACCCAAGCCTGGATATTGTCCGGATCTTGTTGTATTTGGACTTGGTCTGCTTCAGTGCCTGAAGAGTCAAGAATGGTACTTAACATTGTGCAATCATCGGTGCACATCCCCACTTCGGATGTTATGATGGAAGGAAGGCCACTGAAGCAGCTGAGGGTGGCTAAACCAAGGACACTACCCTGAGGGCCTCCTGCAGAGATGTCCTGGCGCTGAGATGACTGACTTCCATTAACCACAACCATTTTCCTATGTGTCAGGTATGACTCTAACCAGCGGAGTGTTTGCTCCCTGATACCCATTGACTCCAGTTTTGCCAGGGCTCCTTGATGCCACGGTTAGTCGAATAAAGATTTGATGTGAAGGGCTGTCACTCGCACCTCACCTCTGGAATTCAGCTCTTTTGTCCATGTTTGAAGCAAAGCTGTAATGAGTTCAGGAACTGAGTGACCCTGGTGAAACCCAAACTGGGCGTCACTAAGAAGGTTGTTGCTGAGCAGATGCTGCTTGATAGAACTGTTAATTACACCATCCGTCACTTTACTGATGATCGAGAGTAAACCTCCAGGACCAAGTTCGATTTGTCCTGCTTTTTCTGTACAGGACATACGTGGTCAGATTTCTATATTGTGAGTTGGATGCCAGTGTTATAACTTTACTGGAAAAGCTTGGCTGGATTACTGGCAAATTCTGAAGCACAAGTCTTCAGTACTATTGCCAGAATGTTGGCAGAGCCCATAGCCTGTGCAGTATCCAATGTCTCCCGCAGTTACTTGATATCACGAGGAATGGATCAAATTGGCCGAAATTGTTATTTGTAATGATGGGGACCATTGGAGGAAGCCGAGATGAATCATCCATTCTGTATTTCTGTCTGAACATTGCTGTAAAAGACGGTATGACATAAATACAGAAATGAGGCCTTTCGGCCCATCGTGTCTGATCCACTATTCAATCATGTCTGATTGGTTTTTCAATCCTATTTTACTAATTTCACCATGCAACGTTTGCCCTGAACAATCATGAGTGTGTCTATCTCTCTTTCGAATATGGTCAATGCCGTGGCCTCCGTAGCCTTCTGTGCCAATGAATTTCATCGTTAACAGTCTCTGACTGAAAATGTTTCTACTTATCAATGTTCGAAAATATCTTAACTTCTAAGGTTGTGCCTGTGGATCCTAGTCTCTCCCACTAAGGGTAAAATCTTCCCAATGTCCACTCTGCTCAGGCCATTCAGTATTCTGTAAGTTTCAATCATATTCCCCACTCATCCGTTTACAGTCCATTGAGTATAGTCCCAGAGTGCTCAAATGCTCCTCATTTGTTTAGCCTTTCATTCCTGAGATCATTCTTGTGAACCTCCTCTGGACCCATCCCTGGGCTAATAGTTTTCCTGAGGTATCGGGCCCAAAATTGCTAACAACACTCTAAACATTATCGATCGGAACTTTGTTAACCTCAGAAGTAATCCCTGCTTTTATATTCTAATCATCTCGAGATAAATGACAACATTGTATTGACCTTCCTAACTATTGACTCAACCTGCATGTTTGCCTGACGATAAACCTGCATGAGGGTCCCCAGGTCCTCTTGCACACCAGATTTCTCAATTTTCACAGCATTTGGAAAATAGTCCATGCTTCTATTCTTCCTACCAAAGTTCATGACCTAACATTTTCCCACAACATATTTCATCTATTAGTTCTTTGCCCACTCTCCTCACCGGTCCAAGTTTTTCTGCAGCCCCCTCCTCCTCAGTACTAACTGTCCCTCTACCTATTTTTGTATCATCTGCAAACTGAGCCAGAATGCCCTTAGTTCCTTCATCGAGATCATTAATGTATAAAGTGAATAGATTTGTTCTCAACACTGACAGTTCTGGAACACCATTCGTCACCGGCTGCCATCTTGTGTAGGAGCTTTTTATCCCTTCTCTCTGCCTTCTTCCAGACAGGCAAGCTCCTATCCATGCTAGTACCTAGCTTCTAACACCATGGGCCCTTATCTCACTCAGCAGCCTTCTGTGTGGCACATTGTCAAAGGCCTTCTGGACGATCATTGACTTTTCATGGTTGAACATTTTTGTTACATCCGCAATGAATTCTAACAGATTTGTCAGGTATTACCTTCCCTTGATGAAACCATGCTGGCTTATTTTACCTGAAAAATATGTTGCTGGAAAAGTGCAGCAGGTCAGACAGCATCCGAGGAGCAGGAGAAGCCCTTCTTCACGCTTATGCCCGAAACGTCAATTCTCCTACTGCTTTGATGCTGCCTGACCTGCTGCGCTTTTGCAGCAACACATTTTTTCAGCATCTGCAGTCCTCACTTTCTCCTGGCATATTTTACCATCCACTTCAAAGTATTCAGAAATCTCATCCTTCACTAATGGTCTCAAAACTTAACAACGACTAAGTTCCCGCTAATCACAGTATAATTTTCCGTCTTTTTACTTTCTCCCTTCTTATACAGGGGTTTATATTAGCAGTTCTCCTATCCTCTTGGACTTTCCTTGGTTTCAGTAATACCTGAAACTTTATTTCTAAAACGTCCACAATCGCATCACCTATCAACTTCAGTACTTTGTCGTGTAGTCCATCTGATCCAGGTTAGTTATCTATTTTCAGACTTTTCAATGTTGTAGCGCCTTCACCTTAGTTATAGCCATCATACTCATCTCTTTTCCTTTCCGGACACCCACTCTCCCCATCCCCTACACTTTTGAAGTTTTGGGATATTATTCGTATCTTCCACCGTGAAGACTGATACAAAGTACTTATTCAGTTCCTCAGCCATTTCTTTGTGCCCAATTACTATTTCTCCAGCCTCATCTTCCAGGAGCCCAATGCCCACTTTTCCCTCTCGTTTGATCATTATATATCTGAAGAAGTTCTTGCAATCTTTTTTTAAATATTACTGATGAACTTTCCCTTACACTTAATCTTCGCCGTCCTTATTTCTTTCTTCATTGTGCTCTGTCGATCTTTGTCGGCTTCCCAATCCTTTGGTTTCCCACTGCCCTGTAACACATGATATGCTTTCTCTTTTGCTTTCATGTTGTCCCTGACTTCCCTAGTCAGCCATGGTTGCCTCATTCTCCCGCTGCCATGCTGCTTTTACCACGGGATGAATGTTTGCGGTGTCACCCGGATTACTCCCAGAAACCCCAGCCATTGCTGTCCCACTGTCTTTCCTGCTAGGCTATTCTCACAGTAAATTCAGGTCAGATCCTCCCTCATGTCTCTGTATTTGTCTTTATTCTGCTGCAATATGGTTACATCTGATTCCACCTCCTGCCTCTAAAACTGCAGAGTAAATTCTATCATATTATCGTCCCTGCCCCCTGAGAGTTCCTTCACCTTAAGCTCCCTTATCAAGTCCGCGTCATTTTAGAACACTAAATCCCGAATTGCCTGTTCCCTCGTAGGGTCCACCACAATCTGCTCGGAAAAGCCATCTTGCAGAAATTCCACAAATTCATTTTCTTGCAATCCACGACCAACCTGATTTTCCTCCCTCCTTGCATATTAAAATCTCCCTGATCACTGTAACCTTGCCTTTCTTACTCTCTTTTGCTATCTCCTCGTGTACCTTATGCTCCAAATCCTGACAATTGTTTGGAAGTCTCTGGATAACTGTCAATAAGTTTGTTTTTTACCTTTGCCGTTTCTCAACTCACCCCACAGCGACTCTACATTATCCGACCCTATGTTATTTATTGCTACTGAGTTATTTTTATTTTTTACTAATCAGGCAACTACAGCCACTGTGCCCACCTGCCTGTCTTTTCATTTGGATGTGCATCCTTGAACATTTCGCTCCAAGAAAGCTTCAGCCTAATGTTTTTACTCAACGACTGTGAAAGAACGGCAGAATATTTCCAAGCCAGGATAGTGAGTTGCTTGGAGGGGGAACTTGCATGTGGTGGTGTTTCCAAATACCTGCTGCCCTTTTCCTTCTCGATGGTAGTGATCGTGGGTTTGGAAGGTGCTGACGAAGGATCTTTTGTGAATTTCTGCAGTGCATCTTGTAGATAATACACACGGCTGCTACTGAGTGCATGTGGTGGATGGATTAAATGCTTGTAGATGTGCTAATCAGCAAGGTTGGTTGGTCTTGGATGGTGTCAAACCTCTTGAGAGCTGTTGGAGTTGCACACAACCAGGCAAGTGGGGAGTATTTCATCACACGCCTGACCTGTGCTGTGCATGGTTTGGAGAGACATCGGGGTGTCAGGACGTGAGTTACTCGGCGCAGTATCCCTCGACCCTGACCTGCTATAGTAATCACGATGTTTATGTTGTTAGTCCAGTCACGTTTCTGTGCAATTGTATACTCAGGATGTTGATAGTGGAGAATTCAGTGATGGTATTACCTCTGAGTGTCAAGAACCAGTGGTGAGAGTGTCTCTTATCGGTGATGCTCATTGTCTGGATATTGTCCAGATCTTCTTGCAGGGAGAAAGCGAGTACTGCGAATGCTGGAGATCAGAGATGAGAGTGTAGTGATGGAAAAGCAGAAAAGTTAGCAGCCTCAGAGGAGCAGGGTAGCCGAATTTTCATGGATAAGCCCCCCTACCCTGTGGGAGTGGCAGAGTCAGAATCATTGGCGACCTTTAAGCGGCAATTGGATAGGTACATGGTTGGGTGCCATGAAGGGCTTATGCCCAAATTGTTGATTGTCTTGCTCCTCGGATGCTGCCTGACCTGCAGTTCTCCTCCAAAACGGCACTCTCAGATCTTGTTGCATAGACATAGGCATAGAACAATACAGCACAGAACAGGCCCTTCGGCCCACGATGTTGTGCCGAACATTTGTCCTAGCTTAAGCACTCATCCATGTACCTATCCAATTGCCGCTTAAGGTCGCCAATGATTCTGACTCTGCCACTCCCACAGGCATCGCATTCCATGCCCCCACCACTCTCTGGGTAAATAACCTACCCTTGACATTTCCCCCATACCTTCCACCCTGCACCTTAAATTTATGTCCCCTTGTTGTACCTGGGGAAAAAGTTTCTGACTGTCTACTCTATCTATTCCTCTGATCATCTTATAAACCTCTATCAAGTCACCCTTCATCCTTCACCGTTCTAATGAGAAAAGGCCTAGCACTCTCAACCTATCCTCGTACGACCTATTGTCCATTCCAGGCAACATCCTGGTAAATCTTCTCTGCACCTTCTCTAAAGCTTCCACATCTTTCCTAAAGTGAGGCGACCAGAACTGCACACAGTACGTTTGAGCGTTTGAGCGCGGACTGCTTCAGTATCTGAGGAGTCACGAATGGTGCTGAGCACTGTGCAATCATCGGTGAGCATCCCAACGTCTGACCACATGACAGAGGGAAGGTCATTGATGAAACAGCTGAAGATTATTGTGTCGAAGACACCACTCTGCGGGACTCCTGCAGAGTGTCCTGGAGCTGAGATGATTGACTCTCCACACCCACAACATTCTGTCTTTCTGCCATGTATGACTCTAACCAGGAGACAGTTTGCCACCTGATTCCCATTCATTTCAGTTTCGCCAGGGACTCTTTACGTCATACTCTGTCAAATGCAGCCTTGATGTCAAGGGCTGTCACTCTCACATCCACTCTGGAATTCAGCTCTTTTGTCCATTTTTGAACCAAAGCTGTAATGAGGTCAGGAACTGAATGACCCTGCGAAAACCCAAACTGGGCGTCACTGAGTAGGCTGTTGCTGAACACGTGCTGATTGATGGCACTGTTGATGAACCCTTCTGACACTTTACTGATGATGAAGAGGAGACTGATTGGGCATTAATTGGTTGGTTGGATTTGTCCTTTGTTGTGTACAGGACATACCTGGACAATTTTCCACATTGTCGGGTAGAAGCCAGTGTAGTAACTGTACTGGAAGAGCTTGGCGAGCGGCGTGGCAAGTTCTGAAGCACACATCTTCAGTACAATTGCCGTAATGTTATACGGGCCCAAAGCCTTTGCAGTATCCAGTGTCTGACTCCACCGTTTCTTAATATCTCGTGAATTGGATCGAATTGACTGGAGACTCATATCTGTGATGTTGGGGAAAACTGCAGCTGCCTGAGTTGGATAATCTACTCGATACATCTGACTGAAGATTGTTGCGAATGCATCAGCCTTATCTTTTGCCCTGATGTGCTGGGCTCCTCCATCATTGAGGGTGGGGATATTTGTGGAGCCTCGTCTTCATCCAGTGAGCTGTTTAATTGTCAACCACCATTCACAACTGGATGTGAAAAGACTGTGGACCTTTGATCTGGTACGCTGGTTGTGGGAGTGCTTAGCTCTGTCTATCATTTCTATCACTTGCTGTTTATGACGTTTGGCACACAAGTTGCCCTGTTTGGTAGCTTCACCAGTTTGACACCTCTTTTTTAAGTATGCCTGGTGCTGGTCCTGGCATGCCCTCCTGCACTCTCCATTGAACCAGGGTTGATCGCCTGGTTTGATGGCAATGGTTGAGTGGGGGATATGCTGGGCCATGAGGTCACACATTGTGCTGGCGGACAGTGGTGATTATGGCCTCAGCACCTCAGGGACGCCCAGTGTTGAGCTGATAGATCAGTTCAAAGTCTGTCCCATTTAGCACGTTGATAGTTCCACACAACACGATTAAGATTATTCTCAACGGGAAGGTGGGACTTCATCTCCGCAAGGACTGTGTGATGGTCACTTTTACCGATACTGTCATGGACATTTGCTTCTGCAGTCGGCAGATTAGTCAGGATGTGGTCAAGTATGTTATTGACCTCTTGTTGGTTCCATCACCACCTGCCGCAGACACAGTCTAGTTCAGTCCAATCACAGGGAAGTGGCGGTGCTGGAGGACGGAACGGGGAGGCTGGTCCTTCAACCAATCGGAATGGTAGAGGGGTGGGTCCGTTTGACAGCACGTGACTAAGCTGCCTGCCGGTGTATGTACGCAAGCGCAGTGCTACCGTGATGGATGTGTCTGAGAGACTGCCGAGATTTCCTGTGCGGTAAAGAATAAGATACATTGGTATCTGTATAAAATTGAATTTAGTGTGGTCTGCGAGGTTTCGTAAAACACTCGTGTATAAGTACAGAATCGATTTTGAACTTCCTAGTTCCACACTTTTACGAAATGGGAAAAGGGCTGTGGGCTGCAGGCAGCGCGTGGCCTAACTTGCCACCGCCATCTTTATTTTGGCAATGCCCCGGGCGTTTATGGGAATATGGTCATTGTTTTAGATCAGGGAGGTGTGTCTGGGGAATCATTGTTAAATATCAAGGACTGAGCCAGAGGCTTTGATGGTGTAAAGTGTGGCAGGGTGCATGTGCTCCCATCCTTTGTCACAGTGAAGAGAATCAAGAGAAATATTTGTCTCTTCTGTCAGTAATGGACTTCTTTTTCTCTAATCATCTTCTAGAGCATATGAAATGGGAAGGCATTGAATATTCCACACAGACATCGTGTCGTAACTCCTTGCACCAGGATATGGATATTACCGCCCTGATGACTGTGGAAAGAAAATATTTTATTTTCTCAGTATGTCGGAAAGCATTTCAGGTAATTGTGTGGCTCCAGATGTTCTGAGATATTCACAATCATGTTTAGATCGCCCTGGAGTTTTTGTTCAGTTCTGTGTGCCCTTCCTGGGAACGACCCCCAGAACCCAGTATAAAACAGTGAACATTGTCTCCTACTGTAAAAGGACAACCTGTATTAGTCTGAGTAAGGACACAGAGCAGATTTATCTAAATGATAATTTAACCCCAAAAGACAAGTGACCAGAGCAAGTTCAGCAAGTACAAAAAAAATGCATTATGGCACAGCAATAGGACAATCAAATCTAAGCTGGCTCTCTGTAGCAGAATCCCTTATTCTCATTCCCCATTTCTCCCCGAAATTCTGCAAGTTAATTTCTCTCTGATCTGATATAATTGTTTTTATCAATCATTGATCTTCTCTACATGCACCACCATGTTCTGCATATTTCTGGCCAATACAGTCAGCAGACACACTTGCTCAACTCCTGCTTTCTCTAAACCTTACATGTCATCTTAATTCTTGTGCCGTCACCTATCGAATACAGATTTTTTTGTCTGCTATATCTGGATCTGTTATAATCCTATACAGCTCTGTCAAAAATATATTCAACTTGTTTTCTTCGAAGAAAGTAACAATATCTTCAAACCAATCCACTGAGTGCATTTTCTTAATCAGTGAACCACTCCAGTAAATCTGTACTCCACACCCTGAATATCACTCATATCCTTCCTTGTTGATGTCTATTTTGTTCCACAAATTAAGACGACACAAGTTTTCTGTACAACAGCAGTAGCTTTATGATCGGAAAGCCGGCGAGAGACTTAAAGCATCTCTAACGTAGCCCAGTGTCCACTTGTCGTGCCTCTTCTTCACAAATCCCTGCCTTACATACAGGGATAGTCTATTGTATCGGAATTAGACAAAGGCTTATCAGTTTCATGGGCGATTGTCATTACATAGTTGAAAGTAAGTAATTATGAATTTACAAAGTTTGATGAACGCCGATGTCCTGTGGTAACGTGTGAATGGATTACTGAAACTGATTACTGTATTGTTTATGATTATGTATTGATGGGAAGCGATTAAGGCCGAAGGGTTCTTCTTTCAGTAAATGGGTGGTTCACATATCTGTGCTAATATGGAGGAGAAGTCAGATAATACGAGCTGGAGGCAGTTTAACAGGGTTGTGCACAGGGCTATCAGTCTTGTCTGGAAACGGCAATTTCCTCTGTCTGGGGTGACGAGAGTATCCACATTTGTAGCTCTAATAGGTTCCATTTCGAAGATACAGTCTGCCTCCCCCTACTGAGGTGTTCTGTCTGTATTGTAAGAGTACAGCCCTTATACTCTTAGAATACGGCAGTAAGCCATTAGGCGGGGAATGTTTATCCCTTGAGGCCCCAATGTGTCCTGAAAGAGAAGTAAAATATAGAACAGGCCCTTCTGTGGCATTTTAACTTCCTCATCCTGACCAGGAATCTGTTGACCAGAATGGGATGCAATGATTGACTGTGACCTAACTCGAGCTTTGTCAAGGATCAGCATCTTTCCCATGAGTTTGTCATCATACCCCCCTTAATGAAGCCCAGCATACCATATGTTTTACTCAAAACACTTTGTGTTCTCTCTCCTTTAATGATTGGTCCCCCATTGCCGTGTCCTGCACTTTTTGTCTGTGCCATTCAAATATATATCCCCTTTCTACATCGCTTCTCTCAAAACGCATCAACTCGCTGTGTGCTCCAAAGAAGAGACATATTCCACTCAAATATTAACTCTCGCTCCACACATTCTACTGTCTGGAAAACAGAACAGTACAGCACCGGAATAATCAGGCTACCATGTCTATGCGGATCATGATGCCATTCCAAACTAATTCCATCTGCCTGCACATAGTCCATATTCATGCTAACCCATGCCTGATTATGTGCCTGCCCAAATACCTCTTAAACGTTGTGATTGTTTCTGCTTTTACCACCCATCAGAAGAGTACATTCTAATCAATTACAAGCTTCTGCGCAAAAAAACCTGCCTGACACAACTCCCTTTAAACTTGCACAGATGTTGTTGTAAATGCTCAGCAGATCATGCAGCATCTGTGAAGAAAAATCAGTTAATGTTTCGCGTCCGGTCACGCTTCCTCAGAAACGTTAACACTAATTTCTCTTCACAGATGCTGTCTGACCTGCTGAGCATTTCCAGAAACATCTGTTTATTTTTTCATTGTGGTTTATAACATCTGCAGATGTTTGGGTTTTCATTTCCTTTAAACTTGCCCCCTCTCCAGACTTCTAGAATTTATCATTTCCACCTTGGAAAAAAATTCAGATTATTCACTATCTGTGCCTCTCGGGTCACTCCAAGACACTTTCCAAGACAGCAATCCAAGATTTTCCAATCTCTCCCAATCCAGGCAACATCCTGGTAAACCTGTTTTCACTCTCTCCAAAACCTCCACATCCTCCTTTTTATGTGGTGATCAAAACAGCACACACTGCTCCAAAAGTGGCCTAATTACCGTTTTATATTCACACCCCTGACAGAAGAAGGCAAGCATGCCATCCATCTCCTTCATTACGCTCAGGGAGCTTGCGAACTTGCACCTGAAGATCCCTCTGTATAGCAATTCTGCTCATGGCACTTCTGTTTAGTGTATACATTCCTGTTGCAATATGCCTCCCAAAATGCATCACCACACATTTCTCCGAATGAAATCTATGTATAATTTCTCCGAATAACCTGCCAACTGATCTTTCTTGCTGTATCTTTTGACAACATTCTTCACGATTGAGAACTTCATCAATTTGCACCATCTACAAATTTGCTAATTAAATTGTTTGCATTTTCATGCAAACAGGTGTGCCAGTTCTGGTCCTTGTTGAACAGAGACACTGGCCACAGACCTGCAGCCAGCAACATGCCCCTGCACAACTGTTGCTGGGAGAAACATCAAAGAGGAACCTGTGTTTAGCAGCTCGAGTGACTGATGTTCAGAGCACATTACTTTGGCATGATGGGAGAGTTCCCTCTCGAGAACTCTGTGGTTCCCCCAGCCAAGTACAGCTGAAGTTCCTTCATAAGTTCCAGTAATATTTTCCCCTGACCCGATATCCTGGAATGTCAGCCCGGACGTTTCAGTGCTTCCTTTCCCAGTCCCGATTCTCCATCCTCCTGCAACTTCCCCTCTCAGCTCATGCAGTTGATTTGCCAGTTCTTTCAAGAATTATTTAACCCTATCCTTACCATTGCACATCTCGGGCACTCCCACTACCATAACCTCTGGCCGCTGTATAGTCCATCCAATCACTAATTAAAAGGGGACAGCCCTATTCCCTTCGCTGGGGTTGACCTCAGTTTCATTAGGATGGTGGGGAGTACTATAGCCCATCCCTGCCTCTCTCTGTCAGTGCCTTAGTTAGACTAGCTTTCGGCGTCGGTTCCATCCCTTCTACTGGACATGAATTCTGGGGGTGGTGGTGGATGGGATTTTGTTTCAGTATCAAACAGGGCAAATAAAATAGCTGTTTAACCACGTTCCCTGTAATATGTGTCCTTTGGTCAGAGACTGCAGGGGAATGCTTCCACCCACTGAGTAAACCTGTTTATTAAAAACCAGCAGGACTTCCTTCCCTGTGTTGAGATAGGGGCATATTCAAAATTCATCTGTAATTGTTCCCATGGGCCCATGGTTCCCTGCTGCTGCCTCCATTTTGTCCTGATTGCATTCCTTTGCACACACTGCGCGCACACTAGCGTTTGATACAACAGAGTGGCTTGCTACGCCATTTCAGGGGCAGTTCGGAATCAACCACATTGCTGTGGCTCTGGAGTTACATGTCGGTCAGACCAGGTAAGGATGGCAGATTTCCTTCATTAGGGACATTAATGAATCAGTTGGGATTATTTACCGACAGTGAGCAGTGGATTCATGGTCATCAGTCGACACTTAATTTTAGATGTTATTTCATTAAATTGAAATTCCAGCACTTCCTACACCTGGATTCGAACCCAGGCCGACAGAACATTATACCGGGTTTTGGATTCATAGTCGAGTAATAAACCACTTAAGTACTTATTATCACTTATGACTTAAGTGATAGGTCATCATCTCCCCGATGGGTGAAGTACTGATTCATCAGCTAAGTAAGGACGTTACGTGCTAATCAGCAGGATGTTTCTATTCCAATGTTCAACAAGCCATGATCCTTCATGGGGCCCCTTGTCAATTTTGAGGACTCCAGGAGCAACTCCCTCCTGACTGTATCCTACTGTGCTGTCACCTTTGCTGGGACTGTTCTGTGTCTGGGTAATTGAGTTATGATTCTGTGTGTATGACTATGTCAGACTGTTGCCTGCCTACTCTGCGAGACAACTCTCCCAATCGGATGATGGCAGGATAAGACACTACAGTGGGAGATCCTCTGCTCCCCAATTCCTTTCCACTCTGCTCTTTTGGTTGTTTCTTTCTCTCTCGCACTCCCCTTTACAGTCGCTGACACAAACGATAAAAATGGCAAAAAATAAAAAGAAACTCTACAAGAAAACCATTGAAAGAAAATTATATAAGTCTTGCATCAACTGCATTTTTAAACACAAACAATCCTGTTCAATAATACTGTCTCATTTTTCTTTCCTTCAGTCTTATCAAGCGAGATATTACATTTTATCCCTCAGTTTACCAATCCTAAAAAGTATCCCATCAATTTCATAGCAATGTGCTTTCAAAATATTGAATCAATTTATTTGTTTAGGTTCTAGCAGTAGTTTTCAGGTCATTTCCATGACAATAATCGTATAACAATTTAAATTAGTCTGGATAACAAGTATTTGGCGTTTCACATTTTAATTTAACTTATTGACTATTCGGACAAATAGTACAATATATTCTTTTTTCAGGATACTAACAACACTTGTTAAGTAATTAGCATTACAATTATTACACAATGTTTTAACTTAGTCTTGCCAACAAGTACAGTGAGGTTCATACTTGCATTCAATCCTTTGTTTCTGACTAGGGCTCTGTAGATCTGCAGCATAACCTCGCGGCTCTTAAACTCAATCAACCTGCTAATGAAAGCCAACACAATATATACCTTCTTATTAACTCTAACACCTTGGGTGGAAACTTTGTGGGATCCATAGACATGGACAACAAGATCTCTATGTTCCTACACACTGCTAAAAATCCTGCATTTTACCCTGTATTCTGCATTCAAATTCGAAATTCCAAACTGAATCACTTCGCACCTTCCCAGGTTGAATCCATCTGCCACTTCTTAGCCCAGCCGTGAATCCTGTCAATGTCCCATTACAACCTACAACAGCCCTGCCCATGATCTACCGCTCCTGCAACTTTCGTATCATCGACAAACTTACGAATCCATTCCTCCACTTCCACATCCAAGTTATTTATAATTATCACAAAGAACAGAAGTCACAGAGAAGATTCTTGCAGAGCACCACTGGTCACCGTGCTACAAGTTTAATACTATCCATCTACTATTACTCTGTCTTCTGTGGGCCAGCCAATTTATTATCTAGACAGGTAGGTTTCCTGTATTCCATGCCTCCTTACTTTCTGAATGATCCTACTATGTGGAACTTGATCAAATATCTTGCTAAAATCCAAACACACCACAATCACTGCTCTGCCCTCATTAATGTGCATTATCACATCTTTAAAGAATTCATTAAGGTTTGTGAGGCATAATCTGGCTCTCACAAAGCCATACTGACTATCTCTAATGAAGCTATGCTTTGCAAACTAATCATAAATCCTGTCTCTCAGAATCCTCTCCAATAACTTGCCCACATTTAATGCAAGACTGTCTCCTGTATAATTCCCAGAATTATCCCTATTCCCTTTTTTGAACAAGGGAGTCATCCACTCTCCAATCATCTCGTACGACTCCAGTCGACAGTGATGATGCAAAGATCATCGACTAAGGTACAATAATCCCATCCCTCGCTTTCCATAACAAACTTAGTAATATCCCTTCGCTATCCCCATGTTTTTCAATATTTTCAGCACGTCTTCCGTCTTAAAACCAATTTGCGCAAGCCTGTTTCACGCTGTCCTCACAAAGGACAAGGTACAATTCACAAGTGAATACTGACGCAAATTATTCGTTCAGGACCTCTCCTACCTCCTACGACTCTTGGCACAAGTTCCTTTCACAAAAATAGTATGAATGTGGAATTATGTCTCAGTATTGAATTAATGTAAAGACATTGCAGTGAACAATCTCTTGACCACTGTGAATATCAAATTGTATTTTAACTGAGGAAACACACAGAAACTGCTTCGTTAATTCCCAATCCAATTATTGTAATTAACAGCTGACCAGTTTTCATATGAGTAAAACCACATTAAACAAGCCATTTCAGCCCTGCCCCTCCTGGGTTTGAACACTTTCAAAGAAGCTTGTGGCGCTCTGGTAGTGTCTCTACTACGAGACAAGAAGGCAAGGTTTCAAATCACACCTTCAACAGAAATGTATGAAGACCCGCTCTGAATGTTGATTAGAAAATAAGTGAGCACAGATTGAATTGCTGTTCAATCCAACATTAGGTCTGTTTTTAACTATTATTCATTTCAATAATCACAAAATTTGATAGTTACTTTTGTCAGGTTACCAAGAAATGTGTGTACAGGTATCCCCCGCTTTTCAGAAGTTCACTTTATGACACTTTGCTTTTACGATAGATCTACAATAGTACCTGTTCTCTCTAACCCAAAAAAATCCGAACAGGATTTTAACTTTCACGTAAAATGGAAAAAATCTTCTTCGCTTCTTCACTTTTCACCATTTCAGCACCATTTCGGTTTCATAGTAACGGTCTATTTTCGGATAGCGGGCGATATCTGCATTTAATTCTGTTGCTTATAAATTCCCAGAGAATACTTGAGACTGTTGCAGAATTAAAGATTAAAATGTCGAAGTAATGATATTGATCAATGTCTTTTTTTTGCTCGAAAGGGGCAAGTCCAAGCAATTGAAACACCTATAACAATATTTTTCCCTGCTATAAATTTGAAATAATGTTGATGTCTTCTTCAGTAAACTAACAAAAGCCACTATCTATTACTTGTCGGTCAGCTGATGACCTACTTTGTAAGTAAATGTTGTGATTCACCTAAATATTACTCTGTGCTATGATGAAAGTGAATTTTTAATTGTAATTCAATTTGTGAATTGTCAGAAAATTGGTTTTGTTTTCCATTCACTTGTTCATTTTGACTGTAAGATGGAGATGACCAGAACTTATTGAAATGTGTTCGCTTGTTGCATCATGATTTAAGAATGTTTACTGGCGAAATTCTCGTAAATGTCAAAAATTTGTTGACTTTACATAAGATTTTTCACAGCCAACTATCAGTCTGTTGTAAAATATCTCAATGTTACTGATACCAATGCTCACACAATATATTGCACATAAAGTCACACAAAGATTTTCATGGTGATTAGGTGCATTATCCTTGGTTACAGGGATAGGGAAAGGAGATAAGTCTGTGTGTGATGATCTTCGGTGTGTTGGTGTGCATTTGTTGGGCCGAACGGCATGTTGGGCCGACAGTAAGGGGATTCCATAGTTACTGTTCAGTAAAGTAATCTGAGTAAGGATCTTATAATTCCAGAGAGCAACAATCCCAGGAAACATTTGGTTATCATTCCATCCAATAAATGCAATCGATGTCTTATATTCCAATTCAGTAATTACAAGCGATTCCTGTTTCAGAAAGCAATAATTATACTTTATCACAAATTATCAAAAATGCAACAGCAAAAGGATCGAGATGTTGATAGTTCTAATTTGCAGCAAGCTTTCAAACTGTGTTCCATTTCAAGTACTACAAAACATTGTGCGGTTTTGCCTGAGTTAATCCATAGATGCAAATACTTTGAGTTCATGTCCATTAAAAATATGTATCTGCCTATTTAGAGCAAATGCTGAAGTCGCTTCTGCACTTTTAATTAAATATGCCATTAATTCACTTAATTTCTCTTGATTATGATAATTTCTCTGACATAAATATCAATGTATTGGTCTTATTAAAGATTGTATGTGTTATAAATGAGTGTTCTCTACAAGGAAACAAATGGGAGGGCATATAGAATTATTGAACAGCCTATGCATTAGAATGGAAAACAATTCCTTCTAGTGAACAATTTTTTTACAATTCACCAATCCTGCCATTACATTCAAATTCTCAGTTTATCGATCTTAATGCGTACCTAATCAATGTAAGTGTAAACGGCTTGAAAATATTGAATCGTTTTATTTGTTTAATAACTAACATTCACTATTACATAATTGTTATCACAAAAGTGAGTTATATTTTAGCTATCCACTTAGGTCTAATGACCATCGATCTAAATTGGACATTCTAAATTAAACCAAAGCTGGAGTAACTGGGCCGAGCAGAAAATTGGCTCAAGTCAATGAAACAGCTGCCAGGATCAGTTGGCCCCAGAGAACAGTGGAAACACAGGTCAAAGAGATCACAAAGGTTAAGAGGATCCAGTTACAACGAGCTCAATACTTCTGTATTGACGGAGTTTCGATCAGACTTTCTGTTATCTTGACTTCCTGACAGTATCTCAGCATTTTACACTAGTCCACCATGGCAATAGCAAAGGGTGTTGGAGCCAACTGTCTGGAAGTGTTAAATCATTACCAACTTTTCTCTCGACTATTAATAATTTCCAAAACGTTTTAAACAGGTTAACATTATTGAAATCAATTTACACGCAAACACTGTGGTACATAGAACCATACAATTGTCTTTAAGGTCATGTAATTACTCTTAAGTTACTTACGAAGAGTATTCCACTGAACATGCTTGGATTGTGTATCCGCAGAAAGCATCTGGTTATCACGCCATCCAAGTGATCTGCAAGAGATATCTTATAATTTACACACTCTATGTTACTCAGACTGATTATCACTCTTTGTTATTAATGCCTGAGGATACTAATATTAGCATATATATGTGATGATATTCCTGAATATTTCGAAGATTTCCAATAGGTTTCCAGTCCAATCATCAACTACAAAAGTGTAATTATGGTTGAGTACATCAATACTTGCAAGATTTTATACATCATGTCATTAAACTTATTAATGTGTGTATTTAGGCCAAATATTGAAAAAGACCTCTCTAAATGCCAGTGACTGTAACTTCATATGATGGCCACATTTCTCATATATTTATTTTTGTTCTAATTCTGACTTGAATGCTTAAATATTGTGTAGAAAGAAAAAATGCAGGAAATGTATTTTTTCTTGAGAAAAGCAGAGAAACTCATTATTGAATAACAGAGAATTATTACTGACAAAACAATGCTGATTAACAACACGCAAAGTTTAATTAAAAAAACATCAACATAGCATTTAAATCTTCAATTCACTGATATTTGTGAATGTCTTATCAACATTAGAGCAAAGTAATTTGAAATTATTGAATCATTTAATTTGCCAGAGTTCTAACATTAATTTTCAATACATTGTCATCCCAATAATCAGACGATAATTTAGTTTAGTCCTTATTACAAGCACCTGAGATTCACATTCTAGTTTAATCCATTATGTCTTAGTGTCAATATTACAATGAAAAATTGTAATCGTTCTTTACAGGTTAACATATCCCATGTGTTAACAACCCATGATTTCCCATCCAGCACTCATATTAAATAAATTATCCTTTCACCTGTGAAGCGGCAAAGTGATCATGAAATTAATGTTCAGCCTTATTAGTTAAGATATGTCAAATTGCTATTCATTCCAATAATTACTGAGCATTTCTACACCGTACGCAGTTGCAAGGCAACATTAGATTTCTCACCAATTTAAAGTTTGACACTAGCTTGATTAATTGCTAATTATTTCCTAATTAAATTATTTAATAATTGTTAAAATCCGGTACATCCAGCTTGAAGAGTGGAATATTGATTCAGTACATCAGCTGATGTTCACATATCACACTACAGAGTTTTCCAATCATAGCAAATGCTGATTCTTATGGTGTATGTGACATCCTCGTTGGATTTTAATTGAATAATGGAATCCAAGTTGATTTTCACTTTAGTAGTGGAATCCTGCTTGATTTGCTTTGAGTTCAAAACAATGCAAACGTTTATTTTGTATTCAATGATCACACTAAAAGCTATATATTTCTCGTGATAAAAATATTCTAAATTTCTTGTTTATTTTTGCGAGATGTGAAGTCATATACATTTTTTGTTCAGCTCACCAAATATAACTAATTTTGAATTCTTGAACGTCCTAAGTTTCAATAAAAAAAAAACAGGAAATTCGCCTTCAGTTGATGTATCACATTAAATAAGCATTTGATTCTTCAGATCATGTGCGCTGCAAAACCTTTTTTATTTTCACTTCATTATAAGAAAAGAAAACTGCTTTGAAAATGTTGAATTAGTTTTCATTTTCATAAAAACATTATTTATCAACATCCAATAATCACAAAATTTTCTAAAATCATTTTCCTACGACAGCATTACCTGTATGCTGTGGTCGCTGTGATACTCAATTTCATCATCTGCATAATTTCTTGCTTATTCCGACAGAAATGTTCAAACTATGATCAGGATAGAAATTATATAAATTAAAAATTGACGTTTCAACAAGTGAAGGAAGGAAATACATTATTTTTGTATAATCTGCATTTTCGAACAAAAATAAATTCTGCTCAATAAATACTAATAACCCATTTTTCTTCGGGTACATAAGCATACTTTATACTTCATTTTACCAAACCTAATGAACATCCAATCAAAATATTAGTTCAGTTTAGGAAACCTGGTAGGCATAGACAAGATGACCTGAATGGCCTGTTTTCGTGATGTATCAATCTACATTCCACAATGCAGGAGAGAAGGAGAAATGAAGCGAGGGCTGCCGGCAAGGGTGAGTTTTCCCATATATAAAGGGACTTATCTCGGGAGTCGGGCCTCCATTTTGCCAAAGCGGCGAGGAGTCAAACTGCCGGGAAGGTAACGGCTTAATTTATACTTGGGCAGTGGTTAAGCCAGAGATACTGCACGTATAGTATCTCCCTCCCGCCCCCCGCCCCCCCCAACCGGAAGAAAAAACCCTGTAAGGTAAGGCTTTTATTTCTTGTCTTGCTTTTTCATTTATTTAAGTGCATTGTTTGGTTTTAGTTCGTTCATATAAAGCTAAGCATCCAATGGCACGTACCTCAGACCCGTGGCATGTGACTCTTGCTTGATGTGGGAGCTTCGGAACGTGTCTGACGTTCCTAAATTTTACACTTGCAAGAAGTTTGTCCAGCTGGAGCTGTCGTTTGACCGCATGACAGGCCTAGAGCATCTGTGGAGCATCCACGATGCGGATAAGGTCGAGGTTAGCACAGTTAGTGAACTGGTTTCACCGCATGTTAGAATTGCTGAGGATGACAGTGAAGGGGTGACCAAAATACGGAAGTGTAGGAAGGCAGTGCAGGAGTCCCCTGCGGTCATCTCCCTCCAAAACACGCATACAGTTTGGGATACTATTGGGGGAGATGTCTCACCAGAGGAGGGCAGCAATTGTCAAGATCACGGCACTGTGGCGGGCACTGTTGTTCAGAAGGGCAGGTAAAAGACTCGTAGGGCTACAGTCATAGGGGAGTCTATTGTGAAGCGAGCAGATAGGCGGTTCTGTGGCCGAAAACGGGACTCCTGGATGGCATAATGCCTCCTAGGTGCTCAGGTCGGGGAAGTCACTGATCGGCTGCTGACCATTCGAAAGGGGAGGTGAACAGCCAGTTATCTGGGTGCATATAGGCATCAACGATATAAGTAGAAAGCGAGATGAGTTCCTGAAAGAAGACTTCAGGTAGCTAGGAGAGAGTTTAAAGGTGAGGACCTCAAAGGTAGTGATATCGGGATTACTACCAGTGACACGCGCCAACCAGCACAGAAATGAAAGAATAGGCATAATGAACTTGAGAGATGGTGTAGGAGTGAGTGGTTCAGATTTCTTAGTTATTGGGACCGGATCTGGGGAATGGAGAACTATTACAAAAATGGACTGTCAACATCTGAACCAGACTCAATCAATGTCCTTGGGGGAGCTTTTGCTACTGCTGTTGGGGAGGTTTTAAACCAATGTGGCAGGGGACGGGGAACCAGAAGAGAAGACAAGTAGGCAGCGAGACTGCAGACTGTAAGAATTATGAAGATAGCACTAATAAAGGGAAGAAACGGAAGAGAGCAGTTGAGCGTAAAAGAACTTGTGGCCTGAAATGCAACTACTTTAATGCAAGGCAGATGAACTTTGGGTTGGATTGGTACCTGAGATTATGACATTATTGCCATCACAGAGACTTGGTTGAAGGGCATGGTGTTTGGCAACTGAATGTTCCATGATATAGACGTTTCAGACAGGACAGGGAGGGAAGTAAAAGAGGGGGTGAAGTTGCTTTGCTGGTCAGGGACGATATCACGGCTGTGATAACGGAGGACACGATGGCGATCTTGGGTAGTGAGGCATTGTGGGTGGAGCTGAGAAATTAGAAGGGTGCAGTGACATTGTTGAGGTTGTATTACAGACCTCCCAACAATGAGCATGAGGTAGGATCACAAACAGGTAAATAGATTATGAATAGATTTAGGGACACTCGGATCGTGGTGATGGGAGACTTTAATTTTCCCAACATTGACTGGGGTGCACGTGGCGTCGGAGGTCTGGATGGAGTAGAATTTGTACGAAACGTCTAGGAGAGTTTTCTAGAGCAGTATGCCAATATTCCGATCAGGGAAGGGGCCGTATTGGACCTGGTACTGGGGAACGAGCCAGGACAAGTGGTAGAATTTGAGGTGGGGGATTTCTTTGGGAACAGTTACCACAATTCTGTAAGTTTTACAATACTCGTAGATAAAGAAGAGAATGGTCCTAAGGGAAGAGTGCTAAACTGGGCCAAGGCCAATTATATCAATGTGGATTGGACACAGCTATTTGAAGGGATGTCCACATTTGAGATGTGGAAGGCTTTCAAAGATAGGTTAACGGCAGTGCAGGATAGGCATGTCCCGTTGAAGGCAAAGGATAAGAAGGGCAAGATTCGTGATCCGCGGATGACAGGAGAAATTGTACGACGAGCCACGAGGGAAAGGGAACCATACATTAGGTCTTGGCAGCTGAGAACAGAACCGGCCCTGGACGAATATTGGAAGAGTAGGACAAGTCTTAAACAAGGAACCAAGCAGGCTAAAAGTAATCGTGAAATGACTTTAGCTAGCAGAATTAAGGAAAATCCCAAAGCATATTATTGTTATATAAAAATCAAACGAGTAACTAGAGAAAGGATCGGTCCACGAAAAAATAATGAAGGAAGGCTCTGTGCCGAACCTGAGAGAATGGCTGAGACTCTGAATGATTACTTTCCATCAGTGTTCACTGAGGAGAGGAACATAATGAACCTTGAGATTAGAGATAGAAGTTTGATTCGTCCGGACCATGTTGGCAGAAGTAGGGAAGATGTGTTGGGTATGCTGGAGGTTTTTAAGGTGGACAAATCCCCAGGAACGGACGGGATCAAGCTGGGACCTTGACAGATATATTTGTGGCATCCTTAAATACAGGTGAGCTGCTGGAGTACTGGAAGGTTGCTCATGTTTTGCCCCTGTACAAGAAGGGTTTTGGGAATATTCCGGGAAACTACAGACCAGTGAGCCTGACGTCGGTGGTGGGGAAGTTACTGGAGGGGGTATTAAGAGATAGTATCAATTTATATTTGGAAAGGAATGAGCTTATCGGTGTTGGGCAACATGGTTTTGTGCGGAGGAGATAGAGCCTGACCAACTTGATAGAGTTCTTCGAGGAAGTGACCAAGTTGTTAAATGAAGGAAGGGCTGTTGATGTCATATACATGGACTTTAGTCAGGAGTTTGATATGGTTTCACATTGTAGACTAATGGAGAAAGTGAAGTCACATGGTGTGCAGGGTGCTCTAGCTAGATGGATAAAAACTGGTCGAGCAACAAGAGACATACAGTAGTAGCTGAAGAGAGTTTCTTGAAATTAGATTACTTACAGTGTGGAAATAGGCCCTTCGGCCCACCAAGTTCACACCGCTCCGCAATCCACCCATACCTCACACTACGGGCAATTTAGCATGGTCAATTCACCTGACCAGCACATCTTTGGACTGTGGGAGGAAACCGGAGCACCCGGAAGAAACGCACGCAGACACGGGGAGAATGTGCAAACTCCACACAGTCAGTCGCCTGAGGCGGGAATTGAACCCGGGTCGCTGGCGCTGTGAGGCAGCAGTGCTAACCACTGTGCCACAGTGCCGCCCACAATGGGGAAATGGGGAAAGGTGACCAGTGGTGTTCCACAGTGGTCAGCACTGGGGCCACTGTTGTTTAAAATATACATAAATGATCTAGAAGTGGGCATTATTAGTGTGATCAGGAGGTTTGCAGATGACACAAAGATTTATCGAATGGCAGAAATCATAAGGGACTGTCAGAGAATACAGGAGGACATACATAGACTGGAGAATTGGACGGAAAAGTGGCAGATGGCTATCAATGTGAACAAATGTGAGGTGATGCATTTGGGCAAGACTAATTCTATAGCGAATTATACAAATGAATGGAAGAGCCTTTGGAAACGTTGATGGGCAGAGAGACGTTGGAGTGCAGGTACATTGTACCCTGAAGGTTGCTGCACAGGTGAATAGAGTGGTCAAGAAGGCATAAACTATGCTTGCATTCACCGGACGGGATAATGAGTATAAGAGCTGGCAGGTCATGTTAAAATTTTACAAGGCATTGGTTCGGCCATATTTAGAATACTGTCTCGAGTTCTGGGCGCCACATTAAAAAAAAGGATGTGGATGCTTTGGTGAGGTTGCAGAGAAGGTTTGTTGCCTGGCATGCAAGGTGCTAGCTCTGACGAGAGGTTGAGTAGGTTAGGTTTATTCTTATATTTAAATAAAAAAAGTTAGCTTTTATTGTAATAATTAGAAATATATAAAATTTAGCATTAAAGTGAGAGAAATTAATGCAAGACACTAAAGAAATGCGCATGCTAGAAATCAGGAATTACTGGAAAAAAGCTCACCAGGTCTGTGGAGAGAAAGCAGGGTTAATGTTTTGGATCAAGTGCCCCTTCTACATAGTGCATTTTTGTTCGCAACCAATTCACTTAAGCACGGTTTCCACTGAACCCACAATGATCGGGAGAATATGCAATGTAAACGATTACATCAGTTGATGAAATGTGAGCCATATTTTCACGCAATGCAAATAACTGGATTGAAAAAAAATGTCCACATTACATGTTGAAAATAATCAGATTATTTTTTAAAAACTAGGATTACTGAAAGAATAGTGACGTATTTCATTGCTATTTGACTGAACAATGAACAGCACTTATTCTAGTGGATTGATAAGGCCGAAGAATAAGCTACGACTATTATGAGTATGTAAATAAGACGACAAATGTGATAGTTTTGAAAAAATTGGATGTGACGTCATTGGTTCTTTGTGGGTGTTTTGACACTGAAGACCATTTTGAGGAAAGTCAATCAACCTAAACGTTAACTCTGCTTTCTCTCCACAGATGCTTCCAGACCTGTTGGGTATTTCCAGCAATTTCTCCTTCTTGTTCCTGAACCACACCTTCTGCAGATCTTTCGGTTTTTAAGTTATACCTAAGATTGTAAATGTTTCAATGTTTTCAAGCTATTTCACTTCGATGTTCATTAACATCAGTGAACAGGATTAAAGCATGTTAACTAATTTGATCAGTTGGAAGAAAATTAACAGTCATCATCAAACAGAATTTGTTTTCATTCAAAACTGCAGATGATTCAAGAATTCTCTTTACTTTCCATTATTTTTTTTGCAGGAAAAGGTAACTTTTGATTTGTCAAATTTTCACCACAATCAGTGGTTAGAATTAGGCAAACCTAAATAGATAATGAAGGTGATTATGCATTTTAGTGAAAGATGCTACTCATGATATTTGTTTGTACGCAGAATTGCATTACTTATCCCAATATGTTCTATTGCCAAATAATGTGGGATATAAGCTTTAAAATTTCTATATGTTAAAACACTTTTTTCATACATTGAACTGAAAGTTAAATAGAAAACATTTTACAATGTGCATGAATTTTGAAAAGAAAAGCCAGTCATTTAAGATGACAAATCAGCTGAAAGCAAATTCCCTTTTTTTTCCAAGCATGTGGAGATTTGAGAAGATCAATGGAAATTTCATGAATTTTTAGCAAGGATTACAATAAATGTTAACAATGTAGTGAAATATAATCAAATGAATTCACTTAAGTTTCCACTCATAAAATTATTTTTTGCTAAGATTGGGAGATTGTAGAGTTTGTGTCAGTTGATGTACTGACCATAATTCTACATCTATAGCTGGATATATTGGATTTCAACAATTATAACCCGTTTGTTATTAGGAAGAATTAGTTTTAAAATAACTGCCAACTAATTTATGAATGATAAGAATACTGTTGTTGCAATGATACTGTGTAATATGTTGGAAAGAACCTGAAACATTGATCCGAAAATTAAGTAGACATCTTATAATTGATAAGGCTGATTAATAATCCTTCCATTAACATGAATAGTCAAATGTAAGAAAATCAGATATTTACTATGAGTGTTAAATGAAAAAGATTTGGTTGATTAGAGGTGTGTTGACTTGGAAAAAAAATGTTAATATTTCATTCTAATACTGGCATTAAGAAATAATCGATTAACCTATAGTGTGAATCTCATGATGTTTGTTACAAAGAATAAATTGAATCATGGTGTGATAATTAAAATGACAAGAAAATCATAACTTACAGGTCAGGGAATGGTCTCGTGGTATTATCGCTATACTGCAAATTAACAGATCCAGATAATGTTCTGTGGATCCAGATTCAAATAACAATAGCAGATTAAGAAAATTGAATTCAGTTTTTATTAAAATCTGGAAATAAAAATCTAATGATGGCCATGAATCCATTGTCAATTGTTGTAAAAACGCATCTGGTTTGCTAATTTCCTTTAGATAAGGCAACTACCGTCCTTACCTGGTCTGGCATACGTGTGATTCCCTATCGACAGCAACATGGTTGTCTCGCGACTGTCCTCTGGGCAAAGAGAGATGGGAAATTAATGCTGGGCTCGATAGCGATACCGTCATCCTGTAAAGGAATATAATGTTAGAACACAACAATTAAAATGACTTATTAATTTTCAAAGCTGATTTCGTTGATCTTGACAAGATATTTATTAAGATCGGTAAACTGAGCAATAAAATATTGCTTTAAAATAACGTTCAGAAATTATTGATCAGAATTATTTCGTTATTCAAGAATCTCATTTATTCAAGAATTCTATATTTCCCTTATTTCCCATTGTTCTACAGGGATCTGTACTCGGGCATCTGCTGTTTATGTCATGCATTTAAATGACTTGTATCAAAATATCGGTGATGGATTAGGAAGTTTACAAACAATGAAAAGATCGGTCATGTTGTGGATATTATAGTGGGTTGTCAAAGAATATAGCGATACATAGAAAAGCTGCAGATATGAGCAGATATGAGAAATAACAAATGGAGTTTTGTCCACGTAAATTTAATGTGTACCTCTTTGGAATATTAAATGTTAGGCAAAGGTATCTAGTTAATGGCAGGACCCGGAACAGCTTTGTTGTTCAAAAGCATCTTGTTGTTCAAGTCCACAGCTCCCTCAAATTGATCACGCAAATAGAGAGGATGTTAAAGAAGGCATATGACATGCTTACCTCTATCGGTCAGGGACCTGATTACAAGAGTCAATATGTTATGTTAAGACTTTGCATGATTACTGTTGGGCCATACTGAAATTACTGTGTTCAGTTCGATTCGCCACATTACAGGAAGGATGTCGAGGCTTTGGAGAGAGCGCAGAGGGTAATAATCAGGAAACCGCCTTCATGAGAAGGTACGAAATACAAGGAGATGTTAGACAAACTCAGGATGTTTCCTCTGGAGTGGTGGAGGCTAAGTTGCAATTATATAAAATTACGAGATGCATAGATAGAGTTAACATTCAGAATATGTTTGCAGGAATTGAAATGTCAAAAAACAGGTTGCACGCGTTTAAGTTGTGGGTAAGGGTAGAGTTCAATGAAGATGTAAGGGGCAAGGAATTTTTTAGACATAGAGTGGTAGGTGTCTGGAACTGACTTCTAGGAGTGTTGGTGTAGCACTTACGATCGGGGCAATTAAGAGTCATTTAGATGAGCGCATGAATATGGAAGGACTGGTGGGTTATCAAAAAACGGCAGGAAGAAGGGATGAGTTTCATTTAGCACCATGTTCAGCACGATGTCGTTGGCCAAAAGGCCCGGTCCTCAGTTGTACAGAACTACGTTTCCATACTGTAAATAATCTAATCTAATCTAATCTAATCTACGTTCTATGCTCTTGTCAAGAAAAATAATGTGTAACTCACATGCCATTTAATGTAATCAATATATAACCATGACTGTCAGAATTAAGAAGGAAATAGTAGACAATAGACTTGAGTATAATCGGAAGTTATAAGATATTTACAAAGGTTTTTTTTTCAATATTTGTTCTGAATTAACAAAGGTTGTGTTTTAAATATATTCAGTTACTGATGTACTGAGCCTGAACTGCTAATTGATAATTGGCCAAGAAACCTGTCAGAAGACTTGAAAATATTCAGTAAAGTGAAATTGACATCTTAACTCAACCCAATGTTTCTTAGTGCCAATACTACAATTTTAAAAATTATTCAAGTCCACAAAACAAATGTATAAATTTTACAATGCTCTTTGGAAACATCTGATTGTTACTCATTCGAACAGTCAAAGTAATAACTGCCTCATCAAATAAAAGATGTCTCATGAAATTTTATCCAATTATTACTGTTTATTTCTCCACATTGCTCATTCAAACAGCAACGTGAAATTTGTCATTAATATTCAGTTCACTGAGAGCTTATTAATAATTTAGTTACTAATAATTTAATATCTGATAATTGATTAGTCCAGTTAAGCGTATAAAAGTGGAATTATGGCTCAGTACATCAACTGATGGAAAGATATTGCAGTGTTCAATCTCCCAATTATTCTGAATATCGATGTGTACTTTGATCTAATTTTTTTTCTTCAACTTCTAAAAATTATTGTATTTCTGACCGCAGTAAGAGTCAAATGCTTTTAATGCAAAAAAGATTTGAAATTTGTTTTCTTATGTAAATAAGAAAAAGAATTTACACTCTTTTGACCTTTCCTCTATCAATCAGAGTAAATTTTGAATTGTTGAATGTTATACATTAGTGAAAGGTAGTGAAGTTGTCTGCAGCTGAAAAGTCACATTGAATGACATTTTGTTTCTGAATTCGTCATGCTACAAAACATTAAATTGTCATTTTATTATGAGAAAAAAGAACATTTTAAACTTATTGAATAGTTTAATTTATTTTACTTAAATTTACAATATCACACGATGATTGCTATATGACTTTCTTTCATTTATCATGATATTAATTTTGAAGTAAGAGCATCTGTGCTTAGTACCGCTATTATTGTGAATTATCTCTTCATTTTTAGCCCATTATACACACAATCAGGCCAATTATAACAATGAATATTGATTAGTTTTCGTTTGAGTAGCCACAATAAGCATGTGATTATATTCCCAACCTTCATGGATGGGAAAATAATGAAAGGCTCTTTTGGAGATCTGACAATGTCTCTCATACACCACCAGGCGACGTCACTTCAATTCTGACCTTCAACAGGCATGTGTCAAAACAGCTCAGAATGTTGTTTGGAAATACCTAAGCAGAGACTGAATTCCTTTTCAATCAAACATTGGATATTTTTCTGTCTGTTGTTCATTCGCGTATTGAGAAATTCTGCAATTTGTTTTCTTCAGGGCACGAGTAAAGCTATGTATCTCATTATAGTGTCTCAAATTTTAACTTTGTTAACATTTTAGTTGTTAAAACATAAAATATCTATGTAATGAATTCCATTTTGTTTTGGTACAAAATAACTTAAGCAATCCAATTATTTTCCATATGATGAGCAATAGGTGTTTACTTCCAATCAGCTCAGAAATGTTCACGTATTGTATATTCTGTGAATTGAATTCTCCAAAACAGTTTCAATAAACATTTAACACATCAACATTATCCACTTCAGCAACTCACATTCATCTATCCTTATTCTCTAGCCCAAGAAAGATAAGGAAAAATGGGTTTCTCCTTCAGAAAATTGAAACCGATCCACTTCCTATTGCCAATCAGTGTGTTGATTACCTTTATTATACAGCAAAATATTGAAATTCTTCTCATTATTGCTTCATCTTTTAATCAAACTGATTTTTTTACGTCCTGTTCTATTGATGAACTGTCTGAGGGTTCATTATATTTATCCACCCCTCTACTCATATTCAATGTAAAATGAAAAAGCCTTGAAAATATTGGAGTATGTTCACTTGAAAATCGATGTCCCAAATGTCTCACTTATCACAAGTATTTTTTAAAAAAGTGTGTTTCGCTTAGAAATCCTGGAAACAAGAACGTTAATTAAGCTCTTTAACACCACATTGTTAACCAGTTCCTGTATCACATAAAATATGTCAAAGTAATTTAAATCAATGCTCACACAGCACACCACCCAGAGCCCCACAAAGATCTTGATGATCATACAATTAATGCTGAGTAGAATAAGCGGAATAAGTTTCTTATTGTTCCTGAGAGCAAGAACCACAGTGAGCATTTTGATCATTCCATACAATCAATGCAATCAATATCGTATAATTCAGCTCAGTAATTGCACATGATGTATGCATTTAAAGCCATTAGTCAGACTTTTGTACAAATAGCTGAGGATGCTAACAGCGACATATATCGAGATGCTGGTATGCTTGATTCGCTGAAAGTTTTAAAACAGGTTTCCAGTCCAAATTTGACAAAATACTTTAATTTGAGCTTAGTACAACTGTAGGTGCAAACAGTTTGAGCTCATGTCTATTACAAATCTTTATCTGCTTAGTAAAATAAAGTACTGAAAGTAGCCATTATAATTGTAATTTATTGCATCTTTCTTTCACAAAATACTCATGTCACTTGCTTCTCATTTTCCTCCTAATTCTGATACAAATGTGGAAATATTGATCAAGATAAATTGTATTCCTTATAAATAAATGTTTTCTCCAAGAAAACCAAGGGGAGGAAATTTTGTAAAATAATTCCACGTTTTTGAAATCAAAGTAACACACACCCTACACAAAGACGAAATGACAATTTTCAATGCCATCTAATTACACTCTTCCTAAGTAGCTTACTGTCCTTGAGCTCAATAACCACAGCGAATATTTGCTTATCATTCCATTCCATGCATGTTAGATGTTGATAGTGCAGATTTCTTTTCTCATATTTCTCTCAATGTTCCAGTTCAATCATCACCACAAACGTATAATTCAGGCTCAGTACGTCAATAGCAGCAAACATTTAGACTCATATCCATTAAACGTGTTTGTTTATTAGGAGCACATTTTGCAAACCACTCTTCTCGAAATGACATTGACTTTCATTCTGTCGTATCGATTTTCCTTTTCTGCTTAATTCTTTATTGTTTTAACGCAAGTAACTAAATATTGATGATACAAAAATGCTGTCATTGTGAATCATTTTTCTCTAGAAGAAAAGCAGAGAGAAGAAAAATAAAATTCTTGTATAGCTGAAAACGTTGAATGACAAAACAATTTTGATCAATATTGACTGTATGTCACAGATTTTTTCGAACTCATCAACCCAGCGTTTTAATTCTCAGTTCTCTGATATTCATAAATATCTAAATAACATCAGAGCAAACTCGTTTAGAGATATTGAATCATTTAAGTTATCGGTTTTCTAACATTAATTTTCAATTCATTGCCATTTCAATAATCAGACGATAATTCAATTTATTGTTTGTATTAAGTATCGTGAAATTCACATTTTAGTTAAATCCATTCTTTATTTGTCTCAATATTACAATGAAGAACGGATCATGTATTCCAGGTCAACACACCTACTAAATAACCAATGACTTCCAATCGAACTCTCACAGTTACTATCTGATCGTTTCTCATCTGAATAAGGACATGAATCATGAAATTAATACTCAGCCTCATAAATCAAAACATGTCTGATTACTTTTCACCCCAATAATGACTGTTCATCTTTACACATTGCAGAGTTGCACAGCAAAATGAGATTAGTCATCATAAATAAGTTTGCAATGAACATTTCTTTATCCAATTCGTTACTCACAATATTTAATAATTGTTCAAAACTTGTATATCCAGCTTGAAGGATGAACTTATGGTTGATCAACTGATGTAACCATTTTCCACTCTACGGCTTCCCATTCAGAGAAAGCTGATTTTTATTTATTGGTTATAATGTAATTCCAGTTGATTTTTAGTTCAATAATAGAATCCATACTTCTTTTATTTTAATATTGGAATCCAGTTTTATTTGCTTTGACTATATTTTTATTCAATAGAAATATTTGTTGTGTTTCAAATAATCACACTGAGACTTAAATTTTTATATACTAAAAAATATTTTAAATTTACTATGCTATTTGTTGTGTGCAAAGAAAAAGTACAGTTACATCCATTTGTTGTTTAGTTCAACAAACACACTAAATGTTCACTTCTTAAAATTGTAAACTTTTCAAAAAGGAAATTAAACTTCATCTGAAATTTCACATTAAATGGCTGTTTCCCTTTTTCAAATCATGTGTTGCATGATTACTTTCATTTTATTAATAGAATAGAACTGCTTTGAGCATGTTCATCTTTTTCATTCTTATTTCAACGTCATTTCAAAATGTACAATAACCAAGCAATTATACAAATTCCATTCTCTACTAGGTAACTGCACAATCATTATTTTAGCCTTTCTCACAAATATCGTGGGATTTACATTTAAGCTAATTATTTGTTCCTTAGTACCAATGTTACAATATAAAAACGCATGATTTTCAGGTCAACTATCCCACAATGGAACCAATGACTTCCCATCTGAAACTCGTTGTAAATGTTTGATGTTTGTTCATTTGAAAGATGACAATAATCACAGACTTAAAATTTCAGAGAACTGTAACTTGCTTTCGTTGCAATAATTCCTGTTCGTTTCCAAACATTGCTAAATCACACAGAAGATGAGATTTCTCTTCATTCTTAAATTGACCGATAGAATTCTGTCAAACCAATTGCTGCTAATATCCAATAATTATTCAATCTACTACTATGCATAAATGGGGAATTACAATTCAGTGTATGAACCAATGTAAAGATATTGCAGTTTATAATCTTCCAATCATGGTGAATATCAGTTTATATTTTAACGGTGAAACGTAGTTAAATTCCTTCAATAATTTTCACTTCAATGATAACATTTGTTGTGTTTGTAATCACAATAAGGTTCTTCATGCTACAAAATCATTTACAATTCAGTTTTTAATGCCAAAAAGTAATCACATCTCTTTATTGTTTCATTAAACCATCAGTGTTCTTTTAATTTTTGAAAGTTTAACATTTTTTCAAAAGAAGGGAAGTTGTTTTCACGTGAACAGAGACATTGAATTATTAATTCACACTACCTGCTATTCATTCTCTTCGAGTTCCCAAGAAAAGAAAGTATCTGATTAGCCTCAATCAAAGTTCCCGGAAAATGTTTGAGAATGTTGCAGTCTTAAAAGTGAGAAAAGTCTAAGTAATGATACTCAGTGATTCTTTTTCTTCATGGATGCTTAATGCAAACATTTCAAACACATAAATCTTTGTTCTCCAGTGTTACAAAGGCACAAAAAGATATTGATTCATTCTTCAGTAAAATAATCAGATGTGACTACCTATTAATCAGTAGTCAGCTGATTACCTACATTTGTAAATAAATACTGCACAGTATTTAATTATTGTTATGTCTTTTGATTAAATTACATTTATAATTTTTGTTCAATCCATCAATTGTTTGGAAAATCAACTTATTTTCCATTCTCCCATTCATATTAAACGTAATTTTGATATGTTTTGAAAATATTGGAATGTCGTCATTTGAAAATTGAATTTCTATGTCTCCCAGTTACCTGACTTCTTGCATTATGGTTTAAACTTGTTTCAAGAAGGAATTCTACGAAAGTATTTGAAGAATTTGCTAACTTTACGAAATATCTTTAACACTCAATTGTCAATCTGTTAATAAATCTTGTAAACTATTGCAATACTACTGAAATCAATGCTCACACATGTTACTGCGCATAAAGCTATATGAAGGTACTATATTCAGTGTATTAATCTAAGTAATTATCTTATTGTTCCTAAAAACAATCATCACAGTAGTCACCTGGTAATCATTCCCTTTAATAAATGCAATAGATGTCTTCTGATATTTCTGTTCAGTAATTACACACGGTACTTGATGCTCGAAACAATATTTATATATTATTTCCAATGATCAATGTTGCTAACATCAAGACATGATGATAGTCCAGATTTATTGTATTTCTCAAACAGGATTTCAGTGCAAATATTGCAAAACAAGTGGAATTTTGGTTTTGTTTAAATGTCGATGCAAACATTTTCAGCTCATGGGCATTTAAAATATTTATCTGCTCATTCAGAGCAAATACTGTAAGTTGCCTCTGTTTATAATTTACTGTGCTTTCCATTCCCTAAAGTTCCCATATTAATTGTTTCTCATTTCCTTCCAAATGTGATACAAGTCTCCAAAATACTGTCACGATAAAAGTTATTTTTCGTTTCTATCCATTGTTCTGTCAAATGCCAAGATATGTTATCTCATTATTATTCAATGTACTAATAGAATTTTTGCAATCTATTTGTTGCTAATATCGAATAATTGTTCAAATCAGTCAGGCGGAGTGGAATTATCCCGTCATTGAACAATTCATCTGAGGATATTGCAGTGTACAATCTTTCAATCATTGCGAGTGTTGATTTTTATTTTAAATTGGAAACATTGTTAACTGGTTTCATTATATTTCACTTCAAATCTAACACTTATTGTTACTAATCCAAATAAATGTTATCTATTTTTCATGTGACTTTTTAAAAATTAATGTGTATTTCCGTGCACAGAAAAATAATCAATAATCTGTCCTTTCATTAAACAATCAAAGTTAATTTGAATCTCAGAAAGACTGAATTTTCGGAATGAATAAATGTTCTCTTCAGATGAATAGGCACACTGAATGTCTAAGTCAGTATTTCGTTTCAATTTGTGCAGCAAAATCAACTTAATTTTCATTTCATCAAATTATGCACTGCATTGAATAAATTGACTTATTTCATCGATATTTATTTGTGAATGTACAATATTCTCGTAGTTATGTCATTTTGCCTTTTCACGAATTATTATGAATTTCCTAATTAGTTACGAGTTTTATTGATGCATTCCACCATTATTGAGAATTATCATTTTATTTTCAGTCAATTTCAAACAGAAATTAATTCCCAATTCAAGTATCACAATGAACATTGGCTGCGATTTCATTTGATCAATGACAATAAGCATGTGATTCTTGTCATGCCCTTCCTAGATGGGAACATTATGAAGGGTTCCTGTGGAACTCTGGTCATGTCTCTACTACAAGACCAGAAAGCATTTTTAAATTCCTACCTTCAACAGAGGTGTGTCAGTGCAGCACTGAATGTTGATTAGAAGCTATCTTAGAATTGAACGAATTGTCATTCAGGTGAACATGAGTCTTTTTCTATCTGTTGTTCATTCCAATAACTAAAATATCTGGTTTTTAATTTCCTTCAGGCCACAAAGAAAAGTATGCATTTACTTCTGCTGATTCTACATTCATTTGGAAAATATTCGAGAAATTTCCTATTTCTTTTCTGTGTACAAGAGAAGCCTTAAATTACATACATTTTGTTGCATTCATGAACAAGACTAAATTGTAAATTATTAAGAGTCCTACATTTTTGGAAAATGGGAAGTAATCTTCAGCTGAAAAGTCACATGAACTGACTGCATTTTCAAATCATACGTGCTGCAAAATGTTTATCATTTTCATTTCATAATAAGCAAACAGCTTTGAATATGTTGAAATTTTGTGCCTCTTATTCGAATATTATGTATCAATCTACAATGATCACATATTTATGAGAATTCCTTTTTCAATCAAATGTCATTCACTGTAACTTTTGTTGAGTGTAATGTTCACTTTGACGATGAAGTATTTTTTCTTTCGAATTCTGACACGAGTATATCAATATTGACAATAAATATTACACAATTAAAATAACCATGTGCTACAAGCAAACCAACACACAGACATATATGTTTTCTTGTACCTGCATTTCTGAGCAAAATACAATCAATTCTGTTCAACATTCATTGAATGGCTCTTTTTAAAAGTCGACAGAGAAGCAAGAGACATATTAGGATTAGGGAAAACCCTAAGGCTTTCTATAGGTATGTTAGGAATAAAAGAATGACTAGGGTTGGAATAGGTCCAGTCAAGGATAGTAGTGGGAAGTTGCGTGTGGAGGCGGAAGAGATTGGGGAGACACTGAATGAATACTTTTCTTCAGTATTTATTCAGGAACAGGGCATTGTCGTCGATGTGAATACTGAGTCACAAATAAGTAGAATGGATGGCTTTGAGGTATGTAGAGAAGAGGTGTTGGAAATCCTGGAAAAGGTGAAAATAGATAAGTCCCCTGGGCCTGATGGCATTTATCCTAGGATTCTCTGGGAAGCAAGGGAGGAGATTGCAGAGCCATTGGCCTTAATTTTTATGTCCTCTTTGTCTACAGGAGTAGTGCCAGAAGACTGGAGGATAGCAAATGTGGTTCCCTTGTTCAAAAAGGGGAGTAGGGATAACCCTAGTAACTATAGGCCGGTGAGTCTCACTTCTGTTGTGGGCAAAGTCTTAGAGAGAACTGTAAGGGATAGGATTTATGCACATCTGGATAGGAATAATGTGATCAAGGATAGTCAGCATGGTTTTGTGAAGGGCAGGTCGTGCCTCACAAACCTTATTGAATTCTTTGAAAAGGTGACGAAGGAGGTTGATGAGGGGAAAGCGGTAGATGTGGTATATATGGATTTTAGTAAGGCGTTTGATAAGGTTCCCCATGGTAGGCTACTGCAGAAAATACGGAGATATGGCATTGAGGGTGAGTTGGAGGTTTGGATTAGGAATTGGCTGGATGGAAGAAGACAGAGGGTAGTAGTTGATGGCAAAGTTTCTTCATGGAGTGCCGTCACTAGCGGTGTTCCGCAAGGATCTGTTTTGGGACCATTGCTGTTTGTCATTTTTATAAATGACCTGGAAGAGGGGTTAGAAGGTTGGGTGAGCAAGTTTGCGGATGATACGAAAGTCGGAGGAGTTGTTGACAGTGAGGAAGGATGTGGCAGGTTACAGCAGGATATAGAGAAGCTGCAGAGCTGGGAAGAAAGGTGGCAAATGGAATTCATTGTAGCTAAGTGTGAGGTGATTCACTTTGGGAAGAATAACAAAAAGATGGGGTACTGGGCTAATGGTCGGATACTTGGTAGTGTGGATGAGCAGAGGGATCTTGGTGTCCATGTACACAGATCTCTGAAAGTTGCCACCCAGGTAAATATTGCGGTGAGGAAGGCATATGGCGTACTGGCTTTTATTGGTAGAGGAATTGAGTTCCGGAGTCCTGAGGTCATGATGCAGTTGTATAAGACTCTGGTGCGGCCGCATCTGGAATATTGTGTGCAGTTTTGGTCGCCATACTATAGGAAGGATGTGGAGGCACTGGAACGGGTGCAGAGGAGGTTTACCAGGATGTTGCCTGGTATGGAAGGAAGATCGTATGAGGAAAGACTGAGACACTTGGTGCTGTTTTCATTAGAGAAAAGAAGGTTTAGGGGTGACTTGATTGAGGTGTACAAGATGATTAGGGGGTTAGATAGGGTTGACAGTGTGAACCTTTTCCCGCGTATGGAGTCGGGTATTACAAGGGGGCATAGCTTTAAATTAAGGGGGGGTAGATATAGGACTGAAGTTAGGGGTAGTTTCTTCACTCAGCGAGTCGTAAGTTCATGGAATGCCCTGCCAGTAGCAGTGGTGGACTCTCCCTCTTTATGGGCATTTAAGCGGGCATTTGATAGGTATATGGAGGATAGTGGGTTAGTATAGGTTAGGTGGGCTTGGATCGGCGCAACATCGAGGGCCAAAGGGCCTGTACTGCGCTGTATTCTTCTGTGTTCTATGTTCTATGTTCTATTCTTATAGTTTACATGCTACATCTTTCCCAGAACAATAATCACACTTCATTACTTATAGATGAGGATTCTAATAGTAAAATGTATCGGGATGATATAAGTCCTGAATATTGGCACGTTTCTAACAGGATTCCAGTCCAATCATCCATACAAAAGTGTAATTGTGACTCAGTAGATCAGTCTCTGAAAACATTTTGAACAGACACCATTCAGCTTATTCTTCTGTTTTTTTTTCAGAAGCAATCTTGAAAACAATTCGTGAATGCTGTTGAGTATATTTTACTGATGCCTATGTTCTTTATCTACTTATCTTATTTGTAATTCTGTCTCAAATGTCTAAATACTTATGATATGAAAAATTGAAGGAATTATGTATTGTATTTCCACAGAAGAAAACTAAGCAGGAAACTTAGAATTTTTGAAAATTTGGCAAATTTAAAAGACAAAACACTTCTGATCAATAATTATTGAATGCCTCAGTGTTTTTTTCCAGCACATCATTCAAGCGTTTTAATTGTCAGTTCACTTACCTTAATAAAGGTCTTATCGACAGCAGGTCCAACTCGTTGGGAAATATTGAATCATTTACTTTGCCAGAATTCCAAAATTAATTATCACGTCTTTGATATCCAAACAGTCATACAGTAATCCAATTTAGATTTTGCGACAAACATCCTGAGATTTTCTCTGCCTCCCCACTTTCTCTCTTCACCACACTCTCTCTCCTCCCACCCACATTCTTCTCCCCACACTCCGTCTCCGAACCACTCTCTCTTCCCCATTCTCTGCTTCTGCCACTCTCTGTCTTCCCCCATTCTCTCTATCCCCCACACTGTCTCTCCCTACCTGTCTCTCTCTCTCTCTCGCACCACTCACTTTCTCTAATCCCTTATCTCTCTTCCCCTCTCTTCTCTCCCCAATCGACTCTCTTTCGCCCACTCTCTGCCTTCCCACGACTCCCTCTCCCCACACTCTCTTTCTCTACGCCGCTGTCTCCATCGACCTCACTCTCTCTTTTCCTCCACTCACAATCTCTTCCTCACTCTCTCATCCACACACCCTGTCTCACCATCTCCCTCTCTCCCACCACCCAATCTCTTCCTCAGCTTACCCTGTCTCCCCGCCACCCCATTCTCTCTATGTCTTCCTCCCTCTCCCCACACTCTCTCTCCCTTAACTCTCCATCTCCATCTCCATTCCCAGTCACACTATCCCCACTGTCTCTCCCCAATCTCTCTCTCGACACCCTTTCTCTCCATCAACTCTTTCTTTATCTCTCTCACACTCTCTCTGCTCCCCACTCTCTCTCCCCACTCTCTCCCTCTACACTACTCTTTCTCCCAAATATCTATCTCCGATAGACTTACTGTCTCCCCACTTTCTCTCGCTACTTCCCATTCTCCCTCTAAACCTCACTGTCTGTCTCTCTCACCCGCACTCTCTCTCTCCCGCAGTCATCCCACCCACTCTCTCCCTCTCCTCCAGCTCTCATTCTTCTCCCACTCTCTCACTCCACCAACTTTACCTCTCACCTCCATTGTCTCTCACCCCACTTTCTGTTTCCCTACGCATCCCTCTATGCGCACACTCTCAACCCCCGATTCTCCCTTCTTTCCATTCACTCTCTCCCCGCATTCTATCTCTTGCACTCAGCCAACACTCTCTCTTACTCACACTGTCTCTCTACCCCCGACACTACCTATCTGTCCCACACTCTTTCACTATCTCACGCACTCTATTGCTCCCCCAAAATTCAATACCCTCTGTCTCTCTCTCCCCGACTCTCTATCCCCGACTCTATCTCCCCAATTCTCTCTCACCAATCTCTCTCTGACCCCCACATTCTCTCTGGCTACCCCACTGTCTTCCTCGCTCTCCCCTTCATACTATCTCTCCCGCACTATGTCTCTCCCACACTCTCTCACGAAATCCCCTCTTTCTCACTACCCCACTCTCTGTTTCTCCCTAATCTCCCTTACTCACCCAACTCGCTCTTTCTAAACCTCACTCTCTCTGTCCCCCACACCTTCTCTTTCTCGCCAACACTCTCTTTCCCCAGGTCTCAGACCCCTTCCACTCTTGCTCTCTCCGCTCCACTCTCTCACTCTTACCCCACTATCTAGCTCTCTCTGTCTCCTCTCTCTCTTTCTGTCTTCCCCCTCTCTTTCACCTCTTCATTCTTTCTCTCCCCCAACTCTCCATCTCTCTCCCCAACTCACACTCTCCCCAACTCTCTCTCCCCCACTCTTTCTCCGGCCCAATTTCTCTCTCTCTGTCCCCAGTCTTTCTCTATCTCATCCACTCATTCTCACTCCCAACTCTCAATCCCCTCTCACTCACTCTTTCCTCCACTATCTCTACACACCACTCTCTCTACGAGGTCCACACTCTCTCTCCGCCACTCTCTCGCGCCCACACATTCTCGCCCCTCTTCTCTTTCACTCCACTCTCGATATGTTCACTCTCTCTCCCTCGCACGCTCTGCCCCAACTCTCTCTAGTTCCCCATTCTCCCTCAACCCATTCTCTCTCTCCCTGCCACTCTCTCTCCCCGCCCATCTCTCTCACCAGTCTCTCTGTCCCATCCATCCCCTTTTTGTATTCAACGCCTTCCCTATCTAACCCACTGTCTCTCTTCCCAATTCTCATTCCCCTCCCACTGTCGCTCAGTCCTCCACTTTCATTCCCCCACTCTCTCTCTCTGTCTCTTTTACTTCTCACACTCTCTCTCCGTCCCATTCTCATTGTCTCTGTCCCCCACTCTTTCTCTACCTCGTTCATTCTCTCTCTCTCCTCCTAACGCTCATTCCCCTCGCACTCTCGCTCAGTCCCCAATTCTCTTTCTCTCCCTCTCTCTCTCCCCCGCTATATCTCTGTCTTCCCTCACTCTCTGTTCCGCCCACACTTTCTCTCTTTCACCCCCAGCCTTTTTGTATCTCGTCCATTCACTCTCTCCTCCCCACCAGTTATCACACCCCGTCTGACTTCTTTCTCTCGCCGCTCCAACTCTCTCTACCTCTATTTCTAACTTCTCCATTCTCTCTGCTTTCACTCTCTCTCTCCCACACTCACTAATGCCCAGATTCTCTCTCTTTGCCCCAATCTCTCTCTACTTCCCCCATTCTCTCTCTGTCCCCACGCACTCGCTCACTACTCTCTCTCTCTCCCAACTCTCTCTTCCATTCTCACTGTTTCTCCCCTACTTTCTCACTCACATTCTCTCTCTTGCCCACTCTCTCTCGCCCCCACTCTCTCCGCCACCCTCTTTCACTAACTCTCTCATCCCACTCTCACCCCCCAACTGTCTCACCACAACTCCCTCTCTCTCCCACTCTCTGCCCCAAATATCTCTCTCTGTCCCCACAATCTATCTCCCCAACTCTCTCTCTCCTACTCTCTCCCGCCCGCACTCTCTTCCAACTGTGTTTTCCACACTCTCTTTATTCCCCCACTCCCTCTCCCCTCCATTCGCTCTCATCCACTCTGTGTTTCTGTCCCCGCTCTCATTTTGCCCACTCTCTCTCTTCCCGACTCTCTCCCACTACCTACAAAGTCTCACCACAACTCTCCCTTCCCTGCACTCTCTGTCTCCTGCACTCTGTCTATCACAGCAAACCAACATTCTCTTTCTTCCCATTCTCTCTCTACCCACTCTCAACCCCCCAACTCTCAATAACTTTCTACACTCTCTCTTCCCCAATCTCTCTATTTCCCCACTCTCTCGTTTTCTCCTCCCCACAGTCTCTTCCCGACTCTCTCTTGACCACTCTCTCACCCTTCCCCTCTTGCTCCGCCTAATTATTTCTCTTCCTAATCTCTCCCTACCCCCATTCTTTCTCGCACCACCCCACTCACGCTCTCCATCTAAAGCAATCACTTTCCCTTACTCTCTCTCTTCTACTCTCTTCTTCTCCCCAATCTCCATTTCTGCTCCAAACCTATTTCTCTAGCCCCACTCTCTGTACCCCACACTTTCTCCAACTCGCCCACTCTCTCTTTCTCTCTCTCAGAACATTCCTACTCGCTCACTCTCTCTCCACCCCACTCTCTCTCACTTCCTCCACTATCTATCTCTCTATTTCTCCACTCTCTTTCTCTCTCCCACCTCACTACTTCTCTCTCCTTCCCCCTCTCTCTCCTCTCTCTCTCCTGCCCATTCTCTCTGTCCACAACTCTTCGTCTATCTCGCCCACTGTCTCTCATCACCCAGCTCTCAATCCCCTCCCACTCTGGCCCCTACCCCCTCTCTCTCCTTCCCCATTCTCTTCTTCTCCGCTCTTTTTCCCTCTCTCTCTGTCTCCCTCTCTCTTGCTTTCTCCCCCATCCTCTACCTCCCCCCACCATTTTCTATCTCTCTCCAAATCACTCTTTTCCTCAACTCTGTCTCCCTATTCTCTCTCTCCCCGACACTTCCTATCTCTCCCATGCTTTCTTCCTCTACAGCAACTCCCTCTTCTCTCTCTCTCTCTCTCTCTCTCGCTCCTACACTCTCACTCTGGCCCAGTCTCTCTCTCTCTCTCTCTGACCCCTACTCTTCCTCTATCTCACCCACTCTCTCACTCTCCGAGCTCTCAATCATCTCCCACGTTCTCTCCTCCACTATCTCGACACCTCACACTCTCTCTCAACAGACTCACTCTGTCTCTTCACTCTTTCTCTGCCCCACTCGCTCTGCCCACTCTCCACTATTCTCTTTTTCCCGCACTCTCTCTCTCCCCATTCACGCTCTACCCTTCTCTCTCTTCCCCTACTTTCTATCTAATGCCACAGTAGCTCTCTACAGCCCCATATTCCCTCTCCCTACTCTCTCTCTCCCACTCTCGATCTCTTCACCTCCACTCTCTTCCCAACTCTCTTTTGCAACAGAGAGCAGCGGGAGTCAAGTCGGAGCGCAGAGCCAGTTGGGAAGGTAAGTGATTGATATTTCCGAACTTACCTCGACGCCAACGGTCTTTTTGCAGCAGAGGGCGGCGGAGCAGGGCGAAAGTGCAGTCGGAGCGCAGAGTCGGTTGGGAAGGTAAGCAATTGTTATTTAAAAGCTAACCCCGACGCCAACGGTCTTTTTGCAGCAGAGAGCGGCGGGAGCTGGGCGGAAGTGCAGTCGGAGCGCAAAGCCGGTTTGGGAAGGTAAGTGATTGTCACTCGAGGACCTTAAGCTCATCCGAGAGAACGAAATCTTTCTGGACAGCATCTTCAGCGAGGTTATTACACCGACCATACCAGAAGAGATCAGAAGAGATAAGACGATGAGGAAGACAGAGAGGAGACAGGTGCAAGAGACCAAGTTGAAAGTTTCGGAAACAGTTGAGAGAGGTAACACTGCCAGTCCACGAGGCGGTCAGGTCTGTCAATCAAATGTTGGTGTGGAGGCAGAGCCGAGAAATCAGACATTGCACAGAGCCGTGGTGATAGGGTGCTCCATAGTGAAAGGAACTGAACGGGGTTTCCATGGCAACAGGCAGGCTTTAAGGATGGTGTGTTGCCTTCCACAAGTGCGAAGGTGAAGAGCCAGAGGTGGTGCTACAGGTCGGCACAAATGATGTCGGAAAGAAGAGGAGGAACGTACTACAGTGGGACTTCGGAGAACTAGGAAGAAGGTTGAAAAGCAGGACGTCCAGAGTGGTTATCTCCGGTTTGCTTCCAGTTCCTCGGGCTGGAGATGCCAGGAAGTGGGACATAATGGACTTGAATGTGTGGCTGGGGAACTGGTGCAGGAAGCAAGGATTTAAATTCTTGGATCACTGGGGTATGTTTTGTGGTAAGCATAAATTATACAAAAGAGACGCTTTGCACCTTAATAGGTTGGGGACTAGCATTCTGGCAGGCAGGTTTGCTACTGCAACACAGCTGCGTTTAAACTATATAGCGGGGGGCGGGGAAAACTGAAAGTTTAAGAAGGAAATTGAAGGGAAAGTTAGAACAAGGGAAGTCAAGAAAGACAACGGTATCAATGATGAAGAAAACTCAAAAAATGATCATGCCGTAAGTTTGAGTGAAATAGGGGCTGATAGGAAGGGTGAGGACAGTAACAAATTAAAAATACTATATATAAATGCACAAAGTATTAGAAAGAAGATGGATGAGATTGAGGCTCTTTTGGAAATTGGCAGCTACAATATTGTGGGGATAACTGAGACGTGGCTTCAAGTGGACAGGACCTGGGAAATGAATATTCAAGGCTATACGTGCTATCGTAAGGACAGACTGACGGGCAGAGGGGGTGGGGTGGCCCTGTTGATAAGGAATGATATTCAGACCCTTGCGTGGGGAGACCCAGATGTAGAGTCAGTATGGAGAGAGCTGAGAAATTCTAAGGGTAGAAAGACTCTCTTGGGAGTTATCTGCAGATCCCCAGACAGTAGTATGGTTGTAGGGTGTAAGTTGAATCAGGAGCTGAAATTGGCCTGTTACAAAGATGTTACTTCAGTTGGTATGGGGAATTTCAACATGCGGGTAGACTGGGAGAATCAGGATGATATTGGACCTCAAGAAAGATATTTTGTGGAGTGCCTCCGAGATGGATTCTTAAAACAGATGGTGCTTGAGCCGACCAGGGAGAAGGCAATTCTGGATCTGGTATTATGCAACGAACCAGAATTGATCAGGGACCTCGAAGTGAAGGAGCAATTAGAAGGTAGTGACCATAATACAATAAGCTTCAATCTGCAATTTGAAAGGGCGATGGTACAATCAGGAGTGACAATATTTCAGTTGAATAAAGGGAACTATGGAGCTATGAGGGAGGAGCTGGCCAAAGTTCAATGGTGCAATACCTTAGCAGAGATGACAGTGGAGGAACAATGGCAGATATTTCTGGTATAATGCAGAAGATGCAGGATTAAGTTCATTCCAAAAAGGAAGAAAGATCCTATCAGGAGGCAGGGGTGGCCATGGCTGATGAGGGAAGTTAAGAAACGTATAAAGTCAAAAGAGAAAAAGTATAACATAGCAAAGATGAGTTGGAAAACGGTGGACTGGGAAGCTTTTAAAGAACAACAGAGGATTACTAAGAAGGAAATACGCAGAGATAAAATGGGGTACGAAGGTAAACTGGTGAAAAATATAAAGGAGGATAATAAAAGCCTTTTTTATGTATGTGAAAGGGAAAAAAATTGTTAAGTCTAAAATTGGGCCCTTGAAGACAAAAACAGGGGAATATATTACGGGAACAAAGAAATGGCAGAAGATGTGAATTGGTACTTCAGACCTGTATTCACTGGGGAAGACACAAGCAATCTCCTAGAGGTAACAGTGGCTGAAGGACATGAACTGAAGGGAATTTATTTTTGCCAGGAATTGGTGTTAGGTCTGAAGGTTGATAAGTCCCCGGGGCCTGATGGTCTACATCCCAGGGTACTGAGGAGATGGCTCTAGAAATCGTGGATGCGTTGGTGATTATTTTCCAGAGTTCGATAGATTCAGGATCGGTTCCTGCGGATTGGAGGGTGGCTAATGTTGTACCACTTTTTACGAAAGGAGCGAGAGTGAAAGCAGGAAATTATAGACCAGTTAGTCTGACCTCAGTGGTGGGAAAAATGCTGGAGTCAATTATAAAGGATGAAATTATGACACATTGGATAGCAGTAACAGAATAGGTCAGAGTCAGCATGGATTTATGAAGTCGAAATCATGCTTGACTAATCTTTTGGAATTTTTTGAGGATATAACTCTGAAAATGGACAAGGGCAATCCAGTGGATGTAGTGCACCTGGACTTTCAGAAAGCCTTTCGTAAAGTCCTACATTGGAGGTTAGTGAGCAAAATTAGGGCGCATGGCACTGGGGGCAAAGTACTGACTTGGATTGAAAATTGGTTGGCTGACAGGTAACAAAGTTTAGTGATAAACAGCTTCCCTTTGGTATGGCAGGCAGTGACCAGTGGGGTACCGCAGGGATCAGTGCTTGGACCGCAGGTTTTTACAATATATATTAATGATATAGAAGACGGTATTAATCGTAACATTAGCAAATTTGCTGATGATACAAAGCTGGGTGGCAGGGTGAAATGTGAGGAGGATGTTAGGAGATTACAGGGTGACCTGGACAGGTTATGTGAGTGGACAGATGCATGACAGATGCAGTTTAATGTGGATAAATGTATTGTTATCCACTTTGGTGGCAAGAACAGGAAGGCAGATTACTATCTAAATGGACTCAAGTTAGGTAAAGGGGCAGTACAATGAGATCTGGGTGTTCTTGTACACAAGTCAATGAAGGCAAGCATGCAGGTACAGCAGGTAGTGAAGAAGGCTAATAGCATGCTGGCCTTCATAACAAGAGGGATTGGGTATAGAAGCAAAGAGGTTCTTCTGCAGTTGTGCAGGGCCCTGGTAAGACGCATCTGGAATATTATGTGCAGTTCTGGTCTCCAAATTTGAGGAAAGACATTCTGGCTATTGATGGAGTGCAACGTCGGTTTACGAGGTCAATTCCTGGAATGGCGGGACTATCGTATGTTGAAAGATTGGAACTACTAGGCTTGTATACCCTTGAGTTTAGAAGACTGAGAGGGGATCTGATTGAGATGTATAAGATTATTCAATTATTGGACATTCTGGAGGCAGGAATCATGTTTCCGCTCATGGGTTAGTCCCGAACCAGAGGACACAGCTTAAAAATAAGGGGAAGGCCATTTCGGACAGAGATGAGGAGAAACTTATTCACCCAGAGAGTGGTGGGTGTGTGGAACGCTCTGCCTCAGAGGGCAGTGGAGGCCCAGTCTCTGGATTCGTTTAAGAAAGAGTTGGATAGAGCTCTCAAGGATAGTGGAATCAAGGGTTATGGAGATAAGGGAGGAACAGGGTACTGATTGTGCATGATCAGTCATGATCATAATTAATGGTGGTGCTAGTTGGACGGGCAGAATGGCCTACTCCTGCACCTATTATCTATTGTCTATTTTCTCTCTCTCCCCACTCTCTCTCCTCCCCACTCTCTTTCACCATTCTCTCCCTTCCACCCTGTCTCACCCCCACTCATTCTCTTTTACCCCTCCTGTCTCTCTGCCGCGCTCTCTCCCCAACTCTCCCTCTTCCACAGACTCTCCCTCTCTTCCCCACTCTGTCTCTCTCCCCTCAAACTCTCTCTCCGATTGGCTCTCCACTTACTCTCTGTCTCACCTCCCATAACTCTCTCTCTCTCCCCAATCTCTCTCTCCACTCCAGTCTTTCTCTCACCAGCCCACTCACTCTCTCTTGATCAACCCGCCCACTCTCTGACTCTCCTCACACTCTGTCTTCCACTCCCTCTCTTTACCCCAATCTCTCTCTCCCCAATCTCTGTATCTCCCCTAAACTCTTTCTCCCACAAAACGTTTTCTCTACCATCTACTCTGTCACGTCGCCCACTCTTTTTCTATCTCACCCACTCTCTGCCTTCCACAGTTCTCAATCCCCTACCACGCTGTCTCACCAACATAATTGTCGCTCCATCTCCCACTCTCCCCTCATCCTCTTTCTCTCCCACCCCGCTGTCTCCTCCAAACACTCTCCCACCCCACTTTCTCTCTCCCCTCACACTCTCTACCAACTTTATCTCTATACACCCCCACCCACACTCTCCCTTATTTTCTCTGTCTCACGCTCACAGACTCTCACCCTCCATACTACCTCTCTCCCCAACTCACTCTCTTCTCCAACTCTGTCTCCCTCCCAGTATCTGTCACATGCATTTTCTCTCTACGCCCCATCGCCCACTCTTTCTCTGCTACTACCCCCACACTCTCTCTTCCCTAGTCCCTCTCTCCCACCCACACACTCTCTCTGTCCCGACTCTTTCTCTATCTCACCCCTCTCTCCCCCCCATTCTTTGTCCACCCTCCACTCTGTCTCTCCACCCATACTCTCCCTTCCCCTACTCTTTCTTCCCCAACTCTCTCTCTCTGCACCCACTCTTTCTCTGTACGCGCTCTCCCCCAAACTCTCTCTGTTCGTCAACTCTCTCTCTCTGCTCCCGACATTCTCTCTCTCTGTCCCCCACTCTTTCCCTATCTCGCTAATTCTCTCTCTCTCCCTGCTCTCAATCCCCTCGCACACAGTCTCTCATCCCAATTCTCTTTCTCTGCCCCCACTGTCTCTATCTTTCCCCACTCTCTCTCTCTCACCTTCACTTTATCTCCCCAGCTGCTATCTTCCCACTCTTTCGCTATACTCCCTCACTTCCCACTTTCTCTCTCTCCACCCCAATCTCTCTCCCCCAACCCTCACTCTTCCCCATTCTCTCTCTTTCCCACACTCTTTCCTTCAACGCTCTCTCTTCCACACACACTCTCAGCTACCACTCTCTCCACCCCAATCTCTCTCTCTCTCCCCATTCTCTCGTCCTCCACTGTCTCTCTCCCCGACTCGCGCTCCCTCCCCCACTCTGTCTCCCCAATTTCTCTCTCCGTCCCACTCTGTCTCTCTCTCTCCGTCCCATTCTGTCTCTCTCCCCAATCTCTCTCTCGCACCCATTCTCTCTCTGCCTAATCTGTCCCTCGCACCCTCTCTCTGTTCCCAATCACTCAGTCACCCTCTCACACTTAGTCTCTCGCCTCCCAATCTCTCTCAATCTCCCTCCACTCTCGCGATCCCCAATCTCTCTCTCATTCACTCTCCCTCTCCTCTGACTCTCTCTCTCCCACACACTCATTCACCCTCTATCCTTTACTCTTTCGCTATCTTGCTGACTCCCTCTCTCTCCCAGATCATATTCCTCTCGCACTGTTGCTCATCCCTCCACCCTCACTCACTTGCCCTTTCTCTCCCCACTCTCACTCTTTCCCAACACTTTCACTCTCCCACACACACTCTCTCTCTCCCCACAACTGCTGACCCAACTCCCTCACCCCCAAATCTTTCTCTGCCCCCCATTCTTTCTCTATCTCGCCCACTCTCTCTGCCAGCACTACCTTTCCCACCACACCCTCTAGCTTCTACGCCCACTCGCTTTCTACACCTCTCTCACTCCCAACTTTCACGCATTCGCTTTTAACAACCAATCACTCTGTCATCCCCCATACTGTCTCTCTCCTCTCTCTAATGCAGATCCCACCCTCTGCCCACCTCACACTCTCCCGCTTTAATCTCTCTCCCCCACTCTATCTATCTTCCACATTCTGTCCTCACTCGTTCTTTGTCTCGCACTTACTCTCTTTCTCCACCACTCTTTCTGTCATGACACCCTCTTTCTCTATTCCCATTCTCCCCATTCACTCCTTCTCTTTCCCCACTCTCTTTCTCCCCAATCTCTCTCGATCCACACATTGTCTCTCTTTTCCCCCAATCTTTCCCTACCTCGCCCACTCTCTCTTTCTAGCTCTCATTGCCCTGCCACTCTCGCTCACTCTTCACACTCTATTTCTCATCCCTCCACTCTCTCTCCCCCACACTCTCTCCCTCTCTCTCACATCACCCTCTCTTCCCCCACTGTCTCTTCAGCCCACGCACTCTCTCACTTTCTGACCGCTCGTCTTTCTGTATCTTGCCAATTCACTTTCTATCCTCCAGCTCTCACGCACCTTCCACTCTCTCTCCCTCCACCCTCACTCTCTACCCCACTCTTTATTTCTCTTTCCCTCTCTTTTTTCTCTCTGTCCACCACCCCCTCGCAGCTCCCACTCTCTCCACCCTCCAGCTCTAACCCCAGAACTCTTTCTGCCTCCACTCTGCCCCACACTCTCTAACACTCCCAATCTTACTCTCTTCCCCCTCTTTTTATCTCCATTCTCTCTCTCTCTCTACCCCTCTCTATCTCTCCCCTACTGTCTCTGCCTCCTTTCTACCTCCACGACTTTCGTTCCCCTTTCTATCTTTTACCCCCACTCTCACACTACTGTCTCTCACCCACAAACTTTTGCTCACTAATATCTCTCCACAGCTCTCTCTCCCACCATATTCTCTGTCCCCTACACTCTCATTCACACTGTCTCTTTTGTCCACTCTCTCTAACCATTCTCTCTCCCTACTCTCGCCCCACACTGTTTCGCCCCCACCTTCTCTCTCCCCCACTCTCTCTCCCCATCTCTGTCCCAACACCCTTTCTCCCCAACTGTCTCTCTCTCCTGCTCTCTGACTTCGACTCTCCCTCGCCCATTCTCTCTCCGCAATCTCTGTCACCCACTGTCACTCCCGCAATCTCTCCCTCCCCATCTCTCTCTGCACCAACTCTCTCTCTCCTCCCCACTCTTACTGTCTCTCCACTCTCTGTCTCCTCTACACCCTATTGCTCACTCCCCAACTCTCTCTCTCTCCCAAGCTCTCTGTCTACCACTCTTTGTCTATGTCGCCCATGCACTCTCCCCAACTGCCATTCTTCTCCCACTCTCTCTCTCGCCCATTCTTTCTCCCCAGCCCTGTCCCTTTCTCTCCTTCTCACAACTCAGTCTCTCTCTGCCCTTCCATTCTTTCTCACCTTCTATCTCCATCCCCCACTCCCTCTCCCTGCTCCCCACTTTCTCTCTTTCGTCACAAATCTCTCTCCCCCTTCTCTGTCTGTCCATAACACAATCTAATCAGTCCTTGCCTTTCAAAATGCAAAACATCCTGCCTTTCGGAATCTCCGGAAAACTTACATACACCTGAAATCAGACTCAGTGGTGTTTCGTTCCCTGGCTTTTGTTACAGGTTTAGAAAAATAATGTTACAAAATTAACTGTCTTCCAGTCCTCCAACCCCTCACCCATGGCTGTCAATGATACAAATACAAAAAAAATGAAAGAATGCAGATTCTCTAAATCAGTGACAAGGACAGAATATGCTGGGAAAACTCAGAGTTCTGGCAGCATCTGTGCAGAAAAATCAGAGTTAATGATCTATTAAACCTTCATCAGAACTCGAAAGAATGAAAGAAATATCTCACCCAGTGGCCCCACAGTTTCTTTCCCAGCTTCCTGTAATAATCGGGGATAAACTTGAACAGCTCCAGGGTGCTTACCGACGGTTATGCATTTTAAGACCTTCAGCACTTCCTCTTCTGTAATGTGTTCTCGTTCCAAAGATCACTTATTTTTATTTTACTGAGTTCCTTCGTTTCAGTGTTTTCCATTCTGGGGGAATGGAACTTTGAACTTAAGATTGTGTCACATGTAGCGACATGTAAACTTTCCACAGTCCACATGTGACAATAAACATAGTAAACCTAATTCATCTCCTGTGGAGCTTCTTTGATTGTTTAAGGGATCCGGTTCTCTCCTTATCTCTCTTTTGTTCTTAAAATACTTGCAGAATCCTTATTCCTTTCAGCTAAATCTAACTCATGAATCCTTTTTGCCTTACTGATTTCCGTGGTAAGTGATCTCCTACACTCCGAATTCTCACGGACTCTCTTGATCCCACCTGCCAATACCTGACATATGCCTCCTTCTTTTTTTCCTTGAACAGAGAGTCAATATCCCCTGCCATGTCCTGTTTCCTACTCGTGCTTGCATTTTCCTTCACACAAACAGGAACCTGCTGTCACTAAACTCTCATTATCTCGCTTTTGAAAGATGCCCAATTGCATGATGTCATATTACCTGTGAAAAGCTTCCCCCAAATCATCTTTTGAAAGTTCCTGCCTAATACCGTCAGAAATGCCTTGCCCCAAATTATACCTTGAACTTGTGGACTAGGCCTCTTCTTTTCCAGAACTACTTTCAAATTAAGAGAATTACGGTAATTGATCCTAGAGTGCTCACACTCTAACAGAAAAGTCATTTGCCCTGCCTTATTTCCCAAAGAGAAATAAAGATGATGTCAGTATCAGATCACCCATGGTCTTATGGAATGGCAGGGCAGGCATGAGGGGCTGAATGTCTACATGTGTCTGTATGTTATGGTTATGATTTTGTGCATCTGTGTTTGCATGGGTGCATATGTATGTGTGCATGTCCGCTTTTGGGTGTTAATGTGTGTATCTCTGCATCTGTGTCCCTGAGCAATTGGATTTCTCTTGTTTTAGGAGTAAATCCATTGAATTGGGAATCAAAGTGTCACTCACCACACTCCCACTTTCTCTCTGCCTGTTTCTCCCTCGTGTGTTGAAAGTGCTTTCATACCCCCGTCTGCTGAACATCCCATGCCACTGCACAAGCAGCAGCTTTGTTTGAAATGCGTCAAAGGCAGGGAGTCTCCAACATTTGAATTGAATTCGCTTCAATGTTATATGCACTCTAATGAATGCCACGAAAAATTTCCAATGCTTTTACTTATGGCACTGTCAGTTATAACCTTTTCAAACACCATAACCGCAACTGAAGTAAGGCTCAATGACCTGTAATTACCAGGTTTGCCTGGAGATTCCTTCTTAAACAACAGAACAGCATTTGATATCCTCCAGTCTTCTGGCAATACTTCTATCGACATTAATGACATAAAGATCGAAGCCAAATGTTCTGCAATCGCCTCCCTGGCTTCCTAGAGAAGTCGAGGAGAAATCCTATGAAGCCCAGGGGTCTTACGTATTTTTAGATCTTACAAAATTTCTAAAACGTCCTCTTTGTCAACCTCAATGCCATCTACCCTTTTAGCCTGTATCTTCGTAATCACACTAATGTTTGCAATGTGAATACTGAAGAAAATCATTCATTATGTGCTTCCCCCATGTCCTCAGATTCCACTCACAACATATCACTATGATCATTGAATGGCCCAAATTTTACTCGCATCATTTGACTCTATCTGGTCTCCAGACTGCACCAGGCCCAGTCTGCAGACGAGACCATGCTCTGTCTCCAGGCCTCACCGGACCCAGACTCAATGCCGCACCATGCCCAATCTTCATAGTGCATTGGGCCAAATCTCCTGATGGCAGGAGGCCAAGTCTCCAGGCCACATTAGGACAGTCTCAAGAACGTCTCGGGCCCACACTCCGGGCTGCACAAAGCCCAGTCTTCAGACGATGCCAGACCCAGTCTCCAGGCCACATCAGGCCCAATTTGCAGCCCGCACTGGGCCCAGTCTCCAGACCGTGCCATGCCTTGTCCCCCGATTGTGCAGAGCTTAATCTGCAGACCGCACAGGGCACAGTCTCAGACTACACTGGGTCCAGTGTCCATGGTACATTGAGCTTCAGATCTTGAGTCCTCCATTCAAAATGGCGTCAACTTCAAACATTAATAGTTTGAGAAGTAAATACCCTTCGGAAAGCAAAATCAGAAAGAGAGTTACAAAGAATGGGCGGTGAAGATGAGTTTCACATGGAACATTACACCCTAGCCACCATCATCAGGATATTTTTTGCTGTTTCCTTCTTCAGTAAATGGCTATGTAGACTCAGAGTACTTTCGTCCAATTCGTTGCAATGCTGTCCCTGAGATATTAGCGGAAGGAGATGAACATGCACATTGCTGGCCCGTATGCTGTAATTGGATTTGTTTCAGGAGCTTACAATCCATTCTCATGGTAATTTGGAAGAGTACTTCAAAAATCATTGAAAGTTAGAGACAATGCAGTAAAATTCATCACAACTTCTTCCAGAGTGCCACACTCAGGGTGGTCTGGGTGCAATTGTACTGCTGTGGTCTGCATAGCTCCAGGTGTTGGACAGATATCAATTCCGGGTTTATAGATCAATGCACTGTTGTGGTCAGCACAGCTCCCCGTGCTGGACAGATATCTAGTCCGGGTTAATGCATCAATGTAATGCTGTTGTCTGCATAGCACAATGTGCTGGGCAGATACCTTGTCTGAGTTCATAGATCAATGCACGGCTATGGTCCGCATAGCGCTCCATGCTGGATTGCATCTAACATGGATTTATTGATCAATGCAGTGCTGTGTTCTGCATAAAACATAGTGATGAACAGAAATATATTATTCTGTTTTCTGCACATATCCTCGTGCTGGACAGACATCTACTTCGGGCTTATGGACAAATGCACTGGCGTGGTCTGCACAGTTTTCCGCACTCGGTGGATCGCTGGGTTGGACCGAGCCGAGGTAAAAACAATGACTGCAGATGCTGGAAACCAGATTCTGGATCAGTGGTTCTGGAAGAGCACAGCAATTCAGGCAGCATCCGAGGACAGGCAAAATCGACGCGGAGAGATAAGCTAGAGGAGGGTGGGGGTGGGGATAGAGTAGCATAGAGTACAATAGGACAGTGGGGGAGTAGATGAAGGTGATAGGTCAGGGAGGAGAGGGTGGAGTGGATAGGTGGAAAAGGAGCTGGGCAGGTCGGACAAGTCTGGACAAGTCAAGGGGATCGTGTTGCTGGAGCTTAGAAACTAGGATGAGGTGGGGGAAGGGGAAATGAGGAAGCTGTTGAAATCCACATTGATGCCCTGGGGTTGAAGTGTTACCAGGCGGAAGATGAGGCGTTCTTCTTCCATGCGTCTGGTGGTGAGGGAGTGGCGGTGGAGGAGGCCCAGCACCTCCATATCCTCGGCAGAGTGGGAGGGGGAGTTGAAATGTTGAGTCACGGGGCGGTTTGGTTGATTGGTGCGGGTGTCTCGGAGATGTTCCCTAAAGTGCTCTGCTAGGAGGCGCCCAGTCTCCCCAATGTAGAGGAGACCGCATCGGGAGAAACGGATACAATAAATGATATTAGTGGATGTGCAGGTAAAACTTTGATGGATGTGGAAGGCTCCTTTAGGGCCGTGGATGGAGGTGAGGGAGGAGGTGTGGGCACAGTGTTTCCTCCCTCACCTCCATCCAAGGCCCTAAAGGAGCCTTCCACATCCATCTCCTCCCTCACCTCCATCCAAGGCCCTAAAGGAGCCTTCCACATCCATCTCCTCCCCCATCTCCTCCGTCACCTCCATCCAAGGCCCTAAGGGAGCCTTCCACATCCATCTAAAACCTGTGCCCACACCTCCTCCCTCTCCACGCTTCAGGCTCTCTGCCTTTATTCCTGATGAAAGGCTTTTGCCCGAAACGTCGATTTTGCCTGTCCTCGGATGCTGCCTGAATTGCTGTGCTCTTCCAGCACCACTGGACCGAGCCGAGCCGAACTTGACCGACACAGTGCTCTGCGCTGAACAGGTATCTCCTCTGGTTTAATGGTTTTCTGTTGTGGACTAGAATGTGGTATAACTAAACCATTTTAGCTTATCCTGCAATGCATTTAGTTCTCATTCGTGTGATCGCGCCCTGCATCTCTCACTCCATTAATGTTGCAGTGTGCCCATACACAGTATATCGTGTTGGTGAATACCCATTGTCCTGGCAGCAACCACAGCCTCTTCATTCAGAAGCAGTCAGCCATTCCCATTATCCTCGGGTCTCCACGAACAAAGAAATAATGCCCTCTCAGATAAAGACTGCCCCCCTGGTACACTGCTCAAAACACCTTCTCTCTCACCTCTCGTCACCGCCATCCAATCATATAAAATATCTTGTGTGTAGTGAGAGCAATTGGGCCTCTGAGAATATCAGACACCAGACCATTAATGAGATGGAGCAACATTTCCAAGTCCGTAGGGGTTAAAGTGAACCATACAGTATACACTGTATCACTAAGTCCTGTGATTTCTCCCCATTTGTGCAATATACAGTGGTCTACTCTTCCTGATGAAAAGAGCCATCGATTCACAATTACCAAAAGTATATTCCAGCTGTCAAGTCGCTGTCCATTGTTTATCCAATTAGTGATTCTCTATCTCCTTTTGGTAATGTAATTTCCTGCCTGTTTAGATAAAACATATCTGCTGCATTTATCTAAAATGTTGCAAATAGTTGAGGCTCCAGAACTAGCCACTGTGTCACTGCAGTCGTTAAATTATGTTGAAAGGATAAAAAACCCATTTATCCTTAATTTCGCCCTACTCCCGGACCAGTAACCAATCTTTTCCGTGTTCCTTTGTAGCAGCCTTCAAAAGCTGAATGTTCCCTTACATTTCCTGATACATTTGCTGAGTAACCGCCTCCAGTGGTTGAATGACCTTATTCTATCCTGTTTATAACTCTTAATGTGCTGAATAGTCTGCTTTAGTGTAGATGTAGTTGCGAATGTTGCTGGATATTTTGGGACCATTAGTGAACAGCCCACTTCTGATTTTATGATTGAGGGAAGGCCATTGATGCTGCAGCTGCTGCTCGCTCACAGTGCCTAATGGATGCCCAGTTTCTTTTTGCTCGGTTCTTTAGACTTATACCCTACTTAACAGGAGGGAATGCCACATTACACAGTTGGCAGTATCTTCAATACGAGACTGAGACCTTCCCTCCGCCAGGACGGTGTGCTGGGTGCCACGACATAGAGTCATAGAGATGTACATCATGGAAACAGACCCTTCGGTACAACCCGTCCTTGCCGACTCGATATCCCAACTCAATTTATTCTCAGCACCCGGCCCATATCCCTCGAAACCATTCCAATTCATATCCCCATCCAAATGCCTCTTAAATGTTGCAATTGTGGGACAAAGAGTTTGGTAAAATGTTTCTTTCATGTTGGTTCCCCATCACTTCCCCCAGTCTGGCTGCTGTGTATGTGAGGCCTCTCCCTCCTCAGTTTGTTGGGGGACTGTGGAGACACGCTCAGTGATGGACATTGAAGTCCCACACCCAGAGAACATTCTGTGTCCTTGACACCCTCAGTGCTTCCTCTGATATGTCTTCCATATCGTGGGGAACTGAGTTACCACCGAGGTATGGGGTGGGTTGCAGCAAATGTGCATCAGCAGGAAAGTTCCTTGACCATCTTTGACCTGTTAGCATTGGTTTTCCTGGATTCTGGACATAATGTTGAGAATTGCAGGGTAACTCCTTTCTCGATTCTATCCCACGGTGTTCCCACCACTGGGATGTCTGTTCTGAAGGTGAGACAAAATATAACCAGGGTTGGTGATGTGGCTCCATGAAACATTACTTTCTGTTTACCCCCACACTCTCGCTACACGACCATACTCACTCCCACTGCTCTCTCTTTCCCCAAGATCTCTCCCTTTCCTCACTCCCTCTTTCACCTAACCTCTTTCTACCCAGCCCTCTCAGTTTCACTCCCCAATCATTCTGCCTCCTGCCACTTTCTCTCCCATCTCCCTCTCTCTCCCTGACTCTTTCATCCATCCTCCACTCTCTGTCACCCCACTCTCTCCCAATCTCTCTCCCCAATCTCTCTCTCCCCCACTCTTTCTCACTGACCCTCACTCTGTCTCTCCTCCACACTCTTTCTCTGACTCCCCATTCTCTCTCTGCACCCAGTTTTCTTCCCGCTCCCACACTCGATCACTCACCCACACTCTCTTTCCCCTCATTCTCACTCCACAGTCTCTCTCTCCGCATTCTCACTCTCCCCACTCTCATTCCCCACCGCATTCTCTCTCATCTCCCACTCTCTCTGTATCATCTCTCCCACTACACTCTCTGTCTTGCTCCCACTATCCTTCTTCCTCTCCATCCCTACACACTTCACACATCCCCCACTCACTCTGTCTCCCCGCCACTCTTTCTCTCCCCAAATCTCTCTTACCCTCATTCTCTCACACAGTCCCCACTCTCGCTCTCACCCACCTCTTTCTCCTTCCACTCTCTCTCCCCAGTCTCTCTCTGACCCACTCTCACTCCTCCCTACTTTTTCTCTTCTCATCCACTCTCGCCCCCCCCCCCCCACCCCTTCTCTCACTCTTCCACACTCTGGCTTTCTGTCCTCCTTCTTTCTCTATCTCGCCCACACACTCTCTCTCCGTCCAGCTCTCATTCGTCTCCACTCTCACTCACCCCCACTCTCTCTTTCCCATTCACTCTCCCCCACTCTCGCTCGCTCTCTCCCACTGTCTCTCCCCAATCTCTCTCCACCCATTCTCTTTGTTCCCCATTCTTCCCCATCTTGCCCACTCTCATCTCTCTCCTCACAGCTCTCATTTCCCTGTCATTCGTGCTCACGCACCCCCACTCTCTTTCTCTCCTGTCGACTTTGTCTCTCCACTTGCTCTCTCTCCTCCCTCACTGTCTTTTCCATCCAAACGCTCTCACTCTCTGAACCTCAGTCTTTTGTATCTCGCCCATTTACTCTCTCCCCTCGCTCTCATACTACTTCCATTCTCTCTATCCACTCCCACTCTCTCTCCCTCACTCTCTTTCTCTCTCTTTCCCACCACCCTCCCTCTCTTGCACCTCCCACTCTATCTCCACCTCTATCTCTAAAACCCACTCTCTCTCTGCCTCCGCTCTCTCCATACACTTTCTAACCTCCCCACTCTCACTCTCCCCTACTCTATCTCTTTTTACCCTCCTCTATCTCTACCCCTTACTCTATCTCTTCCCCTACTCTCTCTGCCCCCAAACCCTCCCTCTCCATTCTCTAACGCCCCAAGTCTTTCTCCATTCTTTCTTTACCCCCACTCTGTCTCTCGCTCAGCACTCTCTCACTCACATTCTCTCTCGTTCCCACTCTCTCCCTTCACATTCTCTACCTAAAACTCTCTCTCCTCACCACTCTCTCTCACCATGACACTCTCCCTTCCTCCACTCTCTCTCCCCATACTCTCTCCCATTCACTCACTCTCTCCCCGCCTCTCTCTTTCGCATTCTCTCTTCCCCTTCTCTCCATTCACCAACCACTGTCTTTCATGCCCCACTCCCTTTGTCTCCCAGCCAATCTCTGTCTCCTCAATCTCTCTCTCCCACAAACTGTCTTTCATCTCCAATCTCTCTTTCCCCCCACACGCTCTCTGCGCACTCTCCCCCACATCTCTTTCACCCCCACTCCATCTCTCAACCACTCTCTCACATATATCTCTTTCTCCCCTCACTCTCTCTCTTCCTGCCTGTCCACATTCTCTCTTCCTCAATCATTTTTTCTGTCCCCCACTTTCTCTCCCGCATTGTCTGGCCCCCACTCTCTCTCCCCGCCACACACTCTCCGCCACTTTCTGCCTCCCCAAATTCTCCCTTTTCACCCCCACTCTCTCGTCACATTTGTCAGCCCCCGCTCTTTCTCCACCACGCTCGATCTCCACTCACTCACTGTCGCCCCCACTCTCTCTCGCCCACGCACTCTCTCTCCCCACTCTCATCCCCACTATCCATTCCTCACTCTCTCTCTCCCACTCTCTCGCTCACAACCCACTCTTTCTCTTACCCCCACAATCTCACGCCCCACTCTTTATCTTCCCTCAAACTTTCTCCACAACTCTCTCTTCCCAACTCTCTCATTCTTCGCCACAACTCTCCCTCTCTGCTCAACGTTCTCTATCCACCCGACTTTCTCTCTACTATCCCAGTTTACCTCTTTGCCCTCTTTCTCCTATCTCTCACCCTATCCACTCTCTTTCACCCTACTCCCTGTCGCCCCGCCACTTTGCCTCCTCAAACTCTCTCTCTCCCCCACCCTTTCTATAACCCCACTCTCTCTCCCCGCCGCACTCACTATCCCCTCTACACTCTCTACCTACTCTCTCACCCCAATCTGTCGCTCCTCCACTCTCTCTCTCCTACCCACTCTCTCTTTTACCTACTCTTTACCTATGTCGCCTACAATCTCGCTAACTCTCACTCCCCTCGCACTCTCGTACATTCCCCCTCACTTTTTCTCCCTTTTTTCCCACTGCCTTTCCCCATTCCCACGCTCTTTCTCCCCAATCTCTCTCTACCTCACATTCCTTCTCTATCTCACCCGCTCACACTCTCTCCCCAGCTCATATTCCCCTTCCATTCTCTCTCAACCCGACAGTCTCTGTCTCTCCAACACTCTCTATATCTCTCCGCCCACTCTCTTTCTCACGCTCTCTCACAACCCACTCTCTCTCCCGTTCCCTCTCTCTCTCCTATTTCTATACTCCCACTCTCTCTCTGCTCCCCACTTTCTCTCTTTAGACCCAATTCTCTCTCAACCCCACTCTCTCTTTACACACACACTCTCGATGTTTACCTCCACATTCTCTGTACATCCCCATGCTCTCTCTCCCCACTCTCTCTCGCCCCACTCTCTCTTCCCCATGTCTCTTTCACCTACTCTCTCGCCTACCCCTCTCTCACCTTACCCATTCTCTTTCAGACCCCAATCTCTCTGGCTCACCACCACGCGCTCTCCCCCAGCAATTTCTCTCTCCCCTACACTCTCTCACGCCCCCCACTGTCTCTCACTCCCACACTCTCTACCCACAACTCTTTCTCTCCGCCCACTTTGTCTCACCCCGATTCTCTCTTTACTGCGCACCCTTTCTCTAACCCCATTCTCTCTAACCCACATTTTCTCTGTCTCCCTCTCTCTCTCCCCCAAAATCTCTCTTAGCGCCCACTCCCTCTCTCTCCATCACTCTCTCTCCTCCAAACACATTCTCCCCAACTCCCTGTCTGCTCCTCACCTCTCTCTCTCCTCCCCACTATTTCTCACTGTCCGCCACTATCCCCACCAAACTCTCTCTCCCACAACTCCCTCTCACCGCAAATCTCTCTCACCCCATTCCCTCTCTTTACCTGCAGATTCTAAACACCACTCTCCCTTCATCATGCTTTTCCTCTCTCGCCCTCGCCCCCACGCTGTCTACACCCACTCACTCTCTCTCCTTACAACCTTTCTCTTTCCCATCCACTCTCTCTTTCTGACCCCAATATCTCTCTTCCGCCCACAGTTTCACTCTCCCCAATCCCTCTCCCTTCCACAACACACTCTCCCCACCACACTCTCTCCTCCACTCTTTCTCTAACTCGCCCACTCACTCTCTCACGTGCCAACTTTCAATCCCCTCCCACTCATTCTCTCCCTACCCACTGTCTCTGCTCTCCCACTCTCTCTCCCTTTAATCTCTCTCTCGCCACTCACTCTTTCGCTCTCTCCCCACTGCCTCTCTCTCTCACCCACACATTCTCTCTCCCTAAATCCCTCTCCCTTCCCCAAAATTCTCTCTCCCTCACTCTGTGTCCCCCACTCTTCCTTTATCTCACCCACTCATTCTGTCTCGACCTAGCTCTCAAATACCTCCGGCTCTCCCTCTCTCTCAACACCACTCTCTCCCCCCTACGCTCTATCTTTCTCTCTCCTACTCTATCACACACGTTCTCTCCTCTCACACTCTTTGTCTTCCCAGCACCCCCATTATCTTTCTGTCTCTCACCTCTCACTGTCTCTATCCGGCCCACTGTCTCTCTCGATCTATCTATCTATCTATCTATCTATCTATCTATCTATCTATCTATCTATCTATCTATCTATCTATCTATCTATCTATCTATCTATCTATCTATCTATCTATCTATCTATCTATCTATCTATCTATCTATCTATCTATCTATCTATCTATCTATCTATCTATCTATCTATCTATCTATCTATCTATCTATCTATCTATCTATCTATCTCTCTGTCCCCAGCTCTCAATCCTTTCACACTCTCGCCGCACTTTCTCTCTCCTCCACTCTCTCCATTCTCCTGACTCTATCTCGCCCCACGCTTTCTCTGGCTCGCTTACCTCACTCCCTCCTTTTACCCTCACTCTCAGCCAACCCATTATATTTCACCCTCCAATATATCTATCTCCTGCCCACACTCTCTCTCCCCAACTCTCTCTTTCTTCCCCATTCTCAATACCCACGTTCTCTCATCGCCACTCTCTCTCACCAACCCTCTCGCCCCACTCTCAGTCTCCCGATTTCTATCTCTCCGCCACTATCTCTCCACTCTCCCACTCTCTGTCCTTCCATTTCTTCTCTCTGCCGCCAACTCGTGCTCTTCCTAGTCTATCTCTCCCCACTCTTTCTCTCCCACGCACTCTTCCTCTCCCCACTAAAGTCTCTCTCACCATCCTCTCTCAACCCTTACTCTCTGTATTACCTCCATTCTCTCTCATTACCGCCAGTCTCTCTAAACTCCCACTCTGTCTCCCCATCACTCTGTCTCAACCCGGAGCTGTCTGTCTTCTCCCTCAGTCTATCTGCCCTCTCTCTCTCCGTCTACCACTCTCACATCACTCTCACTCTCTCCCTGCAATCTATCTCTTTTTCACCCACTCTTTCTCTGACCCCACACTCTCTCCCTACCCCACATACTCCCTCGCTCCTCACTCTCTCTCGCCCACACTATATCACTCTGCTCAATCTCTCTCCCTTCTCCAACACTTTCTCCCACCATTCTCTCTGTCTTTGCCTGTTTTTCTCTATCTCGCCCACTCATTCTCTCGCGTTCCAGCTCTCAATCCCCTGCCACTCACTCTCTCCCCACCCACTCTCTCCTCCCCACTCTCTCTCATCGCAATATCTTCCTCGTCCCTCAACTCTCTCCATCTCTCCTCAATGTCTCGACCTTCCTCAACAATCTCTGTCCCTTCACTCTCGCTGTATCGCCAACCCTTCGTCATAGAGTCATAGAGATGTATAGCATGCAAACAGACACTTCGGTCCAATCTGTCCATGCCGACCAGATATCCCAACCCAATCTAGTCCCACCTGGTAGCATCCTGCCCATATCCCTCCAAAACGTTCCTATATCTCACCCACCCAGTCTGTCGCCCCCGCTCTCACTCCCTTCCCACTCCACCCACTCTCACCCCCACTCTCTCTCCCCCACTCTCTATTTATCTCTTCCCCACTCTCCGTCCCCTCTCTCTCTTTTCACTGTCTCCCACTCTTTCTCTCTCCTTTCACTGTCTTTCTTCGGTCCACTATCTCTTTCTCCCTGTCTCCCCTCTTTCTCTACCTCATCCACAGTCTCTCTCTCCGCCAGCTCTAAATCCCCTCACACTCTCTCTCCCCCACTCTCTCTCGCCCCCACACACTCTCTCTCACCTCAATCTGTATTTTCCCCTCACTCTCACTCCCGCCCACTATATTTCACCTCCAAATCGCTCTGTGTCCCGCGCATTCTCTCTCTCCCTCACTCTCTCTCTCTTTTCATCACTCTCTGAATTCCCACTTTCTCTCTCAGCCCACTCTCTCTCTTCCAGTTTGTCTCTCTCCCCCACTGTCACTCCATTCTCTCACTCTCTCTCCTCCCCACTCTTTCTCTTTCGCCCCCATTCGCACTCTCCCTAGTCTCTTTGTCTCTCCCAAACTCTCTCTCGCACTCTCCCTTTCCAGCTCTCATTCCCCCCCATTATCTCTCACTCCACCACTCTCTCCCCGATCCACTGTCTCTCTCTAACCCCAATCTCTCTCCCCCCACACTCTCCCCTGACTCTCTCTGGACCCACACTCTCTCTGTCTCCTGCCCACACACTGTCTCTCCCAATCTCTCTCCCAACTAACTCTTGCCCCTATACCTTCTCTGTCCCCCAATCTTTCCTCTTCTGGCCCTCTCACAGTCTCTCCCCCTACTCTCTAACTCCCCATCTCTCTCGGCACACTCTCTTTCTCTCTCTCTCTCTCTCTCTCTCTTCAACACACCCTCTCTCCAATCCCACTCCCTCTCACATTCCCCCACTCTCTTTATCCATCCCGCTCTCTCTCTTACACTGCACTGTTTCTTTCACCAATTCTCTCCCTTCCCTCTCTCTCCCCACCCAGTCTCTTTCGATCCCACTCCCTCTGTCTTCCCACCGTTCTCACTCACCCCAAACTCTCTCTCTCAACCACTCCCTCTCTCTCCCTCACACTCTCTTGCTCTCTCTCTTACACCCTCTCTCTTCTTTCCCAAACTCTCCCTCTTACTCTCTCTCTCTTTCACCAATTCTCATTCCACACCCCTCTCTCTCCTCACCCTTCACACAATGTTATTCAACTCCACTCCCTCTGTTTCCACGCCGCCCTCTCTCCCCTCGCAATTGTTCTCCTCCACTCTGTCACCAAGCTCCCACTCTATTCGGCACTCTCCCTCTCCATGCTGCTATTTCTTTCTCCTGCCCACTCTCCCCCTCGGTTCTCCCTCTTTTTCAATATCCCCCTGCCTCTCCCCATTCAACTTTCAGTATTCTCTCACTCTTGTTCATTCCCCAACTCTCTCTCCCCTCCAATCTCTTTTTCTCTCATCCACTCTCACTCTCTCTCCCCTCGCACTTGCTCTTTGCTCCTCCACTCTCTCTCCTCAGTCTCTCTCTCCTCCCACTTCAAACTCTCTCCCTACTCTCGCTTTCTCTCTCCCCACCTCTCTCTCCCACCCAGTCTCTCTCACTGTCCTTTCTGTCTCTTTCTGACACACTCTCTTACTCTCTGCCCCCAGTCTTCCTCTATCTTGCCCAGTTTCTCTCGGTTCGCCCATTTCCCTCTCTCTCCCCGTTACACTATTTTTCCCCTAATCTCTCTCACCCACTCTCTCTCTCTTCCCCACTCTCTCTTCCCTCCACTCTCTCTCTGCCCCAACTCTGTCTCTCCCGCCCACACACTCTCTCCCCAATCTCGCTTTCTCTTTGACTCTAGCTATTGCCCGAAAACTTCTTTATCTCGCTCATTCACTATCTCACCCCAGCTCTCAATCCCCTCTCTCTCTCTCTCCACACACTCTCTCTACTCCATCTCTCTGACCCCCATTCTCTCTCTCCCCCTCTCTCCCTCCCTATCCCTACCACACTCTCTCTCCCCCAATCTCTCTCTCTCCCAACCACTTTCTCTCCCCACCCCTACTCTCCCCCCTCTCTCTCAACTCACGCTTTCGTTCCGCCAAGTCTGTAGCTCTCTGCCCCCACTCTTTCTCTACCTTGTCCATTCACTCACTCACCCCAGCTCTCAATTCCCTCCCACTCTCTCTCCTGCACTCTCCCTCTCCCCTTTTCTATTTCCCTCCCCAACTCTTTTTATCTCTGTCTCTCACAACAAAATCACTTTGCCGCCTCCCACTCTCTCACCTCCTCCTTCTCAAAGCCCCCACTCTGTCTCTGCCCACTCTCTCTTTCCCGCCATTCTCGATTTCTCTCCTCCCACTCACTTTCTCTCTCTCCAACAACCTTTTCTCTCACCACCCACTCATTCTCATCCCCTCCATCTGTAACTCCCGCATTCCACCTCTACCACTCTCTCTCTCTCTCCCCATATTCTCTCTCTCCCACTCTGTCTCCCCCAGAATCTCTCTCCGCCCCCGCTCTGCCTGAAATCTCTCTCTAAACCTCGAAACTGTCTCTACACCCACTCTCTCTTGCTTGAACCTCTCTCCCCAGAATCTCTCTCCTCCAACTCTCTCAACCCCCACTCTCTACCTTTCTTCCACTATCTTTAACCCCACTGTCGCTCATCCCCTCACACTCTCTCTTCTCCCCACTCGCTCTTTCACTTTCCCTCTCTCCTCCCCTGTCTTTTTCTCCGTGCCCACACTATATTTCACCCCGACTCCCTCTGTCTACCCGCCATCCTCTCTCTCCCCAAAGTCTCTCTCTCAGCCTCCACTCTCTCTCACTGGCCAGCTCTCTCCCACCATTCTCTCCCCCTCCCCACGTTCTCCCCCACATCCCTATCACCCTCACTATATTCCTCTTCACGAATCATTCTGTCTGTCTCCAAATCTCTTTCTCCCTCAACTCTCTCTCCCCTGCACTCTATCTTTCTACACTCTTTCATTCCCCCGCGCTCTCCGCCCCCGCAATCTCTCTATCCAATCCACTCTTTCTCTGTCCACAACGCTCTCTCCCCGACACACCCTCTCTGTCTCACACACACACTCTCTCTCACCCCCCAATCTCCCTCTCTGCACCAGCTCTCTTTGTCTCTCCCTCCACTCAATCTCTGTACCTCACAATTTCTCTATCTCGGCCACTCTCACTCTCTCCCCATCCTTACTCATCGATCTCTTTTTCTCCTCAATCTGTCTCCCTCTGTCTCCTCTCACATTCTCTCCGGACCACCCTCTCTCTTCCTCTGTCCCACACTCTTTCTATAACTCGCACACTCTCTCTCCCCATTCTCTCTCGCCCTTGCTCTCACTCCTCCACTCTATCTTACCCCCACTATCCCTAACACCACCAATATCTCGCCCCCCTCTCACTCTCCCACCACTCTGTTTCAACCCCCATTCTCTCTATTTCAACCAACGCTCCCTCTCCGCTCTACTCTCTCACCCCATCCCACTCTCTTACTTACTCTCTCTCTCTCTTCTGTCCCGCTCTCTCCCTCCCACTCTTTTTCACTCCCACTCCTTCTGTCCCCCTGCCAGTCTCTCGATCACCAAATTCTCTCACCACCACCCCCCGCTGTTTCTCTGAGATCCCATTTTATCTCTCCTCTTCACTCTCTCTCTAACCCGCTCTCTCTCCCCTCACTTTCTAATCCCCTCCCACTCTGTCTCCGCCACTATCGTTCACCCCTCACTCTCTGTCTCTCGGACACTAAGTATCTCTCTCTCCCCACTCTTTCTCAACCACCCACACACTCTTTCGCCCACTCTCGCTCTCCCAATCTCTCTATTAACCTCACTCTCACCTACTCTCTCTCTCTTCCGTCCCTCTGTCTCCCTGCCAACTACTCTCTTTTGCCCTTACTCCCTCTGTCTCCCCGCCAATCTCTCTATCACCCAACTGTCTCACTCTCTCCACTCTTTCTGTGGGTACCCACTTTATCTCTACGCTCCACTCTCGCTCTCCTCCAGTCTCCCTTCTCAGTCTCTCTCATCCACCACTCTCTCTCTGCTACTCTCCCACCCCCACTCTCTCTCTGCTTCTCTCCCACCCCCACTCTCTCTCCACCCTCAAGTCTCTCTCTCCTCCCCACCCTTTCACTCTACTTCACACTCTTGGTTGCCCCACACACACTCCATCTCTGCCCCACTCTCTCTTCCATCAATCTCTCTCCCCCACACTCTCTTCTCTGAGCACACTCTTCTTCTATCTCACTCACACTCTCTCTCCCCTTCTGTCTCTATGTCCCCCACTCTTTCTCTACCTCGCCCAATCACTCACGCTTCCCCAGCTCTCAATCACTTCCCTCTCTCTCTGTCTCACCCCCTCACTCTTTCTCCCCCACTATCTATATCTCTCCTACACTTTGTTGATCTCTCTCTCACCCATTCTCTCTCTCTCCACCTCTCTTTCTCTTTCTCCCTCCTCTCACTCTCACCTTCCGGCCCACTCTCTCTCCACCTCTCTTTCTTTCTCCCTCCTCTCACTCTCACCCGCCGGCCCTCTCTCTCTCTCTCTCCCTCAAACTCTTTCTCACCCCCACTCTCTCTGCCCTCATGTCTCTCTCTCCTCCCCACTCCTTCTCTCTTCCTCACTCTCTTGCTCGACCCAGATACACTCCATCTCTTTCCCACTCTCTCTCCCATCATCTCTCTCTCTTCCACACACTCTCTCTCTGACCACATTCTTCATCTATCCCACCCCCATGCTCTCTCCCTTTCTCTGCCTCAGTCCCCCACTCGTTCTCTATCTCGCCCAATCACTCGCTCTTCCCAACTCTCAATCACTTCCCTCTCTCTCTGTCTCACCCCTTCACTCTTTTCCCCCAACTCTCTATCTCTCTCCCCGACTTTGTTGCTCTCTCTCTCGCCCATTCTCTGTCTATCTCCATCTCTCTTTATCTTTCTCCCTCCTCTCACTCTCTCCCTCCGGCCCACTCTCTCTCTTCCTCGATCTCTCTCACTCCCAACAACTCTCCCCCTTTCTGTCCGCCACTGTTTCTCTATCTCGTCCACATTCTCTCTTCCGTGCACTCTGTCTCACACCCTTCCTATTCTCTCTCTCCATTATCCTCGCTCTCCCCCACCCTCACAATCTCTCACCCTCAAATTCTCGTTGTCCTCCTCTCTGTCGCACCCCAACCCTTTCCTCTCACTCTCCACCACCAGTCTATTCTCTCTCTCTCCCTCAGTCTTCCGCTCTCTCAAACAATCTTTCTCTCTCTACCACAGCTCTCAATTCCCTCCCACTCTCTCTGCCCCACTCTCTCTTTCCACCACCACTCTCTCTCTCTCTCGATCACCCCCAACTCCTTCTGTCTCGTCCCTCCAACTCTCTGTCTCTCAAACTCTTTTCCACTCCACTCTCTATCTCACTGTCCCCCAACTCTTTCTCTCTCGCCCCAATCTCTCTCTATCCACATTCTCACTGTTACTCACACTCTTTCTGTCCGCCTCTTTCTCTCTTATACCACTGCCTGTCCACCATTCTCTCTCTCCTACCCCTCTCCCTCCCTGCCCCACACTCTCTCTCATCCCCACTCTCTCTGCCCTCACACTCTCTCTAACCACCACTTATTCTCTCCCACACAGTCTCTCTCTCTCTGCACCCTCCCTACCCCGCTCTTTCTCCCCACTCGCTCTCCATCCATTCTCTCTACACCATTCTCTGTCATCTCCACTCTCTCCCATACTCTCTCCCCAGTCTCTTACAAATCCACTCTCTTTCCCACCCCCACTCTCTCATCTCAATCTCTCTTCCACACTCTCTCCCCCGTTCTCTCTGTCCCCCCATTCTCTTTCAGCACCCCACTCTCACTCCGCCAGTACTGTTGCTCAGGCCCAATCTCTGTCTGAACCCAACACTATATCTCTCCCACTCTCTCTCACGTACTCTCTGTCCATTCGCTCTCCCCACCCCCTTTCTCCCTCCACCTCTCTCCCCGACACTCTGTGTTTCCCCCACTCTATCTCTCTACCCCAATCTCTCTCTCTCCCTCCACCCATTCTTTTTCTTTCTACACTGTCTCTCTCTCTCTTCCATCTCACTCACTGTCTCTCCCCATTGCCTCCCTCTCTTCCGCACACTCTCCCTCATCGACTCTCTCTCTTCTCCCACTCACTGTCTCTACACCCCACTCTCTCTCCCACCTCACTCTCTCTCCCCAATATCTTTCTTACCCCACATTCTCAACCCTTACTCTTTTTCTTGCCCACTTTCTCACTGCTGCCCCCCCTCTCTATCCCCCACTCTCTACTCGCTTTCTCTTTTTTTCTCTCTCTGCCCCCACTCTCTCTCTCTCTCCATCCTTGGCTCTCTCTCTCGCCATTCTGTCGATTCCCATCGTTTCTCTCTCTTTTTCCCTCCCCCCACTCGATCTCTCCCCAATTACTGTCGCCTTCCCACTGTCTCACTCTCCCCACTTCTCTCTCCCATCCACGCGCTCTCTGCCGCTCAGTGTCTCTCTACCCTATCTCCCCCTCTCTCTCTCCAACCTTCCTTCTCTCTACGCCTATCTCTCCACCCACTTTCTCTCTTGCTCTCTCTCCCCCCACTCGCTCTGGCACCCAATCTTTCTCTCCCACCCGCTCTCATTTCCCTCCTCTCTCTCTCCCCCCTTCTGCCTCCCACCCGCCCTCCCTTTCTTTCCCACACCCTTCCATCTCTCTCAATTCCATTTATTCGCATACTCCTCACTCTACCGCCTCGCTCCTTTCTGTCTCCCGTCTCTCTCCCTCATGCCCACCCACTCAACCCTTCACTCTCTCTTTGCAACTCCATCTCTCTTGCACCTCACCTCCAACCCTCTCCCTCCCCTTCCTCTTTTCCCAGCCTCCCTCACTTGCTCCCCCTCACCCCTCTCCACTTTCCACATCTCTCCGCCTTACTCTCTCTTCCCAATTCTCTCGCTTCCCCATCTCTCGTTCTCCCCAACCTATCTTCCACCCGCTGTTTCACTCTCCATCCCCTCATTCTCTCTCCTCTCCCTCTCACTCACTTCCCCCACATCTCTCCCCACCACTCGCTTTCTCCCACCTCTTTCTCCCCACCTGTCTCTCCCCACTCTCTCTTCCAACCTGTCTGACATCCTCACTCCCTCACTCTTTCTGCCCCTTTCTCTCTCTTCCCCGCCTGCCTCTGTCGCTCCACCACTCTTTCTCTCCCTCACTCTCTTACTTCCACTGCCCCTTCTCCAGTTCCACTCCTTTCTATCTCCCTCCCGCTCTCTCACTCTCTCTATCCCCAATTCTCTCCTCTCCCACACTCTCATCTCCACTCACTCCCCCTCCCTGACTGTCTTCCTTCCTCTCTATCTCTCTCCCACCTCTCTCTCCCCTCCCTCCCATTCTCTCCCCATTCTTCTTACCCTTCCATCTCTTCCCCATTTGATCCCATCTCTATCTATCCACCCCTCTCTCCCGACCCACTCTTCCCCTCCACCTCTCTGTTTCCCCACCTAATCACTCCCCGCCCCCTCTGCTACTCTGTCCCCAGTCTTTCCTTCTCCCTCACCATCCCTTTCTCTCCCTCGTCTCTCGCTCTCTGTCTCTGCCTCTTCCTTTCTAATTTCTCCACCCACTCACTCCCTTACGTCTCTTACCACCACACGCTTTCACCCGCTACATTCGTGCTCTCCCTCTCTATTTTCCTCTCCTCTTCTCTGTTAGCCGTTTCTCTCCCCTCTGCCCCCACTCTCTCTAGATGCCCTCTCCCTCCCATCCTCAGTATTCACCCTTCTCTTTCTCATAACTCTCACTCTCGCTTGTCCCCCTCTCACTCCTCCACTCTTTTTCTCCCCACTCCCTTTCTCACCTCCGCACTCTAACCCCTCTTCTCAACCCTCCCTCTCACTTCCTTCTCTCACCCTCTACCCGTGCTCTCCTCCTCTCTATTACCATCGTTTCCCTCCTCTTTGCCACCTCTTCTGTTCGCCACACTCTCCACCGTCCGAAACCCTCTCTTTCTCACCTCTCCCTCTCACTCTCTCGCTTCCTTCTCTCTCCCCTTCCACACTCTCCCCTCCTGCTCTCACTCCCCACCCCTCTCCCACTTGCGCTCTCTCCCATCTCTAGCTCTTCCCATCCCCTCCCTCTCTTATTTTCCCTATCTATTACCCATCTCGCCCCATCGCTGCTTCCCACTTTCCCCCGCTCTCTCTCCTCTGTCTCACAAATTTGCTCTCCACCCCCTCTTTCTCACGCCCTCACTCTCTCTCCTCCTCCCCGTCTCTATTCCATCTCTCCCTCCACCTCTCTTTCTTTCCACTCATCCTACCCTCTCTCCACTCTCCCTTTCTCTCCCATCCCACCTCTCTCTTTGTCTCTCTTCCACCACTCCCACTCCCCCTTCACGCTCTCCCCACTTGCTCTCTCTTACCGCTCTCTCCAACCCCCATCTCTCTCTCCCCTACACTCTCCCAAAACCCACTCTCCCCCACTGTCTCTCCCTTCCCATTCTCTCTGTCCTCCACTCTCTCTTCCCACATTCCCTCTCACAACTGCACACTCTTTCTCTCCTTCCATTCTGTCTCCCTCTCTCCCTCCCTCTTCCTCAGACTCTCCATCTCTGCCACCTTCCCCCTCCCCTCTCCTTCTCTGTACTCCCCTTAACTCTGTACTCCCTATCTCTCTCCCATTCACTCTCTCTCCCTCCTCTCTTTCCCTGTCTGTCCCCCTTTATCTTCCGTATGCTCTGTTCCCCATTCTCTCACCCGTCTCTCGCCCACTCCCTGTCTCCACCCCTTTCTTTCTCACCGGATTCTTCTCTCTCTCTCCTCTCCTCTTCTCTCCCTCTTTACCCCCTCGCTCTATTCCCTCTCCCTCTTTTTGTCCCATCTTTCTATCAATTTTTTGCCTCTCTTCCAAACTCGCGATCCCCGACTCGCTCTATACCCCCGTTCTCTCCTCACCACAATCTCTCTCTCTCCCACTCGATCTCATTCCTCACACTCTCTCCACGATAATACCTCTCTCCCCACTCTCTCTCCCATTCCCTCCCTCCCCCCACTGTCTGTTTTCCCCAATCTCTCTTCCCAACTCTCTCTCTCCGTAATCCCTCCTCTGACCTCCACATTCTCTGTCCCTCTACTCTCTTTCTCCCTGCCCTCTCCCACTCTCCTCCCCTCCCTCATCCACAGACTCTCCTTCTCTGCGCCATCACTCCTTTTCTCTCCCCTCTCCGGCTCTCTCTTCGCCCCAGCACTCTGCTCCTGTCTGTCTCTCTTCCTTTCATTCTCTGTCCCTCCTCTCTCTCCTCCTACTCTGTCCAACCACTCACTCCCCTAAACTCTATTCCCTAGTCTCTCTCATCCCTCTCTCTCCAACTTCCTCTCTCCACCCCTTTCTTACTCGCCCCATTCTTCCCTCTCAATTCTCTCCCTCTCTATCTCTTTCATCCTAGACTCTCTCCCCATCACTCCCTCTCTCCCCAAACTACCTCTCTTCTTCCACACCATTCTCTCTCTTCCTCCGACTCCCTCTGTCCTCCCATTCACTCTCTCCTTAAAATCACTCTCTCACCAACTGAATCTCTCTCCTAACACGGTCTTAGCCCTCGACAGTCTCTCCTCCCTCACCATGTCTGTCCTACACTCCCTCTCTCTCCCTACTTTTCCTCACTCCACCCAGTCTCTCTTTCACCCCCACACTCTCTCTGCCGCCACTCGCTATCTCCCCCACACTCTCTCTCCACCAACTCTCTCGCACACCCACGCACTTTCTCCCCACCCTGTCTCCCCACTCTCTCTCATGCTCCACACTCTCTCTCTGTCTCTCCTTCCCTCCCTCTCCCTCTGACTCTTCCTCTCTTCCTCCATCCCTTTCCTTCTGACTGATTCTCTCTCCCTCCCTCTTAACTGAACACACTCTCTCTCGCTAGTCTTTCCTTCTCCCTCTGACCAGAGACGCGTAGAGCTTGGAGAGTCTTGGGGTGGGCAGGGGGAACAGAGAGATATGAGGTTTGTGCAGAGGGAGAAAATGGGGGAGAGATGGAAAGACCAGAGGAAGACAGAGACAGCACGAGACTGGGATTGCAAGTGGGTAGAGAGAGAATAGTGGAGGCTGCTGGAGCATGCTGGGGATTTGTAAGAAAGAGAGAGGGGAAAGTGAGCGATGGAAATGGAGAGTGGATGAGACAGAGTGGGCAGAGAGAGGGAGGGAGAGAAATGTGGAGGAAGAAAGGGGGAGGAAATGGAGTCAGAACGCAGGAGAGGGGACGGGGGCTCAAGAGGGATAGCAAGGAATGGAGGAAAAGAAAGAGGGAGAGAGACGGATGCAGTCTTGTGGAGATGGGGAGAACGCGCTAGAGAGATAAATTCCGCTGAAGGCCAGGTCAGTGTTGGGGGCCCCAGAGGTGAACGCAATGTCAGAGGGAATTAAATCCAACTTCTGAGCTAACAGCCGCTCACTTCCCCTTCCCGGAATACAAGGACTTGGAGCTGAGTCTGTCTCTCTCCAACTCAGCTTCTTCAACACAAAGACAAACAGCAGCATATTTTACTCTACTGCTTGGTAATCTTCAATGAACAGTTTTATTATTTACAATGTGGAGTTATAGATACAGTCAGTGGGATGGTGCCTTTTCTCGCTGGCCCCTGAGTTGAGAGAAACATTGAAATGTGTTCCCATAAATCCCCTGTGTGCTATGGATGGACAAACCAGCGCTACTCTCAGTCTGTTAGCATAGCGATAGACTGCTCCATTGCTGAAACGCTGAACTGAAATGAGAAAATCCAGGATGGATTGATTAATGAGTGAATTTGGTTGATTGATATATTTGAGTAAAGGGATATTTCAGCACATTCTTCAGCTGCTGCCTGAACTTAGTCTGGGTCACGGCATAAATTGGTGTGTTTGTGCAGCAGCTCAGGTGCTGCAGCATGAAGCCCAGTTCCCGCACAAAGGGATAGAGATACACAGGGCTATCCACAATCTCCCGAATCCGGGTCCATATAGAAAACAACATAAATGTTGACCATAGCAGGATGAAATTGGCTGAGATCACAAACAGTAAAATCATGGCTCTTTTTCGGTTTCTCATTTCAGTGTCAGAGTGAGGGCCCCCACTGGTGTGAGCCCGGAGTCTTCTACGGGCTCTGCTGGTCACTAAAATGTATCTGACGGTGAACGCATTGAGCAGCAGAATAAAGACAAATGGGAGAGTCGGGGTTAGAATGTAGTGGAGGGACTGGATTGTGACCCAGACATGAGAGTATAAAGCACCGTCTCTTCCGTCACAAAACCAGGGGCGGTTTATAAGCCGATACCGAACCGTGAACATAAAGTACCAGAAAATGTTCTTTAAACAGCTCAGCATTGTCACTACTCCCAGAACCACAGCCGCCGTTTTCTCATTGCAATAATTACTTTTCAGCTTTTGGCAACAAATGGCCACAAACCGATCAAAGGTGAAAGTGACGGTGAACCAGACAGAACAGTCAATGGCGGTATAAAGCAGGACTGCATGTTTATTACACACGGGGATGAACTTCAGGAAATAAAACACTTCCGGATAAACAATTGGAATCTGCCTCATGATCAAGTCGAGGATAATGACCAGTAGATCCGCCACTGCCATGGCTCCCAGGTAACGTCTGACACATGGAGACAATCCGCAATCTTTATAAAGCAGGACGTAGATAGTCACGACATTTACTGGGAGGAAGGAAAACGAACTCATTAAACATCAGCCTTGAGGTAGAGTTCCCAGTGTGTCTGATGACCCAGTGAGATTTTCAAATATGTCACTGCATTCAGAGATTTATTAAAATAATTGGAGCTGGAATAACAAATGGGAAGTTCTGAATTACTGACAAAAACATGACATAAACCACAAGAAACCCTCCCTCCCGGAACACACAGGGACACATCCATGTTGGAAAATGGTTTCTAGAACATTCCGAGAAAATCGATTACTCGAGAAAATACACAGGTCACTTCTTTCCAGTTCCTAATACGGACGTGAAAACGTTGCTGTCCTGAAGGATTCTTTCCCAGTTTCCTGAAGACAAACAGAGTTTGGAAATTTCTGTCTTTTAGTCTAAATTGCCTGCCATGAATAAATGTAAACACAGGAAAAACCTATTCATCACTTTAATCGCCGGAGGGGACTTCAGAACAGTATTGTCTTCTCCCTGGAACGGTATCTCATCCTTCGGGATCTTATTGTTTGTTAAATCCACTGACGTCCAGCCATTCATAAATAATGTCAGTGATAGAATGGTCCTGAAATGTTAGTTATAGAATGTTGGGTACAGAAGTTTCCAGGGAATGTCGGTAATAGAATGTTGGGCTCAAAATATTGTGGGAAAACGTCTGCGGTTGCACCAAGCTACTCGCCAACTTTCCCTCCGCTACATTGATGACTGTATTAGCGTTAGCTCATGCTCCCACGAGGAGTTTGAGCAGTTCATCAACTTCACAAGCACATTCCACTCCAAAGTCAAATTCAGCTCGACCATCTAGGTCCTGGACCCCTCCATTTCAATCACGGACATCTACTACAAACACACCGACTCCCACAGCTACCTGGATTACATTTTCTCCCATCCTGCCTCCTGTAAGAATCCCTTATTCCCAATTCCTTTGCCTCCACCACACCTGCTTCCAGGAGGCCGGAATCCACCTAAGAAAATCCCAGATGTCGCCCAGCTTCAAAAATCGCAATTTCCCTTCCACGTGTTTGCTGATGCCCCCAGCGCCTGCTCTCCACTTTCAAAAAATCCACCCTTCAACCCCACCACTTCCAGCGCAAAAAGGACAGAACCCTACAGTTCTAACATTCCACCCCTACAGGTTCTGTATACATTGCATCAGCCATTTCCTCGACCTAGAGATAGACTCTAACACGAGGGAAATATTTCCCACCCCAGGCCCATCAGCGTTCTGGAGAGACCGTTCCCTCCATGACTCACTTCACGCCCCCCACCAGCCCATTCCCCCTGCCACCGCAAGAAATGCCCACACCTCATGCCTCACCTCCAAACAAGGCCCTAAAGGATGCTTCCATATTCCAAAGAAATTTACCTGAATCACCATCATTGCCATACACTGTATGCATTGGACACAATGTGATGTTCTCTGCACCAGGATACCGGACACCAATGTTTAGATAGTTGTAGAGAACATCTCTGGGAGATCTGCACCAACCAACACCACTATCCCATACCTGAACACTTTAAGTCCCCCTCCCACTACACGAAGGACATGCAAGTCCTGGGCCTCCTCCATCACCAAACCCTGACTATCCGAGACTTGGAACCCTGTAACCACAAAGGGTCAATGCAGATTTCATCGGTTCCCTCATTTGTCCTCCACTCACCTTAGCTCAATCGCAAGCCTCCGACTCAGAACCACTGTCTTGCCCTGTCCATTACCTTTCCGATCTACCTGCTTCACGATCCTCTCTGGCATATCACCATCTCCCCCAATTTCATCAACGTACATTCTCAGCGACCTTGCCCCCATTCCACCTCCTCTCATTTATCTTTCAGCTCCCTTGGCCCACGAATCTCATTGCCGATGAAGGGATTATGCTGCCCGACCTGCTGTCCTTTTCCAGCACCACTCTCCTGGTCAGAAGCAGTCTGGTGCCGTCATACTCACGGAGTCAGACCTGATGGGTAATGTTTCATGGAGCCACATTACCAACCCTGGGTATGCCTTGTATCACCGTGAGGACAGACCCCGCAGTGGTGGGCACGCCGTGGGATACAATCGAAAAAGGAGTTATCCTGCAGTTCCTCAACATTATTTCCAGAACCCAGGAAAACCAATGCTAACAGGTCAAAGATGGTCAAGGAACTTTCCTGCGGATGCACATTTGCTGCAACCCACCCCATACCTCGGTGGTAACTCAGTTCCCCACGATATGGAAGACATATCAGAGGAAGCACTGAGGGTGTCAAGGACACAGAATGTTTCTGGGTGTGGGACTTCAATGTCCATCACTGAGAGTGTATCCACAGTCCCCCCACAAACTGAGGAGAGAGAGGCCTCTCATACAGAGCAGCCAGACTGGGGGAAGTGATGGGGAACCAACATGAAAGAAACATTTCACCAAACTCTTTGTCCCACAATTGCAACATTTAAGAGGCATTTGGATGGGTATATGAATAGGAATAGTTTCGAGGGATATGGGCCGGGTGCTGACAGGTGAAACTAAATTGGGTTGGGATATCGAGTCGGCAAGGACGAGTTGGACTGACGGGTCTGTTGCCATGATGTACATCTCTATGACTCTATATAGTAGCATCCAGCACACAGTCTTGGCGGAGGGAAGGTCTCAGTCTCGTATTGAAGATACTGCCAACTGTGTTATGTGGCATTCCCTTCTGTTAAGTAGGGTATAAGTCTAAAGGACCGAGCAAAAGGAAACTGGGCATCTATGAGGCAGTGTGAGCTAGCAGCAGCTTCAGCATCAATGACCTTCCCTCAATCATAAAATCATCAGTGAGCTGTTCACTAATGGTCCCAAAATATCCAGCAACATTCGCAACTACATCTACACGAAAGAAGGCTATTCAGCCCATTAAGAGTTATAAACAGGAAAAGAATAACGCAATTCAGCCATTGCAGGCGGTTACTCCGCAATTAGAGCAGAGCTTTTAATCTATCATACCTGTTACACAGGAAATGTAAGGGAAGATTCAGCCTGTCAAAGCTGCTTCACAGGAATACGGAGAAGGAAGGTTTGTGAAGGTTTATATTGCATCTAATTGGTTACTGACCCGGGAGTGGGTATAAATTAGGGATAAATGAGTTTTTATCCCTTCAACACAATTTAACGACTGCAGTGACACAGTGGCCAGTTCTGGGGCCTCAACTATTTGCAACATGTTACATAAATGCAGCAGATATGTTTTAACATAAACAGGCAGGAAATTACGTTATCAAGAGGAGGTGGAGCATCACTAATTGGATAAGCAAAGGACAGCGACTTGACAGCTGGAAAATATCTTTGGTAATCGTGAACCTGTGGCTATTTATCAGGAAAAATAAACCACTTGGGGAGAAATTACAGGACTTAATTATACAGTGCATACTGTATTGTTCACTTTGACCCGTTCAGACATGGGAAGTGTTGCTCCATCTCACTGATGGTCTAGTCTCTGATATTCTCAGGTGCCCCATTGCTCTCACTACACACAAGATATTTTGAAATGATTGGTTGGCGGTGGGGAGCGGTGAGGGGGAAGGTATTTTGAGCCGTGGACCAGGGGGGCAGTCTTTATCTGAGAGGGCATTCTTTCTTTGTTCGTGGAGACCCAAGGATGATGGGAATGGCTGACTGCTTCTGAATGAAGAGGCTGTGGCGGCTGCCAGGACAGTGGGTATTCACCAACACGATATACTGTGTATGGGCACACTGCAACATTAATGGAGTGAGAGATGCAGGGCGCGATCACACGAATGAGAACTAAATGCATTGCAGGATAAGCTAAAATGGTTTAGTAATACCACATTCTAGTCCACAACAGAAAACAATTAAACCAGAGGAGATATCTGTTCAGCGCAGAGCACTGTGTCGGTCAAGATCTTCTCGGCTCGGTCCAACCCAGCAATCCGCCGAGTGCGGAAAACTGTGCAGACCACGCCAGTGCATTGGTCCATAAGCCCGAAGTACATGTCTGTCCAGCACGGGGACCTGTGCAGAAAACAGCATAATAGATTTCTGTTCATCACTATGTTTTATGCAGAACACAGCACTGCATTTATCAATAAATCCAGATTAGATGCAATCCAGCATGGAGCGCTATACAGACCATAGCAGTGCATTGATCTATGAACTCAGACAAGGTATCTGCCCAGCACATTGTGCTATGCAGACAACAGCATTACATTGATGCATTAACCCGGACTAGATATCTGTCCAGCACGGGGAGCTGTGCTGACCACAGCAGTGCATTGATCTATAAACCTGGAATTGATATCTGTCCGACACCTGGAGCTATGCAGACCACAGCAGTACAATTGCACCCAGACCACTCTGAGTGAGGCACGCTGGAAGAAGTTGTGATGAATTTTACTGCATTCTCTCCAACTTTCAATGATTTTTGAAGTACTCTTCCAAATTACCATGAGAATGGATTGTAAGCTCCTGAAACAAATCCAATTACAGCATACGGGCCAGCAATGTGCATGTTCAACTCCTTCCGCTAATATCTCAGGGACAGCATTGCAACGAATTGGACGAAAGTACTCTGAGTCTACATAGCCATTTACTGAAGAAGGAAACAGCAAAAAATATCCTGATGATGGTGGCTCGGGTGGAATGTTCCAGGTGAAACTCATTGTCTACGCCCACACTTTGTGTCTCTCTCTTTCTAATTTTGCTTTCCGAAGGGTATTTACTTCTCAGTCCTTTAAGTTTTTAAGGTTACACCTTTGAGAATTGATGACTCAAGATCTGAAGCTCCATGATCCCTAGACACTTGGCCGAGTGCATGCTGGACACAGGACCCAGTGCAGACTTAGACTGTGCCTTGTACGGTCTGCAGATTGAGTTCTTCACAATCTGGGGACGAGGACTTGGCACGGCCGGGAGATTGCATGTTAGGCCTGACGTGGACTGGAGACTTGGGTCTGGCATCGTCTGGAGACTGGGCTTTGTGCAGCCCGGATTGTGGGCCCGAGACGTTCTGGAGACTGTCCCAATGTGGCCTGGAGACTGAGCCTAATTTGGCCTGGAGTCTAGGCCTCCTGCAATTAGTAGATTCGGCCAAGTGCACTATAAAGACTCGGCATGGTGCGGCCTTGAGACTGGGCCCGGTGCGGCCTGAAGACAGAGCCTGGTATCGTCGGCAGACTGGGTCTCGTGCAGTCTGGAGACTAGATAGTGTCAAATGATGCGAGTAAGATTTGGGCCTATCATTGATCGTAGAGATATGTTGTGAGTGGAATCTGAGGACATCGGGGAAGCACATAATGAATAAATTTCTTCAGTATTCACATTGGAAACATTAGTGTGATTACGAAGATACAGGCTAAAAGGGTAGATGGCATTGAGGTTGACAAAGAGGACTTTTTAGAAATTGTTTAAGATCTGAAAATAGGTAAGATCCCTGGGCTTCATAGGATTTCTCCTCGGATTCTCTAGGAAACAAGGGAGGCGATTGCAGAACATTTGGCTTCGACCTTTATGTCATTAATGTCGATAGAAATATTGCCAGAAAACTGGAGGATATCAAATGCTGTTCCGTTGTTTTAGAAGGATTCTCCCGGCAAACCTGGTAATTACAGGTCATTGAGCCTTACTTCAGTTGCGGTTACGGTGTTTAAAAATGTTATAAGAGATAGTACCAAAAGCAAAGCCATTGGAATTTTTTCGTTGCACTTATCAGAGTGCATATAACATTGAAGCCAATACAATTCAATTGTTGGAGAGTTCCTGCCTTTGACGCTTTTCCAAACAAAGCTGCTGCTTGTTCAGTGGCATGGGGCTTCAGCAGAGGGGGGCATTAAATCACTTTTAGCACACGAGGGTGCAACCAGTAGAGAGAGAGTGAAAGTGTGATGTCTGACACTTTGATTCCCAATTCAATGATTTACTCCCAAAACAACAGAAATCCAATTGCTCAGAGACGCTGATGCAGAGATACACACATTAATACCCAAAAGCAGACATGCGCGTGTGCACGCGCGAACACACACACACCCTGCAAACACAGATACACAAAAACATAACACACAGACACATGCAGATATTCAACCCTCATGCCAGCCTTGCCGTTCCATAAGACCATGGGTATCTGATACTGACATCATCTTTATTTCCATTTGGGAAATCAGGCAGGGCAAATTAATTTTCTGTTAGAGTGTGAGCACTTTAGGATCAGTAACCATACTTCTCTTAGTTTGAAAGTAGTTCTGGAAAAGAAGAGGCCTAGTCCACAAGTTAAAGTTATAATTTGGGGCAAGGCAATTCTGACAGTATTAGGCAGGAACTTTCAAAAGATGATTTGGAGGAAGCTATTCACAGGTAATATGACATCATGCAATTGGGCATCTTTCAAAAGCGAGATAATGAGAGTTCAGCGACAGCATGTTCCTGTTTGTGTGAAAGAAAATGCAAGCACGAGTGGGAAACAGGACATGGCAGGGGATATTGACTCTCTGTTCAAGGAAAAAAGAAGGAGGCATATGTCAGATTTAGGCAGCTGGGATCAAGAGAGTCCGTGAGAATTCGGAGTGTAGGAGATCACTTACCACGGAAATCAGGAAGGCAAAAAGGATTCATGAGTTAGATTTGGCTGATAGGATTCAGGAGAATGGAAACAGATTCTGAAAGTACTTTAAGTGCAAAAGAGACATAAGGAGAGAATCGGGCCCCCTAAACAATCAAAGAGGCTCCACAGGAGATGAATTAGGTTTACTATGTTTATTGTCACATGTGGAGTGTCAAAAGTTTACAAGTCGCCACATATGACACAGTCTTAAGTACAAAGTTCCATTCCCCCAGAATGGAAAACACGGAAACAAGGGAACTCATTAAATGAAAATAATTGATCTTTGAAACGAGAACACATTACAGAAGAGAAAGTGCTGAAGGTCTTAACATGCCTAACCTTAGACAAGTACTCTGGAGCTGTTCAAGTGTATCCCCGATTATTACAGGAAATTGAGAAAGAAACTGTGGGGCCACTGGGTGAGATATTTCTTTCATTCTTTCGAGTTCTGTTGAAAGTTTACTAGATCATTAACTCTGATGTTTCTGCACAGATGCTGCCAGAGCTCTGAGTTTTCCCTGCATATTCTGTCCATGTTTCTGATTGAAAGAATCTGCAGTTCTTTCACTTTGTTTGTATTTGGAAGATTGACAGCCATGGGTGAGGAGTTGGTGGACTGGAAGACAGCTAATGTTGTAACATTATTATTTTTTAAATCTGTAAGAAAAGCCAGGGTACTAAACACCAAAGAGTCTGATTTCAGGTGTATGTAATTGTGTGCAGGAGACGCTGAATGGCAGGGTGTGTATGCATTTTGAAAGGAAAGGACTGATTAGAGATAGTCAGCGCGGATTTGTATATGGGAAAACGTGTCTCACAAATTACATTGCAGTTTTTGTAAAGATGCCCAAGAAGTTAGATGAAGTTAAAACAGCATACGTTGTCTGCGTGGAAATTAGTGAGGCCAACTAAATTCTGCATGGAAGCCTGGAAAATAAGGTTCAATCACAGGGGATCATGGACAGCTAGCCAACTAAATACAACATTGTCTTAGCAGGAGGAGACAGAAGTCGCTGGGAGAGATCTGTTGTTGGAAATAGTAGCCTGTGACCAGTGGAGTGCCACAAGGACCAGGCTGCTGCCGTTCTTTGTTTTTGTAAATGATTTGGATGAGTACATTGGGACCTTGGACGGAAATTTGTAGACAAAACCTCCAAGGTTATCTGAGAGAACAATGAGATCTTGACCTACTGTGTCAGTGGACAGATGGAGCTTCATGCAGATAATTTGTGATGATGCATTTTGTTACCCAAACAAGGGCAGGGTTTACTCAGTAAACGGCGGGGCATTGCGGAGTGTTGTCGAGCAGAGAGACACAGGGTACAGGTATATAGTTCTGTGAAAGTGGGATCGCAGTCGACAGGGCTGTGAAGAAGGCACTCGGCAAGCTTGCCTTCTTCAGGCAGAGAATTGAGGAAGGGAATTGGGACATCATTTTATGGCTGTTGAAGAGAATGGCAAGGCTATATTTGGAGTAATGAGTACAATTCGTATCACCCTGCTATTAAAAACTGGAAAGGAGACAAAATGTTTTTAATTATGTGGCGGACACTGGATGTTTTGAGGTATATGGAGAGGCTGCGATTTAGTTCCCTTTGCGTAGGGGGGCGGAGGGTGACCGTATGAAGGTTTATAAAATCAGGAGGACCAAGCATAAGTTGAATAGCCAAGGTCTTTCACCCAGGTTAGGGGTGACTAGAACCAGAGAGGATATCTTTAAGGTGAGAGGGAAGAGATTTGAAAGGGATTCAATGAGCGGCTGTTTCTCAGAGAGGGTAGTGTGTATATGTAGCGAACTGTTAGAGAAAGTGGTATTGGGGAGTACAATTATAACATTGAAAAGTCAAATGGATGGGGACATGAAGAGGAAAGGTTTGGAGGGGCATGTGCCAATAGAAGAAAAACAGAACTCGATCAGTTTAGGAAACCTGGTCTGCAGAATTGCTGATATTGGTGTGGTGCTAGAGACGGCAGCAGCAGAATCAGAATTATATTCAATCACAATATGTTTCATTTCACCCAGCATAATACGTCTTCTACCATTACCATCAAGCCAATCTATGGGTCAATGATGCGTGTGGGTGAATATTCCAGAGACAGAACCATGTGTATTTAAAACTGATAACAACCCGTTAAAGCTCTTACTGCTTACATTCCAAACAGGAGAATTAACATGTGATAGAGAGGGTGAAATGGTCCCAAGATCAACGAACGAACAGTTCAAATAAACAGTTTACAAGAGGAGATAGCTCGCAAATATCCCCATCCTAAATAATGGATCAGCCCGGCACATCAGTGTAAAAGGCAAGTATGTAGTATCTGCACCATCCTCAGCCAGAAGCGTTGAGTCGATGATTCACCTAGCCCTCGCCATGACGCCCACAGAAACACAGATGCCAGTCTTCAAACAATTTGATTCGCAACAGGGGCCATGAAGAAACAGCTAAACACAGTAGCTACGTGAAAGGCAATGAACCCTGACACCATTCCTGAAATAGGACTGAAGCCTTGTGCTGCACAACAAACCGCGTCCCTGGGGAAGCTGTTGCATTCCAGCTCCAACTCTGACATTTCCCTGGAAATGTGGAAAATGACTCAGCTTGTCCTGTCCCCGAAGAGAGGTTTAATTACAACCTTACAAATTACTCACAGCCTCAGTCTCATCAGGACAGTCAAATTGGTGGAAGCACTATTTGACAGGTGTCGAGTAGCACAGGAACTGAGCAAGACACTCAATGATATCAAATTGCTCAGAGGTCTTAACGCATATAACCAGACAGAAAAATCTTCTCCAGCCTTGGTATTGGAAAAGGGAAATGGAAACACAGTACTTTCGGCCCTGCAGACACCTCCTTCCTTACATCTGAGAGCTTGTGACAAAACTTTTCGAGCCTTCCCACAGAAACATCAGAAAAAGATGAGGACATTTAATGCATTGAGCCTACTCCCATTCTACTTCATGTCTGAACATCTCCCTCATGCACTTTTTCTCCACAATGTAAACTTCCCTTAATTTGATTAACCATTGCAGAAAAATTAACTTCAGCAGTCCCTTCGATCCATCTTTGTCTTCCCTAACTCAATATAATGATGTCTGATCCTGTATCTTCACACCATCGGCCTGCTCTTTCTGTTTCCCTTTAGTGTCGAAAAATCTGCATTTATATTGAGTTTATTGGCTTCCACAGACTTGTGTGGAAGTGATTTCCCCGGTTCACCAGTCTCTAAGTGCAAACATTTGTTCTCATTTCAATGCAGTGGCCTGCCTGTGCATTACTGTTGTCCCTTGTCTTATACGCCCCAGCCAGGGGGATTATCATCCCTGCTTCCAATCTGTCTCACCCTGTCAGAATTTTAGATATTTCACTGAGGTCTCCAATCATTTTCCTTAACCGCATGGACTACAGGCTCAATCGACCCAAACAGTGCTCCCACAACAAGCCTGTCATCCCAGAGATCAGACTGATCATCTTTTGCTGCATTCCCCCAATGTCAGGTTTGCTCTGTGCTAGGTACAAAATCAAAACTGCGCAAAATACTGCACAATGTTAAAGATGCGGTTTCATCAAGTCCCTGTGTTGCTGCAGTAAGACACCCTTACTCCTGGACGCTAATCCACTTGAAATGAAGATCAACAGACCATTTACTTTCCTTACTGTTAACTGTCTGGCAATGTTGCTTTCAGTGACTGGTTTACAACGAGATCCAGATCCTTCTACAATGTTTCAGCTACCCACTTGTGTCCATATACAGTGGTAATTGTGCCAATGCCACTCCCAGTATTGACTTTTGGCTTCAGAACTCAGAGCACCTCTGGGATACCCGCACCAACCAACCCAACCGCCCCGTGGCTGAGCTCCCCCTCCCACTCCACCAAGGACATGCAGGTGTTTGGCCTCCCCCATCGCCAGACCATGGTAAAACGGCGCCTGGAGGAAGAGCGCATCATCTTCCGCCTAGGAACCCTCCAACCATAAGGGATGAATGCAGATTTCTCCAGCTTCCTCATTTCCCCTCCCCGCATCTTATTTCAGTCCCAACCTTCGAACTCACCACCGCCTTCTTGACCTGTAATCTTCTTCCCGACCTCTACACCCCCCTCCCCCGTCTCCGGCCTATCACCCTCACCTTAACACCCTTCCACCTATCGCATTCCCAACGCCCCTCCCCCAAGTCCCTCCTCCCTACCTTTGTCTTCGCCTGCTTGGCACACCTTCCTCGTTCCTTAAGAAGTGCTTATGCCCAAAACGTCGATTATCCTGCTCCTTGGATGCTGCCTGACCTGCTGCGCTTTTCCCGCAACACATGTTTCAGCTCTGATCTCCAGCATCTGGAGTCCTCACTTTCTTCTATGCATCCATTGCTTCTCCAACATCTCTTTGTTCAGCAACACTTCCTAGGACTTTACAATTAAGTGTATATGTCCTGCTAAGATTTGCTTTGCCAAAATGCAGCACCCTACATTTATCTAAATTAAACTCCCTCGGCCACCCCTCAAACCATTGGCCTATCTGATCAAAATTCCGTTGTAATCTGAGGTAACCTTCTTCGCTGTCCACTACACCTCCAATTTTGGTGTCATCAGCAAACATACTAACTATATATCTTATGCTCACATCCAAATCATTTATATAAATGACGAAAAGTATTGTACCCAGCACCGATCCTTGAGGTACTCCATTGGTCACAGGTCTCCAGTCTGAAAAACAACCCTCCAGCACCATCCTTTGTCTTGTACCTTTGAGCCAATTCTGTAGCCAAATGGCGAGTTCTCCTTGTATTCCATGAGATATAACCTTGCTCACCAGTGTCCCATGTGGAACCTTATCGAACGCCTTACTGAAGTCCATATAGATCACATTTACAACTCTGTCCTCATCAATCCTCGTTTTTACTTCTTGAAAAAATTCCATCAAGTTTGTGAGACATGATTTCCCACGCATACAGCCAAGATGACTAACCTTGAGCAATTCTTGCCTTTCCACATACAGGGACATCCTGTCCCACAGGATTCCCTCAACAACTTGCCCACCACCGACGTCAGGCTCACTGTTCTGTAGTTCCCTGGCTTGTCCTCAACACCTTTCTTAAACACGTTAGCCAGCCTCCAGTCTTCCAGCACCTCACCTGTGACTGCTGATGATACAAATATCTCAGTAAGAGGCCCAGTAATCACTTCCCTGACTTCGCACAGAATTCGATGGTACACCTGATCAGGTCCTGGGGATTTATTCACTTTTATGTGTTCCAAGATATCCAGCACTTCCTCCTCTGTATTCTGGTCTGTTTTCATGATGTCACCATCTATTTCTATGTCTTCCATGTCCTTTTTCCACAGTAAACACTGACGCAACATACTCCTTTGGTATTTGCCCCATCTCCTGCGGCTCCACACAAACGCTGCCTTGCTGATATTTGAGGTGCATATTATCGACCTAGTTACCCTTTTCGTCCTTAACGTATTTGTAAAAACCCTTTGGATTCGCCTTAACTCTATTAGCCAAGCCTATCTCATGTCCCCTTTTTGCCCTCCTCATTTCTCTCTTAAGTATACTCCGCCTGCCTTTATACTCTTCAAAGGATTCACTAGATCTATTCTCTCTATACCTGACATATGCTTCCTTCTTTTTCTTAACCAAACCCTCGAATTATTTAGTCATCCAGCATTTCCTATACCTAACAGCCTTTCTTTTCAGCCTAACACGAATGTACTCTCTCTGGACCTTTGTTATCTCATTTCTGATGTCTTCTCATTTTTCAGCCGTCCCTTTCGCTGCGAACATCTGTGCCAAATAAGCTTTTGAAAGTACTTTCCTAATTCCTTCAAAATTGGCCTTCCTCCAATTTAGAATTCAATTTGAGATCTGGACTATTCTTTTCCATCACTATTTTAAAACTAATAGAATTATAGTCGCTGGGCCTAAAGTGCTCCTCCACTGACACCTCAGTCACCTGCCCTGCCTTATTTCCCAAGAGTAGGTCAAGTTCAAAGTTTGTGAGAAGATTTGTAGCTCGGGTGCTCGTTGTTGTGGTTCAGTTCGCTGAGCTGGAAATTTGTGTTGCAGACGTTTCGTCCCCTGTCTAGGTGACATCCTCAGTGTTTGGGAGCCTCCTGCGAAGCGCTTCTGTGATGTTTCCTCCAACATTAAGAGTGGTCTGTCTCTGCCACTTACGGTTGTCAGTTCCAGCTGTCCGCTGCAGTGGCCTGTATATCGGGTCCAGGTCGAGGTGTTGTTGATAGAATCTGTGGATGAGTGCTATGCCTCTCGGAATTCCCTGGCTGTTCTCTGTTTGGTTTGTCCACTCTCAAACAGCAACTCACCAGGACAAAGGACCCAATACCCAGCTTGAGTAAAACCAACGTAGTGTTCAAAATCCTATGCAAGGACTGCACAAAACACTACATAGGACAAACAGGAAGAGAGCTAACGATCCGTATCCATGAACGCCAACTAGCTACGAGACGACACGACTAGTTATCCTTCGTAACAAACACGCAGATGACAAGCAACATGAGTTCGACTGGGACAACACTACTATTATAGGACTATCAAAAACGGCATTCGCCCTCCTCTCTTGCCTCCCTTTCTGTCCTTCCTGTACCATTTATATCCTAGAACATTAACTTGCCAGTCCTGTTCATCCCTGAGCCACGTTTCTGTAATTGATATGATATCCCAGTCCCATGTTCCTAACCATGCCCGCAGTTAATCTGCCTTCCCTGATAGGCCCCTTGCATTGAACTAAATGCAGTTTAATTTATTAGTCCTACCTTGCCCCTCTCTGCCCTGACTGCTTGTCTCTCCGCTGATCTCAACTGTAGCAGTTTCAAATTGATCTCCTTCCTCACTATCTCCCGATTCCCACAGACCTCCTTACTAGTTTAAATCCTCCAGAGCAGCTCTGGCAAATCTCCCTGCCTGTACATTAGTCCCCTTCCAATTTAGGTGCAATCCATCCTTATTGTACAGGTCACTTCAACCCCAAAATAGCGTCCAATAATCCAAAAGTGTGAATTGTTTTCCCTTACACCAGCTCCTCAGCGATGCATTAATCTGTTATATCCTCCTAGTCCTACCCTCATTAGCTCATAGCACCAGGAGTAATCCAGATATTACTACTCTCGAGGACCTCATTTTTAAATTCCTGCCTAACTCTCTGTAATCTCCCTTCAGTATCTCAAACCTTTCGTTTCCAATGTCATTGGTTCCAATGTGTACAAGGACCTTCTTCTGGCCCCTCCCCCCAGAACACCTTACTGAAGTCCACAGAGATCACATTTACAGCTCTGCCCTCATCAACCCGCTTTGTTACTTCTTCAAAAATCTCAATCAGGCTTGTGAGACATGATTTCCCACGTACAAAGCTATATTGACTATCAGTTAATCAGTCCTTGTATAACTGAAGGAAGTTTTGCGCCAGCCTTTCTGTTCCTTGTTATTTTGCACTCTTGATCTCTTTTTCATTTCCTTCTCCGTTTCTTAGACCCCCTTTGTTCCAATGAATCCGCAATATCTGGCATTTTTCTCAGCTACTTTTCTGGATCTAATGTTCTGTTTAACTTCGTTTGTTAATCAACTTTGAGTCACCCACCCTTTTGCTATTTGCACCTTGAACAATATGTGTATACTGTGCACCTTAGAATGTTTCCATAAATAACAGACAGTGCCTGTCTTCCATTATATCTTTTTCATGTACATTTAAAGTTCACTTCAACCACCTTGCTCCTCATACTTTCATGGTTTGCATGACTCCAGCATATATTCGTAATTTAAGAAAACAAAATACTGGTTTGTATTCAAAAGTCATGTAAAATTCCCTTTATTCAGATCACTATTGCAAAAATCTCTTTTACCGCAAGGTTTTCAATTAGCTCTTCTGATCACACAACACCAACTCCAAAACAGTTTCAAATTGATCTCCTTCCTCACTATCTCCCGATTCCCACAGACCTCCTTACTGGTTTAAATCCTCCAGAGCAGCTCTGGCAAATCTCCCTGCCTGTACATTAGTCCCCTTCCAATTTAGGTGCAATCCATCCTTATTGTACAGGTCACTTCAACCCCAAAATAGCGTCCAATGATCCAAAAGTGTGAACTGATCTCTAGCGCGATGCTCAACATATTGTTAAAGGAAACTAACTCATACATACTCATGAAACTCAGTTTTCTCAGCATTAACATTCAGTTTGGGTGAACACAGTTTCGATGCAACTTCAATCTCTCCATCATTTTAGTTCCCACAGACTTGCACTTCTAATGTCCTGTTTTGTAATATAGCCAACAATTTTAACACAATTTTGACTTTGATATATAACTCCTATCAATGCCTCTCCTTGCTTGTTGTAAGCTGCACTTTAGCAGATTCTGTCGAATCTGAGTGGTGTAGGATCTGGTGAGATTAATGGTAGATTACAGCAAGATGTTTGGCGAAGCATATAACAACAATGACATTATCTTGCCACATCTTTATCATTCATATCAAGAGTCGTTGTCACATTTTCACCAGATCTCCCGTTATGTAGATAGAATAGAGAAGGACAAAGATCGTCCAATAATGCTGTGCATTCCTCCAGACAGCTGAGCCTTCTCCAACCTGAGTGGGAACCTTAGAGCAGGCTGGTAAAGTGTTGCTTCTGATGTACAGCATCTTTATGAGATCACATCTGTAGTAGTGTGCACAGACTTAAGCTCCTCACAGAAGAAATAGTATTGTAATTAACCCAGAGATTGTTCCCTAAACTGATTTTGGTCAGAAAGTTGTTGATTATGGATTCACGACAGTCTGGAAGCATTTGACCCATTGACTCCACACTGATCCACTAAAGACCATCCCATCCAAACCACCCACATATGCCTCTCCCCACCCCAATCTCAGTAACCTGGCATTATCCATGACTAATGTACCTAGTGTGCACATTCCCGGACATGAGCATGGTCAGTCCATCTGTGCTGTAAATCTTGATACTGTGGGAAGAAAGTGGTGTATCAGGCGGAGACTTTTGCTGACACGGGTAGATTGTGCAAATTCCACACATGGAGTTACCCAAAGCTGGAATTGAGCCCTTTCCCTGGTGCTGTGAGGGAGCAGTGATAACCACTGAACTATCCAGTATGTGTCACAGAACATGCCTACAAAATGAAGCAGCAATACAACCTTGTTTCTGCCCAGGGACCACTCACATGTGAGGTGAATGTGACAACCACTGCACTACAGAAACCCATTGTGGCCGCTGCCTCTTTGAAGGGTCTGTGCTGTCTCTCATCATGTATCACTTTGCAAGAAACAGATAACATTTTGTCGTGTTCAGTTTAAACAAAACTCACTCCCTCTAAGATTCAACATAACACGTTAATAGCAATGGGATTCAAACCCATGCCTACTTTCAGACTAAGCGTGAAATCCAGTGCCTTAACGTATTCAGCCACGCTGCCACACTGAAGTTAACCCATGAGCAGGATTTGAATCCAGTTCCTGAGAACATTACTACTTCTGCATAGGGAAGTGACAACATCAGTACATCATCACCTTAACTGAACACTATATTCTCTGATCAAGCCCAAGCAACAACAGTGGGATCCCAGGCAACAAGTTACCTTGAAACACAGGCATCATGTTCAGCCATCGAGGTTGGATCAAGAACCTGATGGGACAGCAACATGGCACTTGAAAAAAAGTTTCAACAAGGAATGGTTTATGTGCAGTGCACCCCGGATTTACCTGTTTGCTAAACAGGCACTTTAACCAACTAAGCGACAGCATCACGTTAACTTAGGAGGGAGCATTGGCAGCTTGATCCAATAACTATTAAAGTTTGCAAGAATGACAGATGATTGTGTTTTAAGGATCAGTAACTGAAGGCAATTACACAGCAAATTGAGGAGTCCGTTCCCCTTCTCGAACCTGGAGCAGAGGAACTGTAGAAATACATTATTCGACCGCATTACAGCAGATGAGAAGGAGGCTGTTTAGTTTCTTGATCCTGTTATACAGTTTCAGGAAAAGTCCAATCAACCCCTCCACACTACAACACAGGACCCATTATAGATCATGGCACCTGTATCCTGCAACAAAACAACAGAATGAGACCATTAAGCCTTCTAATGCTGCAACACAAGAACTGGAAGGGGCCGCAAAGTGACTGGAAATTGGCACTCTAGCTTAAGGCCATTCAGCCCATTGAGTGTGTTGCACAAGAACAGGAGAAATCGTTTGAGTTTTTTGTGAACAGGTGGAGGTAATTCTGCAAGGGTTCAGTTATATGAGAGGAGAAAGTGAGGACTGCAGATGCTGGAGATCAGAGCTGAAAATGTGTTGCTGGAAAAGCACAGCAGGTCAGGCAGCATCCAAGGAACAGGAGAATCGACGTTTCGGGCATAAGCAACACATTTTCAGTTCACTTATATGAGAAACAGGAAAGACCAATTACTCTCTCGTTCCCATTTCATGGATAGAGGAGGCGACTGTTCAGTACCTCGATCATGTTATGGAGGAATGTGAGGAGACACTTCAGCCCCTTTAAATGATGCATTGCAGCAGCAAAATTCCATAAGTCCCCAAACCTCTCATACAGCAGAGCAGAAGGACATTCAGACCTTCAGTCGCTTGATCTGCAAGAGGAGCAGCGCATTCAGGCCTTCATGACCATAATGAGGGAACACCAGGAGGACATTCAGCCATTTGAGCCTATACTATAAGAACACCAAGAAGGCCATTCAACGCCATCGTTGTGTGTACACCAGGAACAGAATGTGTCCATTCAGTCAATCTTACCTCTTACACAGCAACCAGAGCAGATCTTTTAAGCCTTGTGCCTGTTTTACATGAATTGAAAGGTAACGTCGAGGTTATAAAAAGGTAAGAACTTCGAATAACTGTTTTAAGAAGGGAATGAAAAATAGTGTGAACACTTTTGGGATTAAAGGCAATTTGTTCGAAATCGAATCCTTCCCCTTATTATGCTGCTTTAGGATGAGTGATGTTTGTTAGTAAGGAGATTTTCAAAGTCAATCCTTAATCCATCATAGCTAACATGATAGTCTGATAGATAAATTGTACTTGAGTTATTTGGCTGAGCTTCTTTATTAATGTGACAAGCAAGGTATATAAATGGGATACTATAGACGTTTTGTGTCTGCACTTCCAGAAGGCATTGCATAACGTGTCTCATAAAAGATTCCTATGCAAGATAACCCTCCACAGGGGGTTAGGATAATTTACTTTCTTGAAGGGAGGATTGGCTAACGATTAAAAACCATGATGAGCAGGTACTGGCGTTGGACTGGGTTGAGCAAGGTCGAAATCACACGACAGCAGTTTACACTCGACCGAATTTACTTGCAATCATTCGCTTTCAGAGCACTGCTCCATCATCAGGATTAGTGAGAGAGGAAGACCTTAAACACAGAAATTATAAGGAAAAGACAAAGGGGTCGTACAACTCATGCATATAAATGGAACGCATCTAATATGGCTCTTAAACCTTAAATCAGTTAGAGTGGAGGGACAGATTTTTATTTATTATATAAATCCAGAATTTGCTTCTTTCACTGCCTGAAGATAACTTCAGGTATTATCGATATAAAGGAGTTAACACCTCCGGTCAGACAATGCGTTTTAGGCATGACGTCTTGTGTGGAGTCTTTCTGTGTCTTAACCTGGAGTCAGATTGGTTTTATTTCCAAAGTAGGAGTTTATAAAATGCAACATTCTGTGTCGACAAATTGAGCCCTTTTAGACAAAACAGAATGCATCTGCATAAGTAAACCTGCAAATTAACATTCATACTGCATATTGAGATGTGTGTGCGTGTGAGGGGATGGGGGAGGAGTTTGTCTGTGGAAGGGGGTTGGCGGGGAGAGAGCGAGAGAGATACTGTAAGTTTGAGTGTGTGTAAGTGGAAGAGTTAAAGTTTGAATGTCCACGTTAAGACACAGACCGATATGACAGATGCCTTTCTACACACTCACTCTGTGGTTTCAGAGCTTCCCCTCTCTGCAATCTCCATTTGTTGTTCATGTTACAGATTCGGATGCTGCAATTACAGTCCCAATGCTCTATCCAGACTTGTGTCACCAAATCGTCAGGTCTCTTTAAATGTCTGCGGTAGCTCACAGCGCAACCTCGAGCAAACCATCCCCAACACCTCTGCTATTTTTTTCAATACCAAGAGTCAGTCAGAAGCCCCTCAGCTACAAGTTAAATTTCTTCTTCTTTATAATAGTACTGCAAGGGCTTCCTCGTGTTGCTGACAGCAGGATCAGCTGAGAGGGACAAAACTGGCGTACAGTGGACAGGCACTGACCACCATTCAAAGACGTGAGTCAAAGCTGTTGAAAACATTGTCCAACATGGAACACCACATGGGTCGCGCCCGGCAATGAACAACGGCCCGACAAACACCATTTCATTGTTTCTGGGCCTCAAATTGCTAGCACTCGATACACTCAGGAGCCAAAAGCCTAAGACTTGGAAAAGATACAGAGGGACAGAAAGGTTCACATTAAGGTGAAAGAGACAATTAAGAGAGAAACAGAACATGTTGTTCAAATATTTGGAAAAAGACAGGGGAGCGAGTCTAATTGGAGAGGTGCAAACTTGATGAGTCCAATTACAAGAATGTGAACATTGAATAAAGGCATTGCCAGAGAAGCTAAAATAATTTGTTACATTAAATACTGAACGTGTCTCACAGAACAAACACAGACACAATAAGCTGGGACATGTTCACAGCCCAGCTTGGCGAGCATTGCAGACTATGTAAGTGCATTGCTCAGTAAGCTGGACTATCTGCCCAGCATGGGGAGTATGCAGGCTATGCCAGTGTATTGCTCATTATGCTGGACTTACCTGTACAGCAAAGCCAGCTGTGCAGACTATGCCAGTGTATTGTCCAGTAAGCTGAACTATCTGCACAGAATGGGTAGCTGTGCTCACTATGCCAGTGTATTTCCCAGTAAGCGGAACTATCTGCCAAGCATGGGGTGCTGTGCAGTCTATGCCAGTATATTGCGCAGTTATCTGGACTAACTGTCCGGCATGTAGAGCTGTGCAGATTATGCTAGTGCATTGCTCAGTAAACTGGACTATTCACCCAGCACGGTGAGCTGCGCAGACAATACATAGCGTATTGCTCAGTAAGCTGCACAATCTGGGAGAAAGTGAGGACTGCAGATGCCACAGATCAGAGCTGAAAAATGTGTTGCTGGAAAAGCGCAGCAGGTCAGGCAGCATTAAAGGAGCAGGAGAATCGACGTTTCGGGCATAAGCCAGTAACAACGATTCTCATGCTTCTTTGATGCTGCCTGACCAGCTGCGCTTTTCCAGCAACACATTTTTCACACTGCACAATGTGCCCATCATGGAGAGCTGTCCAGACTATTCCACTGTATTGCTTAGTAAGGTGGTGCCCTGCCCAACATGGCATCTGTGTAGGCTATGCCAGTGTATTGCCCTGTAAGCTGGAATATCTGTACAGCATGGTGAACTGTGTGGACTATGCTAGTGTACTGCTCAGTAATCTTGATTATCTGCCCTGCATGAAGAGCTGTGCAGCCAATGCATTTCTCAGTAATCTGGACTATTTTCCCGCCGTAAGGAGGTGTGCAGAATATCCCAGTGTACTGCTCAGTAAGCTGGACATTCTGCCAGAATGAGGAGGTGTGCTGACTTTGCTAGTGTTTTTCTCAGGAAGTTGGACTACCTGCCCATCATGGAGAGCTGTGCAGACTATGCCAGTGTATTGCTCAGTAAGCAGGTCTATCTGCAAAGCATGGGGGGTTGTGCAGACTGTGCCAGCATATTGTATAGTACACTAGACTATCTGTCCAGCATGGAGAGCTGTGCAGACTATACTAGTGCATTGATCAGAGAGCTGGACTATGTTCCTATCATGGGGAGCGGTGTAGACAATCCCAGCGTACTACTCAATAAACTACACTATCTTCCTGGCATGAGGAGCTGTACAGACTATCCATTGCATCGCTAAGTAACCTGGAAAATCTGCCCAGCATGGGGTGCTGTGCAGACTATGCCAGTATATTGCGCCGTAAGCTAGACTATCGGCCCAGCATGGAGAGCTGTGCAGACTATGCGAGTGCTTTGCTGAGTTGGCTGGATTATCTGCTAAGATATCAGTGCAGACTACGCCAATGTACTGTTCAGCAACCTGGACTATCTGCCCAGCATGCAGCGCTGTGCATACTATGCCAGTGTATTGCTCAGTAAGCTGGAAAGCTCCCCAGCATGGAGAGTTGTGCCGACACTGCTAGTAGAAATTGAGGACTCTAGATGCTGGGGATCAGAACTTAAAAATATTTTGCTGGAAAAGCGCAGCAGGTCAGGCAGCATCAAAGGAGAAGGAGAATCAACGCTTCGGGCATAAGCCCTTCTTCAGGAATGAGGAGGATGTGCCAAGCAGGCTAACATAAAAGGTAGGGAGGAGGGACTTGGGGAGGGGCGTTGGGAATGCGATAGGTGGAAGGAGGTTAAGGTGACGTTGATAGGCCGGAGAGGGGGTGGGGGCGGACAGGTCGGGAAGAAGATTGCAGGTAAAGAAGGCGGTGCTGAATCTGAGGGTTGGGACTGAGAAAAAGTGGGGTGAGGGGAAATGAGGAAGCTGGAGAAATCTGCATTCATCTCTTGTGGTTGGAGGGTTCCTAGGCAGAAGATGAGTCGCTCTTCCTCCAGGCGTCATGTTGCCATGGTCTGGCGATGGAGGAGGCCAAGGACCTGCATGTCCTTGGCGTGGTGAGAGGGGGAGTTAAAGTGTTCAGCCACGGGTGGGTTGGGTTGTTGGTACGGGTGCCCCAGAGGTGTTCTCTGAAACGTTCCACAAGTACGCGGCCTGTCTCCCCAAGGTGTAGGAGGCCATATCGGGTTCAGTGGAGGCAGTAAATAATGTGTGTGGAGGTGCAGGTGAATTTCTGATGGATATTGAAGGATCCCTTGGGGCCTTGGAGGGAAGTGAGGGGGGGAGGTGTTTGCGCAAGTTCAATATCCATCAGAAATTCACCTGCAGATTCTTCAACTTATTGGGCAATACTACGGTTAGGAAACATGCCCTTTGGACCCACAAGTCCACACTGTCCTTCCAAAGAGCAACCCACCCAGACCCATTCCCCTACATTCACCCCTGACTAATGGCCCTGACACTACGGGCAATTTAGCCTGGCCAATTCACCTAACCTGCACATCGTTGGACTGTGGGAGGTAACTGGAGCACCCGGAGGAAACCCACGCAGACACGCAGAGAATGTGCAAAATCCGCACAGACAGTTGCCCGAGGCAGGAATTGAACGCCCGTCCCTGGCGCTGTGAGGCAGCAGTGCGAACCACTGAGCCACCGTGCTGCCCTGCGATCTGCTTAAAATGTGGAGCTGTGCAGACTATGACAGTGCGTTACTCAGTAAGCTGGACTATCCGCTCAGCACTGAGCGCTGTGCAGATTACGATGGTGTATTGCTCAGTATGGTGGAAAATCTGCCCAGTATGAAGAGCTGCGCGGGCTATGTCAGTGTATTGCTCAGTAAGCTCTAGAATCTGTCTAGCATTGGCCGCTGTGCTGACTATCCCAGTGTATTGTCCAATAAGTTGTGCAATCTGCCCAGCATTGGGAGCTGTGCAGGCTTTGACAGTGTACTGCTCAGTAAAATGGAATATCTGCCCAGGATGGGGAACTGTGCAGATTATGCCAGTGTGCTGCTCAATCAGCTGGACTATCTGACCAGCACAGACAGTTGTGCAAACCCAATGCTAGCGTACTGCTCAGTAAGCTGCACTATCTGCCCAGCATGGAGAGCTGTGTAGACTATCCCAGTATTCTGCCCAGTAAGTGTGACTATCTGCTCAGCATGGAGGTCTGTGCAGAGTATGCAATTGTACTGCTCAATAACCTGGAATATCTGCCATGAAGGCGAGCTGTGCAAAGTAAACCAGTGTATTGTTAATAACTCTGGAATATATGCCCAGAATGGCGAGCTGTGAAGACGATGTCAGTGTATTGGTCAGGAAGCTGAACTATCTGCGCAGCATGGAGCACTGTGTCGACTATGATGGTGCACTGCTCAATTTGGTGGAATATCTGCCCAGCATGGAGAGCTGTGCAGTCAACTCCAGTGCACTGCTCACAAAACTGGACTATCTGCCCAGCATGGGGTGTTCTGCCCACTATATCAGTATATTTTCCACTAAGCTGGTCTATCTGCCCAGCATTTGTAGCTGCGCAGACGATGCCAGTATATTTCTCAGTAAGATGGACTATGTGAAACTGTGCAGACGATGCCAAGGTAATGCTCAGTAAGCTAGACTATCTGCCCGGCATGGAGAACTGTGCAGAATCTGCCAGTATATTGCTGATTAAGCGGGACTACCTACCGACCTTGAAGAGCTGTGCAGACACTTCAAGAGCAGTGCTCCGGAAGCGGGACTTTCTGTCCGGCATGGATATCTGCGCAGAATATGCCAGTGTATTGCTCAGTAAACTGGAATATCTGCCCAGCATGGAGCGTTGTGTAGACTATCCCAATGCACTGCTCTGTAAGCGGAACTATTTGCCCAGCGTGGAGGTCTGTGCAGAGTATGCCAGTGTACTGCTTAGTATATTGGCATACTCTAGCACAATCTGCCCAGAATGGGGAACTGGGAAGATTGTGCTAGATTTCTGTTCTGGATTAACTGCCCAGCATGGAGAACTGTGCAGACTATGCTAATGCATTGATCGATAAACTGGACGATGGGCATGCAGAGTTGTGCAGTCTATTCCAGTGTATTGCTCAGTAAACTGGACTGTCTGCCCAGCATGGAGAGCTGTGTAAATTATGCCACTGTATTGCTCAGTAAGATGGACTATCTGAACCAGAATGGGGAACTGTGCAGACTATGCTACTGTATTACTCAGTAAACTGGACTATCTGCCCAGCAGACTATGACAGTGACTTCCTCGCTTAGCCTGTCGACCTGCCCAGCATGGGGAGCTATGCAGACTATGCCATTGTCTTGCTTGCTTAGCTGGACGACCTGCTCAGCAAGGGAATCCGTGCAGAATATGCCAGTGTATTGATCAGTAAGTTGGACTATCTGCCCAGCATGGATTGCTGTTCAGAGTATGCCACCATATTTCTCAGTCAGCCCGAATATCTGTCAAACATTGAGGCCTGTGCAGACTATGTCAATGTACGACTCAGTAAGCTGGACCACTTGCTGAGCCAGACTATCGGCCCTGGGAGCGAGCTGTGAGGACTATCGCGTCCACTGCTCTTTAAGCGGGACTATCTGTCCAGCATTTTAAGCTGGGCAGAGGATGGTAGAGTACTGAGCAGTAAGCTGGACCATCTGCCCATAATGGGGAGCTGTGCAGAATATGCCAGTGTATTGTTAAGTATACTGAACTAACTGCCCAGCATGGAGAACTGTGCACAAAAGGCCAGTAATTGCTCAGTAAGCTAGTCAAATGTCCAGAATAGAACTCTGTGTGGACTATCCCAGTGCAATGCTCTGTAAGCGGGGCGATCTGCACAGCTTGGAGGTCTGTGCAGAGTATGTCAGTGTACTGCTCAGTAAACTGGACTATCTGGCTAGCATGGGGAGCTGTGCTGTCAAGTACATTGGAATATCTGCCCAGAATGGGGTGCTGTGCATACGATGCCAGTGCGTAAATCAGTAAGCTGAACTATCTGCCCAGCGCGGAGTGCTGTGCAGATTATGATGGTGTATTGCTCAGTATGCTGGACGATCTGCACGAGATGGACAGTTGTGCAGTCTAGTCCAGTGTATTGCTCAGTAAACTGGACTATCTGCCCAGCATGGAGGGCTGTGCAGTCTATTTCAGTGATGGAAATGTGTTGCTGGAAAAGCGCAGCAGGTCAGGCAGCATCTAGGGAACAGGAGAATCGACGTTTCGGGCATTAGCCCTTCTAATGCCCGAAACGTCGATTCTCCTGTTCCCTAGATGCTGCCTGACCTGCTGCGCTTTTCCAGCAACACATTTCCATCTCTGATCTCCAGCATCTGCAGACCTCACTTTCTCCTCCAGTCTATTTCAGTGTACTGCTCAACATGCTGGGCTATCTGCCTAGCATGGGGAGCTGTGCAAGCTATGCCTGTGTACTGCTCAGAAAGCTGGAGTACCTGCCCAGCATGGAGTGCTGAGCAGTCCACTCCAGTGTATTGCTCAAAAAGCTTATCTATCTGAACAACATGGGTAGCTGTGCAGACTATGCCAGTGTATTTCTCACTAAACTGGACTGTCTGCCCAGCATGGTGAGCTGTGCAGATTATATCACGGTTTTGCTCAGTTATCTGGACAATCTACCCAGCATGATGAGCTGTGCAGACTATGTTGGTTACGTGCTCACTTAGATGGACGACCTGCCCAGGATGGAGCGCTGTGTAGACGATCCCAGTGCATTGCTCTGTAAATGGGTCTATATGCCCAGCTTGGAGTTCTGTGCCGAGTATGCCAGTGTACTGCTCAGTAAACTGGACTATCTGCCTAGCATGGGGAGCTGTGCAGACTATTCCAGTGTATTGTTAAGTATGCTGGAATATCTGCCGAGCATGGTGAGCTGTGCAGATTATGCCACTGTTCTGCTCAGTTAGCGGAACTATCAGCCCAATGTGATGGGCTGTGCAGTCTATGCCGGCGACGTGCTCACTTAGCTGGAACATTTGCACAACATGGGCAGCTGTGCATACTATGCTGGTGTACTGCTCAGTAAGCTGGGCTCTCTACACAGCATGGGGAGCGGTGAAGCTTATGATGGTGTATTGCACAGTATGCCGGAGTATCTGCCCAGCATGGATAACTGTGCAGATCATGGCAGTGTACTGCTTAGTAGTAGTAGAAGAAGAAGGCCATCTGGGTTGTACGGTATTGGAACTGGTCCTCCTGGGAGCAGATGCGGCGGAGACGAAGGAATTCGAAATATGGGATGACATTTTTACAGGGGGCAGGGTGGGCGGAGGTGTAGTCTAGCCAGCTGAATGAGTCAGTCGGTTTATAGTAAATGTCCGTATTGATCTGGTCGCCCGAAATAGAAATGGAGAGGTCTAGGAAGGGGAGGGAGGAGTCCAGGTAAATTTAAGGTCGGGGTGGAAGGTGTTAGTAAAGTGGATGAATTGTTCAACCTCCTCATTGGAGCACGAGGCAGCGCCGATGCAGCCATCGATGTAGCGGAGGAAAAGGTGGGGTGTGGTGCCAGTGCAGCTGCAGAAGATGAACTGTTCCACATATCCTACGAAGAGGCAGGCATAACTGGGGCGCATGCGGGTGCCCATGGCTACTTCTTTGGTTTGGAGGAAGTGGGAGGATTGGAAAGCGAAGGTGTTCAGAGTGGGGACAAATTCAGTCACTCGAAGGAGGGTGTCAGTGGAAGGGTACTGGTTGGTATGGCGGGAAAGTATGAAGTGGAGGGCTTTGAGTTCTTCGTGATGGGGGATGGAGGTGTACAGGGACTGGATGTCCATGGTGAAGATAAGGCATTGGGGACCAGGGAAGCGAAAGTCGTGGAGGAGATGGAGGGCGTGAGTGGTGTCCCGAACGTAGGTTGGGAGTTCTTGGACGAAGGGGGACAGGACAGTGTCGAGGTATGCAGAGATGAGTTCGGTGGGGCAGAGCAGGCTGAGACAATGGGTTCGTCGGGGCAGTCAGGTTTGTGGATTTTGGGCAGGACATAGAAACGGGCGGTGCGGGGTTGTGGGACTATGAGGTAGGAGGTGGTGGGTGGGAGATCCCATGAGGAGATGAAGCTATGGATGGTCTGGGAGATGATGGTTTGGTGGTGGGAGGTGGGGTCATGGTTAAGAGGGCAGTCGGAGGGGGTGTCCACGAGCTGGCGTTTATCCTCAGTGGTGTAAAGATCGGTGCGCCAAATAACCACCACTCCTCCCTTATCTTCCGGTTCGATAGTGAGGTTGGGGTTGGAACAGAGGCCAGATGTCCTCCTTATTCAAAGACCGCAATTTCCCCCCAGACGTGGTCGACGATGCTCTCCACCGCATCTCCTCCACTTCCCGCTCATCCGCCCTTGAGCCCCGCCCCTCCAATCGCCACCAGGACAGAACCCCACTGGTCCTCACCTACAACCCCATCAACCTCCACATACATCGTATCATCTTTCGTCATTTCTGCCACCTCCAAACGGATCCCACCACCAGGGATATGTTTCCCTCTCCTCCCCTATCAACGCTCCGAAAATACCACTCCGTCTGTGACTCCCTCGTCAGGTCCACACACCCCACCAACCCAACCTCCACTCCCGGCACCTTTCCCTGCAACCGCAAGAAATGCAAAACTTGCGCCCACACCTCCCCCCTTACTTCCCTCCAAGGCCTCAAGGGATCCTTCAATATCCTTTCAGAAATTAACCTGCACCTCCACACACATCATTTACTGTATCCATTGCACCCGATGTGGCCTCCTCTATATTGGTGAGACAGGCCGCTTACTTGCGGAACGTTTCAGAGAACACCTCTGGGAAACCCGGAACAACCAACCCAACCACCCCGTGACTCAACACTTCAACTCCCCCTCCCATTCCACCAAGGACATGCAAGTCCTTGGACTCCTCCATCGCCAGACCATAGCAACACGACGATGGAGGAAGAGCGCCTCATCTTCCGCCTAGGAACCCTCCAACCAAAAGGGATGAACTCAGATTTCTCCAGTTTCCTCATTTCCCCTACCCCCACCTTGTCTCAGTCACAACCCTCGAACTCAGCACCAACTTTCTAACCTGAAATCATCTTCCTGACATCTCCGCCCCAACCCCACTCCAGCCTATCACGATCACCTTATCACCCTCACCTGAACCTCCTTCCACCTATCGTATTTCCAACGCCCCTCACCCAAGTCTCTCCTCCCTACCTTTTATCTTAGCCTGCTTGGCACACTTTCCTCATTCTTGAAGAAGGGCTCATGCCCAAAATGTCGTTTCTCCTGCTCCTTGGATGCGGCCTGACCTGCTGCGCTTTTTCAGCAACACGTTTTCAGCTCTGATCTCCAGCATCTGCAGTGCTCACTTTCTCCCAGACTATCCAAGTGTACTGCTCAGTAAGCTGGTCTATGTGCCAAGCATGAGAAGCTGTGCAGTCGATGCCAGTGCATTGCTCAGTAAGCTAGACTATCTGCCCAGCATGGGGAACTTTGCAGAATATGTCACTGTTTGGCTCAGTAAGGTGGAGTGTCTGCCTGGCATCGATTGCTATGCACTTTTCCAGTATATTGCTCATTAGGTGGGACTATCTGCCGAGCATGGAGAGCTGTGCAGACTCGGCTAATGCAGTGCTCCGTAAGCACGACTATCTGTCCAGCATGGAGATCTGTGCAGTGTATGCCAGACAACTGTTCAGTAAACTGGATTACCTGTTTAACATGGGGAGCTATGCAGACTATGTCAGTTTATTGCTCAGTACGCTGGACTGCCAGCCCAGGGTAGCGCGCTGTGTAGAATATCTTAATGCATTGGTCTGTAAGCGGGACTATATGCCCAGCTTGGAGGTTTGTGCAGAGTATGCCAGTGTACTGATCAGTAAACTGGACTATCTGCCGAGGATGGGGAGCTGAGTAGGCTATTACAGTGTATTGGTAAGTACACAGGAATATCTGCCCAGAATGGGGAGCTGTGCAGACGATGCCAGTGTTTTCCTCAGTATGCTGGACTATCTGCCCAGCATGGAGACCGGTGTAGAATATTCCAGTGTACTGTCCATTAAGCTGGACTATCTGTCCACCATGGAGAGTTGTGCAGTCTATGCTAGCGTGTTTCCCAGTAAGGTGGACTATCTGGCCAGCATGGAGACTTGTGCAGAGTATGCCAGTGTATTGCGCAGTAAAGTGGACTTTGTGCACAGCATGGAGAGCTGTGTAGACTATCGCAGTGTACTCCTCAGAAAGCTGGACTATCTACCCAGCATGGAGAGCTGTGCAGACTATGCCAGTGTAATGCTCAGTATGGTAGACTATCTATCTGCATGGGGAGCTGTGCAGACTCTGCTTGTGCATTGCATAGCAAGCTGGGTTATCACCCGCTTTGATAAACCTGCTTGGGAGATACAATTGACATGAAAGTGGGAGGCCTTCAACATGAGTTTGCAGAGTCGAGCGACAGTATATTTCTGTTAATGAGCAGGGTAAGGCTCGTAGCTTTAGAGAATGCTGGATGGCTTAAAAAAACAGAGTTCTGATCAAGAAAACGAAAGAAGCACATAATCGATGTTGGTAGCAGAGATTGTCTGAATCCATTGAGTTCAAGGGCGTTAGGATATTACTCAAGGGGGCAATCAGCAGGGCAACATGGCGACATAAGATAACTTTGGAAAATAGGATAAGGAGGTTCAAAAGAGTTTCTGCAAATATATTAGTGTGAAAAGAGTAACTGGGAGAGAATAGACTCTCTTAAAAATCGGCGAAGCGAACCTTTATGTGGAAGCACATGAGATGGGGCACATACTAAATAAATATTTCTCGCTCGAACAGTTGGGAAGGAAAAGCCAGGAAACTGGAGACTGGTGTGTCTGATGTTGGAAATTGTTGCAGAGACTTCTGATGGACTTGTGCTTGGAAAGGCAAGGACTGAATAGAGGTAGTCAAATGACAAAGCGTGTGGAAAATCATATTTCACTAATTTGATTTAGTTTTTTGAAGATGTGCTGAAGTAGGTTGATGAAGGGGTAGAAGAAGGGTTGTCCATTTGGTCTTCAGTAAGGTGTTCAAAAAGGTTCCTCATGTTAAAGTCAATAGCACTAATTACATCAAATGAAATACAGAGAGAATTGGAGGTAATTGGCTCGAATGTCAGAGATTGAGAGATGGTGGTGGGGAGTTTTTTTTTCAGACTGGAGACATGTGTCCAGCTGTGTGCCAAAGGGATCTAATAGATTTTGTAATGAACATATATGATTTGGATGTGAATATGGTAAGAATGCTTTGTGGGTTTGCAGGTAATGCCAAAATTGGTGGTTTAGTGAACAGTGAAGATGGTTATCTCAGAGTACAATGGGACCCTTATCAGATGAGCCAAAACGCAAGGGAGTTGCGAATTGAAATTATGCTCAACAAACGTAAGGTGTAACAGTTTGGTGAGGCAAATCGGGACAGCACTTATAGGTAGTATCCTGGGAGGTGTTGCCAGCCACAGACACCGAAGTAGAACTCATAGAAGCTCTGTAGTGTGGAAACAACCCGTTCAGCGCATCGAGTTCACACTGACCCACCAAACAGCATCCCGACTGATACAGCCATTACTCACAGCTAGCCCGCCGCAACCCGGGATAGTGCGCGGCCGTCTCGCAAGGTCACTCTGCATTGTTGGACTGTGGGAGGAAATCCAATCAGAGGGAGGAAACCCACACAGAACCATGGAGAATATGCAACACTACGCAGACAGCAACCCAAACATCGGATTGAAGCTGTGTCCTTGGTGCCGTGAGCCAGCAGTGCTAACCACTGAGCCACTGAGTAAAACCAATGACTGCAGATGCTGGAAACCAGATTATAGATTAAAGTGGTGCTAGAAAAGCACAGAGGAGCAGGAAAATCGACGATTCGGGCAAAAGCCCTTCATCAGTGATAGAGGCAGGGTGCCTGCAGGGTGGAGAGATAAATGAGAAGGGGGTGGGGACAAAGTAGCATAGGGTACAAGAGGTGACTTGGGGTGGGGATAGAGGTGATAGGTCAGGGAGGAGGGTGGTGGAAGGTAGCAAAGTGGTCCATGGGGTGGGGATGAGTGTGATAGTTCAAAGTGGAGCGTGGAGTGGATAGGTGGAAAGGAAGATAGACAGGTAGGACAGGCCATGGGGACAGTGCTGAGCTGGAAGTGTGGAACTCGGGTGAGGTTGGGGAATGGGAAATGAGGAAACTGATGAAGTCACTGAGTCACTGAGCCACTGAGCACAGTACCAGCTCAGAGTGATTTCATTCTCGCACTTCCTCTGGAACCTACATATCTGTTCAGACGATGTCGAATTCCAGTGCGGCACCTCTGCCATGCCTTTTGTCTCAGGCAGGCAAAAGCGAGTACTGCAGATGCTGGAAACCAGAGTTTAGATCAGAGTGGTGCTGGTAAAGCACAGCAGGTCAGGCAGCATCCGAGGAGCAGGAAAATCGACGTTTCCGGCAACAGCCCTTTATCAGAACTAGATATTCCTGATGAAGGTCTTTTGCCCTAAACATCGATTTTCCTGCTCCTCGGATGCTGCCTGACCTGCTGTGCTTTTCCAGCACCACACTGATCTAAACCCCACCTATTTTTCTCACACGAGGATTTAAGTACTTCTACCCAAACTCTGATGGATAGGGCTTTCAGCTATAAATGACCCATGTCTTGCACTTCTGCCCTAATTCCTTCCCCTCCTTTCCATTAATACTGCAGTATGCACAATAATTGCCTATTGAAAAATAAAACAAAGTGTGCACATGCTGGACATCTGAAATAAAAATTCTTCTGATGCAGAGTTCCCAGATTTGAAATGTTCCCTCTGCTTTATTCCTACAGATGCTACGAGACCTGTTGAGTTTTCCCAGCGACTTCTTGCATATCTAATGCCCTTTTTACAACATGCACAAAAATTTCCCTTCAGGTTTGATTTTGAGAGGTAACTCCCACCAGTATTATTTCTTCTTGCTGTTTCTAAGCACCAGAAAAAAAAGTTTCTGTGTTATCTGAGCGCCGTAGGCTTTGATGAGATTCATGGTAAATTCAACGAGATGTTTCCTGAGGCCTTTCTTGATTGTTAAGATAAACTCGCTGCATCGTGCATGTTCTTCTCAAGTGGAATGGTAAGATTTTCCCTCGTTCTCCCCTTGCACTGGCGGAGTGGAGAAGTACAATGACCTCCTTACATGTCTGTACGTTGTTCCTAATAGCTGAGACTGCTCTAATATTGGGGATATATTCAGGGCAGGCAGGCATGGTCTGGTGTCATGGGCCTCACTCCTGGACCCGGGAGAAGGGGAAGTCCTGTCTGTGATCCTCCTAACCCATAAGGAGCTCCATGCCCACGCCCATATTGCGGGTTTAGTGAGGGCAGTAATATCTGTCTGCCTGCCACATACAGGCTCAATATCATGGGCTGTCCAGGGTAGGTCCACATGGACTGTGCTTGTCGCAGTGTACTAAGGGATTTCAAAGATGGCACTGGTTCCCGGGATGCTGAGTAATTCCTGGCTCTCCCGTGAGTGGGAATTTTCTCTGGGATTGATGTGCACTTAGAAGTGGGGGAAGACCAATATGATTCACATTGTGAAGACTCAAACTACCAATTAACGCGGTGAGATTGGTGAGACCTCCTCCGTCTTATGTTGGAAATCATTGTTCAATCACTATCTCGACTGACACTTTGCATTTAAAAGATAATTATTTAGCTGCATCCGTAAGAACATAGGGAATAGCTGTAGAAGTCAGCCATCTACGCACTCAGCCTGACTGCAATAATGTCAGGACCGATCTTTTCATAGACCCAGCTGCAATTACTGCCTCTCATCATTACCTTAATTCCTTTACTGTTTCAAAATCTACATTTGCCTTAAATACATTCAGAGAACTAGCCTCAGCTACTTCACTTAATAGGGAATTCTACAGTTTCACGTTAAGATGTGCCTCCCCAACTCAGAAGAAAATCTGCTCCCAAACATTTTGAGGCTATTCCCCTTATTTCTATTTTCAGCCAACAGTGAAAACAACATTCGCGCTTCTATCTTATCTACTCCATTTATAATTTTATGTTAGCATCAGATCCCCAAGCATTCTTCTAAAATCCAATGAGAACAGTCCCAGTCTACTTAATTTCTCCTTAAAATTCAACGCTCCCAACTCTACCATCAACATAGTGAAACTTTTCTGCACCCATACAGTGCTGGTATACTCTTTCTCAAGTCAGGAGACCAAACCTGTACACGATACACGAGGCGTGGCCTCACCAACATCATATACAGCTCGAGCATAATCTTTCTGTTTTTAATCTGGATCCCTTTAGCAAGGAGGATAATAAACCATTTGCCTTCTTAATTGTCTGCAAATCAATGTGAGTCCTGCACAAGGAAACCCATGTCCCTTTGCATAGTAGCATGCTGTAATTTTTCACCATTTAAAACGTTGTCCAGCGTGCTGCTATGCCTGCCAAAATGGATGACCTCATATTTACCAACATTCTACTGCTTTTGTGAGACCTTTTCCCCCTCACTAAGCTATCTATACCTCTCTGTATACGTTCAGTATCTTCTATACATTTTCCCTCCCACTTATTGTCTGTCATCTGTAAACGTTGTCACACACGAAATCATTGACACAATACACTGATAATTGGATTTAAGATCCTCCTTTTCGATTATACCGGTGCCATTCTTTATTGGGAGGTCTACCCTGCCTCATCTTCAGATTTGCATAAATCTATAATTTGCTGGATGTTCAGTTCCCAATGTCGGTCACCCAATCACCATGTTTCTCTAATGGTCAGAAGGAAAGCTCCTGATGATAAAGATCTACTGCCCTCCAGACTATTCCGTAGTGATAACTCAGGTCCCCTCAATTTTGAAAACAAATCAGAGGAAACACTGAGGGTGACAAGGACACAGAACGTACTCTGGATGTGGGACTTCAATGTCCATCACCAAACGTGTCTCTGCAGGCCCACCATTGAGCAGGGCAAGGCCTCAAATACACAGCAGCCAGACTGGGGGAAGTGATGGGGGAACCATCACCAAACGTCTTGTATCAGATGGATCTGTCCCTAACAGTATTTGTAGGAGCAGCCAGCACACAGTCTCCTGATGGAGGGAAAGTCTCAGCCTCCATTTGAAGAGACCGTCCACTGTGCTACGTGGCACTCCCTTCTGTGAATTAGGACATACTTCTGAAGGACCGAGCGAAAGGGAACTGGGCATCCATGATGCACTATGGACTAGCATCAATGGTCTTCCCTCCATCACAATGTCAGAAGTGGGCTATTCACCAATGGCTCCAAATGTTCAGCACCATTCACAACCACACCTGTATTGAAGCAGGCTATTCAGCGGATAGAGAGTTTTAAACAGGAACAAAGTGAGGCCATTCAGCCGTTTGAGACTTTTACTCAGCAATTGGAGCAGAGCTTTTAATCTCTTATGTCTGTTACACAAGAAATGGAAGGGAATATTCAATCTTGCAAAGCTGCTCCACAGGAATACGGGGAGGACTTATTGCTGAGCTGGGAGCTGTACTAAATTATAGATAAATCAGTCACGATCATTTTCGCAGAAACTAACGACTTCAGTGACACTGTGACCTAGGCTGGGTCCTCAATTATTTTCAGCCAATATCAACGTTTTCGTTAAATGGAACAATTGCATTCTATCGAGGATAGGCAGGAAATTACCTTATCAGGAGATGGTGGAGTATCTGTATTTGGACAGCAATTTGGCACCTTTAATAGAACGTGGAGAACTCTGAACCTGTTATTTTTGCAGGACGAATAATAGTATATATATATATATATATATATATGTATATATATATATATATATATATATATATCAATAAATGTAGAGAGATTGCAGGACTTCATGATAAGTATGTACTAGAGGGTTCAAACAGACACTTCAGAAATGGGAAGTTGTGCTCCGTCTTCTTGATGGTCTGTTCCCTGATTTTCCCAGTGTCCCAATTGATCTCAATATACACAGGATATTTTGATGTGTTTGGATGGCGGTGGGAATGCTGGGGGCGGGAGGAGGGTGTTTTGAGCCGTGAGTCAAGGTAACGGCATTTTTCCGACAGACCATCCTTTCTTTCTACGTGGAGACCCGAGGACAATGGGAATGGCTGACTGCTTCTGAATAAAGAAGCTGTGGCTTCTGCCAGGAGAGTGTGCATTCACCAACATGATGTACTGGGCATGGGCACACTGGAACATTAATGGAGTGAGAGTCAGAAGATCCAAACCCGAGAATGAGAACTGAAGACATTGCCAGATCAGCTGAAATGCTTAGTTAGAATTTATTCTCAATCCAACACAGAGAATCATTAACCCAGCAAAGATATCTGTGCAGCACAGTTTGAAGTTCCAGCTCTGCTCAGTCTAACCCAGCAATCTACCGAGTGCAGAAAACAGTGCAGACCACATCAGTCCATTGATATAAAACCTCGGACTAGACATGCGTCTAACACTGGGACCTATGCAGACCACATCAGTGCATTGATCTATAAACCTGGACTTGATATCTATCCAGCATAGAGATCTGCGCAGACCACAGCAGCTCGTAAAAACACGTGCTAGATATCTGTCCAGCACGGGGAGCAGTACAGAATCCAGCAATGCATTGTCTATAAACCGGGAATAGATATTTGTCCATTACGGGGCGCTATGCAGACCACAGCAGTGCATTGACCTATAAACCTGGACTAAATACCTATCCAGCACGGGGCGTTATGCAGACCACAGTGGTGCATTGATCTATAAACCGGGACTAGATATCTGTCCAGCACGGTGGGAGATGCAGAACACAGCAGTGCATTGAACTAGAAACACGGAATAAATATCTGTCCAGTACGGGGAGCTGTGCAGACCACAGCAGTGCATTGATGTATAAACGTGGACTAAGAGTCTGTCTAGCACAGGTAGCTATGCAGACCAGAGCAGTGCATTGATCTAGAAATCCGGACTAGATATCGTTCCAAAACAGATAGCTATGCGGGCCATAGCAGTTCATTGATCAATATCCCCGGCCTAGAATGTCTGTCCAAAACAAATGGTTATGCAGACCACAGCAGTGCATTGATCTATAAACCCAGACCATATATCTGTCCAGCACGGAGAGCTGTGCAGACCACAGCCGTGCATTGATCTATAAACTCGGTCTGGATATCTGTCCAGCAGGGTAACTGTGTAGACCACAGCAGTACATTTATCTATAACCCCTGACCAGATATCTGTCCAGCATAGGTAGCTTGGCAGATTACAACAGTGCATTGATGTATAAACCTGGACTATGAGTCTGTCTAGCACAGGTAGCTATGCAGATCTAAGCAGTGCATTGATGTATAAACCCAGACCAGATATATGTCTAGAACTCGGAGATGTGCAGCCAACAGTTGTGCATTGATCTATAAACCCGGACTAGATATCTGTCCAGCACAGGTCGCTGTGCAGACCACAGCAGTGCATTGATCGATATACACAGACTAAACATTTTTCCAATAGGGGAGCTGTGCAGATCACAGCATTACACTTACCTATAAACCCGGACGAGATACCTGTCCAGCACTGAGAGCTTTTCAGACTACAACAGTGCATTGGTCTATAAATGTGGAATGGATATCTGTCGAACACATGGAGCTGTGCAGACTACAACAGTGCATTGATCTATAAACCGGACTAGAACTTTTCCCAGCACTGGAGTTGTGCAGATTACAGCAGTTCAATTGTATTCAGGGCACTCTCGGTGAAGCACACTGGGAGAGGGTAAGGTGCTTTTTTTCAGGCACCTTCTCTAACTTTTAATTTTTTGATATACTCTTCCAAATTACAGTGGGAATGGATTGTAAAGTTCTGACACAGACCCAATGGCAGCATGTGGGCTAGCAATGGACATGACCATCTCCTTATGCTGAAATCTCAGTAACAGCGTTGCAAGGAATTGTGCAAACCTGCGCTGAGTCTCCAAAGCCATTCTTTGCAGAAGGAAACAAATGTCCTAAAGATGATGGGAGAGTCAGAATGTTCCATCCAGAGCATTTCTGTTCTGCCCGTTCTTTGTATCTACCTCTTTTATTCTGTTTTCTGGATGGACGTTATTTTCCCAAATTTTATACATTTAAAGTTCCTCCAATGGGAATGGAGGAGGTGATTCCCAAACAGGAGGCTGTTGCAGGGATGGAGGCTGACAGAGTTAAAGCACAGTGTGACCTGGAGACTGGGCTGAGTGCAACTTGGGAATTTGACCTGGTGCGGCCAGGAGAATGGGTCGGATGAGGTAATGTGACTGCGCCTGGTATGGTGTGGAGACTGGGCCGGGGCCGCTGGAGACTCGGCCTAGTGTTGTCGAACGACTAGGCCTGGGGCACTCTGGGGACTGGGCCCGATGTGGTCAGCAGACTGGTCTGGTACAGTGTGGAGTCTGGGCCCAGTGCAGCCTGGAGACTGTGCCCTGTACGATCTGGAAACTTGCCCCGGTGCGGTCTGGAGACTGGGCCTAGCATGGTCTGGAGACTGGGCCAGATGTGATGTGGAGACTGGGCCCTTTGCAGCCTGGAGACACGGACCAGTGCAGTCTGGATACTGGGCCCATTGAGGACTGGATACAGTGCCTGGTGCGATCACCTCACCCTCGCAATGATGCCCACAGAATCACAGATTTCCATCTTCAACCAAATCGATTCACTGCACCTGATGTGAAGCAACACCTGAGCACAGTAGATACAAAAAAGAGAATGGACCATGACATCATTCCTGCAATAGGACTGAAGATCTCTGTTGTACGTTGTCGCTGGAGAAACGGTTTCATTCCAGCTCCAACTCTCACAGTTCCCTAACAACATGAAAAATTCCCCCTAACAGAAGAATAATTGCAATCTGACCAATTACTACCGCCTCAGGCCCATCAAGACAGTCACTTGGTGGGAGTTCTTTTTCACAGAGCTGTCAAGAAGCTCAGAAATAACCTGCGCAGTGTGGTTTCCGATAGGTCCCCACGTGGAGATGATGTTGTTGTCGAAATGTCACTGGATTACTAATCCAGACCACGCTAATGCTCTGGCAGCTGGCGGAAGTTAAAAATGATAAAAAATTTTAAAAACCAGACAACCAGAATCTGATGCCAGTAACAGTGACCTTGAAGCCACTGTCGATTGTAAACACCAGTTTGCTTTCCTAATGTACTTTCAGGAAGTGAATCGCCCGTGCTTTCCTGGTGTAGCCTAAAATTGACTACAAACACACAGTCAAGTGATAAACTCTTCAATGGTCTCTGAAAGGGCGACGCAAGACAATCAATTGCATTAAATTGCTCCGAGGTCTTCAAAGATAACCCAGCCAGAACACCCATCACCAGCCCCAGAACTGGAAAAAGCATTGGGAAACACAGTCCTGTTGACATGCAGGGACCTCCTTCCAAACACATAACAGCTTGTGACAACATTTTCAGAGCTTTCCCTCAGAGTGCACAGACACGTCGGGAGATGAGGAGGTAATTCAACACATTGAGCCTCCGCCCATTCCAGTTCATTTTAGAATATCCCATCAATGCACATTATTCACACAATATACATATTCCATAATGCGATAAACCATTACAAAACTATTAAACTAGACACTGCATTTTTGAATTTTCCACCATAATCCAAAGATGACAGCTGACGTTCTATCTCCACACCATACTCATGTTCTCTCCCTCTAGTGTATAGAAATCTTCATTTATATTCATTGCCTTGATATCCACATCTTATGTGGGAGATAATTCCCCAGTTTAACAGTCTCTGATCTCAGACACTTATTGTCATTTCAATGCAAAGTGATACCTTGTTTCAGACATACCAGTCAGGGGATTATCGTTCCTGCTTCCAATCTGCCTCACTCTATCAAAGATTTATATATTTCACTGAGATCTCCATTCATTTTCCTAAACCCCATGGAATACAGGCCCAGTCGCAACATACTCTGTTCTCACACAATCCTGTCATCCCAGAGACCAGTCTGGTAATACGTCACTGCTCACTTTCAATGTCTGGTTTGTCGTTTATTAGTTAAGCAGTCCAAACCTTTGCACAATCCTGCACAATGTGCGAGATCAGGTCTGAACAAGTCCCTGTACAGCTACAGTGAGATACCCTTGCTCCTGAAATCAAATCCGCTTGAAATGAAGTGCAATACAACATTTCTCTTCCTAACTGCTTTATGTGCCTGCAATATTACTTTCAGTGGAGTAAAACGAGATTCCGATCATTTTCAATGTTACACCTACCAAGCTAGTGGGCCTATGTACATTTGTCATCGTGCAAATGCCATTATCTTCTGGCTTCAGAACACACTATCCTACATGGACATCGGAGATCTGTGCAGAGGGAAACAATAAAATGACAATAACTCCCTTTATCGACGGACATTCTTTCATCAATCCCTTTTCAAATGGTACTTTGACGTTCTATTTTTCTCATCAAAGTGCACAACGTCATATCTACCCACATTGCTCTTAATCTGCCACGAATTTGCCCATTCACTCCACTTCTCTCTATCACCTTGGAGCTTTATTACATCTTCCTCATCCACTAACGATCCAACATCATTTGTGCCATTAGACCCTCAATTAAATGTTTGAGTTGTACTGGGGATAGCTGGGGCCCAAGTACCAATGTCTTTGATATCCCATGATACTGCTAGCGCAGACAAAGCATATATATAAAATAATACACTGTTTCCTGTCAGCTCTCCCATTCTAAAACCATGCTCATGTATTATCCCCATTCTTACTCGGTTTGACTTTCCACTCTAGGCTTGAGAATTCATGAAAAATCTTTCTTAAAACTCAAATGCACTGCATCCATTACTTTTCCATAATGCATCGGACAGTTATGTTCTCAAAAATAATTACCATTTCATAAATCTATGTTAACTTGGTGGATAACGATTACTTGCAATGCTCCCCCCAAACCGTTTATTTACGAAAATCATTCTATTGTCGAGAGTGCAGTGCTGGGAAAGCACAGATGGTCAAGCAGCATTCTAGGAGCAGGGGAATCGATGTTCCCGGCATCAACGCTTCATCAGGAATGAGGCTTGTGGGCCGGGGTGCTGAGAGATAAATGGGAGTGGGTATGGGTCTGGGGAAAGGTCGCTGAGAAAGCGATCAGTAGATTAAGGTGAGGGAGTAGGCCTGAGGGCGGAGTGATTGACAGTTCTGGTGGGCAGTGCCAAATTGGAGGCATGGGACTGGGATAATGTAGCGAGAGGGGAAATGAGGAAGCTATTGAAAAGTGGAATGAGAGGCAATCTTCGTCCAGTCCTCCGGTAGTAACGGTTTAGTGGTAGAGCAGGTCCTGCATGTACATGACAGAGTGAGAGGAGGTGTTGAAGTGTTCACCCCCGAGGCGGTGGAGTTGGTGGGTGTGGGTATCCCAGAGATGTTCTCCGAAACGATCCGCAAGAAAAGGAGACAGGATGCTTTGTCACCACTTCCAGGTTCCTCATGTCTCCCTGAATGCCTGAGGCAACTCACCGTACAAGCTCCAACAAATCATCTCTAACACGTGCACTAACGTTTTAATAAGAGGAAACAGTCAGAAGCCCCTCAGTTGCAGGATAGCTGCCTGGAACTTTAGAATAATACTCGAGGGTCTTTCGAGTTACTGACTGCACAATCAGCTGAGAGGCAGAAACAGGCGGTAAGTGGGCAGGCGCAGACCAAGTTACAAAGACATATATCAAAGCTGCTGAAATCCCTCTATCCACCACATGGGACACACGGGGAAGTGAACAATGGCCCAACACACCACTTCAATGTTTCTGAACTTCAAGATGCCATCACTCGACACACAAGGCCAGGAAAAGACACATAAATCAAACAATTAATTAACTGCGAACATATTGCGAAAATATGGACAAGGCGACAGGAGAGTAGAACGAACTGGAGAAGTGAGTCAATATTGGGTCCAATCACAAGAATGAGAAAATTCAATAAAGATAGTGCCAGATCAGTTGAAATGGTTCGTCACATCAAATTCTGAATCTGCCGCACTGAACCGGTACAGACAACATAAATTGGGACAAGGTACGGGCCAGAATAGAGAGCTGTGCAGACCATGCTGGTAGAGTACTCTATAAACTTGGCTATCTGCCCAGCATGGGGAACATTGCAAACCATTGCAATATATCACTACTGAACTTGCATTGGAGAAATGCCTTTTAATGGGAGGATTTGAAACCCATGCAGGGACAGTAAATGGACTCCCACAAGTATATACCTCTGTACCTCGATTGCACCAGTACAAGGTAAAAGTTCATGTATGTTTGCGTGGGTGTGTGTTGATGGCAGTGGATATGAAAACCGTTGTTGAGATAGAATACACATGGAGGAAATCAGTTTAAATGTGAACAACTAGCAGAGCTTTGGGTAATCAACATAGAGAGACTGAGAACCTTGCCATCGACGGAGGTGAGGATGCGCTTGAGAATATTAAAGTAAAGGAATTGCCAAACCCAACAACAATATTAATCAATCTGCACAAGAACACGAAGCAGTCATTGAACTGCTTGAGACTGGGTCACAGGGACAGGAGATATTCATGCAAATACTCTAAACAGGTATATATGGAAATCTGGAGGTCCGTGAGCTCCCACGATCCTGTTACCCAGAAACTGGAGGAGGGGACTCACTCCCCAACAGTACGGGACACTGGGAGAGAATGGGAATTCACTTTTTACAAACAGAATAATATTAAAACATTGCAGTGGTCTATTAATTCGTGCTCCAGGACTCAATAATACCATGGCTAATCTGATTCTGACACCTCATTCTGTTTTACAGAATTTCCACCCTCTGCAGCCTCTGCTCCAATCATTGGTTGTATTGTCCACTCAGATGCTGTATCTGCAGTCACCATTGTTACAACACGGAAATAAACGCTGCTGCTAATTAAACCAACGACACAGAAAAGCTCATCTCGCCTTGTAATCTGATAAAGCATAGGTAACAGAGAATTACCCCAAATATCACTGTTAATGGTAAAAAAAATTATTTAACTCCAAAAGTGATCATCAAACAACAAAAATTTCCAACTCCAAGCCTCATTTGTCTTAAATATTTAGTTACCTTCCAGTCCTTAACAAAATACTGATCCAATAAAGCCCTTATTAAATTTGCAGCACATCAATTTTCAAAACTAGCAAGCGGTGTCGAACATTCCCTGAAAATCCCACTAGGTCGTCTTCGGCATTCTGCTGCACAGATTTTCTTTTTACATAAGAAAGTAAATACATTTTAAAGAGAGCAGCAGTCGTTCAAAGCAGAAGCTGTGCTTTTTCTGGCTAACCGTCAGAAATGTTGGCGTTTTATAGCCCAAAATACTGGATCGTTTCATTTTTTGATGTAGTCAAAACAGTAAAATTGAAATTCGATTGGCTTTTAGAGTCTTGGGGAATAATCTAAACAGATTAGTTCAATTGGAAATGCTGCGGAAATGCTGTGTTACAGCCGAAATATTGGATTTTCTAATTGTTCTGGGCACATTGCTCCTGCAGCTAACCACATACTAGCTTTACAACTTTCACTCTCACTTAAAGTTACAGTACATGCTTTCAACTTCATCACAATATCTCATCCACAGTTGGTCGCCACATTCTCTAAACGTTTGAAAGTGTACAGCAGCTTAAAGCACAACTTCCACGGAAACAATCCCCCAGGAATTCTAATAACTTTTCAATAACATAAATGAATTAAACGTCACTGAACGCCAAGTTAGAATCATGTTCTGAATCAAAGACAGTTGAGGGGATTCCTCGTGTAACTGAGCAAATGAGTGGTTAGCACGGGCGTTCAGTGAATAGGCTCAGAACAAGTTACAAGACTTGTCTCAAAACTGCTGAAATTCCACTGTCCAACATGAAGAACCGTGCAGGACACCGGGAAGTCAAAGAAAACGCAAGTTATGTTTTATTTAAACATTTTTCCTAAGCTTCATAATAGTGGAAGCTGATGCTCTGGGATAAGCCACACAGACACCGTGACGTATTGACATGAATAAAATATATGCACACAAGGTAAGAGTGTCAGGGTCCTCAAGTCAAGCAGAAATAATTGAGTATGGTATCAGGAAACTCGAAGAAACTTGAACTTAATTGTAACCAGGGATAATCTCTCCACTGATTGGAGTGATTCAGAGCACGAAATAACTGTTAGTAGTTCGTGAACATCTACCATCTCAGTTCTGGGACATCTCTGCAGGAGATGCTCAGGTTCGATGTCTCGGCACAAACATTTTCTGCTGCTTAATCAATATATTACCCTCATCAGAATATCAGAACTGGGGATGGTTACTGAAGATTACACAATGTTCACAACAATGTGACCCCAACCCCACCCCAATCTCCTGAAGCTGTGTATGTTCATGTGCAGCAAGATCCGGACAACATTCAGGCTTCTGCTGTTAAAATGTGGACAGCATACATGTAACAGTAATGCTATACATTGCATATTTCCATAGTAAAATAATGAGCTCATGGAGCACGTCAAGATTGATTCATAGGAATATGAGGAAGCCAATCAGCCCACCGAAACTATTAGATAAGAGAGATTACCCATTCCCTCCACCCTGCCGATTACACAGGAAAAGAGGGAAACAATTCAAAATGTTGAGCTGTTACACAGGAACGGGGGGTCGCCAGATCATGTCTTTGAGCTTCTTCAATGGGGTCAGGAGGCTTCAGCCCTTCAAGCCCTTCAAAAAGGAGGATGATATCGAAGCCTCAACATGACCAACCAATGCAGCAGAGACAGTATGGATAGACTGTTCCTTGTTGTTCCTCCTGGGTACATTGATAATGGTACACACGTGTTACTTTATCGTAGTTTGGTGACGGTGAGGAAGGACAGTGGATGGTTTTTGCCAAGCCTCAAGAAGGCATCTTCCATTTGCGATAAGACAGGCTAGTATTCTGGTTGGAAGTCAGAAACTGGTGGGAATGGCTAACTCTTTCAGGCGTAAGGCTTTATGGCTGCTGACAGATTGATGAAAAACATGATGTTCAGTTGCACATTGACATAGAGAGAGCATATTCAGAGCCTGGAGCTCCCTCTCACCTTATTTGGCAGCTCGACAGAGATACATAATCTATCAGGAAACGTGTCATTGTGAAAATGCAATTTCTCATGCTATCAATGTCTTTTACTGGATATAATGAGTGTTCGTCCATGACATCCAACTTTTAATGCAAACACCTCTTATTCTCTCAGAGTGCCACAAACTAAGCACTTATTTCCTTCACACTATCCTCAAAGTACCATCATCCCAGGGAAGAGTCTGGTGAAAGTTCTTTATAATGTCCCTGCGACATGGAGATTGTTGCTTGTAAATGAGAGAACCTCTGTCCAGAATCCCCCAAATACTGCCTCAAGAACACTCTACAGATGTAGGAAGGTGCCTTTACTCCTACCCTGATTCATTTTGGAAAGAAGGAAAACACAATTTACTGTCCTGATTAATAGACGAACTACATGAATTCTGTTAGTGAAGTTTGACCAAGAACATCAAGGTCCTCTTCGAGAAAAGCGCTTCCCTCCTACTCACCTTCTATTAAATACAAAATAAAAAGATCTGTATGCGATGTTCACAGCATTTCTTGTTAAAATCATTTCTTTGCGTTGCGAACAGTGGTGCTACAAGCTTTCATACATGTGATACACAATGAATAGTAGACTTCAGTTCAGAACGGGACCCTTACTCCATCTTCCAATTTTCAATGCATTTGGTATATCCACCTTGCCTTTGAATGTTACTTTCTTCACACACCTGTGTGCAAGTATGTGAAAAAAATCTTCTCAAAATTGAAATGCACCACTTCCACGGCTTCTCTTCTGTCGATGTAACAACCAACATCCTCCATGAACTCCAGTATGGTTATCAAAAATAATTTTCCTGCAATGAATCTTGGCTGACTCTGGTAAATTATATCATTATTCTCCAAGGATCTGCTTATCATTAATTACAAGAAATGCTAACATTTTCCTCACACCTGACATCAAGTTATCCACCTGTTCGTTTTCCGTTTTTCCACTTTGCGTTCACAAACGCTACTTTCCAGTTTGTAGGATCATTTTTCATAATCTAAAGAGTTTTGATGAACTTTGACTCCCTCATAGATTTCCAAAATTGTCAGTGCAGAAGGAGGCCATTGACCCATCATGTCTGTACCAGCTCGCAAATGTGTTGTCCAGCGAGCTCAATTCTCCAGCAGTATATCTGTATCTTTCTAAATTCATCACTCATCTTGCTTACCAACGTTCATTACCATGAATTTCTCCAGTACTTGAACTTTCATAATTCTAATTTATTGAAGTTCCTCACTTTCTTCAGTCACCCTGCTCTCAATTATTTCCAAATCTTTTTCTGTTGCTCCCTCTGTGGAGATAGAACCAACATTCTCACCTCACCGAACACAGATGACGTCTGTCCCGTAGTGAATTCGTGAAAGGATGGCACTGTGACATATTGGATATATCACCCCCTCCTGCCTGGGAAGTTTCAGAATCAAAACAGTTGATGGGCATTGTCAATACTGTATTCCTCCTGATGTGGAACGTCAGGTTATGCAGAAAGAGGATGCACAGATCTGTGACCTCCTCATGGTTGAGATAAACTGGCTTCACAATTTGGACTTTTGGAAAGATACAACATTCGGAAAATCCAAAAGCACAGTGGAATGTTCGGGTCCAGCCTGTGTGGTCTCTGCAGACCCAGACTCTCTGCAAATGCAATGCCCACACCTTGTCCAGAATGGGGACACCAGACCCTCAGATTCCCTGAATAATTGAAACAGCTGAAGCACAAATCGTAGATTGCCACCCAGAGAAAGTCATCTGACATTCCAATGACAGGAACAAGTCAAATATCATATTCATGACACACCCACTCAATGTTCAAAATGCCTTCCTCTCCTCAGTTTCCATGTCTGGATGAAAACTCGTTGCATTTCTGCAAGTCCCAGTGACATGAAATATTAACAGTTTTGCTCTCCATAGAAGTAGTTGCCAATGTAACTGCACTATTGTCTGTACCTCACTGACGATAACAACAATGCATTTATTGTCAGTGTAGCTGCTGGGGATGCAGTAATCTCCTCATATTATCTCCAGACTATTAATCCAGGGACCGAGGTAATGATGCAGACCTGGACGTGAATCCCACCACAGCAGATAATGGAATTTGAATTCAATGAAGTATTTGGAATTAACAATCTACGGGAATATTCTCAATTATTTAAAAAAAGAACATGGCCCAGTTGTGTCTTTCGTGCAAGTAAATCTGCTATCTTCACCTGGTCTGGCCGACATCTGACACCAGACCCATGCAATGTGATTCACTCTCAACTGCCCTTTGAAATGGCCAAGGGAGCCATTCACTTCTGTCACTACAAGGTCTGAAAAAAATGAAACCAGAAAGGCATAAGCACTGTCAGCCTACTGTATGTGGACGGCAGTGGTTCACGAAGGCAGCTCACCAACACCTTCTCAAGGGCAACTGGGAAAGGGAAATATGTACTAGCTCACCAGTGACACCGATGAACCATTAATGAATAAAAGAAATCGACCACACTCAAGGAAGAGAAACAGAGCTGACACAACTCACTTTAAAGAGCGACGGAAACCGATCAGGGCATGATACCCAGGAATATAGGAAAAAGTGAAACATCAATGAGATTGATCTCACACTTTATTTCCACCACAGCGGATTATCAACAATTCATTTGTTTGATTTTTTTCTCTCTCTATTTCTCCATATATTCAACTCACTCCATCACCACACATTACACTATTTCTCAGCTACTTTCAGATCGACCCATGGTCAGTAGACTCAAAACTATGTTTTTTCTGTCAATAGATGCTGCCAAACCTGCCCCGTTTCCCAAGCACTCTGTTTCATTTGCCTTCAGATCTCAATTATACTTCTTTGTTTGATTTAACATTTAATATGTTATTTTACGTGATATCAGCATTGCAGACAAGGGCAGCATTGGATGACCACTAATTGCCCTTGACTGTGACCGTTCCACAAGGCAGTATCGTGCCAAGCATATTGTTATGGGTCGGACGTCACTCTCAATCCAAACCCGGCAACAATGTGACATTTTTTTTACCAGTAAAACAGATAGTTTATTCAACAAAATGCTGCTGGTTTTATGCTTACAGTTCGTGATTTTTTTTTTTAATGTCAGTTCTTATCACAGCTGGCAGCTGTGGTAGAATTTGAAACTGTGTCTTTAATGTAATGACCTGCGCCTCTGAAATTATGCGACCAGCGACTTTTCTACTCTGACACAGAGTCCCCATTGTGAAGTAACTTCAGAGACAAGAACAAGTTTGTGATTGAAATATGTGTAACTGGATCAGTGTCCAGAAAAGAACTGGAACTGTAAAGTCTGATATTTACCTTGGCATAGATAATGGTTAATTCACCAACAACTCTGACACAGAGGTGGAGCTGGGAGTGGGCAAGTTTGGTGATGGAGGGAATACTAAGACATAAACCAGTTCAATGCAAAAAGGCTCCTTGATCTCAGATATTTGTGAGGGAGGGTAAAGAAATGTCACATTGTTGCCAGGTTTGGATTGAGAGTGACTTCAGACCCATATTAATACGCTTGGCTCGATTCTGCCTTGTGGAATGGTCACAGTCAAGGGCAATTAGTGATGGTCATCCAATTCTGCCCTTGTCAGCGATGCTGAAATGCCGTAAAATAACATATTAAGGGTTAAATCAAAAAAATTAAATATAATTGAGATCTGAAGCAAACAGACACAGAGTTCTGGGGAAACGGAGCAGGTTTGGCAGCGTCTGTTGACAGTAAAACAGATTTTTGAGTCCACTGACCATGGGTCAGATCGGAAAGCAGCTGAGAAATAATGTAACGCGTGTTTAGATTACTCACAGTGTGGAAACAGGCCCTTTGGCCCAACAAGCCCTCACTGCCCCGCCGAAGCGCAAACCACCTATACCCCTATATGTATCCCTTATCTAACACTACGGGCAATTTAGCATGGCCAATTCACCTGACCTGCATCTTTGGACTGTGGGAGGAAACCAGAGCACCCGGAGGAAACCCACGCAGACACGGAGAGAAAGTGCAAACTCCACACAGTCGCCTGAGGCGGGAATTGAACCCGGGTCTCTGGCGCTGTGAGGCAGCAGTGCTAACCACTGTGCCACCATGTCGCCCCAACTCCCGTGTTGATGGAGTGAGTTGAATATATGGAGAAATAGAGAAAGGAAAGAAAAATCATACAAAGAAATTGTTGATAATGAATGGAATTCATAATGAAACTAAACACAATGGTTTCTGTCTTTACCAGATGTACCCAACAGAACAAAAAGAAGTTCAACATGGTTTATTTAATTAATAAATGGGCAGATATAGAGGGACTTACCAGGAATACCAACAATAGCGAGGACAGGATAATAACCTGCCTGAATAATCATGAGTATACAGTTTATCCGTCTTGGTAAATTTGACTTAGACCTGGGTAACCAGTAAAGAGCTTCGGATAAACCCTTGTGCATAATTGGAACATTCAGGTCTATTATTCTCAGATACTGATCCATTGTTGTAACATTCCAGTCCGTTGTTCTCATACTCTCATCCATTGTTGGAACATTCCAGTCCGTTGTTCTCAGACTTCGACCTCTCCTCGCCCTGTCTCTGGAGCTGCTGATCTCTATTACTGACGGAGTTGATGTATCTGCTGCTACAATGGGGTAACGCATTCAAAGACGCTCCTTACTAATAGGAGAGGGGAAATCCTCCAGTGACACAGTTAGGATCCATGGAGACTGACATCAATCACAGTCTCTGAACAAACATTTCCAGTTAACCTTTTTCACTACAGCACTTCCAGCTCACATTAACAGCTGGACTGGATTGGATGTCAACATCACAAACTATTCATTTCATCTCCTATCACCAATTACTCGAACGAAGTCAGTGGGGAGGAAGAGAGTTGGCTGTCATCTTTTCGCAGGCGACATGTTTGTGAAAGTTGTTCACGTGCAATGCTGTGACTGCTTGCCTCCCTATAAGTCACACAATCAAGTCGTTGTTACTGTCTGGTTCTCTCCTCCGCGGCAACAAATGCCAACCAAAAGATTGTCAATTAGCAGAGTTTCCCGGGCCTTACAGAATAAGCTCGGATTTGTCTGTGCGTTCCTCTCACTGCTCTCAGAAGGCCACGTTGTAATGTCAACACACAGTACGGTGCAGGATACATATTTTGTAAGATTGACAATCATCTTATTGATGTTTTATTCGCTTTAAAGCAGTAACATTTATATTTTTGACTTCAGTCAAAAGCCTAACATGGCACGTACAAAGACTTTGTTCATTAAAACCCTTGGATTAATGAGTCAGGGACAGAGTGGACAGAATATTTACTAGGAGGTAGAAAGGAATGCGGACAGTGATTGTGGAGATTTGAGGGCTGCACAACGTCATTCCCCCAGTCATCATCTCTCTTTCTGACGGACAGAACGAAATGCAATGCAGAGCAAAGGAACTGATTACATGTGAGAGATTGAATGTTCCTTGACAATGTGAGCCAATCAGGATAATTTTAAAAGGAGAGAATAGTATGTTCTGTATAAACTTTAATCACTGGATATGCAGTTCGTTAGGATTATGTAGATATATTCGGAATTCCAAAAGAAAACAGAGACACAGATAACACAATGTGCAGGACCATGGGAGAATACAGAACAACAGTCGAGAAATAGCTGGTGCAGAGATTATGTCCTCAGTAACCGCCACTTTTGTTGTAATTTTCAATAGAACCCTAAAGTGTAACATTGAGCTATTATCGAGCCGACACTGACGCTCTGAAGACCACTACACACATACCCGATTCTTACCCTATCCATATATCTCCCATAGCTAACACAAGTAACTGCAGATGAGCAATTTAGCATGGTGAATTCACTTAATCTTTAGATGTTTTGACTATGGGAGGAATTGGGAGCAGCACAAAAACAAAACACTTGCAGACACGGAAAGGATGTGAATGCTCAATGCCGAGACTGCCCTAAGGGTGGAATGGAACCTAGTTCCATAGTGCCATGAGACAGCAGTGCTAAGCATTGAGCCACCGTGCAGTTCCCAAACTATGTCACTGTGATAACGAACACTGGGTAACATGGAAATCTGAAATACAAACAGAAAATAGTGGTTAAATACAGCACCTGAGTCAAGATCGAGAGAGAGAAACAGAATTAACATATTGTGAGTGATGAGGCCCTGTTCTGAAAAACTCATGTTGGTCTCAAAACGTAAATTCTGTTTCTCGCTGCTCAGATGCTGACAGACTTGCTGAAGTTTTCCTACACTTTCAACTTTCTTTGTATTTTGTACTAGATACATATCTGATCAGAAAGGTGACAGTGATACTTCCATTTTAGTTTACGCTAAAGAATTTAGTTATGGTCATTAAATGTAAAATAAAGAAAAACATGTGTTTGACAAGTTCCTCAATATCGATAACGTGATGGACTGTCATAACTCGCCATGAAAATGTTGAAATCAGTGGCCATGACGTTTCATGATCAACTGTCTGAAAGTAAATGATTGAAGTAAAAACACCGATCATTACCTCATTGTCATATCAATTTCCTGACGTCACTGGGGTCGCACTCATCGAGGAAGGGTTTACCTTTCTAAAACTTTCGATGAAACTGTAGAAACATAAAATATCTTGGCGTTTTTATACAGCATATATTCATTCATGTGTTTTTGAATGCACGAGCATAGGCAAAGATTAGTTGTCAAACCCAATCGTTCTGGAGAAGATGACAAAGAGCCGTCAGAATGAACCTCTGATGTTCATGTAATGCACATAAGCATCGAGCTGTTTGTCGGCATATTTCAAGACTTTTTAACAACTGATAGTGAAGGAACAGCAAATTAGTCCCTCGTCAGAAAGACATGTAACTTGGAAGATAACTTGCAGAGATTGCTTTTTCCACTATTCCCATTACCAGTGCAAAGTATACTCTAATTCCGATTGGTCACAGATTTGGTCAAGGTTCTTGATGCCAACTTCCATCGATTCCTGCTTTGATGGAAAGGGAATTTACTCTTATGTCAGCTCAAATGACATTGGAAGATCCGTTGAAAGAATAAAGAGCAAAAGACAAGAAGACTGTTTCATTTAATAATGTTTTCAAAATTTACAGAAGAGAAAAATTGCTGATTGGACTTCCGATTCTGTCTGAATATATTTGTTCTATTGGTAGTAAGGGTCTTTGCTTAAGCGGTGCGACAGAGGGACGGGAAGAAGCTCCACTTTGTACGAATATTAACCAAAACCATTTTGTGCACGGTGCATCAGAGAGTTGCAAACATACTATTGTCTGCAGCTATTAATAATAGATCATTCCAAACTCATCATTCACTGATGACCTGCAGTTGCACAAAAATCAACAACGTTCATTCTCTAGTGTGAGTGCAAAAAGCGAAAGGGGTGGTCAGGGAAAGTGGGAATTAAAGGGGAAGTAGTGTAACAGGCAGTGAGAGAAGTGTGAAAGGAGATGGTCAGTGGAATGTAGCAGCAGAATGTGCAAAGTAAGGGAGGTAGGAGTTGGAGTTTAAAGAAAGAGTAGGAAGCGGAGGAGGTAGTGTGGCAGAAGATGCATCAGTGGTAGAGAAAAGTTTGTAGATGGAAAAGTGAAATTGTTGAGCAATCAAATATTCAGGAAAGCTGGGATCTGGTTTCTTTTGAAACTTAAGAAAAAATGTTCCTACTTTTTAAGTTAACACTTGATTCTTGTTAATGTTGTACATTCACTCTGCATTTCTATATCTCCATCAAGTGCAGACAACATTTTCTGTTCTCCCAAAGCATAATTTCATCATGATGTCACTTTTTAAGATAAGATTCAGAACGTTGGGTGTCTGTTGTATTAATTTGCTTCCAATCAACCCAGAGATGAGAACAAGAGAATTAATCTCCTATAGAGTATTTACACTACAGATTTTAATTCAAACATTGTTCTCATCTGTCCAGCTCTTTCAAACAATCTTAATAAATGAGCCAGATTCTTTCAACTCTGACTATTGCCGCGAATGCTATAAAGTTTAAGCTGCAGGCCCACATACAACGTAAATATTACAATACACAGTGACAAAAGCTAGTCCAAAATAAATTATGTAACCGCTTTCCTGAAAATTACATACAGAGGGGCAGAGTATAAAAATAGTATTCAGCGAGATGTGCAAAATGTTATTTGTAGCTCTTTCATAAAAGGCCTCAACTGCATCACGTTGTAAATTCACCAAAGTATGAAAATAAAGAAGAGACGGGAATTTTCAGTTCTTCCTCTGCAACAACATCGATAGAACAGGAAGAAAATAAAGTTTTGTTTCTGATATTCATAAATGTTGATGATAAGAATGTAGCGATAGGAGGGTTTTGGAGAATGATAAACTGATAAACAATGTTGTGGATAACACAATGATTAGCCGGGTGGTTCAGGGTGGGGACCATGTTAGGTTATAGGAGAATACAAATGGATTGTCAGATGGCCAGATGAATGACAGATAAAATGTATTACTTTCATATATATAAGTATTACATTTTATCTGTCATTCATCTGGCCATCTGACAATGCATTTGTATTCTCCTGTAACCTAACATGGTCCCCACTCTGAACCACCCGGATAATCATTGTGTTATCCACAACATTGTGGATATATATGAGATAGGAGATGCTGCACTTTCGAAGATGTAACAAGACAAGGAAGTACTCAAACTATGAAGAGAGGCTAGATTTGATTTTCGAGCAGAGAAGGTAGAATGGTGAACCTGACAGAGGTGTTTAAGACCATGAGATGTACGGACAGAGTGAACAGAGAGCAGCTGTGCCTCTGAGTAAATGAGTTAAAAACAAGAGGACATACGAATACATTGAAAGACAAAATAATGTAATTTCTTTTGGGAATCTATTTGAAAACAGGGTTCAGAAAGTGAAATAGTTGGGTCCTTGACAGATAACGTTGTCGCAACTTTAAACACAGGTTAAATTCTGGAGGACGGGAGCCTTACTAATGTTGTTGCCCTGTTCCAGAATGGTTCTTGCGATATTCCAGGTGACTACAGATCAGTGTGCCTTACGTCAGTAGTGGGAAAGTTGGTAAAGAAGGCACTGAGAGATGGGAACTATTTTTATTTTGTACAGAATGGGCTAATCAGTGACAGGCAACATGGTTTTGTGCGGGATGATCTTGCTTTTCCAAATTATTAGAATTCTTTGAGGAAGTGACCAAGTTGATAGATGAAGGATGGGTTGTCGATGTCATACATTTGGATTTTAGTCAGGAGTTTGATAAGTTTCCCCATGGTAACTCATGGAAAAAGTGAAGTCACATGTTGTACAGCGTCTTCTAGCTCGGTAGGTAAAGGACTGGTTGAGCAATAGGAGACAGAAACTAATAGTTGAAGGGAGTTTCTTGAAATGGAGAACGGTGGCCAGTAGTGTTCCACAGATATCAGTACTGGGGTCTCTGTTTTTTGTGATATGCATAAATGATCTAGAAGAGGGCATTGGTTTGTCTGATCAGTAAGTTTTCAGATGGCTCGAAGATGGTTGCAGCAGCAGAAAGCATAGCAGACTGTATACGAATACAGGAGAATATAGATATATTGGAGAGTTGGGCGGAAAAGTAGCAGATGGAGTTCAATCTGGGCAAATGTGAGGTGATGCAATTTGAAAGGTCTTAGCGAACAGTACAGTCAATGGAAGAGACTTGAGAAAAGTTGATGTGCAGAGAGATGTGGGACTTTTGTTCCTTTGTATTGTGAAGGTTGCTACACAGGTGGATAGAGTGGTCAAGAAGGCATATGATATGCTTGCCTTCTTTGGACGGAGTATTGTGTATAAGAGCTGGCAGGACATGTTACAATTGCATAAGAAATTAGTTCGGCCGCATTTAGAATATGGTGTACAAGCTGTTTGCTACATTACCAAGAGCATGTGGACGTTTTGGAGAGGGTGAAAAGAAGGTTTACGAGGATGTTGTCTTGCATATAATGTGCTGGCTATGAATAGATGTTAAGTAGGTTAGGATTGTTTTCATTCGAAAAAGGTGATGGGGGCTTGACTGAGGTCTACAAAATCATGAAGGGCAGAGACAGGGTAGGTAGAGATAAGCTTTTTCCAGGGTGAGGGATTCAATAACGAGAGGTCACCTGTTCAAAGGAAGAGCAGAAAGGTTTGAGGGGAACATACGCGGAAAATACTTTACATAGAGCGCAGTAGGTGCCTGTAACGCGTTGCCAACACAAGTAGTAGATGCTGGCACGATAGATTCATTTAAGGTGCGTCTAGACAAATGCATGAGCAGATGGGGAGAAGACATATAGAAATCCTGAGGAATTGTGTGATAGATTTAGCGGGTGCATTTCGATCGGCACAAGTTCTAATAGCATTTGAACAGTGTAGACATGTTTATTGATCTGATGAGCTTGTTGCTGTCTTTGAAGCTGTGTGATCTATTTGCAGAAACAAATATCTGCATACGTGCTCAAGTTACGGATAACACAAGATAACAGAAAAATAAGACAACAGTTGGATGAGCACAATTTGCCAGTTTGCAAAGTAACTATGGATCTTGAGGTAACAAGGATTAATGCATTTCCGTGTTTCCTGGCTGGCATAAACATGTTTGGCTGAAGGGTCTGTTTACATGGCATATGACTCTATCAATTTTATTATTGAATACAGAAAATGTAGTCTTATTATTTGTAGTCTCATAGCTTGTGTGCATCAGGTGGTGAGGAGCACAATCTCCAAAGTCACATTGCATCCTGATTTGAAACCATAGCATTGTCCCTTCACTGTCACCTATTCAGAATCTTGCAACTCTCCTTGAAACAGAAATATAAGTATCCTTCCGCAAGAGGACTACTGGGCTCGCCACCATATTCTGAACGAAAATTGGACATGTTTGAGTCCTCTCAAACGGTTTCATGTGTTTATATTCTTCCATAATACAGATATAATGATTGGTCAAAGAAATAGATTGTGGTCACATTCCAATGGAAATGACAATGTAAGAGCTTTTGTACATGTCTGATCTGTAAATTTCTGAGAATGCTAAAGTATTTTGTAATCTCATCACTCAGTTACCATTACTCAAAGTGCGGTCAGGTGGTGTCGAAACTCTGTGCGTGCAATTGAGGAGCCACAAAGATTAAAATAGGTTAAAAAGGCAGAAAGCAGAGAGTGAGGAACAAAAGGCCATTCTCAGGATAGTGATAAGTGGTTTTCCAAATGGTTCAGCGTTGGGACAACAACGTTTTAATGATTTACAAGAAAGAACTGAAGGCATCTGGTTAATCTTTCATATGATACAAAGATAGGTAGAGAGAGACAGGTGAAGGCGGAGCTGCAAAAGGATAGGTTAGGAGTGTGAACGAAAAAGTGGAAGATGAAGCACAACGTGGGAAAGTACGAGCTCATGTATTTTTGTAGAAGAATGCAGACGTGTGCTATTTTATAAATGGCGAGAAAATTCAGAAGTTGACGTGTAATGAGATGTAAAAGTTCACGTCCTGTATTGTCTCAAGGTAAACTTGGGGGTGAATCAATAGTTAGGAAAATGTTGTATCTGCAACATAGTGTGTTTAAAATTTTATATTCAGCAAAAGATCTATGAGTTGACGCTTATAACGACTAATACATATTTATTGAACACAGTTAATATTCGAACATTAAGTTTTACTATAAAAGCAGGATAAATTACATGATGTCTTATCTTACTTCGCATGATTGTGTACAACCCAACTATAATATCGACAGGTTCTTCTTCTTCAGCGGGTTTTGCGATGATTCTAATCCTTCCAAGTCTTCATGCCCTTTTGTGTGGGGAATGGAGGATCTACCAATCGATTGATCAGGGTTGATTACCCTGTTCAATCAGACCCAACCAGGGGTTGGGTCATTGATGGCCCAAGGGCGACATTCCATTATCCTGATCAAGTCCAACTTCAGAAGTGTATTGCAAGTTCCGTAGTTGTCAGATTTGTTTGCAAACTATCTGTGGGCAGCTGCAGCCTGTCTGAATTCTCCAGCTTATGGATTAGTGCAGAGACTTTGCTCAAGGCTGGGTTCCATTTCCCAGCATGCTTTAATCATTGTTCATCTTGTGTAACTTCATGGTAAGTTTAGTATTGTCCATGCTAAGTTCATTATTTCAGGCCGTCCACCTGGTCACAAAGACAAATACAATGATGGCATTTATTTTGAGAGGACTTTAATATACAAGTAGGTACTTCTGAGTTTCTTTAAAGCTCTGGTCAGGCCACATTTGGTGTATTGAGCGCAATATTGTGCCCCATATGTCAGGACGAATGTACCGCCCCGGAGTGTGTTCAGAGCACTGAAAAGCTTAACGTATGAGGTCTCTGGTTTTATACTCGCTAGAGTTTAGAAGGATGTGAGGGGAGATCTTATTGAAATTTACGTAATACTGAATGCCTGGCCAGAGTAGATGTTGAGAAGATGCTTCCATTGTTAGGAGAGAAACGACTCAAGATTAACCTTAAAATTAGGGAAGACCTGTTCGATTGGAGGTAAGGAAAAGCTTTTTCAGCCCGAGCGTCGCGATTCTCTGTTAGACTGGCAGCTTTCTTCCCAGAACAACGTAAGCGAACCAGGTGATATTTCTCCTGGTTTACCATCAGTCTATAATTCATGTTTTACACTAGTCTATAATTCCAGATTTAAGATCAAGCTTCATCATTTACATATGACAAGATTCTAACCCAGTTCGAATTGTCTGGGTCTCACAATTAACAGCTCAGCGACACACATTGAGCCACTGCCTTACCCAATCCTGCAGAGAGGGAGTAAAGTATGCAGTATGACTTGCCCTAGTTTTGTCGTCATGTTGTCACTGACTTCGTTGTTAAAACATGTTTTTTTTTTCTCTGTTAGGCAATTACACTTCCTCTCACGAATATACTTTAATTGTGAGGTAATTAGAATTTCCGAAGTATTTACCCTTTTTTTTCATCTATACTGCCCTTGAATATTCGTTATATCGCCCAGTCCACCCAAGGCAACTCTTTCCTTCGGCCAGTATAATTGCCATTGCTCAACACTGAGACTCTCATATGTGACTCCCTATTCACTATTTCAATCTGAGTTTGAAAGTCTAGCATATTGTGGTCATTTTTCTAATGCAATCGTCAACTACAAGATCATCAATCTATCCTGCCTTATTACATAATATCAAATCGAAATTCTCTGATTGGTTCTCGGACAAATTGCACTCAGAAGCAAGCCTCATAAGCTCTTTGATACATTTTTCGAGGATACCTTTGCCAAGTTAATTAGTTGAGTCAATATGCATGTTCAAACCACTCATAATTACCGCGGTGCACTTGCCACAAGCCCTGAGTATTTCCGATGTCAGAACTACTTTGGATTTCTTCTCTTGTTTTGTTTTTCCCAATGCAGATTTTAATTTTACCCCTTTAAGCCAATGTAATTTCTTAATACAGACTTCATATCATCCTTAACCAATGTATCAATTCCACCTCCTGCGCCTTCTTGTCTATCCTTTCAGAATACCGAGTACACATGAATATTTACGTCCTTGTCCTGACCTCCCTGAAACCATATTTCAGTATTTCCCAACAGGTCATACGAGTTTGTGCTGAGAACTCATTCATTGTATTCCAAATATTGCATGCATTTAGGACCAAGGTTTTTAAATCAGTTTTATTAACTTGTCTTTTTTATTTTAATATTTTCTTGTGCACTATACGCTCCACACTCTCCATGCTTATCTGTTAATTAATCATAAAACTGTGCATCAGCTCTATCATTTATTCCAACCTCTAATGCATATTTTGAACTGATACGATTCATTCCCTCAGCATGGCCATTGGATTGGACGTGCCTGACGTCCTATTCACCTCTACCTTCTGCTCAGTTTCTGACCTGCTGCTTTGGTTCCCACCCTCCTGGTTTATTATCTTAATCCACCTGACTTGCACAAGCAAACATCCCCACAAGGATGTTGGTGCTCCTCCAGTTAAGATGCATTTTTTTTAAAGATTCTACCAGTTCTGGAAGAGATCCCATCGACTCAAAAATCTGAAACGCTCAGCCCTGAACTAGCAGTTTAGCCACATGTTAATGTCTACTATCATCCCAAGCCTTACGTCTTTTCGACGTGGCAATGGTAGTAATCAAAAGATTACAGAAGTTTGTTTTCTTTCATACACATACACACACAGACAGACACCATATTACTTTGTAAAAAAACATTACGAATAGTCATTTAAATAATCAGAATGATCACTGGAAAAAAGGATTTAGTTAAATGTACGATGAGAGAAATTAGAAATTCCTCCTTTTTGAGCAGAACAAAGGTGTAAACTTATGGCAATGTTCAAAATTATGAATACAAAAGACAGGATAAAATACGAATACTCTGTTTCTGTTAGTTGGCTTTACACCATTTGGGTGTCCCAGTTGCAAGATTGTCAGAAATAGAGGGACGATTGAGGTTACGAAAAACATCTTTACTGAGGGAGGTATGACGATTTGGAATGGACTGCCTTGGAGAGTTGTGAATGAGATTCAACAGACATCCGGATAAATATTTGGAAGTTAAGAATTTAATGGGCTACAGAGGTAGTGGTGGCAAATAAGAGGAGCTTAGAAGACATTTCGGGAAGCGATACGTTCACAATGGCCCAGTAGTCTCCTTCTGTATTTTGAAGTGCTGTACTCTGTCATGTGTAGATGCTAATAGAAGACAGTATTCTACTTTTCCATGTGCGAAGTGCTGGCAAAGACTGACCATATTTGGGTACTTTATAACCATTTAAAATCCAAAAACAGCAAGGTCATCTTCATGATGAATTCTAATTAGTACTCAGATCATGAATATTTTAAATGCTGTATCCCAAAGACGAAAACAAGTATTTCATTTATTTGACACAAAAACGTTTGAAAAGGTTTGACGCTTCAATCACACGAGGAATTGTTTATCGGCTTTTTTTTTAACTAGACACATTTCACATAAAATATTATTCATTCTAAAAATAACAAGCTTTCAATTTTTTCCAAAAATTTAATAACATTATTCATTATTTAGGTTAATATTCACACAGCCTGTCAAATTATTGTCAGTTCTATATTGTTGGCAAATAGTGAATGCTCACACATTTCAATGAGGAATTTAACTGAATAATTATTTTAAATGTATAAGAACGATAATTCTATTTTAATTTCCAACCATTTGCTCACTCTGAAAATGTAATCATTAAGAGGTCAAATACTTTCCAAATGGTAGAGAGCGACAATAAATTTATTTGAAAAATGTCATTGAATACGGAATTGTGATCACCAGATTAGTCAGACATGTTCTTTAAAAATCTTTATTATTTACTTTTTTATCATATAATGCTGATAGCTGTTTATATGTTAGTTCCATAAATATAGAATTAACTTAATTGTTTTCACAGATGATGGAATTATTGTTCAGTTGAATAATCATTGTCCATACCTTATTATTACCCAAGTCACAAAACATAGCAAACACCTGATTATTGTTCAGGTCAGTAAATTCGTCACTTTGAAATCATGACTAACATTAAAAATGAATACCAAAAGGCCTGAATTCTTGTAGAGTGCTACTGGACATCACAGCTGCTGTGACACTAAGTGACACACATGCCGGCTCCCAAATCTGTGCAGAGATTTTCCAACTTGGGTCAGGGCAGTCATTCAAACATTCCTTCACAGCAAATCATTATGTATTCGCCTTGGGTAGGGGAACCCTAGCTATCAGTACTCTCGGTATGGGTACTATCATCGGTCTCAGCGTAGGGACTGTCACCAGTCTCAGTGTCAGTATTATATCACCGGTCACAATGTTGTCTAAGTTAAATAGTAATGACAGACCAGCAACTATGTCTTCAGTCAGAACGTCACCCAGGGAGCAAATGTTTGGACATGGAGGGCCGCAATCTCACACCTCACAACTTATTTACAATGACATATGACTTGCTTCCCAGACTCCATCCATCTGCACCACGGACCAGACACTAGGTGATGTTAACAATTTGACAGTCTTTTGCAGAATCGTGTCTCAGAGTGAACCCTCAAAAACCATATCCATTAAATGACATCTTTACAATCATCAGTACCAAAATAAACTTGTGCATCTGTGTTCATGGCCAGATAATAAAACATAGGTCATCCAACAGACAGTATCTAAACAAATCAACAGCAAACAACAAGCAAAGAGTTACTTTCATAACTGAAGTTGTTGGATTTTTTCTGGTGTCGGACACGACATACATCATTTACTGGCACTCAGTTGAATATAACAATGTGCAGCATGGCTGGAAGTCTTGGCCTCATGACCTTCCCCACACTCCTCACTCCCTCACACATTCACCAATCCGTAAAACAAGTCGTGCTTCATTGCAACTTCTCCGTCTCCATAATGTCCTGTTCAAGTCACTCACTGACATTTTAGCACGATGTGCAGCGGCGTCTTCCTGAGCGAGCACGGTTCCCAATATCCTGGGGATCGTGGAATGGATACAATGGGAAGGCTCTAATGTATTTCTGATGAAGAGTTTATGCCCAAAATGTTGGCTCCCCTGCTCCTTGGATGCTAGCAGACCTGCTGTGCTTTTCCAGCACAACACGTTTTGTTTCGAACACTCCAGCATCTGCAGTCTTCACTTTCGCCATTTCTGCAGGCTGTCCCTTCTGCACACTGAGCTGGGAATTAATCACCAGAAACTCATGGTATGTGGAGGTGACTGCTCACTTCCGGAAAATTGCATTTGATGAATACGTGTTTTTTGAAAAAGTAATTGCAATTCAACAAGTATTCATTCAGTCTCAGACTTACAGTTTTGGTTCATGGATTGGGCAGCCTGATACCCAACAGTGAATAACTGAAGAACTCGGAGATGCAGAGTGTTCCGGATGTCACATTCCAGGCTGAATGGTCTTTAATTTAATGCTGAGAGGATTCTCAGAGAGACAGATGTGAAAAGGGAATGAGTTGTGATGTGGAGGTGTGACATTTTTGCCATCACAGAAATGTGGCTGAGAGAGGGCAGGAATGGAAACTCAGTATTCTATGGTACAGGAACTAAAAGCACGACACAAGAGTTGGGGAAAGTGGAGATGGTGTTGTTTTAACAATTACGGAGTGAGTTACTGCAGTAAAGAGGGATGATATCTGGGAAGAATCTTCAATAATGCTTTGTGGGTCGAGTTCAGGATTAAAATGATGACAACCACACGGCTGGGGATATAGTATAGATCACCAGATGAATGAAACTACAGGAGCAGATATATAAGCAATTCACTGAGGTGTGTAAAAACAGTAATAGGATCATTATATTCAAATATTTCAGTTCCCAACGTTTATTGGGGCGGTGATAACATTCTAAGAGGAGCCAGATGGTTTGAAATTTATTCCAGGGAGCTTATTATACTAAAATGTAGAAGCCACAACAAGGGAAAATGGTATACTGTGGTCCATTGTGGGGAATGAAGCCAGTCAGGTATTCTGGGCAGGATTCCCAGAGCACTATAGGACCAGTAGACGTTTCTCATACATTTTAAGTTTGTTCAGTAAAAGGCAAAGAAAGGTCTGAGAAACAAAACGTTTTTGGATTGGGGAGGCAAATTTTATTTTAAAAAGATAGGATCTGTCGAAAGTGCAGTTAGTTCTGTTTAACATTGCAAGCACAACAGCGTGAGGTGGGATCAAATGATTAAAATGGAAATGATGTCAGTGTCGGTCAAATATGTTACATGGAAGCTGAAATTTGGCAAAACAAGCACAAAGAACCTTGGATGTCGAAACATTTTGAGAACAGAATAGAAACATAGATAAATATAAACTTCAGGCAGGTGCAAAGTGAGCAGATCAGTGGAGGTACAAGAAATTGTAGAGAGAGTGTGGTGCTAAACTTAAGAAACTAAACTTTGGAGAAGCAGTTACTGGATTCACGGAGAATGACGGTGTTAACATTGAACTGATTGATACAGACGCTGAGGAAGCATTGCAAGTTTTTTTGGAATAAAGAGTGGGGAAATCCCCTGAGCTCGATGAGCTGCATCTTCGGCTGTTTGGGAGATGATGGAGGAGATTACAGGCTGTTGAACTTCTTTACTTTTTGTTTTGCCTCTGACCACTGGGGAGGTGTGATAGGACAGGATAACATCTATTGTAGGTTCAATTCTCAAATAGATGCGAGAAATAAGCCGTGTGAATAAAGACTATAAAATCTGACATTAGTGGGAGGGAGATAATTCTTAAAGTGGAATCCCAAAGAAAAGAAAGATTACCCAGATGGGAATTAGACAACCTTCTCTCACGAAATGAATCGCAGAAAAATAGAGGACCTATAAAGTGACAAGAGCACTGGAAAATCAGATGATTGGGAAGACTACATAAAACAAACAGAGGATAAGAAACAGAGAAATAAGGAATTAGAGAATCAAACATGAAGGAAAATTAGCCACTAATATTAGAATTTATAGTGAAAGTTTATTTCTATTCATAAGAAACAAACGAGAGGCAAAAGATGACATTGGCCGTTCCAAATTGATGCAGAAAAGCTTGTGATGCGAGACAGGGAAATAGCTGAAGAACTTAATAAATACTTTGTGTCAGTCTTCGCAGTGGAAGACATGAATAATATCCCAACAATTAAGGAGAGTCAAGGGGCAGAATTGAGTATGGTGGCCATCACAAAGGCCACTTGATAAGGTAAAAGGTATAAAAACTGATAAATCTCCTAGCCTGGATAGGCTGCATCCTGGAGTTATGAGAGAGGTGGCTGCAGAAATAGCGGAGGCATTGGTTGTGAATCACTGCAGTCAGGGAAAGTTGCAGGTGACTGGAAAATCGCTGTATTAACCCTCTTGATCAAGAAAGGATCAAGACAAAAGATGGAAAATTATAGGCAAACGTGAGATGCTGGAGATTAGAGTTTATATTAAAGTGGTGCTGGAAAGCACAGCAATTCAGCCAGCATCCGAGGAGCAGGAAAATCAATGTTTCGGGCAAAAGCCTAACCTTGATTGTAGGTAAAAGTCTAGAATCCATCGTTAAGGATGAGATTTCTAATTTTTTGGAAGTGCAGGGTCGAATTAGAACAAGTCAGCACGGATTTAGTGACGGGAGGTCGCGCATGACAAACCTGTTAGAATTGTGTAAGGTAACAAGTAGGTTAGACCAGGGAAACCCAGTGGATGTTATCTACCTAGTGTTCCAAAAGTCCGTTGATAAGATGCCTCACGGGAGGCTGCTGAATAAGGTGAGGGCCCATGGTTTTTGACGTGAGCTACTGGCATGGATTGAGGATTGGCTGTCTGACAGAAGGCAGAGAGTTGGCATAAAAAGGTTTTTTTTTTAAAACAAATAGCAGCTAGTGACAAGTAGTGTCCCGCAGGGTTCTGTTTTGGGGCCCCAGCTGTTCTCTTTATATATACATGATCTGATTGAAGAGACTGGGGCATTCTGGTGAAGTTCGGCAATGATACGAAGTTAGGTGGACAGGTAGGTAGTTCTGAGGAGGTGGGGAGGCTACAAAAAGATTTAGACAGTTCAGGAGAATGGTCTGAGAAATGGCTGATGAAGTTCAATGTGAGCAAATGCAGGCTTTTGCACGGAGGAAAAATAAAACAACACAGACATGGACTATTTTTTCAACGTGGAAAAAATTCATAAAGCCAAAGTACAAAGGGAGTTCTAGTACATGGTTCTCTGAAGGTGGACTTGCACGTTGAGTCCGTGGTTAAGAAAGCAAGTCTATTTTTCTCATTTATTTGAAGAGGGTTGAAATGTAAAAGTAGTGATGTACTATTGAAACGTTATAAAGCTCTGGTTAGGCCCCATTTAGAATATTGTGTCCACGTTTGGGTCCCACACCTAAGGAAGCCATACTAGCAATAGAGTGTGTCCATCAGAGCTTTACATGAATGATCCCTGGAATGGTAGGTCTAATATACGATGAATGGCTGAGGATCCTGGGATTGTAATCGTTCGAGTTCAGAAGGTTCAGGGGAGATCTAATAGAAACTTACAAGATAATGCATGGCTTAGAAAGGGTGGACACTGGGAAATTGTTTCCGTCAGGTGGGGATACTAGGACTCGTGGTCACAGCCTCAGAATTAGAGGTGGTCAATTTAAATGGGGAGGCATTTCTTCAGCCACAGAGTAGTGGGCCTGTAAAATTCACTGCCACGGAGCGCAGTGTAGGCCGTTACGTTAGATGTCTTCAAGGCAGAGACTAATAAATTCTTCATCTTCCAAGGAATTAAGGAATACATGGACAGTGCGGATAAGTGGCGTTGAAATGCCCATCAGCCATGGTTGACTGGTGGAGTGGACTTGATAGGTCGAATGGCCTTGCTTCCACTCCTATTTCTTGTGGTCTTACAGGATCATTAAATATCTTCACGGCTGACGAAGACAGGTTTTTTTAACAAGTGACACAGAAAGAAAACGCAGGAAACTCGATTGGAGGATTATTATAATAAAAGTAATCTTATTGAAAGGAAAATTAGACTTAGTGCGGGATTGGAATACTGTTGGTCCTCTGTCTTATAATATTCCTTTTCAAATAGACTTGTATTCACTGGAACATCAACCTCTCTCCCTCTGGAGTGAGGCAGAGTTTGGAATGCAATCAACGGATTCAAGGAATTCAAAAATGCAATACTAATAAACAGATAGGACCAGCAGAGGACTGCGACGACGGGGATTGGTAAGGAACATCAGACAGACACACTCCAAGGCCAAGCAGTGACCTGCAGTGGGCAGAAGGATATCTTCGGGCCTGTTGTTGAGGAGTGTAGTATCTCCCTCCTTCCCTAAACAAAAGTAAACGTGGACGGGCGGGCGGATGGATCAGTGGAGTTGTGGAGGTGTGGAGGGATGGAGTGGTATGTTTTTCGTACATTTATTGGTAGCAGAGTCAAGAGTAAGGCTTTGGTTTGAGAGACTTCGGATAGCAGCAACTCAGCCAAAAGTACAGGTTAGCAAAGGTAATATCCTTTTAATTTCAGTCTTACAGGAATTGAGAAAGCAGTTAGGCCAGTTGGATGTTCCTCCTGCTGGATGTACCAGTTCAGGGGGACTTCCACTTTCCCTGATGACTACACGTGTTTCAAGTTCACCCATTTGCAGCTCCAGGGAAGCCATGTTGGGGAGCTGCTCAGGATCATTCGAGACGCTAAACACTTCATAGATAAGAGATTTAGTGCCGTGATAACACCCACGTCCTTCCATTAGTAACGACTGTAGTATCCCAGTCCCATACCAATCCATGCCCTGCGTTCAACAGTCTTTCCTGTCAGCCGTCTCGCATTGAAATAGTTGCAATTTAATCCAACAGGTAGTCCTTGCTACTTGACATGTTCCAGTCAGAGAGCAGCTGGGTCACCACCACGAAAGGCAAAGGGCGAAGGCAGAGAGTGCAGAAATGCCCGATGGGCATTCCCCTCGCAAATAATTAAACTTGTTCTGGATATGATAAGGCGGATGACCGTTCAGGAGAAAGCAGCAGTAGCCAGGTCGGTTTGCACTATATCTGGCTCCGGGGCATGGCAGCAAAGTATAAAGGCAAGGGGGTGCTTAGCGATAGGCGACTCAATGGTTAGTTTGGACAGGCAGGAAATTTTATGGTTGTACATGTGAATCGAGGATGGTGTATTGCCTCCCAGGTGTCATGGTCCACGATGTCTCCGAGTAGCTGCAGAACATTCTCTGTCGGGGTGGAGAGGGATACGGGGTGAGATGGGCGTGAGCAGCCAGATTTAATTATGCACATTGATACATATGAAATTGATTGAAATATCGATGAGGTCTTGTGGAGTTATTATAGAGAGCTAGGAAATTTGTTAAAAACCAGGACGACGATGTTGATAGTACCAGATTATTTCCAGTGTCACGTGCTAGTGAGGGTATGAACAGTAGGATATGACAAATGAATAGGTAGCTGAAGCATTGTTGCAGGGGCAGGGATTCAGATTTTTCGATCATTGGAATGTATTTCTGGGGCAGAGATGACCAGTTCAAGATGGACTGGTTGCACCTGAACTGGAGGGGGACCAATATCATCGCACCCAGGTTTGGTAGTGCTGCAAGGGAAGGTTTAAAAGAGACTGGCAGGGAAAGGGGGGCCCTTAACAGCTGGGAGTCAAATGTGAGGCAGGAAGAAGATACAGTAATGAAAATCAGTCATTTGGCCATTACAGAAACATGGCTAAGGACGGGACAGGACTGACAACTTAATGTATAAGGGTACAGGTGATTTAGGTTGGGCACAGGTGTTGGAAGGAGGGGAGGGGGAGTTGCATTTTTGGTTAAGGTGAGTATCACAGCAATGACCATAGATAAAATAACTGATGGACCATCCAGTGAGGCTTTGTGTGTGGAGCTAAGGAATAAGGAGTGGATGGCGACGTTATTCGGGTTATACTGTAGGTCCCCAAATAGTCAACGGGAATTACAGGAATTAATATGCAGGGAAAGAGGGGAAACTTTCAGTGACAATAAGGTGTCATAGTACGGTTTTATAATTCTCCTAACAGAGCATTAAGCAGTTAGATATGCTAGTTAATTATTCTCTGTTAGACTTCAAAATAAACATTGTTAGATTTTACTTGAAATAGTGACATTTGGGACAGTTTTTGGCCTCTAGGATTTTCACAGATTATGACGCTGATTCAATCTTTTTTGTGTTTCCAGTTTAAATTAACGGGGAAAGGGGCCGAAGAGGTCGTGCTTAACGCCGTGTCTTATTTTCGGGCTCGTCGATGGGATTTGACAGTATGGGGTCTTTCATCCGAGATTTCAACAGTTTTAAACTTATTTGAAGAGAGTCGGGGGAAAGAAAAAGTACCAGCCGGTTTGAACGCTTGCACGTTTGTATCCTGGATCTTTAAATAAAACGTAGGTGAGACAATGTGCATAATTCCCATGACTTGTTTTTGCTTAAGTTTCTCTTGAGAGAAATTGCTCTTAAAATTGAGAAAGAGGTTTTGGGATTTGAGATGATTCTCAAATTAGCCCAGAAAGTACAGAAAGAAAGAAAAAGGAACTAACTTTTAGAATTAACAACGAGGTTATATTTGGGTTCAACCAGGTACGACGTAATTTTGAAATTGTAAGGGAGTTACTCACACACAATGATAGACGTCAAAACGTGTGGCGCTGAAAAAGCACAGCAGGTCAGGTAGCATCCAAAGATCAGGTGAATCGATGTTTCGAACATTCCTGATAAAGGGCTGATACCCAAAATGTCTATTCTCCTACTCCTCGGATGCTAAATGACCGGCTGTCCTTTTCTTGTGCAATAACTTTCGCGTCTGACCTCCAGCATCTGCAGTCCTCAATTTCTCCTAGCGTGGTAGATTTAGTCTATACGGATTTCAGCTACACCAGAATACAATGAGGCTCTTCAGCCCCTGAAACCTGATATAAAATCACAGTCACAGTCACAGTCACAACACTTGATCCAGAGTAGGCCGTGCAGCCCCACTATTCTGTTACACAGCAACAGGATCAGTCCATTCAGCTCCTCAAGCCTGTAACAGAAGAACTGGAAGAGGCCACATAAAGACCGGAATATGGGGTATACTGTGATGACAGGAGACCCTTTCGCCCCTCAATCCTGCCTTTACCTTCAGGACCATCAGGGTTCATCTGCTGTGGACCTCAATTTCTCTTTCATATCAATTCCTTGTCGCTCTCAACTCTCTGACGTGTTAAAAACAGGAGGTGAAGAAGTCAATGCTTTGCATACAGCATTTCTACAAGACTTGGGGTGCAGGTAAAGGAGCTACAGATAAGGACGCAGGGTGAGGGAGGAGGAGGCAGTGTGAGGAGGCGCGGATAGCTGAACACAGCTGGAGGGTACCATCGAATTTGTCAATGGGAGGTTATGAATACGGTTGGTGGCTGGAAAAAGAGTTGATCAGAGGAATGGAAGGGAGGGAAGGGGCTGGGAATGGAGTCGGGGGATCGGACGGGAGGCTAATCGAAATTGGAGAACTCACTGTTGAGTCCTCCATGCAGTAGGCTTCCCAGTAGGAAGATGAGGTGATGTTCCTCCAAGTTGCGGTTTGGTTCGTTGTGGCAATGATGGAAGCCAAGGAAGGCCATGTTGCAAAGGGATTGGGAGGGAGAATTGAAGCAGTGTTACTTCTGCAGTCATAATTGCTTAATGCTCTGTTAGGAGAATTATTAAACCGTACTATGACACCTTATTGTCACTGAAAGTTTCCCCTCTTTCCCTGCATATTTATTCCTGTAATTCCCGTTGACTATTTGGGGACCTACAGTATAACCCGAATAACGTCGCTATCCACTTCTTATTCCTTAGCTCCACACACAAAGCCTCACTGGATGATCCATCAGTTATTTTATCTATGGTCATTGCTGTGATACTCACCTTAACCAAAAATGCAACTCCCCCTCCCCTTCTTCCAACATCTGTGCTCAACCTAAATCACCTGTATCCGTATACATTAAGTTGTCAGTCCTGTCCCGTCCTTAGCCATGTTTCTGTCATGGCCAAATGACTGATTTTCATTACTGTATCTTCTTCCTGCCTCGCATTTGACTCCCAGCTGTTAAGGGTCCCCCTTTCCCTGCCAGTCTCTTTTAAACCTTCCCTTGCAGCACTACCAAACCTGGGTGCGATGATATTGGTCCCCCTCCAGTTCAGGTGCAACCAGCCCATCTTGGACAGGTCACCTCTGCCCCAGAAATACATTCCAATGATCGAAAAATCTGAATCCCTGCCCCCGCAACAATTCTTCAGCTACCTATTCATTTGTCATATCCTACTGTTCATACCCTCACTAGCACGTGACACTGGAAATAATTTGGTACTATCAACATCGTCGCCCTGGTTTTTAACAAATTTCCTAGCTCTCTATAATAACTCCACAGGACCGAAACGATATTTCAATCAATTTCATATGTATCAATGTGCATAATTAAATCTGGCTGCTCACGCCCATCTCACCCCGTATCCCTCTCCACCCTGACCGAGAATGCTCTGCAGCTACTCGGAGATGAGAGCATCAGTACGCTCTCTCTCACAGGCATGAGTTGATCAGATCGGGATTTCCACAACAACTGAGTCAGGTCATCATGAGACTCTTGAATTCCAGATATTTATTGAATTCAAACTCCACCATCTGCGATGCCAGGATCTGAGCCCTTTGTACACAAAATATTACCTGGGATGTTGGAATAACAATACAGTAATAGAACTACAAGGACATTATCGCCCTTCGGCGGGTGCAGGAGCTGGCAGATGCGACTAAATTAGTTTGGCAATATGTTCAGCATGGACTAGTTGGACTGACGGGCATTTTTTCATGCTGTATGACTCTATGACTGATGCTATGAAAGAGGCAGCTGTTTGGGATTAACAGCAACATTGACAGCATAATCGAAAATCTGATGGGATGTGTAATCTTGTTGGTGACTCCGGAGGTTGTTTTGTTCAGTGATCCCTTCCCTCACATGGGACTGGTGAACGGCCTCTCCCCAGTGTGATTGAGTAAATGAGTTTCCACTTCAGTGGTTAATTGAATCCCTTCCGCAGTTCCCACATTGCCCTGCTCTCTCTGTGGTATCAGTGTCCTTTTTTCTATCCAGGGTAAACGATTGCTTCAAATCGTGCCAACACAAATACAAATATCGTTTTCCATGTTGTGAATGGGCTTTCTTTTTCCGTATTCCGCCACAGGGTGTGGCGATCGCTGGTTAAGACAACGTTTATTTTTCGTCCTTAGTTCAATGTTGTCTGGCAGCACCCGGTTTCGATCCTAGCCTCGGGTGTCTGTTTGTGTGCGTCTGCACATTATCTGTGTTTTTGTGTTATTTTCTTCCCTATGAACAAAGATGTGCCAGTTACAGGGATCAGCAATAGGAAATCCAGGCTTATGGGCTAGAGGTCTGGTGGGATGTGTTTCGAAGAGATGGTGTGGACTGGAAGGGCCGAATAGCCTGATTCCCCACACGGTGGGGATTCCCGACTTAAGGGGCAGCTAATGTTTTTCTGGTCCTGGAGTCACACGTAAGCAGGACTGTGTAATGATGGTAGAATCCTCTGCATAAGGGACATGAATGAATAGGATTTCAGGAAATTAAAGTAATGATCTCTGTTCCTGAGGTCAGGCTTGCATTCCAAGTTTAATACATCGAACTTAAACATCACCGGTTACATGTCACAGTCGCTAAGGATGACTAGTTTAAAATATTGCCTCCTCGCAGAGCGCTTTGGAGAACATCTCTGAGACACCCTCACCACCCCGTGGCCCCACATTTCAACTCCCCCTCCAACTCTCCTGAGGACATGCAAGTCCCCGGCTTCCTCCACCGCCGCACCTTCACCACCCGAAGCCTGGAGGAAGAAGACCTCATATTCCATTTCGGAACACTTCAACCCGAGGGCATCAATGTGTATTTCACCAGTTTCCTCATTTCCCCTCCCCCCACTGTACCTCCTTTCCAACTTTATAGCTCAGCATTGTCCTCATGACCTGTCCTACTTGCCAATCTCCCTTCCCACCTGTCCGCTACACTCTCCCCTCTGACCTATCACCTCCAACTCCAACCCATTCACCTTTTGTACTTTTACTACCTTACCCCACCCTCCTCTCTGACGTATCACCACCATCCCCACACCTATTCGCCTTTGTACTCTTTGCTATATTCTCCTTAGCCCCACCCACACCCCATTTATCTCTCCACCCTGGAGGTTTCCTGCTTCTATTCCTGATGAAGGGCTTTTGCCCAAAGCGTCTATTTTCCTGCTCCTCGGATGCTGCCTGACCTGCTGTGCTTTTCCAGCACCACTCTGATCTATACTCTGGTTTCCAGCATTTGCAGTTCTCTCTTTTTCCTCGTTCAAAATGTCACCCCAACACCAACTTCTCGAGGCTGAAGTCTTTACTGTGAGGAAGAAACTCATTCTGAGCTGATGCGAGCAAAAGCAGCTGCCACCGCCAGTGTCGGAAACGCAGATCCAAATAGCAAAATCAGCTTTTAAATCCCCACTGCACAGTTAAGAGCTCAACACGTTCCAGTTGTGCCACTCAGCTGTCTCGGCAAGATGCACTATAGATTGCTATGACAGTATAAACGGGGACAAATATTCTCTTGATCAAGAGCACTCACAACCTCGAAATTTCTTGCGCCTCTATTCCAACATAGAAGGACCGCACGGTCACCTATTGCATGACTGGAGCCAGAGAGTAACTCCGTGCACTCATTCCCACCCCCATTTCCGGTAGGACCTGGGCGGCTGCGTCACTGTTTCTCTGATTCCGGGGCTGGGAACTGGGATTATGTGTGATTATCTGCAGTACTGATTACTGCCTTGAGTTGGGTAGCTGGTGAAGTCACCGATGTTAAACTACAATGCTATTGAAGCTTACATTTCAACAATATCCTGTACTGTCCCCAGAGGCTTTGATACTTTGTGGAAATCCACCAATGTCAGTTTTCAACATTCTCATTCAAGGGATCTCCACAGCCTCTGAGGACCTAGAAGTTAAACATTCAGTTCATTCTCAGTTCTCACATGTCTGTCAAGTCCGCTGAGTAATTATATTGTATATTTGCTGTTCTTCAGAACATTTCCTCTGTTAGCATACTTATTGCTGCTTTGCAGCATGCTGTTGTGTGGTTGCTGTGATCGTGGTTGTCGGTATTTTGCATTGTGACCACAGCACCCTCGGTACGAAACCAAATCATGACACTAAGTATTCACTCCGTTGTCCTTTTATTGACACCTGCTCAGAAATTAATTGTTTTACCTACAAATTCCGCTCTATCACATCTCTGCGTTTCATATATCAGAATTAAAACACACCCATTGTCGGAGATTCCTCTCCTTCCCACATTCATTAAACCTCCTTTCCATCCCTCCTTCCATTTCTCTGAGGCAATGCATAATCTATCACTCTTCTTCACATTGATACTGTTCTGTCTGTGCTGCTGTCACTGTTTTTGGGTGAACGTACCCCCATCCCACCATCGGGACCTTCAAACAAGTCTGTCTATTTGGATACTGCGGTTATGAAATTCATCCCCATGTAGCAGCTTTTACTGACATAGACCAGAGACAATTGGAGCATCAGGGTCTTCAAAGGGACTCTGGGCAGTTTTTGGGGAAATAGATTTTATTGGAAATGATCAGCTTTTGTGCCTTTCTGCGATGGTGTCGTGGTAATTTCGTAGGACTAACAATCCAGAGACCCAGGTAATAGTCTGGGTATAAGGACTTGAATACCACCATGCCAAGATTGTAAAATTTGGATTCAATAATTGTCTGCAATGAAGAAGTTAATGAATACTATAGATCCATTGATAATTGTTGGGGGTAAAAAAATCCATCTGTTTCACTGATGTCATTTTGGGATAGCATCTGCTATTCTTACTTTGTCTGACCTGCATGTGACTTCAGACTCATAACAATATGGTTGATTCTCAACAGCCCTCTGGGCAAGTAGGAACTGGTATTAAATGTTGCCTAGCCAAAATCACCCTCATACTAATACAGAATAATTAAAACAAATGCTCATTAGGCTCTAGATAGAGCAGGGTGTGCCGTTTTGCAATTCCCATTAGAACAGTGCTGTGATCGCACAGAGAAACTTGCAGAAGATATTTACCGGGATATTGTTTGGGCTGAAGAATTTCAGTAAGGAAGAAAGACAGGACAGAGTGAAGTGTTTGTCGCAGTGCAAAGGAGATGTAGATAAAACATGATTGAGCTGAAAATGTGTTACTGGAAAAGCGCAGCAGGTCAGGCAGCATCTAAGGAACAGGAGAATCGACGTTTCAGGCATAAGCCCTTCTTCAGGAATAAGGGCTTATGCCCGAAACGTCGATTCTCCTGTTCCTTGGTTGCTGCCTGACCTGTTGCGCGTTTCCAGCAACACGTTTCCAGCTCTTTCTCCTCGAAAACATGATTGAGTAAAGGTATGGACAGGGTAGACCAAAAGAGTTTCCCATTGATAGAGGGATCGCTCAACGGGTGATAGAGAGTTAAGGGAAAAGGCAAGGAGGTTTGAGAAGATGTGCAGAAAAGCTTTATCAGCCAGCGGGTTGTTCGGAATTTGCACTGTCTGTAATGTTCACAGAGGTAGAAACCCTTTTCATCTAAAGAAATATTCAGATGTGAATTTGTGATGCCAAGACAAATAAGGCTGTGGAATAAACATTGTGAAATGGAATTCAGTTCGTTAAACAGTTGTTTTGACAAATATGGCCATAATTGGCTGAAGGGCCTCCTTTGACACTCGTGTTCTCGGTAGTATAATAGTTTGTGACCCCGCCTGTCACAAGGCTCAATTCTCCGCTGGGGACAGTGTAAATATATTAAAACTGTCGCCCCGTTCCCAAGTGCGGGTATTGATACTTGTCCTTCCATTCTCGATGGGGCATTTCACAGGAAGGACAGAGCTGCCTGAATCAAGGTGCAGAAGGGTTGCAGCTCTCAGGAAGGCATGTGAAAGTGCAAACATGTGACTTCTGCAAGCTGCATCCTTTTTCTGTATTTAAATGAAAACCATTTGACAGACTTGTTCCGGTTTGAAGTGTTTATTGGAAGCAGGAAGTTGAGAAAGAATCAGGGTAAAAGCATTCTCATGCGAGTGCAGAATCATTTCCTGCAGCACTAATGTAAAGCACAGAGTAGTGTTTAGATACATTGAATTTGGGTTGATGGGGCGCAGCTTGACTTGATGAGGCTGAGTTACGAGGTTATAAAACCATTAAAAATGATACAGATTTTGCTCACTGTGATAGAACATTGGCTCAGTAGTTAGCACCGCTGTCAGGACTGAGGGTTGGGTAGATTGGCCAAGTTAAATTGCCCTCTAGTATCCAGGGATTGAATTAAGTAAGTTAAGTGAATTAGCCACGGGTAGCGCGGAATAAGATCAGAAGTCACAGGACATCAGGTTATAGTCCAACAGGTTTATTTGAAATCATAAAAGAGAGAGCTGTCCTTTCTTCAGGTGAAATATACAGGAAGATGGAAGGGAGCTCGATCTGAAATGCTCTTTGTGCACTGTAGAATACAATGATTCTATCGGAGAGGATAATAATGGCGTTTACGGGGGTGTAATGTCATCAGAGACGATGCTGACGGAGTTTATTGAAGACGACATTTTATTAACTTGTTTTCTTGGAAAATTTATAAGTTATCCCTGAACCAAGGACGATTTAATGGAGGTTTTCCAGGTTATGAAATGCTTGGACAGAGTAAATTTGTGGAAATTTCCCTCTTTCACGTTAATAAATAACTAAACGTCAAACCTTCAAAACCTTTGATGAAACCTTTGAGGGACAAAGAAATTATGAGAGCAGAACCGCTGACACTCCGAGAACCTGTTTTTCAAAATATTTGGAAAGGCACATTTGGTGACATACAAGGAATAAATGTCAAAAGTAGAGAAATAGTCCGTGGCTAGGTAAAGTTGTAGGGGTGGGGTGTAGTCGTTGGAAGTCACGGGGAAACAATGTTTCAGTTGGTTGACTCTAAAAGTATAGAAATTTCGTGAACATGCATGGCTGAATAAGATTTTGTTTCAAATACCCTGGATTTGGAAAGATTTGACATACTATGCCACCTGAAGCTTTGCAAATGGAGCTCAGTGGATTTTTTTTCTTGTAAAGGAAAGATATTACACAATGATTAGTAAGTGACCCATTGGTTGGAGATCGACTTCCTGCTTTAATCACGTGGCTAAAAGATGCGATCACCCCATGATGTTTGGTCCATTTAATGATCAGTGAAATCTGCCAAAACACGAGCAACAAAACTGTTGGTTTTTCTTTTGGATTTTAATCGTCTCTTTTTCTAAGCAGTATTTTCTTTCAGCTGAAATAAATTCGGAACAAATTTGCATATATCATTAATTGTTCCAATGAGATAAATCTAATTCACTTCCGATTATTACAATGAACAGTCCACCCAATGATCTGATCAGTATTTCAAACAGTCACTCGGAATTGGAACCGCAAAAAACTGCTCCAATGAAACGAACCTTTCATTCTTTCACCTGCAGCATGATGACTGACTTGCTAACTGTACAAGGTCGACCAATTTTCTTCAGCAATCACAGCTTCTGTAAACAGTCACCTGTGCTGTGCAGACTGTCATTTGTTGCCGCCAGGGCACAGCACATTTCTTCTTCATGAGCTTATGAGCTTCGTTCCTGATCTGTTTCTAAACCTTTTTTATCACTTGATTCCATCCAATCACAATTCTGAACTTTGAATAAAATTTGGCGTTAGACCAAATGTTATACAAAGTGGACGTATGCCATTCAGCCCTTCGAGTCTGCCCCACCATACAACGAACTCATGGTTGATCTGATAATCTTCAACTCCATTCTGCTCACTTACCTCGACAACCGTCATCATCTTTCTGATTAAATAGCTGACACAGTTTGGAAATACCCAACAACTTAGCCTCTACTTCGGTTGCCAAAAAATGCCACAGATTCTCTGAGCATGGAAATTACTCTTCATTTCTGAATTAATTGGGCGATATCTCATTCTGAGATTATGTCCTCTGGTGCTCTCCTCAGAGCATAGGGCAAACCACCTGCCTGTATCTACCCTATAAAGATCCCGCGATTTTGTTTCAAGGAGAATAATCCCAGCCTGACCAATCATTCCACGAAGCAACATTCCATCCAAAGTTGACAACATCCTCATAAATCTCTGCTGTCCCTTACAGCACGGGAACTGGAACTTGAAATCAGATAGCGATTGGAATCGTATTAGTCCACAAATGGATCAAATACAATAATGATAACTTTGACAAATGAGAATCTAATCATATTCTATTGACATTCAATGACTTCATTGTAACTGAAGTCCTCCGTGTAATCGCCCTCGGAGCTAATATTTAGTAGAAATGGAACCTGACCGCCCATATAAAGAAGTTGACTACAAAATAAAGTCCGTCAGTCGACTTTGTTTGATTATTAACATAACTGGTGTCTCCGTGAAGCCTGCATCATCTGCAAGACACAAATTAGATGTGTAAAAGAACTCTCTCCATTTGCCTGGATGTGTGCAGCTTCAATACCACTGAAGGAACTGGACATCCTCCCCGATAATGGAGTCACTTAACTGTACCATGTTCAATACCTGAATGTTTATTTCCTCAACGCTAAGGCACATTTGCAGTAGAGTACACCACCTACAAGATGCGGTGGAGTAAGTCATCCAGGCTGTGTTGACAAAACATTCAAAGCTCAAAACCTGTGCTGACTATAAGGACAAGGTTGAAGATGCACTGAAGCGCTACCATTTGCAAGTTACCCTCCAAGGTATGTATCAGTGGTAAATTCATTGAGTGATGAAGCGGTCTTGATGGTCAAAGTGGTATACGTCAGCCCTCCATCCTTTATCTTACAATTTTTTAAAATGTTGATTATTGCATTGATCAGACTTGTGCTCATTCTTTTAGTTGTGTCCTAAACTGGCGGTTGCTACAGATCGAATATCATCCACAGTCTGTGGTCAACAACAGAAAATATCCAAATATACTCTCGACCAACTGAGCTCCCTGTCCAAAAATCTTCAGTGATCTGTGAATATCCACTCCAAAATCTCTTTGTTCCTGTTTGTTCTGTTCACCACTCAGAATCCTCACTGTTATTGTTTCAACTCCCCAAATTCGTTACCACTTATTGGTCTGGATTCAATTCCATTCGACGTTTTTATTTTCCACCTGATTGATACATCTCTGCAGGCCCTGACATTATTCATCATAGTCAAATACACGACCAATTATTGCATCCTCTGCAAACTTCTAAATCATGACTCCTACAACTAAGTCTGAATCGTTGATCTACATCAGGAAACAATGGAACTCCACTGGAAACAGGCGTCCAAACATGGGTCATTGCTGGATGTGATGAACGCCTGCAATAACAGCACACTCGGACCCCTGATGTCATTTGTAAACATGATGGTGATTCTGCGAGTTGGCTCCTGAGTGATCCCTTCTCACATATGGGAGTGGTGAATGACCTGTCCACATTGTGCCTGGGTACGTAGGTTTACACGTCAGCGGGTAATTGAACTCTTTCCCGAAGTCCCCCTATGGACCTGACTTCTTGGCGGTGTGTGTATCCATGTGTCTATTTGGCTTGGATAATCAGTTGAATTTGAGTCCACGCAGCGATGACTCCCAAGTTTCCACTTCATCTATGTATTTTTTAAATTCTTCTTTATTCTCCCATGGAGTGTGGCCATCATGGCCTGAACATTATTTGTTGTTTATTCTTAATTCACCTTGAACTGAGTCAGAGGGATTCTATGCGTGAACCGGACTGTTGTGAGTCTGGAGTCATATGTTGGCAGGTCTCGTTAAGGACGGCAAATTCCCCTTTCAAAGGGACAAGAATGGATCAGTTTTCAGCAAATTAAAACTTTTTTACCTCTGTTCCTCTGATCGGGGTTAATATTCCAGATTTTATTCATCGATGTAAATACCAGCAGCTGCCATGTTCCAGTCTCCAAGGGTTGCTAGCCCAGTATATCGCCACTACGTTTGCATTTGACACGAAGATTGGTGAGTACCAGAAATCATAGGGGTCAGTCAAAGAATGAAGAAGAATATAGATGGACAGGAGAGTTGAGCGGGGAAGTGGCAGACGGAGTTCAATTAAGGCAAATGTGAAGTGATGCATTTTGGGAAGCCTAATTCTAGAACCAACTACACTGTAAACGGAACAGCCTTGGAGAAATTTGATAAACAGAGAGATCTGGGAGTTCAGGTCCTTTGTACCATGACGATGGTGGCACAGGTGGATAGAGCTGTCAAGAAAGCATATGGCATGCTTGTCGTCATAGGACCGGGCTTTGAGTGTAAGAGCTGGCAGGTCATGCTAAAATTGTACAAGATTTTGGTTCGGCCGGGTTTAGAATACTGTGCACAGTTCTGGTCGTCAAGTTACCAAAAGGAAGTGGACGTTTAGGAGAGGGTGCAGAGAAAGTTTACGAGGATGTTGCTGGTATGGAAGATGCTTGCTGTAAAGAGAGGTTAAGAAGGTTATGATTGTTTTCGGTCCAAAAAACGAGTATGAGAGGTCCTGATTGAGGTCTACAAAATCTTGAAGGGTACAGATCGGGTGTATAGAGATATGCTTTTTCCCCAGATGAGGGATTCAATAATGAGAGGTCACGCATTCAAGTTGAGAGGTGAAACGTTTAAGGAGGATTGATGTAGAAAGTATTTTGCACAGAGGGTTGTAGGTGCCTGGAACCCGTTGTTAGCAGAGGTATTAGAGGCAGGCACGGTCGTTTCATTCAAGGTGCGCCGTGATAGATGCGTGAGTAAGTGGGGAGCAGATGGAAATAGATGCTGAGGAATTGGGTGATAGGTTTAGACAGTTGATTTGGTTCAGCCCAGGCTTGGAGGTGCAAAGGGCCTGTTCCTGGGCTATAAATGTTCTGTGTTCTTTGTTCTTCTTTGTTCACTACACTACCATCTCAATGCTACGTTGCTCCATCTCAGAGAAAGACATTGGCAATTCCAATCGTCTCAGAGGGAGTGAGATTATGACATGTGGCTGTGTCGGAATGAAACTGATGTACGCTGTACTGGAATGTTTGTTGGGAGTAAGAGGATGATGTGATAAAAAAAATCATTACTGTCAAAATAACAAAACAGTGCATTGTTAAGGAAAATTGCACTGAATACTTGCAATACATCGACCTCTCGCTTCAGGCTGCAGCACGCTTCTACTGATCCAATCTGCTGTTCGGGTTAATGCTGTTGTTGTATCTTAATAATCTAATAACTGGAGACAAATATGTCCTTCCTCCCCGCCTTTGACCAGGAGAACTCCCAGCCTCGGAATTTCATGCGCCTCTGTACCATCATAAAAGGACCATGTGCTCACCGATCGCATCATTGGTGCAACAGAGTAGCTTCACGTGCTCATTTCCATCCCAATTTCCAGTTTGATCTTTGCAAGTGCACCACTGATTCTGTGTGAAGGAACTGGGATTATGTGATCCACTGCAGAAAAGGGTACTTACTTGTGTGGGGAAGCTCGTGAGGCAACAAATGTGAAACCACATTGCTGTTTCAACATACATTTCAACAATATCCTGCAGTATCCCTTGAGAATTTGATGTTTTATAAAAATCTATCACCCTTAGTCGTCAACATGCAGTACGCGATGGAACTTCCTCAGCCTCTTGAAACATCCAATTTGAATATACAGCCAATTCTGAGTTCCCACATGTTTATTATTGCTCATCAAATAGTCCTGTTGTGTCTCTGCATTCTTCCTAACATGTCCTATGTCACTGTAGTTACTGCTCTTTTCAAACACACATCTCTGCATGGCCCAGGGATCGTATAATGTTCAGTGTTGTGCGTTGTGGCCGGAGTAACCTCGTTTGAATCCGAGTTACGGCATGTAACGTTCTCCCCTTTTTAACTCCTTGTGGTACATGCCAACGAAACACAGAAATGAATTAATTGATTTTACATGAAAACGTTCTCTGATATTATGATTTTTTCATCAAACCCCTCTCTTATACATCACTGTGAGATAAATATCAGAATTCAGACCCACCCATTCTTGGAGACTACTCTCCCTCCCACAATCACTGACCTCCTTTAAGTTCCCCCTCCCATTTCCCTTACAATCATTTTCACATTGAACCCTGTTCAGTCTGTGCTGCTGCTCTCACTGTTGCTGGGTGAACGTGCCGCAATCATACCATTGCGACCTTCAGACCAGTCAAGCCATTTCGATACTGTGGTTTTGAAATCAATGGTCAAGTAGCAACTTTTAATGACATGGATCAGATATTATTGGAACTTCAGGCTCTGGAAAAGAACACAGGGCAGCACTGAGGTAAATAAACGTTTTTTTCAAAAAGGCCTCTTTCTGCGGACTTTCACATCATTTATTTCACTTGCACATTCGGCTCTATGAAGACTATTGTGTGCAGTTCTTCAATCACATTAGCACTGGAAATGATGCAGGGCGGATTTACAAGGATATTGGCTGGGTACAAGAGTTTCTGTTATGAAGAGAGATTGGATAGACTGGATACACTTAGAGCAGAAGAGATCGAGAGGAGACATGATTGAGATATATAAAATAATCAGGGATACGGTGGCGTAGACTAAACTAACGTTTCCCTATAATGGAGAGATCACTCACGGGGTAATAGATTTAAGAACAGAGGAGGAAAGATTTGAGTAAATGCGCAGACAAACGTTTTGAAACGGCGGGTGGTTGAAATCTGCAACTCAGTGCATGCAAAGGTTGGAGAGGCAGAAATCCTCATATCTTTCAGAAGTTTTCAGATGTGAACTTTTGATGACAAGATGTACAAGACTGTCGGTCAAGTGATTTAAAAAAAGAGTTCAGATAGTTAATCGATTATTGATTTCCAGTACTGATACATTACCTACCTTGTGCAGAGTACACCAGGGTAATACCACTTCCTGTCACTGCGTGAGATTGGGTTCAATTCGCATCCGGGACGGGCGCTTGCAGCTTAGGAGGGCTAAGAGGCCAGAAACCCGCATTCGATTCCAGACTTATGTGACTGACTGTGTGGAATTTGCACGCTCCTTTTCTGTCTTCCGTATGGGTTTCCTCTGGCTGCTCCGATTCCTTCTCACTGCCCAAAAGTGTGCACTTCAGGTAGATGGCAACCAAAACCTGAATAGATGGAAAAATCAAAGACAAAACCAAAGACAAAAGTAGGAATTGCAGCTCAGGGAAAACAGAATGATCATTTGGGGTCAACAAATCATTCCTTGGAATAGTTTTTGATTTTTAATGTAAACTCTGATTTCTCGCCACCGGTGCTGCCTGACCCGCTGAGCTTTTGAGCTCATTTCTATTTTTTTAGGTGGATCAATAATGCGGCATTAGGAAGATAGGTTGGGGGAGTGTAAATCTCTTCGGCGGCACAGAGCAGACTCAATTGGCGAAATGGTTTCTGTCTGCATTGTGTCTAATTCCATTAACTCTGATTCTATAAGTTTTTGTCCTTTTTTTAGTCTTTGGTATTTCACATCTCCCCTGAAATGTGGTTTTCAGAACAGGAAATCGACGTTTCGGGCATAAGCACCGCCAAAACGTTACCACCAGCTGCCTGGAAGAGGAACGCCTCATATTCTGCCTTGGGACCCAGCAACCACACGGAATAAATGTGGTTTGCAACATCTTCCTCAATTCCCCTCCCCCCACATTATCACAGTTCGAAGCATCCAAATCGGCATCACCCTCCGGACCTATCAATATTTTCCCCCTATGACTTATCATTTTCTCCCCGCCTCCAGCCAATTATCGCTTTCCCAGCTACCTTCCACCCAAACCCAACTGCCGCCCATTTATCTCTCCGCCCCCACCGACACGTCTCATTCATGATGAAAGGCTTATGCCAGAAGTGCCGGTTCTCCTGCTCCTCGGATGCTGCCTGACCTGCTGTACATTTCCAGCACGACAATCTCGTCATGGCGAAGATAAATTAGCTTAGCTCAGGCTGTTTATCTAAGAGCGGAGAAGAATGAGTGAGGAAGAGATGAAGGTGTACAGTAAGGGGATAGATACGTGTAAAAGGAATAAAGTTCTTATGGGAAGTGTTTACAACAAAAGATCTACGTAAAACGCAAGGGGGAGGATAATCAGAGGAGATATAGGAAGAACATTTTCACTCTGACAGTGTTGCATAATTGAAACATACTGTTGAACGTGTGGTAAAGCTATGAGTTATCAAAGCACTTCAGGAGTATTTAGCAGAATACTTGAGAAGCTAGAGCACACATGGATAAGGACCAGGTACTGTAAAGTATGGCGAAGACAAACAGATATCTGATCAAAGATCCGAACACCGTACGGAAAATACAGAGCATGAAAGCATGGGAAGGGTAAAAGCATGGATACGACTGTCGATCTGTTACAATGGGACTGTGGAATGCTACACGAGTCAAAAGGTCACTGTGGCAGGATGGGATCAGTAGAGTGGAATGCTCCTCCACCAATTAGCAGAGTCAGACTGGGGCTGAACGGTTACTGTGACAGGCTGAGATAATAGCAATTAGTAACGTCAGCCTTGCCAGCCAAATATCATCATTGCAGGTTAGGACAAGTCGTGACAATAAATATTTAGGATTTGACTTTAAATATTTAATTGATAGTTAGTAGAGTCAGCCTGCTTGAAACCCTTGTAGCAGAAAAAAGACATTAAATATCTAATCAGCTTGGGACAAGAAAACATTGTGGTAGATGGGGTCGCTAAAAATCTAATCATGGCAGGTTAGTCTGGGCTGTAAGATCATTGCAGCAGAGGTGGCAGTAAAATACATAATTGTGACAATAGAAAAACCTTATTGGCAGAAGTTCAGCGATAATGGTTTATTGTATACCTGGAGTGAAATAATTCTGATTAACACAGTTGAGCATCCTGGTAAGCTAACAAAAATATGCTGTGGTTCTGTTCGCCGAGCTGGAAGTTTTTGTTGCAAACGTTTCGTACCCTGGCTAGACGACATCATCAGTGCTTGGGAGCCTCTTGCGAAGCGCTTCTTTGATGTTTCCTCCGGTGTTTATAGTGGTCTGTCCCTGCCGCTTCCGGTTGTCAGTTTCAGCTGTCTGCTGTAGTGGTTGGTATATTGGGTCCAGGTCGATGTCTTTGTTGATGGAGTTTGTGGATGAATGACATGCCTCTAGGAATTCCCTGGCTGTTCTCTGTCTGGCTTGCTCTATGATAGTAGTGTTGTCCCAGTCGAATTCATGTTGATGGTTGTCTGCGTGTGTGGCTACTAAAGATAGCTGGTCGTGTCGTTTCGTGGCTAGTTGATGTTCATGTATGCGGATTGTTAGCTGTCTTCCTGTTTGTCCTATATAGTGTTTTGTGCAGTCCTTGCATGGTATTTTGTACACTACATTAGTTTTGCTCATTGGGGCATCGGGTCCATCGTTCTGGTGAGTTGTTGTCTGAGCGTGGCTGTTGGTTTGTGTGCCGTTATGAGTCCTAGGGGTCGCAGTAGTCTGGCTGTCAGTTCCGAGATGCTCCTGATTTATGGTAGTGTGGCTACTCCTTTTGGTTGTGGTATGTCACCGGATCATCAACACACCGGATCATCAACGCCACACTCACAGGAATCCGATTCACGAGAGAAGAAGAAAAGGACAACCAACTCCCATTCCTAGACGTGATGGTACAGAGAATACCGAACGGAGAATTCACTACAAGGGTATACAGGAAAGCCACACACACAGACCAAGTCCTAAACTATGAAAGTAACCACCCCAACACACACAAACGAAGCTGCATCAGGACACTATTCAAAAGGGCCACCACACACTGCAGTACACCAGAACTGCAAAAAGAAGAAGAGGAACACCTATACAAGGTATTCGCCAAAAACGGATACCCGCGCAACTTCATCAACAGATGCCTAAGAGAAAGACCACGGAACGAGGACATACCACAACCAAAAGGACTAGCCACACTACCATACATTAGGAGCATCTCGGAACTGACAGCCAGACTACTGCGACGCCTAGAACTCATAACGGCACACAAACCAACAGCCACGCTCAGACAACTCACCAGAACGAAGGACCCGATACCCAACATGAGCAAAACTAATGTAGTGTACAAAATACCATGCAAGGACTGCACAAAACACTTTATAGGACAAACAGGAAGACAGCTAACAATCCGCCTAGCCAGGGGACGAAACGTTTGCAACAAAAACTTTCAGCTCGGCGAACCGAACCACAGCAACGAGCACCCGAGCTACAAATCTTCAAACAAACTTTAACAAAAATATAATTAAAGAAAGGGTATAATGAGCCACGGACCCTGAGTTTCGGGGTCGTTCAAGAATTTGCTTCTGAGTGTGACGGTTTTTTGTCTGCAAATAAAAGATCTACTCCTTGAAGAACTCCCCGCATCTCCTGGAGATTTATTACATTTTCTCCACGACAACCATAACATTGGGTACAGTAAAATTGTGGCTGGCACGGCTCGGTGGTGCAATGAAAAGCACGTTAGATTTCTACAGCATTGTGAACATTGCTATACAAAGTTTGTTGTTTTGAGTTCCACCAGAATCGGAGTTCAGACTTCACATGAATGATTTATTATTCTGCTCATTCTTCGTTAATTCCCGTCGTCTGGGGTTCTCGACATTGCTGTTTACCACAGAAAATTCCTTACCCACTTGTTGGTGAGTTTTGACGGAATCATATTATTTGAAGCATGATCAGACCAGAATAAACTGCGAACCTACGAAACCTACAAACGTCGTGCAGAAACACACTGTCTCTAAACGCATTCCCCTCCAATAGTTGTACAGGCATTATCGATTGCTTAAATGTCTTTTTCTCTTTGGGCGACAGGCTGTTGTGGATGGACTGGGGATAGATATTGATGTATTTGGTCAGTCATGACGATGTCAAATGGCGGGGTAGGTCCGGTGTTTGGAATAGCGTCCTCCTGTTCCTCTCTGTCAGTGCTGTTTCTGACAGAGGGTTTTCAACAATAAGATGTTGCAATGTGAGTCTACACCCACGGAATATCAAGGTCCTCCCATTTAACCCACCGCTCTCACAGCCAGAATGGAGAGCTCCAATTGCAGCTTTAGATCAGACAATCGAGGTTTCTCCCAGGCGTTCTGTCAGACTGCATGCTCCTTCACCCAGGTTTCCAACTGGACAGATGGAGCAAGCAAACGTGGGGATTCAGGGATAGGTTACCCCATTGTTTTGCTGCAGTTCTGGACACGGAGACGTACATGAATTTCTGACATTCTGAGTCTTACTGTGCATTCTTCCGACTTCACAATTTAAACTGGAATTGAATTTATTTTTGCGAAACATTCTTACGTCTTCAGTATTCATGGTAAAAGTGCAACGTGTTCATGGATGTAGTAAGGGTGAAGATTATTGCTAAATGCAGTATGTTTCATGTTACCAGTATGAACTTTCAGAAGGAAGTTGCGAAGTTTTATTGATTCGAATTGAAACCGATGGAAGGAAAGGCCTGGCGACAGCAGCAATGTAACATTTTCTGTTAACAACGCAGGAACCAACGGAAACCCATTTTTCAATGATGTCTATTTTGCATATTTTTATGTGTCCCTTTGCTGAACTTGAAGCTTCAATAATCACAGGTCCATGTCGGTTTCACCTGGTCTGCGTTAGCTTTAAATTCAGAACCACAGCAAAAGTAGAGCAGTTGAGTTAAAGTTCCTAAGGTATGAGTAGGACATGTGACCAGCTTACTGTCTGCAGCTTCAGTCGCGCAATTGTTTAGCGCCTGCTACTTAAAGGTGCGTAAAATGCCACGGTTGTGAGTTCAATGCTTATTTAAAGATGCTGTTACTGAAATTGACAAGGGATCATCAGCGCATCAAACTAAAACACAGTTGAAATCATTGTTGAGTAAATTAGCTTTTATTTGAAAACTCCAGTTTCACATTTCTGTCAATTATTATATGAAAAGCTGCAAATATTGCCCAGAGGAATATCCATCTGTGGATAGGGAAACAGAGGTGAAATTTTAGTTTGATAACTTTTCTCAAATCGCTCAGCCTGCACTGGATTACATTCTGGGAAAGTCTGTTTAACTCATTTCATATCATTCAATTTCCGGCAAATACGCACAGCTCATTATCCAACCGAAAGTATTAGATTTATCTCTTTGGGGAGTTTGAATGTTGTCAGTAAATCGGGCAAGGGCTCGAGTCTTGTCACAGGATGTTTCAAGCGAAGATCAGTGAGTATTAAATGGACTCACTCTCCTTTCGAGTGATTGTAACCAAATGCTCCAGGCAACAGATGGCAATGATAATGATGTTTTACACCTACAGGCCAAATCTTACTCACTAGAGGCACCGTAGTATTACAGATCAGGTGAGCGGGGTAGATGATGAACCTTATGCAAACCTGAGACAGTGAGAGATTTAATCCCATGCTGTTGGTCTCACTTTTCTCATAACTAGTTAGTCAGCGGACTGGGCTAACCGACTTCCATTCAACGCAGAGCTAAACCAAACAGCTCAGTGTATTTACAATACATAATATTTCATGTAGAATGAGCTGCAACACCTATCAACGCCAGCAGCTCTTCTTATACTTAACATTTTCAGTTGCAGGTATTATGCAATTTCTTTCCGATGAATGTTATCCACTTCGAGAGTATATCCCTTTTGCCTCGCCATCCAGGCAGCCCAGAATCTCTGTTAAATTCACTCCCTGTGTGTCTGCAGACGACTTTTGAAAAATAATGGAATCAGCTCCTAAAATGTTTTTATTTCTGTAAATTCATCTCCTATTTCAATAATTCTCAGAATAAAACAAGTGTGCTCCAAACTTCTTCATAATTCCCCGTTGGTTTTGAAGTTCCAACCCTTAGTTTCCACTCAACTAAACGAAGGAAGTTCCCTCAGATTTACTCTTACCAACGTCATATCACCTGGATAATCTCCCTTCAGACACAATTAAGTCTTTCCTGATTTCTCCCGCATGATTCTTTATCTATCCCACCTTCCCATTAAATCTGCTCTTTCCTTTTCTAGTGGTGTTATCTCAAAGAAAGCGTCATGTCTGTCGTTTCTATCGACTTTGCATCAAGTGGACTCTGACCGTGTCCTTCCTGACGTATCCTTCCTGTAAACGCTACCGTGTCTTTCACCATGCCTTTATATCCCAGTAAATTTCAACCTGAGAAAGAATGCTGGGTCCAATTCAAAGCACAAAAACTCACCACTAAGCTATGCAATCTTATTACTGGCACAGGACAGGTGGAAGCCATTTCAATTACAGCTGAATCGACTGAGAAGATGTGATTCCGATGAGATCGAGTTCAGATAAAGATTCCAAAGCTTGAAAACAGACACAAGCAAGTTCAAGAACCGCTTCTTCTCGGCCGTTGCTGCTCTGAGAAATGGATTGTCGAACTTGAAATACTGCTGATCTTGCCAATGTGGATTTTGCTGAGCGTACGTCCTATACGGAGTAACCTGAATTCCTGAGTCTGGTCAAATTTAGCTTTCCTCACGCTGTGATATGCATGTGCTTGATTGCTATGATCTGCCTTTCCAAATCGCAAACAATGCTTTCCACTGTACTTAGGTCCATGTGATAATCAATCAATCAAAACACAGTCATTTCCTCATTGCGTGGAGCCAGCAGAGCGAAGGTGGGCTGCATGGCCTCAGTCTGCAGTGTGACGCATTTTGTGATTCTGATTGAAACTGAACGTAAAACAGCAGCATTGGGGAAGTTACAGAGTGGTTATATTGACACAGCCGGGACACATCTGTGCCACAGTGTATAACACAATCACAGTGAAGATCTTTTGATGTCATCCTCGAAGGTACATGCTACAAAAATCTGAAGACTGCGGGAAATTGCTGTGGTCAGCGCTAACAGAGCGGACCAGAGGGATCGTGGTGGGCGCATAATCCAGAAATTAATACATGAAAAGCATCCTCTGCTGGATGACAATTCCAGCTTTAAGTGTGTGTACTGCCACTGCCAGTGTTTCGCTATAACAGTGCTCTGTTCTTCGCATTACATATTGATGAGCCTTCTGCGTCCTGTCACTCAATGGTATCTGAAATAGATACACCCGCCACATTTATACATTTGAGGAAACACACGTTTGAAGTTATAGAAGATTATTTTGCTGTTCTCTGTCGGCCTGTTATGACCTGATTCGCAAAATCACTTGCCTGAGCTGGGAATACACTGGCGAAGGTGAGAGAAATCAGTTGTGGTGTGTGGACCATGCCCCTGACGCCTTGCATTTATTCCCCACGCTGTGTCACACAGCAGGGTCCTCTGGTGAAATGAACAGCCGTGAATGACATGTGGGTCAATCTGTTGGAGGCAGCATTTCGACACAGACACAGTTCCCTATTATTAGGACAAGCAGCACTGATGATGAATAACCTCAGAGAGAAGCAAGCGATAGAGATTTGCCGTGGACTCGATGGGCTGAACGGCTTCTGTCGGAACGTGAATGACGTCACACGTCTCTGCCGTCCCTCTGCCTGTCTCTGTGACAGAGTGGCTGAGGGAGAAATAATGGCTCGTTTTTAATCCTCCATTCCGCTTTGGACTGCCTGCAGCCCCGCAGCTCCTGGCTGTGGGGATGATTCTCAGTGAGTGAGGGTTTCATTCGGAGTCGCTTCATCTGGGACAGTTGGGACTCAGATGTTAACTGATGCGCGAGTGCAGCAAAGAAACCGACGCCTCTGAAACAAAAGCCTTTAGAACATAGAACATAGAACATAGAACATAGAAGAATACAGCGCAGGACAGGCCCTTCGGCCCTCGGTATTGCGCCGATCCAAGCCCACCTAACCCACACTAGCCCACTATCCTCCATATGCCTATCCAATGCCCGCTTAAATGCCCATAATGATGGAGAGTCCACCACTGCTACTGGCAGGGCATTCCATGAACTCACGACTCGCTGAGTAAAGAACCTACGCCTAACATCTGTCCTATACCTACCCCCCCCCCCCCCCTTAATTTAAAGCTCTGCCCGCTTGTAATAGCTGACTCCATACGTGGAAAAAGATTTTCACTGTCGACCCTATCTAAACCCCGAACCATCTTGTACACCTCTATCAAGTCACCCCTAAACCTTCCTTTCTCCAATGAAAACAACCCCAAGTGCCTCAATCCTTTCCTCATATGATCATTCTACCATATCAGGCAACATCCTGGTAAACCTCGTCTGCACCCGTTCCAGTGCCTCCACATCCTTCCTATAGTATGGCGACCAAAACTGCACACAGTACTCCAGATGCGGCCGCACCAGAGTCTTATACAACTGCAACATGACCTCAGTACTCTGGAACTCAATTCCTCTACCAATAAAAGCCAGTACGCCATATGCCTTCTTCACCACACTATTTACCTGGGTGACAACTTTCAAAGATCTGTGTGCATGGACACCAAGATCCCTCTGCTCATCCACACTACCAAGTATCCGACTATTAGCCCAGTACCCCATCTTTTTGTTACTCTTACCAAAGTGAATCACCTCACACTTAGCTACATTGAACTCCATTTGCCACCTTTCTGCCCAGTTCTGCAGCTTATCTATATCCCGCTGTAACCTGCCACATCCTTTCTCACTGTCTACAACTCCTCCGACTTTCGTATTATCCACAAACCTGCTCACCCAACCTTCTAACCCCTCCTCCAGGTCATTTATAAAAATGACAAACAGCAATGGTCCCAAAACAGATCCTTGCGGAACACCGCTAGTGACGGCACTCCAAGATGAACCTTTGCCATCAACTAGTACTCTCTGTCTTCTTCCACCAAGCCAACTCCTAATCCAAATCTCAAACTTCGCAGGATTGTTCTGCGAAGATTGATTCGAAACATCAAATGGGCAGCACAAAAATGCACTTTTTGGAATTTTACTGAGGGAAGAGAGTCCACAGCCCATTTCTCTCTTTCCCACCAGCTCAGTACCTTTCTCTCTCTCTCAAATAAATGATATTTGGAGGAAGTTGGCAATCAAAGTTGCTAAGTTCCAGCGGCGCACTTGCGCCTGGCTGTGCCCGTGAAAGGAAGCTTCAGAGCATATCCGCACTTCAATCCCGTCATAATGCCTGCAAGTGGAGGGAAATGGCTGAATACTCTGCTAATAGAGACAGCTCAGGCCACGGGGATGGGATAAATAGCACCGTCCCTCGTGGGAACATTCTGCAGATCAGACACAGTGCACTTTATCATTCAGATCATACCAGAGTGAGAGCGCTTGAGAAGACCAATCAATCACTCATAACTGTGCCAACTCGGGAGTTGCAAAAGATTGGTGAAAGTGGAAAGTGGATTTGTTCACGTTTCAAGTGTTTCCGTGAAGCAGGAAGCAGAAGAAGATACACAGAGAAGCGTTTGAGATCTGACTACAGGAGCAGCAAATAATTTGTACAGCGCAGAGGAGAGCTTTGAAGTATTGAATTCTGGTTGATGGGCCGATCATGCTTTCACGAGGCCACGCTGCTGCAGAGGACACTATGTCAGTGTCTCTCGGAATTGTGATGTCACAGGCAAATGTCGCCGTTACTCTGCAGGAAATTCCTTTTTCCAATGTGAGGGCAGTCCATATGGAAACTAGCTTATTTATCGAATCCTTTCACATAAATACTTCCACTGCACCTCAGTGTGTTGTATTGTTCCTTTCCACTTTCCCTGTCGTTGTGCCTGCACTGAAGTTGATTTTCTCTTTCTGTGTGTCTTTTGCAGTCTGGGTGATGTGATGCAGTTTTACTGACCCATCTTCTGACAGAAGTTTCCACTTCACTTCAGCCAGCCCTATCTGATAGCCCTTCGCTATCTGATACCATTTCCGTTGTTTATATGTTAAGCGCTCGCCTCAGATCCAGCCTGCCCTCACCCAAAATAAATGGAAAACTCAGTCACACTGTGATCACTGCAATCGAGGGATATATTCACTCTAAGGTCATTGATAATTCCAAGGATAAAGTTAGGACTGCAGATACTGGAGATCAGAGTTGGTAGTGTGATGCTGGAAAAGCACAGGTAGCAGCCGAGGAGCAGGAGAATTCAGGTTTCAGGCTTAAGCCCTTCATCTGGAATAAGGCTTGTGAGTCGGGCTGAGAGATAAATGGAAGTGGTGTGGGGTTGAGGGGAAATAGCTGGAAAGCAATAGATGGATGAATAGGAGGGAGAAGAAAATAGGTCAGAATTGACAGTGATGGAGTGGGTCGAGAGGACGGTGGCGAGTTGAAGGCTTGTGCTTGGGGGAGGAGAAAAGAGGTAACTGTTCAAATTCACATTTATCCCGTGTGGTGTTAGGGTCCCAAGCCGGAATGTGTGGCGTTCCTCCTCCAGGCGTTGGGTGGTAACGGTTTGGCAGTGGAGGAGGTCCAAGACTTGTATGTCTTTGATGGGGTAGGAGGGGGAGTTGAAGTGTTCAGCCACAGGACGGTGAAGTTGGTTGGTGTGGGTGTCCCAGAGATATTCTCTGAAATGATCTGCAAGAAGGTTTCCTGTCTCCCTGATGTGGAGGAGTCCACACTGGGCGTAACGGATTTAGTAGATGACATTGTTAGCTGTACAGGTAAATTTCTAACGGATGTGGAATGATCCCTTCGGGCCTTGGCTGAGATGAGGGGAGTGGTGTGGGTGCTAGTTTCACCCTTCGTTTGGTGGCAGTGAAAGGTGCTAGGAGAGGGTGGGCTGGTGGGGGGATGTGCGGACCTAAGAGGGGGTCATGGATGGAATGGTCTTTACGGAATGCTGGCAGGGCTGGGTAGCGAAATATATCTCTGGTGGTGGTGTCTGTTTGGAGGTGGCATCAGTGGCAGAATATGATGCGTTTATGCAGAGTTTGGTGGGGTGGAAAGTGAACACCAGGAGGTTCTTTCCTTGTTGCGTTGAGAGGCGTGGCTTCAAGGGTGGTGGTGTGTGAAATGGAGGTGATGAACTCGAGGGCGTGTCAACCACGTGGGAAGGCAATTTGTGATTGTGGATGAAGGAGACAAACTGGCTCTTTCTGAGGTGTAATTGGTCATCCTGGGAACAGATGTGCTGGAGGTGGAGGAATTGGGAATAAGGAATGGCGTTCTTACACGAGATAGGGTTGGAGCAGATGTAGTCTAGATACGTGTGGGAGTCGGTGGGCTTGTAGTATATGTCTGTAATTAGTCAGTCGCCAGATTCGGTGATGGAGAGATCCGGGAAGGTGAGGGAAGTTGGCAAGATGGTCCGGATAAATTTAAGGTCGGAGTGGAAGGTGTTGGTAAAGTTGGTGAGCTATGCAACCTCCTCGTTGGAGCACAAAGTGGCGCCAAACATTCATCAATGTAGCGGAGGAACAGGTGGAGGATGGTGCCTGTGTAATTGCGAAAGATAGACAGTTCCGCGTATCTGACAAACAGACAGGCACAGCTAGGTCCTATCCGGGTGCCCATGACTTCGAGTGGAGGAAGTGGGAGAATTGGAAAGAGAAGTTATTGATTGTGAGGACCAGTTCAGCCAGGTGGATGAGGATGTCGGTGGAAGGGTACTGGTTGGGATGGTGTGAGATTAAGAAATGGAAGGCTTGCAGACTTCTGTCATGGCAGATGGATTTGTACAGGGACTGGATGTCCATGGTGAAGATGACGCGTTGAGGGCCAGGGAAACGAAATTCTTGGAGGAGGTAAAGTACATAGGGGTGTCACGAATGTAAGTGGGCATTTCCTGAACTGGGGAGAGAGGATTGTGTCAAGGTAGGAAGAGTTATTCGGATGGGACAGGCGCAGGATGAGACAATAGGTTGACTGGGGCAGTCAGGTTTGTGAATCTTGGGAAGGAGGTAGAATCGAGTAGTGCGTGGTTCACGGAAAATGAAGTTGGAGGTTGTGGATGGGAGATGCCCAGAGGTTGATGGTCTGGGAGATGATGGTTTGGTGAGGGAAGGAGAGTTTATGACCGTGGTCTGTAGGAGGAGGTGCCTGCGAGTTGGCACATGGTTTCAGCTTTGTTCCTCTGCCCGACTCACAAGCCTAATTCCTGATGAATGGCTTATGCCTAAATCGTCCATTCTCCTGCTCCTCGGTTGTTGCCTGACCTGCTGTGTTTTTTCCAGTGCAACACTCTCCACTCATTCATTATTACTGTCTCATTTCACACTATCAGGTCCATGCTGTCTGTTTGATTCTCGACAGCACTGTTCTCATGAACTGCGACAAAATCTGCCAATCTGAAACAAAAACAGAAATTGCTGTAAAATCACAGGTGAGCTGGCACTATCTGTGCAGATGAATCACAGTTAACATTTCACATCCACTGGGTCCGTCTCTCCACAGATGCTGCAAGACGTCCTGAAATTTTCCAGCAACGTCTGTTTTTGTTTGATTATCTACGTCGGCAATTCTTTTGTTTTTGTTATCTTATTTTCTGCCAGTATGATTTGGCTAAAGATTACGTGAAATGTTTTAAATATGACTGCGATGGAATGGCCAGATTCCACCAGCCCGCTACTTCTATTTGGTTCACGTGACCAATGCCTTTCCACTTGCTAACCGCGCCCTACAGCTGCACTGCATACAAATTGACAAAATTGTGGCATTCTCTCGGATTGGTAAACAGAAGCGAGATTGATTGAAATTATTGAAAACTTAAGATAAACGGATAAAAATACGGGATATAAAACGGGAAACTGAAAGAGAAAGAGAGAACAGCGATAATATTTTTTGACAAAACTGAAATATAATTGCTCAAGATTCAGAAAGTGCTTTCATCCACAAACATACCATAGTATAGAATGTAAGTTTTGGGACAACTAATGCAAGCAGGTATCAAAATCTTAGTTTTAAAGCCTTACTGCAACTATTTTGGTTTTAATGAACGCACACATGGGATTCAGTGCTGTAATGATCTCCTAAAATGGAAAAGGAAATCCTTGCCTTCGAGGATACGTGGGGAATGTTCACTGATTCATCCCAGTAATGGCAGGACTGTCGTCTGGAAGCGTATGAGTAAAATCTTTCAATGTTCCATGGAGTTTCGAATGAGTAGTGAAGGGAATGTCTCCATTCACAAATTAATCATTCAGTAGAATTCAATACAGGGAAATGATGAACAAATTGAACAAGAACACGGACATACGATACACAATAGCTACGACAATTACTATGTGAAAATTGTTGATTTCAGATCCACGGTGGCCTTTGGTGATAGGATTTACTGTCCAGAACCAGTCTGCACTGGAATGACGGGAGACACACTATGAAGTATTTGAACTTCATTCGCCTTGAGAAATAGTTGAGACTGACTCAGGACACGGTGATTTAGAGATGTTGTCCTTACAAACATTTCAGACATTCCGTGGAAGAATAAAAGAAGTGATAGATAATTTTCGTCTCCATGGAGACGATGTTCATGAACTGGATAGGTAGTAATTTACCTTATTGGAGTTTATATATAGAGACGTCATATTTAAAAAGCAAAGAGTTCATAGTGTAACTGTAAAATCTTTTGGTCACACTCAGTGAGAGCATTGTGTATAATCCTTGTCCTCATTCTCCACCAAAAACATGTAAAGAAGTTAGAAAGGGCACAGACGCTGTTTCCTGGATAGCAAGATATTAGAAAGCCAAGTGACTTTGTTTACTGAGACATAAAAATATCAGAAAAGATACAACCGGTTTCATCGGGATGATAGAAAGAATGAAGGAGTTTATTCACGAGATTTGGAAATGCTGGATCAGAAACACGCAAGTTTGATGTAAACAAATGAGATTTTCACATAACACGAGGTTTGAATGAGTAAATCGGGGAAAGTCCCTCTTTCGAGTGAATCAATAACTTTCGTTAGAGCTTGAAAACCATTAGTGAATGATTAAGAAAAGTTTGGATGAGAGTTTCTTCCACTCAATAGAGTTATTTAAATCGTGAACGACTTTCCAGAAATAAAACGTAGAAGCTGACTTCAGAGTGTTTTAAAAGATACACGAACAAGGAGAGAATTTACCAATGAGTGAAAGTCAGTGTGGTTGCGTAACAATTTCGAATTTGTTGACTTCGGACACAAAGACATTTCATGAACACGTACAACTGAATAAGACTGAGTATAACAAGTTCATGCATTGGCAAGGTGTGGTGTATTATTCAAGGTGAAACTCTGTAAATGGAGCTGATGTCGTAAAATAACTGCAGACAGACCTCTATCCAAGGCCCCAAAGGAGCTTTCCACATCCATCAAAGTTTTACCTGCACATCCACTAATATCATCTATTGTATCCGTTGCTCCCGATGCTGTCTCCTCTACATTGGGGAGACTGGGCGCCTCCTAGCAGAGCGCTTTAGGGAACATCTCCGAGACACCCTTACCAATCAACCAAACCGCCCCGTGGCTCAACATTTCAACTCCCCCTCCCACTCTGCCGAGGATATGGAGGTGCTGGGCCTCCTCCACCGCCGCTCCCTCACCACCAGACGCCTGGAGGAAGAACGCCTCATCTTCCGCCTCGGAACACTTCAACCCCAGGGCATCAATGTGGATTTCAACAGTTTCCTCATTTCCCCTTCCCCCACCTCATCCGAGCTTCTAACCTCCAGAAACTCGATCCCCTGACCTGTCCGGACTTGTCCGACCTGCCCAGCTCCTTTTCCACCTATCCACTCCACCCTCTCCTCCCTGACCTATCACCTTCATCTCCTTCCCCACTGACCTATTGTACTCTATGCCACTCTCTCCCCACCCCCACCCTCCTCTAGCTTATCTCTCCACGCTTCAGGCTCTCTGCCTTTATTCCTGATGAAGGGCTTTTGCCCGAAACGTCGATTTTGCCTGTCCTCGGATGCTGCCTGAATTGCTGTGCTCTTCCAGCAACACTGATCCAGAATTTATATCCTAATGAGTAGGAATTGAATCGTCACTTGGAGACGCACCACCTACTTTAAAGAATTGACCACATTCACATGATGTTATGCACATTTCGTACATTCTTAACTCCACCCAAGAAATCCACCGAGAAGACTCTGTCCTTTTGTGTTGTTAACCCAGTGTACTTCTCTGCAGCACGCGATTTAAGATAAAATATGCTCAGACCAAAATTCAGTTCAATACAATATTCAAACGATCTGATGTGATTTCTTTTTTTATTATTGCAACAACGTTTGTGAGTTTGCAACAAACTGTGTAACATGAAACCAGTTCAACATCTATTTTCCCGGAATTTAACGCAGTGCACATGGGAAATATTATCCATCTGCTGAAAAATCACCTTCGGCTGTCTCTCCACATATGTCTCTTCACGTTTTAAATACTTGCAGGATGTTTGTTGATCAAGGAGTCATTATCCAGAAAAGGTCGTTTCTCAATCCACAAACACGGGTATTTTCCCATAAACTTGGCTTTGCTCAATATCACCTTCTATCCGTACCCCTCAACACAGCCCAGCCCACTATACTGGAACAGAAGTACCGTGCACTGGTAACCTTCAGCACAGGAGCAACACATTAATGCTTACCTCCACATTCCTGGTTTTACCTTAACGTTTGGGAAACCGAGTTTCTCTGACTCCATGGCTAGTAACGCGGATTATATGATCATCTTCACCAGTGGTTCTGTCCCGAGTGAGGAAAGTGGTGAGGTACTCATTGTAAAGATGGGTAGATTGATGAAATGTACAATTTCATCTTTTGCCTTCACTAACCCATGAGATTTTTATTTTGTTTTGCATCTGTAGAAATCTTAAAATCTTCATCTTGAACAGACTCAATGACAGATCTCCATTGAGTCTCTGGCATCAAATTTCAAAGTGTAAACCCCCTCTGAATTCTTCCACTGCAGTCCACTGTTTGGGAAGTGTTCCTGTTGTGGGAAATGCACTTCCCCGTGTGTCATCTGCTGCTCCCAGCATGCGCTCAAGCACTGCACTTATTTTCCTTCTGAAACTTGCTCACTGTGTTGCTGTGATCATACAGTGACTTTGTGTCGCACAGCCCAGGAAAATGATACAGATCAAGGTTTTTGCATTGTTGAGTTGAGTTGAATTGTCAGTTTAGCCTTATTTAGGATTTTGAAATTGTCTGTCCTGTACACAAGTGCGTGTCAAAAACATCTGAGCGGAGGTTAGGTGTTCCGAATAATGACATTGAGCACTATGCACTCTCCTCCAGTCTGGAAAACAATTTCTCACAGACAATTTAATAGACAATAGACAGCAGGTGCAGGAGTAGGCCATTCTGCCCTTCGTGGCAGCATTACCATTCATTATGATCATGGCTGAACATCCTCAATCTGCATCCTGTTCCTGCCTTATCCCCATAACCCTTGATTCCACTATCCTTAAGAACTATATCCAACTCTGTATTGAAATAAAATCTCCTGCTGTCTCGTGTTCTTCATTCCGTTGACTTCAAATCTTCACAGAATTCAACAGACCTTGTTACATAGTCATTTCCTCATTTTTGTTCAGATCACTGTGTGCATAGTGTGACAGTGTGTGTGCACTTGCCCCACAACCCAGAGGTCAGAACATAGTCTTGGAACTGTACTGTGTTATTTATCATTTCACCAACACCAGGGATAAATATCTATTGCTCTGCATAATTTACGAAATTCAATTATTCATAAGGTCATAGCCATTCTAGCATCTGTGACGAGGTGGCCGAGAGGTTAAGGCGATGAACTGCCACTCCACTGTGCTCTACACGCGTGGATTCGAATCCCACTGTGGTCGCTGTTATCAACGGCTTTCAATGGTGCTGCTTTCAGATGATCACAACTGTCATATAGAAATTGCAACTCCAATGGTCAGTTGATGTGCATCGACGCTATTACAAAATCTCAAAGAATAGTTTGAGCCCGTTGACTGAACTGCTTTGAAATGTAGGTTGCTGTGAATGTTTTTTCGTATGAAAGACATCCAGAAAAATCAAATAACGAGAGATGCGAAGTGCATGTATGTCTAAAGGGATTCTTAATGAATGTTTTATCAGATGAAATCTGGGAGAGGTTGGGTAGAAGTAATTCATCCTGGTGAGAAGAGCACAGCGAGACAGCACAAAATAATGGAGATATTTCAAAAGGGGCAGGGCGTGGGTGTAGGGGCACTGAGAACTGGCTGTAAATGCATAGTGGAGAATTGCCGATGTGGGTGCCGTGCATGGTCACGGAGAGACTTACACATTGGTCTCGCCCTCGCCCCTTGCTCTCGCCATTGATGAATGCTGGACATAAGGCACAGATAAACACAAGATGTTGGAAGCAAACTCCCTCTCGTTATGCACACACCGGATGCATCACATTGATCTATGAACAACTGGAGAAATCAGCATGTTACCTATAGGGAGTGAAACTAAACTGTGGATCTATAGGGAGTGAAACTAAACTAAACCGCAGATTCATGCAACACAAACTTGGAAAATGATTTAAAATGTTGGGTGTAGATTTGCTCGCTGAGCTGTAGCTTTGATATCCAGACGGTTCATTACCTGGCTAGGTAACATCATCATCAGTGGCGACCTCCAAGTGAAGCGAAGCTGTTGTCTCCTGCTTTCTATTTAAATCTTTCTCCTCGATGGGGTTCCTGGGGTTTGTGGTGATGTCATTTCCTGTTCGTTTTCTGAGGGGTTGATAGATGGCATCTAGATCTATGTGTTTGTTTATGGCTTTGTGGTTGGAGTGCCAGGCCTTTGGGAATTCTCTGGCATGTCTTTGCTTAGCCTGTCCCAGGATAGATGTGTTGTCCCAGTCAAAATGGTGGTATTTTTAATCCGTGTGTCGGGCTACGAAGGAGAGAAGGTCGTGTCTTTTTGTGGCTAGCTGGTGTTCGTGTATCCTGGTGGCTAACTTTTTTCCTGTTTGTCTTACGTAGTATTTGTGGCAGTCCTTGCATGAAATTTTGTAGATGACGTTGGTTTTGTCCATGGGTTGTACTGGGTCTTTTAGGTTTGTTAGTTTTTGTTTGAGAGTGTTGGTGGGTTTGTGTGCTACTAGGATTCCGAGGGGTCTTAGTAGTCTGGCTGCCATTTCTGAAACTTCTTTGATGTATGGTAAGGTGGTTAGGGTTTCTGGCTGTGTTTGGTCTGCTTGTCGTGGTTTGTTCTTGAGGAATCTGCGTACTGTATTTTTTGAGTATCTGTTCTTCTTGAATACGTTGTATAGGTGGTTCTTCTCTGTTTTCCGAAGTTCGTCTGTGCTGCAGTGTGTGGTGGCTCGTTGGAATAATGTTCTGGTGCAGCTTCGTTTGTGTGTGTTGGGATGGTTCCTGGTGTCGTTAAGTATTTGGTCAGTGTTTGTCAGTTTTCTGTATACGCAGATTTGTAGTTCTCCGTTGTCCTTTCTTTCTACTGTGACGTTCAGGAATGCGAGTTTGTTCTCGGTTTCTTCCTCCTTCGTGAACCTTATGCCTGTGAGGGTGTTGTTGATGATGTTAAATGCCTTTACTATCTTGTTTCGTTTTGTGATGACAAAGGTGTCATCTACGTAGCGGACCAACATTTTTGGCTTGATTGTTGGTAGGGCTGTTTGTTCTAGTCTTCGCATTACCCCTTCTGCTATGAATCCTGATAGCGGAGATCCCATGGGTGTGCCGTTGGTTTGTTTGTCGACTATGATGTTGAAAGTGAAGTGGATGGTGAGGCACAGGTCCACTAGCTTCATTACGTTTTCGTTGGTAATGTGATTGATGGTGGTTGATGCGTGTGTGATGGTCTTTTCTAAAAGTGTGGTAAGTGTTTCCTTTGCCAAGTCGATGTTGATGAAGGTCAACAGTGCTGTTATGTCGAATAAAATCATTGCTTTGTCTTCCTCTATTTTGGTGTTTTTGATGATTTTTAGGAATTCCTGGGTGGAGTGGATGGAGTGCTGTGACTCTTCTATGAGGTATTTCAGTTTTGCGTGTAGTTCTTTGGCCAGTCTGTAAGTTGGTGTTCCGGGAAGTGAGACTATGGGCCTGAGGGGGGTTCCTGGTTTATGGATTTTTGGTTCGACTTGGGCAACACATTTATCCTGGGACAGTCTAAGCAAAGACATGCCAGAGAATTCCTAGAGGCCTGGCACTCCAACCACAACGCCATAAACAAACACATAGATCGAGATGTCATCTATCAACCCCGCAGAAAGCGAACAGGAAATTACATCACCATAAACCCCAGGAACCCCATCCGGGAGAAAGATATAAATAGAAAGCAAGAGACAACAGCTTCGCTTCACATGGAGGTCGCCACTGATGATGTTACCTAGCCTGGTAATGAAACGTCTGGATATCAAACCTACAGCTCAGCGAGCAAACCTCCACCCTAAAACTCAACCTGAGCTACAAACCTTCACAAACCTTGCGTTTTAAAGTGTCTTTATACGCATATTATTAACAGACCTTTCGTTCTAATAACCATGTGGTTGAAAGAAGAAGACACCACATTTCAAGATGGATAGACAACGTTACCAATTTTGTTTTCAAATAGAAATCTACTTGATCATTTTATACAGTGAACAAGTTCATTTTAAATAATGAAAACCACATTCTCTCACGTGTAATAAAAGTGTGATTTCAATATAAACATTGTCCTTGCTAAGTCGCAGTTCCTCAACATGAAAAATAGGATGTAAGTTTTATTAAGCATGCATCAATTAGCACCATTATCTTACTTCGGATTGACTGAAGTATGCACATGCTAAATAAGGTTTAAGAAAGAATGACTTTTGGAAATAATGCTTCGGTGGTGACTAAAATTAATATTAGGTTCTCATGATGCGGATATTCCACCAATGGCTCCAGTGGTGGAAATGTTCAGTGGGCAGTATTTCTATGATGGTATAGAAGTATGTGAGCTGCCAGGGATGGGAGCTTCCACTTCATCTGGAACAGCGTCTTTTGACGTGGACCAGGGAGCATTGAGGCATCAGGCTGGGAGTTCCAGCCACAACTGGAGCAGCTTCTGTTGACATGGAGCAGCAGGGAGCATTGGCACATCCGAATGCAAGATCTAACCTCATTTGGAGCAGCTTCAGTTGACATGGAGCCGGAGATTTGCGAGATACGTCTGGGAGCTCAACTCTCCCCGGAACAGCTTTTAATGACATGTAGCAGCAGGGAGCATTGGGACATCACAGTGATAGATCCAATCTCAACTGGACCGCTTCTATTGACATGGATGAGGGAACATTGGGACATCAGACTGGGAGCTCCAACCTCACAAGAACCTTCGTTTAATGACATGTAGCAGCTGGGAGCATTGGGACATCAGAGTGGTAGGTCTAACCTCAACTGCACCACTTCTACTGACATGGAGCAGAGAGCATTGGGACATTAGATTGGGAGCTCCAGCTTAAAGTAGAGCAGCTTCTATTGACATGGAGCAGCAAGGAGCATTGGAACGTCAGGTTGGGAGCTCCAACATCACCTGGAGCAGCTTGTATTTACATGGAAAAGGAGGGGGGATTGGGACATTATGCTGGAGGAAAGGATAATCAACTATTTAAATCTGAAGTGAAATATGTTTCAACACCTCAGATGTTAATTGATTTATGAAGAATCTTTCCGGGGAAAATAATTAAGTCTTTAGATAGTAAAGACAAGTCCTGCAAATATTCAACTCAGGAAAACGCATTGGTGCAGAGAGAAATGGGAGTGATGTTTCATGTCTTTGTCTTTTCTTTTCTGGCCAACTCTGCACTGGATTACATCACCAGAAGGACGTTTTCACTCATTTCCTGCAAATACGGACAGGTCATTAACGTAATCTAAAGCTGAAAATTAATGGGAATATGCGATGTTATGATTAGGCTGGAGTTTACCTCAAATTGTGGTGAAAACGCAGCAAAGTAAGTTGCAATTTCCAAGATCAGCAGTGACCTCATTGATTGGCTGAGCAGATTGTGAATGTTCGTTTTTTTGAGGACAATTGAAAGTGAATCAATGATGGTGATTATGTTTGTTCTTTGTTCAGCTTGTGACTGTTACTGCTAATGCTCATATCCTTGTTAACACCACAGCTCTGCAGCGTGTAAAATGTCAGCTGTGCATCTCAGGCAGTGGTACAATCATTCGTACAGCTGACTACGGATCAGGCGGTTGTAAGTTCGACTTTTACTTTGCGCAAGCGCATTGTGGAGATTCATCACACATCCAAACTAATCATTTTTGTTATGCTGAGGTGGATAATATTTGAAATTTTCATCTCCACGAACGAAAATTATTTCACTGTCTTCGATGAGTTAAACATTACCAAGAGCTATCAGAGTAAAAATCACACAGCACCAGATTGTATCGAACAGACGTATTTGGAAGCACCAGTGTTCCATGCACTGCTTCTTCATCAGATGTTTGTCAACTGTTGGAATCTAAAATGGCTTTGTGTGATTATTAAATTTATCCACCCCAGTCCAACACCAACACCTCCAAGTCATGGGTACCGTCGACACCACGAACGGTCGGTTAAAGTCCAGATGATCTTCCAAAAGATCGCGCATATTGACACACACACCAAGTTTCTGCAGAAAATAACCCACCTGAAGAAGGAGCGGCTCTCTGAAAGCTAGTGTTTCCAAATAAACCTGGTGGACTATGCCCTGATATTGTGTAATTTTAACTTTGTTTACTCAACTCAAACACTGGCACTTCCATATCATAGACAACATTAGTCATGTCCCACCGTTGTCAGAGAAGGCAATCCTGGAATAGCCCGATACATTGCACATAGGTACGTTTCGTTTTCAGAAACTAATGCACTCAATCGCTACAGCTCCTGTGTATGAAAAGCACAGAAAATAAATAGCTGAGACTCAGTTTTGACAATGTTTTGAAACTCTTTTGGAAGTGGAATCAAATGAGAATGAAGGATTAACTGTCCGACTGTGCAGAGAGAGGGAAGGCACTTTTCCCTTCTTTGATGAGCTGGGGTATTGACTGATCTAAGGCATGAAACAGATTCCTGGTAGATCTGCGCTCTCTGCATCAGGAACAAGAAGTCCTGATTTCCTGAACGGTAATGAAACCCAGGCCACTTAGTGAAAGCGCTGAATACTAACCACTAGACCACCAGGGATGAGGGCAGAAGCCGTTGCACCGATTTTCATAACACAGTTTTTGGAATTATGTCACTGCAGATATATTTCCCCTCAAAATGATTGAATCATCGTGTGTTTACAGCACAGAAATGGGTCTTTTCATCTCATTTCCCAGCACTTGGTCTGTAACATTGTAAGCTCTGACGTTTCACCTGAATGCTAATTTCTCTGGGACGTTTTAATCTTGTAAAACACAATAAATGGGATTAAAGTTTGAGATGGGAACTGAACCCCATTTTTACCCATAGAGTGAAGCACGCAGACACATTTCCCCAAGTGTGACATAGGCCTCGGGAGAAAACAAGCAGAAAGCAAGATTTCACAGACTTGTCTGATGTTGTCCCATTTCAATGTTCAACACCAGTGTTTGTTTACAGCAAAGAAAGGAAGCATTCAGCCGTCCCGTCCCAGTGTTCCTTGCCCATTGTTTCCCCATCATTCTGTAGTTTGTACTGCCTCACCTCGTTCTTGCTGCCAAACTTGATCACTGCTCACGCCCACTATTTCCTGTCCTGCTGAACGGTTTGCCTCAAGATTTTGGAATGAAAAACAGGAATGGCCTATTTCAAGCATTTTTCTAGTTTATAAGGACAGTGTTATCACCACTGAGCAAGCACATTGCCAGCTCAGAGAGAAGGTCTCATCCTTTAGAAACTGAAATGCAAAAATGATTGGATAGCCTCAGTATTGTAAACCAACCAACAAGACCGGAATAGGGCCGAGGGAATCACGCACAGAAGGATGGGAGCATAGAATGGCGAATCTCATGGTGTCCAGGGTGATGTTAACAGAAATCTTCCCTGGTAGTATAGTGATGAGGATTCAATGCTTTCACTGTCATGACTTGTTAAAGGTTAACGTTTGCAGTAATCATTATGAAATATTGCCTGATATTTCGAAGCAGAATGGTGCTGTGCAGCAGACAGAATCGTTTCCCTGCATGACCTAATAAGTTAGCTCTGAAGAGCCAGGAGGAGACATTAGAGCCAGGAGGAGACATAAGAAGTTGTTGGCGGATAGGATCAGGGTTAGCCCTAAGGCTTTCCATAGGTATGTCAGGAATAAAAGAATGACGAGAGTTAAATTAGGGCCAATCAAGAATAATAGTGGGAAGTTGTGGGTGGAGTCAGAGGAGACATGGGAAACACTAAATAAATAATTTTCGTCAGTGTTCACTATAGAAAATGAAAATGTTTGCGAGGAAGATACTGAGATACTTGCATCTAGACTCGAAGAGATTAAGGTTCACAAGGAAGAGGTATTAGAAATACTGCAGAGTGTGAAAATAGACAAGCCCTCTGGACCGGATGGGATCTATCCTAGGATCCTCTGGGATGCAAAGGAAGAGATTGCCGAGCCTGTGCCATTGATCTAGAAATCACCATTGTCTACAGCAATAGTGCCTGAGGACTGGAGGATAGCAAATGTGGTTCCCTTGTCAAGAACGGTAGTAGAGACAACCCTCAAAGTTTGTGAGAAGATTTGTAGCTCGGGTGCTCGTTGTTGTGGTTCTGTTCGCCGAGCTGGAAGTTTTTGTTGCAAACGTTTCATCCCCTGTCACCTATACAGGGGACGTAACGTTTGCAACAAAAACTTCCAGCTCGGCGAACAGAACCACAACAACAGCAGAGAAAACCCTGGTAATTACAGACCAGTGAGTCTCAATTCAGTTGTTGGTAAAGCGTTGGAAAAGGTTATAAGAGATAGGATTTATAATCATCTAGAAAATAATAATCTGATAAGGGACAGTCAGCACGGTTTGGTAAAGGGGGTCGTGCCTAAAGAATCTTATGAGTTTTTTGACAAAGTGACCAAACAGGTGGATGAGAGTGGCAGGTTGATGTGCTGTATATGGATTTCAGCAAGGCATTCGATAAGGTTCCCCACAGTAGGCTATTATACAAAATGCGTAGGAATGGGATTGTGGGAGACATAGCAGTTTGAATCAGTAATTGGCTCGCTGAAAGAAAACAGAGTGTTGTAGTTGATGCAACATGTTCATCTTGGTGTCCAGTTACTAGCGGCATTCCGCAAGGGTTGATGTTGGGTCTACTGCTATTCATCATTTTTATAAATAACCTGGATGAGGGCTTAGAAAGGTGGGTTAGTAAATTTGCGGACAACACTACAATCGGTGGAGTTATGGATAGTGATGAAGAATGTAGTAGATTTGAGAGAGACATAGATAGGATGCAGAGCTGGGCTGAGAATTGGCAAATGGAGTTTAATGTGGACAAATGTGAGGCGATACACTTTGAATGTAGTAATCGGAATGCAAAGTACTGGGCTAATAGTAAGATTCTTGGGAGTGCAGTTGAACAGAGAGTTCTTGGCGTCCATGTACACAGATCCCTGAAAGTTGCCACCCAGATTGACAGGGTTGTTAAGAAGGAAAACAGTGTTTTGGCCTTTATTAATAGAGGGATTGAGTTCTGGAATCAGAAAGTTATGCTGCAGCAGTACAAATGGCTACATTTGAAGTATTGTGTACAGTTCTGGTCACCGCATTATAAGAAGGATGTTGACGCTTTGGAAAGGGTGCAGAGGGTATTTTCTAGCATGTTGCCTGTATGGAAGGAATGTATTACGAGGAAAGACTGAGGCTGTTCTCGTTGGAGAGAAGACTGAGAGGTGACAATAGAGACATACAAGATAATCAGAGGTTTACATAGGTTGGATAGGGAGAGTCTTTTTCCAAGTATGGGGACAACAAACACGAGGGGTCACAAATTTAAAGTGAGGGGAGATAGGTATAAGACAGATGTCAGAGGTAGTTTCTTTATTCAGAGATTAGTTAGGGCATGGAATGCTTTGCCTGTAACGGTAGTAGATTCGCCAAGATTAAGTGCATTTAAGTCGTCATTGGAGAGGCATATGGACGTACATGGAATGGTGTAGATGGGATGGGCTTCAGATTAGTATGACAGGGCGGAGCAATATCGAGGGCCGAAGGGCCTGTACTGCGCTGTAATGTTCTATGTTCTATATGCTACAGTTCCACATCAGCAATGTCATCTGCAATTGACTGACGTTCAATCAATTTAAAACAAGAACGAAGGGGGCGTCAGGAAAACGGAAGGGGAATAGTGGTTTGTGAGAATTAACTACATGCCTCGTGGAGCCAGGTTCAATGTAGATACTGAATATCGTTTATCCTGTTTACCTTGGTATACTGATCACTACGGATCAATTACCCAATATTGTCTTCCCTGTGTGTATTGTTCTTTGTACATTTCACCTCGGTTCAGTGCTCAGGGGGACCACGCTTTTTAAATATTTGGCACATTTTACTCAGGTCGGTTTTGCAGCTTGATATTAAGGCCAACAATTTTAGGAACAGATAGACACCATTCAGACCATCAAGTCTGCTCCGCCATTGAATGGTTTCATATCTGATCTGATAACCTTGAACTGCACTTTCTTGCCTTTCGCCATAACGCTTGATGTCTTTGCTGTTTGAAGTTCTGCCGATCTCAGCCTCATTACACCTAATGACCCTTCCTCAACAGCCTTCTGCTACAAGAAAGTCCACTGATACAGAACTGTCTGAGAAAATAAATGCTTCTTCGTCTCTATTTTAATTGTGAGATCCGCATTCTAATACAAAGTTAAAAATCGCACAACACCAGGTCATTGTCCAACAGGTTTAATGGAAGCAATAGCGTTTGGAGAGCTGCTCCTTCATCAGGTGGCTGTGGAGTACACAGTGGTAACATACAGAATTTACAGCGAAAGGTTAAAGTGTAATGTCACTGAAATTATACATTGGAAAAATACCTTGATTGCTTGTTAAGTCTTCCATCTGTTAGAATGACTATGTTAGGTCCATTTCTTTCTTATGTAAATCGAAAAACTTTCTTTTAACAGTGACATTCTCAGGTGGACTTTACCAATTAGTGTCAGCACAGTTAATATGTTGAAGGTGTTAGCCCCTGTGTGCTGCATCCATGCCATAATGTTTAGACTGAGTCTGATAAAAAAAAAACAATACGCTGCAGGCAAGGATGCTTTAAGGCATGGCACATTGGTGAAGCCGAGCAGAGGCTACAACAACGGAACGGGCACTGCACATCAATCAACAGACAGGTGTGCTCCTTCCCAGTTGGAGAGCACTTCAGTGGTCCAGGACATTCGACCTCGGACCTTTGGATGTCAGTCCTCCAGGGCGGGCTTCGGAATAGGCAGCAGCTAAAAGTACCCACGCAGAGGCTGATAGCTAAATTCGGTACGCATGGTCATTGGGTTCATGTCACAGTACAGGTGATCCCATTGCCCTATCTACAGAGTCCCTCCGACACACACACACACATACTTTTGTAGGGTGAATTTGTACTTGCAGAATTACATTGTACTTTGCTCTAAAACTGCATGAATCCATGTAAGTCTCTGGCAACTCATTTTTATAAATTAGAATCAGTCTAAACATTATGGAACAGACAGTAGCACGGGAGGCAGACACCAGTTGTTAAATTTCTCCTGAGAATAAAACTTTAAAATAAAAAAGTTTTGCACTTTATATATGAAAGAAGTGAAGCTAACATGGTCATTCTAACAGATCGGAGACTTTGCAAACAGTCAAGGTAATTTTCAATGTACAATTTCAGTTACATCACACTGTAAACTTGTGCTATAAATTCTGTGACTTACAGCTGTGTACTCCACAATCACCTGATGAATGAGCAGTGGTCCGAAAGCTAGTACTTCCAATTAAGCCTGTTGGACTATAACCTGGTTTTGTGTGATTTTCAAATTTGCATACCCCAGTCCAAAACCGGCATCTCCAAGTCATTTGATACGAGGCGCTCTGGTCACAGAACCAAAGTTTCTGCATCCAACTTATTAAATCCTTAAAAATACCGAAATGTTTCAATAAGGATCATTTTGTAGTACTGAGTCTGAGCAGGCAAAGGCAACTGATTTCAGCATTTCTTCCCATTTGATTTCATCTCCGATATGAAATTCTCACTGACTCTGACAGAACTGCTACCTTTGCTGTTTTGTAATGTCAGGAACTCATGTTCAATTTACGACTTTCATAAGGAACAACAAATATTTTTCCCTGACTGGAAATCAACATTGGGAAATAGCAGTGAGACAGCTGAATTTCAGCACCTTCGCACCAAGGAAGCCATACGCAATGCTTGGAACTTTTCTTGGTAACTTTGTTTTTGCCTATTTTGTTCAGTTGAAAAATGACAGTGATTGAGTTTTTAAAAGCATGGAGAATGGCCCTTCAGCCTACTGCATCATTATCAGTTATCAAACATCTGGCTTGTAAACACAGTTTCCAGACGTGACTCATCGCCTGGTGTGTTCTAACAATTCAAGTCTTAGTTAAATTGTTATTCAATTTCTTAACGGCTTGAGTGGAACAAAAACATCTCTGTGAACTAACAGTTCTGAAAGACAAACTCTTTCTCAGAGCCATTTGTCAGTTTTCCTCATGATGCTGCCGAAAATGTTTCTGCGCTCACATCTGAATTGGTTTACCCTGTTTCTTCCTCAGCTTCCTCCTTCTTTCTATTGAATGGTTTAGATTCCAATACAGAAGGTGCAGGTTGCGGAAGTCACGTGTTTGTACTTTCACTGACACTCTGTCTCGCCGGGAGCTGCAGTGCTTCCCCACGCTGATTCAGACAGCAGTGTCCTTCCTGTGACATGCCCCATGGAGAATGGAAGGACAGGCATTAATAACCCGCAGCTGGAAACGGAGCGACAGTTGTAAAACATTTACAGTGCCCCAGCGAGGAATTGAGCTCCTAAATCCCGCATAACATACAGCGACACTAACCGCTATACTACCGAGGGCAACAGTTTCAAAGGAGACACTTCAGCCCGTTATGGTTGCATTTGTCAAAAGCAATTGCTTAACGACCCGAATGGTTAAGCCCATAGCCTTACAGGTATTGGTAGAACATGTTCACATCTGAATATTCCTTCAGGTTATAAGGGTTACTGCCTCTCTGAAACTTACAGACACTGTGTTCCAAATTCGAACACCCGCCGGCCTATACCGCTTTTCCACACATCAACTTAAACATTTCTGTCTCTCTCATTAAATTTCTGGCCCACTGTGATCGTTCTTTCCATTGATGCGAAACAGTTCACCAGTCTACCTTATCTAAACCCCGCACAAACTCCTCTGCACGGTGACAAACGAATCCAATTTGTCCTGTCTTCCTTCATGACTGAAACTCTTCAGCCTAGACACTATTGGAGTGAATCTCTCCTGCAACGTTCCCAGTGCGATCACATCCCTGGACAATTCTAGCACTGAGCCTAATGAACATTTTTCCATTCTGTAACAGCATCAGGGGTGGCTCTGCGGCATTTATTGCCTTCCGGTTTGGATTCACGTGGACGCCAAACCAGATAAGGACGGTAGTTTCCTTCCCTCAAGGACGTCAGTGAAACAGATGGGTCTTTCAGACAACGTATTCTTAATTCTACGCATTTATTGCATTCACATACAACCATCGTCGTGGTGTGTTGGGAATCGAAGCCGTCCCTCCAGAATATTACCTGGCTTTGCTTGTTAACAATCCAGCGATAATACCACTAGGCTATCGCAGAAAGCTCTCATGGTGGATCTTTTCCAAAGAGTCTCTTTTCCCCAATTATTCCATACTGCCCTTTTATTGAGCCTCACACTCCAATAATCTCTGGCCCATGTCAGCAAAAGCTGCTAAAAGATAATTGATCTCACAGCCACGATATCCAAACGGATCGAATGATTTGAAGGTGCCAATGAAGAGATTGGGGCATGGTCACCCAACAACAGTGAGTGCAGCGGCACAGACTGGATTGTATCAACGTGAAAGTGTATGTTAGATTGTGCAATGCCTCAGTCAAATGGGACGAGGGACGTAAAAGAGAGCTAGGGAGAGTGCGAGGGAGAGACATCTTCGAGAACTTTTGGGTTTAAATCCTGAAACATGAAACGCAGAAATATCAGAGAACAAAATTCGAAGGAAAACAAATCATCACCTTTGAGAATATCATCTTGTAAAAACGATTAATTTCTTACCGTGTTTCACCAAAAGTAAAATTTTGAGAGAACTGACCGCCATGATGTGGATTCGAGCCGAGGTCGCTGCAATCACAACGCAGAATATGAGCTACGAAACGGTTACAGCATTCCACAGAGCACGCTTGCAAACTGCAGCCAGGATGGCAGCAGAGGAAATGTCAGAGAGAATGTACAATATCAGGACTGAGCGACAGACATGTGGGAACGCAGAATGAACCGAATCTTTAACTTGAGCGTCCCCAGAGACTGTGGACATTCCATGAATGAGAGTACTGGAGAATGGGATGAATGAAACTCTCCAAACTCATGGGATAGTGCAGGATATTGTTCAAATGTATGCTTCAATAGCATTATAGTTTAACATCGACTACTCCATCACTTTGCCCACACAAGGCAGTAGCAACTGCTGCATGCAATCACACTTAATTCCAGTTCCAGACGCGGAATCAGAGAAACTGTGTGCAGCAGCCACGAAGATCCAGTTGGAAATTGGGATGGAATGACAGGAGAGAGGCGCGTGTACTTCCGATGATGAGACTGCTCCTGTTCAAAAGAAGGCCGGAAGGGAATACTTGCCAACACTTATTATATTATAGCCATAAGCAGTACATGTTGCTGAGACAGCCGATTGGCGCAACTGAAGCGTGTTGAGCCTTTACCTTTGGGGTGGCAAGGTTCGAAATTTCATTTTCCTATTTGGATCAGAGTTTTTGGCATTGGCAGTAGCAACTGCTATTGCTCGCATCAGCTCAGGATCAGTTTCTTGTTCCCAGTAAATGCTGGAACCTAGAGAAGGTGGTGTTGTGGTTATATAATAAACGAGTCATCCTTGGGGACTCACACACGGAACTGGTAATGTTAAAGTTTGACGAATACAACCTGGAATGAAAGCCTGACCTCAGGAACAGAGAATATGACTTAAATTTCCTGAACTCCAATCTATGCATGTCCATTATTCAGTGGATGCTACCATCTTTACTTCTGACTCCAGGACAGGAACAACATAGCTGACCCTTAATCCGAGAATGGCGACCGTGTCGGGAAGCAGGCCATTCGGCCCTTCCAGTCGACACCATCCCTCCAAGCACATCCTATCAGGCACACATTCCATACCTATTCAATTCCCCTTCTTTCCCCATGGCTGATCCCAGTAACATGCACACCTTCAGTCCGTGGGAGGAAACTCACACAAGCAAAGAGAGAATGTGCAAACTGAGACGAGACTGGGATCTAATCCATGTCTCTCGTGCAGCGAGACAGCAGCGAATCAGGATGAACAACTAATGCTGTCCTGACCAGCGACATCCACAGCCTGTGGGTATATCAGGAAGAATAAAAACACATTCACAACATGGACAACGGGATTGGCATCTGCGTGGACACGATTTGAACCCATCGTTCACCCTGGGTAGATACAAGAACATCGATATCACAGAGAAACCAGGCAATGCGGATTAAATTACCTGCTGAAGTGGAAACACATTTACTCAGTGAAACTGGGGACAGACTGTTTACTAGTCCCGTGTGTGGGAAGGGCTCAATGAGCAAAAAATCCTCCAGAGTAATCAGCAAGATTATTTATCCCAGAGGGAGATCAATTAAAATGTCAACGCTGCTGTTAATCCCAACCAGCTGCCAGTTCCATAGCGTCAAAGTCATAGACTCAAACAGCATGAAAGCAGGCCTTTCACGCCAACCAGCTCATGCTGAACATAATGCCAAACGAACCTAGTCGCATCTGACGGCTCCTGTAACTGTTGAGGGTTAATAATGCCATTGTGATATTATTATTGCATTGTTTATATGAATGTCCAGATATAACTCTGTGGACTCGGGTTCAAATCCTGCCATGGCAGATGCTGGAATTTTATTTCAATAAATACCTAGACTTGAAGAGTCTAATGATGATGTTGAATCAGTTGTTGTAGATCTGATTCACTAATGCCTGATAGGGAAGGAAACTGCCATACCTATCTGGTCTGGCTGGTTTGTGACTCCAGATCCATAATATCGTGGTTGATTCTGAACTTTCCACTTGGCAATAAATAATGGTCTAGGCATGAAAGAATAGCTTTTTTAAATCCCACTAAAACTTTCCAATTCATTTATCGATCCAAATATCCTGGAAATATTGTAAATGTACTTTCATTCATCACTGCCTCAGGAAGTGAATTGCACACATAAACCATCCTCTGTTAAAAACAAGCCTCTCATGTCTTATTTTAAATCCCTCTTTTCAACTTAAACATTTGCCCTCTCGTCTTGCAGACCTCTCCTTGGAGAAAAGACAGTTACAGTTAACTGTATCCGAACTCTCAATAATTTATAAATTACTATCAGGTGGCCTTTCAAACTCCAGTGTTCGAGTGAAAGTATTCTCAGCCTATCCAGCCTTTCGTTATAACTCAAAACTTCCCCACTAGCCATACGCTGGATACCTGTTCTAAACCTACTTCAGCTGAACAATTTCCTTGCTATTACTGGCCGACAAGAACTGGACACAGTGTTCCAGAAGACGCATCACCCAATGGCCTATTCAACTTCTACATAACGTACCAACTCCTACGCTCAAAGGACTGAGCAACGAAGGCAAGATGATTTTTTTTTAACCATTCTGTCAATATATGAAGCAAACTAAAATGAATTATGCACTTGCATTCCTGGCCTCCGTGTTCCACAACACGATGCAACGCCCGATCATTAATTGTATAAGCCCTACTCTTATTTGATGTAGCAAAATTCAATACCTTCCATTTATCCAGATTGAACTTTATGTGACATTTTTCAACCCAAAGTCGCATTAGATTAAGAGCATTCTGGACTCTTAGATCTTCTTTAACGTCTCCAATTCTGCTGTCCTCTGCAGCTTATGAACCATGACTTCTACGAGTTCTATTGTTTTCTCATATAGATTAACGGTTTTTAATTATTTGTCGTGGTCATCATTTAGCAGTTTGCAAATCATGTAACAATTAGTCATGTAGTTAACCATGAGGAAGAAAGCCATAGACTGCAGGGAGATTGGAAACAATTGGCAAGAAAATGTGCTGAAACGAATTCAATCCAGTGAAGTGGGTGATAATAAATTTGGGTAGGAACGATGGTAAAAATGTGACTGTTAACAGTAATAAAAGAGAAATTGGAGTAGGCATTCACGAATATTTGAAGGTGATTGGGCAAGGGATCAAGTGGTCTCGCGGGGTAAGAGATGCTTTCTGTTCTTGACAGCAGGTGGAATAAGAGCAGGGAAATGATGCTGGAACTTCAGCAACTGCCTGTTCAGAGAAGAGTCAGAGGACCGGCCACAAGTCTGGTCATTGCAGTAATCTTTTTTTTTCCGGAAGAATGATAAAATAGAAGATGAAGGGCGGAAAGAGACCATTTGGCTCATCAAGTCTGGATCAGCATTAAATCAGATCTTCGCTGACAATGCTTCAAGGCAGGCTGGCACGTTCCTTGGAGGGGAACTTGCAGATGGAGGGCATTCGATGCATAAGTCCATAAGACAATAGAGCAGAAATTAAGTCATTCAGCGCAGTGAGTCTGCTGTGCTTTCTGTCCTGCGAGCGCACCTTGCCTCCGACACCATGGGCTCTTATCTTATTCTGTAGCCTCCTGTGCGGCAAATTTCAAAGGCCTTCATGAAGTCCAGACACATAACATCCAATAGCTCTCCTTGGTCTACCTTCCTCGTTACTTCCTCAAAGCGGAGTTCTTACAAATTTGTCATGCATGGCCTCCCCTTGTTGAAACCATGCTGACTTTGCCTTATTTTTACATACACTTCCAAGTATTCAGAAATTTCTTCCATCGCAATGGATTCCAGGACCTTATGCACAACCAAGTGTCGGCTGATTGGTCTGTAATTTGCCAGCTTTTGTGTTGTTTCTTTTTAAAATGGGGTGTCACGTTTGTGATTTTTCAGTCCTGCAGCACCCTTCCTGGTTCTAGTGATTCCTGAAAGTTCTCCACTACCGTATCCACTATTTCTTCAGTTGTCTACCTGGCGGGTACTCCACCTGATCCAGATGATTTATCCACTTTCAGGCCATTCAGTGTTCCTTGCACCTTCTCAGTGATGGCACGAGACTCACCTCAGTTCCCCCGTTCTCTTGTGTGTTTGGGTATAACTCATGCCTTCCACTGCGAAGACAGGCACAAAATATTTTTTCAGTTCCTCAACCCATTGTCAACTTCTTCCTCTCTTTTGCGTTTATATGAATAAAGAAACGACTGCAGTCTTATTTTATATTCTTAGTTATCTTATATTTAATCGTCTCCCTCTTCATTTGTTTTGTTGTTGCCCTTTGTAGGTGTTTGTGAGCTTTCCAATCCTCTGATTGCTCACTCCCCTTCGCCACATTATATATTTTCTCCTTTGCTTTTATGCTATTGATGACTTCCTCAGTCAGCCATGGTTGTCTCATTCTCCCTGCACGATGCCTCATTTTCCACACGATGTGTCTCTAATGTGTCTGCTGAATTGCGCTCAGACACGCCTTTCATTGCATTTCCACTTTCCTGCTTTCTTGCTAGGCTCCTCTCCTCACCAATTTCATCCAGCTCCTCCCTCATGCCTCTGTAATGGTCTTTATTCAACTTTATAAACGTTACCTCTGATTGTATATTCTGCCTTTCAATTTGCAGGGTAAATTTAATCATGTTATCATCACCGCCTCCTAAGCGTTCCTTCATCTTCAGCTCCCTTTTCACGTCTGCCTCATTGCACAACTCTAAATCCAGTATTGCCTGTTCCCTACTTGGCTCCACCACAAGCTGCACCAAAAATCCATCTCGTCAACATTTCACAATTGAATTGAATTGAATTTATTGTCACGTGTTCTGAGGTACAGTGGAAAGCTTTGTCTTGCGATCACTACAAGCAGATCGCAGTGTTAAGTAGCATGGATGTATAAAGAAAATGTAAACATATAATAGGTTGGCCTTTGTGATTGTCCGGGCCGAGTTCACCACTCGCTGTGTCTCCGATCTGTAATGGTACAGATGCCATACCTGGTACTGAAACATCCAGACAGAATGCTCTCAATGCCGCACCAATAAAAGTTGGCAAATGTATTCGCAGTGGTGCTTCAAGTGGTCATCAATTTCAAAAAAAACTTTTCCACCACAACTCGCGAGATGTCATCATCACACATATATCCCTCTCCTGTCCCTGTCCACCATCCACATGGACCATTCCCTAGCGGAAACCTTGTTGTACTTTGCCTTCACTCCCAACACCTCCCGCAACTCGCCCCATGGAGTCTTCCCCCTGTATCGCTGCTTTTGTGACACATAAATGCATAGAACCTAAAAACACGAGCAGGAGTAGGCTAACCGGCCCTTCAAGCCTGCTACGCCGTTCAATGAAATCATTGTTGATCTTTGTAAAGACTCAATCCGCTTACTCGCCCTCTCACTCTATCTCTTATTTCATTTATTGTTCAAAAGAAGTATCGCTCTTAGCTATAAAAACCATTGTTGTACCAGCATCAAGTTCTTCGCTGGGGCAAGGTTTTCCAAATAGTAATATCCGTCTGGGTGAAGAAGGTCCTTCTGAACTCAGTCCTAAATCTGCTCCCTCTAATCCTGAGGCTCTGCCCTACAGTCAGAATTTCACCCGCAAGTGGAAGCATCCTTTCCAATTCTACCTAATCTATTCCGTTCAAAGTAAGATTCCCCGCTCATTCTTCTAAATTCCAAAGAAAATAATCCTAATCTACGCAGTCTCTCTTTATAGGCCAACCCCCTCACCTCCAGAATCAACCTAGTGAACTTCCTCTCCAACGCCCCCATCCCCCCACCCCCCCCCCCCCCCCCCCGCCCCCCACTCCGCACAGTGCCAGTATATCCGTTCTCAAGTAAGGGGACCAAAAGTGCACGCAATACACCAAGAATAGTCTCACCAGCACTTTTTACAGCTGCAACATTAGATCTCTGCTTGAACCTTCATGAACCTACATTGCATATGTCCAATTTCTATCGAGAAGCCCCGCTACTTCTTCCTTGATAATAGACTCAAACATCTTCCCAACTGCAGAAATTAAGCTAACTAATCAATAATTCCCAATCTTTTATCCACCTCCCTTTTTAAACGTTAGTGTCACACCAGCTGTTTTCCAGTCTGCAGGGACTGCCACGCAGTCTGGTGTATTTGAAAATTGCCACTGGAGCACTTGCTGTCCCATTAGCTTACCTAACACTACCTCTTCCATAATAATGTTTGTTTCCAGGTCCTCACCTGCATTTCTTTCTTTGTCACTTACTGGCATGTTATTAGCATCCTCCACTGTGATCACTGACACAAAATACCTGTTCAATGCCTCGGTCATTACATCACATCACATAACTAAATGTCCCTTCTCATCCTCGAAACGAGCAATCTTTACTTAAGCCACTGTTTTTTCGTTTTATATTTTTATAGAAACTTTTGTTATCCGTCTTTGTATTCTGTGCTAGTTTGTTTTTCCCCTCATGTTTATCTTTAAAGTTTTCCCACTCTTCCAGTTTCATGCTGTTCTTGGCCACTTGGTATGCCTTCTCTTTCACTTTGATAGCCTCCCTTATTTCCTAAGACACGCAGGGCAGATTACCCCTTTTCTTACAGTCCTTCCTTTTCACTTGAATATACTTTTGATGAGCACATGTACAAAAACATCGTTTTTGGAAGTCCTCCATTGCTCGTTATCTGTCCCACCATATTACCTGTGCTTCCAGTCTACTTTAGCCAGATGCTAAAGTAGTCTCGTTCTATTGTTGTGCCCCCTGTACATGCACAGGACCCTGGTATTGGATCTTCTCTTCACACTCCCCATCTAAATTCTAAGTTCTGCCATACTGTGATCACTCTTTCCAACAGGATCCCTAACTATGAGATCATTAATTATTCCTATTCCTTTACACAGCACCAGATCGAGGATTGCTTTCTCCCTCGTCGGTTCCATTGCATATTGTTCAAGAAGACTATCACGGGTACTCTCAACGAACCCCTACTCAAAGGTACTGTGACTGAGCTGGTTTGACCAATCTACATGTAGATTAAAATCCCGAATGATGAAAGCTGACCCACTTTTACAGGCAGTGCTTATTTGTTTGTTTATTGCATTTACCAGTGTGATGTTATTATTTGCTGGCCTATAGACTGCATCTATCAGTGACTTGTTCTTCTGAGAATTTCTACTTTCCACGCAAATTAATTCAAACTCATTCTCCATAAAACATTATATTGTCTCTCCACACAGCCCTAATGTCGGCCTTGAATAACAAAGAGACACCACCTTCTTTACACTGCTGCCTGACCTTCCAATTGTCTCGTACACCTGGATATTTAACTCACAGTCGTGGCCTTCCTGTAACCGTGTCTCTCTAATAGCTATTAAATCATTTTCATTTATGTTGATGTGTGCCATTAACTCTTCAACCATGTTATGAATGCGATGAGCATTCCGGTGAAGTGATTTTTTGTTAGCTTTCTTGTCCCTGATGATTTCTCTAATAATATCACCTTTTTCTTCTTTTTTCTCCTCACCTGTCCATTGACGTCTTCTCTGCTTTGATTCCAATGGCCCAAACAGACCTTCCAGTTGAATCAACACATGAACTGCATTTCACGCAATCCACTCTACTACAATCACTGCTCGCAATGTGGCTTCCACTATCTTGGGAAACGAAGTTTGGACTGGGTGAGCACATTGCAGAACATCCAAGTTCTGTCTTCAAGAAGAGTTACAGCGAATATCAAGGCATGCTCGAAGAACATCACCTCAGTTTCTATTTAGGGAGTCTGCAGCCCTCCAGAACACATATCAATTTCAATATTTTTAGGGTCTGAACTCTCCAATTTCCTATTCCCCTATCCCACACGCCAGGCTTTGTTGTCACATAACCTTCCATAACACACCACATATGGTTCGCTACTAGCAGTCTCCATTAACAACTATTCACCCTGCTAGCCAGATCATCATCCACTCCTTTGTCCAACTGCTCTTCTCGCTATTTGAACTCGATCCCTACATATCGTTTACTCCTTACCCTCCCCCAACCGCCACTATATCTTCTGCAGATAGACCAACATTTTCCAAGCTATCGTCAGTTCTAAGGAATGGTCACTGGACTCGAAATGTTAACTCTGATTTCTTTTTTCAGATGCTACCAGACCTGCAGAGTTTTTCCAGCACCATCTGGTTTTGATTTAGTTAAAATCGAATATTGTGAATGTTCAAGGAAGAATGACTGCACATGGCCTGGTAGAAACCTGATACTGCGCTTGTGCAATGATCCCTTGCACAGAAGACAGGACTGTGTTCCTGTTCAAAAGTTCTCTTGTGGATAGTTCCCATTACAAGGTGAGCCATCGGCATAAACTACTTAGGTCACTGAAGACAGTAATAATTTCTGCCGCAGTTCTATCCTGGATGTGATGAACAGCAGAGGGAAAAACATCCCTCATGTCAGATGTGAACGGATTGGAGTCCACACAGGAGGTGTAATCTAGTCTAATCAGATAGAGAACTCTCAAATGCTTTCTCACTGTAACAATGTTCCATTGGGTATCAACGCTACATGGTTTGTTGTCGCAAAGGCTAAACACAGCGTTTTCCAGTTAAAATACGTGGATGTGTTCCCTCCAGTGTGACCGTACAGTTGTGTATCGTTGTCAATAGGATAACTGGATGAATCACTTTACACATTCAGCTGGCGAACTGTCCTTTTAGAATGCAGTAAGATGCACTGTGATTTACTTGATCAGTTTCATATCGGGGCTGAGGCAACATTGGAGGTTTTGAGAGTCTTAAATGTGGACAAATCCCCAGCTCAGAGTGCAGGTGTATCTCACGTTGCTCTGTGAGACAAAGGAGTAATTTAAGGGGTTCTGACCAATGTTTCACTTTCCTCTTTGGCCACAGGAGAGTTGGTCGAGGACTGCAGGACTACCAATGGGGTTCCACTTTTTAACAAGGCAGATAGAAACAAACTAGGGAAATACAGCCAAGTGAGTCTCACAGGAGTGGTCTGGAAACGTTGGGGAAACCTCTGAAGGAGAGAATTAATTGCAACTTGTCCAGGCAAGGTTTGATCAAGGAGTCAGCATGGTTTTGAAAGAGGAGGTAATGCCTAACAGATCTGTGACCGCAGACAAAATAAGTGTCATTGTATGTTCTTAGGTGTGGGTTTGTGTTTCTGTCTGAATACTATTGAAAATGGAATTGTCGGCAGACATGCTGTGGCCAAGTAAATGTTTTGAGGAAGTGATCAGAGGGGAGTGAAAATGATGTAGTGTATGTGGGTTTCACTGAGATCCCACACGGGAGACTGATAACACGGTAAAAACATAAGCAATTCACGATCACGTGGTGTCAGAGAAATTCAGCTCAATGGATCAGAGACCAGATACGATTAAACAACTTGACATCGTGGAAAAGACATTGACCAGCATGGCACAGAACTGATTCTCCGCGCAGATGGCCAGAATGTTCTCACCCAAGCAGAGGGTGCAGGCAGGTTTCATAGGGGTATAGAGACCCGTGTTCAATTCCCGCCTCAGACAACTGTCTGTGTGGAGTTGGCACATTCTCCCCGTGTCTGCGTGGGTTTCCTCCGGGTGCTCCAGTCCAAAAAATGTGCAGGTTAGGTAAATTGGCCACGCTAAATTGCGCGTAGTGTTAAGTGATGGGGTAAATGTAGGGGAATGGGTCTGGGTGAGTTGCACTTTGGAGGGTCAATGTGGACTTGTTGGGCCGAAGGGCCTGTTTCCACACTATAAGTAATCTAATCTAATCTAAAAAAGGTGACAATTGTAAAGCAGTAACAGTACAGTGGTGAAAATTGTAAAGCGACTAAAACAAGAATAAACTGAATGGAATTTAAACAAGCATCTGGCAGTAACAATTCAATTGTAATTGACACTGGAGATTCCAGCCATCTCCTTGAATAGATGAGAATGTCTTCTCGGGGATTCTTAACGGTATTTCCTGTCTGCACGAATATGTGTAAGTGTTCCTTCTGCTGGCTTTCAGTTCTGTCCATTGTGTTCCTCCTGGGAGCAAAGTCTTCCGCGGTCTCTCAGTCTGCCTCTTTGTTGATGCGCCAACAGTTTATATGGGAAACGAGCTTGCGCTTAGGGTATTAGGACTTAAGAGATGGTCGAGGCTAGGAGCTTCCTGTGAAGGCTGTTTGAGAAGTGTCTTATTTGGTTTGGGAGTAGCTTAGAATATTTGAATTCTATATTCGCCTGCTTGGCCAAAACTGAGTCATTGTGGGTGTTCTATTTGTGTTAGCAGGCATGATTGCTGTGTTTCATAGACATGCTTCTGTGATTTTTTTTATGTGTTTATGCTGTGGGTGGACAGTGCAGCAGATTTTCTCCCACAGTTACTCATTTTTTTGTTAAGAGCATGTTGAAAAAGCGCAATTTAGCCCGGACCAGGTAGGCCATCAGATGGTGGGGTTTCGGTGTCAGGCAGGTAGTAGTCAGTGTCTGAATCTGACCAAGTGTAGTTTGTGTCAGGGGAAGGGATCTCACTCCAGCGAACTTGTACAAGCTGGTTAGTGAGGAGAGCAGGGGTAAAAGTGCTGTACAAAACCGGCAGCAGCACATACGGAGGCCCATGACCAGGATAATGATACCTACAACCGCAATACGGAATATTAGTTCCTTCAGCAGTTCAGTGCCCCGTGAGCGAAGCCAGGCGGTTGCCCAGGTCCACAGGTCCCAGTGGGACTCCGGTTAATTTGGGACAGCAACAGCCTGTGGAAAGTGGTGTGTCAGGTCCGTTATATTTTCGCTGGGGTCAGGGATGTAGGTACAGAAGTCTGTGCCAATGAAGGTGCAAGTGCCCCAGTTTTGGCCAGCCAGTGTCCAGGGCCATTCTGTTTTGCAGAGTGACAGTGTGAATGGCAACAGCCTCTGCATTTAGCTGGGCAAGTACTTCAGCCGTGGCATGCTATCTCCTCCAGAGTGGTGGCCAGTAGATATGCCTCTGTGTCGAGGTGCTGGGTTTTGTAAGTGGACACAAAAACGGGGGTTGGAGGGTATATCGTCTCCGGCAGTGAGGGCGCGTTTCTTAGGGGAATAAGCTTCTGGAAGGGAGACGACTGGTAAATGAGTGGTACCACATACCACGTGTCAGCCCATGACAACGCCAGCCGGGTATGCCTCGTGGCCGCAGACAAAATAAGTGTTATTGTATATTCTTAGGTGGTGGGTTTTGTTTCCTGTCTAAATATTATTGAAAATGGAATTGTGGGCAGACATGTTTTGGCCAAGTAAATCTAGGATTCTGCACTCTTCTACAGGCCAGAATGCTGCAGGGGTCAAGAGCAGTGAGTTAGTGCCCCACCTCCGCCCAACAACCCATGCAGATGGCTGGCTTCTCGTTAGGCAGATGGTTCCTCTGCGTGACACCCGTGCGGTGGTGTCAGTGATGGTCAAGTTTGTATGCCCATGTGAGAGGTTCTGGGCTGCGTATGACCATCCTGTGAATTTGCCGAGGTGGTATCCTGCGGATTTCCAGCAGTCTGAGCTATTAGCCACATGAATGACCGGTCAGGTTAGCAGACTGAGCATTGTGTCCCCGTGGATACGTCCAGTTTCAGCCACAACTCTGCCATCTCTGCGGCGTTAAAAGGGACTGCACCGTGGGGAATGCGCCGGTGGGAATGTTCAGGTACATGTGCACAGACCCAGCAGCTGGTCTGGCTTGCCCTCTGGGCATACATGTGGGTCATGTCAAGGAAAATGTTCACCCACGGCTCAAGGTGGATTAAGTGACCTGTTCTGTGTGCCCTGTTACTGATCAGTGGAGAAGTGCAGGTCAGACCAAAAGTGATGATCCCGATGGCTGCCGCAAGCAGCTGGATCCCTCTGTGGTGTCTGGAACTGTATCCTGTTCTGCTCGGTTGTTCTTCTGTGAAGGCGGAGCCATCTTTCACCGGGTCGCATTCTGGTTTCCCTTAGAGAGTGACAGTTGTCAGTGTCGTGAGACAGACCAAGAGTGGTCCTTTCCATCGAGCGAAGAGAGAATCTTTCGGCAGGGACTGTCACGTTCCATAGTGCCCAGTTTAAACGGGTGAAGTGCTTCCTGCAGTGGTGTGGACACCGCAGCTTTTTATTTGCTTTTTTTTTTGTTTTACCCCCACACTATCGCCTAACTACGGTAGCGCTTATTGTTTTCCCCAGTTGTGTGTGTACAAGTTTGAGACACAGATGCGCAAGATGCGCAAATCTTTATTCAGTTTCCATCAACAGGAAGAAAAGAAACACCCAAGTGGCCAGTACACCGCAGCTTTTAACAAATCATGGTTTAAAGTGATCCTTCTACTAAGGGCGTGAACGTAATCCAAAGGCGTTTCCTGTTTTAAGAGCAGTGCTGTGTTATTGGCTAGTTTTCGCAGTCCGGCGGCTGTGGGAATGGGTCGTTCTGTTAGCACTTCAAAGGGTGTGATTTCCGTCATTCGGTTTCCCTGTCCTCTTACTGTATGAAACACCAGTGGCCGGCCATCTGGCCAAGCCAGTCCTGTGTCCTGAGTGATTTTGGGGAGGGTGGTTTGATGGTGCCGTTCATTCTCTCCACCATTTCTGATGACTGGGGGTGGTACAGACTGTGGTATCTCCAGCGTATTCCGAGGGTGTAACAGTCAGCAGTAATGAACTTTGCGGTGAAATCGGCCCCATTTCCCCGTAAGTTTCTAAGCGCCCTGGGATATAAAACTCTTGTAATAACGTCCTGCAGGATACCTTTTACCACTGCTCTGGTGGCATTTTTTTGTTGATGGGTAATGACTCTACCCATTTTGAAAACATGTCGACAATAACTAGGACATGTTTGTATTCCTTTTTCTGAGGCATATTGGCAAGGTCAGTTAGAAGGTGCGTGAATGGACCCTCAGGAACTGGTACGTAATCATGTTTGGCCATCAGCTTCCCTGCATTTTACAATAGACAGATGAGGCACTGTGACAGCAGGGCTTGGGCAGCTGCAGCGAATCCCGCTGCATACCAGGAGCGGTTGGCAGCATCTTGCCTGTGTGCCCGATTCCGTGTGCTGCCAGGGCCAATAAGTGCAGGTGGGCTTTCATGTAGATGATGCAGCCATCGAGGTGGGTAATAACCTGTAAGGATGGTGATTGCACGGCACCAATGTGGGCCTATGCGGCCCTCTCTTCTGGTGTGGTGGCTTGCTGAGCTGCTCGGACTGCATTGAGAGGTTCAGGGGACCCTGGAGGCTTCACCACCATGGGGGTCTGCAGGGCATAACTGATCAGGGGTAGTGCGGATTCCGGGGTGGCTGCATCACCAGAGGCATTTGCTAAGATGACGGGGTCGGTGGCAGAGTTGGTGGCATCAAATATTATAACAGCGACAGCGGCGGGTAGCAGGACTGCTTCTCAGATGTTGGCAATGTGTGCAGCATGTTTGACTGGTCTCCCTGCTGAGCCTATAAACCCCCCTGCTTCCATATTGTGCCGAAGTCCTGAACGACTCCAAAGGCACATCTGGAGTTTGGGTAGATAGTGGCTGTGCTACCCTGTGCCAGTTTGCAGGCTCTGGTGAGAGCAAAGAGCTCTGCCACCTGTGTGGACACCCCATTTGGTAATGCAGCTGATTCGAGAATGGTGAAAGGGGTGCAGATGTGTATTGCTAATGTGTATTGGTCTGATGGCCGGAAGGAAGAGCCGCTGGTGAAAAGAATCTGGTCAGAGTTTTCTCAGACCGGTCAGGACACCTGCTGAACCACGCGAAAGTGAGGACTGCAGATGCTGGAGATTAGAGTCAAGATGAGAGTGGTGCTGAAAACCACAGCAGGTAAGACAGCATCCGAGAAGCAGGAAAATCAACGTTTCTGGCAGGAGCCGTTTGTCAGGAATGCTGAACCAGGTCCAAGCAGTTGTGGTTGTCTGCAGAATCATGTTAGGTGAGCGGAATTAGGGTGGTGGATATCAAAGCTAGGGCACGGTGTTGGGAAAGGTTAACCTAGATCACCAAGCGACCTGATGACCAGTTCTCTGAGTTGCAGTAAAATGTTGGATTGCTGCTGAATTAAGCAGCAGGAAGATTGACAGTGGGACCAAAACATTACACGGATTATATAGCACAATGGGGGTGGCCTTATCACTGTTACTGTGGCTGCTGCCAACATGCACAAACATGCCGGCATTCCACTCATAACAGGTGGTAACTAAACAATAGAAAACGCACCAGGGCGACGGAGATCCCCATGAAGCTGTGTTAAAATGCCAGACGCGAAGCCTTCTGGCTTGGTTACATAAAGACAGAAGGGCCGGGATTATTCTGGACTCCCAGAGCAGGAGTGGAAATTATTTGTTGCTTCAGTTTAGTGAATGTCTGTTGCATTTTGGATCTTCACTTCATTCTGTTTCCGGGAAGCTGCCTCGTATAGAGGTGCATTAATAGCAGAATGGGCAGGAATCCAAGGCCTGCATGTCTTTAACAGCCCCAGAAACACTTGCAGCTGCCTGTTTGTGGCAGGTAGAGGAAGCTGGGTGATTACAGCCAATTGCTCCATGGACAGTGCTCTGAGGCTATAGGAAAGATATTAGACATTTTGTTGACAGAGCTCCACTTTCTTGATAGGCACCCTATGCCCATCCTGTGCCAGACTACAGAGCAAGGCCACCGTAAAGTGCTTTCATGCAGTAGTGGAGGTGGAAGCCAATAGCAGGCCATTCGCATACTGGAGGAACGTGCTGTGGCATGGTAGGTGAAGGGTGGACAGGGCGAGATATACTGCAGCAGCACAGATTCAGATTTAGGGCTCTCGAATACCCTGAGGGAAATCTGGCCATTTATTTTGCAGCCGCCATATGTAAAAACATAAAGTTTCAGGGAACAACTTAATGGAGAATGATGCTGAGCAAAGGTCGATTACAAGAATATCAGGAGGAGGAGGCGGGGTACTGATCAGGAGAGCATTTGTGTCCGAGACTACTGGGAAGCAGGGAACAACAATGGCATTGACAGCCCTAAGGTTTTGCACAAAGCGCCATTTTCATGGTCTTCCACGCTTCGGGATAGTTAAGAAGGGAGTGTTGCATGGGCTGGTTGTGGGCACGAGGATTCCCTGTTGCAGAGGTGATTCAATAACTGATTTGATTCCCAATACAGCCACGGGTGATACGGGTATTGTATTGATGGCAGGATTGCTCCCTGTCTGAGTGTAATTGTACGTGATTGGGCGGAAAATAGCTGGCCTGCATGGTTCTATTGCTGTGTCCTCAGTGATTATGGGATGTCAGCTAATAAGAGTGGGCTGTCGTTGGAGAAGGCAGCGCCTGAGCCTTGTTTTGTAAAAGTAGATGTAGTAATGCGGGTGCACAGCGCACACAAAACTCGCCCTGTCCAATCAGTGTAAGCTCTACTAAAGGGTCTGTGTCTTGCCTAAAGGGTGTGAAATGTATTGTTGGTTGTACAATATGCCCTATCATGGTTGTGAGATCTTTGGGGAGCCACGTGTTCTTAATTATAAAGGAATTGTGCGGGACTGCCGTTGGGTTTTTGCAGGCCAGCCTGCTCTGCGCTGAGTTGCACGTCTGCTGCAACACTCTGTGGTCTGGCAAAGTATCTGACAGTGATGGAAAGTGGGGAGGTGAGCTCGAGATGCGAGTCCATGAGTGGAGGATATGTTGATGCTGGTTCCTGGAGGGCTGAAGCTGGACAGTGAAATTGACAGAAAAAACGGCAAACCACCAGAGAATGGGTGGAGGATGGAAGGGTAGTTGATATCCGGGAGTGAAGAGGGTCAGGAAGGGTGAGGGTAGGTTCTGGCGGGCACAACCAGGGGCATGAACAATATGCTAATCTCAGAACTAACAGCAGGCCTATTCCAGACTACTGTTTCAAACATCCTGGAGCCTTAGTGCACGGCCTCATCCCAGAAAGTGCTGAAAAGTGAGAAAGAAAGATCACAATAAGAATGGGCAATAAAAAGTGAATTTCACCAATTAGATTCTCGATTAGATTTCCTTTCCATTCCGCCGTGTCCAGGACAGAAATGAAGGAAATGGGAGAAAATGTTTTCACATATAACATCGTAATTCATTGGAATCATTTTCCCATTCGCCAGAACACCAAATAACGGCGGGTAGAGTAACGGTAGGACTATGTTTCACAAAAGCAATGAAATAACAGTATCTCCTCGGTTTCAGTGAAAACTCAACTTGCCTGGAAAAAAACAGCGGCAGTAAAGCTGCTTTTGATTTTACATGTGGGTGGCAAACACGACCATGACAGCACAGAAACTGACCCCTTTGAGAGAGACTGCACTCTCCCACACCGTCGTTAATTTTCCAACAAGCAAACCTATCCGGTCTTTTTTTTTTGCTTTGAACACGGCACTTAGAAACGCTGCAGCTTTGGGGTTGACCAACAGAAATGGCAGTGGTGGGATTGGAAGCGACGTCCCCTTCGAGACCGGCCACGGTAACACCCGAGCGCGCGTGCAGCCTATTTTCATACATTTCCAATTGTGCTCCTGAAAAACAACAGATGAAAAAGCACAGGGCAAACATTTCGCGGTCCTTGTCCTCTTCGCATAACAGCTGGTATATGCCCGACTCTGATATCAATTTCACAGCAAATAATGATAGCCCATCAACCCACACAAAACTCAATCGAAAGCTGAATCTATCTTCTGACACTATTTTCAGCTACAAATCTATATGTGAGTGTGAGAATGCATGTTCTGTGATGATTTGATAAAATAACCATGAGCTGCATGACATTACTGGAATTTCCATTCCTGCTTAGGAAAATTATTTCGACCATTGCTCGAAACAGAATGGAACACGAAACATACCGGATGACAGGGAAAATGCACAAAGCTGAGCAGGCCGTGTTCCACATCATACCATGCCGCATAGTTTCAGTTACTGCGACTGTTTTGCAGAATAAGCGTCCCAAAGAATGTTTTCCACATGAAAAGCCGAGGTATCAGGACAATTCGAGAAGGATAGATCACATTGTGAGGATGCTCAAACCTCGGTGCCAGTACGAGTTCGCATTTCCTTGTCTTTCACCTTATCCATGCAACTTGCTGCAGAATGTCCACATCAGGACATGAGCAACATGGCTGCCAGCTGAGGTGGAAACCAATGTGGGAATCATTGGGAAGCGACTCAGAAAAGTTACAAAATTCCATGGTGCTTATTAGGGAAACTGTTTCTGTTCACGTCAATGTAAAAGATAGCTTCTGAACATATTAACAAAAGTCAAAAAGTGATTGTCCTACCCTCCCACCCCACAAGATGTGAAAGAGTTGCTAACTGTACGTGAGTGTTCTTTGTTCTCGATATGAAAATCTCTCCCGCCTGAGTCACCTTCACGTCTCTTGTTGTTGAGTGAATCACAAAGCAGGAATTTTACCAAACTGCAACTGCCTCACTTTGTTATCCCCCTTGCCTCCTCCCCTCCCCCTCCCTGTTTACATTTTCCTGCTTATCTGTGATGTTAAGAAAACCAAATGGATGCGATGTAATTCTGTAGCCTGTCTGTTATTTCCGCAGTCTCAGTTCCAACATGGCTTAGATCTCGGTGCATACCTAAATATTAGTGACGCTATGACAGCACAACTCCAGAGGATCATCTGAGATTGTAAATTCAGTTATTGCTGTTGCTGATGGAATGAGCTGCTACCGTGCGAAAACATGATTCAGGACTTCTGGTGCTAATTCTCGCATGTTGAATAACGGCAGTCAACTTCCAAATGAGGCCTTTCAGAGACTACATTGGGATACTTTTGACAGAGAGGCTAAATTAGGAATCCGTGGTGCACCGTGACCCAGCATATCACCTTTCTCCTTGGCTTTGAACCGGGCCGCCTGTGCAAGGAATGCAAATGTGTTATTGCTTTTCGTCGAAGGATCAGATACCGGTAACTACAGTCTTAAACAGAATGGTGTATGATCAGAAACCGGTTGGAGAAACACTTAACAACGTTTCGCCCAGTACTTAAATGGAATTATATTACTTTTCACCCTGAGAACGGATTTGCATGAGCAAACACAAAGCCAGATTTGCTGATGGAAAAGCAAGCAGGAAAGATCATTCTCTTCCATTTAAAAGGCTGTGGTTGGGGACAGGGCTGTTTCTTCCCAGTTTCAAACTGGGGACCTTTCGCGTGTGAAGCGAATGTGATAACCACTACACACCAGAGACAAGTCCCGCCAGGGCCTGCTGTTGTTCAGCGGTGCCCAGCTCTGTCATTTGCAGCAGTTCTCCGCTTCACCTTTCCATTTCCAATAGCCCGTTGTTGTCCAGCGTAATTGGCATCATCGAAAAAGTAAGAAAATCATATGAAATTGCTTACAAAATTTTTAGAATGTTGTCAATGTATCGACTGTCGGGTGAGGCTGAATAGGCTGGGTCAATTTGCTCTGGAAAGTTTGTAAACTGAGTATTTAAGTATTTTACCCAAGGTGGGGTGAGTTGAAAACTGGAGAGCGTAGGTTTCAGGTGAGGGGGCTAAATGTTAAACGGGACCTGAGGCACATTTCCGACACAGACAGGTGTGCGTGTATGGAATTGACTACCAGAGGAGGCTAGTACACTCAGAAGGTTTCAAAGGCAACCAGAGGAGTTTCTGGATCGGAAGGGTTCAGAAGGATAGGGGCCAAGTGCTGGGAAGTGGGACTTGTTTAATTTTGGCTATGTCGTCAGCATGGACGAGATCCACAAAGACTCTGCTTCCATGCCACAATAACGTTGTGTTAGTTACACCGGCTTGAAAGGATTACTTTTAGCGGGGCTTGCCATCGCTCTCTGCGGCTGTTCACCGGAAAGATAGCATTGTGAAACACTGCAGAACCAAAAGACTTTCTTACTTTTGTCCCGAATGACCATACTCCATGAAATATTCCCGGATCATCAGTTGAGGATGTTTGCTGCTGAAAGTTACCTCACAAACTGTGTTATCTCATAATGTATTGAGCGAATGGCAAAACAGTCAGCATTTAACACGGAACAGACTCAAAAATGACAAAGCAAATGCATTTTTCAGACACAGCGAAGCATGAACGCTGAATGTGATACAGACCGTGGTCATGAGCCATAAACTAATCTCACAACTAACAGCAGGGCAATTCCAAACTACTTTTTCAAACATACTGGAGCCTTAGTGCACCACTCATTCCCAGAAAGTGCTGAAAAGAGAGGAGGAAACAACACAACAAGAATGGGCCATAAAAACTGAAGTTCACCAATGACAGTCTCGATTAGATTACCTTTCCCTTTTCATGTCTGCAGGACAGAAATTAACGAAACTTAAGACCATGTAACACCGTAACTCATTGGAAACATTTCCCTTTCGCCAGAACACCAAACAACGACGCGTAGAGACACCGCAGGACTTTGTTTCACGACAGCAATGAAGCAACACTCTCTTTTGGGTTTCGGTGAAAGCTCAACTCGCGTGGAACGGAACAACAGCAGTAGAGCCTGCGATTTTCGGTGTGGGAGGCGACCACCAGATCGACTGTGACACCTTTGAGTGTGTTTGCACTTGCCAACACTACATTCAACACTGCTGCTTTTAGCTTGGCTTGGACCAGAGCACAATAACACGCTGCAGTGGGGGGATTCGAAACTAAGTCCGCCTTCCAAATAGGAACCCGAATCCCGCGGCTTAGGCTGCTTGGCCACGGTACAGAGGCCTGCTTTTGCCCCACTCGTGAAGTGTGCTGTTTCTGATTCGCAGGACACACTGCAGGATTTTCAGACAGCGACATCCTCCCTGCGACATGTCCGTGCTGGATAATATTCTGTTATGTAGATGTGCCCCCGGCTTTGCCAACATCACCGGGGTCTAACTCCTTACATTCTTTTGCTCAAACTGTCATTCCACTCTGAATCACAAATGTGTCACAAGCCACCTTAGATGTGCTGGCTCTCCACAGAGATAAATGTGTTTCTCTTTTGGTATCATTCGCTTGCGTTTTTCCTGTAACTATCAACACTTTCACTTTCAACATAACCATCGAATTAGTTTTTAAATAACTCGATTGAAACTGCCTCTTTGTCAATTTCAGGCAGTGGTTTACAGACACTAACCACTCGCTATGTGAAAACGTTTCTCCTCATATACATTTTTCTTCTTTTACGAATGACTTTAGAACTCTGCTGAATTGTTATCGATCCTTTCAGGCGTAGGGAACTTTCTCCCTTCCTTACTTCCTCTGTCTATCCCACTCATGTCTTAGAAAGGTTTAACAAGGCCAACTGTCGGCCTTCTGCTCCCAAGAAGAACTGCCCCAACCTTACAAATTACCTTTATTGTTGACATTCCTCATACATCACACCATTCCCATTAACCTGTTAAGCGCTATTTCCAATCATTTCATGTCCCCACTTCCTCAAGTGTGCAGAACTGTGCGAACAACCAAGATGGTGGAATTGCCCTGCTGTTAGTTGTGAGATTAGTTTATGGCTCATGCCCATTTATTGTGTGGGTGAGCATCCTGAAACACTTGTTTCGCTTTCACCACATGTGGTACTGCGCCATGCTTACTAAAATGACACTTCTTACTCCAGAATTCAATGTTATTTCAGGGGGGGCAAATTCCTGATTTACAACTTTTTTTATCAAATACCTGATAGGACGACCGGGCAAAAGTGAAATCAAATGATCAAGGCTAGATGGCGACTTCACGTAAGACATTCTCACGTGCCAGTATTAACACAAGCTGCTGAGCGAAGATCATGCCCCAGCATAAGTGGCATTTTGACGTTTCCAACACCAAACCAGCTGAAAGTCGCTCAGATCCAACAACATTATACTTTGATCTCGGGTTTCTAAGCACCAAAGTGTTTCAAGAATATCGCCTTCTCATTCCGTCTCCTTGTTCACGGGACAGTGCTGTTTAACCCTTCCACTTGGACTCCATCAGCAGAGTATTCAGTTATTTCCCTCCACCTGCAAGCAATGTGAGGGGAGGCAAGCGCGGATATGCTCTCATCGGCAGAGCCAGTTCCATCAAGTGCTGGAAATCACTAAGTTTGATTGTGAACTTTCTGTAAATATTATTTATCTGAGAGACAGATAAAGATGTTGAGCTGTTGGGAAAGACAGAATGTACAACGGATTCTCTATCCTCAAATAAATTGATGTGAGGACATTTTTGTGCAGCCTGTTTGCAGTTCAGAATCCATCTTCACAGCAATCCTGCAGAAAGGCTTTTGTAACAGTGGCATCGGTTAATTTGCTGCAATCGGGCAGCAGTTAACACCTGAGCCCCAGCTGTCCCAGATAAACCGAGTGCGAATGAAACCCTCAGTCACTGAGAGTCATCCCCACGGTCCTGAGTTGCGGAGCTGCAGACAGTCTAACGTGGAAGGGAGGGTTAACAATGAGACATTATTTCACCATCAGCCCCTCTGTTCCAGAGACAGGACGAGGGGCAGCAAAAACGTGTGGCATCACTCACTCGCTGACAGAAGCTGTTCAGCCCATCGAATCCACGGCAACTCTCTGTCTTTAGTATATCTTTGTGGTTATTCATAATTGGCGATCTATGTCCTAATAATGCGGAACTGTATCAGTGTCATAATGCTGTCTCCAACAAGTTGATCCAATTGTTACTCACATCTTTTCATTTCACGGGGAGGACATGGCTGTGTGAAACAGCGTGGGGAATAACTGCAGGGCTTCATGCGTATAGAGCACTAAACAACGAATATATCTCACCTTCACCAGTTTATTCCCAGCTCTGGCAAATGATTTTGCAAATCAGATCAGAGCAGACCGATAGAGAACAGGAATAGAGCTTCTCGAACTTCACGAGTGTGTTTCCTCACCTGTGTCAATTTGGCGGGTGTATCAGTACGAAATATTCATTTCAGATACATTGAGTGAAAGGAAATGGAAAGTGAAACAACATGCAATGCATAGAATGGAGCCATGTTAGAGAGGAACACTGGCGGGGACAGTACACACACTGAAACGTGGAATTGTCAACGAGCAGAGGATGTTTTCAATCCATTAATTTCCGTGTTATGAGCCCAATAGGTTCCAGCTGCGCCGCTCTGTTAGCGCTGACTTTAGCATGATTTACACTGTATTCAGCATTTCGCCTGACGTGTGGCATGTACCTCAGAGTATGATGTTGAAAAGTCATCACTATTGTTGCATGTGGCGCAGGTGTGTCCCGCCTGTGTCAATATAACCCGTGGGTAACTTCCACATTCTGTTGCTTTAACTGTGATTTAATTTAGAATCAGAAAATATGTCAAAATGCAAAGTGAGGCCATGCAGCCCACCTTCGCTGTGCTGGCACCAAACAATAAGGAAGTGTCTGTGTGTTTCGAGTGATTGACTTTATTTGATTGTTTGATTGTCACATGTACCTGAGTACAGTGAAAACATTTGTTTGCGATTGTTAAAGGCAGATCACACTAATCAAGGACATACAGATTACCTTGTGAGTAAAAACAACATTTTGGACAGATTAAGGCTTTCAGGTTAATTCACACGGGACATGCGCTCGGCAAGATCCACATTAACAGGATCAGCATCATTTAAAGTTAGGGAATCCATTTCTCAGTCGAGTAACGGCCGACAAGAAGTTACTGGTGTATGTCTTGTAGCTTCGATATCTTGATCTGACCTTGATCTCAACGAAATCTTGCCTTCTGAGTCAAAAATAGAATTAAATGCAAAACTCCAGTGCTCAAGTGTGACTTCTCGTATGTACATCACCCACCGGAGGCGACATCACACCCAAGACCAGCGAGCCAGAACCGCAGCTTGTGCGTGAGCTATAAATCAGGTGAGTCTCTTTGTTTAAAAATAGGCTTTTTCTGTTGTTTCGGAGTGAAGGCAGCTTTGAGATTTAATAACAGTTCCTTGCCATTCTGACTTCCGGTTTCCCAGAAGCTGTGCTCGCCACTTGCCCCGCGAGCGGGCTCGCACCATTGGCAGCTGGACGAACTCATCTTCTATTGGCAATCAGTGTCGTGGGAGAGAAACGTGTACGCCCTCTTCAGCTCCATATCAAACACGGGTTTAGGGATCAGGGCGGGGGCTAGAGGGAGTTGGAGTTATTAAAATTCTGGAAAGCTGTCCAAAAGGGAGATCACGCATGCACAGGAACCATTCTTCTTTTGGGAACCTTGTGCAAATAGCGCTATCTGAAACAAATAGAAAAGTGCAGGGAAAAAGAGAATTTCTCCCAGTCATCGGGAACTGTGTCTGTGTCCTTCTCGAAGTCACATCGAGGCCTCTGCTGTCTGAATCAGCATGGAATGTTATTGCAGCGAGTCTTGTCGCTCAGGCACACTGCACCTGGTATGTATAAGTGTTATCCCAAGGTCAGAGAATAGATTTCACAGCTCACATCATCCCAGAGTGACAGGGAACAGAAGAAAGCGTTTCAAACAATCATCTTTACCCCCATGGGATAAAATGGATGTCTGCGAGCAGATAGTCTCGACCAGTGCTGTTGTTGTCTGTGTGACAACAACCAGGAAATATTTATCTTGCTTCTGAAAACAGGTGTGAAAATTTGCATAGCCGAGATACATCTACCTGCTGTTAGTGAAAGGATGAGCAGCAGACTCTCGTTCACAGAGTATGGTCTAACCTCTGGGTTATGGGCTCAGCACGCTCCAACTGTGACGCTCTGCTCACAGGATTTGAGCACAAACAAAGGAATGACTCAGTGACAAATTCTGTTGAAACGGATTCTGTGAGGAATTGAAAGCGATGGAATGAAAAGCCCCTTGACAGCGGGATGTAACATTATCTGGTAACGTTTTCCAGACTCGAGGAGAGTGGGCAGTGTTGTTTCCATGGGTCAATATCAGGATAGTTAGACTGAATCCGCGTCGAATTTTATTGTAGGGAGCCTTGTCGCCGAGACCCACTGTTCCTTTTGTACAATGGTACAAAAGCACGGACGTTTTATGTAGAGGGGACAACTTCAAAATCGTTAATGAGGCAAAATACACAAATGAGCAAAACAACAAAGCAACCATAGGAACTGGTGTTACGTGACGGGATAAACCCCTCTGCTCATGTAAACCAGCAAAGCCGAAGGATTCATCCCGTGCTGTATTCTGTTAAAATTCAACAGGCAAAGAACTATCCCAAAAATCACAATTTAAACTTAACATTAACAATTTTATTTTCATTTTTAACATGTGACAGAGAATAATCAACTTTCAACTACTTATAACTCCTTTCTCTTAATCCATTGGTCTGCAACACCTTCCCTCACGCCGACGCCATTAACATTTACAAAAAAAATCAAATTTACAAACCAGCTAGTTGTAGAATCTTCTCTTTTCGATCTTCCTCTGTAGATTTTTTTCTCCAGGTCGCTGTTGATGTTTTTTTTTTTCTATGCTATCTATTTCTCCAGGTAGGCACCTCTTGGAGATTTTACGAACATCCTAAATCTGTTGATCTTTTATCTGCTCTCTTTGCTGTTCTTCGCAGCTCTGGGTAACTGTTCAAAATGTCCAATATTTGTCCCACAAAACGTCGGATCGTTTTATTGGTTTTAACATTGTAAAAATACCAAATTCTAACTTGATTGGGGCATAATTTAAACTGATTGGCCGAATTCGCATTTGTTTTTGTATCCATGTAACACAGCTCTTAGTTGTTTCGACCAAATGTTATGTTGTTACCTTTTTCTGGACTCCTTGTGCTAGTCAGACATTTCAACACCATTAAAAATACATTACACCCAAAACTTCATAACACTGGCATTTGCCAATACTGTGTATTTCGCTCAACATCGCTCTCTGTCAATCTCATGTGCCGCGATTTGAGCAATCTCTGGTCTGTGTTAATCAAAACTTCCCTATTCTCATAACCTCAGATTGAACCCGCCCCCTTATGTATGCCTTACCATATTAATTGATTCCTCACTGTGTTACTTAAGCACACGTTAAGAAGAAATAAAAATGAGAACAACAGACACCTGTGTGACTGCGATTTGACCCAATGTTGCTGCAGCCAACCGACTCAGCTGTAAGTTAAATAGCCCACACCTTTTCTGTACCGGTAAAGAGATTGCATAGCATAATGGTAAGTTTTCATGAGTTGAAGTAGACACAGCATCATTACGAAGGACGACATTTACTGGGATATAAAGACATGATGAAATACACGGGGGTTGGGGGTTGAAAAATGGTTAGGAAGGATATGGTCAGAGTTCCCTTGATACAAAATCGTTTGAGACGACGGAAATGAGGTTTACTGGGATAAAAGAAAAGAAGGGATGGAAAGAAAAGAAGGGATTTAATGGGATTGTAGAATAGATGAAGAATCATGCGACACAAATCAGGAATGACTGAGTTGTGTCCTAATGGAGATTTTCCAGCGGATGTAAAATTGGTCAGGGTAAAAAAGATGGAAATTACCTCGTTCAGGTGATCGTATAACCAGAGGTTAGAGCTTCAAAATGAGCGAGGAACGACAAAGAAGTTTGCAGCAGGTACTTTCTATTCTGAGTTTTTGAAATCGGAGATGATTTTTCAGAAAGAATAAAACATGTTAGAAGATGATTCCAGCATATTTGACAGGCCACGTGCAGACACAAGGAGCGAATTTAACAGGGACAGGGACTCTGGGTTGCCTGGTTGGGGAGGCAAAAGTGACACACTCAAGAATTGTTTAGCGTTCATCGGAAAGAAATTGCATAATACCTGCAACTGAACATGTTAAGTATAAGAAGAGCTGGTGGTGTTGAAAGGTGCATCAGCTGGTTCGACGTGGACTACTACAGATTGTTAATGTACTGAGCTGTTTGCTTTGGCTTTGCGTTAAATCGAAGCCGGTTAGCTCAGTCTGCTGGCTAACTGGTTTATGGTATAGAGTGAGAATAACAACGTGGGATTAATTGTCGCACTCACTCAGGTTGCCAAAAGGAGCATCATCTGTACTGCTCACGGGATTTGTAATACATTTGTGACTCTAGTGAGTAGGAATGGACCTGTCGATGTCAAGCATCATTATCTTTGATATCTGTTGCCTTGAACATTTGTTCACAATGACAAGGAACGGGACTGAGTCCATTTAATACTCACTGATCTCCAGAATTTTCAAGCGACAAGACGCTTCCTTAAGCCTGTAGGAACCCTCTGTTCCGCACAGCAGCAAAACTATTTGATATTGACTTTACCAGATTCACTGACAACATTCAGTCTACCCAAAGAGATAAATCTAATTCTTTTCAAACGGTTTAATGAGCTGTGTGACTTTACAGCAAACAGGATGATATGAAACGAGTTTAACAGCCGATTCAAGAATGTAATCCAGTGCAGTGTCAGAGATTTGAAAAAGGTCATCAAGCTAAAATATCACCTCTGTTTCTTGATCCACAGATGGATAATCACTTGGGGAAAATGCGCAGTTTTACGGTTAATAATTGATACCTTTCCCAAAGACAGAACAATCCCACAAATCAGAAACTGGAGTTTTAGAATAGATGCTGCTTTATTCGACATTGTTCTTTGACTACGCTTCAGTCTGATACTCCAATAATTCCTGATTAACGTCAGTAAAACCAGCTTTAGATGAGGATTGAAATTACAACTGCGGCATTTGAACACACTGTTAAGTGCCAAGCGCTGATCAGTTGCTCCACTGGAGCCCACCGGCAGCAAGCCTATAAAGTGCCCAACTCGTACCTCTGGGACCTTCGACCCGCATGTTCTACTTTTGCTGCAGTTCTGGAATTAATGTTAAGGCAGAGGAGGAGGAACTGATATGGACCTGGGACTTTTCGGGCATCATGTTCAGGAAGTGGGACACAGAAAAATGTTGCGCAAAATAGACTTGATTGAAAACTGGATTTCCGTGGGTCGCTGCGTTGTTTATAGACAATGTTATATTATTGCTGTCACAGGGCTTCTCATTCGGTCGGCTTCAATTTGGCACGGAATTCTATTCAACGACACTTCTCTAATTTCTTTCTTCAAGTTCCTACAGACAACATGAAACATACTGCACTCATCATCAATCTTCATCATGGCTACATCCAAGGACATGTTGCACAGTTTTCATTAATACTGAAGATAGAAGAATGTTATGCAAGAGTAAATTGAATTTCAGTTTAAGTTGTAAAGTGATAAGAATCCAGAGAAAGACACTGAATTTCCCAAATTCATGTTTATTACCGTGGCCAGAACTCTAGCCAGGCAAAGGGGAAATCTGTCCCTGAATCCCCGATATCCACACGGCCGTTTGCTCCATGTGGCTTGTTGGAAACCTGTGTGAAGGAGCATGCAGTCTGACAGAGCGTCTGGGAGAACCCTCCACTGTCTGATCTAATGCTACAACAGGAGCTGGGTATTCCAGCTGTAAGAGCAGTGGGATAAAGGGGAAGACCCTGGCATTCCGTGGTGGAGATTCACAGTGCCCTCATCATGTTATTGTTTAATTTCCTCTGTCAGAAACAGCACAGACAGAGAGGAATATATGGGGGCCATTTCGCTCACCAGCGCTACCCCGCCATTTGATGTCATCATGGCTAACCGAACCGTCAATGTCGTTTCCCAGCCCATCCACATCAACCTGTCTCCCAAAGGGAAAGAGATACTGAATAAACCGAAAGACTCTGCAACTGTGGGTGAGAAAGGCGTTTAGAGACAGTGGGCTGCTGCAGTGGGTTTTGTGAATGAGAGGCCGATTCTGGGCTGATCAAGTTTCAAGTGATATGATTCCCTCAAAACTCACCAACCAGAAAGTGAGGAATCTTCTCTGGTCAGTAGCAGGGCGGAGAACTCCAGACGATGGGAACTGATGATGAATCAGCAGAACGACCATTCATTCAGCTGAATTCCAAACTAAACTCCGATTCTGGTGGGACTCAAAATCACAAACTTTGAATCGCAATCTTAACAATGCAGTAGAAGTCCAACACGTCTTTCATTTTGCCACAGAGCTGTACTAGCCTCCATTGTACTGCACCCAAAGTTACGGTGTTCAAGTCTTTCACCAAACATCTGTTTATCCTCGCCCCAATTTACAGTACTTGCTCCTCATCCGTGCATGCTCCAGCTCCTCAAGTGTTCGGCAAAGTACTCCTGACGCATTTTAATGACTCTTAGCTTCACAACACGTTCAAATAGTGAGTTCCAGACAAACGACACTCTCAGGATGTAAACATTCTTCCTAAACCTATTCTGAACATTTTCTCTCTAGCGTTCCATCTATATCCCTGGTTATTATTCATTCCCATAAGAAGTTTATTCCTGTCACACATATCTATCCCCTTTCTGTGCACGTTAATCAATTTCGCTCTCAGCTTTCTCCGCTCTCAGATAAAGAGCACCAGTTGAGCTCATCTATCTTTGCAGTGGCGTGAGTGTAGTGCTTTCAAAGCACAGCAGGTCAGGCAGCATCCCAGCAGCAGGAAAACTGATGTGTTGGACATAAGCCCTTCATCAAGAATGAGATTTTTGAGTCGGGGTTGAGGGAGGGGAATGGGAGTGGTGGTCAGGTAGCTGGGAAAGTGATAGGTGGATGAAGGTGAGGGAGATGGTGGTAATTCAGAGGGGGGATTGTTGTCCGGGTCCAGAGCGCAGTACCTAGTTGGAGGCTTTGCACTGGGATAATGTGGGGGAGGTGAAATGAGGAAGCTATTAAAATACACATTTGGCCCGTGTGGTTGCAGGGTCCTAAGGTGGAATATGGGACGTTCTTTCTCCAGGCATCGGCTGGTAATACATTATTGAAACATCAGGCGGTGGCTTGTGCCTGAAGCAGCGATTCTCTTCTCCTCAGATGCTGTCTAACGTACTGTGCTTTTCCAGCACTACACTCTCGACTCTGAGCTCCAACACCTACAGCCCTCACTTTCGCTTAACTTTTCAGGGGAAATAGTCGAGCTCAGGCACCACCTTAGTAAATCTCCTCTGACCACCCTCCCGTGCAAACACAGGTTTCCCGAAGGCTGGCGATAAGAACAGAACAAAATTATCCAAAGAAAAGCAGACATATCGGAACAAAACCAGCAGGTTTAGTGGATCTGGGGAGAGATTTTCGAGCCAAACGATCCACCTTTGGAACGAATGGTATGGGTAGGTGGGGCAGGAACGTGAAAGAAGGTGGACAGGGTCTAAACTGATTGAACCTGAGACTGGGGATTGAAGATTGCACCATGTCTCAGAAGAAAATGACGTTCCGCTCTTTCAAATAGCGCTGTGCTATGCGGGAGCTCTGCAGCAAACCAAACTGAAATGGAGGCATGGAAACGCAGTGGGCTGTTGCAGTGACAGGAACCTGGAAGCTCACGGTCTTATTTTGCTTGCAGACAGAACGAAGGTGCACACACGTTGGTCACCCGCTCTGTTTTTCTCTCCCCAGTCTGGATGAGATCACATTGTGAGCAGGAAATGCAGTTTGCTAAGTTGAGTGATGGGCAGATAAATCACTGAAACTTACACAATGAGGAGAGACATCATAAACGATCAGCATTGCACCTTCTTGGATTTCATGGAATGGTGCCATATGGGGAAGTGCTGGAAGTCAAGAAGGATTGGACGATGGCGTACAGAGAGAAAGTTTCCTGCATTGTGCCGGTATTCAGTGGTATGGGCTAGTGGGGAAAGGGCAGAATGTATATCTTCCTGTGCTACGTGCTATAAATATTTAGCTCACTCCAGAGCTAAAGTATTTAATGATTTTCATTCAAACACTGACAGTAGGTACAGCTTGCAGAAGTCACGTGTTTGCGCTATCACTGTCACTCTGTCTCCCCGAGAGCATCAGTACTCCCCCACGTTGATTCAGACAGAACAGTTCTTCCTGTGACATGTCCCTTCGAGAATGGAAGGACAGGTGTTAATAACCCGTCCTTGGAACGGAGTAACTGTATTGCTCAGTAACAATCACTGAACTGTCCGAACTCCATTTTAAATAACTTTACCCATAGCCTTGTATGTCTTGGCATCACAAATTCACATGCGAATATTTCGGAAAGTTATGGGGATTTCTGCCTCTTCGATCCTGGCATACACTGTATTCCAGATTTCAACCACCCACTGTTTGAAAACGTTTTTCCACGACTCAACCGTGATCGAAGTCTCCATCAAAGTGTAACATGTACTTCAGTCTATTCTATCCATATCCCACCGTACTTTTTACATCTTAATCAGGCCCCCCTCAATCGCGTCTGCTCTAAGAAAAACAACTCTAGTTTGTCCAATTCCACTTCTTTAGCCCAGACAATATCTTATCAAATCTCCCCTGCATCGTTTCCCGTTCTATTACATCCCTGCTGCAATGTAAATTGCATAATGACACACATTGGTCTCGCTTGAGCCGAATGAACAAGTGAAATAAATGATGCGCAATTCGACAAAAAACTGGTGTTTTTTTTTGAATAAAGTTTATTTTCCTCAATGCTGCCCTGTACCCTTTTCCTGAGCCTGAAGTTTCAATAATCGCTGATGCATGTCAGTAAAAGCTGCGACATGAGGATTGATCTCACAACCGCGGTATCCAAATGGATCAACTAGTTTGAAGGTCCCGATGGTGAGACTTGGGCATGGTCAGACAGCAACAGTGAGTGCAGCAACACCAACTGAACGGGGTCAATGTGAAAGTGATTGTAAAGGAAATGGGAGGGGGGACTTAAAGGAGGTATGTGATTGCGGGAGGGAAGGAAGACTCCGAGAAGGGGTGAGTCTGAATCCTGAAATATGACTCGCAGAGATGTGTGAGAGAGAGGGGTTTGGTGGCAAAGTAATCATAATCTCTGAGAATGTTTTCATGTAAAATCAACTAATTTCTTTCTGTGTGTTCTCTGCATGAGTCACAAGGAATAAAATGCAGTGACTCGGATTCGTACGAGCTTACTGCGGCCACAATGCAGAATATTTTATCATTGAAACCATTACTGAGTCATGCAGAGACACGCGTTTAAAAACAACAATAATTACAGTGACAGAAGATATGTTAGTAAGAGTAGCAGATGCACAACAGGAATATTAGGCGAGGGATAGCAGACATGTGGGAATTCAGAATTGGCTGAATTTTAAATTCGATATCCTCAGACGCTGTTGTGGTTCCATCGGACTGCATGTTGAAGACTGAGAATTTGATGAATTTCGAGAAACAAAAAGTTTCAGGGGATAGTGCGAGATATTAGTGCAATGTATGTTTCAATAACAATGAGATTGAAAACTTTTGCTTCACTAACTTACCCACACAAGGAGGTACCCATTGCTGCAGTCAGTCACATAACCCCAGTACCTAGAACCAGAATCAGGCAAACTTTGTGGCACAACCGCTAATATCAAACCGGAAGTGCGGGGCGGAAATGAACACGTGAAGCTATTCTGTGGCACCAGTGACATGATTGGTAAAGGTGCGGACATTGAGTCATAGAGATGTACAGCAAGAAAACAGACTCTTTGGCCCAACCTGTCCATGCCGACCAAATATCCCAACCCAATCTAGTCCCGCCTGCCAGCACCCTGCCGATATCCCTCCAAACCCTTCCTATTCCTATACTCATCCAAATGCCATTGAAATGTTGCAATTGGAACAGCCTCCACCACTTCCTCTGGCAGCTTATTCCATACACGCACCACTCTCTGTATGAAAAAGTTACCCCTTAGGTCTCTTTTATATCTTTCCCTTCTCAACCAAATCTATGCCCTCTAGTTCTGGACTCCCCGCCACCAGTGAAAAGACATTGTCTATTTATTCAAGCATATGAAATGCTGAGGATGGGAGTGCTTCTGGTCAAAGGCGAGGTGGAAGGGCATCTTGGTCTCAATTTATTATATTATTAAGATTCAGCAGCAGCGTTAACCCACACGGAGAATTGGCTCGGAGGATGCGTGCTGGAGCCTTAAGTGAGAGGCCGATATATTGAAAGCATTCTAAGAGATTTTCCTTAACAAAGCGGTATTTTGTTACTTTGACAGTAAGAACTGATTTTGCTCACATCGTCTCCACATCAGTCTCTTGCTCCAGTAAACATTCCAATCCAGCGTACATTGCTTCCCTTCCAACACAGGAACGCGTAGTATTCTTTCTCCATCCGGGATAATCAAAATTGACAATGTCGTTCTTTGAATGGAGAAATGCAGCAGGGAGTTGTGAGTGCAATGGCGATATGTTGGGCGAGTAATCATGAAGACTGGAACGGGGCAGATGCTGTCATTTAAATTCGATGAATAAAATCTGGAAAATGAACCCAATCTCAGGAACAGAGAAAATAACTTTAATATGCTGAAAACTCATTATTCATGTCCCTTCGAAAGGGAAATCTGCCCACCATAACGAGTCCTGTCAACATGTCACTCCAGACCCACAACAATGTGGTTCACCCATAACTACCCTCTGACGTATTCAAGGTGAATGAAGAATGAAGAACTAATGGTCTTCTGACCAATGATAACAACTTTTCGTCGGAGAATAAGGAAGCATAAAAATACATGGACAATGGGGGAAATGGGAATCATGTGGACTCGAATTCAATTATTTATCAAACTAAATAGACAAAAGCATACCCGCAACGCCAAGAAGTCAGGGCCATGGGGTGACTGCAGGAAGGGATTCAATTACCCGCTGAGGTGTAAACTCACTTGCTCAGTCGGAACACGCACAGGTCACTCACCACATCCATATGTGAGAAGTAATCACTCTGGAGAACAACTGACAGAGTGAACAGCAAGTTTAAAATGATAGCAGGAGTTCGATTCTGCTGTTATCGCAGCTGTTAACCCCAACCAGCAATGAACATTGTTTGCATGTGTGTTTCCAGTGGAGTTCCACTGTTTTTTGATGTAGACCAATGATTTAGACTTAGTTGTAGGAGCCATGATTCAGAGGTTTGCTGATGATTCAACAATTGGTCGTGTAGTTGACTATGACGAAGAATGTCAGAGACTGCAGGGATGTATAAATAAGACGGAAAGGAAAAATAGCGAATTGCATTGAATTCAGACCAATGAGTGTTAACGAAATTGGGGAGAAGAAACAATAGCAATGAGTATTCTGTGTGGTGTAAACAGACAAAGAGATCTTGGAATGGACATTCATGATCGCTGAAGATCAATGGACAGGGGTATCAGTTGGACGGAAGTGCGTACTATAGATGCTGGAGATCAGAGTCAAGAGTTGAGTGTTGCTGAAGAAGCACAGCAGGTCAGGCAGCATCCGAGTTGCAGACAAAAAATGACGTTTTGGGCAAAAGGCCTTCATCAGGAATAAGGCTTGGAGCCTCGAGGTTGGGTAGATAAATGGGTGGGGTGGGGTTTGGGAGAATTTAGCTGAGACAGCAATAGGTGGATGGAGGTGGGGATAAGAGTGTTCGTTCGGAGAAGAGGTTGGAGTGGATAAGGTGGGAAGGAAGATAGACAGGTGGTACAGGTCATTAGGACGGTGCCAAGCTGGAAGGTTGGAACTAGGGTAAGGTGGGAGGTGAGAGGAAATGAGGAAACAGGTGAAATCCACATTGATGCCATGGGGTTAAGTGTCATGAGGCAGAAGATGAGACGTTCTTCCTCTAGGCGTCAGGTGGAGGAGGCCAAGGACCTGTATGTCCTCGGAAGAGTGGCGGGGGGAGTTGAAGTGTTCGGTCACGGGGCGTTAGGGTTGATTGTTGCCGGTGTCCTGGAGATGTTCTCTGAAGCGGTCTCCGAGAAGGTGTCCGGTGGCACCACTGTAGAGGAAACTGCATCGAGAGCAACGGATGCAATAAATGGCATGTGTGGAAGTGCAGGTGAATCTTTGATGGATGTGGAAGGCTTCTTTGGTGCAGTGGGCGGAGGTGGGGATGTGTGGGCGCAGGTTTTACAATTCTTTTGGTGGCAGAGGAAGGTGCCAGGAGGGGACCGTGGGTCTTTGGAGGGCGGGGACTTGACTGGGTAGTCATGGAGGGAATGGTCTTTGCGGAAAGTGGATAGGGGTAGGGAGTGAAAAATATCCCTGGAGGTCAGTGTTATTGATATTTTTTAGAAACCCACTGACTCCCACAGCTATCTGGATTTCAACTCCTCCCACCGCACCTCCTGCACCAATGTTATCCTGTGTTCCCACTCCTCCGCCTCTACCGCATCTGCTCCAAGAGGACCAGTTCCAGAACAGAACACACAACAGATGGCCTTTTTTCTGTAAAGACCGAGCTTCCCCTCCCATGTGTTTGAAGATGCCCTCTAACGCATCTCTTCTAAGTCCTGCACGTCCATCCATGAACCCCATATCTCGAAACACAACAGGGACAGATCAAGGACAGAGGAACTTCCATTCCACCCACCCCCACAAAAATCACATCATCCGCCGACATTTTCGCTACGTCTAAATTGACCACACCACCAGGGATATATTTCCCTCCCCAAACCCATTCGTTTTCCTCAAAGACATTTCCCTTCGCGACTACCTAGTCATGTCCATTCCCTCCCAGCACCTTCTTCTTCCACCGCAGGAATTGCAAAACCTGCAGCCACATCGTACCCCTCACCTCTGTCCAAGGCTCCAGTGGAGCCTTCTACTTCCATCAAAAGTTCACCTACACTTCCACAGATGTCATTTGTTGTATCTGCTGTTCCAGATGCGGTCACCTCTAAATTGGGGAGACCGGATCTCTTCTGACAGAGCACTGCAGAGAACATCTCCAGGATACCTGCAAGAATCAACTCCACTGCCCTATGGCCAAACATTTCAACTTCACCTTCCACTTTCCTGAGGACATGTAGGTCCTGAGCTACCTCCATCGCCACTCACTCACTACCCAACGCCTGGAGGAAAAACGCCTCATCTTCTTCTTCGGGACCCTTGAACGCAATGGCATCAATGTGGACTTCATCAGTTTCCTCATTCCTACTCCTCATCTTACCCCGGTTCTAACCTTCCAGCTCAGCACCGTCCTCCTGACCTGTCCCAACTGTGTATTTTCATTCCCACCTATCCATTCCACCTTCCTCTCTGACATATCACCGACAACCCCCACCTCTGTCCACCTACTGCACTCTCAGCGACCTTCTCCCCAGACCCAAGACCACCCATTCATCTCTCCACCCCATAGGCTGCCTGCCTCATTCCTGATGAAGGTCTTTTGCCCGAAACGTTGATTTTTCTTCAGATGCTGACGGACTTGCTGTGCTTCTCCAGCACCGCTTTCGTCTTGAGGGGAATAAGTTGATTGAGAGGGATTTTGGATTTTTCTGTTGTTGACCACAGACTGTTGCAGCTAGTAGAACTTTAGCAAACACCAGTGTAGGGAATAGCTAAACGTCTGAGCACAAGTCTGGTCACTGCATTAATCAACAATTATTAAGGTTTTAGATTGAAGATGGCGGGCTGAAGTATGCAACTTTTCCCATCAAGATTGATTCACCACTCAATGGGTTTATCATTGATTCCTTTCAAAGTCAGGTTGCTATTGGCCTTGGAGGGGACCTTGCAAATGGTGACGTTTCGTTGCATGTTCCAACTTTTTCCTGTTAGTCAGTACAGCTGTTCAGCTTTGAAGGTTCGGTCAAAAACTCTCGGATGACTTACTCCAGTGCATCGTGCAGTTCTTGCACTCTGCTGCTATTGTGCCTTAACGGTGAAGGGAATAAATATTCAGGTATGGAATCGGATACAATCAAGTGACTGCATTGTCATGAATGGTGTCCAGTTCCTTAAATGTTGTTGAAGTCACACCCATCTCGGCAAATGGAGAGAGTTCTGTTCCACATCTCATTTGTACCTTGCAAACGATGTAGGATTTACGGAGCAATGAGTTGAGTTTACAATCCACAACTGTCTACCAACGGACATGTTTTTGTTGTGAAAGTGTTTATATAGCCGGTCTCAATCCATTTTTCCAAAATTCTAGCTCCGTGGACGATTACACAGGGTAATTAGGTTACAGTAAAACCATTGAATGTCAATGGAATATGATTAGGTTCTCAGTTGTCTGATTTATAATTACTCTATTTCGTTCTTGTGTGGACCAATATGATTCCAATCGTTTGCTGATTTCAAGTTCCAATTCTCAGCTGTGCTTGAAATTTCAACCGTTGCCTCACATAAATTTCTCCACCTGCCTTAATAATATGTAAGGACGCTATAAGGGACAGCAGTGATTTACAAACATGGTGCCAACCCTGTATAAAATGGAGCTCTATGATCACATAATTACAATTATAAACGTTCAATATTTGTGGGATCTTGACAGGGTAGATACGTTCAGGTGGTTTGCCCTCTGGTATGAGGAAAGCACCAGAGGACATGAACTCAGAATTAGGTATTACTTATTTAATTCAGAAATGGGGAGGAATTACTTTGCTCAGGGCCCAGTGATTCTGTGGAACTCTTTCCTGAAACTGTTTTTGAGGCCGATTTGTTGTGTATTTTCAAACTGTGCCAGACAGATATTTAACCAGAAAGTCGATGAAGCATGATTGAGGTTAGGCAGGAGAATGGAGGTGAAGATTATCAGATCAGCCATGAGTTCGTTGAATGGTGGAGAAGACTCGGTGGGCTGAATGGCCGACTTCCAATCCTATATCATTTGATGTAACGCCTTATTTTATTGATAAGTTTAGAAATCTGAGGGGATGGGATGAAGTGATAGAAAAGGTTTCTCAAACTGATTAGACAGATCAGGAACTAGGCTCATAAACTGATGAACAAGAAATGTGCTGTGGCTTGGAGACATAAAAGGCACTGGGCACACCACAGATGGGTATGTGCAGACGCTGTGATTGCTAAAGAAAATTCGTGGATCTTATGTTGTTGCCAACTTGGTGATCACGCTGGATGATGGATCGCGTTATGATTCACACAACAAAAGGTTGTCAAAGAATGAATGATTCGTTTCATTGGAAAAGTTTTCTGCGGTTCCAATTCAATTGACTGTTTAAAATACTGATCAGAACTTTGTGTGGAGTGTGACATTAAAATTCACAATCCCACTGGATAAACTATTGCACCCGATCTCTCCTTATTTGTTCAAAGAAAGTCAAGATGGAATGAAAGGAGGAAAGAAACGTTGCCCTCCTTTTCATTATCCCAATGTAACTTTCAACAGAAATAAATTGCTTAATTACAACTTTGATGAGGTATCGATTTATCACAAATCTCCAGTGCAATGAAGGGCAAGAGCAAGATCCTCCATCCAAGGTATCCTAAAGATACGAGACACAAAGGAAAACCACAGCTGCTTACGGTGGAAGTAACAGCTAGAGAAGGATTCAAATCCACACGTTCGCAATGGAAGAGCAACCCGTCGCCTTCACCTCTGGGCCACTTCAGCCCATGGAAAAGGCGCTCACACGTGAACACATCAAGATTACGTATGTTGCATCGAGGGGATAAGAAATTCCCTGAGCGGAATCGAATCCATTCCGTTATGTTTATGCTTTCAGCGGAATAATAATACCAGCAAAATCCAAGGAATTGACCACGTCCTTGGAAGGAATACCTTGTCCTTGATTTATTCCGAGTCGGAACTGTCTCAGAATGAACCAGCAAACATGAAAATCACGTCACATTCACACACACATTTAAACTTGACGCATAATGAGGGAGAGTCCATCACGACTACTGGCAGGTATAGGGGGGTAGGTATAGGACAGATGTTCGGGGTAGGTTCTTTACTCAGCAAGTCGTGAGTTCATGGAATGCCCTGCCAGTAGCAGTGGTGGACTCTCCCTCATTATGGGCATTTAAGCGGGCATTGGATTGGCATATGGAGGATAGGGGGCTAGTGTAGGTTAGGTGGGCTTGGATCGGCGCAACATCGAGGGCCGAAGGGCCTGTACTGCGCTGTATTCTTCTATGTTCTATGTTCTATAATTTCTTCAGACAGTTTCTCTGTCACGTGAAGAAGTATATATGGAGAGAGAAGTGAAGGTGATGTTTTATTTCGATGGGCTTTCTCATATGGCTGAACCTGAAGTGGATAGAATTCCCAGAAATGCAGTGTTGTTCGTTTCATTTTATTAATTTTGCTGCAACTTCACACTGTTCATTGCAATGATCGGAAGTGAATTGGATTAATATGATTGAAACTTTTAATGTTGCATTCAATTTTGATCCGAGTTTATTTCAGCTTAAAGAAAATACTTATGAGAAAAGCAGAAGGTTAAACTACAAAACAAGATGCCAGTTTTGAGTCTCAGTTACTTGGGCAGATTTCATTGGGTATCAAATGAACCCAATATCATGGCGATTGTCCTCCCATCTTTAAGCCATGGGATTAAAGCAGGAAATCGATCTCTAAGAGACGGGTCACTTCCTGTTCATTATGGAATAGCTTTCCTTGACAATATGCAAAATCTGCTCAGTTCCATTTATAATGCTTCATGTGGAATATGAATAGAAATCTTTCAAAACTCTGAGTTTTTTTTGCTGAATCTTACTCACGTTTCCGATATACGTTTCCGATATTTCTTTGCATCTGAAGTCATCCAAATTAGACATTGTTTCCTCGCATCTTCTACCCGCCACCCCCCACCACCACACACCACTTTCACACTTTTACCTGGAAACAGGCTGTCTCTCTCCTGGTGAAACGCACTGCTTGTGTGACTCTAAATGTGCCTTTCCAAATGTTTTGGAAACGGATTCTCTGAGTGACAGAAATTCTGCTCCCATCATTTCTTTGTCCTACATCGATGGTTTTGAAAGCCTGATGTTCAGAAATATACGAACTTGAATGAGTGAATTTACCACTTATTTACTCTCTCCAAACCTCAAATACTCCGGAAAACTTCCATTCGGTTTTACTTGGTTCAGTTTCAAATTTTCCAACACACAAATAAATAAAATTCCATCCCCACTAAACGCCGTCAGCATCGTCTCTAATGTCTTAGCACCCTAATAAACACTGGCAGTGTCTTCTCTGATAGAATCACAGATTCCCAACAATGCAGAAAGTACATTTCAGCAAACCGAGTCTGTAGGGACATTCTGAACAGCACCTCAACCAGACCGAGCTCCCTTCTCTATCACCGTAGGCGTCCGACTTGTGATTTCAAATAAACCCTTTGGAATAAAACCTGGCATCATGTGACTACTGACCTTATTACTGCGTTACCCATGGCTAATTCACTTAACATACTAAATTCACTCCCTGGACACGTCAGCACAATTTAACATGGCCAATCCACCTAATCTACAGACTTAACAGCAGTGCGAACCACTGAGCAAATGTACCATCACATTGAAAATGATCTGTATCATGTGTAATGGCTTTACACTGGTAACTCCGCCTCGTGAAAGCAAGCTGCGCCCACCAACCTGTTTTCAATGCATCCAAGCGCGGTTCTACGTTGTACAACCTCATTAGTGCTGCTGGAAATATTTCTGCACTCAGATCTGAATGGGTTTGCTCTGTTTTCTTCCTCAGATTCCTGCTTTAAATAAACACATCAGTCAGGAACAACTCTATATAATAGTTTTCATTCCAACACAAACACAATGTGCAGTTTGCTGAACTTCCATGTTTGCACTTTCACTGACACTCTCTCTCCCCAGGAGCTGCAGTCCTTCCCCAGCTGATTCAGACAGCACTGTCCTTCCTGTGACATATCCAATTGAGAATGGAAGGCCAAGCATTAATGATCTCAGTGGGGAACAGAGCGACAGGTTTAAAACCTTTACGATGCCCTCAGTGGAGAATTGAGCCCTGTGACAGGAGGGGACACTAACCACGATACTGTGAAGGAGGACAACATCGAAGGAAGCCCTTCATCCTGTTGTGGCCGCATTTGTCCAACGCAACTGCTTAACCACCTGAATCAAGTTTTCCATCGTTTAGCCCATAGTCTTATATGTTTTGGCATCACAAATTAACATCCTAATTTTTTTAAGGTTAGAACGATTCCCGCCACTCTGACCATTTCCGCATATCTACTCTAACCTTTCTATCTTTTTCCGAAATCTCTTGGCCCCAGTGTTCGATCCCTCCATCAATAAGAAACGCTTCTTTCAGCCTATCCAATCCAAATCCCTCAGCATTTTGTACACCTCAGTCATGTCTTCTCCAATCTCCTCTGCTCGTTGACAAACTACCCCAGTCTGTCCAACCTCTCCTCATAATTGAAACTCTTCAGCCCAGACAATATCCCAGTGAATCTCTACTGCAACGTTCCCAGTGCGATCACATCCATGCTGTACTGTGAATTGCAGAACTGCACACAGTAATCTAGCTAGAGCCGAATGAACTTTTTTTCTGTTATGTTACAGTATGAGGGCGTCGCTGGTTCGGCAGTAATTATTGCTATCCCTAATTGCACAGCGGGCAGTTGAGACTCAACCATATTGTAGTGAGTCTGAAGTCACATGGAGGCCCGAGCAGGTAAGAATGGCAGTTCCATTCCTGAAAGGACGTCAAATGGTTTTGATTTTTCAACAATTGAACATGGATACAGATGAGTTATGAGATTCGTAATTCCAGATATTTACTGAATCCCAATTCTACCACCTAGCATGGTCGGAGTCAAACCCGGGTCCCTGGTGTCTGAATTAACAGTTCAGTGGTTAGTCGTAATAGCGCTCGGCCATTGCAGAAAAGCAGTGAAACTGATCTTATCCAATGAAGTCCCTTTTCCCCGATACTGTCCTCTGCCATTTTCCTGAGCTTGACCCCCCCCCCCCCACCCCCCACCAATGATCTCTGGTCCATGTCGGTAAAAACTGCTACATGAGTATTGATCTCACAACAGTGGTAACCAAATGGATCAAATGGTCTGCAGGTCCCGATGATGGGTCTGGGCACGTTCACCCAGCAACAATGACCGCAGCCACACAGACTGATCGGTATCAATGTGAGAGTCTGTATTAGATTCTGCAATGCCTTAGTGAAATAGGAAATGACTCCACAAACACATGATGAAAGAGCAGCGCTCTGAAAGCTAGTGCTTCAATTAAACCTGTAAGACCATAACCTGGTGTTGGGTGATATTTAACTTTGTACTCCATAGTCCAACGCCTGCATCTCCAAATTAATGAAATGGGGTGTGGGACGGAAAGTTCGGTTAGTGGTCGGAGGAGGAAAGAAATCTCTGACAATGGGTGGATTTGAATTCTGACATATGAAGCACAGAGATGTGACCGAGCAGAGCTTGAAGGAAAAAAAAAATCACCTTGGAGAAAATCACCATGTTAAAACAACTGATTCCTTTGTGTTTCACAAAAGACTGGGACACATAGAGCAATTACTGTCGTGACTCGGATTCAAACCGAGGTTGCTGCGGCCACAACACAGAGTACTAATCACTATACGATCACGGCAACCCAACGACAGACACACTAACCACGAGCAATAAATAAAGTATCATTAGAAATGCTAGGCAGAGCACCAAATGCAAAATATCAGTGCTTATCAAACCGTGGCAGATATATGGGAACTCAGAATGGGCTGACCGTTTAACATCAGTGCCCACAGAGGCTCTGGCGATTCCATCATTAATGTGCTGAAGGCTGAGTCGTTGGACTAAAAAATGTTACATGGAGTTCAATCTGAATAAATGCAGGTATTGCATTTCGGTACAACAAAAAGAATATGGCTTTGCGTATGTGCAGGCAGCTTTTGTTACCTGCACAACCACCAAATCATTTATGGTATCCGTTGCTCCCGGTGCGGTCTCCTCGACATTGGGGAGACTGTACACCTCCTAGCAGAGCGCTTTAGGGAACATCTCTGGGACACCCAATCAACCACACCGCCCTGTGGCCCAACATTTCAACTCCCCCTCCCACTCTGCCAAAGACATGGAGGTCCTGGGTCTCCTTCACCGTCGCTCCCACACCACCAGACCCCTGGAGGAAGAACGCCTCATCTTCCGCCTCGGAACACTTCAACCCCAGGGCATCAATGTGGACTTCAACAGTTTCCTCATCTCCCCTTCCCCCAACCCACCCCAGTTCCAAACTTCCAGCTCAGCACTGTCCCCATGACTTGCCCTGACTTGTCCTACCTGCCTATCTTCTTTTCCACCTATCCACTTCAGCCTCTCCCCCGACCTATCACCTTCATCACCTCCCCCATTCAACTATTGTACTCTATGCTACTTTCTTCCCACCCCCACCCTCCTCTCACATCTCTCCACCCTTCAGGCTCTCTGCCTTTATTCCTGATGAAGAGCTTTTGCCCGAAACGTAGATTTTACTGATCCTCGGATGCTGCCTGAACTGCTGTGCTCTTCCAGCACCAATGATCCAGAATCTGGTTTCCAGCATCTGCAGTCATTGTTTTTACCAAGCTTTTGTTGAAATACATGCTTCAATAGCAATGCAGTTTAACATCGTATACTTCACGAGTTTCCCCCACAAGGCAGTAACCACTGCTGCTACATAGTCCCAGTTCCTAGCCCCAGAATCAGAGGAAATGAGGCGCAGTCGCGAGAATCCAACTTGAAATCGAGATGGGAATGAGGTCGCAGAGATACTCGAGGGCTCAAGTGACACAACCGGAGAATGCATGTTATTTCTATGATGGTTTAGAGGCCCAAGCAATTCCGAGGTTGGGAGTGCTCCCGGTCAAAGGCGGGACAGAAGGGAAAATGTGTTCCCGTTTATAATAACAGCAATCTACAGTGCATCTTGCTGAGACAGCTGAGTGCCACAACTGGAGCGGGGGCAGCTGGTTTAAAGTTTAATTTTGCCTCACTATCACCCAGTTCCCTGGAATGAATTGCTTTCACCATTTTTATTTCCAATTGTTTGATATCTCCCTGCAGTTTGCGGATTTCTTCCTCATGGTTAATTGCATGACTAACTGTTGTATGATCTGCACACTGCTAAATCACGGCCACTATAAGTAAATATGAATCATTGATCTATATGAGAAAACAGTGGGACTCACTGCAGGCATGCTTCGTAGGCTTGCAGGCGACTCCAGAATTGTAGACAGTGAGGAAGTTTATCTAAGTTTCAAAAGGATCTTAATCCAATGAGTCGTTGGCCTGAAAAATGTAACATGGAGTTCAATCTGAATAAATGGCAGGTATTGCATTTTGGTCCAACAAAAAGAATATGGCGTTGCGTCTGTTGGAGAACATGGAAGCTCGGTGTGCAGGTACATAATTCCTTGTAGTTTGCATTACCTACAGACAAGGTGGTTCAAAGGTATTTGACACACTTCCCTCCATTGCTCAGTCCTTTGTGTATATTAGTTGGGACGTTATGTTGAAATTTTGCAGGACATTGATGAGGCCTCTTCTGGAATATTATTTCCAGTTCTGGTCGCCCAGTTGTAGGAATGATATTATTCAGCTGGAGCAGGTTCAGAAAAGGTATACACGCATGTTGCTGTGTGTTGCATGTTTGAGTTATAATGAAAGGCTGGATAGGCTGAGACTATTTTCAGATTCGAGATTGGGGTGCTGGAAAACCACATCAGGTAACACAGAATCCGAAGAGCAGGAGAATCATTTCTTTTCGCGCAAGTGCCGTTCATCAGGCTCTTCCCCGAAACGTCGATTCTCCTGCTCCTCAGATACTGCCTGACCTGCTGTGCTTTCCCAGCACAACACTCTCGACTCTAATCTCTGATTTGCAGTTCTCACTTTCTCCTAGTTGAGAGTGTATTCACTCTAGGTTAGGGGTTTGAGCGGCGACCTGACAGAAGTTTATGAATTATTGAGAGGCAAGTTAGAGTTAACGATAGCTGCCTTTTCCCAGGATGTGGATTTCAAGGCGAGAGGGCATATGTTTAAGATGAAAAGAGAGAGATTTGTTTTAAAAAAGTCATGTGAGGCTTTTTTTTAGGGAAGGTGTTTTACGTGTGCAGTTACCTTGCTGAGGAAGTGATGGATGAGGGTACGTTTGCAACATTTAAAGGACAATTGATTCCAAACATGAATGGGAAAGTGGGATTTTTAAAATAAATTTATTCATGCCTAGTACGTCAGTTATTTCCCAGAGGACATTTAAGATTCAACCACGATATTATGCATCTGGAGTCTCCTGTGGGACAGAGCAGATGAATATCACAGTTTGCTTCCCGAACTGACATGAGTGAATCAGATGGGATATTCCACACAACTGATTCAGGTAATCACGAGACTCTTCAATTCCAGATGCGTATTGAATTCAAACTCCACTATCTGTCATGTCAGGACCTGAACCCTTTGTCCCCAAAATATTACCAGATTTGTCTGGATTAACAACGCAGTAATAAAACTACAAGGGCATTATAACCACTCAACTGGTACAGAAGGAGGCAGATGGGACAAGGTTAGTTTGGCAGTATGTTCAGCATAGATTGGTTGGACTGACGGGCCTGTTTTCATGCTGTATAACTCTATGATTGACGCTATGGAACAAATAGCTGGTTGGGATTAACAGCAGCATTGACAGCATAATCGAACACCAGATGGGATAAGTAATCCTGCTGAAGTGTCCGGAGGTTGTTTTGCTCAGTGACCCCTTCCCACACACGGGACTGGTGAACAGTCTCTCCCCAGTGTTACTGATTAAATGAGTTTCCATTTCTGCGGTTAATTGAATCCCTTCCAGCATTTCCACATTGCTCTGCTTTCTCTGTGGTATCAGCGTCCTTTTTTCTACCCAGGGTGAACGGTCCTTTCAAATTGTGTCCACACAGATACAAATCCCTTTTTCCATGTTGTGAATGTGTTTTCCTTGTTTCTCATTCACCCACAGGGTGTGAGTATGACTGGTCAGGACAATATTTATTCTTCGACCCTCGTTCGTTGCTGTCTGGCTGCACCACAAACCCGGGCGCGATCCCAGCCTCGGGTGACTGTCTGTGGAAACTCTGCACATTCTCTGTGTGTTTGTGTTTTTATTTCTCCCTCTGACGTAAGATGTGCCAGTTTCAGAGACCGAAAATGGAAAATGCAGTCTTATGGGATAGGGAATACCGTGAGGTCTGGTGGGATGCGCTTCGGATGGATGTGTGGACTGGAAGGGCCGACTGGACAGCTTCCCACACAGTGGAGATTCTTGGATTAAGGGTCAGCTCATGTTTTGTTCTGGTCCTGGAGTCTCTCGTAGGCAGGACTGGGTGAAGACGGGAGAATCCCCTGCATAAGAGACATGAATGAATGGGATTGCAGGAACTTAAGGTCATGATCTCTGTTCCTGAGGTCAGGCTTGCATTTCAGGTTTTATTCGTCGAACTTAAACATCACCCTTTCCGTGTTCCAGTCGCCAAGGATGACAAGTTTAAAATATCACTCCAACACCAGCTTCTCCAGATTGAATTCTTGACTGTGTGGAAGAAACTGATACTTAGCTGATGCGAGCAAATGTAGCTTCCACTGCCAGTGTCGGAAAAACAGATCCAAATAGCAAAATCATCTTTTAAACCCACCACTGCAAAGTTAAGGACTCAACATGCTCCAGTTGTGCCACTCAGCTGCCTTAGAAAGATGCACCAGAAATCGTTATGATAGTATAAACGGGGACAACCATTCCCTTGAGCAGGACCACACTCAATCTCGGAATTTCTTGTGCCTCTATACTATCATAGAAGGACAGCACGCTCACCTGTTGCATCACTGGAGCCAAAGAGTAACTCTGCGCACTCATTCCCATCCCCATTTCCGGTCGGATCTGGGCGGCTGTGCCGACGTTAAGCTAAAATGCTATTAAAGCATACATTTCAACAATATCCTGTATTGTCCCCCGAGACTTTGATGTTTTGTCGAAATCGATCAATCTCAGTTTTCAACCTTCTCATTCAAGGGATCGCCACAGCCTCTGAGGACATCGAACTGAAAGATTCAGCTCATTCTCAGTTCCCGCATGTCTGTCACTGTTTACTGAGTACTGATAATGTACATTTGATATTCTTCCGAACATTTCCTCTGCTAGTATACTTATTGCTGCTTGCAAGCATCCAGTTCTGTGATTGCTGTGATCGTGGTTGTCGGTATTTTGCATTGTGACCACAGCAACCTCGATTTGAAACCAAATCACGGCACTAAGTGTTCTCTCCGTTGTCCTTTTTGTGACACATGCTAAGAAATTAATTGTTTTACCTTCAAATTCCGCTCCCTTGCATCTCTGCGTTTCATACATCAGGATTCAAACACACCCGTTGTCGGAGATTCCTCTCCTTCCCACGATCATTAAACCTCCTTTCCATCCCTCCCCCCATTTCTCTGAGGCAATGCACAATCTATCACTCTCTTTCACACTGATGCTGTTTTGTCTGTGCTGCTGCTGCTGTCACTGTTGTTGCGCGTTGGTGCCCCAATCCCACCAGCGGGACGCCCAAACAAGTCGATCCATTTGGATACCGCGGTTGCGAAATCAACACCCAGAGAGCAGCTTATGCTGACATAGTCCAGAGTCAATTGGAGGCTCAGGCTCATGAAAAGGACGCAGGGCAGTTTTGGGGACAAGATATTTTATTAATAAAGATCATCTTTTGTGGTTTCTGCGATGGTCTTGTGTCAATTTCATCGTACTGATAATCCAGAGACCGAGCTAATAGTATGGGTACTCGGGCTTGAATCCCACCATGCTAAGATTTTAAAATTTGATTCATTAAACATCTGCAATGAAGAATATATTGACTACCATAGATCCATTGACAATTGTTGAAAAAAAATCTGTTTCAAAGATGGCATTTTGCGGTGGAATCGGCTATACTTTCTTGATCTGGCCTGCATGTGATTTCAGACTCATAGCAGTATGGTTGAGTCTCAACTGCCCTCTGGGCAATTCGGAATGGGTAATAAATTCTGCCTAGCCATAATCACCCTCATACTAATACAAAAATTTTAAAACAAATGCTCATTAGGTTCAAGCAAATGTTTTGTGTGCAGTTTTGCCAGTCACATTATCGCAGGCATGTGATCACACTGAGAAAATTGCAGGAGATATTTACCGGTATACTGTTTGGGCTGAAGAGTTTCAGTTGTGAAGAAAGACAGGACAGAGTGGACTGTTTGTCGCAGTGCAAAGGAGATGGGGAGAAGACATGATTGAGTTAGGGTATGGACAGGGATGACTGAACGAGTTTCCCACTGATGGAGAGATCGATCAGCAGGGGCCACAGATTTAAGGAGAAAGGCAGAACGGTTTGAGAAGATGTGCGGAAAAGCTTTATCAGCCAGCTGGGGGATTGGAATTTGGAATAAACTGCCTGCATTGTTCAGAGCGGCAGAAACCTTTACGACCTGAATACATATTCAGATGTGAACTTGTGATGCCAAGATATATTAGGCTGTGGGATAAACATTGGGAAATGGGATTCAGTTTATTAAGCAGTTGTTTTTGACAAGTGCGGCCACAATTGGCTAAAGGACCTCCTTTGACACACTTGTCTTCGGTAGTGTCCCTGCCTGTCACAAGGCTCAAATCTACGCTGGGGACAGTGTAAATATTTTAAAACTGTCGCCCCATTCCCAAGTGCGAGTATTGATACTTGTCCTTCCATTCTCGATGGGGCATGTCACAGGAAGGACAGTGCTGCCTGTACCAAGGTGGGGAAGGGTTGCAGCTCTCAGGGAGGCAGAGTTTCAGTGAAAGTGCAAATATGTGACTTCTGCAAACTGCATCTTGTGTTGGAATGAAAACCATTTGACAGAGTTTTTTCCGGATTGAAATGTCTACTGGAAGCAGGAAGCTGATGAAGAAACAGGGTAAAAGTATCCAAATATGATTGCAGAAACATTTCCCGCAGCACGAACTGCTGTTCGGTCTGAGTCTTGGTTGATTGGCCAAGTTAAATTGCCCTCTAGTGTCCAGGGAGAGAATTAAGTACGTTAAGTGAATTAGCCATGGGTAACTCGGGGACAAGGTCAGAATTCAGAGGACGCCAGTTTATCGTCCAACAGGTTTATTTGACATCATATAGGGGAGGGATGCCCCTTCTTCAGGTGAAATATAAGGGAATAGGGCGGGGAGATAGGTCTGGGTGAGATGCTCTTCAGAAAGTGGAAACTGGATCGATTGACTGAAATGCTCTTTCTGCACTGTAAGATTCTATGATTCTATCGGAGAGGATAATGACGGTGTTTACTGGGATGTAAAGCCATGACAGACGATGCTGACGGGGTTTACTAAGGATGAGATTTTATTCACTTGCTTTCTTGGAAAATTTAGAACAATTATCCCTGAACCAAGGAAGACTTATTGGGGTTTTTTCACGTTATGAAATGTTTGGACAGAGTAAATAGGTGGAAAATTTCCTCTTTCAAGTAAGTATAAATCTTAACATCAGGCATTCAAAACCTTTGATAAAACTTTGAAGGACAAAGAAATGATGAGAGCAGAATCGCTGTCACTCCCAGAATCTGTTTTTCAAAGCATTTGGAAAGGTACATTTGGTGACACACAAGGAATAAATTTCACAAGGAGAGACAGTGTGTAGCTAGGTAAAGGAGTATGGATGGGGTTTAGTTGGTTGGAAGCCGCGGGGAAATAATGTCCAAGCTGGTTGACTTTAAATGTAAAGGCATTTCGTGAACGTGTGCACCTGAATTCGATTCGGTTCCAAACCTCTGGACTTTGAAAGATTTGTCACAATATTCCACCAAAAGCATTATAAATGGCCCAGTGGCTCAGTGGTTAGCCCTGTTGCCTCACGGCACCACCGTCCCAGGTTCGATTTGAGCCTCAGGTGGGGTTTGCACATTCCTCCTGTGGGTTTGCTCCGGTTTCCTCCCACCGTCTAAGATGTGAGTCCGCACCAACATTCAACAAACTCATGGTTGATCTGATAGTTTTCAACTCCTTTCTGCTCACTTACCTCGATAAATTTTCATCATCTTTCTGATTAACTATCTGACACATCCTGAAAGTATCCAACACCTCAAACTCAACAGTGGTTGCGGCAAAAATGGCACAGACTCTCTGGCCCCTAAGCAAAGAAATTACTCCTCATTTTTGAATTAAAGAGGCAATATCTAATTCTGAGATTATGTCATCTGGTGCTCTCCTCACAGCATAGACAAGCCACCTGCTTGTATCTCCCCTGTCAAGACCCATGAATATTGAACGTTTATAATTGTTATTGTGTGATTATAGAGCTCCCCTCCACCTCCCCTGTCTGAAGCAGAATAATCCCAGCCTAACCAATCGTGCAACGAAGCTCCATTTTATAGAGTGTTAGCAACACGTTTGTGAATCTCTGCTGCCCTTCACAGCGTCCTTACATATTTTGAAGACAGGTGGAGAAATTTTGGCGAGGAAGCGGGTTGAAATTTCTCTTTGTTCCTGTACACCACTCAGAATCCTCACTGTTATTGTTTCAACTCCCCAAATGCATTACCCCTTATTGGTCTGGACAAATTCCATTCGCCGTTTTTCCCTTCCACCTCATTGATACATTCCTGCGATCCCTGATATTATTCATCACAGTCAACTACACGAACAATTGTTGCATCGTCTGTAAACTTCCACGACAACTAAGATTGAATTATTGATCTACATCAGGAAACAGTGGTACTCCACTGGAAACAGGCATCCAAGCATGGTTCATTGCTGGATGGGATGAACACCTGCAATAACAGCAGAATTGGACCCTTGCTATCATTTGTAAACCTGATGGTGACTCAGCATGTTGGTCTCCTGACTGATTCCTTTCACATGTGGGAGTGGTGAACGACCGGTCCAAGTTGTGACTGAGCAAGTGACTTCACACTTCAGCGGGTAATTGAATCCCTTCCTGCAGACCCCGCCCACATGGACCTGACTTCATTGCGGCGTGGGTATCCTTGTGTCTGTTTAGTTTGGATAAGCAGTTGAATTTGAGTCCATGCTGAGACGACTCCCAATTATCCCCGTCATCCATGTGTCTTTTTTATCCTTCCTTATTCTCCCACGGAGTGTGACCATCATAGTCTGAACAGCACTTGTTGTTCATCCTTAACTCTCCTTGACCTGAGTGAGAGGGAATTTATGGGTGAACCGTACTATTGTGCGACTGGAGACAGAGATTTGCTGGTCTTGTTAAGGACGGCAGATTTCCAGTTTGAAGGGAAATGAAAGAATGGGTTTTCAGAAAATTAAAACTTTTTTCACTCTTTCTCTGAGCGGGTTTATATGCCAGATTTTATTCATCAAATCTCATTACTACCAGCTGCCATGCTCCAGTCTCCAAGGGTTGCTGGCCCAAATATAGCCATTACATTTGCAGATGACACGAAGGTTGGTGGAGTAGCAGAAAGCATAGGGGACTGTCAAAGAATGAAGGAGAATAGAGATAGACAGCAGAGTTGAGCAGAGAATTGTCTGATGGAGTTGAATCCAGACAAATGTGAGGTAATGCATTTTGGGAAGTCTAATTCTCGAGCGAAGTCTACTGTAAACGGAAGGGCCTTGGGAAAAGTTGATGAGCAGAACGATCTGGGAGTTCAGATCCTTTGTACCCAGGATGTAGCTGCATAGGTGGATTGAGTGGACAAGAAGGCATATGACGTGCTGGCCTTCACTGGACGGTGCATTGAGCATAAGAGCCTGCATGCTAAAATTGTACAAGATTTTGGTTCAACCGCATTTAGAATGTTGTGTACTGTTCTGGTCGCCAAATTACCAAAACGATGTGCACGTTTATGAAAGAGTGCAGAGAAGGTTTATGAGGGTGTTGCCTGGTATGGAAGGTGCTAGTTCTGAAGAGAGGTTGAGTAGGTAATGTTTGTTTTCATTAAAGAAAACAAGATTGAGGGGGACCTGATTGACATCTACAAAATCGTGAATGGTATAGCCAGGATGGATAGAGATAAGCTTCTTCCCAAGGTGAGGGATTTTATAATGAGATGTCACACATTCAAGGTGAGAGGTGAAACGTTTAAGAGAGTTCGACGTTGGAAGTATTTTACACAGAGGGTGGTAAGTACTTGGATAGTGTTGCCAGCAGAGGTAGTAGAGGCAAGCACGGTAGATTCATTTCAGGTGCCTCTGGACAGATGCATGAGGAGATGGGGTGCAGAAGGATACAGATGGTTTGGAATTGGGTAATAGGTTTTGACAGTGGATCAGCTCAGGTTTCGACGTCCAAAGGGTCTGTTCTTGGGCTGTAAATTTTCTGTTTTCTCTGTTCTTCTGTGCTCCCTACACGACCAACTTCATGCTACATTGCTACATCTCAGAGAATGACATTGTCAATTCCAATTATCACAGAGGGAATTCGAATATGACATGCGGCTGTGTTGGAATAAAAGATATACGCTGGATTGGAGTGTTTACTGGGAGCAAAAGGCTGATTTTGAGACGATGTGATCAAAAACAGCTCTTACTGTCAAAGTGACAAAACAGCGCATTGTTAAGGAAATTTTCAGAGAATGCTTTCAATTGAACGACCTCTCGCTTAAGACTCCAGCACACTTCCACTGAGCCAATCTGCAGTGCGGGTTAATGCTGCTGTTGTATCTTAATAATCTAATAAACGGAGACAAATATGCCCTTCCTCCCCGCGTTTGACCAGGAACACTCCCAGCTTTGGCATTTCATGCGCCTCTGTACCATCATATAAGAACCACATCCTCACTTTCAAACCAATCATTCCATTTCGGTACCGTGGTTGTGAGATCATTTCTCATGTAGCAGCTTTTACAACATGGACCATAGATTATTGGAACATCAGGCTCAGGAAAAGGACACAGGGTAGCAGTGAGGAAAAGAAAATTTATTTGAAAGTACCTCTTTCTGTGGACTTCCACATCATTTATTTCACTTGCTCATTTGGCTCTATCTAGTCTATTGTGTGCAGTTCTGTAATTCGCATGATACCACGAATATGATAGCACTGGAAATGATGCAGGACAGATTTATCAGGATATTGTCTGGGTAGAAGAGTTTCAATTATAAAGAGAAATTGTATAGTCTGGAGGAGTTTTTTCTTATAGCAGAAGAAATTGAGAGGAGACATGATTGAGATGTACAAAATAATCAGGAATATGGATGGTGAAGACTGAAATAAACGTTTCTCTTTGATGGTGAGATCGATCACGGGGGGAGGGGTAGGGTGGCATAGGAAACATTTGAGTGAATGCGCAGACAAATGTTTTGAAACAGCGGTTGGTTGAAAATTGGAAGTCAGTGCATGCAAAGTTTGGAGAGGCAGAAATCCTCATAACTTTCAGAAGTATTCAGATGTGAATTTTGTGATGCCAAGTCAGACGAGGCTATAGGCCAAGTGATTTTAAGAAGTGTTCAGATAATTAAGCGAATGTTAATTTCCAGCAATACCAAATAGGCTTCTTTTTGCATAAAATTCCTGGATAGTACCACCGCCTGTCACTGCGTGAGATCAGGTTCAATTCACTTCCAGGGTGAATGCTTGCATATTGGGATAGCTCAGTGGGTAGAACTGCACCTTTCCACGCCAGAAACCGGCATTCGATTCCAGACTTGTTTGACTGACTGTGTGGAGTTTCCACTCTCATGCTCTCTCTCTTCCTTGTGAGTTTCCTCTGGCTGTTCCGATACCTTCCCACAGTGCAAAGGTGTGCAATTCGGGTCAATGGCAAACAAAATCTAAATATGTTGTAAATCAGAGACAAAAGTCAGAATTGCAGCTCGGGGAAAATGGAATGACCATTTAAGGTCAACATACCCTTCCTCGGAACTGTTTTTAATGAGCAATGCTTCTCTGATTTCTCTCCACTGATGCTGCCTGACTCGGTGAGCTTTTGGAGCAGTTTCTATTTTCGTAGGTGGATCATAAATGCGGATTTAGAAAGATAGAATGGTGCAGTGTGAATCTCTTCCATGGCACAGTGCAGACTCAACTGGCCAAATGGTTGTATCTGTATCTAATTGCATTAACACTGTATCTATACGTCTTTGTCCTTTTTTAGTCTTTGTTATTCACATCTATCCTGTCATGTGAATTGCAGAACAGGACAATCGACATTCCGGGCATAAACCACCACCAAACCGTTACCACCTGACGTCTGGAAGATGAACGCCTCATATTCTGCCTTGGGACCCTGCAACCACACGGGAAAAATGTGGATTTCAACGACTTCTTCATTTCCCCTCGCCCCACATTATTACAGTCTGAAGAATCCAACTCAGCACCACCCTCCGGACCCATACATCCCTCCCCGTCTGACATATCACCTCCTCATCACCTCCTCCCTTGCCTCGATCCACCATTTGCTTTCCCAGCTACCTTGCACCCAACTCCAAACCCCTCCCATTTATTTCCCAGCCCCACCCACAAGACTCATTCCTGATGAAAGACTTATGCCAGGAACGAAGATTCTCCCGCTCTCGGATGCTGCCTGACCTGCTGTACTTTTCCAGCATGACACTACCGCCATGGTGAAGAAAGACGAGCTCTGCTCAGGCTCTTTATCTGAGAGTGGAGAAGGCTGAATGAGGAAGTGATTAAGGTGCACATGAAGGGGATCGGTATATGTAATAGGAACAAACTTCTTATGGAAAGAGTTAACAACCAGGGATTTTCCGTTAAACACAAGGGAGAGGATGCTCAGACGAGATGTCGGAAGAGCGTTTTCACTCTTAGAGTGCTGTTTATTTGGAATTCACTGTGTGAACCGTGTGGTAAAGGTATGAGTCAGTAAAACATTTCAGGAGTATTTAGCCGAATACTTGAGAAGCTAGAGCACACATGGATAAGGACCAGGTACTGGAAAGTGGGGTGAAGTTAAACAGATGTCTGATGAAAGAACCGAACACTGTACAGATAATACAGAGCATGAAAGCATGGGAAGGGCGATCTGTTACAAGGGGTCTGCGGAATGTTACACTAATCAAAAGATTACTGGGGCAGGATGGAGCCAGTGTGGCAGAATGGGATAGGAATAGTGGAAGGCTCCTAAACCAATTAGCAGAGTCAGACTGGACTGCAAGGTTACTATGGCAGGCTGAAATAAAAACAATTAGTAAAGTCAGTCTCGCCTACTCAATATCATCATGGCAGTTTGGGACAAGTCGTGACAATACATACTAAGGACATGACTTTAAATAATTAATTGATAGTTCAGTCAGCCTGCTTGAAAGACGGAAAGATATGACATTAAATATCTAATCAGTAGTTAGCTTGGAACAGGGAAACATTGTGATAGATGGGCTAGCTATGTATCTAATCATGACAGGTTAGTCTGGGATGGAAGTTCATTGTAGCACAGGTGGCAGTAGAATACCTAATAGTGACAGTCGAATAATATTAAGTAGAATTATGAAAAACCATAGTGGCAGAAGTAGAACGATAATGGGAACTAACACTATTGTTTTATTGTACAGCTGGACTGAGGTAATTCTGACTAATACAGTTGGGCATTCTGATCAGCTAAAAAACATGATTTTAAAAAAAGGAAAGGAGTGATGGAGTTTAATTCAGATACATGCGAGGTGCTGCACGTTGGAAAAGCAAATCTTAGCAGGACTTATACACTTAATGCTAAGGTCCGAGGGAGTGTTGCTGAACAAAGAGACCTAGGAGTGCAGGTTCATAGCTCCTTGAAAGTGGAGTCGCAGATAGATAGGATAGTGAAGAAGGCGTTTGGTATGCTTTCCTTTTTTGGTCAGAGTGTTGAGTACAGGAGTTGGGACGTCATGTTGCGGCTGTACAGGACATTGGTTTGACGACTGTTGGAATATAGCGTGCAATTCTGGTCACCTTCCTGTCGGAAAGATGTTGTGAAACTTGGAAGGGTTCAGAAAGATTTACAAGAATGTTTCCAGGGTTGGACTTTGAGGTATCGGAAGAGGCTGAACAGGCTGTGGCTGTTTTCCCTTGAGCGTCAAAGGCTGAGGGATGGCCTTATAGCGGTTTACAAAATTATGAGGAGCATGGACATTATCAATAGACAAAGTCTTTTCCCTGGGTCGGGGAGCTCAGAACTAGAGGGCATAGTTTTAGTTTTAGAGGGGAATGATTAAAAAAGAGACCTAAGGGACAACTTTTTCACACAGAGGGTGGTATGTGAATGGAATGAGTTGCCAGATGATGTGGTGGAGCTGGTACAATTGTAACATTTAAGCGGCTTGTGAATAGGAAGGGTTTGGAGGAATATGGGCCAGTTGCTGGCAGGTGGGACTAGATTGGGTTGGGATATCTGGTCGGCATGGACAAGTTGGACAGCAGCTTCTGTTTCCATGCCACATATCTCTATGACTCTATGCCATGGACCCTGAGGTTCGAGGGGATTCAAGCATTTGTTTTATGAATGTCACGGTTTTTGCTTGCAAATAAAATATTTACTCCTTGAAAAACTCTCTGCATCTCCTGGTGATTGTTGACATTTTCTCCATGACCACCGCAACTTTGGGTGCAGTAAAATTGTGGTGACTGCAGCTCTGTGGCGCAATGAAAAGCCTGTTAGATTGGTACAAATTTGGTAACTTTGCTATTCAAAGTTTGTGGGTTTTAATCTCACCAGAATTGGAGTTTAGTTCAGTTTTCAGCTGAATCATTGATTGTTGTGCTGATTTATCGCCAACTCCTGTCACCTGGAGTTCTCGTCCCTGCTACTGACCAGAGGAAATTCCTTACCTTCTTGGTTGTGAGTTTTTACGGAGTCATGATCAGACCAGAATCAGATGCTCACCCGCAAAACCTGCAAACATCGTTCAGAAACCCACTGTCTGTAAACACATTTCCCTCTCAAAGTTGCACAGAAATTGTCGATTGCTTAAATGTCTTTATCCCGTTGTGTGACAGGTTGTTGTGGATGACCTGGGGAAAGACATTGACGTGTTTGGTCAGCCATGATGATATCAAACGGCGGGTAGTACAGGTAATTGGAATAGCCTCTTTCTGTGCTGTTTCTTACAGAAGGTTTTCAAAATTAACATAATGAGAGCAATGTGAATCGACACTACGGATTTTCAAAGTGCTCCACTTTACCCCACCGCTTTCGCAGCCAGAACAGACAGCTCCTATTGCGGCTTTAGATCAGACAGTGAAGGATTCTCCGAGGCGCTCTGTCAGACTGCAGGCTCCTTCACACAGGTTTCCAACTGGGCACATGGAACAAGCAAACGTGTGGATGTTGGGATTCAGGGACAGATTTCCACTCTGCTGGGCTGCAGTTCTGGTCACATGAATTTCTGACATGCTGAGTCTTTCTGTGCATTCTACCACTTTACGATTTAAACTGTAATTGAATTTTTATTATTGCATAACATTCTAACATCTTCAATATTCATGCAAACTGTGCAACGAGTTCTTGGATGTAGGAATGGTGAAGATTATTCATGAATGCAATATATTTCATGTTACCTGTATGAACTTTCAGAAGGAAGTTGGTGAAGTTTCATTGATTCTAATTCTCTGCCGATTGAAGCTGATCGAATGAAAAGCCCTGTGACAGCGTCAATGTAACATTGTCTGTAAACAATGCAGGAACCAACGGAAACCCATTTTTCGATGTAGTCCATTTTTCACATTTTTTTTGTCCCTTTTGTGTCCTTTTCGTGAACCTGATACTTCAATAATCACAGGCTCATATCAGCTTCACCTTGTCTACCTTAGGTTTAATTTCAGAACAAGACGGTTCCTGGAAATGAAGTAGGGCAGGACATCACCACCAAAGATCCCACACTGTTGCGGTTCAGTGGTTAGTATTGCTGACTCAACAGGGTCCAAAGTTCGTTTTTAGCCTCGGTGGACTGTCTGTGTCGAGTTTGCACTTTCTCCCCGTGTCTGCGTGGGTTTTCTCCGGGTGTTCCAGTTTCCTCCCACAGTCCAAAGATTGTGCAGGTCAGGTGAGTTGGTCATTCTAAATTGCCCATATTGCATTTGTCAGAGGGGAAATGGTTCTGGTTGTGTTACTCTTCGGAGGGTTGGTGTGGACGTTTGGGTCCGAAGGGTCTGCTTCCATATTGTAGGGAATCTAATAATCACGGCAAAAGTAGAGCAGTTGAGTTAAAATTCCCAAGGTACGTGTTGGTCACGTGACAGGTTCGCTGTCTGCGGCTCTCGTCACGCAGTTGGTCAGCGCTGAATACTTAAAAGTGCATAACATGCCAAGGCTGTAAGTTCAATGCTTATCTAAAGATGTTGTTACTGACATTGACCAGGGATTACTGAAGCATCAGACTGAAGCGCAGTTGAAAACAATGTTGAGTAAAGTAGCATTTATTTGAAAACACCAGTTTCTGACGTGGGGAAAAGTTTTGCCTTTGTTAAACATGCCAATTATTAACAAAAAATCTGCAAATTTCCCCACGTGAATATCCATCTGTGGATAGAGAAACAGAGGTGAAGTTTTAGCTTGATGACTTTCCGCAAATCGCTGAGCCAGCACTGGATTACGTCCTGGGAAAGTCTGTATAAATCGTTTCATATCATTCAATTTCCTGAGAGCTGCACAGCTCATTCAACCAATCGAAACTATTAGATTTATCTCTTTGTGGAGTTTTACTGTTGTCGGTAAACCTGGTAAAGGATCTGGGCAAGTAGTTTTGCTGTTGGGAGGAACAAAGGGTCAAACTGGAATAAGGTTGAGTCTTGACGCAGGATTTTTCAAACGGAGATAAAAGTGTTTTAAATAGGCTTACTCCCCTTTCGGTTGATTATGATCAAGTGTTCAAGGCAACAGATGGCAATGATAATGATGTTTTACATCGACAGGCCAAATCTTGCTCACTCGAGGCACCACAGTATTACAGATCAGGTGAGCGGGGGAGATGATGATCATTGTGGACACCTGAGACAGTGAGAGAATTAGTCCCACACTGTTTGTCTCACTTTTCTCATAAACCAGTTAGTCAGCGGACTAAGCTAACCGACTTCCATTCAATGCAGAGCTAAACCAAACAGCTCAGTGCATTCACAGTATGTAATATTTGATGTTGAATGAGTTGCTGCACCTTCCAACTCCACTAGCTCTTCTTATAATTAACATTTTCAGTTGCAGGTGTCATGCAATTTCTTTCCTATGAATGTTAACGAATTCAGGAATGTTTCCATTTTTCATCCCCATCCAGGCAGCCCAGAATGACTGTCGCTGTTTAATTTTCCCCGTGTCTGCGTGAGTTTCCTCCGGGTGCTCCGGTTTCCTCCCACAGTCCAAACATGTGCAGGTTAGGTGAATTGGCTGTGTTAATTTGTCCGTAGTGTTAGGGGCAGGGGTAAATGTAGCGGAATGGGTCTGGGTGGATTGCGCTTCGGCGGGTCGTTGTGGACTTGTTGGGGTGAAGGGCCTGTTTCCAAACTGTAAGTAATCTAATCTAATCTAATCTAATCTAATCTAATCTAATCTAATCTAATCTAATCTAATCTAATCTAATCTAATCTAATCTAATCTAATCTAATCTAATCTAATCCAATCTAATTCACTCCTTGTCTTTCTGCACTCGCTTTTCAAATATTCTTGAATCAGCTCCTAAAATGATTCTATTTCTGAAAATTCATCTCCGAATTCAATAACTCTCAGAATAAAAAATGCCTACTCCAAACTTCTTTGTCGTGCCCCGATGGGTTTGATGTTCTAACCTCTAGTTTCCACTCACCTAAAAGAGGAAATTTCCCTCGTATTTCCTCTTAACAACTTCACATCAGCTGGATAACTTCTTTTCTGACACAACTAAGTCTTTCCTGATTTCTCCCGCATTATTCCTTATCTATGCCACCATCCCATTAAACCCCCTCTTTTCGTTTCTAGTGGCTTTATCTCCCATTACACCTCATTTACATCTTTTCTACCGACATGGTATAATGGCCGTGTCATTCCTAACGTCTTTATAGTCCAGTAAACACTGCCCGTGTCTTTCGTCATGTCTTTATATCCCTATATATTTCAACTTGAGAAAGGATGCTGGGTCTAATTCAATGCATGAAAACTCACCACTAAGCTGTGCAATCTTATTACCGACACAGGAAAGGTGGAAGCAATTTCAATTACAGCTGAATGGATTGGTTGCAACAGAATCGAGTCAAATCCCAGTCACATACTTGACTGTTGTTCTTATAGTTATTTGTTCTCTACGTGTGCTGAAGTAACACAGTGAGGGATCAATTACTATTGCCAGACATACATAAGGGGGTGGGTGTGAAATGCTGAAGTTGTGAGACCAGGGCAGTTTTTATTGACATAGACAAATCACTGTTCGAATATCAGTCTTAGGAATTAGACAGTGAACGATTTTGAGCGAAATTTGAGCAGGGAGGTTTACCCCATGACGTTACACCAATTTGTGTAGTTACTTTGTTGTTTACCTCATTTGTGTGTTTTGTCTCATTGAGGATTTTGAAGTTGTCCCCTCGATACAGAAGTTCCGTGCTTTTGCACCATTATACAAAAGACGCAGTACAATGACACCCAACGTTGTTTCAGTCTACTTGTACAGATATTGGCCCCGAGAAACAATTTGCTACATTCCCGCTCATATGGCTCTTTTCATTACATCGGCTTCTGTTCTTTACGGAATCTGATTCATCAGATCTTGTCACTGAGTCACTTCTTTGTATGTGTTCAGATGATGTGAGCAGAACATCACATTCGTAACACAGAATTCAGACCATAATCAAGGAACCGTACTCTGCTCTTGAACATTTCAAGAACACCAGGAAGAAATATCTTCAAAATTTACTCACCTGTTTTTCAGAAGAAAGATAAACAGTTCCAGATTTCTGCTTTTGTTGTCACACGGACCAAGGTTGTAAATGCTGAAGCCAGTTGAGACTGTCCGCTCTCCCACATCCATTTTCTCCCCAGGAGGTGTTAAGACGATGGTATGAATCGGATTCTTCTGCAAAGAAGAATCTTTTTATCCATTAATTTCTGGTGTATGGGCCCACCAGACTCCGGCTGGGCCTCCCTGTTAGCACTGACTACAGCAGTTTCCCGCAGTCTTCAGCTTTTTGTAGCATGTACCTTCGAGGATGACATCAAAAGATATTCACTGTTACTGTGTGATACTCTACCAATGGAGACAGCTGTACCAATGGAAGCAGCTCAGTCTGCGGTCATGGGACAAACAGCACCATCCTGCATGGGGAAATTCTGCAGTGTGTCCTGCAGATCAGATACAGTGAACTGTATCATTCAGATCATACCAGAGTGAGAGCACTCGAAAAGGCTAATTGGTCACTCGTATCTGTGTCAGCTTTGGAGATACAAAATATTGGTTAAAGCGGAAACACTGGATTTTGGATCAGGGTTTCAAGTGTTTACGTGAGGCAGGAAGCGGAAAAAGATACACTGTGAAGAGATTGGGATCTGACTACAGGAGCAGCAAATAGGTTGTACAGCGCAGAGGAGAGCTTTGAAGTATTAAATTCTGATTGATGGGCTGATCATGCTATCACTTGGCCACGCTGCTACAGAAGATAATATGTCAGTGTCTCTCGGAATTGTGATGTCGCAGGCAAATATCACCGTTACACTGTAGGAAATCCAATGAGAGGGCAGTCTGTACGTAAATTAGCTTCAATATTGAACCCTTTCTCATAAATAATTCTACTCCATCTCAGTGTGTTGAATTGTCTCCTTTCCACTTTACCTGTCATTGTGCCTGCACTGAAATTGATTTTCTCCTTCAGCATGTCTTTAACAGTCTGGGTGATATGATGCAGTTGCAATGACCCACCTTCTGACAGAATGTTCCACTTCACTTCAGCCCGCCCTAACTTTGCTATCGGATACCATTCCCGTTGTTTAGGTGTTAAGCGCTCGTCTCAGATCCAGCCTACCCTCACCCAAAATAAACGCAAAACTCAGTCACATTGCGATCACTGCAATCCAGGGGAATCTTCACTCCGACGTCATTGATTATTCCCAGGAGAAAGTTAGGACTGAAGATGCTGGTGATCAGAGTCGGGAGTGTGGTGCTGGAAAAGCATAGCACGTCAGTCAGCATCCGAGGAGCAGGAGACTACACGTTTCAGGCATAAGCCCATCACCAGAAATAAGGCTTGCGAGTCGGGACTGAGAGATGAATATTAGGGGTGTGGGGTTTGGAGGATGAAGCTGGGAAAGCGATAGTTGGATGAAGGTGAGGGCGAAGATTATGGTTCAGAAGAAGCAGTGATGGAATGGGTCCAGAGGGCGGTGCCAAGTTTGAGGCTTCGGACATGGGGGAAGGGATATGAGGAAACTGTTCAAATCCACACTTCTCCCGTGAGGTGACAGAGTCCCAATGCGAAATACACGGCGTTCCTCCTCCAGGTCTTTGGTGGTTATGGTTTGGCGGTGAAGGAGTCCCAGGACCTGTACGTCTTTTACGGAGTGGGAGGGGAAGTTGATGTGTTCAGTCATGGGATTGTGAAGTTGGTAAGTGCAGGTGTTCCAGAGATGTTCTCTGAAATGATCTGCAAGAAGGCGTCCTGTCTCCCTGATGTAGAGGAGATTACACTGTGTGCAACGGAAGCCGTAGATGACATTGGAAACGGTATAGGTGAATTTCTAACGGATGTGGAAGGATCCCTTGGGGCCTAGGACGGAGATGAGTGAAGTGGTGTGGACGCTGGTTATACCCTTCCTGCTGTGGCAGGGAAAGATGCCAGTAGTGGGGTGTGGGCTTATTGGGGGTTGTAGACCTGACGAGGGTTCGAAGAGGGAATGGTCTTTTCAGAATTCTGATAGGGGTGTAGAGGGAAATATATATCTGATGGTGGAGTCTGTTTGGAGATGGCAGAAGTGGTGGAGTATGATGTGTTTTATGCGGAGGTTGGTGAGGTGAAAGTTGAGGACCATGGAGTTCTGTCCTTGTTGTGGGAGGGGTGGGGTTTGAGAGCGGTGGTGAGTGGAGTGGAGGAGATGCATTGGAAAGGAGGAGGGAATTTGCGATTATGGAAGAAGGAGACCAACTGGGACTTTCTGAAGTGGAATTGGTCATCCTGGGAAAATGATGTGGTAGAGATGGAGGAATTGGGAACCAGAGATATCGTTTTTACACGAGTTGGGGTGGGAGGAGGTGTAGTATTGGTAGCTGTGGGCGTCGGTGGGCTTGTAGCTTATGTCTGTCATTCGCTGGAGACGGTAATAGACAGGTCCGAAAAGGGGAGGGAAGTTGCCAAGAAGATCCCGGGGAATTTGAGGTCAGGGTGAAAAAAGTTGGTAACGTTGGTGAACTGTTCAACCTCCAAGTTGGATGAAGTGGCGGCAATGCATTCATCAATGTAGCGAAGGAACAATAGGAGTGAGGTGCCAGTGTCACTGCGAAAGACAGATAATTCCACATATCTGACAAACAGGCAGACATAACTAGGTCACATGCGGGTGCCCATGGCTACCCCTTTGGTTTGAAGGTAGTGGGATTATTGGACAGAAACGTTGTTGAGGATGAGGATCAGTTCAGATAGGTGGATGAGGGTGTCGGTGAAAGGGTACTAGTTGGGCTGGGGTGAGATGAAGACACAGAGGGCTTGGAGATTTTCGTCATGGCAGATGGATGTGCAGAGGGACTGGATGTCCAAAGTGAAGATGATGCATTGTGGGCCAGGGAAACAAAAGTCTTGGAGGAGTTGAAGTGTATAGGTGTTGTCATGAACGTAGGTGGGGATTTTCTGGACTGGAGAGATAGTAAGGTGTTGAGGTAGGAAGAGATGAGTCGGGTCGGACAGGCGCAGGATGAGACAACAGGTCTTAGGAAGGAGGTAGAATGGGACAATGCGGGGTTCATGGACAATGAGGTTGGAGGCTGTGGATGAGAGATTCCCCAAAGGATATGAGATTGTGATGGTCTGGGAGATGATGCGAGGTGAAGCTGTGATCGGGGGCAGTACGAAGAGTTGTCTGCAAGTTGGCGCCTGGCTTCAACAGTGTGCCTCACGCGCTCTCACAAGCCTCATTCCTGATGAAGGGCTTACACCTGAAACGTCCATTCTCCTGCTCCTCGGATGCTGCCTGACCTGCTGTGCTTTTCCAGCATCACACTTTCGATTCATTCATTATTGCGGTTTCATTTCACACTACCAGGTCCGTCCTTTCTGTTTGCCTCCAGAAAGCACCGTTCTCATAATGTGCTGCAACATCTGCCAATCTCAAACATAACCAAAAATTGCTGTAAAACCTCAGCAGAAGTGCCAGCATTTGTGCAAATGAGTCACAGTTAACGTTTCAGATTAACTGGGTCCGTCCCTCCACAGATGCTACCAGACTTTCTGAACTTTTCCAGCAACCTCTGTTTTTGTTTGATTTTCAACATCGGCAGTTCTTTCGTTTTTTTTTTCTTATTCTCTACGAATATGATTTGGCTCAAGATTATGTTAAATGTTTTGAATATGACTGCGATCGAAAGGCCAGATTGCACCAATCCGCTCCTGCTACTTGGTTCACGTGACCGATGCCTTTCCACTTGGTCACCGTGCCCTACAGCTGCACGGCATATAAATTAACAAAATTATGGTATTCTCTCAGATTGGTAATCAGGAGCGAGATTGTTTGAATTGTTGAAACAGTAAGATAAACTGAGAAAATACCGGATATTAAATGGGGAACCAATAGGGAAAGGGAGAACAGTGAATTATAGTGTTCTGGCAAAATTTAAATGTCATTGCTCAAGATTCCGAAAATGCTATCATTCACAAACATACCACAATTTAAAACGTAACTTTTCGGACAAGGAATGGAAGCAGATTACAAAAACTTAGTCTGAAAGTCTTGCTGCAACTGCTTTAGTTTTAATGAACGCACACATGGGCTTCAGTGCTGTAGTAATCTCCTAAACTGTCGAAGAAAATCTTTGCCTTCGAGGATACGTGGAGAAAATTCACTGATTCATTGCAGTAATGGCAGGACGGTCCTCTGGAAGCTTATAAGTACAACTATTCAATGCTCCATGGAGTTTCAATAAGAGGTGAAGGGAATGTCTCCATTCACAAATTAATAATTCAGTAGAACTCAATACAGGGACACATGAAGTGATGAACAAAGTGGGCAAGAACACGGAAATACGATACAAAAGCTACGACAACTACAATTGGAAAGTGTTGATTTCAGATCCACGGTGGCATTTCGTAATGATATTTACTGTCCAGAATCAGTCTGCACTGGAATGACTAGAGCCCGACTGTGATGTATTTGAACTTCAGTTATCATTAGAAATAGCTGCGACTCACTCGGGTCATGGAGATTTAGAGAAATTATATTTAAAAAGCAAAGAGTTCATTGCATAACTGTGAAATCTTTAGGTCACCCTCAGTGAGAGCATTGTGTGTAATCCTTGTCCTCATTCGCCACCAAAGACATGTGAAGAGGTTAAAAAAGGCACATACGCTGCTTACTGAATATCAAGATATTAGGAAGCTGAGGGACAGGGTTTCCCGAGATATAAAGATATCGGAGAGGATAGAAATGGTTTCATCGGCATGATAGAGAGAATGAAGGAGTTTATTCACGAGATGTGGAAATGCTGGACCAGAAACACTCAAGTTTAAAAGTAAACAAAAGAGATTTTCACATAATGTGAGGTTTGAAGTGACTAAATCGGGGAAGTTTCCTCTTTCGAGTGAATCAACAACTTTAGTTAGAGCTTCAAAACTATTAGTGAATGATTAAGAAAAGATTGGATGAGAGTTTCTTCCACTCAATAAAGTTACTGAAATCCTGAATGACTTTCTGGAAATAAAACGTAGATTTCTGATTTCGTAGTGTTTTAAAAGACGCACGAACTAACGTACAAGGAGGGAATTTACCCATGAAAGAAAGAAATCGTGTGGGTCTCGATTAATTTCGAATATGGTTGTTTTCAGACAAAAAGGCATTTCATGAACACGTACAGCTGAATAAGATTGAGTATAAAAAGTTCATGAATTTGACAGGTGTAGCGGATTCTTCAAGGTGAAACATTCTAAATGCGGCTGATGTCCTAAAATAACTGCAGACAGAAGTTGCATCCTAATGAGTAGCAATTGAATCGTCACTTGGAGACGCAACACCTACTTTAAAGACGTGACCACATTCACATGATATTACGTGTATTTCACGCTTTCTTATCTCCACCACCAAGTAGACCCTATCTTTTTTGTATTTTTAACCCTCTGTACTTCTCTGCATCACACCGTTTCAGCTGAAAGATGCTCAGACTAAAATTGAAAACAATATTCCGACTGTCCTATGAGATCAGTTTTTTTTTTATTATTCCAATGACCATTGCGAGTTTGCACAAACTGCATAACATGGGAACCAGGTCAACATCGATTTTTCCGGAATGTAACGCAGTGCACATGGGAAATATCATCATTCTACTGAAAAATCACCTTTGGCTCTCTTTTCACACACATCTCTTCACGTTTTAACTATTTGCAGTATGTTTGTTCATCAAGGAGTCATTATCCAGAAAAGGCCGTTTCTCAATTCACAAAAACTGGTACATTTCCATAAACTTGTCTTTGCTCAATATCACCTTCCATCCGTACCTCTGAACACGACAACAAATCGAAGCTGCTCCATGTGAGGCTCTAACTTAAAACTTTGGCACAGCACAGCCAACTATACTGGCACAGAGACAACTTGCACTGGTCACCTGCAGCACTGGAGCAACACATTAATGCTTACCTCCACATTCCTGGCTGTACCATAACGGTAAGGAACCGAGTTTCTCTGATTCCGTAACTGGCATTATGCGATCATCTTCACCAGTGGTTCTGACCCTTTGTAAGGAATGTGGTGAGCCACTCATTGCAAAGATGGGTAGTTTGTTGAAACGTACAATTTCAACATTTGCATTCACTGACCCATGAGAATTTTATTTTGATTTTCATCGGTATAAATGTTAAAATTGACATCTTGAACAGACTCAATGACAGATCTCCATTGTATCTCTGGCAGCAAATTCCAAAGGGTAAACCACTTCTGAACTCTTCCACTGCAGTCCGCTATTTGGGAAGTGTCCCTGTTGTGGGAAATGCACTTCCCCGTGTGTCAACTGCTGCTCCCAGCATGAACTCTGGCACTGCACTCATTTTCCTTCTGACACTTGCTCACTGTGTTGCTGTGATCATCTTGTCGCATGGCCCAGGAAAATGATACAGATCAAGGTTTTTGCATTGTTGAATTCAATTGTCAGTTTAGCCTTATTTAGGATTTTGAAATTGTCTGTCCTGTACACAAGTGCGTGTCAAAAATATCTGAGTGGAAGAAAGGTGTTCCGAATAATGACATTGAGCACTATGCACTCTCCTCCAGTTTGGAAAACAATTCCTCACACACAACTTTACATCTCCTGCTGTCACCGGCTCTCCACTCCATTGACTTCAAATCTTCACAAAATTGAACAGATCTTGTTGCAGTCATTTCCTCATTTTTGCTCTGATCACTGTGAGCAGAGTGTCACAGTTGGAGTGCACTTGCCCCACACCCAGAGGTCAGACGATACTCTTAGAACCATATGTGCTATTTATCATTTCAACAATACCAAGGAGAAATATCTGTGTACATAATTTACGCAATTCACTTATTCATAAGATCAGAAGGCCAGTCGTCCATCTGGCGAGGTGGCCGAGAGGTTAAGGCGATGGACTGCTAATCTATTGTGCTCTGCACGCGTGGGTTCGAATCCCACTTTCGTCGCTATTGCCGACGATTTTCAATGTGGCTAGTTTTGGATGATCACAGCTGTCTTACTGAAATTGGAACTCCAAGAGTGTGTTTATGTGCATCGACGCTATTATAAAGTCTCAAAGAATAATTTGAGCCTGTTGCCTAAACTGCATTGAAATGTAGATTGAATTGGAATAATTAAAAGGAACGCCATTTACTTTTCCAAGTCAAGTTGCCGTGAACTTTTATTGTCTGAAAGAGATCCATGAAAACCAAATAACGAGAGATGGGAAGTGCATGTTTATGAATGGGATTCTTAAGAAGTATTTTGTCAGATGAAATCTGTAGCAGGTTGGATAGAAGTGATTCACCTTGGTGAAATGAGCACAGAAAGACAGCATAAAACAATGGAGATATTTCAAAAGGGGCAGGGGCTGGGTGTAGGAGCACCGATAACTGTCTGTAAATGCACAGTAGAGAATTACCGATGTGGGTGCTGTGCATGGGCACGGACAGACTTGCACATTGGTCTCATCCTTTCCCCTTGCTCTAGCCATTGGTTAAAGTTGGACATAAGACACATATAAACACAAGCTCCCTCTCGATATACACGCACTTGATGCATCACATTGAACTATGAAGAACTGGAGAAGTCAGCAAGTTAACTGCAGGGGCTGAATCTAAACTGTGGATCAATAACCGCAGATTAATGCAGCATAAACATGAAATGATTGCAAGAGTCTTTAAACGCATGTCATTACCAGACGTTTCGTTCTAATACCCTAGTGGCTGAATGAAGCAGCAGTGAATCCCATTTTTACCCACAGACTGAAGCACGCAGACTCATTTCCCCAAGAGTGACACAGCCCTCGGGAGAAAACAAGCAGAAAGGAAGATTTCACCCACTTGGCTGATATTGTCCCATTTGAGACTTCAACACCAGTGTCCAGTCACAGCAAAGAAAGGAAGCATTAAGCCTCTCCCGTCCCAGTGTTCCTGGCCCATTCTTTCCCCAACACTCTAGTTTGTACTTTTTCACCTCGTTCTTGCTGCCAAACGGGATCATTGCTTACGCCCGTTTTTTCCTGTCCTGCCGAACCGTAACGCTTGATGTCTTTGCTGTTTGAAGATCTGCCAATCTCTTCCTGATTACTCCTAATGACTCTTCATCAACAGCCTTCTGCAACAAGAAATTATACAGATCCAGAACTGACTGAGAGAATAAATGCTTCCTCAACTCTGTTTTAATTGTGAGATCCGCATTCTAATATGAAGTTATAAATCGCACAACACCAGGTCATAGTCCAACAGGTTAAATTGGAAGCATTAGCTTTTGGAGAGCTAGTCCTTCAGCAGGTGTTTGTGGAGTACACAGTTGTAAGACAGAATTTATAGCAAATGGTTACAGTGTGACGTAACTGAAATTATACATTGAAAAAAACTTGATTGTTTGTTAAGTCTTCCATCTGTTAGAATGACTACGTAAGGTTCACTTCTTTCTTATGTAAATCGCGAAACTTTCTTTTCATGGTTACACTCTCAGGTGAACTTTAACAATTAGTGTCAACCCAGATAATTTGTTGAAGGTGTTAGTCGCTGTATGCTGTGTCCATGCCAGAATGTTTAGACTGACGCTAAACTAAAAAAAAACAAGCTGCAGACAATGATGTTTTAAGGCATGGTACTTTGGTGAAACCGAGCCGAGGCTACAGAACGGATGAATGGCGACTGTACATCAATCAACAGACAGGTGTGCCCCTTCCATGTTGGGGAACACTTCAGTGGTCCAGGACATTCATAGCAGCAGAGATGCGGAGAAACAGATTGGGAAACAGATTTTGGAAAGCTGCAGAAGCTAAAGGGCAGTCGTCATAGGCGATTTCAACTTCCCAAATATTGATTGGAAGCTCTTTAGTTCAAGTCGATTGGACGGGGCAGTGGTTGTGCAGTGTGTCCAGGAAGCTTTTCTAACTAAGGATGTAGATTGTCCGAACAGAGTGGAGGACATATTAGATTTGATACTCGGTAACGAACCAGGACAAGTGATGGGCTTGTTAATGGGAGACCATTTTGGTGATGGTGACCACCATTCTGTAACTTTCACCTTGGATATGGAGGGAGATAGGTGCATGCAACAGGGTCGGTTTTACATTTGGGGGAAGGACAAATACGATGCTGCAAGACAGGATCTCACGAGCATAAGTTGAGAGCATAGGATGTCAGGGAAGGATGTCATTGAAATGTGGAACATTTTCAAGGAACAGATACGACGTGTCCTTGATATGTATGTACCTGTCAGGCAGGAAAGAGATGGTCGTGTGAGGGAACCTTGGTTGACGAGGGAGGTTGAATAGCTAGTAAAGAGGAAATGGGAGGCTTATATAAGGCTGAGGAAAGAAGGTTCAGACAGAGCGTTGGAGGGATACAGGATAGCCAGGAGGGAGCTGAATAAAGAGATTAGGAGAGCTAAGAGAGAGCATGAAAAATCTTTGGCGGGTAGGATCAAGGTTAGCCCTAAAGCCTTTTATGCCTATGTGAGAAACATGAGAATGACGAGAACGAGGGTAGGTCCGATTAAGGACGGTAGTGGGAGACTGTGTATTGAGTCGGAAGAGATAGGAGAGGTCTTGAATAAGTATTTTCTTCAGTATTTACAAATGGGTGGGACCGTATTGTTGAAGACGAGAGTATGGAAACGGACTGTTAAGCTAGAGAAGATACTTGTTAGTAAGGAAGATGTGCTGAGCTTTTTGAAAAACCTGAGTCTAGACAAGTCCCCCGGGTCTCACGGGATATATCCTGGGATTATGTGGAAGCAAGAGAGGAAATTGCACAACCGTTGGCAATGATCTTTTCGTCTTCACTGTCAACGGGGGTGGTACCAGGGGACTGGAGAGTGCCGAATGTTGTGCCCCTGTTCAAAAAAGGGAATAGGGATAACCCCGGGAATTACAGGCCAGTTAGTCTTACTTCAGCGGTAGGCAAAGTACTGGAATGGGTACTGAGGGATAGGATTTATGAGTATCAGGAAAGACACTGCTTGATTAGGGACAGCCAGCACGGATTTTTGAGGGGTAGGTCTTGCCTTACAAGTCTTATTGAATTCTTTGAGGAGGTGACCAAGCATGTGAATGAGTGTAGAGCAGTGGATGTAGTGTACATGGATTGTAGTCAGGCATTCGATAAGGTTCCCCATGGTAGGCTTATGTGGAAAGTCAGGAGGCATGGGATAGTGGGAAATTTGGCCAGTTGGATAGAGAACTGACTAACCGGTCAAAGTCAGAGAGTGGTGGTAGATGGTAAATGTTAAACCTGGAGCCCAGTTACAAGTAGAGTTCCGCAGGGATCAGTTCTGGGTCCTCTGCAGTTTGTAATTTTTATTAATGACTTGGAAGAGGGAGTCGAAGGGTGGGTCAGTAAATTTGCAGACGATACGAAGATTGGTGGAGTTGTGGATAGTGAGGATGGCTGTTGTCGGCTGCAAAGGGACTTAGATATGATGCAGAGCTGGGCTGAGGAGTGGCAGATGAAGTTCAACCCTGTCAAGTGTGAGGTTGTCCATTTTGGAAGGACAAATAAGAATGCAGAATACAGGGTTAACGGTAGGATTCTTAGTGAGGTGGAGGAGCAGAGGGTTCTTGGGGTCTATGTTTATAGCTCTTTGAAAGTTGCCACTCAGGTGGATAGAGCTTGTAAGAAGGACTATGATGTATTAGCGTTCATTAGCAGAGGGATGGAATTCAATAGTCGTGAGGTGGTGTTGCAGCTGTACAGGACCTTGGTAAGGCCACATTTGGAGTACTGTGTGCAGTTCTGGTCGCCTCACTTTAGGAAAGATGTGGAAGCTTTGGAGAGGTTGCAGAGGAGATTTATCAGGATGTTGCCTGGAATGGAGAATAGGTCGTACGAGGATACGTTGAGAGTGCTAGGCCTTTTCTCTTTGGAAAGGCGAAGGATGAGGGGTGACTTGATAGAGGTTTATAAGATGATCAGAGGTATGGATAGAGTAGACAGTCAGAGATGTTTTCCCCGGGTACAACATAGTGTTACAAGGGGACATAAATTCAAGGTGAAGAGTGGAAGGTATAGGGGGGATGTCAGGGGTAGGTTCTTTACCCAGAGAGTGGTGGGGGCATGGAATGCGTTGCCTGTGGGAGTGGCAGAGTCAGAATCATTGGTGACCTTTAAGCGGCAATTGGATAGGTACATGGATGGGTGCTTAAGCTAGGACAAATTTTCGGCACAACATCGTGGGCCGAAGGGCCTGTTCTATGCTGTATTGTTCTATGTTCTATGTTCTATGTTGTACATTCGACCTCAGACCTTTGGGTGACCATCATCCAAGGCGGACTTCGGAACAGGCAGCAGCTGAAAGTGCCCGAGCAGAGACTGATAGCTAAGTTCGATACCTATGGTGATTGCCTCAGCCGGGACCTTGGGCTAATGTCACAGTACAGGTGATCCCATTACCCTATCTACAAACAGAGACCCTCCGACACACACACACATACACGCATATATACATTTGTGGGGTGAATTTGTACTTGTAGAGTTACATTGTACTTTGCTCATAAACTACATGAACCCATGTAAGTCTCTGGTAACTCATTTTATACAATTAGCATCAGTCTAAACATTATGGAACAGACAGCAGCGCACGGGGGCTAACACCAATTGTTAAAGTTCATCTGAGAATGTAACTTCAAAATAAAAAGTTTTGCACTTTACATATGAAAGAAGCGAAGCTAACACAGCCATTCTAATAGATGGGAGACTTAGCAAACAATTAAGGTATTTTTCAATGTATAATTTCAATTACATCACACTGTAAACTTGTGCTATAAATTCTGTGTCTTACAACTGTGTACTCCACAACCACCTAATGAACGAGCAGCGGTCCGAAAGCTAGTATCTTTGCTGTTTTGTAATGTCAGGAAGTCATGTTCAATTTACGATTTTCATAAGGAACAACAAATATTTTTCCCTGACTGGAAATCAACATTGGGAGATAGCAGTGAGAGAGCTGAATTTCAACACTTTCACAACAAGGAAGACAGATGCAATGCTTGCAAATTTTCTTGGTGACTTTGTTTTTGTCTTATTGGTTCAGTTGAAAAATGACAGTCATTGAGTTTGTAAAAGCATGGCGAGAGGCTCTTCAGCCTATTGCATCATTATCAATAATCAAACATCTGGCTTGTAAATACAATTACCAGCACGTGAATCATCGCCTGGTGTGTTTTAACATTTCAAGTGTTCAGTTAAATTGTTATTCAATTTCTAAAGGGCTAAAGTGTTACAAAACACCTCTGTGAACTAACAGTTCTGAGAATGAAACTCTTTCTCAGAGCCGATTGTCAGTTTTCCTCAAGATCCTGTGGAAAATGTTTATGCACTCAGATCTGAATTGGTGTACCCTGTTTCTTCTTCAGCTTCCTTATTCTTTCTATTAAATGGTTTAGATTCCAGTACAGACACGAGGTGCAGGTTGCGGAAGTCACGTGTTTGTACTTTCACTGATACTCTGTCTCGCCGGGAGCTGCAGTCCTTCCCCACGCTGATTCAGACAGCACTGTCCTTCCTGTGTCATGTCCCATGGAGAATGGAAGCACAGGAACTAATAACCCGCACTTGGGAACGGAGCGGCAGTTTTAAACATTTACATTGCCCGAGCGAGGAATTGAGCTCCTATCTCCCGCATAACATGCGGCGACACTAACCATTATACTACGGAGGACAGCAGTTTCAAAGGAGACACTTTAGCCCGTTGTGGCTCCATTTGTCAAAAACAACTGCTTAACGACCCGAAGCGATTAGCCCATAGCTTTATAGGTATTGGCAGAACGCATTCACATCTGAATATTTCTTCAGGTTATAAGGGTTCCTGCCTCCCTGACCCTTACAGGCACAGTGTTGCAAATTCTAACACCTGCCGGACTCTCATGCTTTTCCACACATCTATTTAAACCTTTCTGTTTTTCTCATTAAATTTCTGGTCCCCTATGAACGATATCTCGTCGATGGGAAACGCTACTTTCAGTCTACCTAATACATACCCCTCATGATTTTGTACAACTTAACCATGCCTTCTCGCAAACTCTTCTGCACGGTGTCAAACAATCCCAGTCTGTCCTGTCTTTCTTCATGACTGAAACTGTTCAGACCAGACATTATCCGAGTGAATCTCTCCTGAACCTTTCCCAGTGCGATCACATCCATGGACTTATGTGAACTGCAGACAATAGTCTAAGTAGAACCGAATGAACCGTTTTTACGTTGTCGCACCAGCATGCGGTGTGGCTCTTCAGCATTTATCAGCTTGCGGTCCGGGGACACGTGGAAGCCAAAGGAGACATGGACGGCAATTTCCCTCCCTCAAGGACGTCAGTGAATCATATGGGTCTTTCAGGCAACGGATTTGGCATATCCTTAGTTGGAGATATTTCTTGCATTCATATTTTACCATTGTCGTCGTGTGGTGGGAATCGAACTCATCGACCTTGGAATGTTACCTGGCCTTTCGTATTAACAATCGAGCGATAATACCAGTAGGCTATCGCAGAAAGCCATCACGGCTGATCTGTTCCAATAGAGTCTCTTTTTTCCCAATTATTCTCTGTGACCATTTATTGAGACTCACGTTGCAATAATCTCTGGTCCATGTCAGTAAAAACCGCTAAAGGAGAATTGATCACACAGCTACGATATCCAAACGAATTGAATGATTTAAACGTGCCAATAAAGAGATTAGGGCATGGTCATCCAGCAACAGTGAGTAGATGGTATCAACGTGAAAGTGTATGTTAAATTGTGCAATGCCTCAGTCAAATGAGACGAGGGTCGGAAAAGAGAGTTAGGGTGAGTGGGAGGGAGAGACATCTTCAAGAACTGTTGGGGTTAAATACTGATACATGAAACGCAGAAATATCAGAGAACGAAATTCAATGGAAAACAAATCATCACCTCGGAGAATATTATCATGTAAAAACGAGTAATTTCTTACCGTGTTTCACCAAAAGTAAAACTTTGAGAGAACTGACTATCATGATGAAGAGTCGATCCGAAGTCGTGGCAATCACAAGACAGTTGACGAAATACTAAACGGTTGCAGCACACCACAGATCACGCTTGCCAACTGCAGCTAGTATTTTAGCAGAGGAAATGTTAGGAATAATATACAATATCAGGACTTAGCGACAGGCATGTGCGAACTAAGAATGGGCTGAATCTTTTAGTTCAACGTCCGCAGAGACTGTGGAGATTCCATTAATGAGGGTATTGCAGAATGGGATTAATGAAACTCTCGAAACTCATGGGACAGTGCAGGATATTGTTCAAATATATGCTTCAATAGCATTATAGTTTAACATCGGCCACTTCAACACTTTGAACACACAAGGCAATACTAACTGCTGCACGCAATCACACTTAATTCCAGTTCCAGACCCGGAATCAGGGAAACTGTGAAGCAGCCATGAAGATCAAATTCGAAGTTGGGATGGAATGACGGGAGAGCAGCGCGTGTATTTCCGAGGTCAAAAACGGGGCTGAAGGGAATACTTGCCCCCATTTATAATTTTATAGCCATAAGCAGTATATGTTGCTGAGACAGCTGATTGGCGCATCTAAAGAGTGTTAAGACTTTAACTTTGGGGTGGCAAGGTTCGAAATTTCATTTTCATGTTTGATCCATGTTTTTGACATTGGCAGTCGCAGCTGCCTTTCTCGCATCCGCTCAGAATCTGCTTCTTGTTCCCAGTAAATACTGCAACCTGGAGAAGGTTGTGTTGTGGTTATATAATAAACGAGTCATCCTTGTGACTCAGACACGGATCTGGTAATGTTAAAATTCGTCGAATAAAACCTGGAATGAAAAGCTGACCTCAGGAACAGATAACATGACTTTAATTTCCTGCAACCCCATTCTTGCATGTCCCTTACGCAGGGCATGCTACCATCTTTACCCAATCCTGCCTACTTCTGACTCCAGGTCCAGAACGACTTAGCTGACCCTTAATCTGACAATGCCGACCGTGTGGGAACGCAGGCCATTCGGCCCTTGCAGTCGACACCATCCCTCCGAAGCACACCCTATCAGACCCACACCCCATACCTATTCCATTCCCCTTCATTTCCCATGGCTGATCGCAGTAACCTGCACCCCTTCAGTGTGTGGGAGGAAACTCACACAAGCAAAGAGAGAATGTGCAAACTGCAAACAGTTACACGAGACTGGGATCGAATCCATGTCTCTCGTGCAGCGAAGCAACAGTGAATCAGGATGAACAACAAATGTTGTCCTGACCAGCGACATCCACACCCAGTGGGTATATCGGGAAGAATTAAAACACATTCACAACATGAACAACGAGACTTGCGTCTGCGTGGATATGATTTGAACCAATCGTTCACCCTGGGTAGATACAAGGACACCGATATCACAGAGAAACCAGGGCAATGCGGGATTCAAATACCTGCTGAAGTGGAAATTCATTTACTCAGTCAAACTGGGGAATGACTGTTCAACAGTCCCGTTTGTGGGGAGGGCTCAATGAGCAAAAAAAACTCCAGCGTAACCAACAAAATTACATATCCCAGAAGGAGATCAATTAAACTGTCAATGTTGCAGTTAATCCCAACCAGCTGCCAGTTTAATACCGTCAAAGGCATAGTCTCATGTAACATGAAAACAGGCCTTTCACTCCTACCAGCTCATACTGAACATAATGCCAAACTAAACGAGTCGCATCTGACGGCTCCTGTAATTGTTGAGAGTTAATAAAGCCCTTGTATTATTATTACTGCATTGTTAATATGAACGTTCAGATATAATTCTGTTCAAATCCTGGCATGGCAGATGCTGGAATTTTATTTCAATAAATACCTAGAGTTGAAGAGTCTGATGATGTTGAATCAGTTGTTGTAGATCTGATTCACTAATGCCTGATAGAGAAAGAAACTGCCATACTTATATGGTCTGGATGGCATGTGACTCCAGATCCATAATATCGTGGTTGATTCCTAATTGCCCTCTGGGCAATAAATAATGGACTAGGTATGCATGAATAGCTATTTTTAAATACGACTGAAACTTTCCAATTCATTTATCTAAATATCCTGTAAACATTGTAAATGTACTTTCATTCATCACTACCTAGGGAAGTGAATTGCACACATAACCCATCCTCTGTTAAAAAACAAGCCTCTCATGTCTTATTTTAAATCTCTCTCTTTTCAACGAAAACATTTGCCCTCTCGTTTTGTAGTCCCCCTCCTTGGAGAAAAGACAGTTACAGTTAACTCTATCCGAACTTTCAAAAAATTATAAATTTCTATCAGTTCGCCTTTCAAACTCCAGTGCTCGAGAGAAAATATTCTCAGCCTATCCAGCCTTTCGTTTTAACACAAACCTTCCCCACTAGCCATGCGCTGGTATACCTCTTCTAAACCTACTCCAGCTTAATAATTTCCTTGCTATTACTTGACGACAAGAACTGGACGCAGTACTCCAGAAGAGACCTCACACAACATCCTATTCAATTTCAACATAAGTACCAACTCCTATGCTCAAAGGACTGAGCAACGAATGCAGGATGACAATTTTTTTAACCATTCTGTAGATATGTGAAGCAAACTAAAAAGAATTATGCACCTGCATCCCTGGCCTCCGTGTTCCACAACACTATGCAACGCCCTATCACTAATTGTATAAGCCCTATTCATATTTGATGTAGCAAAATGCAATACCTTCCATTTATCCAGATTGAACTCCAAGTGACATTTTTCAGCCCAAAGACGCATTGGATTACGATCATTCTGGAATCTCAGATCACCTTCTTTACAGTCTCCAATTCTGGTGTCCTCTGTGAGCTTATGAACCATGGCTTCTGTGAGTTCCATTGTTTTCTCATATTGGTCAACGATTTTTAATTATTTGTCGTGGTGATCATTTAGCAGTGTGCAAATTATGTAACAATTAGCCATGTTGTTAACCATGAGGAAGAAAGCCATAGACTGCAGGGAGATTGGAAACAATTGGCAAGAAAAAGTGCTGAAATGAATTCAATCCAGTGAAGTGGGTGATAGTGAATTTGGGGAGAAACAATGATACAAGAGTGAATACTGAGTGGTTTACAGTAAGAAAAGAGAAATTGGAGTGGGCATTCACGAATCTTTGAAGGGGATTGGACAAGGGATCAAATAGTCTCGAGGGGTTGGAGATACTTTTTGTTCTTGATCGCAGGTGGGAATATAAGAGCACGAAAATTATGCTGGAACTTTAGCAACTGCCTGTTCAGAGATGAGTCAGAGGACTGGCAACAAGTCTGGTCATTGCATTCATCTTTTTTATGGAGAATGATAAAATAGAAGATGGAGGGCGGAAATAGACCATTTGGCGCATCAAGTCTGGATCAGCACTCAATCAGATCTTCGCTGACAAGTCAGGCACGTTCCTTGGAGAAGAACTTGCAAATGGAAGTCATTCGATGCATAAGTCCATTAGACGATAGAGCAGAAATTAAACCATTCAGCGCAGTGTTTCTGCTCTTCCATTAAATCATGGCAGATACTTTCTCAACCCAATTCTACAGCTTTCGCCCCATAAACCTTGATATCCTTGACGACCACGCTGCTACATACTCCAGTCTTACATATAATCACAGCCCTGGCTTCCACAGCCTTATCTGGCAACGAATTCCATACATTCAGCACTCTCTGGCTGAATAAGTGTCTCTTATTATTGCTCTCAAATGTCTTCTCTTTTCTCCAAAGCTGTGCCTTTGTGATCTAGTCTGTACTAAAAATGGAAACACCTTCCCAGCATCCACTCTGTCTTGGCGATTCACGATTCTATAAGTACCAATTCGATTTCCTCTTATTCTTCTAAAGTTCATCGAGTATTGACCCAGAGTCCTCGAACGTTCCTCATGTGTCAAGCTTTTCATTTCTGTCACCATAATGGTGAATCAGCTCTGAACACACCGCAGCACCAGTGCATCCTTCCTGAAATTTGAGGACCAAATGTACACTCAGTAATCCAGATGTGGTCTGACCAGATTGTTATAGAGCTGCGGAAGTGCATCCCTGCTTTAATATTCAAATATTCCAAAAATAAATGTCAGCATTGCAGCCGTCTTCCAAACTATAGCTTCAATCTGCAAGTTCATCTTAAGAGAATCCTGGGCTAATATACTCAAGTATCCTTGCACGACAGGCATGTGCACCTTCGCCCCATTTAGACAACAGTCCGTGTCTTTATTCTTCCTACCAAAGTGCAACACCTCACACTTTCCCACATTATGCTCCATCTGCCATTTATTTTCCAATGCTCCCTACATGTACATATCCTTCTGCAGCATGACCGCTTCCTCAATGCTACCTGTCCTCCTGCCATTGCATTATCTGCAAATTGATACACAATGCCCTCAGGTACTTTACCTAGATCGCTAATGGAGAAAATGAAAAGTTGTAGCCCAACACAGCCTTGAGGAACGCCGCTTGTCACCAGCTGCCACTCTGAGAAGGATCATTTTGTTCCCAATCACTGCTTTCTGTCCTGAGAGCGCAGCTTTCCTCTGAAACCATGGACCCTTACCTTATTCAGTAGTCTCCTGTGCGGCAAAGATCAAAGGTCTTCGTGAAGCCCAGACACATAACATCCAATGGCTCTCCTTGGTCTATCTTCCTCGTTACTTCCTCAAAGAAGATTTTTTGCAGATTTGTCAAGTATGGCCTCTCCATGATGAAACATTACTGACTTTGCCTTATTTTAACATGCACTACCAAGTATTCAGAAATTTCTTCCAACGGAATGGATTCCAGGATTGGTCTATAATTTGCCAGGTTTTGTGTTGTTTCTTTTTAAAGTGGGGTGTCATGTTCGTGATTTTTCAGTCCTATAGCACACTTTCTAATTCTAGCGATTCCTGAAAGCTCTCCGCTAACATATCCACTATTTCTTCAGTTGTCTACCTTAGAACTCTGGAGGGTACTCTATCTGATCCAGATGATGTATCGACCTTCAGGCCATTCAGTGTTTTTTGCACTTTCACAGTGATGGCCACTAGACTCACATCTGTTCCCCCCATTCTCTTGTATATTTGGGTATAACTCATGTCTTCCACTGTGAAGAGCGGCAGAAAATATTTTTTCAGTTCCTCAACAATTTCCTTGTTCCCCACTACTTTCTGTCAATTGTCATTTTCCAATGGCCCATTGTCAATTTCTACCTCTCTTTTGCGTTTATATGAATAAAGAAACAACTGCAGTCTTACTTTATATTAGTAATGATTCGGAGATGCCGATGTTAGACTGGGGTGTACAAAGTTAAAAATCACACAACACCAGGTTATAGTCCATCAGGTTTAATTGGAAGCACACTAGCTTTCCGAGCGACGCTCCTTCATCAGGTGATTGTGGAGGGCTCGATCGTAACACAGAAATTTATGGACTATAACCTGGTGTTGTGTGATTTTTAACTTTATATTAGTAATTATCTGATATTTAATCTTCTCCCTCGTCATTGGTTTTGTTGTTGCCCTTTGTGCATCTTTGCGAGCTTCCCAATCCTCTGATTACCCACTGCCCTTCGACACATCATATATTTTCTCTTTTGCCTTTATGCTATCGATGACTTCCTCAGTCCGCCATGGTTGCCTCATCCTCCCTACACCATGCCTCATTTTCCACAGGATATGTCTCTGATGTGTCTGATGAATTACGCTCAGACACTCCTGCTACTGCATTTCCACTTTCCTGCGTACTTGTTAGGCTCCTCTCCTCACCAATTTCACCAAGCTCCTCCCTCATGCCTCTGTACTGGCCTTTATTCAACTTTAATACCGTTACCTCTGATTGTATATTCTCCCTCTCAGGGTAATTGCAGGGTAAATTCAATCATATTATCATCACCGCCTCCTAAGGGTTCCTTCATCTTCAGCTCCCCTGTCTCGTCTGCCTCATTGTACAATGCTAAATCGAGTATTGCCTGTTCCCAAGTTGGCTCCACCACAAGCTGCTCCAAAAATCCATGTCGTCGACATTCCACAATTGAATTGAATTGAATTCATTGTCACGTGCATTGAGGCACAGTGAAAAGCTTTGTCTTGCAATAAATGCAAGCATATCACAGAGTTAAGCTGCATAGATGTATAAATAATATGCAAACATATAATAGGCTGTCCTTTGCATTTGTCCGGGTCGAGTTCACCACTCGCTGTAACCGTCTCTGACCTTGAATGGTACAGGTGCCATACCAGGTAGTGATACGTATAAACTTCTTGCAATAACGTCGTGCAGGATACACTTTATCACTGCTCTGGGGCCTTTTTTTGATAGGGAATAACTTGACCATTTTTGAAAACATTGCGACAATAACTAGGATATATTTGTATTCCTCCTTCTGAGGCATGTGGGAAAGGTAAATTAGAATGTGGGTGAAATGACCCTCAGGAATTTTTATGTAGTCATGTTTGGCCATCGGCTTCCCTGCATTTTTCGGTGGACAGATGAGACACTGTGACAGCAGGGCTTGGGCAGCTGCAGTGAATCCCGCTGCATAGCAGGAATGGCGAACAGCATCTTGTTTCTGTGTCCGCTTCCGTATGCTGCCTGTGCTAATAAGTGCAGATGGGCTTTCAGGTAGATGATGCAGGGGTGGGTAAGAACCTGCAAGGACGGTGATTGTAGGCACCAATGCGGGCCCATGTGGCCCTCTCATCTGGTGCGGCGGCTTGCTGTGCTGCTCGGATTGCATCGAGAGGGTCAGGAGACTCTTGAGGTTTTTCCACACTTTGGGGAATGTCGGGCATAAGTAGCCAGTGATAGTGCATATTCCAGGGTGACTGCATCAGCTGAGGCATTTGCTTGGGTGACGGGATCGGTGGCAGAGTTATTGGCGTCACATTTTATAATTGCGACAGCGGCAGGTAGCAGGACTACTTCTAGGATGTTGGCAATGAGTGCTGCATGTTGGAGTGGTCTCCCTGCTGAGCTGATGAATTCCCTCTGTTTCCATATTATGCCAAAGTCCTGAACGACTTCAAAGGCACATCTGGAGTCTGTGTAGATATTGGCTGTGCTACCCTGTGCCAGGTTGCAGGCTCTAGTGAGAGCAAAGAGGTCTGCTGCCTGTGTGGACACCACATCTGGTAAACCAACTGATTCGAGAGTGGTGAAGGGGGTGCAGATGGCTTGGCCTGCTAATATGTATTGGTCTGATGGCCAGAAGGAAGAGCCGCTGTTGCAAAGAATATGGTCAGGGTTTTCTCAGACCGGTCAGGACACCTGCTACACCAGGCGAAAATGAGGACTGCAGATGCTGGAGATTTGAGTCAAGATGAGAGTGGTGCTGGAAAAGCACAGCAGGTTAGACAGCATCTGAGAAGCAGGAAAATCAACGTTTCTTGCAGGAGCCCTTTGTCAGGAACGCTGAACCAAGTCCAAGCAGTTGTTGTCTGCAGAATCATGTTAGCTGAACGGAATTAGGGTTCCGGGGTTCAAGGCTAGGGCGCGGTGTACGGAAAGGTTTGCCGAGATCAAAGTGACCTCATGACCAGTTCTCTGATTTGCAGTAAAATATTGGATTGCTGCTGAATTAAGCAGCAGGGAGAGACACAGTAGGACCAAAACAATAGACAGGTGATCTAGCACACTGGGGTGGCCTTATCTGCTGTTACTGTGGCTGCTGCCACGGCACACAAACATGCCAGCATTCCGCTCATAACAGTTGGTAACTAAACATTATAAAAAGTAAAAATGCGATGGAGATCCCGATGAAGCTGTGCCAAAATGCCAAGCACGAACCCGTCTGGCTTGGTTACTAACAGATACAAGAACTGTGAGTAATCTGGGTCTGCCAAAGCAGGAGTGGAAATTATTTGTTGCTTCAATTCAGTGAATGCCCGTTGAATTTCGGATGTTCACTTCACTCTGGCTGGCTGTTTAGGCAAAGCTGCCTCCCGCAGATATGTATCAATAGCACAATGGACAGGAATCCAGGGCTGCAGTAATTGACAATCCCCAGCAACACTTGCAGCAGCCTGTTTGTGGCAGTTAGGGGATTCTGCGTGATGACACCCAATTGCTCCTTGGACAGTGCTCTGAGGCCATTGGAAATGTCGCGCCCCAGATATTAGACATTTTGCTGACAGAGCTGCGTTTTCTTGATACACACCCTGTGCCCATTCTGTGCCAGACTGCAGAGCAAAGCTACCGTAAACTGCTTGCATGGATTAGCAGAGGTGGCAGCCAATAGTAGGCCATCTGCATACTGGGGGAACGTGCTGTGGCATGGGGATGAAGGGTGGACAGGGTGAGGTATACTGCAGCAGCATAAATTTAAGGCTCTCCGAATAGCCTTAGGGAAAGCCGGTCCATGAATTTTGGCAGCCGCCATATGTAAAAACATAAAGTTTCAGGGACCAATTTAATGGAGAATGATGCTGAGCAAAGGTCGATTACAAGAATATCAGGTGGAGGAGGCGGTGATACTCTATTTGATTGGGCGGAGAACAGCTGGCCTGCATGGTTCTATTGCTGTGCCCACAGCACACACAAAACTCGCCCTGTCAAATCAGTGCAAGCTCGACGAAGGGGTCTGTGTCTTGCCTAAATGGTGTGAAATTTATAGTTGGTTGTGCGACATGCCCTATCTGGTGGGCATGTCCAGGGGCAGGAGACAAACACTAATGTCACAACTAACAGCAGGGCTATTCCAGACTAATGTTTCAAACATCCTGGAGCCTTAGTGCACCGCCACATTCCAGAAAGTGCTGAAAAGAGAGAAAGAAAGAACACAATAAGAATGGGCCATAAAAAAAGTGAATTTCACCAATCACAGTCTCGATTAGATTTCATTTCCCTTTCGCCGTCTCCAGGACAGAAATGAAGGAAAGGGGAGAAATGTAAGAACATATGTCATCGCAATTCATTGGAAGAGCAAATAACGGCTGATAGCTTCACAGTAGGGCTTTGTTTCACAGTCTCTCTTCGGCTTCAGTGAAACCTCAACTTGTCTGGAAAAAAACCCAGCGGCAGTCGAGCGGCTTGCGATTTTACATGTCGGAGGCGAACTCTCTCACACCGCCGTTAATTCTCCAAGAAGCAAACCCACCAGACCTTTTTTTTTTATTTGAACACGCACTTAAACACGCTGCAGCTTTGTTGTTTACCCGCAGAAACGGCAGTGGTGGGATTGGAAACGATGCCTCCTTAGAGGCTGGAACCTGGACCCAGCGACGTAGATCGCTCGGCTACTGTTACACCCGCGCGCACCGCCATTTTCATACATTTCCAATTGTGCTCCTGCATAACAACAGAAGGAAAATCACAGGGGAAGCATTCCGCGAACCATGTCCTCTTCGCAAAGCAGCTGAAATATGTCCCACTACAATATCAATTTCTCAGCAGTTTATGATAGCCGATCAAACCACACAAAACTCAATGGAAAGCTGAATCTATGTTCTGACAATATTTCCAGCGACAAATGTATATGCGAGTGTTAGAATGCTGTTCCGTCATCATTTGATAAAATAACCATGAGCTGCTTGACATTACTGCAATTTCGATTCTTGCTTTGCTAAATGATTTCACCCATTGCTCGAAACAGGACAACTTTCACGTTTACATGGAACATGAAATACAGCGGACTACAGGGAAAATGCACAAAGCTGAGCAGGCCGTGTTCCACATCATACCGTGCAGCATAGTTTCAGTCACTGTGTCTGTTTTGCAGAAGAAGAGTCCAAAAGAATGTTCTCCACCCTAAAACCGGAGGTCGCATTACAATCCAAGCACGACAGATCACATTGTGAGGATGCTCTGACCACGGGGCCAGTTCGAGATACTACTTTCTCTTGCCTTTTACCATAACCGTGCAATTTGCTGCTGAGATGTTCACACCAGGACATGAGCCACATGGATACCCACTGAGTTGGAAACCTGTGTGGGAATCGATAAGAAGCGACTCAATCAATTTTGCTGAATTCCATGGTGCTTATTAGGAATTCTGTTCACGTCAATCTAAAAGGCAGTTTCTGACATAGTAACAGAAGTCAAAAGGTAATTACCTCACCCCACCCCCACTCCGGAAGAGGTGCTAACTGCCCTTGAGTGCTTTTTGTTCTCGATGTGAAGAGCTTTCACGCCTGAGTCACCTTCACGTCTCTGGTTGCTGAGTGAATCACAAAGAAGGAATTTCACCAGAGCTGCAACTGCCTCACTTCCCCACTCGCCCTCCCCGTTTACATTTTCCTGCTCGTCAGTGATTTAAAGAAAACCAAATGGATGCGATCTCATTCTGTAGCCTCTCTGTCGAATCCCCCGTTTCAGTTCCAACGTGGCTTAGATCTCGAGGCGCACCTTAATACTAGCGACGCTATGAAAGCACAGGTCCAGAGGTTCTCTGAGAGTGCAATTTCTTTCATTGCTGTTGCTGATTGAATGAGCCACTCACGTGCGAACTGATCCAAAATATGATTCAGGACCTCTGGTGCCAATTCTCGCACAGACAGCTTCCAAATGAGGCCTTTCAGAAACGACTTTGGGGTACATTTGACAGACAGACGAGTTCAGGAATCCGTGGTGCACTGTGACACCAGCGCATCAGCTTCTTCCCTGTCTTTGAACCGGGCCACCTGCGCAAGGAATGCAAATGCGGTACTGCTTTTCGTGGAAGGATCAGAACGCGGTAACTAGACTCTCAAACAGAATGGCAAATGATCAGAACCAGGTTGGAGAAAAACTTTACAATGCTTTGCATAGGGAGAAAGTGAGGACTGCAGATGCTGGCGATCAGAGCTGAAAATGTGTTGCTGGAAAAGCGCAGCAAGTCAGGCAGCATCCAAAAGCAGGAGAATCGACGTTTCGGGCACGAGCCCTTCTTCAGGAATGTTTTGCACAGTAATTCCATGGAATTGCATTACATTTCACTACGAGAGCAGATTTGTTCAAGCAAATTCGAAGGCAGGTTTGCAGATGGGAAAGCAAGCACAAAAGCTCCGTTCTTGTCCATGTAAAAGGCTGCAGTTGAAGAACAAAGGAGTTCCAACCCAGTTTCGAACTGGCGATCTTTCATGCGTTAGGCGCACATGATGACTACGACACTACAGAAACATGCCGCAGCAAGCTTCGCTGCAGCTCGGTGGTGTCCAGCACTGAAAGTTGAAGCCATTCTCCATTTCACCTTTCTGTTTCCAATAGGTCGTCGTTGTCCAGCGTAATTGACATCTTGAAAACGTGAACGAAATTGATGAGAAAATATTGACAATTATGTAGTCAATGTTTGGACCGTAGGGCGAGGTGGAATAGGCTGGGACTACTTTCTCTACAGCGTAACGGCTGCCACATGATCTTATGGAAGGGTTGTAAACTGAGTATTTACGTGTTTTACCCAAGCTGGGGCGAGTTGAAAACCCGAGAGCATAGGTTTAAGGTGAGTGGGCTGAAATTGACAAAGGACCTGAGGCACATTTCCCACACAGAAGGTTGTGTGTGTGTGGAATGAGCTACCAATGGAAGTGGAGGAGGCTATTACACTCAGAAAATTGCAAAGGTAACCGGATGAGTTTCTTGATAGGTTGGGTTTAGAGGGACTGTGGCCAAATGCTGGGGAATGGGACTTGTTTAATTTTGGCTATGAGGTCAGCATGGACGAGAAACACTGGAAGTTTCTGTTTCCATGCGGTGTACACCAATAACGTTGTGTTGCTCACACCGGCTTTAAAGGATTACGTTTTAGCGGGGCTTGCCGTCGCAGTCTGTGGTACAATCATTTAATCTGTTCGACTGCTCACGGGAAAGGTGGTATTGTGGAACACTGCAGAAACGAACTACTTCCTTACTTTTGCTCCGACTGGACATACTCCGTGAAATTTTCCCAGATCCTCGGTTGAGGATTTTTGCTGCTGGAAGTTTTTCAGAAACCCTGTTAATTCGTAATGTATTGAGCGAGTCACACAAAAAAAAGCATTTAACATGGAACACAAACAAAACTGGCAAACCAAATGCATTTTCAACCACAGGGAAGCATGAATGCTAAATGTGAGACAGTCCGAGGGCATGAGCCATAAACTCATCTCACAACTAACAGCAGGGCAATTCCAAACTACTCTTACAAACATACTGGAGCTGCAGTGCACCACCACTTCCCAGAGCGTGCTTTAAAGAGAGAATGAAAGAACAGAAACACCGTGGGCGGCACGGTGGCGCAGTGGTTAGCACTGCTGCCTCACAGCGCCAGAGACCCGGGTTCAATTCCCGACTCAGGCGACTGACTGTGTGGAGTTTGCACATTCTCCCCGTGTCTGCGTGGGTTTCCTCCGGGTGCTCCGGTTTCCTCCCACAGTCACAAAGATGTGCGGGTCAGGTGAATTGGCCACGCTAAATTGCCCGTAGTGTTAGGTTAAAGGGGTAAATGTAGGGGTATGGGTGGGTTGCGCTTCGGCGGGTCAGTGTGGACTTGTTGGGCCGAAGGGCCTGTTTCCACACTGTAAGTAATCTAATAATATGAATTGGCGAGAAAAAGTGAATTTCACCAATCACCGTCTCGATTAGATTACCTGTCCCTTCCAATGTCTCCAGGACAGAAATGAAGGAAATGAGAGAAATGTAAGAGCAGATGACATTGAAATTCATTTGAATTATGTTCCCATTCGCCAAAACACCAAATAACGACGATTTGAGTCACTGGAGGACTTTGTTTCACAACAGCGATGAAATAACAGTCTCCATTCGGTTCCAGTAAAAACTCAACTTGCCTGGAACATAAAGCAGCAGTACAGCTGCTTGCTGTTTTCCGTGTGGGAGGCGAGCACTACCATGACAGCACAGACACTTTGAGAAAATCTGTAGTCTCCCACACCACAGTTATGCTCTCCAGGAATCATACCCAATCTGTTAAAACCTCAACTTGCCTGGAACTTAAAGCAGCTTGAGCCCGCGATTTACTGTGTGGGAGGCGAACACGATCATGACAAGATTGACACTGACCCCTGTCTCCATAAAGCAAACTCCCAGTCCTGCTTTTTATTTGAACATGCCGCAGCCACAGAAATTGCAGTGGTGGGGTGTGTGTGTGTGTGTGTGTGTGTGGAACTTCTTTAGTAATTGAGCTCTGAAGCAGCCGCCTCCGGCTCCTTGGCTACCCTTCATAGGGCTGATTCGGTTCCAATAGTGAAATTTGCTGTGTCTGATCCACAGGACATCCTGCAGGATTTTCAGACAGCGCCATCCTCCTTGTGACATGTTCGTGCTGGATAAAATTCTGTTGTGTCATGTGTCCCGGTTTTGCCAATATCACCGTTGATTAACTCCCTACACCCTGTTTGTCGAACTGTGATTCCACTCAGAATCGCAAATGTGTCACAAACCACCTTAGCTGTGCTGGCTCTCAACAGAGATAAATGTGCTTGTCTTTTCGTATCATTCTCTTGCCTTCTCCCTGTAACTCTAGACATTTTTACTTTCAACATGAACTTGAAGTAGTTTTTCAAAAACTTGATTGAAACTGCGTCTTTGTCAATGTCAGACCCTAACCACTCCCTATCTGAAAACATTTCTCCTCATGTACATTTTTCTTCTTTTACTAATGTCTTTAAAACTCTGCTGAATCGTTCTCGATCCTTTCAGGCGTAGGGAGCATTCCCCCTTCCTTATTCCCTCTCTCTAACCCACTCATGTCTTGGAAATGTTTCAAAAGGCCAGCTTTTGGCCTTTTGCTCTCCAAGGAGACTTGTCCCAACTTTCCAAATGACATTTATTGTCGACATTCCCCGTACACCACACCATTCTCATCAACATGTTCAGCGCTGTTTTCAATCATTTCACGTTCCCACTTCCTGAAGTTTCACACGCAGAACTGTGCGAAAATCCAGATCGTGGATTTACTCAGAGTGGAATTCTGTGGATGAACGTCCTACAACACTTGTTTCACTTTCACCACATGTGGTACTGTGCCATGCCCACTACAATGACACTTCTGACCCCAAAACTCAAAGGTATTTCAAAGGGTGCAACTTAATGATTTACATCTTTTTCTCAAACAGTTGATAGGACGACCGGGCAAAAGTGAAATCAAATAACCAAGGCTCGATGGCGATTTGAAGGAAGACATTCTCACATGCCAGTATTAACACAAGCTAGTAAGCGAAGGTCATGTCCGAGACACTCTTACATTTCCAACACCAAACCAGTTGAGATTCGGTCAGGTCCAACTACATCCCAATTTGTTCTCAGATTTCTAAGCATCAAAGTGTTTTAAGAATATCGCCTTCTCATTCCGTCTCCTTGTTCACCGGACAGTGCTGTTTATCCCTTCCGTTTGCACTAAGAAGTCTCCATTGGCAGAGTATTCAGCTATTTCCCTCCACCGGCAAGCAGTGTGAAGAGAGGCAAGCGCGGACACACTCGAAACCTCGCTGTTATCGGCACAGCCAGTTCCCTCAAGTGCTGGGAATCAGCAAGTTTGATTGGGAGCTTCCTGTAAATATCATTTCTCTGAGAAGCGATAAAGATATTGAGCTGATGGGTAAGACACAAGAGTACTCCGGACTCTCTACCCTCAGGTAAATTCATGTGAGGGCATTTTTGTGCAGCTTGTTTGCTATTCAAAGTCCATCTTCACACAGCAATTCTGCAGAAAGGCTTTTGGAACAGTAACATCGTCTTCTTTGCTGCAATCGGGCAGCAGTTAACATCTGAGCCCCAACTTTCCCAGATAAAGACAATCCGAGTGAAAGTCTCACCTACTGAGAGCCATCCCCACATCCCTGAGCTGCGGGGCTGCAGACAGTTTAACGCAGAAGATAGGGTGAACAATGAGACTTTGTTTCACCATCAGCCACTCTGTCCCAGAGACAGGAAGCGGACAGCATCAATGTGTGGCGTCACTCACGCGCCGACAGAAGCTGTCCAGCCCATCGAGTTCATAGCGACTCTCTGCCGCTTCTATATCCCTGTGGTTATGGATGTCCTAATAATGCGGAGTTGTGCCTGTATCGCAATTCTGTCTCCAAAAAATTGATCCAATTGTAATTTACAGCTTTTCATTTCACAGGGACAACACTGCTGTGTGAAACGGCGTGGAAAATAACTGCAGGGCGTCATGCGCATCGAGCACTCTACAACTGATGTGACTCACGTTCATCAGTTTATTCCCAGCTCTGGCAAGAGATTTTGCGAATCAGATCAGAGCACACCGACAGAGAACAGGAAAAGAGCTTCCAGAACTTCACAAGTGTATTTCCTCACTTGTGTAAATTTCCCGTGTGTATCAGTATGAAATATTCATTTCAGATACATTGAATGAAAGGAAAAGGAAGGTGAAACAACATGTAATGCGTAGAATGGAGAACGATTATAGAGGAACACTGGCCGGGCAGTACACACACTGAAACGTGGAATTGTCAACGAGTAGAGGATGTTTTCAATCCATTAATTTCATGGTTATGAGCCCAATATGCTCCCGCTGGGCCGCTCTGTTAGCGCTGACCATAGCAGTTTCACACAGTGTTCAGCTTTTCGTCTGGCGTGTGGCTTGTACCTCAGAGGATGATTTCAAAAGGTCTTCACTATTATTGTGTGACACTCTGTGGCGCAGATGTGTCCCGGCTGTGTCAATATAGCCTTTGACTAACTTGCCATGACTAACTTGCCACATTCTGTTGGTTTAACTGTGATTTCACTCAGAATCACAAAATATGTCACAGTGCAAAGTGAGGCTATGCAGCCCCCAAACAATAAGGAAATGTCTATGTCGGTCGATTGATTGACATTATTTGATTGATTGATGGTCACATGAACCTCAGTACAGTGAAAACTTGTGTTTGCGATTGGTAAAGGCAGATCATACTAATCAAGGACATGCAGATCACAGCATAAGTAAAACAAAATTTTGGACAGATTAACGCTTTCTGGTTACTCCGCACAGGACGTGCACTCGGCAAAATCCACATTAACAGGATCAGCATCATTTGAAGTTAGGGAATCCATTTCTCAGTCTTGTAACGACCTCAAGAAGTTGCTGTTGTGTGTCTTTAAGCTTCGGTACCATGTTCTGAACTCGAGCTCATCAAAATTATACATTCTGCGTCATACATAGAACTAAATGCAAAACTCCAGTGCTCAAGTGTGACTTCTCACACGGACATCACCCCCCCGAGGCGATATCACACCCAAGACCAACAAGCCAGAACCGCACCAGAAGCATGATCCATAAATCAGTTGAGTTTCCTTGTTTAAAAAATAGGGTTTTTCTGTTGTTTCGGAGGGAAGGTCGCACTGAGTTTTAATAACAGCTCCTTGCCATTCTGACTTCCGGTTCCCCGGAGGCTGTGCGAGCCACTTCTTTTGCGAGCGGGCTCCCATCATTGGCAGCTGGACGAACTCATCTTCAATTGGCAATTAGTGTTATGAGAGATAAACATGAACGCGCTTTCCAGCCCACTATCAAACACGGTGTTGTGGAGCGCGAGAGGGGGTTAGAGGTAGTGGGAGTTATGGAAGTTCTGTAAAGCTGTACAAGAGATCGTGCATGCATAGGACTTAATATTCTTTTGGGAAACTTGTGCAAATAATGCCATTTGAGACAGATAGAAATGTGAAGGACTGCAGGGAAAGAGAGAATCTCTTCCAATCATCTGTGTCTGTGTCCTTCTCGAAGTCACAGCGAGGGCTCTGCTGTCTGAATCAGCATGGGATGTTACTGCAGCGAGTCCTGTCGCTCAGGCACATTGCACCTGATGTGTATAAGCTTTATCACATTACCGCCAGCTCAGAGAGTAGACTTCACAGCTCCCATCATCCCAGAGTGACAGGGAACAGAAGAAAGCGATTCAGACCATCATCTGAACACCTGCTGGGGAGAAAACGGATGTGGGAGAGCAAACAGTCTCGACCATTGCATGTTTCCAGCATTTACAATCTTGGTCTGTGTAACAACAAAAGCAGGAACCAGGAACTGTTTATCTTGCTTCTTAAAACAGGCGTGAAAATTGCACCGCATAGATACATCTACATGCTGTTAGTGAAATGATGAAAAGCAGACTATAGTTCAGAGTATGACCTCTGGGCTATGGGCTCAGCACGCTCCAACTGGGACCCTCTGCTCACCGGATTTGATCACAAAAAAGAAATGACTCAGTGACGAAATCTGTTGAAACGGATTCTGTGAGAAATTGAAAGCGGTGGAATGAAAAGCCCCTTGACAGCGGGATGTAACATTATCTGTGTAGGAATCGTTTTCCAGACTCGAGGAGAGTGCGCAGTGCTGTTTCCATGGATCAATATCAGGATAGATAGATAGAATCAGCGTCGAATGTTATTGTCGGGATCCCTGTCGCTTAGACACACTGCACCTTTTGTACAATGGTGCAAAAGCATGGACCTTTTGTGTAGAGGGGACAATTTCAAAATCGTAACTGAGGTAAAATGCACATATGAGCAAAACAACAAAGCAACCACAGAATCTGGTGTTACGTGACGGGGTAAACCTCCTCTGCTAATGTAAACCAGCAAAGCAGAAATGATTCACCCCGTACTGTATTCTGTTAAAATTCCAGAGGCAAAGAACCAACCCAAAAATCACTACTTAAAGTTAAAAATAACAACTTTATTGCTTTTTATTGACAGAGAATAATCAACCTATAACTCCTTTCTCTAAACCTTCTGCTCCACAATACCTTCCCTCAACCCGACCCCAATAACTTTTACAAAAAAGTTCAAATTTTAAAACCAGCTAGTTGCCGAATCTTCTCTTTGTATCTTCCTCTGTCGATTTTTTCTCCAGGTCGGTGTTGATGCTTTTTTTCTGTGCAATCTATTTCTCCAGATAGGCACCTCTTGGAGATTTTACTAACATCCTACATCTGTTGGTCTTTTAGCTGCTCTCTTTGCTGTTCTTTGTCGCTCTGTACAACTGTTCCAAATGTCCGATATTTGTCCCACAAAACGTTGGAACGTTTCATTGCTTTTAACATTGTAAAAATATCAAATTCTAACTTGATTGGGGCATAATTTAAACTGATTGGCCGAATTCAAATTTGATTTTTGTATCCATGTAACACAGCTCTTAGTTGCTTCGACCAAATATTATGTTGTTGCCTTGTTCTGGACTCCTTGTGCTAGCCAGACATTTCAACACCATTAAAAGTACGTTACATCCACAACTTCATAACATCGGCATTTGCCAAGACAGTCTATTTCGCTCAACATCGCTCTCTATCAATCTCTTGTGCCTGAGATTTGAACAATCTCTAGTCAATGTTAATCAAAACTGCCCTATTCTCATAACCTCAGATTTAACACGCCCCCTTACTTATGTCTAACAATATTAATTTATTTCTCACTGCGTTACTTCAGCACACGTTGAGAAGAAATAAAAATGAGAACAACAGTCACCTATGTGACTGCGATTTGACCCAATGTTGCTGCAGCCAACAGATTCAGCTGTAAGTGAAATAGCCTTCATCTTTCCTGTACCAGTAATGAGATTGCATAGCATGTGGTACGTTTTCATGAGTTGAATTAGACCCAGCATCATTTCTCAGGGCGAGATTTACTGATGAAATACACGGGGTTTGGGGGGTTCAATTTGGTTAGGAAGGATATGGTCAGAGTTCCCTTCATACAAAATCGTTAGAGACGATGGAAATGAGATTTACTGGGAGGTATAGCCTCGAGAAAAGAAAAGAATGGATTTAATAGGATGGTGGAATAGATGAAGATTCACCTGACATAAATATGGAATGACTGAGTTGTGTCCTAATGGAGATTTTCCAGTGGATGTGAGGTTGGTAAAGGTAAATAAGAGGGAAGTTACCTCGTTGAGGTGAGTATATAACTAGAGGTTAGAGCTTCAAAACCAGCGAGGAACGACAACGAAGTTTGCAGCAGGTATTTTTTATTCTGAGATTTTGAAATCGCAGATTACTTTTCAGACAGAAAAAAAATTTAGAAGATGATTCCAGCATATTTCAAAGGCCAGTTGCAGACACACAAGGAGCGAATTTAACAGGGGCAGGGATTCTGGGCTGCCTGGATGGGGAGACAAAAGTGACACACTCACAAATTGTTTAACGTTCATCGGAAAGAAATTGCATAACACCGGCAACTGAACATGTTAAGTGTAAGAAGAGCTGGTGGTGTTGAAAGGTACAGCAGCTGATTCGACGTGAACTACTACAAATTGTTAATGTGCTGAGTTGTTTGTTTTAGCTTTGCATTAAATGGAAGCCGGTTACCTTGATCCACTGGCTAAATGGTTTATGGTATAGAGTGAGAATAACAACGTGGGATTAATTGTCGCACGGTCTCAGGTTGCCATAATGATCATCATCTCCTCCGCTCACGTGATCTATCATACAATTGTGACTCTCGTAAGTAGGAATGGACCTGCCAATGTCAAGCATCAGTTTCTTTGCCATCTGTTGCCTTGAACGTTTGTTCACAATAACCAGGAACGGGACTGAGTCCTTTTCATACTCACTGATCTCTGTCCGAAAAATCCAGCGACAAGAATCATTATTACTCCTGTTGGAACCCACTGTTCTGCATAGCAGCAAAACTATCTGTCATGACTGTACCAGATTCGCTGACAACATTCAATCTACCCTAAGAGAGAAATCGAATTCCTTTCGAACGGTTTAATGAGCTGTGTGAGTTTGCAGCAAACAGGATGATATGAAACGAGTTTAACAGCCTTTTCAAGAATGTCATCCAGTGCAGTTTCAGAGATTTGAAAAAGGTCATCAAGCTAAAATATCACCTCTGTTTCTTGATCCACAGATGAATAGTCACGTGGGGGACATGTGCTGATTTACGGTGAATAATTGATACCTTTCCCAAAGACAGAACAATCCCACAAATCATAAACTCCAGTTTTAGAATCGATGCTGCTTTATTCGACATTATTCTTTAGTCTGATGCTCCAATAATTCCTGATAAACGTCAGTAAAACCAGCGTTAGATCAGGATTGAAATTACAACTGCGGCATTTTTGCACACTGTTCAGTGCCATGCGCTGATCAGTTGCTCCACTGGAGCCGCCGGCAGCAAGCCTATAACGTGCCCTACTCGTACCTCTGGGACCTTCGACCCGTGTGTTCTACTTTTGCTGTTGTTCTGAAATTAAAGCTAAGGCAGAGAAGGAGGAACTGATATGGACCTGTGACTATTTGAGCATCAGGTTCAGGAAATGGGACACAGAAAAATGTTGTGCAAAATAGACTTGATTGAAAACTGGGTTTCCGTGGGTCGCTGCGTTGTTGAAAGACAATGTTATATTATCGCTGTCACAGGGCTTCTCATTTGGTCTGCTTCAATTTAGCACAGAATTCGATTCAACGACACTTCACTAACTTATTCTGCGAGTTCCTACTGACCGCATGAAACATACTGCACTCACCATCAATCTTCACCATGGCTACATCCAAGGACATGTTGCACGGTTTTCATGAATACTGAAGATAGAAGAATGTCATGCAAGATTAAATTGAATTTCAGTTTAAATTGTAAAGTGATAAGAATCCAGAGTGGGATACTGAATTTCCCAAATTCATGATTATTACCGTGGCCAGAACTCTAGCCAGGCAGAGGGGAAATCTGTTCCTGAATCCCCAATATCCACACGGCCGTTTGCTCCATGTGTCCAGTTGAAAACCTGTGTGAAGGAGCATACAGTATGACAGAGTGCCTGGGAGAATCCTCCACTGTCTGATCTAAAGCTGCAACAGGGGCTGTGTATTCCAGCTGTGAGAGCGGTAGGATAAAGGGGAGTACCTTGGTATTCCGTGGAGTAGATTCACAGGGTCCTCATCATGTTATCGTTTAAAACCCTCTGTCAGAAACAGCACAGACAGAGAGGAAAGAAGGGAGACATTTCGCTCGCCAGCGCTTCTCCACCATTTGATGTCACCATGACTGACCAAACACATCAACGCCTTTTACCAGAACATCCACATCAATATGTCGCCCAAAGGGAAAAAGGCACAGAATAAACCGAAAAACTCTGCAACTGTGGGAGAGGGATGTGTTTATAGACAGTGGGCTTCTGCAGTGGGTTTTTCGAATGAGAAGTCGATTCTGGGCTGATCATGTTTCAAGTGCTATGATTCCCTTAAAACTCACCACCCAGAAAGTGAGGAATCTTCACTGTTCAGTAGCAGGGAGCAAAACTCCAGACGACAGGAACTGATGATGAATCAGCATTCATTCAGCAGAAATCTGAACTAAACTCCGATTCTGTTGTAACTCAAACTCACAAACTTTGAATCGCAATCTTAACAATTCAGTAGAAGTCCAACACGTCTTTCAATGTGTCACAGAGCTGTACTGGCCTCAATTTTACTGCACCAAAAGTTATGGTCAAGTCTTTCATCAAGCATTTCTTTATTCTCGCCCCAGCTTACAGTACTTGGTCCTTATCCATGTATGGTCTAGCCCCTCAAGTGATCGGCTAAGTGCTTCTGAAGCATTTTAATAACCCTTCGCTTTACCACTCGTTCAAATAGTGAGTTCCAGACAAACGACACTCTCAGGATGCAAACTTTCTTCCTAAAGCTTTTCTGAACATCCTCTCTCTAGCGTTTTATCTATATCCCTGGTTAGTATTCCTTCCCATAAGAAGTTTATTCCTGTCATACATATCTATCCCCTTTCTGTGCACGTTAATCAATTTCTCTCTTAGCTTTCTCTGCTCTCAGATGAAGAACCCCAGTCGAGCTCATCTATCTTTGCAGTGACGAGGGTGTAGTGCTTTAAAGGTACAGCAGGTCAGGCAGCATCCGAGGAGAATCGATGTTTCGGGCATAAGGCCTTCATCAGGAATTAGACTTTTGAGTCGGTGTTGAGGGAGGGGAGTGCGATTGGTGGTCAGGTAGCTGGGAAAGTGATAGGTGGATGCAGGTGAGGGAGAAGGTGATAGTTCAGAAGGGTGATTGTTGGCCGGGTCCAGAGTGCAGTGCCTAGTTGGAGGCTTTGGACTGGGATAATGTGGGGGCAGGTGAAATGATGAAGCTGTTGCAATACATATTTATCCCGTGTATTTGCAGGGTCCGAAGGTGGGATATGAGACGTTGTTCCTCCAGGCATCGGCTGGTAATGGAATGGCGGTGGTTTGTGCTCAAAACATCGATTCTCTTCTCCTCAGATGCTATCTGACGTGCTGTGCTCTTCCATACTACACTCTCGACTCTGAGCTCCAGCACCTGCAGCCATCACATTCGCTTAACTTTGCAGATGGAATGGTCGAGCTCAGGCACCACCTTGGTAAATCTCCTCTGACCACCCTCACTTGCAAACACACTTTTCCTGAAGGCTGCCGATCAGAACAGAACAAAATTATCGGAACAAAATCAACAGGTCTCGTGCATCTGGGGAGAGATTTTCCAGCCAAACGATCCGCTTGGAACGAATGGGATGTGTAGGTGTGGCAGGAACGTGAAAGAAGGTGGACAGGGTCTAAAATGATTGAACTCGATGTTGGGTACTGAAGATTGCACGGTCTCTCAGTACGAAATGTCGTGCCGCTCTTTCAACTCGCGCTGTGCTAAGCGGGAGCTCTGCAGCAGACCAAACAGAAATGGAGGAATGGGAACACAGTGGGATGTTGCAGTGACAGGAAGCTGGAAGCTCAGGGTCTTTTTTTGCTTGCAGATGTCACGTTTCATACCCGCTCTGTTTTTCTCTCCCTAATCTAGACGAGATCACATTGTGAGCTGGAAATGCAGCTTGCTTATTTGAGGGAGGGGCAGATAAATCACTGTAACCTTATACAGTGAGGAAAGACATCGTAAACGAGCAGCATTACACCTTCTGGATTTCGTGGAATGTTGCCATACGGGGAAGTGCTGGGGGTCAAAGAGGATTGGACGATGGTCTACTGAGAGAAATTGTGCTGCATAGTGCTGGTATTCAGTTGTATGGGCTAGTGGGGAAAGGGCAGTAAAATGTATTTCTTCCTGAGCTTTCTGCTGTAAGTAAACACCTCTCAATGGAGCAAAACCGTCAAATGATTTTCATTCCAACACTGGCAGTAGGTACAGCTTACAGAAGTCACATGTTTGCACTGTCACTGTCACTCTGTCTCCCCGGTAGCAGTAGGACTCCCCCACGTTGATTCATACAGCACAGTTCTTCCTGTGACATGTCCCTTTGAGAATGGAAGGACAGGTATTAATACTTGGAACTGAGAATCTATATTGCTCAATAACAGCCGTTTAACTATCCTAACTCCTTTTCAAGTCATTTGACTCATAGCCTTGTATGTCTTCGCATCACAAATTTACATCTGAACACTTCGGAAAGTTATGTGCATTTCTGCCTCTCCGACCCTTGCATACACTGAGTTCCAGATTTCAACCACCCACTTTTCGAAAACGTTTTTCCACGCATTTACCCTAATCTTTCCGCCTCTGACCTTAAATCGATGGCCTCCCGTGATCGAAATCTCCATGAAAGTGAAACATGTATTTCAGTCTACGCTATCCATATTTCTCAGTAATTTGTTCATCTTAATCATGCCCCCCTGAATCTCCTCTGCTCTAAGAAAATTAACTTCAGTTTGTCCAATCTCTCTTCTTCAGACCAGAAAATATCCTGGCAAATCTCCCCTGCATCGTTTCCAGTGCTATCACATCCCTGCTATCATGTGAATTGCACAACGACACACAATAGTCTCGCTAGAGTCGAATGAACAAGTGAAATAAATGATGCAGAACTCGACAGAATTTTGTATTTTTTGAAAAAAATTATTTTCCTCAATGCTGCCCTGTGCCCTTTTCCAGAGCCTGATGTTTCAATAATCGCTGGTCCATGTCAGTAAAACCTGCGACATGAGGCTTGATCTCACAGCGGCAGTATCGAAAAGGATCAACTGGTTCGAAGGACCCGATGTTGAGACTTGGACATGGTCACCCAGCAACAGTGAGCACAGCAACACAGACTGAACGCAGTCAATGTGAAAGTGATTGCAAGGGAAATGCAAGGGGGAGCTTAAACGAGGTAAGTGATTGCGGGAGGGAGGGAAATCTCCGAGAATGGGTGAGTCTCAATCCTGATATATGATTCGCAGAGGTGTGAGAGACATAGGCGTTTGATGGAAAGAAAATCATAATCTCTGAGAATGCTTTCATGTAAAATCAACTTTCATGTAAAATCAACTAATGTGTTTCTTCAGCATGAGTCACAAGGAGTAAAAGGCAGTGACTCGGATTCGAACGAGCTTACTGCGGCCACAATGCAGAATATTTTAACATTCAAACCATCACTGAGTCATGCAGAGACACGCGTTTGAAAACAGCAATATTTACAGTGACAGAGGAGATGTTAGGAAGAGTAGCAGATGCACAACAGGAATATTAGGCGAGCGATAGCAGACATGTGGGAAGTCAGAATTAGTTGAATCTTTAAGTTCGACATCCCCAGATGCAGTGGTGGTTCCATCGAGTACTGCATGTTGAAGACTGAGTTTGATAGATTTCTAGAAACAAAAAGGTTCAAGGGATAGTGCGGGATATTGGTGTAATGCATGTTTCAATAACAATGTGTTATTAACAATGTGTTAATCACAGTTTCTTCACTAATATACCCATACAAGGAAGTACGCATTGCTGTAGTCAGTCACATAACCGGAGATCCCAGAACCGGAACCAGACAAACTTCGTGGCGCAGCCGCGAATACCAAACCGGAAGTGGGGGTGGAAATGAGCACGTGAAGCTATTCTGTGGCACCACTGACATGATTGGTAAAGGGCCGGTCATAGAGTAATGGAGTTATAGAGATGTACAGCACGGAAACAAACTTTTCAATCCAACCCGTCCATGCCGACCAGATATCCCAACCCAATCTAGTCCCACCTGCCAGTAACCGACCCCTAGCCCTCCAAACCCTTCCTGTACGTACTACCAACCAAATGCATTTGAAATGTTGCAATTGTACCAGCCTCCACCACTTCCTCTGGCAGCTTATTCCATACACGCACCACCCTCTGCATGTAAAAGTTAGCCCTTCTGTCTGTTTTGTATCTTTCCCTTCTCAAACTAAATCTATGCCCTCTAGTTCTAGACTCCCTGACCCCAGGGAAAAGACTTTGTCTATTTATCCAAGCACGTGAAATGCTGCGGCTGGGAGTGCTTCTGGTCAAATGCGAGGTGCAAGCGCATATTGGTCTCAATTTATTATATTGTTAAGATTCAGCAGCAACATGAACCCGCACTGAGAATTGTCTCATAGGAAGCGTGCTGGAATCTTAAGTGAGAGGTCGATGTTTTGAAAGCATTCTAAGCGATTTTCCTTAGCAAAGCTATATTTTGTTACTTTGACAGTAAGAACTGCTTTTGCTCACATTGTCTCCACATCATTCTCTTGCTCCAGTAAACACTCCAATCCAGCGTACATTGCTTCCATTCTAACATAGAAATGCGTCCTATTCTCTCTCCATTTGGGATAATCTGATTTGACAATGTCATTGTTTGAATGGAGAAATGCAGCAGGGAGTTGTTAATGCAGCGGCGATGTATTGGGCTAGTAATCTTTGGTGACTGGAACGTGGCAGCTGCTGTTATTTAAATTCGCTGAGTAAAATCTGGAAAATACACCCAATCTCAGCAACAGAGACAATAACTTTATATTGCTGAAAACTCATTCATTCATGTTCCTTCGAAAGGGAAATCTGCCGACCATAACGAATCCGGTCCACATGTGCCTGCAGACCCACAACAATGTGGTTCCCCCATGAATGTCCTCTGACTCAGTTCAAGGTGAATTAAGAATGAACAACTAATGGTCTTCAGACCAATGATAGCCACATTCCGTTGGAGAATAAGGAAGAATAAAAATACATGGACAACGGGGAAAATGGGAAGCGTGTCTGTGTGGAATCGAATTCAACTGATATCCAAACTAAATAGACAAAAGGATACCCGCAGCGCCAAGAAGGCAGGGCCATGGGGTGACTGCAGGAAGGGATTCAATTACCCGCTGAGGTGTAAACTCACTTGCTCAGTCACAGTGCGCACAGGTCATTCACCACTTTCATATGCGACAAGTGATCCTGAAGGCGACCAACTGACAGAATCAACAGCAAGTTTACAAATGACTGCAGGAGATCGAAACTGCCGTTATTGCAGCTGTTAATCCCAAACAGCAATGAACTCTGTTTGGATGCGTGTTTCCAGTGGAGTGCCATTGTTTCCTGATGTCGATCAATGATTTAGACTTAGTTGTAGGAGCCAAAATTCAGACGTTTGCTGATGATGCAACAATTGGTCATGTAGTTGACTATGACTAAGAATATCAGTGATTTCAGGGATGTATCAATCAGGTCGAGAGGAAAAATGGCGAATGGAATTGAATCCAGACCAATGAGTGTTAACGAAATTGGGGAGAAGAAACAATAACAGTGAGTATTCTGTGTGGTGTAGACGGACAAAGAGATCTTCGCGTGGACATTCGCGATCGCTGAAGATCAATGGACAGGGGAATCAGTTGGACGGACGTGCATACTGTAGATGCTGGAGATCAGAGTCAAGAGTAGAGTGGGACTGAGGAAGCACAGCAGGTCAGGCAGCATCAAAATTGCAGAAAAAAATGACGGTTTTGGCAAAAAGCCTTCATCAGGAATAAGGCTGGGAGCGTCGAGATTGGAGAGATAAATGGCAGGGGTGGGGCTTTGGAGAAATTAGCTGAGAGTGCAATATGTGGATGGAGGTGGGGATAAGAGGGTTAGGTCGGAGATGAGGGTGGAGCGGATAGATCGGAAGGAAGACAGGCAGGTGGGACAGGTCAGTAGGACAGTGCCAAGCTGGAGGTTTGGAACTAGCGTAAGATGGGGGTGGGTGGAAATTAGGAAGTTGGTGAAATCCACATTGATGCCATGAGGTAGAAGTGTCATGAGTCAGAAGATGAGGGGTTTTTCCTCCAGGCGTCGTGTGGTGAGGGAGTGGCGGTGGGGGCGGCCCAGGACCTGCATGTTCTCTGGAGTGTGGCGTGGGGGAGTTGAAGTGTTCAGTCACGGGGCGTTGGTATTGATTGTTGCTGGTGTGCTGGAAATGTTCTCTAAAGCGCGCTGCGAGAAGGTATCTGGTGGCCCCACTGTAGAGGAGACTGCATCGGGAGCAATGGATGCAATAAATGACATGTGTGGAAATCCAGGTGAAATTTTGATGGATGTGAAAGAATTCTTTGGGGAATTGGGCGGAAGTGGGGGGTTGTTGGCGCAGGTTTTGCAATTCCTGTGGTGGCAGAGGAAGGTGCCGGGACGCGAGGGTGAATAATTGGAGGGCGTGGATTGTACTCGATAGCCGTGGAGGGAACAGTCTTTGCAGAAAGTGGGTAGGGATGGGGAGGGAAAATATCCCTGTAGGTCAGCGCTACTGATTTTTTTTTTACAAACCCACTGTCACCCACAGATATGTGGATTACACCTTCTCCCATCTCACCTCATACACAAATGCTATCCTCTGCCTGAGCTGCATCTGCTCCCAGAGGACCAGTTCCACCATAGAACACACCAGAAGTCCTCCTTCTTTAAAGACCCGAACGTCCCCTCCCATGTGTTTGAAGATGCCCTTTAACGCATCTCATCCATGTCCTGCATCTCCATCCATGAACCCCACATCTCCAAACACAACAAGGACAGAACAAGGACAGAGGAATGTGTTCACCTTCCAATCCACCAACCTCCGCATAAATCACATAATCTGCCGACACTTTCGCCACCTCTAAATTGACCCCACCGCCAGGGATATATTTCCCTCCCCAAACCTATCCGATTTCCTCAAACATCTTTCCCTCCGTGACTACCTTGTAAAGTCCAAGCCCACCAATGACCTCCATTCGCTCCCAGCACCTTCCTCTGCCACCGCAGGAATTGCAAAACCTGCACCCATTTGTTTCCCCTCACCTCTCACCAAGGCACCAATGGAGCCTTCCACATCCATCAAAGGTTCACCTGCACTTCCACACATGTCATTTGTTGTGTCTGCTGCTCCAGATGCGGTCGCCTCTAAGTTGGGGAGACCGGATCTCTTCAGAGAACATCTCAGGACAACTGCAAGAATCAAGTTCACTGCCCCATGGCCCATGGCCAAGCATTTCAATTCCCCCCCCCCCCCCCCCCCACTCTCCCGAGGTCATGCAGGCCCAGGGCCACCTCAATCGCCACTCCCTCAGTACCCGTCGCCTGGAGGAAGAATGCCTCATCTTCTTTCTCAATGTGGACTTCATCAGTTTCCTCATTCCCACTCCCCCATCTTACTACAGTTCTAAACTTCCAGTTTGGTACCGTCCTCCGGACCTGTCCCACCTCTGTATTTTCATTCTCAACATTCCCTCCACCCTCCTCTCTGACACATTGCCTTCACCCCCTCCTCCATCCACCTACTGCACTCTTAGATATCTTATCCACAGACCCACCCCCGCCCATTTATCACTCTAACCATAGACTCCCAGTCTCATTAATGATGATGGGCTTTTGCCCGAAACATTGATTTTTCCTCAGATACTGCCGGACCTGTTGTGCTTCTCCAGCATCGCTTTCATGTTGAGGGGAATCAGTTGATTAAGAGGGTTTTTGTATATTTTCTGTTGTTGACCACAGAACTTTAGCAACCACATGTTCAGTAAATAGCTAAAAGACTGAGCACAAGTCTGGTCTCTGCATTAATCAACATTTATTAAATGTTAAGATAAAAGACGAAGGGCTGAAGTATGTAACTTTGCCCCTCAAGACTGCTTCACCACTCAATGAGTTTACCACTGATTCATTTCTAAGTCAGGTTAATATGGGCCTTGGAGGATAATTTGCAAATGGTGGCGTTTCGTTGCATCTTCTAAGCTTCTCCTTGTAGTGAGTACAGCTGTTGAGCTTTGAAGGTTCTGTTAAAAAATCCCGGATGACTTACTCCATCGTGTAGTTGGTGCACCCTGTTGCAATTGTGCCTTAGTGGTGAAGGAAATAAATATTCTGGTATTGAAGAGGGTACAATCAAGTGTCTGCATTGTCGTGGACAGTGTCCAGTTCCTTAAGTGTTATTGAAGTTACACCCATCTAGGCAAATGGAGAGAGTTCTGTACCACATCTCATTTGTGCCTTGCAAACGGTGTAGGATTCACGGAGCAATGAGTTGATTGTGTCATCAAAAACTGTCTACTAATGGGCATGTTTTTGTTGTCAAAGTGTTTCTATCACCAGTCTCAATCCGTTTTTCCTAAATACTAGCTCCGTGGACGATTAAACGCGGTAATTTGGTTAAAGTAAAGTCATTGAATTTCAATGGGATATGATTAGGTTCTCGTTTGTCAGAGTTGTCATTAGTGTATTTCGTCCTTGTGTGGACCAATCTGATTCCAATCGCTGTCTGAATTCAATTTCCAATTCCCGCCTGTGTTTGAAATTGTTGCCTCACATAAATTTCTCCACTTGGCTTAATAATATGTAAGGACGCTGCAGGGGACAGCAGAGATTTATGAACGTGTTGTTAACACTGGAGAAAATGAAGCTTCGTGGAATGATTGGTTAGGCTGGGATATTCTCCTTGAAACAAAGGAGGCAGAGGGGACCTGTATAATCACATAATAACACTTATAATCGTTCAATATTCATAGGATCTTGACAGGGTAAGTACAGGCATGCGGTTTACCCTCTGGTATGAGGAGAACATCAGAGTACATGAACTCAGAATTAGATGTTGCCTATTTAATTCAGAAATGAGGAGTCATTTCTTTGCTCATGTGCCAGTGAATCAGTGGAACACTTTACCGAAACTGTTGTTGAGGCTGAGTTGTGTATTTCCAAACTGTGCCAGACTGATATTTAACCAGAAAGACGATGAAGCTCTGTCGAGGTAAGGCAGGAGAATGGACAAAGATAAAAGTCACACAACACCAGGTTCTCCGAATCAGGAGAATGGAGTTGAAGATTATTAGATCAGCCATGAGATCTTTGAATGGTGGAGCAGTCTCGATGGGCTGAATGGCCGACTTCCAATCCTATATCATTTTGTCTAACTCAATATTTTATTGATATGTTTAGAATTCTGAATTGAAGGGATGATGTGACAGGAAGGTTTTATCAAACTGATCAGACAGATCAGGAACTCGGCTCATAAAGTGATGAACAAGAAATGTACTGTGGCCTGGATACAACAAATGGCACTGGTCATACCACAGACGGATATGTGCAGAAGGTGTGATTGGTAATGAAAATTCGTGGATCTAACGTTGTTGGCAACTTGGTGATCATGCTGGATTATAGATCGCGGTATGATTCACACAGCAGTAGTTTGTGAAAGAATGAAAGTTTCGTTTCATTGGAGAAGTTTTCTGCTGTTCCAATTCCAGTTGACTGTTTGAAATATTGATCAGAACTTTGAGTGGAGTGTTACATTAAAATTCAAAATCCCACTGAATAAACTATTGCACCCGATCTATCCATATTTGTTTCACTTTCATTCGATGTAACTTCATATAAAGTCAAGATGAAATGAAAGGAGGAAAGAAACGTTGCACTCCTTTTCATTATTCCAATTTAACTTACAACAGAAACAAACTGCTTTATTTCGATTTTGATGAGACATCGATTTATCACCAATTTCCGGTGCAATGAAGTACATGGGCAAGAATCTCCATCCAGTGTATACTAAAGATGCGAGGCACAAAGGGAAACCACAGCTGCGTTTGATAGAGGTAACAGCCAGAGTAGGATTCAAATCCACACATGCGCAGTGACAGAGCAACCCGCCGCCTTAACCTCTGGACCGCTTCAGCCCATGGCAAAGTGTGTCACATGTGACCACATCAAGATTACATATGGTGCACCTAGGAGATAAGAAATTTCCTGAGCGGAATCGAATCCACACCATTATGTTTCTGCTTTCAGTGGAATAATCATACCAGCAAAATCGAAGGAATTGACCTCGTCCTTGGAAGGAATTCCTTGTTCTTGATTTATTCCGCGTCAGAACTGTCTCAGAATGAACCAGCAAGCATGAAATTCCCGTCACATTCACACGCACATTTAGTCTTGACGCATAATTTCTTCAGACAGTTTCTCTCTCACGTGAAGACGTATATATGGAGAGAGAAGTGAAGGTGATGTTTTAGCTCGATGGTCTTTCTCACATGGCTGAAACTGAACTAGGTAATATTCCCGGAAATGTAGTTTTGTTCCTTTCATTTTATTAATTTTGCTGCAACTTCACTCTGGTCATTGCAATGATCGGAAGTGAATTGGATTTGTGTCATTGGAAAATTTAATGTTGTATTCAATTTTGCTCCGAATTTATTTCAGTTTAAAGAAAATACTGATGAGAAAAACAGAAGGTTAAACTACAAAACAAGATTCCAGTTTTGATGTCAGTTACTTTGGCAGATTTCAGTGGGTATCAAATCAACCCAAAATCATGGCGATTGTCCTCCCATCTTTAAGGCATGGGATTAAAGCAGGACATCGATCTCCAAGAGACGGGTCACTTTCTGCTCATTATGGAATATCTTTCCTTGACAATATACAAAATCTGCTCAGTTCAATTTATAATGCTTCATGTGGAATATTAGTAGAGATCTTTCAAAACTCTGAGTATTTTTTGCCGAATCTTATTCTTCTGCATAAGTTTGAGATATTTCTTTACATCTAAAATCGTCCAAATTAGACATTGTTTCCTTGCACCTTCCAACCCCCACACACCACTTTTAAGCTTTTACCTGGCCACAGGCTGTCTCTCTCATGCTGAAACTCACTGCTTGTGTGTCTCTAAATGTGCCTTTCCAAATATTTTGGAAACGAATTCTCTGAGTGACAGAAATTCTGCCCCATATTTTCTTTGTCCGACATCGATGGTTTTGAAAGCCTGACGTTCAGAGATTTACGAAATTAAAAGAGTGAATTTACCACCTATTTACTCTCTCCAAACCTCAAATACTCTGGAAAACGTCCAATTCCGTTTTCCTTGGTTTAGTTTCAAATTTTCCAAAACACAAATAAATAAAATTCTATCCCCACTAAACGCCGTCAGCATTGTCTCTAATGTCTTAGCAGCCCAGTAAACGCTGGCAGTGTCGACTTTGATAGAATCACAGATTCCCTAAAAGGCAGAAAGTACAGTTCAGCCAATCGAGTCTGTACGGACACTCGGAACAGCATCTCAACAAGACCGAGCTTCCTTCTGTATCCCCGCAGGCCTCTGGCTTGTGATTGCAAATAAACCTGCTGGAATAAAACCTGGTATCGTGTGACTGCTGACCTTCTCACTGCATTACCCATGGCTAATTCACTGAACTTACTGAATTAACTCCCTGGACACATCAGCGCAATCTAGCATCGCCAATCCACCTAACCTACAGACTTAACAGCAGTGCGAACCACTGAGCGAATGTACCATCACATTGAACACTATCTGTATCATGTAAAATGGCTTTACACACTGGTAACTCAGCCGAGTTCAAGCAAGCTGCGCTCATCAACCCGAATTCAATGCATCCAAACGCGGTTCTGCGCTGTACAACCTCATTAGTTCTGCTGGAAATGTTTCTGCACTCAGGTCTGACTGGGTTTACTCTGTTTTATTCCTCAGATTCCTGCTTTAAATAAACACATCAGTCAGGAACAACTCTATATAAAGGTTTTCATTGCAATACAAACACAATGTGCAATTTGCAGAAGTTACGTGTTTGCACTGTCACTGACACTCTCTCTCCCCAGGAGCTGCAGTCCTTCCCCAGCTGATTCAGACAACACTATCCTTCCTGTGACATATCCAATCGTGAATGGAAGGCCAAGCATGAATAACCTTCACTGGGTAACAGAGCGACAGGTTTAAAACCTTTACGATGCCCCCAGTGGAGAATTGAGCCCTGTGACAGGCGGGGACACTAACCACGATACTGTGGAGGACAACAACATCGAAGGAGGCCCTTCAGCATGTTGTGGCCGCACTTGTCCAACACAACTGCTTAACGACCTGAATCAAGTCTTCCATGATTTAGCCCATAGTCTTATATGTTTTGGCATCACAAATTCACATCTGATTTTTTTTCAGTTTAAAAGAGTTTCTGACCCTTTCCGCACATCTACTCAAACATTTCTGCCTTTTCCCGAAATCTCTTGGCCCCAGTGTTCGATCCCTCCATCAATAACAAACGCTTCTTTTAGTCTATCCTATCCATATCCCTCATAATTTTGTACATCTCAGTCATGTCTTCCCCAATTTCCTCTGCTCGGCGACAAACAACCCCAGTCTGTCCAATCTCTCCTCATAACTGAAATCTTCAGCCCAGACAATATCCCATTGAATCTGTCTTGCAACGTTCCCAGTGCGATCACATCATTGTTATACTGTGAATTGCAGAACTGCACACAGTAATCTACCTGGAGCTGAATTAACATTTTTTCCCCTATTCTGTTACAGTATGAGGGCGTCGCTGGCTCAGCAGTATTGATTGCGATCCCTAATTTCACAGCAGGCAGTTGAGACTCAACCGTATTGCAGTGAGTCTGGAGTCACATTGAGGCCTGAGCAAGTAAGAATGGCAGGTTCCTTCCTCAAAGGATGTCAGTGAATCCGATGGTTTTGTTTTTTCAACAATTGGCCATGGATTTATCCGTGTTATTAGATTCGTAATTCCAGATATTTATTGAATCTCAATTCTAACACATGGCATGGTTGGAGTCAAACCCGGGTTCCTGGTCATTTGCTTGGTATCTGAGTTAACAGTACAGTGGTAATAGAGATCAGCCATTGCTGAAAACTCGTGAAACTAATCTTTCTCAAGTCGCTTTTTCTCGATATTGTCCTTGTCATTTTCATGAGCTTGACCCCCAATAATCGCAAGTCCATGTCAGTAAAAGCTGCTACCTGAGGATTGGTCTCACAAAAGCGGTAAGCAAATGGATCAACTGGTCTGCAGGTCCCGATGGAGGGGTTGGGGAACATTCACCCAGCCACAGTGACCGCAGCAGCACAGACTGAACTGTATCAATGTGAGAGTCAGTGATAGATTCTGCAGTGCCTTACTGAAATAGGAAATGACTCCACAACCACATGATGAAAGAGCAGCGCTCCCCAAACTAGTGCTCAGTTAAACCTGGTAGGCTCTAACCTGGTGTTGTGTGATTTTTAACTTTGTACACTATAGTCCAACACCGGCATCCCTAAGTCAATGAAATGGGGGTGCGGGACGGAAAGTTCATTTCGTGATCGAAGGAGGGAGAGAAATCTCTGAGAACGGGAGGATTTGAATTCTGACATATGAAACACAGAGATGTGAGCGAGCAGAATTTGAAGGCAAAAGATCATCACCTTGGATGAAATTGCCACGTCAAAACAACTGATTCCTTTGTGTTTCACAAAACCTGGGGCAGATAGAGTAACCACTGCCGTGACTCGGATTCGAACCGAGGTTGCTGCGGCCACAACGCAGTGTACTAACCACTATACGATCACGGCATTCCACAGACGAGCCCAGCGACGGGGCGCAATAAGTACAGTATCCAAGGAAATGTTAGGCAGCTCACCAAATGCACAATATCAGTGTTAAGCGAACAGTGGCAGATTTGTGGGAACTCAGAATGGGCTGACCGTTTAATATCGGTTCCCCCAGTGGCTGTGGTGATATGACTCTATGATTGACGCTATGAAACAATTATCTGGTTGGGATTAATATGCTGAATGCTGAGATAAATAGATTTCTTCAAAACATCAAAAATTCCGGGGACAGTGCAGGTGTTGTTGAAATGTATGCTTCAAGAGTAATGCAGTTTAACATCGGCTAATTCACCAGTTTCCCCCCACAAGGCAGTAACAACTGCTGCCACAGAGTCCCAATTCCCAGGCCCAGAATCAGAGGAACTGAGTGACGCAGTCACGAAGATCCAACTGGAAGTCGGGATGGGAATGAGGTCGCACAGATACTTGAGGGCTCCAGTAACACAACCGGTGAATGCATGGTATTTCTATGACGATTTAGAGGCGCAAACAATTCCGAGGTTGGGTGTGCTCCTGGTCAAAGACGGGGCAGAAGGGATTTTTTTTCCCGTTTATAGCAATCTACAGTCCATCTTGCTGAGACAGCTGAGTGCCACAACTAGAGCGTGGGCAGCTGGTTTGAAGTTTGAACTTGTTTCACTGCCACCCACTTTCCTGGATTGAATTGCTTTCACCATTTTCATTTCCAATTGTTTGATATCTCCCTGCAGTCTGCGGCTTTCTTCCTCATGGTTAATGGCATGATTAACTGTTGTATTATTTGCACACTGCTAAATCACGGCCACTACAAGTAAATATGAATCATTGATCTATTTGAGAAAACAGTGGAACTAACTGCAGGCATGCTTCGTAGGTTTGCAGGCGATACCAAAATTGAAGACAGTGAGGAAGATTATCTAAGTTTCAAAACGATCTTAATCCAATGAGGCGTTGGCCTGAAAAATGTAACATGGAGTTCAATCTGGATAAATGGAAGGTATTGCATTTTGGTACAACAACAAGAGTAGGGCTTTGCGTAATGTTGGAGAACACGGAAGCTAGGGGTGCAGGTGCATAATTCCTTGTAGTTTGCATCACCTACAGACAAGATGTTTCAAAGGCATTTAACATACTTCCCTTCATTGCTCAGTCCTTTGTGTATAGCAGCTGGGACGTTATGTTGAAGCTTCGCAGGACATTGATGAGGCCTCTTCTGGAATATTATGTCCAGTTCTGGCCGCCCATCTGTAGGAATGATATTATTCAGCTGGAGTAGGTTCAGAAAAGGTATACACGCATGTTGCCAGACTATTTTCAGATTCGAGATCAGGGTGCTGGAAAACCACAACAGGTGAGGCAGCATCCGAGGAGCAGGAGAATATTTTTTTCGCGCAAGTGACGTTCATCAGGCTCTTGCCCGAAACGTCGATCCTCCTGCTCCTCAAATGCTGCCTGACCTGCTCTGCTTTCCAAGCACAACACTCTGGACTCTGATCTCTCATCTGCAGTTCTCACTTTCTCCTAGTTGAGACCGATTTCACTCTAGGTTAGGGGTTTGAACGGTGACCTGACAGAAGTTTATGAATTATTGAGAGGCAAGTTAGAGTTAACGATAGCTGCCTTTTCCCAGGATGGGGATTTCAAGACTCGAGGGCATATGTTTAAGAAGAAAAGAGAGAGATTTTGTTTTTGAAAAGGTCATGTGAGGCATTTTGGAAGGAAGGTGTTTTACGTGTGCAATTAACTTGCTGAGCAAGTGATGGATGAGTGTACGTTTGCAACATTTAATGGACAATTGATTCCAAACATGAATGGGAAAGTGGGATTTTTAAAATAAATTTTATCATGCCTAGTACATCAGTTATTTCCCAGAGGACATTTAAGAGTCAACCATGGTATTATCCATCTGGAGTCTCCTGTGGGACAGAACAGATGAATATGACAGTTTGCTTCCCGAACTGGCATGAGTGAATCAGATGGGATTTTCCACACAACTGATTCATGTCATCACGAGACTCTTCAATTCCAGGTGTGTATTGAATTCAAACTCCACTATCTGTCCTGCCAGGACCTGAACCCTTTGTCCCCAAAATATTACCTGTTTTTTTGGATTAACAACAAAGTAATAAAACTACAAGAGCATTATAACCACTTAACGGGTACAGGAGGAGGCAGATGAGACTATATAAGTTTGGCAGTATAGGCCTGTTTTCATGCTGTATGACTCTATGATTGACGCTATGGAACAAATAGCTGGTTGGGATTAACAACAACATTGACAGCATAATCGAATACCTGATGGGATATGTAATCCTGCTGGAGTCTCCGGAGGTTGTTTTGCTCAGTGACCCCTTCCCACACATGGGACTGGTGAACGGTCTTCCACCAGTGTTACTGATTAAATGAGTTTCCATTTCTGTCGTTAATTGATTCCCTTCCAGCAGTTCCCACATTGCCCTGCTTTCTCTGTGGTATCAGTGTCCTTTTTTCCTACCCAGGGTGAATGATCCTTTCAAATTGTGTCCACACAGGTACTAATCCCGTTTTCCATGTTGTGAATGTGTTTTCATTGTTTCTCATTCCCCCACAGGGTGTGCGTATGACTGGTCAGGGCAACATTTATTATTCGCCCCTCGTTGATTGCTTTCTAGCTGCACCACAAACCGGGGTGCGATCCCAGCCTCGGATCTCTGTCTGTGGGCAGTCTGCACATTCTCTGTGTGTTGTGTTTTTATTTCTCCCTCTGACCTAGGATGTGCCAGTTACAGGGATCAACAATGGAAAATGTAGGCTTATGGGATAGGGAATACCGTGGGGTCTGGTGGGATGCGCTTCGGATGGATGTCTGGACTGGAAGGGCCGACTAGACTGCTTCCCACACAGTGGGGATTCTTGGACTAAGGGTCAGCTATTTTTTTTTTCTGGTCCTGGAGTCTCTCGGAGGCAGGACTGGGTGAAGATGGTAGAATCCCCTGCATAAGGAACATGAATGAATGAGATTGCAGGAAATTAAAGTCATGATCTCTGTTCCTGAGGTCAGGCTTGCATTTCAGATTTTATTCGTCGAACGTAAACATCACCCTTTCCGTGTCCCAATCCCCAAAGACGACGAGTTTAAAATTTCAGCCCAACACCACATTCTCCAGGTTGAAATCCTGACTGTGTGGAAGAAACTGATACTGAGCTGATGCGAGCAAATATAGCTGTCACCGCCAGTGTCGGAAACACAGATCCAAATAGCAAAATCGTCTTTTAAACCCACCACTGCAAAGTTAAGGGGTCAACACGCTCCACTTATGGCACTCAGCGGTCTTAGAAAGATGCACCGGAAATCGCTATGATAGTATAAACAGGGACAACCATTCCCTTGAGCAGGACCACATTCAACCTAGGAATTTTGTGCGCCTCGACACCATAAAAGAAGGACAGCACGCTCACCTATTGCATCACTGGAGCCAGTGAATAACTCTGCACACTCATTCCCATCCCCATTTCCGGTTGGATCTGGGCGGTTATGCCGATGTTAAGCTACAATGCTGTTGAAACATACATTTCAATAATATCCTGTACTCTCCCCCGAGTCTTTGATGTTTTGTCGAAATCGATCAATCTCATTTTTCAACATTCTCTTTCAAGGGATCTCCACAGCCTCTGAGGACATCGAACTTCAAGATTCAGCTCATTCTCAGTTCCCACATGTCTGTCACTGTTCGCTGAGTAGTGATATTGTACATTTGCTGTTCTTCCGAACATTTCCTCTGCTAGTATACTTATTGTTGCTTGCAAGCATCCTGTTCTGTGGTTACTGTGATCGTGGTTGTCGGTATTTTGCATTGTGACCACAGCAACCTCGATCTGAAAGCAAATCACGGCACTCAGTGTTCTCTCCATTGTCCTTTTTGTGACACATGCGAGATTGTAAAATTTGGATGCAGAAAATATCTGCAATGAAGTATACAATGACTACTATAGATCCATTGACAATTGTTGAAAAATATATATCTGGTTTACTGATGTCATTTCAGGATGGAATCTACTATCCTTACTTTTTCCAACCTGCATGTGACTTCAGACTCATAGCAATATTGTTGAGTCTCAACTTCCCTCTGGGCAATTCGGAATGGGTAATAAGTTCTGCTTAGCCAGAATCGCCCTCATACTAATCCAGAAATTTTAAAACAAATGTTCATTAGGCTCAAGCAAGAGTGTTGTCTACAGTTTTGCGAGTCACATTATAGTAGGGATGTCATCACACTGATAACATTGCAGGAGATATTTACCGGGATGTTGTTTGGGATGAAGAGTTTCAGTTGTGAAGAAAGACAGGACAGAGTGGACTGTTTGTCGCATTGCAAAGGAGATGTAGATAAGTCATGAATGAGTTCGGGTATGGACAGATTTGACTGAACGAGTTTCCCATTGATGGAGGGATCGATCAGCAGGCACCAGAGACTTAAGGAGAAAGGCAAAAAGATTTGAGAAGATGTGCAAAAAGCTTTATCAGCCAATGGGTTGTTGGAATTTAGAATACACTGCCTGCATTGTTCAGAGCGGCAAAAACCCTTATAACCTGAATAAATATACAGATGTGAACTTGTGATGCCAAGACAGAAAAGGCTGTGGGATAAGCATTGAGAAATGCGATTCACTTCATTAGGCAGTTGTTTTTGACAAGTGTGGCCACAATTGGCTGAAGGGCCTCCTTTGACACTCCTGTCCTCTCTAGTATAATGGTTAGTGTCCCCGCCTGTCACCGGGCTCAATTCTCCGCTGGGGACAGTGCATTTTTTAAAAAAACTGTTACTCCATTCCCAAGTTCGGGCATTGATACCTGTCCTTCCATTCTCGGTATTGCATGTCACAGGAAGGACAGTGCTGCCTGATTCAGTGTGGGGAGGGGCTACAGCTCTCAGGGAGGCAGAGTGTCAGTGAGGGTGCAAACACGTGACTTCAGCAAACTGTACATTGTATCTATGTTGGAATGAAAAGCATTTGACAGACTTGTACTGGATTGAAGTGTTTACTGGAAGCAGGACGGTGAGGAAGAAACAGCGTAAAAACATTCAAATATGATTGCAGAAACATTTCCCTCAGCACGAACGAAATTGTAATGGATAGAGTAGCGTTTCGATACATTGAATTTGGGTTGATTTGCTTTGATGAGCCCGAGTTACCAACGTATAAAGCCATTAAAAAATGATACAGCAATTGCTCACTATGATGGAACATTGTGTCAGTAATTCGCACTGCTGTTCGCTCGGAGGGTTATGTTGATTGGCAAAGTTGAATTGCCCTCTCGTGTTCAGGGAGTGAATTAAGTAAGTTAGGTGAATTAGCCATGGGTAACGCGGAGACAATGTCAGAAGTCACAGGACGACAGGTTATAGTCCAACAGGTGTATTTGAAATCATAAGGGGGAGGGCTCACTCTTCCTCAGGTGAAGTATACGGGAATAGGGAGGGGAGCTTGGTCTGAGTGAGATGACCTTCAGAGAGATGATTGACTGAAATGCTCTTTCTACACTGTCGGATTCTGTGATTCTATCGGAGAGGATAATGACGGTATTTACTGGGGTGTAAAGCGATTAGAGACGATGCTGGCGAGGTGTACTGAGGATGAGATTTTATTCACTTGTCTTCTTGGAAAATTGAGAACAGTTATCCCTGAACCAAGGAAGACTTAATTGGGGTTTTTTTCCGGTTATGACATGTTTGGACAGAGTAAATCGGTGAAAAATTCCCTCTTTCAAGTAAGTAAACTTCTAGTTGTCAGGCATTCAAAGCCTTTGAATAAAACCTTTGAAGGACAAAGAAATGATGAGAACAGAATCGCTGTCACTCCGAGAATCTATTTTTCAAAATATTTGAAAAGGCACATTTAGTGACATACAAGGAATAAATTTCACAAGGAGAGCGACAGCGTGTGGCTAGGTAAAGGATAGGGGTGGGGTGTAGTCAGTCAGAAGTTGCGGGGAAACAATGTCTAAGTGGGTTGACTTTAAATGTAAAGAAATTTCGTGAAGATATGCAGCTGAATAAGATTCGGTTCCAAAACTCTAAATTTTGAAGCTTTGGCACAATATTCCACTTAAAGCATTGTAAATGGAACTGAGCGGATTGTTTTTTATTGCGATGGGAAGATATTACATAATGAATAGGAAGTGACCAGTTGCTTGGAGATCGACTTCGTGCTTTAATCACATGCGTTAAAGATGTGAGGACAATCACCATGATGTTTGGTCCATTTCATACTCGGTGAAATCTGCCAAAGTAACGAGCAACAAAACTGCACTTTAACCCTCTGCTTTTCTAAGAGGTATTCTCTTTAAGCTGAAATAAAGTCGGAGCAAATTTGAATACAACATTAATCGTTCCAATGAGATAAATCTAATTTACGTGCGATATTTCAATGAACATTGTCAGGTTGCAGCAAAATTAAAATGAAACGAACAAACAGCGTTTCTTGCGGTTTAATCCAATTTAGGTTCAGCCATATGAGAAAGGCCATTGAACCACAACATCGCCTTTATATCCCTCTCCATGGCTGCTTCTTCACGTGAGAGAGAAAGTGATTGAAGAAATTACGAGTCAAATGAAGATGAGAATATGACGTAAAAGTCTTGTTCTCTGTTTGATTCTGACACAGTTCTGACTCAGAATGTATTAATGACAGCTATTCATTCTGATCAGCATGGCGATATGTTGGAATTTGCTGTCTTTATAATTCTGGTGAAAGCAGAAACACATTCGGTTCCGCTCTGGAAATTTGTCATCCAAGACTTTCACTGCATGTAACCGTGATGAGGTCACATGTCACCACTTTACAAAATGTGCTGAGGAGACCGAGCGATGATGGTGGTGCGTTATTATACTGTTGTGCTCCACATTCACAGATTCGAGTCACACTCTGGTTGCTAACTTCACAAACCGCTCCAGCAGTTTTTCTTTGCATCTCACACTCTGGTATACACTGGATCGAGAATCTTCTTCTTGCCGTTCACTGCACGGGAGATTCACCAGCAGTCGATACCACATTAAAGTCGAAATGAAGAGCGAGAGCAGTCATTCTATTCAATTGTGCATTAAATTGTTGCAATAAGAAATAACGCATTTTTCTTTCTGCCCCACATTCCACCTTGTCTTTCTGTGAAGTTACATCGAAAGAAAGAGAAACAGATAACAAGAGGTCGGGAGCTCAAGTTTATCCAGTGGGGTTGTTCATGAGTATTTTAACCAAACACTTCACACAATGATCTGATCAGTATTTCAAACAGTCACTCGGAATCGGAACCGCAGAAATCTTCTCCAATGAAACGAACCTTTCATTTTTCCACAAATTTCTGCTGTGTGTGAATCATACAACGATCCATCATCCAGCGTGATCACTGACTTGCCAACTGTATAAAGTCCACCAACTTCCTTCAGCAATCACAGCTTCTGGACACAGCCACCTGTGCTGTGCCCAGTGTCATTTGTTGCACCCAGGGCACAGCACATTTCTTCTTCCTGTGTTTATGAGCCTTGTTCCTGATCTGTCTGATCTATTTCATAAACGTTTCCTATCACTTCAGCCCATCCCCTCACAATTCTGAACTTATGCAAAAAATAAGTCGTAAGACCAAATGTTAAATAAAGTGGAAGTATGCCCCTCAGCCCATCGAGTCTGTCCCAACATTCAATGAACTCATGGTTGATCTGATAATCTTCAACTCGATTCTGCTTACTTACCTCGACAAAGTTCCATCATCTTTCTGATTAACTATCCGGCAGAGTTTGAAAATATCCAACAAATCAACCTCAACCATGGGTTCTACAAAAATGTCACAGACTTTCTGGCCCCTGAGCAAAGAAAGTACTCATCATTTCTGAAATAAATAGGCAATGCCTAATTCTGTGTTCATGTCGATTTGTGCTCTCCTCACAGCATAGAGCAAGCCACCTGCCTGAATCTACCCTGTCAAGATCCAGTGAATATTGAACGTTTATAATTGTTATTATGTGAATATAGAGCTCCCTTCCACCTCCTTTGTTTCAAGGAGAATAATCCCAGCCGAACCAATCATTCCACGAAACTCCATTTTATACAGAGTTAGCAACATGTTTGTAAATCTCTGTTGGCTCTTACAGCGTCCTTTCGAAGTTATAAGACATGTGGAGAAATTTCGGCGAGGAAACGGGTTGAAAGTTCAGGCGCAGCTGGGAATTGGAACTTGAAATCAGAAAGCGATTGAAATCGGGTTGTTCCACAGAAGGGCCAAATACAGCAATGATAACTCTGACAAATGAGAATCTAATCATATTAAATTGACATTCAATGGCTTCAGTGTAACTGAATTCCTCCGTGTAATCGTCCTGAGAGCTAGTATTTAGGAGAAATAGAACCTGACCGCACATATAAAGAAGTTGACTACAGTAACGTGTCCGTCTGTCGACTTTGTTTGAATAGTAACTCAATTCTCGTCTCCGTGAAGCCTACGTTGTCCGCAACGCACAAATTAGATTTTAACAGAACTCTCTCCATTTGCCTAGGGGGGTGCAGCTTCAATAGTACTGAAGGAACTGGACACCGTCCACGAAAATGCAGTCACAAAGCTGTACATTCTTCAATGCCTGAATATTGATTCCCTTAATTGCTTCGGCACAATTACAACAGAGTGCACCACCTAGAAACCTGGAATATATCATCCAGGTTTTGTTGACAGAACCTTCAATGTTCAAAAACTTTACTGACTATGATACAAGGTTGAAGATGCACTGAAACGTCATCGTTTGCAAATTACCCTCCAAGACACATGCAATATCACTTGGAGAGGAATCAGTGGTAAATTCATTGAGTGATGAAGCGGTCTTGATGGGCAAAAAGTTATAGTTCAGCCCTCCATCTTTTATCATACAATTTTTAAAAATGTTGATTATTGCATTGACCAGACTTGTGCTCACTCCTTTGGTTGTTTCCTAAACTGGCGCTTGCTAAAGATCGAGTATTATCCTCAACCTGTAGTCAACAATAGAAAATATTCACAAACCCTCTCGAACAACTGATCTCCCTGTCGAACAATCTTAAGAGATCTGTAAATGTTCACTCCAAGATCTCTTTGTTCCTGTACACCACTCAGAATCCTCACTGTTACTGTTTCAACTCCCCAAATGCATTACCACTTATTAGTCAGGATTCAATTACATTCGCAAATATTTCCTTTCTACCTGATTGTTATATCCCTGAGGCCCCTGAAATTATTCATCATCATCAACTACACAACCAATTGTTATATCTTCTGTAAACTTCGAAACCATGACTCCTACAACTAAGTTTGAATGTTTGATCTACATCAGAAAACAGTGGCACTCCATTGGAAACAGGCATCCAAACATGGTTCATTTTGGATGGGATGAACACCTGCAAGAACAGCAGAAACAGACCCGTGCTGTCATTTGTCAACCTGATGGTGACTCTGCACGTTGATCGCCAGATTGATTCCTTATCACATATGGGAGTGAAGAATGACCTGTCCACTTTGTGACTGAGCAAGTGAGTTTACACTTCAGCGGGCAATTGAATCCCTTCCTGCAGTGCCCGCCCGCATTGACATGCCTTCATTGCGGCGTGGGTAGCCTTGTGTCTGTTTAGTTTGGATAAGCAGTTGCATTTAAGTCCACGCTGAGACGACTCCCAATTATCCCCATCATCCATGTATCTTTTTTATCCTTCCTCATTCTCCCACGGAGTGTGACCATCATAGTCTGAACAGCACTTGTTGTTCATCCTTAACTCTCCTTGACCTGAGTCGGAGGGAATTTATGGGTGAACCGCACTATTGTGCGGCTGGAGTCATATTTTGGCAGGTCTCGTGAAGGACGGCAGATTTCCCTTTTGAAGGGATATGAATGAATGGGTTTTCAGCAAATTAAAACGTTTTGTCACTCTTCCTCTGAGCGGCTTTATATTCCAGATTTTATTAATCAAATCTAATTACTACCAGCTGCCATGCTCCATTCTCCAAGGGTTGCTGGCCCAAATATCGCCATTACATTGCAGATGACACGAAGATTGGTGGAGAAGCAGAAAGCATCGGGGACTGTCAAAGAATGAAGGAGAATATAGATATATAGGAGAGTTGAGTGGAGAACTGGCAGATGGAGTTGAATCCAGGCAAATATTAGGTAATGCATTTTGGGATGTCTAATTCTTGAGCAAAATATACTGTAAATGGAAGAGCCTTGTGTAAAGTTGATGAGCAGAACGATCTGGGAGTTCATGCCCTTTGTCCCCTGAATGTTGGTGCACAGGTGGATCGAGTGGACAAGAAGCCATATGGCATGCTTGCCTTCACCGGACGGGGCATTGAGTATAAGAGCTGGAAGGTCATGCTAAAATTGTGCAAAACTTTGGTTCAACCACATTTAGAATGCTGTGTACTGTTCTGGTCGCCGAATTACCAAAACGATGTGCACGTTTATGAAAGAGTGCAGAGAAAGTTAATGAGAATGTTGCCTGGTATGGAAGATGCTAGCTCTGAAGAGACAATGGGTAGATAATGTTTGTTTTCATTAAAGAAAACGAGATTGAGGGGGACCTGACTGACATCTACAAAATCATGAAGGGTATAGCTAGGGTGGACAGAGATAAGCTTTTTTCCCAAGGTGAGGGATTCAATAATGAGATGTCACGCGTTCAAGGTGAGAGGTGAAAAGTTTAAGATAGGTCGACGTTAGAATATTTTACACAGAGGGTGGTAGATACTTGGATAGTGTTGTCAGCAGAGGAAGTAGAGGCAAGCACGGAAGATTCATTTCAGGTGCGTCTGGAGAGATGCATGAGTAGTGCAGAAGGATGCAGAAGGATACAGTTTGTTTGGAATTGGGTGATAGGTTTAGACAGTGGATCAGCTCAGGCTTCGACGTCGAAAGGGTCTGTTCTTGGGCTGTAAATCTTCTGTGTTCTCTGTTCTTCTGTGTTCACTACACCATCAACTTCATGCTTCATTGCTGCATCTCAGAGAAGGACATTGTCAATTCCAATTATCACAGAGGGAATGAGAATATGATATGCGGCTGTGTCGGAATGCAAGTGATGTACGCTGGATTGGAGTGTTTACTGGGAGCAAGAGGCTGATGTGGAGACGATGTGATCAAAAACAGCTCTTACTGTCAAAGTAACAAAACAGCGCATTGCTAAGGAAAATTTCAGAGAATGCTTTCAATTAATCGACCTCTCGCTTAAGGCTCCACCATGCTTCAGCTGAGCCAATCTGCAGTGCGGGTTAATGCTGCTATTGTATCTTAATGATCGAATGAACGGAGACAAATATGCCCTTCCGCCCCGCCTTTGACCAGGAACACTCCCAGCTTTGGCATTTCATGCGCCTCTGTACCATCATAGAAGAACCACGTCCTCACTTTCAAACCAATCATTCCATTTCGATACCGTGGTTGTGAGATCATTTCTCATGTCGCAGCTTTTACAACATGGAGCATAGAATATTGGAACATCAGGCTCAGGAAAAAGGCCAATTGGTAGCAGTGAGGAAAAGAAAATTTATTTGAAAGTACCTCTTCCTGTGGAATTCTACATCATGTATTTCACTTGCTCATTTGGCTCTATCTCGTCTCTTGTGTGCAGTTCAGCAATTCGCATGATACCACGGATATGATAGCACTGGAAATGATGCAGGACAGATTGACCAGGATATTGTCTGGGTAGAAGAGTTTTAATTATGAAGAGAAATTGGATAGTCTGGAGTTGTTTTTCTTGTAGCAGAAGAAATTGAGAGGAGACATGATTGAGATGTACAAAATAATCAAGAATATGGATGGTGTAGACTGAAATAAACGTTTCTCTTTGATGGTGAGATCGATCACGGGGGAAAGGCAGGGTGGCATAGACTTAAGGATAGAAGAGGAAAGATTTGAGTGAATGCGCAGACAAATGTTTTGAAACAGCGGTTGGTTGAAATCTGGAACTCAGTGCATGCAACGGTTGGAGAGTCAGAAATCCTCATAACTTTCAGAAGTATTCAGATGTGAATTTTGTAATGCCAAGACAGACGAGGCTATAGGCCAAGTGATTTTAAAAAGTGTTAGGATAGTTAAGCGAATGTTAATTTCCAGTAATACCAAATAGGCTTCTTTTTGCATAAAATTCCTGGATATTACCACCGCCTGTCGCTGCGTGAGCACCGGTTCAATTCGCTTCCAGGACGTATGCTTGCATATTGGGAGGGCTCAGTGGGTGGAACTGTGCCTTTCTGCACCAGAAACCGCATTCGATTCCAGACTTGTGTGACTGACTGCGTGGAATTTGAACACCCCTCTCTCTCTCCTTTGTGAGTTTCCTCTAGCTGCTCCGATTCCTTCCCACAGTGCAAAGGTGTGCAATTCAGGTCAATGGCAAACAAAATCTAAATGGACTGTAAGTGTTGTAAATCAGAGACAAAAGTCAGAATTGCAGCTCAGGGGAAACAGAATGACCATTTCGGATCAACAGACCCTTCCTCAGAACTGTTTTAAATTCGCAATGTTAACTCTGATTTCTCTCTCCTGATGCTGCCTGACTCGCTGAGCTTTTGGAACAATTTCTATTTTAGTAGGTGGATCATAAATGCGGATTTAGAAAGATACAGTGGGCAGTGTGAATCTCTTCCACGACATAGTGCAGACTCAACTGACCAAATGGGTTCTGTCTGCACTGTGTCTAATTCCATTAACTTTGTATCTATAAGTCTTTGTCGTATTTTTAGTCTTTGCTTTTCACATCTCTCCTGTCATGTGAAGTGCAGAGCAGGACAATCGACATTTCGGGCAGAAGCCACCACCAAACCGTTACCACCTGACGCCTGGAAGATGAACGCCTCATATTCTGCCTTGGGACCCTGCAACCACACGGGGTAAATGTGGATTTCAACGGCTTCCTCATTTCCCCTCCCCCCACATTATTAGTCTGAAGCATCAAACTCAGCACCACCCTCCGGACCCATACATCTCTCGCCCTTTGACATATCTCCTCCTCCCCTGCCTTGATCCATCATTCGCTTTCCCAGCTACCTTGCAACCAATTCCAAACACCTCCCATTTATCTCCCAGCCCCCACCCACAAGACTAATTCCTGATGAAAGACTTATGCCAGAAATGTCGATTCTCCGGTCCTCGGATGCTGCCTGACCTGCTGTTCTTTTCCAGCACGACACTATCGCCATGTTGAAGATAGACGAGATCAGCTCAGTCTCTTTATCTTAGAACGGAGAAGGCTGAGTGAGGAAGTGTTTAAGGTGCACATTAAAGGGATAGATATGTGTGATAGGAATAAACTTCTTATGGGAAGAGTTAACAACTAGGGATCTCCGTTAAACGCAAGTGAGAGGATGTTCAGAGGAGATATAGGAAGAACGTTTTCACTCTGAGAGTGTTGTTTGTTTGGAATTCACTGTATGAATGTGTGGTAAAGCTATGTGTCAGGAGTATTTAGCCGAATAATTGAGAAGCTCGAGCATACATAGATAAGGACCATGTATTGGAAAGTGGGGTGAAGTTAAACTGATATCCGATGAAAGAACAGAACACTGTACAGAAAATACAGAGTATGAAAGCATGGGAAGGGTAAAGACATGGAAACTACTGGCGATCTGTTACAAGGGGTCTGCCGAATGCTACATTCGTCAAAAGGTGCCTGGGGCAGGATGGGGCCAGTGTGTCAGGATAGGATAAGAATAGTGGAATGCTCATACACCAATTATCTGAGTCAGACTGGACTGAAAGGTTAAAATGGCAGGCTGAGATAAAAAAAAATTGTAAAGTCAGCCTCGCCTACTCAATATCATCATGGCAATTTGGGACAAGTCGTGACAATACATACTAAGGACATGACTTTAAATAATTAATTGATAGTTAAGTCAGCCTGCTTGAAACGCTGTTGGACGGAAAGATATGACATTAAATATCTAATCAGTAGTTAGTAGAGTCAGCTTGGAACAGGGAAACATTGTGATAGATGGGGTAGTTAAATATCTACTCATGACAGGTTAGTCTGGGATGAAAGTTCATTGTAGCACAAGTGGCAGTAGAATACCTAATAGTGACAGTAGAATAATGTTAAGTAGAATTAGGAAAAATATATTGGCAAAAGTAGAACGATAATGGGAATTAACACTAATGGTTTATTGTATAGCTGGAGTGAGGTAATTCTGATTGATACAGTTGGGCATTCTGATTATCTAAAAAAATTAAAGAAAAGGTAAGAAGTGATGGAGTTTAATTCAGATACATGCGAGGTGCTGCACTTTGGGAAAGCAAGTCTCAGCAGAACTTATACACTTAATAGTAAGGTCTGAGGGAGTGTTGCTGAACAAAGAGACCTTGTTGTGCAGCTTCATAGCTCCTTGAAAGTTGAGTCGCAGTTAGATAAGATAGTGAAGAAGGCTTTTGGTATGCTTTCCTTTTTTGTTCAGAGTGTTGAGTACAGGAGTTGCGGCTGTACAGGACAGTGGTTAGACTACTATTGAAATATTGCGTTCAATTCTGGTCTCCTTCCTACCGGAAAGATGTTGTGAAACTTGGAAGGGTTCAGAAAGATTTACAAGAATGTTTCCAGGGTTGGAGGATTTGAGCTATAGGAAGAGGCTGAACAGGCTGGTGCTGTTTTCCCTGGAGCGTCGAAGGCTGAAGGGTGACCTGATAGAGGTTTACAAAATTATGAGGAGCATGGACATTATAAATAGACAAAGTCTTTCCATTGGTTCGGGAGTTCAGAACTTGAGGACGTAGGTTTAGTTTGAGAGGAAAGACAAAAAACCTGCAAATTTCGTGCAGAAACCCATTGTCTCTAAACACATTTCCCTGCCAAACTTGCACAGAAATTTTCGATTGTTTAAATGTCTTTATCCCGTTGTGTGACAGGTTGTTGTGGATGAGCTGGTGAAAGACATTGTCGTGTTTGGTCAGCCATGATGATATCAAACGGCGGGTAGGACACGTGTTTGGAATAGCCTCCGCCTGTTCCTCTCTTTCTGTGCTGTTTCTTACAGAGGCTTTTCAAAATTAACATGATGAAGGCAATGTGAATCTACACTACAGAATATCAAAGTCCTCCCCTTTACACCACCGCTCTCACAGCCAGAACAGACAGCTCCTCTCGCGGCTTTAGATGAGACAGTGAAGGATTCTCCCAGGCGCTCTGTCAGACAGCATGCTCCTTCACACAGGTTTCCAACTGGGCAAATGGAGCAAGCAAACGTGTGGATATTGGGATTCAGGGGCAGGTTTCCAATCGACTGGGCAGCAGTTCTGGTCACATGAATTTCTGACATGTTGAGCCTTTCTATGAATTCTACCGACTTTACGATTTAAAGTGCAATTGGGTGTTTATTATTAATTATTGCATAACATTATTACTTCTTCAATATTCATGGAAACTGTGCATCGTGTTCTTGGGTGTAGGAATGGTGAAGATTATTAATGAATGCAATATGTTTCATGTTACCTGCATGAACTTTCAGAAGGAAGTTGGAGAAGTTTCTTTGATTCGAATTCTGTGCCGATTGAAGCTGATTGAAGGAAAAGCCCAGCGACAGCGGCAAGGTAACATTGTCTGTAAATAATGCAGAAACCAAAGGAAACCCATTTGTCAATGTCGTCTATTTTTTCACATCTTTTTGTGTCCCGTTTGTATTCTTTTCGAGAACCCGATGCTTCAATAATCACAGGTTCATGTCAGTTTCACTTTGTCTGCATTAGCTTTAATTTCAGAACCAGGGAAATGAAGCAGGGTGAGTGACTGAGGTACCAGTGGGGCAGCACATCACCACCAAAGATCCAACAGTATTGTGGTTCAGTGGTTAGTACTGCTGCCTCAAGAGGGTCCAAAGTTCGATTCCAGCCTCGGTGGACTGCCTGTGTAGAGTTTGCATATTCTCCCCGTGTCTGCGTGGGTTTTCTCTGGGTGTTCCAGTTTCGTCCCACAGTCCAAAGATTGCGCAGGTCCGGTGAGTGGGTCATTCCAAATTGCCCATAGTGCATTTGTCAGAGGGGAAATGGTTCTGGTTGAGTTACTGTTCGGAGGGTTTGGCGTGGACTTTTGGGTCTGAAGGGTTTGTTTCCATACTGTAGGGAATCTAATAATCACAGCAAAAGTAGAGCAGTTGAGTTAAAGTTCCCAAGGTACGTGTAGGTCAGTTGATAGGTTCGCTCTCTGCAGCTCCAGTCGCGCAGTTGGTCAGCGCCGATTACTTAAATGTGCATAGCTTGCCAACGTTGTAAGTTCAATGCTTATCTAAAGATGCTGTTACTGACATTGACCGGGGATTATTGAAGCATCAGACTGAAGTGCAGTTGAAAACAATGTTGAGTAAAGTAGCATTTATTTGAAAACTCCAGTTTCTGACTTGGGAAAATGTTTTGTCTTTGTTAAACATGCCAATTATCAACAGAAAATCTGCAAATATTCCCCCCCCCCCAAAAAAAAAAATGCATCTGTGGATAGAGAAACAGAGGTGATGTTTTAGCTTAATGACCTTCCTCAAATCGCTGATTCAGCACTGGATTACATCCTGGGACAGTCTGTATAAATCGTTTCATATCATTCAATTTCCTGAGAGCTGCACAGCTCATTCAACCAATCGAAAGTATTGGATTTATCTCTTTGTGGGGTTTGACTGTTGTTAGTAAACTTGGTAAAGGATCTGGGCAAGTAGTTTTGCTGTTGGGAGCAACAAAGGGTCAAACTGGAATCAGGTTGTGTCTTGACGCAGGATTTTTCAAGCGAAGATAAAAGAGTATTAAATGGACTGACTTCTCTTTCGGTTGATTATGACCAAATGTTCAAGATAACACATGGCAATGATAATGACGTTTTACATCGACAAGCCAAATCTTGCTCACTAAAGGCACCACAGTATTACAGATCAGGAGAGCGGGGAAGATGATGAGTCTTGTGGAAACCTGAGACAGTGAGAAAATTAATCCCACGCTGTTGGTCTCACTTTTCTCATAAACTATTTAGTCAGCGGACTGAGCTGAGAGACTTCCATTTAATGCAGAGCTAAACCAAATAGCTCAGTGCATTTACATTATATAATATTTCATGTTAAATGAGTTGCTGCACCTTCCAACTCCACCAGCTCTTGTTATACTTAACACTTTCATTGCAGGTGTCATGCAATTTCTTTCCTATGAACGTTAACCAATTCGAGAATTTTTCCATTTTGTATCCCCATCCAGGCAGCCCAGAATCACTGTCACTGTTGAATTCTCCCCGTGTCTGCGTGGGTTTCCTCCGGTTGCTCCAGTTTCCTCCCACAGTCCAACATATGCAGGTCAGGTGAATTGCCCGTTGTGTTAGGGGCAGAGATGAATGTAGCAGAATGGGTCTGTGTGGATTCCGCTTCTAATCTAATCTAATCTAATCCAAAATAATTCACTCCTTGTCTGACTGCGCTCGCTTTTCAAATATTTTTGAATCAGCTCCTAAAATGATTCTATTTCTGAAAATTCATCTCCGAATTCAATAACTCTCAGAATAAAAAATGCCTACTCCAAGCTTCCTTATCGTGCCCAGATGGGTTTGAAGTTCTAACCTCTAGTTTCTACTCACCTAAACGAGCAAGTTTCCCTCGTATTTACTCTTAACAGCTTCACATCAGCTGGATAACTTCTTTTCGGAAACAACTAAGTCTTTCCTGATTTCTCCCGCATTATTCCTAATGCAATGCCACCATCCAATTAAACCGTCTCTTTTCGTTTCCCGTGGCTTTATTTCCCAGTAAACCTCATTTCCATCGTTTCTAACGACATGGTATCATGGCCGTGTCATTCCGAACGTCTTTATAGTCCAGTAAACACTGCCTATATCTTTCATCATTGTTTATATCCTGGTATATTTCAACCTGAGAAAGGAGGCTGGGTCCAATTCAATGCATGAAAATGTACCACTAAGCTATGCAATCTTATTACCGACACAGGAAAGGTGGAGGCAATTTCAATTACAGCTGAATGGATTGGTTATAAGAGAATCGGGTCAAATCCCAGTCACAACGTTGACTGTTCTTATAGTTATTTCTTCTCTACGTGTGCTGAAGTAACACAGTGAGGGATCAATTACTATTGCCAGACATACATAAGGGGCTGGGTATGAAATGCTGATGTTGTGAGATCAGAGCAGTTTTTATTGACATAGACCATTCAGTGTTCGAATGTCAGTCTTAGGAATTAGACAGAGAGCAATTTTGAACGAAATCTGAGCAGGAACGTTTACCGCATGACGTAACACCAAATTGTGTGGTTACTTTGTTGTTTACCTCATTTGTGTGTTTTGCTTCATTGGGGATTTTGAAGTTATCCCCTCTATACAAAAGTTCCGTGCTTTTGCACCATTATGCAAAAGATGCAGTACAATAACACCGAACACTGTTCCAGTCTACTTGCACAGATATTGACCCCTGGAAACAGCACTATGCACTCTCCTCGAGTCTGGAAAATAATTTGTTGCATTCCCGCTCTTATTGGTCTTTTCATTACATCGGCTTCTGTTGTTCACGGAATCTGATTCAGCAGATCTTGTCATTGAGTCATTTGTTTGTATGTGTTCAGATCATGTGAGCAGAATATCACAGTCCATAACCCAGAAGTCAGACCATACTCAGGGAACCATACTCTGCTCTTGATCATTTCATGAACACCAGGGAGAAATATCTATGCTCTTCAAAATTTACTAATCTGTTTTTCAGAAGCAAGATAAACAGTTCCAGGTTTCTGCTTTTGTTGTCACATGGACCAAGATTGGAAATGCTGGAACTAATTGAGACTGTCCGCCCTCCCACATCCATTTTCTCCCCAGGAGATGGTCTGAATCGGATTCTTCTAAAAAGAAGAATACTTTTATCCATTGATTTCTGGTTTATGGGCCCACTAGGCTCCTGCTGGGCCTCTGTAAATCGCACTGACGACAGCAGTTTCCAGCTGTCTTCAGTTTTTTTTGTAGCAAGTACCTTCGAGGATGACATCGAAAGATGTTCGCTGTGACTGTGTGATATTCTACCAATGGAGACAGCTCTATCAATGGAGTCAGCTCAGTCCGCTGGGATGGATAATTTCTGCAGTGTGTCCTGCCGATCAGATACAGTGCACTTTATCATTCAGATCATACAGAGTGAGAGCGCTCGAAAAGGCCAATTGGTCACTCGTACCTGTGTCAGCTCGGGAGTTACAAAATATGGGTTAAAGCGGAAACACTGGGGATTTGATCAGGTTTCAAGTGTTTACGTGAGGCAGGAAGCAGAAAAAGATACACTGTGAAGCGATTGGGATCTGACTACAGGAGCAGCAAATAGGTTGTACAGCGCAGAGGAGAGCTTTGAAGTATTGAATTCTGATTGATGGGCTGATCATGCTTTCACTGGGCCACGCTGATGCAGAAGATAATTTGTCAGTGTCTCTCGGAATTGTGATATCGTAGGCAAATATCACCGTTACACTGCTGTAAATTCCTTTTTCCAATGTGACAACAGTCTGTATGTTAAATAGCTTAAATATTTAATCCTTTCTCATAAATAATTCCATTCCATCTCATTGTGTTGTATTGTCTTCTTTCCACTTTACCTGTTATTGTGCCTCAACTGAAGTTGATTTTCTCCTTCTGCATGTCTTTTACAGTCTGGGTGATATGATGCAATTGTACTGATCCACTTTCTGACAGAATTTTCCACTTCACTTCAGCCCGCCCTAACTTCGTTATCTGATACCATTCCTGTTGTCTGGGTGTTCAGTGCTCGTCTCAGATCCAGCCTCCCCTCACCCAAAATAAACGCAAAACTCAGTCACACTGTGATCACTGCAATCCAGGGACATCTTCACTCCGAGTTCATTGATTATTCCTAGGAGAAAGTTCGGACTGCAGATGCTGGAGATCAGAGTCGGGATGTGGTGCTGGGAAAGCACAGCAGGTCAGTTAGCATCCGAGGAGCAGGAGAATCCACGTTTCAGGCATAAGCCCTTCAACAGGAATAAGACTTGTGAGTCGGGACTGAGAGATAAATGTTAGGGGTGTGCGGTTTGGGGGATGAAGCTGGGAAAGCGGTAGTTGGATGAAGGTGAGGGAGACGATGATAGTTCAGAAGGAGCAGTGATGGAATGGAACCAGAGGGCGGTGCCAAGTTTGAGGTTTGGGAGTTGGGGCAAGGGAAATGAGGAAACTGTTCAAATCCACACTTATCCCGTGAGGTGACAGAGTCCCAAGGCGTTCGTCCTCCAGGTATTTGGTGGTTATGGTTTGGCGCTGAAGGAGGCCCAGGACCTGCACGTCTTTGACGGAGTGGGAGGGGGAGTTGAAGTGTTCAGTCACTGGATGGTGAAGTTGGTGGGTGCGGGTGTCCCAAAGATGTTCTGTGAAATGATCTGAAAGAAGGTGTCCTGTCTCCCTGATGTACAGGAGACCACACTGGGTTCAAAAGATGCAGTAGATGACATTGTAAGTTGTACAGGTGAATTTCTAACGGATGTGGAAGGATCCCTTGGGGCCTTAGACGGGGATGAGTGGAGTGGTGTGGGCGCTGTTTTTACCCTTCCTGCAGTGGTAGCGAAAGATGCCAGGAGTGGGCTGTGGGTTTATTGGAGGCAGTAGACCTGACGAGGAGTTCGTGGAGGGAATGGTCTTTTCAGAATGCTGATAGGGGTGTGGAGGGAAATATATACCTGATAGTGGGATCTGTTTGGAGATTGCAGAAGTGGTGGAGTCTGATGTGTTTGATGCTGAGTTTGGTGGGGTGAAAGTTGAGGAACATGGGGTTCTGTCCTTGGTGCGGGAGGGGTGTGGTTTAAGGGCGGTGGTGAGTGAAGTGGAGGAGATGCACTGGGGGGCATCGTCAACCACGTGGGAAGAAGACCAACTGGGACTTTCTGAGGTGGAATTGGTCATCCTGGGAAAAGATGCGGTAGAGGCGCAGGAATTAGGAATAAGGGATGGTGTTTTTAAATGAGGTGGTTCGGAGGAGGTGTAGTATTGGTAGCTGTGGGAGTCGGTGGGCTCGTAGTATATGTCTGTCATTGGTCATTCGCTGGAGACGGTGATGTACACGGCCAAGAAGTGGAAGGGAGTTGCCAAGAAGATTCAGGTGAATTTGAGGTCGGGGTGAACAGTGTTGGTAACGTTGGTGAACTGTTCAACCTCCTCGTGGGAGCAGTAAGTGGGGCCAATGAATTCATCAATGTAGCGGAGGAACAAGTGGAAAGAGGTGCCAGAGTAACTGCGAAAGACGGACAATTCCACATATCTGACAAACAGGCAGGCATAGCTCGGTCACATGCGGGTACCCATGGCTACCCCTTTGGTTTGGAGAAAGTGGGAGGATTGGACAGAAAAGTTGTTGAGGGTAAGGACCAGTTCAGCCAGGTGGATGAGGATGTCGGTGGAAGGGTACTGGTTGATGTGAGATGAAGAAACAGAGGGTTTGGAGACTTTTGTCATGGCAGATGGATGTGTACAGGGACTGGATGTCCAAGGTGAAGATGACGCATTGTGGATCAGGGAAATAAAAGTCTTGGATGAGATGAAGTGCATAGGTGGTGTCACAAATGTAGGTGAGGATTTCCTGGACTGGGGAGACAGGAAGGAGTTGAGGTAAGAAGAGATGCGTCGGGTCGGACAGGCGCAGGCAGAGACAGTAGGTCTTAGGAAGGAGGTAGAATCGGGCAGTGCGGGGTTCATGGACAATGAGGTTGGAGGCTGTGAATGGGAGATTCCCCAGAGGTGATGAGATTGTGATGGTCTGGGAGATTATGTTACAGCTTCGAAGATGTATGTGACGAGTTGGCCGAGCTGTTAAGGCGATGGGCTACTAATGTATTGTGCGCTGCACGCGTGGGTTCGAATCACACTCTCGTCGCTGTTTTCTGGATTATCACAGCTGTATTATTGAAATTGGAACTCCAATGGCCAGTTTATATGCATCGACGATATTATAAAACCTCAAAGAATAATTTGAGACTGATGTCTGAATTGAATTAAATGTACACTGAATTGTGATAATGAAAAGGAACGCTATTTTCTTTTCCAAGTCAATTTGCTGTGAACGTTTATCGTTTGAAAGAGATCCAGGAAAACCAAATAACGAGAGATGCAAAGTGCATGTTTATGCATGGGATTCTTAATGAGTGTTTTGTCAGATGAAATCTGGAGCAGGTTAGGTAGAAGTGATTCATTAGATTAGATTACATTATGGAAACAGGCCCTTCGGCCCAACAAGTCCACACCGACCCGCCGAAGCGCAACCCACCCATACCCCTACATTTACCCCTTACCTAACACTACGGGCAATTTCGCATGGCCAATTCACCTGACATGCACATCTTTGGACTGTGGGAGGAAACCGGAGCACCCGGAGGAAACCCACGCAGATACGGGGAGAACGTGCAAACTCCACACAGTCAGTCGCCTGAGGCGGGAATTGAACCCGGGTCTCTGGGGCTGTGAGGCAACAGTGCTAACCACTTTACCACCGTGCCGCCCACTGATTCATGTTGGTGGGAAGAGCGCAGAGAGACAGCACAAAATAATAGATATTTCAAATGGTGCAGGGGGTGGGTGTAGCGGCACAGAAAACTGGCTGTGAATGCAAAGTAGAGAATTGCCGATGTGGGTGCCGTGCATTGGCACGGACAGACTTACACATTGGTCTCGCCCTTTCCCCCTTGCTGTCGCCATTGATGAAGGCTGGACATAAGACACAGATAAACACAAGATGTGGGAAGCAAGCTCCCTCTCGTTATTCACACACTAGATGCATCACATTGAACTATGAACAACTGGAGAAATCAGCATGTTAACTGCAGGAAGTGAACGTAAACTGTGGATCAATAACCACAGATTAATGTAGAATAAACATCTAAAGTGTCTTTAAACGAATGTCATTAACAGACGTTTCATTCTAATACCTAACATGGCTTTCGTGGGAAATCATGTCTCACAAACTTGATTGACGTTTTTGAAGAAGTAACAAAGAAGATTGATGAGGGCAGAGTAGTACATGTGATCTATATGGACTTCATGGAGGGCTGATTAGGAAGGTTAGATCCCATGGAATAAAGGGAGAACCAACCATTTAGATGCAGTACTGGTTCAAAGGTAGACGACTGAGGGTGGCAGTGGAGGGTTGTTTTTCAGACTGGAGGCCTGTAACCAGTGGAGTGCCACAATGATCGGTGCTGGGTCCTCGACGTTTTATCATTTACATTAACGATTTGGATATCAGCATAAGAGGTACAGTTTGTAAGTTTAGAGAAGACACCAAAATTGGAGGGGTAGTGCACAACGAAGAGGGTTACCTCAGATTACAATATGATCTGACCAGATGGACCAATGGGCTAAGAAATGGCAGATGGAGTTTAATTCGGATAAATGCGAGGTGTTGCATTTTGGGAAAGCAAATCTTAGCAGGACTTATACAAACAATGATAAGGGCTTGGGAATGTTGCTGAAGAAAGAGACCTTGGAGTGCAAGTTCAAAGCTCCTTGAAAGTGGAGTCGCAGGTAGATAGGATAGTGAAGAAGGCGTTTGGTATGCTTTGCTTTATTGTTCAAAGTATTGAGTACAGGAGTTGGGAGGTCATGCTGTGGCTGTACAGGTCATTGGTTAGGCCACTGTTGGAATATTGCGTGCAATTCTGGTCTCCTGCCTATTGGAAAGATGCTGTGGAACTTGAAAGGGTTCAGAAAGGATTTCCAAGGATGTTACCAGGGTTGGAGGATTTGAGCGTTATGGAGCGGCTGAACAGGCTGGAGCTGTTTCCTCTGGAGCATTGGAGGCTGAGGGCTGACCTTATAGATGTTTACGAAATCATAAGGGGCATGGATACGATAAATGGACAAAGTCTTTTCTCTGGAATCGGGTCGTCCAGACTTCGACAGCATAGGTTTAGTGTGAGAGGGGAAAGATATAAAAGAGACCTAAGGGACAACGTTTTCACACAAAGGGTGGTAGGTGTATGGAATGAGCTGCCAGATGATATGATGGCTGCTACAATTACAACATTTAAGAGGCTTTTGGATGGGAATATGAAGAGGAAGGATATGGAGGGATATGGGCCGGGTGCTGGTGGGTGGGACTAGATTGGGTTGAGATATCTGGTGGGCGTGGACAGGTTGGTCTGAAGGGTCTGTTTCAATGCTCTACATCTCTATGACTCTATGACCACATTTCAAGGTGGATGACAACAATACGAATTTTGTTGTGAAATTGAGATCCATTTCATCATTTTACACAGTGAACAAGTTCAATTTAAATAATACAAATCACGTTCGTGCAAACGGAATAAAACTGTGTTTTCATTACAAATATTGTCTTTTGTAAGTAGCAGTTACTCAACATGAAAAGTAAGATGTAATTTTTATTGAACATACGTCAATTAACACCATTATCTTACTTCGGATTGACTGCAATATGCACATGCTAAATAAGGTTTAAGAAAGGAAGTATTTTAATACAATTCGGTGGTGCTGAAAAATAAGATTAGTTTCTCATGATGCGGATATTCCACTAATGGCTGCAGTGGTGGAAATGGTCTGTGGGCAGTATTTCTATGATGGTATAGAGGTGAAGGAGCTGCCAGGGATGGGAGCTCCCACCTCATCTGGAGCTGCTTTTATTAACATGGAGCGGCAGGGAGCATTTGGACATCAGACTGCGAGATCAAACCTCATTTGGAGCAGCATCTGTTGACATGGACTAGGCTTTGCGAGATCAGTCTGAGAGCTCCACCCTCAACTGGGGCAGCTTTTCATGACATGGAGCAGCAGGGAGCATTGGAACATCAGACTGCGAGATCCAATTTCATTTGTAGCAGCTTCATTTGACATGGAGCAGGGAGCTTTGCGAGATTAGTCTGGGAGATCCACTCTCACCTTGAGCAGCATTTAATGACATGGAGCACCAGGGAACATTGGGACATCAGAGTGGGAGCTCCAATCTTACTTGCAGCAGCTTCTATTGACATGGAGCAGCAAGGAGCAATGGAACGTCAGGTATGGAGCTGCAACCTCACCTGGAGCAGCTTGTATATACATGGAAGAGGAGGGAGTATTGGGATATTAGGCTGGGGCAAGGATACTCAACTAATTTATTCTGAAGTAAAATAAGTTTCAACACTTCAGATGTTAATTGATTTATGAAGAATCTGTCGTTGGGGAAAAAAATCTTTAGATATTGAAGACTAGTCCTGCAAATATTCAACTCAGGAAAACGCATTAATACAGAGAGAAATGCGAGTGATGTTTCAGGTCTTTGACTTTTCTTTTCTGGCCGAATCTACACTGGATTATATCACCAAAAGGACTTTTTCACTCATTTCATGTTACTTAGTTTCCTGCAAATACGAACAGGTCATTGAAATAATCTAAATCTGAAAATTATGGGAAATACGATGTTGTCATTTGGTTGGAGTTTACCCCGAATTATGGTGGAAACGCAGCAAAATAAGTTGTAATTTCCTCGATCAGCAGTGACCTCGTTAATTGGCTGATCAGATTGTGAATGGTAGTTTTATTTGAGGACAATTTGAAGTGAATCAATGATGGTTATTATCTTTGTTCTTTGTTCACCTTGTGACTGTTACTGTTATTGTTCATGTCCTTGTTAACACCACAGCTCTGCAGCGTGTAAAATCAGAGCTGTGCATCTGGCCAGTGGTACAACCAATCGTAAACCTGGCTACGGATCAGATGGTTATAGGCCTCGAAATTTACTTGGCGCAAGCGCATTGTGGAGATTCACTACACATCCAAGCTATTTTTTTTCTTACACCGAGGTGTAAAATATTTGGAATTTTCATCTCTATGAACGAAATTTCTTTCACTGTCTTCGATCAGTTAAACATTGCTAAGAACAATCAGAGTTAAAAATCCCACAGCACCAAGTTGCATCGAACAGGCGTATTTGGAAGCAACAGCTTCTTCGTCAGATGGTTGACAACTGTTGGACTCTAATCTAGCTTTGCGTGATTTTCAAATTTGTCCACCCCAGTCCAAGTCATGGGTACCCTCGACACCACGAAGTCCAGATGATCTTCCAAAAGATCGCGCATGTTGACACACACATCAAGTTTCGGCAGAAGGACACCCACCTGATGAAGGAGCGGCTCTCTGGAAGCTAGTGCTTCCACATAAACCTGCTGGACTATGCCCTGATGTGGTGTAATTTTTAACTTTGTCTACCCAGCTCAAACACTTGCACTTCCATATCATAGAGAACATCAGGCATGTCCCAGCGCTGTCAGAGAAGACAATCCTGAAATAGCAGCGCACATTGTTCCTAGGTACGTTTCATTTTTAGAAACCAACCCATTCAATCGCTGCAGCTTCTGTGTATGAAAAGCACAGAAAACAAACAGCTGAGACTCAGTTTTGACAGTATTTTGAAACTCTTTGGGAAGTGGACTCAGAGGAGAATGAAGGATGGACTGTCCGACTACGCAGAGAGGAGGAAGGCACTTTTCCCTTCTTTCAAGGGCTGGGGTATTGACTAATCTAAGGCATTAAACAGATTCCTGGTAGACCTGCTCTCTCTGCATCAGGAACAAGAAGTCCTGATTTCCTGAGTGGTAATGAAACCCAGGCCACTCAGTTAAAGCGCCGAATACTAACCACTGGATCACCAGGGATGAGAGCAGAAACTGTTGCACCGTTTCTTCATAACACAGTTTTTGGAGTTATGTCACTGCAAATATGTTTCCCCTCAAAAATGATTGAATTATCGAGTATTTACAGCACAGAAATGGGTCCCATCATTTCACTTCCCAGCACCTGGTCTGTAACCTTGTAAACTCTGATGTTTCACGTGTTCATCTCAATGCTAATTGCTCTGGAACGTTTTAATCTTGAAAGACGCAATAAATGGGTTTGAATTTTGAGATGGGAAAAATGTGTTCACACCCAGTCGGGGAACTGAACCCCATTTTTACGCACAGACTGAGGCACGCAGACACATTTCCCCAGGCCTCGGGAGAAAACAAGCAGAAAGTAAGATTTCACCCGCTTGGCTAATATTATCCCATTTCAGACTTCAACACCAGTGTCTGGTTACAGCCAAGAAAGGAAGCATTCAGCCCCTCCCGTACCAGTGTTCCTTGCCCATTGTTTCCCCTTCAATCTGTAGTTTATACCGCCTCACCTCGTTCTTGCAGCAAAACTAGATCGTTGCTCACGCCCGCTATTTCCTGTCCTGCCGAACGGTTTTCCTCAAGTTCTTGGACTGAAAAACAGGAATGGGATATTTCAAACACTTTTCTAGTTTACAAGGCCAGTGTTATCACCACTGAGCCTGCACATTGCCAGCTCAGAGGTAAAGTCTCATATATTAGAAACTTCAATGCAACAGATGATTGTTTAGCCTCAGTGTTGTAAGTCAAACAACAAGACTGGAATAGAGCCGAGGGCATCATGCACAGAAGGATGGGAGAATAGAATGATGAATCTCATGGTGTCCAGGATGGTGTTAACAGAAATTTTCCCTGGTAGTATAGTGATGAGGATTCAATGCTTTCACTGTCATGGCGTGTTAAATGTTAACGTTTATAGTAATCGATATGAAATACTGCCTGATCTTTCGAAGCAGAATGATGTTGTGCAACTGTCAGAATCGCTTCCGTGTATGTTACAGTTCCGCATCAGCAATGTCAGCTGTAATTGCCTGACGTTCAATCAGTTTAAATCAAGAACGGAGGGGGCGTCAGGAAAATGGAAGGGGAATGGTGGTTTGTGAGAGTTATTTACATGGTGGAGCCAGGTTCAATGTAGATAATGAATATCGTTTTTCCTGTTTACCTTGGTACTGATCACTCCGGATCAATTACCCATATTATCTGCCCTTTGTGTTTTGTTCTTTGTTCATTTCACCTCGGTTCAGTGTGAAATGAACTGTGACGCGTTTGCGCATTCTCCCAGCATCTGTGTGAGTGTGCTCCGGTTTTCCCCCACAGCCCAAAAATGTGCAGGTTCGGTGAAGTGGCCAGATTAAATTGCCCGTAGTATTAGGTGTAGGGGAATGGGTCTGGGTGGGTTGCGCTTCGACGGATTGGTGTGGACTTGTTGGGCCGAAGGGCCTGTTTCCACACTGTAAGTAATCTGATCTAAAAAAAAACACGCTGCAAGCAAGGATGTTTTGAGGCATAGTACATTGGTGAAACCGAGCAGAGGGTACAGCAACAGATGAATGGAACTGCACATCAATCACAGACAGGTGTGCCCCTTCCCAACTGGAGAGCACTTCCGTGGTCCAGGTTTTAATTTGGCACATTTTACTCAGGTCTGTTTTGCAGGTTCATATTAAGTCCAACAATTTTAGGAGCAGAAAGACACCATTCAGACTATCAAGTCTGCTCTGCAATTGAATGGTTTCATATCTGATCTGATAACCTTGAACTGCACTTTCTTTCCTTTACCCATAACGCTTGATGTCTTTGCGGTTTGAAGATCTGCCAATCTCAGCCTCATTACACCTAATGACCCTTCCTCAACAGCCTTCTGCTACAAGAAAGTCCACTGATCAAGAACTGTCTGAGAGAATAAATGCTTCCTCGTCTTTGTTTTAATTGTGAGATCCGCATTCTAATACGAAGTTAAAAATCATACAACACTAAGTCATTGGTTTAATTGGAAGCATTAGCTTTTGGAGAGCTGCTCCTTCATCAGGTTTTTGTGGAGTACACAGTTGTAAGATACAGAACTTATAGCAAAGGTTTACAGTGTGATGTAATTGAAATTATGCATTGAAAAATATCTTGCTTGCTTGTTAAGTCTTCTATCTGTTAGAATGACCATGTTAGCTTCACTTCTTTCTAATGTAATTTGCAAAACTTTCTTTGGAAGTTACATTCTCAGGTGAACTTGAACAATTAGTTTCAGTCCCGATAATATTTTGAAGGTGTTAGTCCCTTTGTGCTGTGTCCGTGCCATAATGTTTAGACTGACGCTAATCTAGGCACAGTGGTTAGCACTGCTGCCTCACAGCGCCAGAGACACAGGTTTAATTCCCGCCTCAGGTGACTAACTGTGTGGAGTTTGCGCATTCTCCCAGTGTCTGTGTGGGTGTGCTCCGGTTTTCCCCCACAGCCCAAAAATGTGCAGGTTAGGTGAAGTGGCCATATTAAATTGCCCGTAGTATTAGGTGTAGGGGAATGGGTCTGGGTGGGTTGCGCTTCGACGGATTGGTGTGGACTTGTTGGGCCGAAGGGCCTGTTTCCACACTGTAAGTAATCTAATCTAAAAAAAAACACGCTGCAGGCAAGGATGTTTTGAGGCATAGTACATTGGTGAAACCGAGCAGAGGGTACAGCAACAGATGAATGGAACTGCACATCAATCACAGACAGGTGTGCCCCTTCCCAACTGGTGAGCACTTCCGTGGTCCAGAATATTCGACCTCGGACCTTCAGGTGACAATCGTCCAAAGCGGACTTCGACACAGGCAGCAGCTAAATGTGCCCAAGCAGAAGCTGATAGCCAATTTCAGCACCAATGGGGATGGCCTCAACTTCGACCTTGGGTTCATGTCACAGTTCAGGTGATCCTATTGCCCTATCTGCACACAGCGACCCTCCTACACACACACACACATGCATATATACGTTTGTGGGTTGAATATGTAATTGCAGAGTTACATTGTACTTTGCTCAAAAATGCATGAATCCATGTTAGTCTCTGTTAACTCATTTCATAAAATTAGAATCAGTCTAAACATTATGGAACAGATAACAGCACACGGGGGCTGACACCAATTCTTAAAATTCACCTGAGCATGTAACTTTAAACTAAAAATGTTTTGCGTTTTACAAATGAAAGACGTGAAGCTAACATGGCCATTCTAACAGATGGGAAACTTAGCAAACAATGAAGGTATTTTTCAACGTACACTTTCAGTTACATCACACTGTAAACTTGCACTGTAAATTCTGTGTATTACAACTGTGTACTCCACAACCACCAGATGAATGAGCAGCAGTCCGAAAGCTAGTATTTCTAATTTAACCTGCTGGACTATAACCTGGTGTTCTGTGATTTTCAAATTTGCATACCCCAATCCAAAACCTGCATCTCCAAATCATTCGATCGAGGAACTCTGGTCACAGAACCTTTGTGCATTCAACTTATTAAATTCTTGAAAAAAACCCTGCATGTTTCAGTAAGGATTATTTTTGTAGTACTGAGTATGAGCAGGCAAAGGCAATTTATTTCAACATTTATTTCCATTTGAATTAATCTCCGATATGAAATTCTCACTGACTCTGACAGCACTGTTATCTTTGCTATTTTGTAATGTCAGGAATTCATGTTCAATTTACGACTTTCATAAGGAACAACAAATATTTTTCCCTGACTGGAAATCAACGTTGGGAAATAGCAATGAGAGAGCTGAATTTGAACACTTTCGCACCAAGGAAGACAGATGCAATGCTTGCAAATTTTCTTGCTGACTTTTGTCTTATTGGTTCAGTTGAAAAATGGCAGTCATTGAGTTTTTAAAAGCATGACGAGAGGCCCTTCAGCCTATTGCTTCATTATCAGTCATCAAACATCTGGCTTGTAAACACAGTTTCCAGCACGTGACTCATCGCCTGGTGTGTTCTATCATTTGAAGTCTTCAGGTAAATTGTTATTCAATTTCTTAAGTGTTTAAGTGGAACAAAAACACCTCTGTGAACTAACAGTTCTGAGAGTGAAACTCTTCCTCAGAGCCGTTTGTCAGTTTTCCTCAAGATGCTGTGGAAAATCTTTCTGTACTCACATCGGAATTGGTTTAACTTGTTTCTTCTTCATCTTCCTTCTTCTTTCTATTAAATGGTTTAGATTCCAATACAGACACAAGGTGCAGGTTGCAGAAGTCACGTGTTTGTACTTTCACTGTCACTCTGTCTCGCTGGCAGTTGCAGTCCTTCCCCATGCTGATTCAGACAGCACTGTCCTTCCTGTGACATGTCCCATGGAGAATGGAAGGACAGGCATTAATAACCTGCACTTCAGAAATTAGCGACTGTTTTAAAACATTTGCACTGCCCCAGCGAGGAATTGAGCTCCTATCTCCCGCATAACATGCGGCGACACGAACCACTATACTACCGAGCACAACAGTTTCAAAGGAGACCCCTCAGCCCGTTGTAACTCCATTTGTCAAAAACAACTGCTTAACGACTCGAATGGTTTAGCCCATAGCCTTACAGGTATTGGCAGAACATATTCACATCTGAATATTGCTTCAGGTTATAAGGGGTCCTGCCTCTCTGACCCTGACGGACACAGTGTTGCAAATTCCAACACCCGTTGGCCTATAACGCTTTTCCACACATCTACTTAAACCTTTCTGTCTTTCTCATTAAATTTCTGGCCCCTTGTGATCGATCTCTCTGTCGATGGGAAACGTAACTTTCAGTCTGCCTGAGACACACACCTCATTATTTTGTACATCTGAAACATGCCTTCTCACAAATGCCTCTGCACCGTGACAAACAACCCCATTCTGTCCTGTCTCTCTTCATGACTGAATCTCTTCAGCCTAGACACTATCCGACTGAATCTCTCCTGCACCTTTCCCAGTGTGATCACATCCCTGGACTAATGTGAATTGCAGACAATTGTCTAGGTAGAGCCGAATGAACTTTTTTTTACATTCTGTGCCAGTATGCGGTGTGGCTCTGCAGCATATATTGCCAAGCGGTCTGGAGTCACATGGAGGCCAGACCAATTAAGGACGGCAGATTCCTTTCCTCAAGGCCGATAGTGAAACAGATGGGTTTTTCAGACAACGGATTTAGCGTCTTCTTAATTGGAGGTATTTCTTGCGTTTATGTTCTACCATCGTCGTGGTGTGGTGAGAATCGAAACCATCTCACCAGAATGTGACGTGGACTTTTGTGTTAACAAACTAGCCATAATGCCAGTAGCCTATCGCAGAAATCTGTCATGGCTGATATTTTCCAATAGAGTCTCTTTTCCCCAATTATTCTCTGTGTCCATTTATTGAGCCTCACACTCCAGTAATCTCTGGCCCATGTCAGAAAAAGCTGCGAAAAGAGAATTGATCTCACAGCCACGATACACAAATGGATCGAATGATTTGAAGGTGCCAATGAAGAGATTGGGGCATGTCGCCCAGCAACAGTGAGTGCAATGACATAGACTGGACGGTATCAACGTGAAAGTGTATGTTAGATTGTGCAATGTCTCAGTCAAATGGGACGAGAGACAGAAAAGGGAGTTAGGGTGCGTGGGAGGGAGGGACGTCTTCGAGAACGTTTGGGTTTAAATCCTGATACATGAAACGCTGAAATATCAGAGAACAAAATTCGATTGAAAACAAATGCCTGGGAGAATATTATCATGTAAAAACGAGTTATTTCTTACCGTGTTTCATCAAAAGTAAAACTCTGAGAGAACTGACCGCTATGATGTGGATTCAAGGCGAAGTTACGGCAATCACAACGCAGAAAAAGAAATTCTAAACAGTTGCAGCATTCCACAGACCACGCTTGCCAACTGCAGCCAGTATGGTAGCAGAGGAAATATCAGGAAGAATACACAATATCAGGACTTAACGACAGGCATGTGGGAACTCAGAATGGGCTGAATCTTTAACTTTAACGTCCCCAGAGACTGTGGAGATTCCATGAATGAGAGGATTGGAGAATGGGATTAATGAAACTCTACAAACTCATGAGACAGTGCAGGATATTGTTGAAACGTATGCTTCAATAGCACTATAGTTCAACATCGGTTCCTTCATCACTTAGCCCACACAAGGCAATAACAACTGCTGCACGCAATCACACTTAATTCCAGTTCCAGAATCAGGGAAACTGTGTGAAGCAGCCACGAAGATCCAATTGGAAATTGGGATGGAATAACAGTAGAGAGACGCGTGTATTTCCGAGGTTGAGACTGCTCCTGGTCAAAAGCAGGGCGGAAGGGAATACTTGCCAACATTTATTATATTATAGCCATAAGCAGTACATGTTGCTGATATAGCCAACTGGTCTATCCAAAGCGTGTTGAGCCTTTACCTTTGGGGTGTCAATGTTCGAAATTTCATTTTCCTATTTGGATCAGTGTTTTTGACATTGGCAGTAGCAGCTGCTTTTGCTCGCATCAGCTCAGAATCAGTTTCTTGTTCCCAGTAAATGCTGGAACCTAGAGAAGGTGGTGTTGTGGTTATATAATAAACGAGTCATCCTTGGGGACTCAGACACGGAACTGGTAATGTTAAAATTTGACGAATAAAACCTGGAATGAAAGCCTGACCTCAGGAACAGAGAACATGACTTTAATTTCCTGCAATCCCATTCATGCATGTCCCTTATGCAGTGGATGCTACCATCTTTACCCGATCCTGCCTACTTCTGACTCCAGGACAGGAACAACACTTAATCCAAGAATGGCGACCGTGTCGGAAAGCAGGCCATTCGGCCATTCTAGTGGACACCATCCCTCCGAAGCACATCCTATCAGACCCACACTCCATACCTATTCCGTTCCCCTTCTTTTCCCATAGCTGATCCCAGTAACCCGCACGCGTTTAGTCTGTGGGAGGAAACTTACATAAACAAAGAGAAAATATGCAAACTGCACACAGTCACACAAGACTGGGATCGAATCCATGTCTCTCGTGCAGTGAGACATCAGCGAATCAGGATGAACAACAAACGCTGTCCTGACAAGCGACATCCACACCCTGTGGGTATATCAGGAAGAATAAAAACACATTCACAACATGGACAATGGGATTGGCATCTGCGTGGACATGATTTGACCCCATCGTTCACCCTAGGTAGATACAAGGACACAGTTATCACAGAGAAACCAGGGCAATGCGGGATTCAATTACCTGCTGAAGTGGAACTTATTTACTCAGTCAAACTTGGGACAGACTGCTAAACACTCCCTTGTGTGAGAAGGGCTCAATGAGCAGAAGAACCTCCAGAGTTACCAGCAAGATTACATATCCCAGAAGGAGATCAATTAAACTGTCAACGCTGCTGTTAATCCCAACCAGCTGTCAGTTCCATAAAGTCAAAGTCATAGACTGAAACAGCATGAAAACAGGCATTTAACTCCAATCAGCTCATGCTCAACATAATGCCAAACTAAGTGAGCCGCATCTGACGGCTCCTGTAACTGTTGAGGGTTAATAATGCCATTGTAATATTATTATTGCATTGCTAATACGAATGTCCAGATATAACTTTGTGGACTCGGGTTCAAATCCTGCCATGGCACATGCTGGAATTTTATTTCAATAAATACCTAGACTTGAAGAGTCTAATGATGATGTTGAATCAGTTGTTGTAGATCTGATTCACTAATGCCTGATAGGGAAGGAAACTGCCATACTTATCTGGTCTGGCTGGCATTTGACTTCAGATCCTTAACATCGTGGTTGATTCTGAACTTTCCCCTGGACAATAAATAATGGACTAGGCATAAATGAATAGCTTTTTAAAATCCCACTGAAACTTTTCAATTCATTTATCGCTCTAAATATCCTGCAAATATTGTAAATGTACTTTCTTTCATCACTGCCTCAGGAAGTGAATTGCACACAGAAACCATCCTCTATTAAAAAAGCCGCTCATGCCTTATTTTAAATCGCTCTTTTCACCTAAAACATTTTCCTTCTCTTCTTGTAGTTCCCCCTCCTTGGAGTAAAGACAGTTACAGTTAACTCTATCCGAACTCTCAATAATTTATAAATTTCTATCAGGTAGCCTATCAACCTCCAGTGTTCGAGTGAAAATATTCTTAGCCTATCCAGCCTTTCGTTATAACTCAAACATTCCCCACTAGCAGTACGCTGGCATATCTCTTCTAAACCTACTCCAGCTGAATAATTTATTTGATATTACTGGGCGACAAGAACTGGACTCAGTATTCCAGAAGAGGCCTCACCCAATGTCCTATTCAATTTCAACATAACGTAACAACTCCTACGCTCAACGGACTGAGCAACGAAGGCAAGATGACAACTTTTTTTAACCATTCTGTCTATATTTGAAGCAAACTAAAAAGGATTATGTACCTGCATCCCTGGCCTCCGTGTTCCACAACACTACGCAACGCCCTATCACTAATTGTAAAAGCCCTACTCTTATTTGATGTAGCAAAATGCAATACCTTCCATTTATCCACATTGTACTCCATGTCACATTTTTAAGCCCAAAGGCGCATTGGATCAAGATCCTTCTGAAATCTTGGATCACCTTCTTTACCGTCTCCAATTCTGTTGTCCTCTGAAAGCTTATGAACCATGGCTTGTTTGAGTTCCATTGTTTTCTCATATAGGTCCATGATTTATACTTATTTGTCGTGGCCATCATTTAGCAGTTTGCAAATCATGTAACAATTAGTCATGTAGTTAACCATGAGGAAGAAAGACATAGACTGCAGGGAGATTGGAAACAATTAGCAAGAAAAAGTGCTGAAAGGAATTGAATCCAGTGAAGTGGGTGATAATAAATTTGGGGAGGAACAATGATAAAAGTCTGAATACTGAGTGGTTTACAGTAATAAAAGAGAAATTGGAATAGGCATTCACGAATGTTTGAAGGTAATTGGACAAAGGATCAAATGGTCTCGAGGCGCGGGAGATACTTTCTGTTCTTCACCGCAGGTGGGAAGTTAGAGCAGGGAAATAATGTGGAACTTTAGCAACTGCCTGTTCAGAAAAGAGTCAGAGGACCGGCCACAAGTCTGGTCATTGCGTTAATCTTTTTTTTGGAAGAATGATAAAATAGAATATGGAGGGCGGAAATAGACTATTTGGCCCAACAACTCTGGATCAGCACTCAATCAGGTCTTCGCTGACAATTCTGCACGTCAGACCGGCACGTTCATTGGAGCGGAAGTTTCAGATGAAGGTCATTCGATGCATAAGTCCATGAGACAATAGGAGCAGGAATTAAACCATTCAGCGCAGTGAGTCTGCTCTGCCATTAAATCATGGCAGATATCTTTCTAAACCCAATTCTCCTGCTTTCGCCCCATAAACCTTGATCTCCTTGGAAACCAGGCTGCTAATTACCTCAGTCTTACATATAATCACAGCTCTGGTTTCCACAGCCTTATCTGACAATGAACTCCATACATTCAGCACTCTCTGGCTGAATAAGTGTATCTTATTATTGTTCTCAAATGTCTTCCCTTTTCTCCAAGGCTTTGCGTTTGGGTTGTAGTTTCTACTAAAAATGGAAACACCTTCCCAGCATGCACTCTGTCCAGACCATGCACGATTCTATAAGTACCATTTAGATTTCCTCTTATCCTTCTAAACTTCGTCGAATATAGACTCAGAATCGTCAAACGTTCCTCATGTGTCAAGTTTTTCATTCCTGGGACCATAATCGTGAATCACCTCTGAACACACCCCAGGACCAGTGCATGCTTCCTGAAATTTGAGCACCAAAGTACGCACAGTAATCCAGATGTGGTCTTACCAGACCCTTATAGAGTAACAGAAGTGCATCCCTGCTTTTATATTCAAGTATTCCAAAAATAAATGTCATCATTGGAATTTTCTTCCTAACTACAAATCCGACCTGCAAGTTCATCTTGAGAGAATCTTGGGCAAAACTTTCAAGTATCTTTGCACTACAGACATGTGAAATTTCGTCCCATTTAGACAATAGTCTGCATCTTTTTTCTTCCTACAAAAGTGCATCGCCTCACACTTTTCCACACTATGATCCATCTGCCATTTATTTTCTGACGCTCCCTACATGTCCATATCCTTCTGGAGCATCCCCACCTCCTCAATGCGATCTGTCTTTCCACCTTTGCATTGTCTGCAAATTGACACACATTGCCCTCAGGTACGTTATCTCAATCGCTAATGGATAAAATGAAAAGTTGTGGTCCCAACACAGCATTGAGGAACGCCACTTGTCACCAGCTGCCATCCTGAGAAGGATCCTTTTGTTCCCAATCACTGCTTTCTGTCCTGCGAGCGCACATTGCCTCTGACACCATGGCCCCTTATCTTATTCAGGAGCCTCCTGTGCGAGAAATAGCAAAGGCCTTCATGAAGTCCAGGTACATAACATCCATTTGTTCTCCTTGGTCTACCTTCCTCGTTATTTCCTAAAAGTGGAATTCTTGCAGATTTGTCAAGCATTGTCTCCCCTTGATGAAACCATGCTGACTTTGCCTTATTTTAACATGCACTTCCAAGTATTCAGAAATTTCTTCCATCGCAATGGATTCCAGGACCTTATCCACAACAATGATTCGGCTGATTGGTCTGTAATTTGCAGCTATTGTGTTGTTTCTTTTTTAAATTGTGAGTCGCGATTGTGATTTTTCAGTCCTGTAGTACCCTTCCTGATTCGAGCGATTCCTGAAAGTTCTCTACCGTAGAACTCTGGAGGGTACTCCATCCGATCCAGATGATTTATCCACTTTCAGGCCATTCAGTGTTTCTTGCACCTTCTCAGTGATGGCCACTCGACTCACATTTGTTCCCCTATTCTTTGTATGTTTGGGTATAACTCATGTCTTCCACCGTGAAGACTGGCACGAAATAATTTTTCAGTTGCCCCATTATTTCCTTGTTCCATACTACTATCTGTCAAGTGTCATTTTCCAGTGGCCCATTGTCGACGTCTACCTCTTTTTTGCGTTTATATCAATAAAGAAACAACTGCAGTCTTCATTGAAATGAGTAGTTATCTTAGATTTAATCTTCTCCTTCCTCATTGGTTTTGTTGTTGACCTTAATGGGTCTTTGTGAGCTTCCCAATCTTCTGATTACCTACTGTCCTTCGCCACATTATATATTTTCTCTTTTGCCTTTATGCTATCGATGACTTCCTCAGTCAGCCATGGTTGCCTCATCCTCCCTGCACTATGCCTCATTTTCCACAGCATGTGTCTCTGATGTGTCTGCTGAATTACGCTCAGACACTTCTGCCACTGCATTTCCACTTTCCTGCTTTCTTGCTTGGCTCCTCTCCTCACGAATTTCATCCAGCTCCTCCCTCATGCCCCTGCAATTGTCTTTATTCAACTTTAATACCGTTACCTCTGATTGTATATTCTCCCTCTCACATTGCTGGGTAAATTTAATCATGTTATCATCATCGCCTCCTAAGGGTTCCTTCATCTTCAGGTACCTTGTCACGTCTGCCTCATTGCACAGCTCTAAATCCAGTATTGCCTTTTCCCTACTTGGCTCCAACACAAGCTGCTCCAAAAATCCATCTCGTTGACATTTCACAATTGAATTGAATTGAATTTATTGTCACGTGTTCTGAGGCACAGGGAAAAGCTTTGTCTTGCGATCAATACAAGTAGATGGCAGTGTTAAGTAGCATCGATGTATAAATATCATGTAAACATATAATATGATGGCCTTTGTGTTTGTCCGGGCCGAGTACACCCTTCGCTGTGTCTCCGATCTTGAATGGTACAGATGCCATTCCAGATAGTGATACATCCAGACAGAATGCGCTCAATGGCGCACCTGAAAATGTTGGCAAATATATTCACAGTGGTGCTTCAAGTGGTCATCATTAAAAAAAACATTTCCACCACCTCTCGCAAGATGTGATCATCAAACATATATCCCTCTCCCGTCCTTGTCCACCATTCCCAGGGACAATTCCCTCGAGGAAACCCTGTTGCACTTTGCCTTCACTCCCAACACCTCCCACAACTCGCCCCATGGAATCTTCCCACTGCATAGCTACTTTTGTGACACATAAATGCATTGAACCTAAAAACACGAGCAGGAGTAGGCTGCCCGGCCCTTCAAGCCTGCTACGCCATTCAATGACATCACTGCTGATCTTTCTTAAGACTCAAATCCGCTTACTCGCCCTCTCACTGTCTCCCTTATTTTATTTATTGTTCAAAATAAGTATCGCGCTTAGCTATAATAACTTTTGTTGAACTAGCGTCAACTTCTTCGCTGGGCAAGGTATTCCATATATTAACATCCGTCTGGGTGAGAAGGTCCTTCTGAACTCAGTCCTAAATCTGCTCCCTCTAATCCTGAGGCTATGCCCTTCTGTCAGAATTTCACCCTCAAGTGGGAGGATCCTTCCCAATTCTACCTAATCTATTCCGTTCAAAGTAAGATTCCCCGCTCATTCTTCTAAATTCAAAAGAAAGTAATCCTAATCTACGCAGTCTCTCTTTATAGGCCACCCCGTCAACTCCGGAATCAACCTAGTGAACCGCCTCTCCACCGCCACCGCCCCCCCCCCACTCCGCCCCATGCCTGTATATCCGTTCGCAAGTAAAGGGACCAAAAGTGCACGCAATATACCAAGGATAGCCTCACCAGCACCTTTTAAAGCTGCAGCGTAACATCTCTGCTCGCACCTTCATGAACCTACGTTGCATCTGTCCAATTTGTATCGAGAAGCCCCGCTATTTCTTCCTTGATATTAGACTCAAGCTTCTTCCCCACTGCAGAAATTAAGCTAACTGTTCAATAACTCCCAATGTTTTATCCACCTCCCTTTTTAAACAGTGATGTCACACTAGCTGTTTTCCAGTCAGCTGGGACTGCCACGCAGTCTAGTGAATTTGAAAATTGAACTTGCTGTTTCTTCCGGCATCTCCTTTAATATCCTGAGATGCATTCCATCACGGCCAGGAGACTTGTCCATCCTCAGCTCCATTAGCTTGCCTGACACTACCTCTTCCGTGATAATGTTTATTTCCAGGTCCTCACCTACATTTGTCTCTTTGCCACTTACTGGCATGTTATTAGTATCCTCCACTGTGAAGACGGACACAAAATACCTGTTCAATGCCTCGGTCATTTCATCACATCGCAAAACTAAATATCCCTTCTCATCCTCGAAAGGACCAACCTTTACTTTAGCCACTCTTTTTTCGTTTTATATTTTTATAAAAACTTTTGCTATCCATCTTTGTATTCTATAATAGTTTGTTTTTCCCCTCATGTTTATCTTTAAAGTAATCCCAATCTTCCAGTTTCATGCTGTTCTTGGTCACTTGGCATGTCTTCTCTTTCACTTTGATAGCCTCCCTTATTTCCGAAGACACGCAGGGCAAATTACTCCTTTTCTTACAGTCCTGCCTTTTCACTTGAATATACTTTAGATGAGCACTTCTACAAAATTATCGTTTTAGGAACTCCTCCACTGCTCGATATCTGTCCCACCGTCTAACCTTTGCTTCCAGTCTACTTTAGCCAGGTTCTATTGTTGTGCCCCCTGTACGTGCACAGGACCCTGGTATTGGATCTTCTCTTCACACTCCCCATCTGAATTCTAATTTCTGCCACATTGTGATCACTCTTCCCAAGAGGATCCCTAACTATGAGATCATTAATTATTCCTGTTCCTTTACACAGTACCAGATCGAAGATTGCTTTCTCCCTCGTCGGTTCCATTGCATATTGTTCAAGAAGACGATCACGGGTAATCTCAACGAACTCCTCCTCAAAGGTACTGTGACTGAGCTGGTTTGACCAAGCTACATGTAGATTAAAATCCCTAATGATAAAAGCTGACCCACTTTTACAGGCATTGCTTATTTATTTGTTTATTGCATTTACCAGTGTGATGTTATTATTTGCTAGCCTATAGACTGCACCTGTCAGTGACTTGCTTTTCTTAGAATTTCTGCTTTCCACGCAAATTAATTCAAACTCATTCTCCATAGAACATATATTGTCTCTCCACACAGCCCTGATGTCGGCCTTGAATAACAAAGAGACACCACCTTCTTTACACTGCTGTCTGACCTTCCAAATAGCCTCGTACTCCTGGATATTTAACTCACAGTTGTAGCCTTCCTGTAACCGTGTCTCTCTAATGGCTATTCAATCATTTTCATTTATGTTGATTTGTGCCATTAACTCTTCAATCATGTTTTGAATGCGACGAGCATTCAGTTGAAGTGCTTTTTTGTTAGGTTTCTTGTCCTCATGATTTCTCTAATAATATCACCTTTTGCTTCTTTTCTCTCCTCACCTGTCCATTGACGTCTTTTTCCTTTGATTCCAATGGCCCAAACAGACGTTCCAGTTGAATCAACATATGAACTGCACTTTACGCAATCCACTCTACGACAATCACTGCTCGCAATGTGGCTTCCACTATCTTGGGAATCGAAGTTTGGACTGGGTGACCACACTGCAGAACATCCAAGTTCTGCCTTCAAGAAGAGTTTCAGCGAATCTCAAGGAAGAACACCACCCCAGTTTCTATTTGGGGAGTCTGCAGACCTCCAGACCACATATCAATTTCTTTTGTTTTAGGGCCTGAACTCTCCCATGTCCTATTCCCCTATCCCACACGCCAGGCCTTGTTGTCACATAATCTTCGCTACTAGAAGTCACATATGGTTCGCTACTAGCAGTCTCCATTAACAACTATTCACCCTGCTAGCCAGATCATCATCCACTCCTTTGTCCAACTGTTCTTCTCTCTATTTGAACTCTATCCCTACCTATCATTTACTCCTTACCCTCCCCCAACCACCACGATATCTTCTGCAGATAGACCAACATTCTCCCAGCTATCGTCAGTTCTGAGGAATGGTCACTGGACTGGAAATGTTAACTCTGATTTCTTTTTTAGATGCTACTAGACCTGCTGAGTTTTTCCAGCACCATCTGGTTTTGTTCTAGTTAGAGTCGGATACTGTAAATGTTCGAGGAAGATTGACTGCACATGGCCTGGTAGAAGCTTGATACTGCTCTTGTGAAATGATCCCTTGCACAGAAGACAGAACTGTGTTCCTGTTGAAAAGTTCTCTTGTGGATAGTTCCCATTACAAAGTGAGCCATTGGCATCAACTACTTCGGTCAATGAAGACAGTAATAATTTCTGCCGCAGTTCTATCCTGGATGTGATGAACAGCAGAGGGAAAAACATCCTTCATGTCAGATGTGAACGGATTGGAGTCCACGCAGGAGGTGTAATCAAGTCTAATCAGATAGAGAACGCTCAAACGCTTTCTCACTGTAGCAATGTTCCATTGGGTATCAAAGCTATATGGCGTGTTGCCGCAAAGGCTAAACACAGTGTTTTCCAGTTAAGATACGTGGATGTGTTCCCTCCAGTGTGACAGTACAGTTGTGTATAGTTGTAAACAGGGTAACTGGATGAATCACTTTACACATTCAGCTGGCGAACAGTTCTTTAGTGGGAAAACATCTGTGTAGAATGCAGGAAGATGCACTGAGAGGTTCTTGATCAGTTTCATATAGGGGCTGAGACAATACTGGAGGTTTTGAGAGTCTTAAACGTGGGCAAATCCCCAGCACAGAGTGAAGTTGTATCTCACGTTGCTCTGTGAGAAAAAGGAGCAATTTAAGGGATTCTGACCGATGTTTCACATTCCTCTTTGGCCAAAGGGGAGTTGGTCGAGGATTGCGGGACTACTAATGGGGTTCCACTTTTTAACAAGGCAAATAGAAACACACTAGGGAAATACAGCCAAGTGAGTCTCACAGGAGTGATCGGGAAACATTTGGGGAAACCTCTGAAGGAGAGAATTAATTGCAACTTGTCCAGGCAAGATTTGATCAAGGAGTCAGCATGGTTTTGTCAGAGGAGGTGATGCCTAACACATCTGTGGCCACAGACAAAATAAGTGTCATTGTATGTTCTTAGGTTGTGGGTTTGTGTTCCTGTCTAAATATTATTGAAAATGGAATTGTAGGCAGACAAGTTGTGGCCAAGTAAATGTTTTGAGGAAGTGATCAGAGGGGTGTGAAAATAATGTCGTGTATGTGGGTTTCACTGAGATCCCACACGGGAGACTGATAACACGGTAAAAACATAAGCAATTCACGATCACGTGGTGTCAGAGAAATTCAGCTCAATGGATCAGAGACCAGATACGATAAAACAAATTGACATCGCGGAAAAGACATTGACCAGGCTGACACAGAACTGATTCTCCGCACAGATGGCCAGAATGTTCTCCCCCAAGCAGAGGGTGCAGGCAGGTTTCATAGGGGTACAAAACAAAGGTGATAATTGTAAAGCAGTAACAGTACAGTGGTGAAAATTGTAAAGCGATTAAAACAAGAATAAACTGAATGGAATTTAAACAAGCGTCTGGCAGTAACAATTCAATTGTAATTGACACTGGAGATTCCAGCCATCTCCTTGAATAGGTGAGAATGTCTTCTCGGGGATTCATAACTGTATTTCCTATCTGCACGAGTATGTGTAAGTGTTCCGTCTGCTGGCATTCAGTTTGTCCATTGTGTTCCTCCTGGGAGCAAAGTCTTCTGCGGTCTCTCAGTCTGCCTCTTTGTTTATGCGCCAACAGTTTATATGGGAAATGAGCTTGTACTTAGGGTATTTGGACTGCAGAGATGATCGAGGCTAGGAGCTTACTGAGAAGTGTCTTATTTGGTTTGGGAGTAGCTTAGAATATCTGGATTCTATATTCGCCTGTTTGGCCAAAACTGAGGCATTGTGGGTGTGTTCTATGTGTGTTAGCAGGCATGCTTTCTGTGTTTCGTAGACATGCTTCTGTGTTTTTTATGTGTTTATGCTGTGGGTGGACAGTGCAGCAGATTTTTCTCCCACAGTTCACCCGTTTTTTGTTAAGGGCATGTTGAAAAAGTGCAATGTAGCCCAGACCAAGTAGGCTAGCAGATGGTGGGACTTCGGTGTCAGACAGGTAGTAGTCAGTGTCTGAATCTGACCAAGTGTAATTTGTGTCAGGGGAGGGGATCTCACTCCAGCGAACTTGTACAAGCTGGTTTGTGAGGAGAGCAGGGATAAAAATGCTGTACAAAACCGGCAGCAGCACATACGGAGGCCCATGACCAGGATAATGATACCCACAACCGCAATACGGGATATTAGTTCCTCCAGCAGTTCAGTGCCCCGTGAGCCAAGCCAGGCGTTTGCCCAGGTCCACAGGTCCCCGTGGGACTCCGGTTCATTTGGGGCAGCAGCAGCCTGTGGAAAGTGGTGTGTCATGTCCGTTATATTTTCGCTGGAGTCAGGGATGTCGGGACAGCAGTCTGTGCCAGTGAAGGTGCAAGTGCCCCAGTTTTGGCCAGCCAGTTGTCCAGGGCCATTCTGTTTTGTAGGGTGAGAGTGCGAATGGCGACAGCCTCTGCATTCAGCTGGGCAAGTACTTCAGCCGTGGCATGTTATTTCCTCTAGCGTGGTGGCCAGTTGATATGCCTCTATGTCGAGGTGCTGGGTTTCGTAAGTGGACACGAAAACGGGGGTGGTGGAAGTATATCGTTTCGGGCAGTGAGGGCGCGTTTTCTGTGGGGAATAAGCTTCTGGAAGGAAGACGAATGGGACTGTTAAATGAGTGGTACAACATACGACGAGTCAACCCATGACAACGCCAGCCGGGGTATGCCTTGTGGCTGCAGACAAAATAAGTGTTATTGTATATTCTTTCATGGTGGGTTTTGGTTCCTGTCTAAATATTATTGAAAATGGAATTGTGGGCAGACATGTTGTGGCCAAATAAATCTAGGATGCTGCACTCTGCTCCAGACCAGAACGCTGCAGATGTCAAGAGCATTGAGTTAGTGCACCACCTCCACCCAGCCACCCATGCGGATGGCTGGCTTCTCGTTAGGCAGATGGTCCTCTGCGTGACACTCGTGCGGTGGTGTCAGTGATGGTAAAGGTTGAGTGTTCATGTGAGAGGTTCTGTGGTGCGTATGACCATCCTGTGAATTTGTCGAGGTAATATCCTGCGGATTTCCAGCAGTCTGAGCTATTGGCCACATGAATGGCCAGTCAGGTTTGCAGACTGAGCATTGTGTACCCGAGGACCTGTCCAGTTTCAGCCACAATTCTGCCATCCCTGCGATGTTAAAAGGGACTGCGCCGTGGGGAATACGCCGGTGGGAAGGTTCAGGTACATGGGCACAGACCCAGCAGCTGGTCTCGTTTACCCTCTGGGCATACACGTGGGTCATGTCAAGGAAAATGTTCACCCACGGCTCAAGGTGGATTAAGTGCCCTGTTCTATGTGCCCTGATACTGATCAGTGGAGAAGTGCAGATCAGACCAAAGGTGATGATCGCGATGGCTGCAGGGAGCAGCTGGATCCCTCTTTGGTGTCTGGAGCTGTATCTTGTTCTGCTTGGTTGTCCTTCTGTGGAGGCGGAGCCCTCTTTCACCGGGTCACATTCTGGTCTCCCTTGGAGCGTGATAGCTGTCATTGCCGTGAGACAGATCAAGAGTGGACCTTTCCATCTACGGGAGAGAGAATCTTTCGGCAGGGACTGTCACGTTACATAGTGCCCTATTTAAACGGGTGAAGTGGTTCCTGCAGCGGTGTGGACACCGCAGATTTTTATTTGTTTTTTTTTGTTTTACCCCCACACTATCGCCTAACTACTGTAGTGCTTATTTTTTCCCCAGTTGTGTGTGTACAAGTTTGAGACACAGTGAAGGACATAAGTTGCGCGAATCTTTATTCAGTTTCCATCAGCAGGAAGAAAAGAAACACCCAAGTGGCCAGTATACCGCAGCATTTAACAAATCATGGTTTAAAGGGTTTCAACATAATCCAAGAGCGTTTCCTGTGTTAAGAGCAGCGCTGTGTCATTGGCTAGTTATGGCGGTCCGGCGGCTGTGGGAATTGGTCATTCCATTAGCACTCAAAGGGTGTGATTTCCGTTATTCACTTTCCCTGTCCTCTTACTGTAAAAACACCAGTGGCCGGCCATCTGGCCAAGCCAGTCCTGTGTCCTGAGTGATTTTGGGGAGGGTGGTTTTGAGGGTGCACTTCATTCTCGCCACCATTTCTGATGACTGGGGGGTGGTACAGAATGTGGTATCTCCAGCGTATCCCGAGGGTGTAACAGTCAGCAGTAATGAACTTTGCGGTGAAATCGGCCCCATTCCCCCGTATGTTTCTAAGCGCCCTGAGATATAAAACTCTTGTAATAACGTCCTGCAGGATACATTTTACCACTGCTCTGGTGGCATTTTTTTTGGTGATGAGTAATGAATCTACCCATTTTGAAAACGTGTCGACAATAACTAGGACACGTTTGCATTCCACTTTCTGAGGCATATGGGCAAGGTCAGTTAGAAGGTGCGTGAATAGACCCTCAGGAACTGGTACATAATCATGTTTGGCCATCGGCTTCCCTGCATTTTACAGTAGACAGATGAGGCACTGTGACAGCAGGGCTTGGGCAGCTGTGTGGTTAGCACTGCTGCCTCACAGCGCCAGAGACCCGGGTTCAATTCCCGCCTCAGGCGACTGACTGTGTGGAGTTTGCACGTTCTCCCCGTGTCTGCGTGGGTTTCCTCCGGGTGCTCCGGTTTCCTCCCACAGTCCAAAGATGTGCAGTTGATGTGCAAGTCAGGTGAATTGGACATGATAAATTGCCCGTAGTGTTAGATAAAGGGGTAAATGTAGGGGAATAGGTGGGTTGCGCTTCGGCGGGTCGGTGTGGACTTGATGGGCTGAAGGGACTGTTTCCACACTGTAAGGAATCTAAGAAATCTAATCTAATACCAGGAATGGCTGGCAGCAGCTTGCCTGTGTGTCCGATTCCATGTGCCGCCAGGGCCAGTAAGTGCAGATGGGCTTTCAGGTAGATAACGCGGCCATCGTGGTGGGTAAGAACCTGTAAGGATGGTGATTGCACGGCACCAATGTGGGCCCATGCGGCCCTCTCTTCTGGTGTGGCGGCTTGCTGAGCTGCTCAGACTGCATCGAGAGGGTCGGGGACTCTGGAGGTTTCACCACCCTGGGGATCTGCAGGGCATAACTGACCAGGGGTAGTGCGGATTCCCGGGTGGCTGCATCAGCAGAGGCATTTGCTAACGTGACGGGGTCGGTGGCAGAGTTGTTGGCATCATATATTATAATAGCTATAGCGGCGGGTAGCAGGACTGCTTCTCGGATGTTGGTAATGTGTGCAGCATGTTTGATTCGTCTCCCTGCTGAGCCGATAACCCCCCCTCCCCCGTTTCCATATTGTGCCAAAGTCCTGATCGACTCCAAAGGCACATCTGGAGTTTGTGTAGATAGTGGCTGTGCTACCCTGTGCCAGTTTGCAGGCTCTGGTGCTCTTCCACCTGTGTGGACACCCCATCTGGTAATGCAGCTGATTCGAGAGTGGTGAAGGGGGTGCAGATGGCATGTCCTGCGAATGTGTATTGGTCTGATGGCGGGAAGGAAGAGCCGCTGGTGAAAAGAATCTGGTCAGGGTTTTCTCAAACCGGTCAGGACACCTGCTGAACCACGCAAAATTGAGGACTGCAGATGCTGGAGATTAGAGTCAAGATGAGAATGGTGCTGAAAGCCACAGCAGGTAAGCCAGCATCCGGGAAGCAGGAAAATCAACTTTTCTAGCAGGAGCCGATTGTCAGGAATGGTGAATCAGGTCCAAGAAGTTGTGGTTGTCTGCAGAATCATGTTAGGTGAGCGGAATTGGGGTGGCGGGGGTATCAAAGCTAGGGCACGGTGTAGGGAAAGATTAACCTAGATCACCAAGCGACCTGATGACCAGTTCTCTGAGTTGCAGTAAAATGTTGGATTGCTGCTGAATTAAGCAGCAGGGAGCTTGACAGTGGGACCAAAACAATACACGGATTATCCAGCACAATGGTGGTGGCCATATCCACTGTTACTGTGGCTGCTGCCAACGCTCACAAACATGCCGGCATTCGACTCATAACAGGTGGTAACTAAACAATAGAAAACGTAACAGGGCGACGGATATTCCCATGAAGCTGTGTTAAAATGTCAGACGCGAACCCTTCTGGCTTGGTTACATAAAGACAGGAGGGCCGGGATTAATCTGGACTCCCAGAGCAGGAGTGGAAATTATTTGTTGCTTCAGTTCAGTGAATGTCTGTTGCATTTTGGATCTTCACTTCATTCTGTTTACGGGAAGCTGCCTCCCATAGAGGTGCACTAATTGCACAAAGAGCAGGAATCCAAGGCCTGCATTTCTTTGCCAGCCCCAGAAACACTTGCAGCTGCCTGTTTGTGGCAGGTAGAGGAAGCTGGGTGATGACAGCCAATTGATCCATGGACAGTGCACTGAAGCCATATGGACATTTTGCTGACAGAGCTGTATTTTCTTGATAGACACCCTATGCCCATCCTGTGCCAGACTACAGAGCAAGGCCACTGTAAACTGCTTTCATGCAGTAGTGGAGGTGGAAGCCAATAGCAGGCCATTCGCATACTGGAGGAACGTGCTGTGGCATGGTAGGTCAAGGGTGGACAGGGTGAGGTATACTGCAGCAGCACAAATTTGGGGCTCGCCGAATACCCTTAGGGAAATCCGGCCCATGTATTTTTGCAGCCGCCATATGTAAAAACATAAAGTTTCAGGGAACAATCTAATGGAAAATGATGCTGAGCAAAGGTCGATTTCAAGAATATCAGGAGGAGGGGGCGGGGTACTGATCAGGAGACCATTTGTGTCCGAGACTACTGGGAAGCAGGGAACATCAATGGCATTGACAGCCCTAAGGTTTTGCACAAAGCGCCATTTTCATGGTCTTCCACGCTTCGGGATAGTTAAGAAGGGAGTGTTGCATCGGCTGGTTGTGGGGCCGAGGATTCCCTGTTGCAGAGGTGATTCAATGACTGGTTTGATTCCCAATACTGTCACGGGTGATACGGGTATTGTTATATTGATGGCAGGATTGCTCCCTGTCTGAGTATAACTGTACGTGATTGGGCGGAAAATAGCTGGCCTGCATGGTTCTATTGCTGTGCCCACAGTGATTATGGGATGTCAGCTAATAAGAGTGGGCTGTCGTTGGTGGAGGCAGCGTCTGGTCCTTTTTTTTTAAAGTAGATGTAGTAATGTGGGAGCACAGCGCACAGAAAAGTCACCCTGTCCAATCAGTGTAAGCTCTACTAAAGGGTCTGCGTCTTGCCTAAAGGGTGTGAACTGTATTGTTGGTTGTGCGACATGTCCTATCATGGTTGTGAGATCTTTGGGGAGCCACGTCTTCTTAATTATAAAGGAATTGTGCGGGACTGCCGTTGGGTCTTTGCAGGCCAGTGCAGCCTTCTCTGCGCTGAGCTGCACATCTGCTGCAACACTGTGTGGTCTGGCAGAGTATCTGACAGTGATGGAAAGTGGGGAGGTGAGCTCGAGATGCGAGTCCATGAGTGGAGGATATGTTGATGCTGGTTCCTGGGGGGCTGAAGCTGGACAATGAAATTGACAGAAAAAACGGCCACCCACGTGAGAATGGGTGGAGGATGGAGGGGTAGTTAATTTCGGGAGTGGAGAGGGTCAGGAAGGGTGAGGGTAGGATCTGGCGGGCACAACCAGGGGCATGAGCAATATACTAATCTCAAAACTAACAGCAGGGCTATTCCAGACTACTGTTTCAAATATCCTGGAGCCTTAGTGTACGGCCACATTCCAGAAAGTGCTGAAAAGGAAGAAAGAATGAACACAATAAGAATGGGCAATAAAAAGCGAACTTCACCAATTAGATTCTCGATTAGATTTCCTTTCCATTCCGCCGTGTCCAGGACAGAAAGGAAGGAAATTGGAGAAATGTTTGTTCAAATAACGGCGGATAGAGTCACGGTAGGACTATTTTTCAGAAAAAGCAATGAAATAACAGTCTCTCCTCGGTTTCAGTGAAAACTCAACTTGCCTGAAAAAAAAAAACAGCGGCAGTATAGCTGCTTGTGATTTTAGATGTGGGAGGCAAACACGACCATGACAGCACAGAAACTGACCCCTTTGAGAGAGACTGCACTCTCCCACACCGCCGTTAATTTTCCAACAAGCAAAACTACCAGGTCTTTTTTTTTTGCTTTGAACACGGCACTTAAACACGCTGCAGCTTTGCTGTTGACCAACAGAAATGGCAGTGGTGGGATTGGAAGCGGCGTCCATTCGAGACCGGCCACGGAAACACCCGCGCGTGCGTACGACCTATTGTCATACATTTTCAATTGTGCTCCTGAAAAACAACAGATGAAAAAGCACAGGGAAAACATTTTGCGGTCCTTGTCCTCCTCGCATAACAGCTGGGATATGCCCGAATCTGATATCAATTTCACAGCAAATAATGATAGCCCATCAACCCACACAAAACTCAATCGAAAGCTGAATCTATCTTCTGACACTATTTTCAGAAACAAATCTATATGTGAGTGTGAGAATGCATGTTCTTCATGATTTGATAAAATAACCATTAGCTGGAATTTCGATTCTTGCTTTGGTAAATTATTTCGACCATTGCTCGAAACAGAATGGAACACAAAACATACCGGTTGACAGGGAAAATGCACAAAGCTGAGCAGGCCGTGTTCCACATCATACCATGCAGCATAGTTTCAGTTGCTGCGACTGATTTGCAGAATAAGCGTCCCAAAGAATGCTCTCCACTTGAAAAGCCGAGGTATCAGGACAATCTGAGAAGGATAGATCACATTGTGAGGATGCTCAAACCTCGGTGCCAGTACGAGTTGGCATTTCCTTGTCTTTCACCTTATCCATGCAACTTGCTGCAGAATGTCCACATCAGGACATGAGCAACATGGCTGCCAGCTGAGGTGGAAACTAATGTGGGAATCGATGGGAAGCGACTCAGAAAAGTTACAAAATTCCATGGTGCTTATTAGGGAAGCAGTTCTCATCAATGTAAAAGATAGTTTCTGAACATATTAACAGAAGTCAAAAAGTGATTGTCCCACCCTCCCACCCCACAAGATGTCAAAGAGTTGCATACTGTACATGAGTGTTCTTTGTTCTCGATATGAAAATCTCTCCCGCCTGAGTCACCTTCACGTCTCTTGTTGTTGAGTGAATCACAAAGCAGGAATTTCACCAAACTGCAACTGCCTCACTTTGTTATCCCGCTTGCCTCCTCCCCTCCCCCTCCCTGTATACATTTTCCTGCTTTTCTGTGATATTAAGAAAACCAAATGGATGCGATGTCATTCTGTTATTACCGTAGTCTCAGTTCCAACGTGGCTTAGATCTCGGTGCATACCTAAATATTAGTGACGCTATGACAGCACAACTCCATAGGATCATCTGAGATTGTAAATTCAGTTATTGCTGTTGCTGATGGAATGAGCTGCTAACGTGCGAAAACATGATTCAGGACTTCTGGTGCTAATGCTCGCATGTTGAATAACGGCAGTCAGCTTCCAAATGAGGCCTTTCAGAGACTACATTGGGATACTTTTGACAGAGAGGCTACATTAGGAATCCATGGTGCACCGTGACCCAGCACATCAGCTTTCTTCTTGGCTTTGAACAGGGCCGCCTGTGCAAGGAATGCAAATGTGTTACTGCTTTTCATTGATGGATCAGAACGCGGTAACTTCAGTCTTAAACAGCATGGCGTATGATCAGAAGCCGGTTGGAGAAACACATAACAACGTTTCGCCCAGTACTTAAATGGAATTGAATTACTTTTCACTCTGAGAGCGGATTTGCAGGAGTAAACGCAAAGCCAGGTTTGCTGATGGGAAGGCAAGCAGGAAAGATCGATTCTCGTCCATCTAAAAGGCTGCGGTTGGGGACAGTTCTGTTTCTGCCCAGTTTCAAACTGGGGACCTTTCGCGTGTGAAGCGAATGTGATAACCACTACACACCAGAGACAAGTCCCGCCAGGGCCTGCTGTTGTTCAGCGGTGCCCAGCACTGTCATTTGCAGCAGTCCTCCTCTTCACCTTTCCATCACCGGAAAAGTAAGAAAATCATGTCAAATTGCTTACAAAATTGCAAGGATGTTGTCAATGTATCGACTGTCGGGTGAGGCTGAATAGGCTGGGTCAATTTGCCCTGCAGCGTAGCGGCTGGGGCATGATCTTATGGAAAGTTTGTAAACTGAGTATTTAAGTATTTTACCCAAGGTGGGGTGAGTTCAAAACTGGAGAGTGTAAGTTTCAAGTGAGAGGGCTAAAAGTTAAACGGGACCTGATGCACATTTCCCACACAGACAGGTGTGCGTGTATGGAATTGTTACCAGAGGAAGCGGAGGAGGCGAGTACACTCAGAAGGTTCCAAAGGCAACCGGAGGAGTTTCTGGATTGGAAGGGTTCAGAGGGATAGGGGCCAAGTTCTGGGAAGTGGGACTTGTTTAATTTGGCTCTGTGGTCAGCATGGACGAGATCCACATAGACTCTGTTTCCACGCTGTGTGCCCCAATAACATTGTGTTACTTACACCGGCTTGAAAGGATTACTATGAGCGGGGCTTGTCATCGCTCTCTGCGGCTGTTCACCGGAAATAGCATTGTGAAACACTGCAGAACCGAAAGACTTTCTTACTTTTGCCCCAACTGACCATACTCCGTGAAATATTTCCGGATCCTCAGTTGAGGATGTTTGCTGCTAGAAGTTACCTCACAAACCGTGTTATCTCGTAATGTATTGAGCGAATGGCAAAACAGTCAGCATTTAACACGGAACAGAAACAAAAATAACAAAGCAAATGCATTTTTCAGACACAGCGAAGCATGAACGCTGAATGTGATACAGACCGTGGGGATGAGCAATAAACTAATCTCACAACTAACAGCAGGGCAATTCCTAACTACTCTTTCAAACATACTGGAGCCTTAGTGCACCACCACTTCGCAGAAAGTACTTAAAAGAGAGGAAGAAATAACACAACAAGAATGGGGCATAAAAAGTGAAGTTCACCAATGACAGTCTCGATTAGATTACCTTTCCCTTCTAATGTCTGCAGGACAGAAATGAAGGAAACTTAAGAAAATGTAACATTTCTCTTTTGTCCGAACACCAAATACGACAAGTAGAGTCACTGCAGGACTTTGTTTCACGACAGCGATGAAGTAACAGTCTCTTTTTTGGTTCCAGTGAAAGCTCAACTCGCGTGGAACGAAACAACAGCAGTAGAGCCTGCGATTTTCGGTGTGAGAGGCGACCACCAGATGGACTGTGACACCTTTGAGGGTGCTTGCACTCGCCAACACTGCATTCAACTCTCCAATACCGCTGCTTTTAGCATCGATTTGACCAGGGCATATTAACACGCTGCAGCGTTGTGATTCGACACTACACCCGCCTGCTGAACAGGAACCTGAATCCCGCGGCTTCGGCCTCTTGGCCACGGTATAGAGGCCTTCTTTTGCTCCCCGCTAGTGAAGTGTGCTGTTTTTGATCTGCAGGACACACTGCAGGATTTTCAGACAGCGCCCTCCTCCCTGCGACATGTCCGTGCTGGATAATATTCTGTTGTGTAGATGTGCCCCAGCTTTGCCAACATCACTGTGGTCTAAGTCCTTACGTTCTGTTGGTCGAAATGTGATTCCACTCTGAATCACAAATGTGTCACAAACCACCTTAGATGTGCTGGCTCTCCACAGAGATAAATGCGTTTCTCTTTTGGTGTCATTCTCTTGCCTTCTTCCTGTAACTCTGCACACTTTCACTTTCAACATAAACATCGAATTAGTTTTTAAATAACTCGATTGAATCTGCCTCTTTGTCAATTTCAGGCAGTGGTTTCCAGACACTAACCACTCGCTATGTGAAAACGTTTCTCGTCATGTACATTTTTCTTCTTTTTCTAATGACTTTAGAACTCTGCTGAATTGTTCTCGATCCTTTCAGGCGTGGGGAATATTCTCCCTTCCTTATTTCCTCTGTACATGTCACTCATGTCTTGGAAAGATTTAACAAGGCCAGCTGCCGGCCTTCTGCTCTCCAAGAAGAACTGCCCCAACCTTACAAATCACCTTTAATGCTGACATTCCTTACACACCACACCATTGCCATTAACCTGTTCAGCGCTGGTTCCAATCATTTCATGTCCCCACTTCCTCAAGTTTCATACGCAGAACTGTGCGAACAACCAAGATGGTGGATGTATTCAGAACAGGATTGTGTGGGTGAGCATCCTGAAACACTTGTTTCGCTTTCACCACATGTGGTACTGTGCCATGCCTACTAAAATGACACTCCTTACTCCAGAATTCAACGTTATTTCAAGGGGACAACTTCCTGATTTACACCTTTGTTTTATCAAATAGCTGATAGGACGACCGGGCAAAAGTGAAATCAAACGACCAAGGCTGGATGACGACTTCAAGTAAGACATTCTCACATGCCAGTATTAACACAAGCTGCTGAGCGAAGATCATGCCCCGAGATAAGTGGCATATTACGTTTCCAACACCAAGCCAGCTGAAAGTCGCTCAGATCCAACAACATTATACTTTGATCTCTGGTTTCTGAGCATGTGGTGAAAGGGTTAAAATTGTGTCCCAATACATGTGTGAATCTAACCGAAAATGGAAGGTGTCGCTTGTTCCCGTGTGAATCTTGTTATACACTTTCCCGTGTGAATAACCAGAATGGAATGTGTTTTTTAGCCTTGCTCTGCTCTAACCGAAAATGGAAGGTGTTGCTTAGTCCCGTGTGAATCTTGTTATACACCTTCCCGTGTGAATCTTCTTATCTGTATGTAACCAGAATGGAATGTGTTTTTTAGCCTTGCTCTGCTGTTCACATGAATGTTTATATCTGGAAAAGAGTATATCAGCTGGAGAAGTCTCCAGTTCGGTAGAGTCTGCTCCGGGGTTACGTTTAACCGCCGAGCGTGGGTTGTTGGCAACCGCTCTACGAGAACTGACGGCTCCCAGTTTTGGTAACATGTAGAGTGAGTATAAGCCAGACCCGTTGTAAGTACGAGACTGGTTGTGGGGACACTGCGGGGAATAAAACACTTATATTCTAGCAGACTCGCCTCTTGGCTGTTTGTTCTGTGTCAGACTACTTTCCTGCGAGCCTGGTCCTTGACCTTGAGAATTTTTTAAAACATTTTGGCGTAGCCGGCAGGATCAATCGCAATTGAGGAAAGATTTTGATACAGAACAATGTTTTGGAAAAAGGCTAAGAAACCAGAGGAACAAACTGTGGAGGTCCCGACCGTCCCGGGATGGCATGGGCCGTGGCATGGCGTGGCAGTTTGTTTGAGAAATGGTGGGGGGCGACCGGAGGACTGGGAGGCCGAGGGCGTAGGAACCCCAGGGTCGCTGCTGTCCACCCTTGAGAGGATCCCAGTCCTGCCGAAGAACCCATTGCCTGGGGTACAGCGGAGGATGTGGGCCTGTGCGGCGGCTTGTAGACAACAGTCAGACAAGCGCCAAAAAGCTGAAGCAGAATTAACCCTCCTGAAACATGAGCAGGGACTCAGTTCGGGAGATGCCTCTATGTTGAGGCAGGAAATTATGAAGTTAAAAGCTGAATTGACAGCATTAACTGAACTAGCAGGACGAACTATTATGTATCTGTCTGCTAAGAAACGGAAAGAGAAAAGGAAGGTCCCTCGAACCCCGGACCCGGTACAAGTACGGGCGTTTGTAGCCCAGTTAAATAACGGGGATCGGTGGGATATCGATCATTGGGATGGGAACATTTGGGGAGATTTAGATGATCAGTACGAAGAGGACCCACCCGTACTCCAAGCTAAACCAGTGGTTAGGAGAAAGCAGGTTCAGAGACGTCTCCCAGTGCAACGGGAGGTAATGTTAGATGAGGAAGGAAACCCTATACGGAATGAACAAGGGGAGGCAATTATGCATGAATTACCGCGGGCTCAGCCTCCCGCAGAATTCTCTGAATTAACGGAAGACTTCACTACCGATGAGGTGCTGTTTATCACCCAGAAAACCCGACGTAATCCTGGGGAGCCGTTAGAGCTATGGCTAATTCGGCTCCTCGAGGAAGGGGGGCAACAAGTGCAGGTAGACTATCAGGATGCTCCCAAGTTTGGTGGATTAGCAAAGGATGCTGCCATAGACCTGGGGTACCGCAACCAAGCCAAGGATATGGTAATAGATCGCAGTATGGGGACCCTATTTGGGATGTATGCCAGGGCAGTGGCCGAACAGTATCCCTTCCCGTCCGATTGGCCCCCCTTGGAAAGAACTTGGACAACGATTAAGGAAGGGGTTCAGAGGCTAACCCGTTTGTGTGTGCGGGATGCCCTGTTGCTGGGAGTGCTGGACGAGGTAGATAACACAAATGTTAGTAGACAGACTAGAGACCACCTAGTGAAGACTGCCCCCCCCCCCCCCCATTATAAACCACTGTTATTAACCATAATGTTGAGTGGACGGGGAGAAACCCTAGGAGATGCCCGTAGTATGATGAGGGAGATGGGTGGTTTGGGGGATTGGGGACCCACAACCCGTGCTTCTCAGGGGGGCACGGAGGGGCGTCGCCCTGAGGCTCGGGCAGGGGGAAAAGTAAACCCTAATCAAGGAAGTAACCAAGGCCCCTCACGGCGTGCATTGTGGCATGCTTTGATACGGGCGCAGGTCCCAGCATCGGAGATTGATGGCCTACCTACACCGGAATTAAAAGACTTATGCAGACGAAAGGGACTGAAGGTGTCCCGGGTAGAGACGGAGTCCTGACCCACTATGGAAGACCTAGTGGATTTACTAACACAAAAATGTCAGACACGGGGTCCGGTTGTTAATGAGCCTCGAAGGGGTAGAACTTCCACTTCCCAGCGGTGGGAATCCTCGGAGGACGAGGAGGAGGAGGAGGTACGGCCTCCTCTCCGAGAGTGTTATAAAGTGGATAGGCGTGGCCGGAAACCTAGTAAGAAAGGCAAGAACAAAGAAGGGCGAGGCAAACGTCTTTACCCAGTGCTGTCTGGGGAAGATGAATGGGAGGAACAATAGGAATCGGGCCAAGCCCCAAGGGTTTGCCCACGAACGAGCCAATGGTCAGCAGACGACATTCGACCTCATGTATCATTGACTATCTATTGGCGCAAATCCGTCCAAACCGTTATGGCACTAGTGGACACAGGGGCGGAGGCCACCTTAATCTATGGGACGCCCCATAAGTTTAAAGGAACCCCAGTCACGCTGGTTGGGCTGGGAGGTAATCTGATTGAAGGAAAAACAGTACAATTGCCCCTAAAGATAGGTACAATGCCCATTAAAACTTATTCAATTATCATTACACCGGTTAGAGAATGGATCCTGGGAATGGACATTCTGGCCGGTTTAACACTTCACCTCCAACAAGGGAAGTTTGAATTTGGAATCACGAAAATGAATTTGCGCTGTAGGACGGTGTTAGTGGGAAAGGTTAAAATGGACCCCTTCCCCATCCCGATCGCCGATCGCGTAATAAGTCTTAGACAGTATAGGATTCCCGGCGGACATAAAGAAATATCCACCACAATTAAGGATTATTTGGAAGCGGGAGTGCTTAGGACATGCACCACGGCGTGGAATAACCCCTTATGGCCCGTACATAAAGCCGATGGGTCATGGCGGATGACGGTAGATTATCGGCAACTAAACCGTCACACTCCGGCCTTGACGGCAGCGGTCCCGGATGCCGTCACTATTATAGGACGAATCCAACATCATCCAGGGGTGTGGTACGGAGTAATTGATTTGGCTAATGCCTTCTTCACAATTCCTATTCCCGAAGATAGGCAGGAACAGTTCGCATTCACTTGGGAGGGTAGACAATTCACGTTCACACGCCTGCCCCAAGGATATCTGCATAGCCCTACTATCTGCCACCGGATAGTTGCAGAACACTTGGCTGCCTTTAAAGTGCCTGACGAAGTGATGATCTCGCACTATATTGACGATATGATGATACAGGGGACAAGTCAGAAGCAGGTTCAGGAATTGCTGGACCAACTGGGTCAACATATGCGAGGATATGGGTGGGAGATCAACCCAGCCAAAATCCAGGGTCCCTCACAAACGGTAAAATTCTTAGGAATCGTGTGGAACAAGGGGGAAAGGGAAATCACTGCGAAAGCTAAAAATAAGATTCAGGTCTTTGCCGTCCCTCACACCCAGAAGGACGTGCAGCAATTTATTGGGTTATTCGGATTCTGGAGACAGCATATTCCCCATTTAGGACAAATTTTAAAACCTTTGTATCGAGTTACGAGGAAAAAGGCAGCGTTCGAATGGACGGAGGTCCATCAAACTGCATTTGAAATGGCGAAGCAAGCGATACAGCAAGCTGTATCCTTGGGAAAGATACAGTCAGGACCTGTAGAACTGCAAGTCTCAGCACAGGGGGATTATGCCAATTGGAGCTTATGGCAAAAACAGGAAAGAACCCGTAAGCCACTGGGATTTTGGTCCCGAAAATTACCCCCGGCAGGGGAACGGTATACCCCCTTTGAGAAACAGTTATTAGCATGCTACTGGGGCTTGGTGGAAACCGAAGCCCTGACCATTGGACATGAAGTGATCATGAGAACAGCTATCCCTATTCTTCCGTGGGTACTTAGTGACCCCACTACCCACCGAATAGGAACTGCCCAAGAGAGCAGCATCATTAAATGGAAATGGTATGTGTCGGAGAGAGTGCGGACTGGACAGAAAGGAGTGTCAGTCCTACATGAGCAAGTGGCGGAGGCCCCTGAGGAAGGGGAAAAGCGGTTTGAGGTGCTTGAATACAAGGAATCACCCGTTAAGATGGTAAAACGGTATGATGAACTGACCCCGGATGAACAAGCCACGGCTTGGTTCGTAGATGGGTCAGCCCAATGGAAAGCGGGACAGCGTAGATGGAAAGCTGCCGCCTTTAACCCAAAACAAGGCACTACCCTAGAAGAATTAGGGGAGGGAAAAAGTAGTCAGTGGGCAGAATTAAAGGCAGTGCATATGGTAGTCATGCAAGCAGGGGTCATGGGAGTTTGTTTGTTCTCTGACTCGTGGTCAGTGGTTAACGGCATGACACAATGGATGCCAACTTGGCAGGCCAATCAGTGGATGATCCAGAATAGGGAAGTGTGGGGTAAACAGTTATGGGAAGATATATGGGAGAAAGCTCAATACCTGGTCATATACATCACCCACGTAGATGCCCATACCTCTCGAAATGATGTGGAAGCTCTACATAACCGATATGTGGATGGTATCGTCCGAACCATGATGGTGCAAAGGGGCACCTCAGTGGACCTAGCTAGATGGGCACACCTTAAGGCTGGGCACTGGGGAGTGCAAGGAACCTTGCACTGGGCTCGAGACCGAGGAATAGATCATTTGGTAGATGATGTTAAGACTGCAGTAAACCAGTGTGAGCAGTGTCAACATCAGCGGCAGGGAGTGCCCCAACACATGATGGGACATATCCATCGGGGGGATGGTCCGGGACAGAGCTGGCAAATGGACTTTGTGGGTCCCTTACCCTCCTCACAAGGATGTAACCACATATGTACAGCTGTGGACACTATGTCTGGGGTTTTGGTAGCCCATCCCTGTCGTCACAACAATCAACAGGCTACCTTGCGATGTTTAGATTTGATTGAACAATTTTATGGATTGCCCATACAGGTCCAGAGTGACAATGGCTCCCATTTCACAGGAAGGGCGGTAAAGCAGTGGTGTCACGATAACCACGTGGAATGGGTTTATCATGTACCCTATCACCCACAAGCTGCGGGACTTATAGAACGAATGAATGGGCTTCTGAAGTCCTCACTACGAAAAGCAGGAGGTTGCAATGACTTAACGGGTTGGAGGAAGCAACTAATTCGGGTGGTGAAACAAATTAATAACCGCCCATTAGGAAATGGGGTAACACCCTTGAATAGGATGATACGAGTATGTGATACCCCAAAGACTCAGCCTATTAAAATGTGGAAGTTCGCTGAGGAAGCTGATATTCCCGTAAGGGCCACGCCGGCTTCGGCTGGACTGGACCTACGAGCACTAACTGCCCAGACTTTGATCCAACAGAAACCTACGGTGATTAAGACCGGGTTAGGATTGATTTGTCCCCCTGGAACCTATGGGCATATCCTCCCGCGGTCGGGACTGTCACTAAAGGGGATTGATGTGATGGCAGGCGTAATTGACGCAGACTACCAAGGGGAGTTGGGGGTGATCCTGGTCAACATCACCGCTGAACCTTACGTGATACAGAAGGGGGACAGAATAGCGCAATTGGTCATTAAGCCATGTAACCTTACAACGGTGGAAGAGATGGGAGCTCCCGTTACGGTTACTGAGCGTGGGACGGGGGGATTTGGGTCTACTGACACTAAGGGGGCCAAGGTATGGGTGCGCCAGACGACCGGCCCCCCCAGACCGGCCGAAATCATAGCACAGGGGAAGGACAGTCTGGTCACCATTATGTACCCCGGGGACCCGACCTGGGCAAACGTCCCGGCGAACCAGTGCTACTTACGTGAGACCTAAATAATGTTGTAATTGCTATGCACCCGCAGGCTGACCCTCCGCCTTGAACATGGGGTGGTCATGGGGATTGCGACTCCTATTGGCGATGTTCGCGATCGGATGGCCACTCCAGGGCATCGGTATCACGGCCTGGACGCTGGTACCGGTCGCCCGCCATGAGGTGCGGTGGGAGGCCAGTAGCCAGCGACGGACGCAGGACGATTTTACATGTGAACCCGGTCAGCAGTGCGTTGTTCTGTCTCTCACCAGCGACTGTCAATTGTACACGTGTGCACAGTGCTACATGCGCCGGGATGGGGAAAAATATGACATATCGTTCATACCGCCTAATTGCACCCTGGTGGTAAATCCCAAGTCAAGACGTGTTTGTGGGACCGACGCACCCAGACATGCGGGACAACGGGGACTCATTGGAGCGTCACAGCTCGGGGGGAAGATCTGTGGCTGCGCAATGCCACCGATATTCGGAATCGTCATCGATTCATGTGGTTAATAATGGTACTGCCCTCGACGAACGCCCCGTCTGAGGCGTTATTAAACCCCACGCGGGGCGGGCCAGCCACGGGGGGCGTGCGGTCGCATCGAACACAGTTGGCCCCTATTATGTCAACTTGTCAACAGATGGCCCGGGCGGTACTGCACACTGATGTTCATTGGCGGGTACAGTTGCCCCTCATACCCGAGTGTCATACCAAGAGGCGGCGACGAGCGTGGTACGACACCCTGCTGGGAGGCGCAGGAACTGTTATGGGTATCTCGAATGCCATTGACTCTGAGGTAACCCGTACTAAATTATCTAACACGGGACAGGCCACCTCACAAGGACTACATACTATTGGAAGGTGGATGCCATCCGTAATGATGACTCAAGGAGAGACAGCTGAAATAATGATACGATCTCTGCAATGGGAACTGGATGTCTGGGGTGCCACTCAGGAACTGTTTGAGAACATTACGGCTCAGTTAAATTGGACTGCCTGTCATATTCAAATGTTGCATGCTCAAATACAGAAAGAACGCTTTTTGCGTGTGGTAACATCCCCCAATGTACAGGCGTGGAGGGGAATATGGAATGTATCTGAGAAATTGTGGATGATAACCCATCCAGAGCGAACATGGTGTAACGCAACTATGTGTAACGGATACTTTGTTACCATGAATGTAACCCACACTGTTACGGTCTGTCGATATTATGTATTACCAGTGATTACATCTTCTGGATATTATTTTCTGAAGACAAGGGGACAGTGGTTTAGCCCGGATACCAATATTACCTATGATCTGTCCGCTTGTGAACAGACTGATCAGGGGAAAACTTGCCTACTGATGGACAGGTATCGGGACCCTTGCTTGACTAAGGGAACGGCCCTGTGCGAATGGACTGTTGAGACTCCAAGGGACATGATGTGGCAGATTGGGCCACACACGCTCTGTGTGGCTACCAATAATCCACATCCTATGCTTCCCTCAGCACCGTTCTCGGGATGCCTCTCAAATGTCTATCAGTGGCACTGGCAGAATCACACCTATTTGTTGACCACTTATAGCAGTGCTCGCCACTTTACCAAGGTGCAGTGGAAAGTGCTGAGGAATCCCTGGAACATTTCCCTGGATCGGTTTAAGCGAGCATTGGACCGATCCGAGGAGCTTAAGCAGATATTACGAAAGTATCAAACCAATGTCACCAAGGTTACGGTGTCTACCTTTATACATGGACAGGAGGTAGTACATGCTGCCCGTGTAGTGGACGTGGAGTCAGCTCATCATTGGTGGGACATATTGAGTGGTATGTCCTCCACTGCGGGGACATTCCTGTTCCCACCCTTGTCGATCCTGGTAGCGGTCCTGGTGATTTTAACATGCTGTAATGTCCTGACTTGCTTGTATATTTGGCGTGTACGTAGGCGCTTGTTAGAAAGAATACATATGGGCATAATGTAACACATGTATTGGGCCAAGCAGTGGAATGTGGTGTAAAATTATGTCCCAATACATGTGTGAGTCATAATGGAACACATGTATTGGGCCAAGCAGTGGAATGTGGTGAAAGGGTTAAAATTGTGTCCCAATACATGTGTGAATCTAACCGAAAATGGAAGGTGTCGCTTGGTCCCGTGTGAATCTTGTTATACACTTTCCCGTGTGAATAACCAGAATGGAATGTGTTTTTTAGCCTTGCTCTGCTCTAACCGAAAATGGAAGGTGTTGCTTAGTCCCGTGTGAATCTTGTTATACACCTTCCCGTGTGAATCTTCTTATCTGTATGTAACCAGAATGGAATGTGTTTTTTAGCCTTGCTCTGCTGTTCACATGAATGTTTATATCTGGAAAAGAGTATATCAGCTGGAGAAGTCTCCAGTTCGGTAGAGTCTGCTCCGGGGTTACGTTTAACCGCCGAGCGTGGGTTGTTGGCAACCGCTCTACGAGAACTGACGGCTCCCAGTTTTGGTAACATGTAGAGTGAGTATAAGCCAGACCCGTTGTAAGTACGAGACTGGTTGTGGGGACACTGCGGGGAATAAAACACTTATATTCTAGCAGACTCGCCTCTTGGCTGTTTGTTCTGTGTCAGACTACTTTCCTGCGAGCCTGGTCCTTGACCTTGAGAATTTTTTAAAACAGAGCACCAAAGTGTTTCAAGAATATCGCCTTCTCATTCCGTCTCCTTGTTCACGGTACAGTGCTGTTTAACCCTTCCGCTTGGACTCCATCAGCAGAGTATTCAGTTATTTCCCTCCACCTGCAAGCAGTGTGAGGGGAAGGAAGCGCAGATATGCTCTCATCGGCAGAGTCAGTTCCATCAAGTGCTGGAAATCAGCAAGTTTGATTGTGAACTTTCTGTAAATATTATTTATTTGAGAGACCGATAAAGATGTTGAGCTGTTGGAAAAGACAGAATGTACTCCGGATTCTCTACCCTCAAGTAAATTGATGTGAGGACATTTTTGTGCAGCCTGTTTGCTGTTCAGAATCCATCTTCACACAGCAATCCTGCAGAAAGGCTTTTGTAAAAGTGACATCGGTTTCTTTGCTGTAATCGGGCAGCAGTTAACACCTGAGCCCCAGCTGTCCTAGATGAAGAGAATGCGAATGAAACCCTCAGTCACTGAGAGTCATCCCCACGGTCGTGATCTGCGGAGCTGCAGACAGTCTAACGTGGAAGGGAGGGTTAACAATGAGACATTATTTCACCATCAGCCACTCTGTCCCAGAGACAGGACGAGGGGCAGCATCAGCGTGTGGCATCACTCACTCGCTGACAGAAGCTGTTCAGCCCATCGAGTCTACGGCAACTCTCTGTCGCTTGTATATCTCTGTGGTTATTCATAATTGGCAATCTATGTCCTAATAATCCGGAACTGTGTCAGTGTCATAATGCTGTTTCCAACAAGTTGGTCCAATTGTTACTCACGTCTTTTCATTTCACGGGGAGAACATGGCTTCACGGGGAGAACATGGCTGTGTGAATCAGCGTGGGGAATAACTGTAGGGCGTCATGCGTATAGACCACTAAACAACGAATATATCTCACCTTCACCAGTTTATTCCCAGCTCTGGCAAATGATTTTGCGAATCAGATCAGAGCAGACCGACAGAGAACAGGAAAAGAGCTTCCCGAACTTCACGAGTGTGTTTTCTCACCTGTGTCAATTTGGCGGGTGTATCAGTACGAAATATTCATTTCAGATACATTGAGTGAAAGGAAATGGAAAGTGAAACAACATGCAATATGTAGCATGGAGCTAGGTTATAGAGAAACATTGGTGGAGACAGTACACACACTGAAACATGGAATTGTCAACGAGCAGAGGATGTTTTCAATCCATTAATTTACGGGTTGTGAGCCCAATAGGCTCCAGCTGGGCCGCTTTGTTAGCGCTGACTTTAGCATGAATTACACTGTCTTCAGCATTTCGCCTGACGTGTGGCATGTACCTCAGAGGATGATGTTGAAAGGTCTTCACTATTATTATGTGTGACGCAGGTGTGTCCCGGCTGTATCAATATAACTTGTGGGTAACTTCCACATTCCGTTGCTTTAACTGTGATTTAATTTAGAATCAGAAAATATGTCAAAGTGCAAAGTGAGACCATGCAGCCCACCTTCGCTGTGCTGGCACCAAACAATAAGGAAATGTCTGTGTGGTTCGATTGATTGACTTTATTTGATTGTTTGATTGTCACACGTACCTGAGTGCAGTGAAAACATTTGTTTGCGATTGTTAAAGGCAGATCACACTAATCAAGGACATGCAGATTACCGTGTGAGTAAAACAACATTTTGGACAGATTAAGGCTTTCAGGTTAATTCACACAGGACATGCGCTCGGCAAGATCCACATTAACAGGATCAGCATTATTTGAAGTTAGGGAATCCATTTCTTAGTCTAGTAACGGCCGTCAAGAACTTGCTGGTATATGTCTTCAAGCTTCGGTATCTTGATCTAATCTTGATCTCATCGAAATCTTGGCTTCTGAGTCAAAAATGAAACTAAATGCAAAACTCCAGGGCTCAAGTGTGACTTCTCACACGTACATCACCCACCCGAGGCGACATCATACCCAAGACCAACGAGCCAGAACCGCAGCTTGTGCGTGATCGATAAATCAGGTGAGTCTCTTTGTTTAAAAATAGGCTTTTTCTGTTGTTTCGGAGTGAAGGCAGCATTGAGATTTAATAACAGTTCCTTGCCATTCTGACTTCCGGTTTCCCGGAAGCTGTGCTAGCCACTTTCCCCGCGAGCAGGCTCCCACCATTGGCAGTTGGATGAACTCATCTTCTATTGGCAATCAGTGTCGTGGGAGAGAAACATGAACGCGCTCTTCAGCTCCATATCAAACACGGGTTTAGGGATCGGGGTGGGGGCTAGAGGGAGTGGGAGTTATGAAAATTCTGGAAAACTGTACAAAAGGGAGATCACGCATGCACAGGAACCCATCTTCTTTTGGGAACCTTGTGCAAATAACGCCATCTGAAACAAATAGAAAATTGCAGAACTGCAGGGAAAAATAGAATCTCTCCCAGACATCGGGAACTGTGCCTGTGTCCTTCTCGAAGTCACATCGAGGCCTCAGCTGTCTGAGTCAGCATGGGATGTTACTGCAGCGAGTCCTGTCGCTCAGGCACACTGCCCTGATATGTATAGGCTTTACCACGTTTCCCCAAGCTCAGACAAAAGATTTCACAGCTCACATCATCCCAGAGTGACAGGGAACAGAAGAAAGTGTTTCAGACAAATCATCTTTACACCCATGGGGAAAAAAAATGGATGTCTGCGAGCAGATAGTCTCGACCAGTGATGTTGTTGTTGTCTGTGTGACAACAACCAGGAAATATTTATCTTGCTTCTTAAAACAGGTGTGAAAATTTGCCGAGCATAGATATATCTACCTGCTGTTAGTGAAATGATAAACAGCAGACTATAGTTCACTGAGTATGGTCTGACCCCTGGTTTATGGGCTCAGCACGCTCCAACTGTGACCCTCTGCTCACAGGACTTTAACACAAACAAAGGAATGACTCAGTGACAAATTCTGTTGAAACGGATTCTGTGAGGAATTGAAAGCGATGGAATGAAAAGTCCCTTGAGAGCGGGATGCAACATTAACTCTGAAAGGATTGTTTTCCAGACTCGAGGAGAGTGCGCAGTGTTGTTTCCATGGGGCACTATCAGGATAGTTAGACTGAATCAGCGTCGAATGTTATTGTAGTGAGCATTATCGCCGAGACCCACTGTTCCTTTTGTACAATGGTACAAAAGCACGGACCTTTTGTGAAGAGGGGACAACTTCAAAATCATTAATGAGGCAAAATGCACAAATGAGCAAAACAACAAAGCAACCGCAGGAACTGGTGTTACGTGACGGGGTAAACCTCCTCTGCTAATATAAACCAGCAAAGCAGAAAGGATTCATCCCGTGCTGTATTCTGTTAAAATTCAACTGGCAAATAACTATCCCAAAAATCACTATTTAAAGTTAACATTAACAATTTTATTGTCATTTTTAACATGTGACAGAGAATAATCAACTTTCAACTACTTACAACTCCTTTCTCTAAACCTTCTGCTCTACAATACCTTCCCTCACCCCGACCCCATTAACATTTACAAAAAAGATCAAATTTACAAACCAGCTAGTTGTCGAATCTTCTCTTTGTATCTTCCTCTGTAGATTTTTTCTCCAGGTCGGTGTTGATGCTTTTTTCTATCCTATCTATTTCTCCAGATAGTCACCTCTCGGACATTTTACGAACATCCTACATCTGTTCGTCTTTTAGCTGCTCTCTTTGCTGTTCTTTGCAGCTCTGGGTAACTGTTCAAAATATCTGATATTTGTCCCACAAAACGTCGGACCGTTTCATTGGTTTTAACATTGTAAAAATACCAAATTCAAACATGATTGGGGCATAATTTAAACTAACTGGCCGAATTCTCATTTCATTTTTGTATCCATGTAACACAGCTCTTAGTTGTTTCGAACAAATGTTATGTTGTTACCTTGTTCTGGACTCCTTGTGCTAGCCAGACATTTCAACACCATTAAAAGTACATTACACCCACAACTTCATAACAGTGGCATTCGCCAAGACAGTCTATTTCGCTCAACATCGCTCTCTGTCAATCTCATGTGCCTGAGATTCGAGCAATCTCTCGTCTATGTTAATTAAAACTGCCCTATTCTCATAACCTCAGATTGAACCCGCCCACTTATGTATGTCTTACAATATTAATTGATTCCTCACTGTCTTACTTAAGCACACGTTAAGAAAAAATAAAAATGAGAACAAGAGTCACCTGTGTGACTGCGATTTGACCCAATGTTGCTGCAGCCAAGCAACCCAGCTATCAGTGAAATAGCCCACACCTTTCCTGTACCGGTAAAGAGATTGCATAGCAAATTGGTAAGCTATCATGAGTTGAATTAGACCCAGCATCATTACGCAGGACGAAATTTACTGGGATGTAAAGACATGATGAAATACACAGGGGTTGGGGGTGGAATATGGTTTGGAAGGATATGGTCAGAGTTCCCTTGATACAAAATCGTTTGAGACGACGGAAATGAGATTTACTGGGAGAAAAGAAAAGAAGGGATGAAAAGAAAAGAAGAGATTTAATAGGATGGTGGAAAAGATGACGAATCATGCGACACAAATCAGGAATGACTGAGTTGTGTCCTAATGGAGATTTTCCAGCGAATGTAAGATTGGTTAGGGTAAAAAAGATGGAAATTACCTCGTTCAGGTGATCGTATAACCAAAGGTTAGAGCTTCAAAACAAGCAAGGAACGATAAAGAAGTTTGCAGCAGGTACTTCTTATTCTGAGTTTTTGGAATCGGAGATGATTTTTCAGAAAGAAAAAAACATGTTAGAAGATGATTCCAGCATATTTGACAGGCCTCCTGCAGACACAAGGAGCGAATTTAACAGGGACAGGGACTCTGGGCTGCCTGGATGGGAGGCGAAAGTGACACACTCACGAATTGTTTAGCGTTCATCGGAAAGAAATTGCATAACACCGGCAACTGAACATGTTAAGTATAAGAAGAGCTGGTGGTGTTGAAAGGTGCAGCAGCTGGTTCTACGTGGACTACTACAAATTGTTAATGTACTGAGCTGTTTGTTTTAGCTTTGCATTAAATGGAAGCCGGTTAGCTCAGTCCGCTGGCTAACTGGTTCAAGTTATAGAGTGAGACTAACAACGTGGGATTAATTGTCGCACTCTCTCAGGTTGTCAAAAGGATCATCATCTCCACCGCTCACGTGATCTGTAATACAATTGTGACTCTAGTGAGTAGGAATGGACCTGACGATGTCAAGCATCATTATCTTTGATATCTGTTGCCTTGAACATTTGTTCACAATGACCAGGAACGGGACTGAGTCCATTTAATACTCACTCATCTCCTCCAGAAAAATCCAGCGACAAGACTCTTCCTTATTCCTGTTGGAACCCTCTGTTCTGCACAGCAGCAAAACTATTTGTCATGACTTTTCCAGATTCAGACAACATTCAGTCTACCCAAAGAGATAAATCTAATTCCTTTCGAACGGTTTAATGAGCTGTGCGACTTTACAGCAAACAGGATGATATGAAACGAGTTTAACAGCCTATTCAAGAATGTAATCCAGTGCAGTGTCAGAGATTTGAAAAAGGTCATCAAGCTAAAATATCACCTCTGTTTCTCGCTCCACAGATGGATAATCACTTGGGGAATATGTGCTGTTTTACGTTTAATAATTGATACCTTTCCCAAAGACTGAACAATCCCACAAATCAGAAGCTGGAGTTTTAGAATAGATGCTGCTTTATTCGACATTATTCTTCAACTACGCTTCAGTCTGGTGCTTCAATAATTCCTGATCAACGTCAGTAAAAGCAGCTTTAGATAAGGATTGAAATTACAACTGCGGCATTTTAACACACTGTTCAGTGCCATGCGCTGATCAGTTGCTCCACTGGAGCCCACCGGCAGCAAACCTATAAAATTCCCTACTCGTACCTCTCGGACCTTCTACCCGCATGTTCTACTTTTGCTGCAGTTCTGGAATTAGTGTGAAGGCAGAGGTGGAGGAACAGGTATGGACCTGTGACTTTTCGGGCATCATGTTCAGGAAGTGGGACACAGAAAAATGTTGCGCAAAATTGACTTGATTGAAAACTGGATTTCCGTGGGTCGCTGCGTTGTTTATAGACAATGTTATATTATCGCTGTCACAGGGCTTCTCATTCGGTCGGCTTCAAATTGGCACAGAATTCGATTCAACGACACTTCACTAACTTCCTTCTTCAAGTTCCTACAGACAACATGAAACATACTGCACTCATCATCAATCTTCATCATGGCAACATCCAAGGATATATTGCACAGTTTTCATGAATACTGAAGATAGAAGAATGTTATGCAAGAGTATACTGAATTTCAGTTTAAGTTGGAAAGTGATAAGAATCCAGAGAAAGATACTGAATTTCCTAAATTCATGTTTATTACCGTGGTCAGAACTCTAGCCAGGCAAAGGGGAAATCTGTGCCTGAATTCCCAATATCCACACGGCCGTTTGCTCCATGTGTAAAGTTGGAAACCTGTGTGAAGGAGCATGCAGTCTGACAGAGAGCCTGGAAGAACACTCCACTGTCTGATCTAAAGCTACAACAGGAGCTGTGTCTTCCAGCTGTGAGAGCAGTGGGATAAAGGGGAGGTCCTTAGTATTCCGTGGTGTAGGTTCACAGTGTCCTCATCATGTTATCGTTTTAAACCCTCTATCAGAAACAGCACAGACAGAGAGGAATAGATGGGGGCCTTTTCGCTCGCCAGCGCTACCCCGCCATTTGAAGTCATCATGGCTAACCGAACCGTCAATGTCTTTTCCCAGCCCATCCACATCAACCTGTCGCCTAAAGGGAAAGAGATATTGAATAAACCGAAAAACTCTGGAACTGTGGGAGGGAAATGCGTTTAGAGACAGTGGGCTTCTGCAGTGGGTTTTGTGAATGAGAGGCCGATATCGGGCAGAACAAGTTTCAAGTGATATGATTCCCTCAAAACTCAGCAACCAGAAAGTGAGGAATCTTCTCTGGTCAGTAGCAGGGCGGAGAACTCCAGAAGATGGGAACTCATGATGAATCAGCAGAACGACAATTCATTCAGCTGAAATCCAAACTAAACTCCGATTCTGGTGGGACTCAAAATCACAAACTTTGAATCGCAATCTTAACAATGCAGTAGAAGTCCAACACGTCTTTCATTTTGCCACAGAGCTGTACTAGCCTCCATTGTACTGCACCCAAAGTTACGGTGTTCAAGTCTTTCACCAAACATCTGTTTATCCTCGCCCCAGTTTACAGTACTTGGTCCTCATCCGTGCATGCTCTAGCTCCTCAAGTGTTCGGCTAAGTACTCCTGAAGCATTTTAATGACTCTTAGCTTCACCACACGTTCAAATATTGAGTTCCAGACAAACGACACTCTCAGGATGTAAACATTCTTACTAAACCTATTCTGAACATTTTCTCTCTAGCGTTTCATCTATATCCCTGGTTATTAATCATTCCCAAAAGAAGTTTATTCCTGTCACACATATCTATCTCCTTTCTGTGCACGTTAATCAATTCCGCTCTCAGCTTTCTCCGCTCTCAGATAAAGAGCCCCAGTCGACCTCATCTTTCTTTGCAGTGGCGTGAGTGTAGTGCTTTCAAAGCACAGCAGGTCAGGCAGCATCCCAGCAGCACGACAATTGATGTGTTGGACATAAGCCCTTCATCAGGAATGAGATTTTTGAGTCGGGGTTGAGGGAGGGGAATGGGAGTGGTGGTCAGGTAGCTGGGAAAGTGATAGGTGGATGAAGATGAGGGAGATGGTGGTAATTCAGAGGGGAGATTGTTGTCCGGGTCCAGAGAGCAGTGCCTAGTTGGAGGCTTTGCACTGGGATAATGTGGGGAGAGGTGAAATGAGGAAGCTATTAAAATACACATTTAGCCCGTGTGGTTGCAGGGTCCTAAGGTGGAATATGGGACGCACTTTCTCCAGGCATCGGCTGGTAATACAATGGCGGTGGCTTGTGCCTGAAGCAGCGATTCTCTTCTCCTCAGATGCTGTCTAACGTACTGTGCTGTTCCAGCACTACACTCTCGACTCTGAGCTCCAACACCTGCAGCCCTCACTTTCGCTTAACTTTTCAGGGGAAATGGTCGAGCTCAGGCACCACCTTGGTAAATCTCCTCTGACCACCCTCCCGTGCAAACACACGTTTCCTGAAGGCTGGCGATAAGAACAGAACAAAATTATCCAAAGAAAAGCAGAAATATCGGAACAAAACCAGCAGGTCTAGTGGATCTGGGGAGAGATTTTCCAGCCAAACGATCCACCTTTGGAACGAATGGTATGTGTAGGTGGGGCAGGAACGTGAAAGAAGGTGGACAGGGTCTAAACTGATTGAACCTGAGACTGGGGATTGAAGATTGCACCATGTCTCAGCAGGAAATGACGTTCCGCTCTTTCAAATCGCGCTGTGGTATGCGGGAGCTCTGCAGCAGACAAAACTGAAATGGAGGCATGGGAACGCAGTGGGCTGTTGCAGTGACAGGAACCTGGAATCTCACGGTCTTATTTTGCTTGCAGACAGAACGAAGGTGCACACACGTTGGTCACCCGCTCTGTTTTTCTCTCCCCAGTCTGGACGAGATCACATTGTGAACAGGAAATGCAGTTTTTTAAGTTGAGTGATGGGCAGATAAATCACTGAAACTTTCACAATGAGGAGAGACATCATAAACGATCAGCATTGCACCTTCTTGGATTTCGTGGAATGGTGCCATAAGGGGAAGTGCTGGAAGTAAAGAAGGATTGGACGATGGCGTACAGAGAGAAAGTTTCCTGCATTGTGCCGGTATTCAGTGGTATGGGCTAGTGGGGAAAGGGCAGAATGTATATCTTCCTGTGCTACGTGCTATAAATATTTAGCTCACTCCGGATCAAAAGTATTTAATGATTTTCATTCAAACACTGACAGTATGTACAGCTTGCAGAAGTCACGTGTTTGCGCTATCACTGTCACTCTGTCTCCCCGAGAGCATCAGTACTCCCCCACGTTGATTCAGACAGAACAGTTCTTCGAGAATGGAAGGACAGGTGTTAATAACCCGTCCTTGGAACGGAGTAACTGTATTTCTCAATAACGATCACTGAACTGTCCGAACTCCATTTCAAATAACTTTACCCATAGCCTTGTATGTCTTGGCATCACAAATTCACATCCGAATATTTCGGAAAGTTATGGGGATTTCTGCCTCCTCGATCCTTGCCTACACTGTATTCCAGATTTCAACCACCCACTGTTTGAAAACGTTTTTCCACGCCTCTGACATTAAATCGATGGCCAACCGTGGTCGAAGTCTCCATCAAAGTGTAACATGTACTTCAGTCTATTCTATCCATATCCCACCGTACTTTTTACATCTTAATCATGCCCCCCTTAATCGCGTCTGCTCTAAGAAAAACAACTCTAGTTTGTCCAATCCCACTTCTTTAGCCCAGACAATATGTTATCAAATCTCCCCTGCATCGTTTCCCGTTCTATTACATCCCTGCTGCAATGTGAATTGCATAATGACACACATTGGTCTCGCTTGAGCCGAATGAACAAGTGAAATAAATGATGTGCAATTCGACAAAAAAATGGTGTTTTTTGGAATAAAGTTTATTTTCCTCAATGCTGCCCTGTGCCCTTTTCCTGAGCCTGATGTTTCAATAATCGCTGATCCATGTCAGTAAAAGCTGCGACATGAGGATTGATCTCACAACCGCGGTATCCAAATGGATCAACTAGTTTGAAGGTCCCGATGGTGAGAATTGGGCATGGTCAGACGGCAACAGTGAGTGCAGCAACACCACTGAACGGGGTCAATGTGAAAGTGATTGTAAGGGAAATGGGAGGGGGGACTTAAAGGAGGTATGTGATTGCGGGAGGGAAGGAAGACTCCGAGAAGGGGTGAGTCTGAATCCTGAAATATGACTCGCAGAGATGTGTGAGAGAGAGGGGTTTGGTGGCAAAGTAATCATAATCTCTGAGAATGTTTTCATGTAAAATCAACTAATTTCTTTCTGTGTGTTCTCTGCATGAGTCACAAGGAATAAAATGCAGTGACTCGGATTCGTACGAGCTTACTGCGGCCACAATGCAGAATATTTTATCATTGAAACCATGCAGAGACACGCGTTTAAAAACAACAATAATTACAGTGACAGAAGATATGTTAGGAAGAGTAGCAGATGCACAACAGGAATATTAGGCGAGGGATAGCAGACATGTGGGAATTCAGAATTGGCTGAATTTTAAATTCGATATCCTCAGACGCTGTGGTGGTTCCATCAGACTGCATGTTGAAGTCTGAGTTTGATGAATTTCGAGAAACAAAAAGTTTCAGGGGATAGTGCGAGATATTAGTGCAATGTATGTTTCAATAACAATGAGATTTTAAACTTTTGCTTCACTAACTTACCCACACAAGGACATACCCATTGCTGCAGTCAGTCACATAACCCCAGTACCTAGAACCAGAATCAGGCAAACTTTGTGGCACAGCCGCTAATATCAAACCGGACGTGGGGGCGGAAATGAACACGTGAAGCTATTCTGTGGCACCAGTGACATGATTGGTAAAGGTGCGGACATTGAGTCATAGAAATGTACAGCATGGAAACAGACTCTTTGGTCCAACCCGTCCATGCCGACCAAATATCCCAACCTAATCTAGTCCCACCTGCCAGCACTCTGCCGATATCACTCCAAACCCTTTCTATTCTTATACTCATTCAAAGGCTTTTGAAATGTTGCAATTGTACGAGCTTCCACCACTTCCTCTGGCAGCTTATTCCATACACGCACCATCCTCTGTATGAAAAGGTTACCCCTTAGGTCTCTTTTATATCTCCCCCTTCTCAACCTAAATCTTTGCCCTCTCGTTCTGGACTCCCCGCCACCACTGAAAAGACATTTTCTATCTATTCAAGCGTGTGAAATGCTGAGGATGGGAGTGCTTCTGGTCAAAGGCGAGGTGGAAGGGCATCTTGGTCTCAATTTATTATATTATTAAGATTCAGCAGCAGCATTAACCAGCACTGAAGATTGGCTCAGAGGAAGCTTACTGAAGCCTTAAGTGAGAGGCCGATGTATTGAAAGCATTCTAAGAGATTTTCCTTAACAAAGCGGTATTTTGTTACTTTGACAGTAAGAACTGATTTTGCTCACATCGTCTCCACATCAGTCTCTTGCTCCAGTAAACGCTCCAATCCAGCATACATTTCTTCCATTCCAACACAGGAACGCGTAGTATTCGCTCTCCATCTGGGATAATCTAAATTGACAATGTCATTCTTTGAATGGAGAAATACAGTAGGGAGTTGTCAGTGCAGTGGCGATCTATTGGGCGAGTAATCTTTGAAGAATGCAACGTGGCAGCTGCTGTTATTTGAATTCGATGAATAAAATCTGGAAAATGAACCCAACCTCAGGAACAGAGACAATGACTTTAATATCCAGAAATCTCATTCATTCATGTCCCTTCGAAAGGGGAATCTGCCGACCATAACAAGTCCTGCCAACATGTGTCTCCAGACCCACAACAATGTGGTTCACCCATAAATACCCTCTGACTCAGTTCAAGGTGAATTACGAATGAAGAACTAATGGTCTTCAGACCAATGATAACAACTTTTCGTGGGAGAATAAGGAAGCATAAACATACATGGACAACGGGGGAAATGGGAATCGTGTCTGTGTGGACTCGAATTCAACGGTTTATCAAACTAAATAGACAAAAGGATACCCACAACGTAAAGAAGTCAGGGACATGGGATGACTGCTGGAAGGGATTCAATTACCCGCTGAGGTGTAAAGTCATTTGCTCAGTCAGAATGCGCACAGATCACTCACCACACCCATATGTGAGAAGTGACGACTCAGGAGAACAACTGACAGAGTGAACAGCATGTTTTCAAATTACAGTAGGAGTTCGATTCTGCTGTTATTTCAGCTGTTAACCCCAACCAGCAATGAACCCTGTTTGGATGCGTGTTTCCAGTGCAGTTCCACTGTTTTTTTTGATGTAGACCAATGATTTAGACTTAGTTGTAGGAGTCATGATTCAGAGGTTTGCTGATGATTCAACAATTGGTCGTGTAGTTGACTGTGACGAAGAATGTCAGAGACTGCAGGGATGTATCAATAAGATGGAAAGGAAAAATAGCGAATTGCATTGAATTCAGACCAATGAGTGTTAACGAAATTGGGGAGAAGAAACAATAGCAATGAGTATTTTGTGTGGTGTAGACAGACAAAGTGATCTTGGAGTGGACATTCATGATCGCTGAAGATCAATGGACAGGGGAATCAGTTGGACGGAAGTGCGTACTGTAGATGCTGGAGATCAGAGTCAAGAGTTGAGTGGTGCTGAAGAAGCACAGCAGGTCAGGCAGCATCTGAGTTGCAGACAAAAAATGACGCTTTGAGCAAAAAGCCTTCATCAGGAATAAGGCTTGGAGCCTCGAGGTTGGGGAGATAAATGGGTGGGGTTGGGTTTGGGAGAATTTAGCTGAGACAGCAATAGGTGGATGGAGGTGGGGATAAGAGTGTTAGTTCGGAGAAGAGGTTGGAGTGGATAGCTGGGAAGGAAGATAGACAGATGGGACAGGTCAGTAGGACAGTGCCAAGCTGGAAGGTTGGAACTAGGGTAAGATGGGAGGTGAGGGGAAATGAGGAAACTGGTGAAATCCACATTGATGCCATGGGGTTAAGTGTCATGAGGCAGAAGATGAGACGTTCTTCCTCTAGGCGTCGGGTGGTGAGGGAGTGTCGGTGGTGGAGGCCCAGGACCTGCATGTACTCGGGAGAGTGGCGGGGGGAGTTGATGTGCTCGGTCACGGGGATTTGGGGTTGATTGTTGCCGGTGTCCTGGAGAATTTCTCTGAAGCGTTCTCTAAGGTGTCCGGTGGCCCCATTATAGAGGAAACTGCATCAGGAGCAACGGATGCAATAAATGGCAAGTGTGGAAGTGCAGGTGAATCTTTGATGGATGTGGAAGGCTTCTTTGGGTCAGTGGGCGGAGTTGCGGGTGTGTGGGCGCAGGTGTTACACTTCCTGTGGTGGCAGAGGAAGGTACCTGGAGGGGAACGTGGGTCATTTGAGGGTGTAGACTTGACTAGGTCGTCATGGAGGGAATGGTCTTTGCGGAAAGTGGATAGGGGTAGGGAGTGAAAAATATCCCTAGAGGTCAGTGTTACTGATATGTTTTTAGAAACCCACTAACTCCCACAGCTGTCTGGATTTCAACTCCTCCCATCGCACCTCCTGCACCAATGTTATCCTGTACTCCCAACTCCTCCGCCTCTGCCGCATCTTCTCCAAGTCGCCCAGTTCCACAACAGTACACAGCAGATGGCCTTCGTCTTTAAAGAACGGAACTTTCCGTCCCATGTGGTTTAAGATGCCCTCTAACGCATTTCATCCATGTCCTGCACCCACATTTTCGCTACCTCTAAATTGACCCCACCATCAGGGATATATTTCCCTCCCCAAACCCATTCATTTTCCTCAAAGACCTTTCCCTCTGCGACTACCTAGTCACGTCCATGCCCTCAAATGACCCACCATTCCCTCCCAGCACCTTGCTCTGCCACCGCAGGAATTGCAAAACTTGCACCCACATCGTACTACTCACATCTATCCAAGGCTCCAGTGGAGCCTTCTATATCCATCAAAGGTTCACCTATACTTCCACAGATGTCATTTGTTGTACCTGCTGTTCCAGATGCGGTCACCTCTAAATTGGGAAGACCGGATATCTTCTGACAGAGCACTTCAGTGAACATCTCCAGGATACCTGTAAAAATCAACTCCACTGCCCTATGGCCAAACATTTCAACTTCGCCTCCCACTTTCCTGAGGAAATGCAGGTCCTGAGCCGCCTCCATCGCCACTCCCTCACTACACAATGCCTGGAGGAAGCACACCTCATCTTCTTCCTCGGGACCCTTGAACCCCATGGCATCAATGTGGATGTCATCACTTTCCCCATTCCCACTCCCTCATCTTACCCCAGTTCTAACCTTCCAGCTCAGCACCATCCTCCTGACCTGTCCACCCTGTGTATTTTCATTCCCACCTATCCATTCCACCTTCCTCTCTGACATATCACCGTCAGCCCCCACCTCTATCCACCTACTGCACTCTCAGCGACCTTCTCCCCAGACCCACGACCTCCCATTTATCTCTCCACCCCACAGGCTGCTTGTCTCATTCCTGATGAAGGGCTTTTGCCCGAAACGTTGATTTTTCCTCAGATGCTGACGGACTTGCTGTGCTTCTCCAGCACCATTTTCATCTTGAAGGGAATAAGTTGATTGAGAGGGATTTTGGATTTTTCTGTTGTTGACCACAGATTGTTGCAGCGAGTAGAACTTTAGCAAGCACCAGTTTAGGGAATACCTAAAGGTCTGAGAACAAGTGTGGTCACTGCATTAATCAACATTTATAAAGTTTTTAGATTAAAGATGGAGGGCTGAAGTATGCAACTTTGCCCATCAAGACTGATTCACCACTCAATGAGTTTATCATTGATTCCTTTCAAACTCAGGCTGCTATTGGCCTTGGTGGGGAACTTGCAAATGGTGACGTTTCGTTGCATGTTCCAACCTTGTCCTGTTAGTCAGTACAGCTGTTTAGAATTGAAGGTTCGGTCAAAACTTCTCGGATGACTTACTCCAGTGCATCGTGTAGTTGGTGCACTCTGCTGCTATTGTGCCTTAACGGTGAAGGGAATAAATATTCAGGTATTGAGTCGGGTACAATCAAAGGACTGCATTGTCGTGGATGGTGTCCAGTTCCTCAAGTGTTGTTGAAGTCACACCCATCTCGGCAAATGGAGAGAGTCCTGTTCCACATCTCATTTGTACCGTGCAAACTTTGTAGGATTCACGGAACAATGAGTTGAGTTTACAATCCAAAACTGTCTACCAACGGACATGTTTTTGTTGTTGGAAGTGTTTATATAGCCGGTCTCAATCCGTTTTTCCCAAATTCTAGCTTCGTAGACGATTACATAGGGGAATTAGGTTACAGTAAAGCCATTGAATGTCAATGGAATATGATTAGGTTCTCATTTGTCAGATTTATAATTACTCTATTTCGTTGTTGTGTGGACCAATCTGATTCCAATCGCTAGCTGATTTCAAGTTCCAATTCTCGTCTGTGCTTGAAATTTCAACCGTTGCCTCACGTAGATTTCTCCACCTACCTTAATAATATGTAAGGACGGTATAAGGGACAGCAGAGATTTACAAACATGGTGCCAACACTGCATAAAATGGCGCTCTATAATCACAGAATAACAATTATAAACTTTCAATATTCGTGGGATCTTGACAGGGTAGATACGGGCAGGTGGTTTGCCCTCTGGTATGAGGAGAGCACCAGAGGACATGAACTCAGAATTAGATATTGCCCATTTAATTCAGAAATGAGGAGGAATTTCTTTGCTCAGGGCCCAGTGATTCTGTGGAACTCTTTCCTGAAACTTTTGTTGAGGCTGCGTTGTTATGTATTTTCAAACTGTGCCAGACAGATATTTAACCAGCAAGTCGATGAAGCATTATCGAGGTTAGACAGGAGAATGGAGTTGAAGATTATCAGATCAGCCATGAGTTCGTTGAATGGTGGAGAAGCTCGATGGGCTGAATGGCCGACTTCCAATCCTATATCATTTGATGTATCACCTTATTTTATTGATAAGTTTAGAATTCTGAGGGGATGGGATGAAGTGATAGAAAAGGTTTCTCAAACTGATCAGACAAATCAGGAACTAGGCTCATAAACTGATGAACAAGAAATGTGCTGTGGCTTGGGTCATTAAAGGCACTGGGCATACCACAGATGGGTATGTGCAGACGCTGTGATTGCTAAAGAAAATTCGTGGATCTTATATTGTTGTCAACTTGGTGATCACGCTAGATGATGGATCACGGTATGATTCACACAACAAAAGGTTGTGAAAGAATGAATGATTCGTTTCATTTGAAAAATTTTCTGCAGTTCCAATTCAATTGACTGTTTAAAATACTGATCAGAACTTTGTGTGGAGTGTGACATTAAAATTCACAAGCCCACTGGATAATCTATTGCACCGATCTCTCCTTATTTGTTCCCCTTTCATTCGATGTAAATTCATAGAAAGTCAAGACGGAATGAAAGGAATAAAGAAACGTTGCCCTCCTTTTCATTATCCCAATGTCACTTACAACAGAAACAAATTGCTTAATTACAACTTTGATGAGGTATCGATTTGTCACAAATTTCCAGTGCAATTAAGGGCAAGAGCAAGATTCTCCATCCAATTTATCCTAAAGATGCGAGGCACAAAGGGAAACCACAGCTGCTTATGATGGAAGTAACAGCCCAAGTAAGATTCAAATCCACACATGCGCAATGAAAGAGCAAACCGTCGCCTTAACCTCTGGGCCACTTCAGCCCATGGCAAAGGGGCTCACATGTGACCACATCAAGATTACATATGGTGCACCGAGGGGATAAGAAATTCCCTGAGCGGAATCGAATCCACACCATTTTGTTTCTGCTTTCAGCCAAAATAGTAGTACCAGCAAAATCCAAGGAATTGACCTCGTCCTTGGAAGGAGTAGCTGTCCTTGATTCATTACGAGTGGGAACTGCCTCAGAATGAACCCAGCGAACACGAAATTCCCGTCACATTCACACGCACATTTACTCTTGACTCATAATTTCTTCAGATAGATTCTCTCTCACGTGAAGAAGTATATATGGAGAGAGAATTGAAGGTGATGTAGTAGCTCTATGGTCTTTCTCATATGGCTGAACCTGAACTGGGCAAAATTCCCGGAAATGCAGTTTTGTTCGTTTCATTTTATTAATTTTGCTGGAATCTCACTCTGTTCATTGCAATGATCGGAAGTGAATTGAATTTCTATCACTGGAACGTTTAATGTTGTATTTAATTTTGCTCCGAATTTATTTCAGATTAAAGGTAATACTGATGAGAGCAACAGAAGGTTGAACTACAAAACAAGATATCAGTTTTGATGTTCAGTTACTTTGGCAGAGTTCAGTGGGTATCAAATGAACCCAGCATCGTGGCGATCGTCCTCCCATCTTTAAGGCATGTGATTAAAGCAGGTAATCTTTCTTCAAGAGACGGGTCACTTCCTGTTCATTATGGAAGATCTTTCCTTGACAATATACCAAATCTGCTCTGTTCCATTTATAATGCTTCATGTGGAATATTAATTGAAATCTTTCAAAACTCTGAGTTTTCTTTTTGCTAAATCTTATTCAGCTGCATACGTTTCCGGTATTTCTTTACATCTGAAGTTATCCAAATTAGACATTGTTTCCTCGCACCTTCCATCCTCAACACCTCACTTTTACACTTTTACCTGGCCACAGGCTGTCTCTCTCCTGGTGAAACCCACTCCTTGTGTGTCTCTAAATGTGCCTTTCCAAATATTTGGGAAACGGATTCTCTGAATGACAGAAATTCTGTTCCCATCATTTTTTGTCCTACAACGATAGTGTTGAAAGCGCGACGTTCAGATATTTACCAACTTGAAAGAGAGAATTTACCACCTATTTCCTCTCTCCAAACCTCACATACTCTGGAAAACATACATTCGGCTTTCTTTGGTTCAATTTCAAATTTTCAAACACACAAAAATAGCATTCTATCCCCACTAAACGCTGTCAGCATCGTCTCTAATGTCTTTACACCCCAGTAAGCGCTGGCAGTGTCCTCCCTGATAGAATCACAGATTCCCTACAAGGCAGAAAGTACAATTCAGCCAATCGAGTCTGTAGGGACACTCTGAAGAGCGTCTCAACCAGGCCGCGCTCCCGTCTCTATCCCCGCACGCCTCTGGCTTGGTATTTCAAATAAACCTACTGGATTAAAACCTGACATCGTGTGATTGCTGACCTTATCACTGCGTTATCCATGGCTAATTTACTTAACTTACTGAATTCACTCCCGGGACGCATCAGCGCAATTTAACATGGCCAATCCACCTAACCTACAGACTTAACAGCAGTGCGAACCACTGAGCAAATGTACCATCAAATTGAGCACCATCTGTATCATGTTTAATGGATTTATACACTGGTAACTCAGCCTAGTGAAAAAAAATCTGCGCCCATCAACCCGAATTCAATGCATCCAGACGAGGTTCTACGCTGTTCAACTTCATTAGTGCTGCAGGAAATGTTTCTGCACTCAGATCTGCATGGGTTTATCTGTTTTCTTCCTCAGATTCCTGCTTTAAATAAACATATCAGTCAGGAACAACTCTATATAATGGCTTTCATTGCAACACAAACACATTGTGCAGTTTGCAGAAGTTACGTGTTTGCACTTTCACTGACACTGTCTCTCCCCAGGAGTGCAGTCCTTCCCCAGCTGATTCTGACAGCACTGTCCTTCCTGTGACATGTCCCATCGAGAATGAAAGGCCAGGCATTAATAACCTTCACTGGAGAACAGAGCGACAGGTTTAAAACATTTGCGATGCCCCCAGCGGAGAATTGAGCCCTGTGACAGGCGGGGACACTAACCACGGTACTGTGGAGGACAATAAAATCGAAGAAGGCCCTTCAGCCTGTTGTGGCCGCACTTGCCCAACACAACTGCTCAACGACCTGAATCAAGTTTATCCCATAGTCTTATATATCTTGTCATCACAAATTCGCATCTGAATTTTTTCAGGCGAGAAGGATTTCCGCCTCTCTGACCCTTTCCGCTTATCTTCTCAAACCTTTCTGCCTTTTCCCGAAATCTCTTGGCCCTGGTGTTCGATCCCTCCATCAATAAGAAACGTTTCTTTCAGTCTATCCTATCCATATCGCTCATTGTTTTGTACATCTCAGTCGTGTCTTCTCCAACCTCCTCTGCTCTGCGATAAACAACCAAAGTCTGTCAAACCTTTCCTCATCACTGAAACTCTTCAGCCCAGACAATATCTCGTGAATCTCTCCTGCAACGTTCCCAGTGCGATCACATCCATACTATACAGTATTCTAGCTCGAGCTGAATGAACTTTTTTTTTCTATTCTGTTGCAGTCTGAGGGCGTCACTGGCTCGGCAGTATTTATTGAGATCCCTAATTGAACAGCAAGCAGTGGAGACTCAATCATATTGCAGTGAGTCTTGAGTCACATGGAGGCCAGACTAGGTAGGAATGGCAGTTTTCTTCCTCAAAGGACGTCACTGAACCCGATAGTTTTGTTTTTTCAACAATTGACCATGGATTTATAGGAGTTATTAGATTCGTAATTCCAGATGTTCATTGAATCCCAATTCTAACACCTGGAATGGTTGAAGTCAAACCCGGATCCCTGGTTCATGTGTTTGGTATTAATAGTGGTAATAGAGCTCAGCCATTGCAGAAAACCTGTGAAACTAATTTTTCCCAATGAAGTCGCTTTTCCTCGATATTGTCCTCTGTCATCTTCCTGAGCTTAACTGCCAATAATCGCGAGTCCATCTCAGTAAATGCTGCTACCTAAGGATTGGCCTCACAACAGTGGTAACCAAAAGGATCAACTGGCTTGCCGGTCCCGATCGTGGTGTTGGTACACGTTCACCAAACAAAAGTGAACGCAGCAGCACAGACTGAACAGTATCAATGTGAGAGTCAGTGTTAGATTCTGCAATGCCTTAATGAAATAGGAAATGACTCCACAAACACATGATAAAAGAGCAGCGCTGAGAAAGCTAGTGCTCAGTTAAACCTGTTAGACTCGAACCTGGTGTTGTGTGATTTTTAAATTTGTCTACCATAGTCCAACACACCGGCATCTCTGAATTATTGAAATGGGGGTGTGGGACGAAAAGTTCAGGAAGTGATTTTAGGAGGGAGATAAATCTCTGAGAACGAGTTAATTTGAATTCTGATATATGAAACACAGAGATGTGAGCGAGCAGAATTTGAAGGAAAGAAAATCATCACTTTGGAGAAAATGACCATGTTAAAATAACTGATTCCTTTGTGTTTCACAAAAACGGGGGCAGATAGAACAATTACGGCCGTAACTCGGATTCGAAGTACGGCTCCTACAGGCCGCAACGCGGAATACAGACCACTATACGTTCACAGCATGCCACAGACGAGCAGGCTCGCACAATGCAAACAGTACAGTAGCATAGGAAATGTTAAGCAGAGTACACTATTAGTGAAGAAGGGCTTATGCCCGAAACGTCAACTCTCCTGTTCCCTGGATGCTGCCTGACCTGCTGCGCTGTTCCAGCAACACATTTTCAGCTCTGATCTCCCAGCATCTGCAGACCTCACTTTCTCCTCCTACAATATTAGTGCTTCGCGAACAGTGGCAGATACGTGGGAACTCAGAATGGGCTGACCGTTTAATATCGATGCCCCGGAGGCTGTGTGATTCCATCATTAATATGCTGAAGGATGAGATAAATAGATTTCTCCAAAACATCAAAAAATCCGGGGACAGTGCAGGCGTTGTTAAAATGTATGTTTCAATAGTAATGCAGTTTAACATCGGCTACTTTACCAGGTTACCCACCCAAGGCAGCAACCACTGCTGCCACATAGTCCCAATTCACAGCCCCAGAATCAAAGGAACTGAGTGACGCATTCGTGAAGATTCAACTGGAAATCGGGATGGTAATGAGGTCGCACAGATACTCGATGTCTCCTGTGACACAACCCGTGAATGCACTGTCCTTCTATGACGGTTTAGAGGCGCAAGCAATTCCGAGGTTGGGAGTGCTCCTGGTCAAAGGCGGGGCAGGAGGGAAAATTTGTTCCCGTTTATAATGACATAGCAATCTACAGTGCATCTTGCTGAGACAGCTGAGTGCCACAAATGGAGCGTGGGCGGCTGGTTTGAAGTTTGATTTTGCTTCACTATCACTTCCCTGGAATGAATTGCTTTCACCATTTCTATTTCCAATTGTTCGATAGCTCCATGCAGTCTGAGGCTTTCTTCCTCATGGTTAATTACATGACTGTTGTATGATCTGCACAATGCTAAATCACAGTCACTACAAGTAAATATGAATCATTGTTCTATATGAGAAAACAGTGGAATTCACAGCAGGCATGCTTCGTAGGTTTGCAGTCGACACCAGAATTGTCGACAGCTAGGAAGATTATGTAAGATTCAAAAGGATCTTAATCCAATGAGTCGTTGGACTGAAAAATGTAACATGGAGTTCAATCTGAATAAATGGAAGGTATTGCATTTTGGTACAACGGCTTATACAGTTAGTGATAAGGATTTTGCGTAGATTTGGAGAACACGGAAGCTGGGGTGCAGTTACATAATGCTTTGTAGTTTGCATCATATACATACATGATGGTTAAAAGGCATTTGGCCTACTTCCCTTCATTGCTCAGTGCTTTGTGTGTAGGAATTAGGACGTTATGTTGAACTATTGCACGACACTGATGAGGCATCTTCTGGAATATTATGTCCAGTTCTGTTCGCCCAGTTCTAGGAACGATATTATTCAGCTGGAGCAGTTTTTGAAAAGGTATACACGCATGTTGCCGTGTGTGGAAGGTTTGACTTATAATGAAAGGCTGGATATGCTGAGACTATTTTCAGACTCGAGATTGGGGTCTGGAAAAGGCAACAGGAAAGGCAGCATGGGAGGAGCAGGAAATTCAACTTTTCACACAAGTGTCGTTCATCAGACTCTTGCCCGAATCGTCGATTCTCCTGCTCCTCAGATATTGCCTGACTTCCTGTGCTTTTACAGCACAACACTCTCGACTCTGATCTCTCATCTGCACTCCTCACTTTCTCCTAGTTGAGACTGTTTTCACTCTAGAATAGGGGTTTGCAGCGACGTGATAGAAGTTTATGACTTATTGAGAATTAAGTTAGACTGAACGATAGCTGGCTTTTTAGGAGGGGAGGATTTCAAGACGAGAGGGCATATGTTGAACAGGAAAAGAGAGAGATTTAAAAAAAGACATGTGATGCATTTTTTCTTGATAGGGTGATTTACGTGTGCAATTAACTTTCTGAGGAAGTGATGGATGAGGGTACATTTGCAATATTTAATGGATAATTGGATCCATCCATGAATAGGAAAGGGGGATTTTTAAAATAAAATCTATTCATTCATACCTAGTACATCAGTTATTTCCCAGAGGACAGTTAAGAGTCAAGCACGATATTACGCATCTGGAGTCTCATGTGGGACAGAGCAGATGACTATGGCAGTTTGCTTCCCGAACTGGCATGATTGAATCTGATGGGCTTTTCCACACAACTGATTCACTTCATCACGAGACTCTTTAATTCCAGGTAATTATTGAATTCAAACTTCACCATCTGTCATGCCAGAACCTGAACCCTTTGTCCCCAAAATATTACCTGAGTTTTTAGATTAACGATACAGTAATAAAACCACAAGGGCATTGTTACCTCTCAGCGGGCACAGGAGGAGGCAGACGGGACGAGATTAGTTTGGCATTATGTGCAGCACGGATTGGTTGCACTGACGGGCCGGTTTTCATGCTGTATGCCTCCCTGGTTGAAGCTATGGAGCAAGCAGCTGTTTAGGATTGACAGCAGCATTAACAGCATAATCGAACACCTGATGGAATATGTAATTCTGCTGGAGTCGAGGGAGATTGTTTTGCTCACTGATCCCTTCCCACACACGGGACTGGTGAACGGTCTCTCCCCAGTGTTACTGATTAAATTAGTTTCCATTTCTGTGGTTAAATGAATCCCTTCCAGTAGTTCCCACATTGCCCTACTTTCTCTGTGTTATCACCCTTTTTTCTACCCAGGGTGACCAATCCTTTCATATTGTGTCCACACAGATAAAAATTCTGTTGTCCATGTTGTGAATGTGTTTTCCTTGTTTCTCATTCACCCATAGGGTGTGAGTATCACTGGTCAGGACAACATTTATTCTTCGCCCCTTGTTCGTTGCAAACCCGGGGGCAATCCCAGCCTCGGGCCTCTGTCTGTGGACAGTCTGTACATTCTCTGTGTGTTTGCGTTTTTATTCCTTCCTCTGAACAAAGATGTGCCGGTTACAGGGATCAGCAGTAGGAAATGCAGGCTTATGGCATAGGGAATACCATGGGTCTGGTGGGATGCGATTCGGAGGGACCGTGTGGACTGGACGGGCCGATTAGCCTGCTTCCCCACACGGTGAGGAATCTTGAATTAAGAGTCAGCTTTTTTTTTTTCTGGTAGTGGTGTCTCTCGTAGGCAGGATGGGTAAAGATTGTAGAATTCCCTGCATAAAGGATATGAATGTATAGGATTTCAGGAAATTAAAGTCATGATGTTTGTTCCTGAGGTCAGGCAAGCATTCCAGGTTTTATTAGTCGAACTAAAACATCACCGTTTCCCAGTCGCCAAGCAGGACTCGTTTAAAATATTACCCCAACACTACTTTCTCCAGGTTGAGGTCTTTACTGTATGGAAGAAACTGATTCTGAGCTGATGCAAGCAAAAGCAGCCGCCAAAGTCAGTGTCGGAAACACAGGTCCAAATAACAAAATCATTTTTTAAACCCACCACTGCAAAGTTAAGGGCTCAACACGCTCTAGTTGTGCCACTCAGCTGTCTTAGCAAGATGCACTGTAGATCGTTATGATACTATAAACCGGGACAACTATTCCCTTGAGCAGGTGCACACTCATTCTTGGAATTTCTTGCGCCTCGATGCCATCATAGAAGGACCGCACGCTCACCTATTGCATCATTATATCCAGAGAGTAACACCGCGCACTCTTTCCAATCCCCATTTCCGGTTGGATCTGGGCGGCTGTGCCACAGTTTCTCTGATTCCAAGGCTGGGAACTGGGATTATGTGTGATTATCTGCAACACTGGTTATTGCCTTGAGGAAGCTGGTGAAGTCGATGATATTAAGCTAAAATGCTATTGAAGGATACATTTCAACAATATCTTGTACTGTCCCCCAAGTCTTTGATGTTTGACGAAATCCATCAAGCTCAGTTTTCAACATTCTTATTCAATGGATCTCCACAGCCCCTGAGAACGCCGAACTTAAAGATTCAGCTCATTCTCAGTTCCCACATGTCTGTCACCGTTCGCTGAGTACTGATATTGTACATTTGTTGTTCTTCCAAACATTTCCTCTGCTAGTATAATTATTGTTGCTTGCAAGCATCTAGTTCTGGGGTTGCTGTGATCGTGGATTTCTGTATTTCGCATTGTGACCACAGCAACAGCGTTTCGAAAACATATCACAACACGAAGTGTTCTCTCCATTGTCCATTTTGTGACACATGGTAAGAAAGTAATTGTTTAACCTTCAAATTCCGCTCTCTCTCATATCTCTGCGTTTCATATATCAGGATTCAAACACACCAGTTGTCGGAGATTTCTCTCCTTCCCACAATCATTCAACTTCCTTTCCGTCCCTCCTCCCATTTCTCTGAGGCAATGCACAATCTAGTACTCTCTTTCGCATTCATACATGTGCGAGATTGCTCTGTAACACAGACTGTCCTACACACATCACCCCTCTCCCTCTCCCCAACCCTAACCACAATCCTAACCGTATCGCAGCCAGCTCTAGCACTAACTTAAACGCTTACCCTAACCATATCACAGCCAGCTCTAACCCAAACACTAACCCTTACCGAACCCAAAACACATCACTAACCCTACCCCTGACTCTAAACCTAGCCCTAGTCCTAGCATGAGCACTGACCCCAACCCAAACCTTAACCTAACCCTAACACTAACCTTACCCTAACTCTAACAATAGCACTTCCATAGCCCTAGCGCTATCCCTAAACCTAGCCCCAGGCCTAACCCTATCGCAGGTGAGTACAGCCTCCTTAAAGCTAACCCTAATCATAACCCCAACCTTAACCCTAACCGTAACACCATCGCAGGGGGGTACGGCCTCCCTAACACTACACCTAACCCTACCCAAACACTAAAGCCCCCCATAACTGCAAGGCTGTCCCAGCCCTGCCGTAACCCTATCGCAGGAGACTAACCCTAAACCAAACCCTAACCTATGGCAGGAGACTAACCGAACCCTAACTCTAAATCAGGAGACTAACCCTAGCCCTAACCCTTAGCCAAAATTGTAGCCCTAGAACTTTCTGTACCCCTAACCCTAAACCTAGCCTTAATCGGGCCCCTAACCCTAACCTTAACCCTAACTCAAGCAGTTTCCCGAACCCTAACCCAACACTATCGCAAGCCTATCGCAGGTAACCCTAACGCTAAACCTAACTCACTAACCCAAACACTATCGCAGGTAACCCTAACCCTATTCCATCCCTAACCCTAATCCGAACCCTAACCCGATCCTTAACCCGAATCTGATCGCAGCCCAAGCTCTAAACCTAACCCTAACCCTAACTACGCCTACACATAACCCTATCCTAACCCTAACCCGAACACCAACACTATTCCTAACCCTAACCCAACCCTAACACTAACCCTAACCCTATCACAGCGCAAGCTCTAACCCAAACCCTAACCCTAACGTTAGCCGCGCCTCTCTAACCGTATGTCTGAAGCGAAACCGATCCCTAACCCAACCACAACCCTATCGCAACCCTATCACAGGTAACACTAACCTAAATCACTAATACTGACCCAATCGGAGGTAACCCTAACCCTATCCCTAACCCAAGCCCTATCAATAACCCTAAGCCTAATACTAACGGAAACCTATCGCCTCCCTAACACTAAACCTAACTCTAACCTCTCACCCCTCTCCCTCTCCCCTAACCTTAATAGGAACTCTAACCGTATCGCAACCAGCTATAGCCCTAACTCAAACACTTACCCAAACCATATCACAGTCAGCTCTAACCCAAACCCTAACACTTACCCAAAGCCAAATCGCGTCCCTAACCCTACCCCTAACTCTAAACCTAGCCCTAGTCCTAGCCTGAGCACTTACCCCAACCCTAACCTTACCCTAACACTAACCTTAGCCCTAACTTTAACAATAGCACTACCCTAGCCCTAGCTCTATCCCTAACCCAAACCCTAACCACATCCTTATCGGAGGTGAGTACAGCCTCCCTAACCCTAACCATAATCCTAACTCTAACCTTAACCTTAGCCCTAACCCCATTGCATGTGAGTACAGCCTCCCTAACACTAAACCTAACCCTATCCTAACCCGAAAGCCCCCCATAACCGCAAGACTCTCCCAACCCTGCCCTAACCCTATCGCAGGAGACTAATCCTAACCCTAACCCTTAGCCATAATTGTAGCCCTGGAACTTTCTGCTGGCCCTAATCTTAACACTGACACTACCCCTTACCCTAAACCTCACTCTAACAGTAACCCTAACAGAAACTCTGACCCGCAACCTAATAGTAACACAGACCTTGTCCCTAAACCCGAACCTATTCTAGCTCTGAATCTGACTATTAACCCTCACACTAAACCTAATCTTAAATCTAACCCTAACACTAACCCATTAACCGGAACGCTAACCCACCCCATATCCCTCACACAACCCTAACCTAACCCCATCGCGGCCCGGACTGTCGCTCTTCAACGCCCCCTAGCCAGAACCTCTACATTTCCCGCCATTTCTCTCTCTCCCCTCACCCTAACCCTAACCCTAACCCTAACCCTAACCGCATCACAGCCAGTTCTAGCCTGACCCTTACCCTAATCCAAACCCCATCCCTAACCCTATCCCAACTCTAACCCCACCCCTAGCCCTAGTCCTAGCATTAACCCCAACCCTAACATTAACCTAACCGTAACCCTAGCCGTAACCCTATCTCGAACCCGAGAACTTGCCCTAGCCCTAACCCTATCCATAATCCAATCCTAACCCTAACCCTATCCCTATTGCATGTGAGTACAGCCTCCCCAATCCTAAACATAACCCTAACGTGAAACCTAACACTAAACCTAATCCCTTCGCAGGTGAGTATGGCCTCCCTAACTCTAAACCTAATCCTAACCCTAAATTCCCCATAACCGCAATGCTCCCTCAAACCTTCACCTAACCCTATCCCTAACCCTAAACCTAACCATAACACTATTGCACCCGAACCTTAACCCTAACCCTGACCATGACACTAACCCGAAACCTATCGCACGAGATGAACCCTAACCTTAACTCTTAGCCATAAAAGTAGCCATAGACCTTTCTGTAACCCTAACCCTAACCCTGACGCTGAAGCTAACCTTAGCACTCCCCCAAACAAACCACACCCTAACAGTAACCCGAAAAGAAAATCTGACCGTCAGCCTAATACTAACACAAATCTTTTCCTCAAACCTAACCTTCATTCTGGCCCTGAAACTGACTTTAACCCAAACCCTAAAACTAATCCTCAGCCTAACCCTAACCCGAACCCACTAACCGTAACCCTAAACCTTACCCTAACCCTCACACTAACCCTTAAACTAATGCTATCGCGGCACGGTCTCTCCCTCTTCCCAGCCCCATAAACCTAGCCCTGACCCTAACACCTCCTCTCTCTCTCTCGCCCTTAATTCGAACCCTAATCCTAACCATATCGCAGCCAGCTCTAACCCTAACCCTAACCCTTACCCTATCCCTACCCCTAACTCTAACCCTAGCCCTAGCCCTAGCCAAAACTCTAGCACGAACCCTAACCCTACCCCTAGCCCTATCCCTAACCCTATCACAGCCCTAGCTCTAAAACTAACCCTGGCCCTACCTCGAGCCCTAGCCCTCGCCCTAACTCTAGCCGTAGCCCACCCCCAACCCTTGCCCTTGCCCTAACCCTATCACAGCCCGAGCTCCAATCCTAACTTTACCCCTAACAATAAACCTAGCTCTTGCCCTTGCCGTCGCCCAAGGTCTTACACTAAACCTATTGCAGGTGCGTATGGCCTCCCAAAACCTAACCCTAATCCTATCGGAGTCCAAGTTCTAACCCTAACCCTAACACAAACTTTAACCACGCATCCCTAACCCTAACCCTAACCCTATCCCTAATACTAACCCAAAACATTAGCCCAACCCAAACCCCATCCCGAAGCCTAACCATAACTCTAAACAGTGCCGTAGCCCTAGCACAAACCCAACCCAAAAATTAACCTCACCCTAACCCTAACCTTTGCCCTAACTCTAACCCTAGCACTAGCCCTACCCCTAGCTCTATCCCTAACCAAAACCCTAAACCTAATCCTAACCCTATCGCAGGTGAGTACAGCCTCCCTAACCTGAACCATAACACTAACCCTAACTTTAACCCTAACCCTAACCCCATCTCAGGTGATTACGGCATCCCTAACTCTAAACCTAACCCTCATCCTAAAGCCCTCATAATTGCAATGTTCCCCCAAATCTGACTCCAATCCTATCGCAGCCATACTCGTAGCCATAATTGTAACCCTAGAACTTTCTGTAACCCTAACCCTAACCCTGACGCTGACCCAAACCTTTACACTGACACTACCCCTAACCCTAAACCTCACCCTAACCATAACGCTAACAGAAAATCTGACCCTCAGCCTAATACTAACCCTAACCCTATTCCTAACCCTAACCCTAAACCTAAACCTAACTCTAACCCTAACCCACCCTCTCCCTCCCCTCTGTCCCCTAACCATAATCCTAACTTAGCACTAAAGCTATCCCAATCCCTAACCCTAACCCTAACCCTAACCCTAACTCTACCTTTATCCCTATCCCTATCCCTAACCCTAACCATAACCCTATCCCTCATCCTAACCCTAAACATTAGCCCAACCCAAACCCCATCCCTAAGCCTAACCCATCCCTAACTCTAAACATAGCCCTAGCCCTAGCACAAACCCAACCCAAAAATTAACCTCCCTAACCCTAACCCATCCCTAACCCTATCCCTATCCCTAACCCTATCCCAAACCCTAACCCTATCGCAGGACTTCCTTAATTCTTTCGTGCCAAACTGAATTTCTGTGAATGCGTCACTTCCTTGGTTCTGGCTCTCTGATAGGAAGGGAGTTTACTCACTCGTCCTGGCCTTCTGATAGGTTTTCCGTACTGACACTGGACTCACCCAAATGGCAACACTCTGTTCTGGCCTCATTGAACTGAGGTCTGCATTATTAACAGAGGGTCAATACTCAGCCAATGTTTCTTGTAATGAGATTTCTGGTGTCACTATTGATGTACTTGGGCACTTTTGTAGGTTTGGTCCTGCGAGAGTGTTTTCTTTTCGGAGTGTCAGGGGATGAAGAAGTGTGTCTTATGGTCTGAGGTTCAGTCCTGAGGGAGTGAATATCACAGAGTCAGTGCTGTGGGATTGTCTGAGAACTGAACGAGTCCCCATATATATTCTCCCAATTAGGGGTGCGCTCCTCTAATTCTCTCATCCAGTATCGTCCTGCCCCATTCACTGCTAAATTGCCCCATATTCCCACATTCACTGCTGCATTGCACAAATACTTCCATTTACTGGTACACTGTACCAATTCTCCCGTTTAGTGCTGCACTGCCTTAATTCTCCCATTTAGAGTGACACTACACCAGTTCTCTCATTTAGAGCCACATCGTGCCGAATCTCCCATTTAGTGCCCAATACTGCCCAATTCTCCCAATCAGTGCTAAACTGCCCCCATTTTCCCATTTAGTGCTAAATCGCACCAAATCTTCCATTTGGTGCTACACTTATCAGTTTCTTCCATTTCGTATGATATCGGGCCAATTCTCCAAATTAGTGCTATACTGCCCGAAATCGCCAATTTAGTGCTACACTGCACCAATTCTCCCATTTACTGAAGCACTCCATCGAATCGCCCATTTAGTGCTACAGTGCTCCAGTTCTCCCATTCATTGCTCCACTTTCCCAAATCTGTAATTTAGAACTACACTGCCTGAATCTCCCATTTAGGGCAACACTGTCCCGAATCTCGCATTTAGTGTTATATTTCCCCAATTCTCTCATTTAGAAATGCACTGACCCAATTGTCCCATTTCGTGTTACGTTGCCCGAATCCTCCCCTTTGGAGATACACTGTCCCAATTCTCCCGGTTAGTGCTACACAGCCCCTCTGACGCTCTGTCTCTGTCTCAGTATGACCCTCCGATGGTGAGTCGCTGCCTCAGGCCGATCGTCAAACGAGGGGGCACTGTCTCAGACTGAATCCCTGACGATGAGACGCTGCCTCAAGCTGACCTTCTGGCGATGTTGCAATGCCTCAGGCTGAACCTCTGACGAAGATGCACTGTCTCAGGTAGACTCTGTCGGTGAGGCACTGCCTCAGGCTGACCGTCTGATGGTGAGGCACTGCTTCAAGCTGCTCATCTCACGGTGAATCAATGCCTCAGGCTGACTCTCTCTCAGGAGGCATTGCTTCAGGTTCAACCTCTATCAAAGAGGCACGTCCTCAGTCTGACCCTCTGACGCTGAAGCGCTGGCTCACTCAAAACGGCCTTCATGCAATGCGGCATTCCTTCAGTACTGATGGTCTGACAGTGCTGTCCTACCTAAGTACTGATATGAGAAACGTGTGGCACTCCATCAATTCTGACATAATTCAAATGATGCACGGGCTCAACGTGATCTTCTGACAATGAATTCCTCCCTCAGTACTGACTCTCTGACAGAGCTCCAATACCTCAATATTAATCTCTAATCACGAGGAACAATCTCAATTCTGAACCTAACACCACAAGGCTTTGCTTCCGTATCTATCATTTAACATACACATACTCCCTCAGCACTTTCATTTCGATAATGAGGGATTCCCTCAGAACTGACCTTCTGATGGACCTGCAGTTCCCCAGTGCTGACGCTCAAGTAATGAGGCAAACTATCAATTTTGATTCCTTTAGAATGATACACTCCCTCAGGACTGACACGTTGATAATAAGTCCCCCTATCAGAACCGATCCTCTGCCAGTGCAACAATATCTCATTCCTCAATCCTCGAGTCGTCATGCACTCACTCCATTCTGATGGCATTGCATTTAAGCACTGAATAAGAACAGAGTGTCCGACAATGTGCATATTATTATCACTGAACCTGCGACAATAAGTCATCTTTTCAGTACTGACTATTTTGATCATCAGGTACTTTCCCCAGTACTGACTCTGTGAGAGTGCAGGACAACCTCAGTACTGGTCTCTTCGTACAGCCGCACTGCCTGAGTACTGACCCTCTGACAGTGCAGCATAATTTCAGTACTGGTCTCTTTGGCAGAGCTGCTTTACCTGAGAACTCTCGTTTTAAATGTGACACACCCTAAATTCTGACTCCCTCACCGTCGATCCTCAGGCAAAGAGGCATCTATTAAGAATTGGCTCCCTGACAATGCTGAGGTTTTCCATCAACTCCGCTGCACGTGGGAGTATTCGCAACAAGGGTTGTTTACTCATCATCAGGCAGTAAAATTTCAACATTTTCATCATCTTCTGCAAATCGCCTGACTGTCTTCGTTCTACCTATCACTGTCATGTTCTCACTCAAGAGCAATTAGAACTGCTAAATGAATGGCAACCCAGCCAGCGAACCTGATACCTCAGATTTTGTTTTAAATTCACTCTCAGACATCATTCCCTCAATTTCTAACTTCTGGAGCATGTCATGTTCGATTTGAAAGGCCGAAGGACTTGAGGCTGTTTTTGATAGAGATAAGAAGTTTGAGAGGTCAATAATAAAGACATAAAGATGGTCAGAGGTTTCCATAAGCTGGAGAGTGAGGGCCTTTGTCTTCAAATGGTGATGGCTGGCACAAGGGCACATAACTTCAAATTAAGGGTGTTAGAAGCCGAGGTATCTTCTTTTCTGAAGAGTAGTAAGGGTGCAGAATGCCTTGCCTTCAACAGTCTTAGACTCACTAACTTTCAGTGGAATTAAATGGCCGTTGTTTAAACTTATGGGTTACAACGGTAAAATGTCAGTTCGATGGACTTCAGACTCTTATCAGAGGTTGGTGCAGAAGTGAGGGTTAAGGAATCTTTAGTGCACTGCAATATTTGGTGTTCAAACGGTTGTTCAACCTGATCTTGCAATAGTGTCTGTTCACTATCAGTGAAACCAGCGCCTGGTTTGGAACAAACTCTTACCTTCGGCCTATCTTACACTTCTATTATGTCATACGAGTAAGGCAAGCTGATCAACTGCGTCACTGAAGCTTCCATCAGACAAGATCTAACGTCTCCTGATCTTACCACTGAGCCTATTAATCCAATTGCTCAATTTTTGCTGTTGATGTGAAATGAAACCCAACGCAGAGGAGGTTGTACTGATAATGGATCACCGATTATGGAGCACGAGTTTCAGGAAAAGGACATTGAAAAATGTGGTGAATAATATACGTTACTGAATATAAATTTACCTTGGCTTCCAGCGTTGATCACAGGCAATGTTTCGTTGCCATTGCACTGGGATACTCCTTCCATTGACTTCAATTCGTCACAGACTTCGACTCACTGGCACTTCGCCAACTTCCTTTGAGACGTTCCTGCGAAGACAATGATCCACACTGGACACAAACTGCAGTAATCCTCCCCATTACTGCATCCGTGACATGGTTTTTATAAATATTATAGACAGGACAGTGTTATAAAAGGAAAATATGAGGTTCAGTTTAGTTAGCAAATTAACAAGAATCCAGAATAATATTAAAAATGTCAGAAATTCAGGTTCAGTGCAATGGTCAGAATTCCAGCCCAACAAATGGGGACATCTTTCCCTGAATCCCCAGCATCCATGCAGTCGCTTGCTCTGTGTGTTCACTTGTAAACCTATGTGAAGGAGCGTTCATCCTGACAGAGCACTCGTGTGAATCCTCCATTATCTGATCTAAAGCTGCAACAGGAGCTGTCTATTCCAGTGAGGAAGAGGTGAGACATTGATATTCCTTGGTGTGGTTTCACATTGCCCTCATTATGTGATAATTTAAAAAACTGGACCAAAAACAGCACAGACATAAACGAACATGAGGAGGAGGCCATTCTCCCCACCTCTCCTGCCCCGCCATTCGACATCACCATAGCTTACCCAGCAATTTAATGTGTTTTTTCCAGACTATCCACGTCACCGTGTTACCGACTGGCTAACAGATACTTATCGAGCTCTATCTAAAATAGACACGGAAATTGTTCACCTGTGAGGGGAAAATGTCGCATTTCAGTCAGTTGGGTTTCTGAACGAATATTGTAGGTTTTGCAGATAAGCAGCTCAGTCTGCTCTGATCCCGTTTCAGAATATGAAATGAACGTCGATTCGGATGGGAATCGAATACACAATCTTTGAATAGCAACCACCATCCTAACATAAAGTCCAACGCGCTTGCCGTTTCGCCACAGAGCCCCGCAGAGCTTCTGTGTTTGATTCATTGTGTCTTTGATACATTGTGTTCAGGACTCCCATCTCACGTCTGCCTGTCTTCGTTAGACTTTCCAGTACCTGGTCCATATCCACATATGCTCTAGCTCTTCAAGTGTTCAGGTACATAATGGTGAAATGTTGTGATGACGCTTAACTTTACCGGTCGTTCAAATAGTGAATTCCAGATAAACAACACTCTCAGGATAAAACCATTCTTCCTAAAACGCCTCTGAAATTCTTGGCTCTTGCTTTTCATCTGTGTCGCTGGTTATTATTCCTAACAGGTTTATTTCTATCATACATATCTATTCTCTTCATAATATATGCACGTTAATTGGTTTATCACTCAGCCTTCTCTGCGCTTTAATAAACAGCCCCAGCCTGGCTCGTCTATCTTCACAATGGGAATGGTCCAAACCTTGTCATTCTTATCATCTCCTCTGAACATCTTCTCCTGCACTCAGACGCTTCCTGCAGTCTCGGGATTACAACGAAAAAGTTCTCTGAAGAAAAGCCGAAATATCTGAACAAAATCAGCAGTTCTTCTGCATCTATGGAGTGAAAGGAGAGTTAATGTTTCGAAACCAATGATCCGTCTTCTGAACTGATGGGGTGTGCTGGTCGGTAAAAAATGTGGAAGAAGGCGGACGGATTCTAAAATGATTGAACTCAATGTTGGGTTCTGAAGGCTGCTTGGACTGTCAGTCAGAAACGAGGTGCCGTTCTTTCAGCTGGTGCTGTGCCTTGAAGGATCACTGCAACAGACCATAAACTGAAATGGTGGCTTGGGTACACAGTGTACTGATGAGGTGAAGGGAGACTGGAAGATCTGGATTTTTTTTTTGGTTCTGGACAGAATGTATGTGATCTCAGACTTGTCTGTGCCTCTGTTTTCCTCCCCATTTGTAGAGAGTGAGATCACATTCTGAGCAGGAAGTTCTGTTGCCTATATTGAAGAAAGTGCAGATAAATCACTGCAAGATGTGTCTGGAAACGAATTCAGTGAGTAGAGATATCGTAAGCCAAGAAGTATTATAGCTTAGAACATAGAACGTTCCAGCGAAATGCACGCTCTTCGGCATTCGATGTTGCACTGACCTGTAAAAAGAGTGCGATGCCCATCTATCCTTCACCATTCCATTACTATCAATGTGCATGTCCAATGCTCATTTAAATGCCCTTAACATCGACGAGCCTACGACTGTTGCAAGCAGACTGATACACGCCCGGACTACATTCTGAGTGAAGAAGTTAACACTGTTATTGTTCGCATATCTATCGTCCCTCAATTTATTGCTTTGGCTCTCGTGTTGGCCTGCACCTACTGAGGAAAGAGGCTCTCACTGTCCACTCTATGTAACCCTCTGATTATCATGTAAGTCTCGATTAAGTCACCTTTTTCTTTCCAACGAAACCGCTTCCGTTTCCTCAGACTTTGCTCCAAAGACCTATGCTCCACACCAGTCAACATCCTAGTAAATCTACTTTGAACGATTTCCAGAGCTTCCATATCCTTCCAAAATTCTGTGACCAAAACTGCAAGCACAACTGCAAGTGGAGTCCTTCCAAGTGGTAAAGCCGCACATTATGTGATTTCACAGAATGGTGCTGTGTGGGCAGTTGCTGAGCTGCAAGATGTACTGGATCACGAAAGAAAATGTCCTGCATTGTGCTGGAAAGGTGTGCGATTCAGTGGAATTGGATATTGGGGAATGTCGAATAGAATGTACATCTTCCTCTGCTTCCTGATTCCAGGAAGAAGTTCAACCCGGAACAAGACTATGAAATGATTTGCATTTCAACTGAAGTAGAAATGTGCTTACATAATCAATGACACTTTATCTTCCCTGGAACTGCATTCCTTCCCCACGCTGAATCAGACAGCAACGTCCTTCCAGTGACATGTCCCATTGGTAATGGAAGGACATGCATTAATAACCCACACTTGGGCACGGAGTGGACAAATTCCAATTCTGAAACGTATTTCATTTGTTCATTTGGCAAAAGCTAGAATATTGTGTGAAGATCTGCAAGTCACATTTTCGGAGAGTTGTTAAAACAATAAGAAAAAGGAAACGACAAATCCCCAGCGGGTCAGACTTGAAAGAACCCCCTACAATCCAGACAAAGACCGTTCGGCCCATTGAATCTGCACCGCTCCGCCGAAGTGCTTCACACTCCCCTACCCTTTCCTTGAAACCCGCACGTACTATCCAACTACAAAAAGTATAACTTACAAGAAAAGCACAACAAATCTGACAGTATCAGTTAAAACAAATTAGGGTCAACGCTTCAGTCAAGAATTGTTCTGCAGAAGGTTCACTCGATTCGAAACCATAATTCCGAAGAATCTGATTCTTTAATTCCTAATTTTGTCTTTGATTTACAGCACTTCCATCTCTTTCAGCTTTTATTTACCACCTAACTAACATGCTCATCATTGGACTGTGTGAACAAACCGAAGCAGCTGGAGGAAACCCATGTGGGAGAACGTGCAAACTCCACATGATCAGTCACTCCAGACTGGAATCAAACTCGTTTCCTGACGCCGAGACAGAACACCGTTAACGACAGATCTGCCTGAAAAGGCATGCAATTTTCCCGATGGTAACTGAACTTCGGATTGACGCGGTGACAGGCGGATTTACTACCAGTACTACTGTGAAAAAAGAAGCCCCTCAGCCTCTATGTCGGGATTGGGCAATAACAACCGTTTCACTATCCTAACTCCTTTTTATACCACTTGGCCCATAGACATGTGATGGCATCAGAAATTAACATGTGAATAGTTCTTCAAGTGATGAGGGTCCTCACCCTCACTGTCAGTTCCAGATTCCAAACACCCGCTGGCTGAAAAGGTTTTTCCAAACACATACTCAAATCTTTCTGTCTCTTAACTTAAATTTCTGTCTACCTGGTGACTGATCTCAAGATGAAACGTTTCTTTTAGTTTACCATCTCCATATTCATTGTTATTTCATACGTCTCAATCTTGTGTTCTTCCAATCCCATCTGATTTGAGAAAATCATCAGAACAATTTCTCTTTAAAATGAAACTCTTCAGTCCAGACAATATCCTAATAAATCTCTTCCAAACCATTTCCACTGCTATCAATTCTCCTTTGTAAGTTGAATTGCAGACTGCACGCAATAGTCCAGCTGGAGCCGAAGGAACAAATGAAATAAATGGAACAAATGAAATAAATACTATCTTGTGTCGTTTTCATAGAATTCCTGCAATGCTGAAACAGGCAGTTTGCTCAACAAGTCCACACTGACTCTCCGAAGAGAAACTCAACTTATCCGATTGCCCGACCCTATTACCTCATATTTACCCCTATGTAATGCACCTAACTTGCACATCCCTGAACACGATAGGAAGTTTAGCATGGCCAATTCACCTAACCCTTATCTTCTCCTGATCCTGATGATCCAACAATCTCTGGACCATGTCAGTTAAAGTTGTGACGTGAGTTTTGATCTCACAACCGCAGTCTTGAAGATGATCGATTGGTTTAAAGTTCCCAGTCGTGAGATTGTGAACAACAGCAGCAGCAGCATTGACTGAATGGTGACAACATGTAATTAAGTGTTAGATTGCGCAGTGTCTGAGGGTAGGTGGAAGGGAGATATCAAGGAAGGTTCGTGTTTGTGGGTGGTTAGTGATTAACGACAATGGGTGGTTTCGAATCCTTAAATATAACATGCAGAGATGTGAGAAAGCAGGGTCAGAAGGATCTGAATCAAAATAGATTTCGGCACGACTCATATTAGTGGAAGATAGAAGTATGTATTCCAGGGAAATGTTCCAAGTATAAAAGGAATTGTGCAAATATTCAACTCCAGGCAAGCGACCTGAGCAGAGAGAAAACGTTGCAATGTTATAGCTTACTAACCTTTCCTGTATGGCTGACATGCAGTGGATTAATTTGAACGAATGGCTTATAAATTAATTTCATTTTATTCAAATACAACGACACTCACGCAAGTCACTAAAACATTTTGAAACTCCCAAAATTAATGAAAATGTACAGTTTTGTTATTCGGCTCAAGTTTACTTCGAGTTATCGAGGAAAAGCAGGAAAGTGGAGTTAAGATTTATTAGATCAGCGGAAATCCCATTGAATGGCTGTGCCAACATAAGATGAATGAAAACTTCACAAAAACAAACGTGTTTTCCTTGCGAAATTATCCACTTCACAATATTGGCGTGAAGCAGTGAAGTCGATTATCTTTGCTGGTTGATTACCTTGTGACCGTTAAAATTATTGCTCCTGTCCGTGATAGCTACACATCTCTGCAACATGCGCTAGACTCAGTGGTGTAATGGGTAACATACTTGTTTGCAATTTTGGGGATTGTTCATTCAACTCTTCGTTGTCGACAGCTTTTCCAGTTTTTATTACACTTACACATCCATTGTCTTGAAGCCGAGATGTGCTTGAAAATACCTTATCTGTAGGAACTAGAATATTTCCTTATCAATTCCACAACCTTTGTCTGTACCAGAACGTTTGCAATGCTGGGATGTCTGTACTATTGATATAAAACCATGTCCACCTTCAATCTATTGTCCACTTTTAGGTATTATCAGCTGCCAACGTTTACTGTCGGCAATATTTCAATCGATTATATCGCAAGAAATGTTTAACAGAATAGTTATTAAACAGGGAGTCGGTATGGTTAGAAAAAGTACAAAAATGATCAGCACCATTCCATCGAATAGTTCAAAATAATTGACTTATTCATTACAAGCATCTTGCATTGCAAGTTGTTCATCTTCTTTAAGTTGGTTTTCCTAAGCATCTCTCAAAAATGACCAGTTTCTGAATACTTTGCAGCCAAAAGATTTGAAAGAATTTCATTGTGTTTGGGATTATTTGTGGCCTTCCTAATATGCCAATCAATGTATCCAGTCAATGAATTTGACCGAGAACACCAGAGTCAATATCACAGCGCTGTAAGAAGTTGGAAAGATAAAATAGTTTCGCACGTTTGTCCTGGGTGCCTTATTATTTTCAAACCAACCCAATCCCTGCAACACCCGGGAGTGAAAAGGAAACAATTAAACAGAGCCCAGTTTCAACTCTGTGATTCTGTAGAAACTCTTTGGGAGGGGAATGAAGGATGAACCGACCGACTGAGCAGAGAAAGTCATGGCACCTTCCCCTCTTGAAGGAGCAGGGACATTCAGTCAGATGTTCTTGAGGCATGAACTGATCCGAGACATTGAAATTATTCCCATCACAGCTGCTCTGCTCTTGCTGTTGTCACTTTCAAAAACAATAAAACCCGATGCCCTGACCAGGATCCAACTCTGGCTACAGCGAAGAAAATACCGATTCCTTACCTTTACACGAGCAATGCTGCCTCCGGAGTCGTTGTCCTGCTTCTTAATGCCACAGCGTTTGGCATTTTAAATATCAGGAGATATGTTTGAGCGAGTTATCGAGTTTTCAGAACGGAAAGAGACCCATCATCCAAATTTCCAGCACTTGGCCTGTACCCTTGTGTTCTCAGATGTTTCAAGTAGTCGTCTCAATGTTATTATCCTGTCAGGTTTTGCAATTAATGCGACTGAAGATTAAAATGGATAACTTGCATTCATACCCTTCAGTGATCTGAACCTCATTTTCACCCACAAAGAGAGACATTCAGACACGTTGCACCGGGACTGACTGAAACCTCAGGAGATATCAACCAGAAAGTGGGGATTCACCCAATTGTTATATTTTGTCCCATTTCAGATTTCAACTCCAGAGTCTAGTTATTGAAAGGAAAGGCAGCCTTTGCCCATTCCAGTGCCCGTGTTCCTCCCCTATCTAAGCAGTACAGAGGTCCGGAGACAGTACGGTGTGCTCTGAGAGAAGGGTCCTCATGCATTTGAAACTGCAAATTAACAGAAGATTCAACAGACCGTGCATGAGGAACCAGTCGTAACAAAACCGAAACAGAGCTGAGTGGATCATGTGCAGAAGAATGGAAGAAAGAAATGCCGAATCTGACAGTGTCCAGCGTGAAGAAACAGTGATCATCCCTGGAAGTCTCGTCATTAGGATTCCGTGCTCTCACAGCCATAGCCTGCAAATCGTTAACAATTATTGTTACCAATACGAAATGCTGCAATATCTTTAAAAGTATAATTATGACGTGCACATACACACATAAATTATGAAATTTATAAAAATTAATCTGATTTTTTTAAATTCAATACTTGGGCAGAAACACTATCATGTAAACCCTTAGATTATTGTTAAACACCAATATTAAAGCCAGTCAGTGTTTTCACAAGACTACAAAAGAAGAGGCAGAGCTGGGAGTCGTATGACTGAAGGAGGCGACTGCTCCTGCTTTCTACCCATAACTTTTCATCAATTTAGTTCCAAGAACAAGTGCAGAAGCAAAATACTAGCAATCTGATATGTATGTATAAAAGCAGGAAACACTGGAAATACTCAGCTTGTGTGGCAGCTTCTGAAAGTGTGGTAGAGGTGAACGCCATCACAAGCTGATTATCTTAATTTTGTATACACAAGAACTAATGTCTCATTCACAACTCATTCAGACACATTTATTCGTCTTTCAAAGGGATGCACCTTCTTTGTTTGCCATTGAAACTGTTGGTCAATTAATTCGGTGCTGACACGACAACCGATTAAAGATGTATGAAAAATGTTAGAAACTGTCATACCAGACAAAATGAGGTGTCACCTGAAAAAATATGGGTTTCATTCAGGAAAGCTCAGATAGTATTGTTCTAAGAAAATGTGGTGAATTGTCTCCCGAATGTTTTTGATGAGGTAAGAAGAAGTTTTGATGATGATAATCCAAAACGATCGGGTTAACATAGATTGACAAAAAAAGTTGGCAAAAGTTCCGTGAGACTGCTCTGAGTGAACTCTGGGGATGAAGGAATATAAGGAAAAGTCGCAATATTGATCATAAATTGGCTGTGTGAAAGTTTACTGATGAAAGGCCCCTGCCCGACACCGAGATTTTCCTGCTCCTCGGATGCTGCCTGATCTGCTGTGCTTTTCCAGCACCAGTCACGTCCTGACTCTAATCTCCAGCATCTGCAGTTCTCACTTTCACCTGCACGAAAGTGAACTGAGTCATCATTAACAATTGTCTTTTGAACTGGAAGAAGGTTTCAAGCGACCTTTGATTGAGGTTTGAGGTATGGAAGCTCCAGATAGGTTAGTTTAGCCCAACAACATTCTCTGATTGATAAGCTACCCCCCGCAGCGCACCCGTGATTTTCTCTGATTGATTTGAGGATCATTATATCCAGTTTGGCCCTGCAGGACCGCCTCTTCGCTGTTGGCCATCATATGACATCAATCAGTTGGAATGTGCCTTGGAGCATGCTTAGGGTTAACATGATCTTTGCGCATGCTTGCGACAAGTGATCATCGGAATGAAATGTTTTTGCCTCAATCCCCAGTCGGTGAGTGAGGGCTAAAGGGGAGGGCAGCGCCCGGTACTATTTTCGGTTTAGAGTTTTCATGGTTGGTCTGTTATTGTTCTGGACCCAAATAGGGTTATCTGCGGCCGCGATTTAGGTCACAGAGACCCTCAGGCTTTGTCCCAGAAAAAGACCCCAGTAATCGGTCGTTACTCCCGGTTAAGTTTTATTTTGTTTTTTTTTATTTATCACGTCACTACTTGTTTATCTATCTTTGGTGTGAATGGACCTGAAAATGGTATTGCTGTTAATTATTGTTGTGGTCTCTGGGGAGCATGTGCTGTTGGGCGACGCTTGTGTATGTATTAGTGACTGAAATTGATGGAAAAGTGCCCCCCATGTACATCTCTGCCCCTTACCTTGTTGTCAATGTCACAGAGACGGAAAGAATGGAGCAGGGAGTGGAACGCCAGGACTCCTGAGCAGGATATCGGGGTGCAGAGATTTTGGAATTTGGTGTCGTTTATTGCCACTCCCCAAGAAAAACTTGACCCGATTTTGTTCTCACTGTTCCCCTTCCCCAACCTATCACAACAGTCTCTCCAGCCACTATCAGCAACATTCTAATGACTTTTACTTAGTTCATAAATACTATGTCGCTTTTGTCAGAACATTCAATAATTTGAGAACTAGATTGGAAGTGGAGACAGAGCAGCCAGTGCACAATTTGGAAATACCACTTTCCACTTCCTCGAACTGAGGCAGTTCGTATGCTACAATTGCTCCCATATTGCTGTTTTGTAATTAGTAAAAAGATTTTCATCCAGTAGTGATAACGTAGTACTGATATCTATGCCAGTTAAAACAATTGGTTTCGTGCTGAAACCTGAACTGCTCCCAGTCTTAATATCTGCTGCTCTTTTTTAGCCAATCGGTAAGCCTCTTACTTGAGTGTACTACTATCCCCTAATATCCCTTGTTAGCCATGACATGGCCACGTTTCCCGTTTTCTTTGTGTCAGAGAGGAGTGAGAAACAGTTGCAGTTCCTGCAACTACTTCTTACGTGTTTGTCATGCCTTTAGTTTCTGTTCACCAATTTGTTTTACACTACTCACACTTCATATCAGGGGCATTTGTACTATTTAGTTTTCGGTGCATAATCTCAATCCATCTTAATGAAGAGTTAGCTCATTGAGTTCTTCACTGTTCCACAAGGGACTGCATACAGATAGATTGCCAATTATTCCTTATCATTTTTACAAATGACAATTTGAAATCAAAGTTGCCATATTCCCAGGAATGCTCTCTCATTAGAGAGAGAGAGAGAGAGAGAGAGATGACTAATGGTTCTTTAACCTGAGAGTCACTGTGCCTCAGGCAAGGCACAAGATTGAGAAAATGGCGTCTTCATGGAGTAGGTACAAGAACTGAGTATGTGCTTTTGGTATCACTCTGCATCGCAAACCAGTCGTCCAACCAACTAAGCTAACCCACCCTGGCCACTACACAGTGCGTAATCGAGGATTACTTGTCCTACATTTGTGTCCTTAAAGTATCGATCCAGAAAACGATCTCAAACACACAGTAGGTATGTCTTCTCCATGGTATTGTGACTGATTTGATTTGTTCAATCTGCATGAGGATTGAAGTCACACGCAATATCTGTAAGGCCGCAAGATCAGAGAACAGAATTAGGCCATTCAACCCATTGAGACCTCTCCATTATTTCGTCATGTTTGATATGTCTGACAATGTCATTCTCCTACTTTCTTCCAAGTTCTGCAACTGTTGGTCCCCTCATCAATCAGGAACCTATGTATGTTTGTCTTGTGTACTTTCAATGACTTGGCCTCCACAAACCTCTACGACAATGAGTGCCACAGAATCACTCGGCTCTGGCTGAAAAAATTCCTCTTTAAATCATTTCTAAGTGGTCGTCCGTTGACCCTGACGCTGTGCCCTCGGATCCTGGCCTCTCCAGCTAGCTGCAAACCTTCTCAATAGCTACTCTATTTATACCTCACAGAATTCTAAGCTCCATCAAATACAGACCCAGAGGCTTCAACTGATCCTTTTTGTTAATAAGTACGTTTTCCTCAGGATCAATCGTAGAAACATTTATTGTACCCCCAGGCTACCACTACCAGCACATATTCGAGAGGATTGTGTGCAGTTCTGCTTTCCTTGTTACGTGTATATTATTAAACTGGAGAGGCTTCAGAAAGAATTTACTAGGATGCTGACAAGAATGGAACACTTGAGTTATAAAAGCTTTTTGTCACTGGAGCTGAGGACTTCGAGGTTAGAATTATGGTGATTCATAAAATCATGAGGAGTATAAATAAGGTGAATAGCAATGGTGTTTTTGGAAAGAAGATGAGTCCAAACCGAGGCAACGTATCTTTTAGGTGCGAGAAGAAAGAAGTTGAATGGATGTGAGGGGCAGCTTTTTTTTGCACACAGTTAAACTGCTTAAAATTGATTTGGATAAGTACATGATTAGGAATGTTTTGGAGGGTTATGGACAATTTGCAGGAAGGTGGGACTAGTTTAATCTGGCAATATGTTCTGCCTGGTCTGCTTGAACTGAACTATCTGTTTCAATGCTGATTGACGCTGACTCTATCCTTATATATGGGGTCTAATTGCTCGCAGTATTCCCAATGCGATCGGTCTACAGACTTATACACAGTCAACTGCACATCCCTGATCTTCCATTCGAGGGTTCTCGAGAGAAATTTAAAAATAACGTTTTCCTTCCGTAATACCAAGTGAACTTGCCTGATCTGGGATTTCGAAATCCCTTTGTGCTTCAGATTTCTGCAGGCTTTTCAGGTCAAGAGAACAGTCTCGGCCTGCGTTCTTCCTTTCAAAGTACATAACATGACTCATCCCATATTGCATTTCAATTGCCACTTCTCTGCCAACTCCCTGAGCCTGCCCAAGTCCTTCTGAAGCCTTCACAATTCCTTGACACGATATCCCTCCAACTACCTTTATGTCAACTGCAAATGCAGTGACAACATTCTTACTTCTTTTGTCCAGATCGTTAATTCATAACGTAAATAGTTTGGATCCCTGTGGAAGTCTTACAAGTTTGATTCAATAAATGAAAGCATTTCGATTCATTACAGGCTGTCATCCTGTAAAAAAAACCCTCTGTTCTGACTCATCCAGTCAGCCAATCCCCTCCTTGTCATTAACACGTTTCTCTTAAATTATGCAGCAGTCTGCCTTATGGAAACTTATCACAGGCTTTCTGGACATCCATTTCGATCACGTCCACTGCCTCTGCTTTGTCTAAACTGTCTGTTATTTCCTCAAAGAAATCTAACATATTTGTCTGATATGACCTCCCTCGATGAATTCGTGCTGACTTTGCTTTATTTTACCATGAACTTCCTTGAACTCTGCAACAATGTCGACAACATAGCTGACAGTTTCCTGCCTCTCCCTCCTTCATTTCTTTAAACAGAGGTATTGCATTAAACATTTTCCACTAATTTGGGACGCTCCATGATGCTAATGATTTCTGAAAGATTACCATAAATGCCCCTACAATCTCTTCAGCTGTCTCCTTTAGAATTTGAGCATTTAATTCACCTTGCCTTTGTGATTTTTTTCAACTTCAGTCCTTTTCAATTTCCCCAATACCTCCGCCTTAGTGGTGGTCATTTCGCTCACCTTTGCCACATGTCTCTCCTAATTCTGTTATTTTCCTGTTATCCTCCACTGTTAATTGGATGCAAAGTACCTATTCAGTTCCGCTACCATTAATTTGTTCCCCATTACGTCTTCAATAGTCCAATGTCACTCTTGTCTCTCTGTAACATGTTAAAGATTGAAACAAATTATTACAGTCTTCTTCTATAGTTTGAGCTTGCTTACTTTTGTGTTTCATCTTATTTCCTCCTATTGCTTTTTGGTTATTCTGTGCTGGGTTTTGCCAATTCTCCAGCTTCCACTAATCTTCACCACACTGCATGGTTTCTTCGTTTGCTTTTTTGCTCTCCTTGTCTTCCTTTGTCAGCTATGGTTGCCTCATCCTCCGCTTAGAATATTTAGGTTGAGTGACCAATGGATCTGCTGCTTCTCAAAGTTCACCTCACACCGAAGCCCTTTCATAAAATAGACTGGCATATATTGTCAAGTTCCAACTGCCTATAGAAACGATGACAATTGATCTTTTGAACTGCTGCAGACCATGTCCTGACGGTCGTCCCAGATTAATCTCAGGTGAGGAGTTACAGAATAAGCACGTAGCAATGATCAAGGAACTGTAATAAATGTCCAAACCAACAACAACAAATTACATTTGCATAGCATCTTCCGTCCTACAGAATGTCAAATTGATTGACAGGATTCCCTTTATCATGGAAGCCAGTCCATTGTGGGATAAGCCGAGAGTGGGCAAATGATATGCCAAAGGGAAAAAATCATTGAGTTCGTGTCAGATGAGAAGTAGACCGCGTGGGCAGTAAAGGTAGTTAAGGAGGCAGATTGGAGACTGTATCATGAGAAAATGCACTTACATTTTCGGAGAGAAACCCTCCATGAAAGCTAACTAAAATTTTTCTAGACCAAAACGTAAGATGACTTCGGCCCCTCACTTTTTGTCTATACTAAAACGGAAGGTGATCTACATGTAGTGCAAAATATAAGGGGTTATTGTCTATGGAGAGGCGAATAAGAAAGGAGATTAAAATCGTTAAATTGGGCTAAGACAATATCCTAGCTCGTTAAAAGAAACTAGGGAAATCCTCTGCCTTATACTGACCGTCATCATTCAATCCTCACTGTATTAAGAGATAGAGCCGCAGGACTGGAGTACAAGCACGCCACAGCTTTGTTTATTATGGAGCCAGGGACTGACTGAGTGGTTCGAGGCTGGAATTCGGGGACACAGGAAAAATGGTCATTGAGGAAGTTCCGCGCACTTCAGGACCGTTTGCCTGGATTTCTTCAAGGAAATCGTGTGCAATAATCTGACTCTGTTGGCTTGAGGCAGTAACTTGATTTCATAAACTTGCACTTAACAAGAGATCACACAGCATACTCTTGAAAAACAGAAACTATGGCGTCCCTGTGGATGGAGCAAAAAAACCCAGAAAAGTTCAAGATAAGACAATTGGGGACATCAACAATAGAGAGGAATGTACAATAATTGAGAGTATGGTCAGTGTGGACAGATCCCTGGAGATAACTGGACACATCATTAACCTCGTTCAGGCACCAAATGGCATCATTTCCTCGATAAGGCAAAGTGCAGTATCTCACAGCATGAAGTTTATGCTGGAATTGTACAAATAATGAGATCACTCACAGCTTGTGTACTGTGTGCATTTCTGGTCACCAATCATATACAAGGATGGAATTAGACTGAAGAGGGTACAGAGGAGATTCATTACTCTGTGAAACCGAAAGTGCAGCTATGACGAATGTTTGGAACGGAGGAAGCTGAGACAACATATGATTGTGGTGCACATTTTCTCAGAGGCCTGTGAGGAAGAGAATATGGAGCTCCTTTTGGACAACTAAGATATCGTTGACAAACATTTGTTGCAATTGATTTAAATATTAGCGAGGTGGTGAGGAAAGTTCTTATTTCATCCAGACTATGGTAGTGATCTGGAAGTCACCTATGGAAAAGGAGTAGAGGCGAAAACACTCAAACCATTTGAAAAACGTGTCTCGATCTGCACCTGAAGTCATACAGTCTCCAAGGAGTCTGAACAAGGGCTTTTAAAAGGCATTATTTTTCCAATGCAGACAGTGTACAGAATGATTGTTTTTATGTAGTCTTCTTTTCTCAATTGTCAAAATATCAGGTTGGGTCAATATGTAGGGATGAGGAGAGAGGGCAGGAAGAAGCAGTGCGTAAATTGATTCACATCACGATAATCCTGAACCCATCCAATATACACAATGTTACTTCACTGTTTTGGCCTGTTTATCCTTCCTGCTCAAATGGGGAAAACCCTTAAATAGGCAGTTCTCAGTCATGGTCATACTGCAGCCACATTTCCCGAATGACAACTCCATCTGACCTGGTTCATACTATTTAAGGCTATCATTATATTTGCCTCTTTGAAATGTTCAGAAGAAATTCAGTGATGAAAGCAAGTGTCAGAGACCAGGATGACTCTAGGATTCTGATGATGTTCCAAAGATAGGACTGTGTGCGACGTCTGGGCGTATTAAAGGCAAATGCATTGTTCGAGTGGCTGAAGGAAATTACAAAGACAAGGACAGTTTTAGCTTTCAGTTGAAGTGAAAATGGAGTTGTACCAGCCAGATCAACATTTTGGATATAAGAACACTGTATTCAGAAAACCTCCACGAAACTCTGACGAAAGTGATACAAAGTCAATTAACCCCATGATTAATCTCTCTGTGTCTTTCTTCACCATTAGTAAAGATTTTGCCTACAAATTGCAGTCTCTGCAAAGTCCTTCATGTTCTATAACCTTTGCCAAATTTGCAAACCCACTGGTCTCGACAAACATTCCTACTTCTGTAAAGGTATCTATGCTTAATGAAGCTCACTGCTTCGAAAACCCCTTCTTCCTTATGGAGAAGGACACAGGCATACGACAGTTCAAGTTTTGTAAAGCGGTTGTACATTAGCAAGAGACGTTCAGCGTGGAGAATGTTACGATCGCGAGTTTGCAGAAAACAGAAATAAAAGTTTGTCTTGGTCCTGCAGATTGATAAGATGAGGTTGTACTGAAAGTAATGTAAATTTCCTTGGAGCATTTTACTGAGAGAGGGTTGCAGCAGTGACCGGTGGAGACTGGGAGATTTATAAATGTTAATGAACGTTAGAGATACGTGAACGGTTTTTGTAGTGACTGGAACGAGTACTGCCAGGTAAACCTCATGTGTATGTGTTCCCTGATTGGGACTGTTAACGTGGTCCAATAAGGGAATCATGGCTGACAGAAATGAGTAGAGACACCAGGGATTGTTTACATTTTAGGAGCTGGTTCCTCAGCAGACGGCAGCATTGCAAATGTACATGACCTCAGCAAGTCTGCCCACAATTCTACTTTCACAACCATCTGAAGAGGACCAAAACCGAAGAACATAAAACAGCTCTAACTTTGTTGGCGACCACAAGGCTGTCGTTGTCATAGAATGGGAGCTGTTTCGTTTGCTACATGGTGCGATTCGTTTACCACGTCCAGTCCTTTCCTTCCATAAGGTTACTATTCGCAGAAAACACGCCCTCACTTCTCTCGGCGAGGTAGTCTCCCTACTTGTGCCCACCTGCGCATCACTGCGCCTGGACATAGTAGCACATCAGCTGGCCACCACGTTAGAGGAGATAGCAAATGCCATGGCTGAAGCGCTTGTCCATCTGAATGCAGAGGCTGTTGGCGTTCCCACTATCGCCCTAGAAAGTAGAATGGTGCTGCAATACCAGCCAGTTGAAAAATGGGGCACTTTTTTGCCCTTAATGGCGCAGACTACTGTATCTATATCCCCAACCACAGCGAAAATATAACGACCCTGGCGCACCACATCAGACAGCTGCTGCTGTCCTACATGGACAGGAGTCCAGCTGGACGTCTGTAGCTGGGAAACTCACGGCTCGGCTCGTAGGGCACAGCACTGCTTCAGGGTCTTATATTCCTTATTTCCATTCTTTGGGTATCGTCATCCTGGTCATGGCCCTTCGTATGTGCTGCTCCCGCTGATGTACATCATTATTACTCCCTGCCCCCTCACTTCCCAACTAATTCGAATGTGCTAGAGTTACGTCCCCCCACCCCTGACAGAGACTCCGCTCTGTTAGCTTCCAACAGCGACGGCAACCTCGCTGAAACCGAACCCCCACCAACCAAAAATCCCCTGGATCTGGCCGCATTGCCTCTTTTCCTCAAAAAAAAGAGGGGAATTGTGGAAGAAATATCTGCTGCCTTGTCCATGACGACATTTAAAAAACACAGAAGCAGGTCTGCGAAACACAGAGAGCTAGCTGCCAATGCACACAGAACACAGCCACAATGCCCTATTCTTGGGCAAACAGGCTGACATAGAAACCAGACTTGGCCAAGCTACTCCCATATCAGAGAATACACTTCCCAAACAGCCTTCACATAAGCTCCCAGCACGACCAGTACTGCTATCCCATGTCCTTAGGGCAGGATCATTCCCATTAATATCGACACTGCAAAATCAAAGAGGCAGACTGAGACACCTGGAAGACCTCACTCGCAGGAGGAACTGAACGGCAGACCTGGATGCCTTTAGAATGAACATTTCCACATATGCACGCAGATGGAAAGCACAATGAACAAAACTCCAGAAGATATTCTCACCCACTCCCAGAGTCAGCTGGAATTTCCACTGTCAATTACAAATGATTTGCTGCTGACGGACGCATATTTACTTTCCTTTCAGTTATTATTGTTTTAATCACTTCACACATTCATAGTTTTCTCCATTGTACTGTAACAATTCTACAATTATCACCTTTGTGTTGTAACCCAAAACGCTTGCTTGGAACTTCCATTCCGGAAGGGTATTCCGGCCATCTTTGCAGAGAATCAGTTCTGTGTCAGTCTGGTCAATTTTCACTTCAGCAATATCACTTTGTTTAATAAACCGTGTGTCAATTTCTCTGCGATCCTCAATTGTTGTCCCTGATTCATCCGCTGAATTTCTCCAACAGTGACTCCAGACAAAGAAATATGTGATAAAAGTTTCAATGGTCTCTGCAACAGTCAGGCAACACACTTAATTGTATCAAACCGCTTCGAGATCTTAAAGGATAACGCTGGACCGAAAACCAGGCACACATCTTAATGTCAGAAAACGGAACGGTAAACACACGTCCTATCGAACCTGCAGACACATCTTTCTTAATATCTGAGCACATGTGATAACATTGCAGAGCTTTCCCGCAGACTGCACGGAAACACCAGGAGGGTGTAGGCCACTCAACTCATTGAGCCTTCCCCATTCTAATTCATGACTGAATATCTTCTTTTTCCAACATAATGTACATTTCCCTAAATGTGATTAACTGTGGTCAAAATAAAATAGAAACTGCAGTAGTTCCTTATATCCATAGAGTTTTCTACCTCATTCAGTATCATGATGGCTGTTCATCTGCCTTCGTACCACCACCGTACCCTCTCCATACTTTTATAGTGTAGAAATCCTGAATTATATTCACTAACAGCCTGAGGTGGGAGCGAATTCTCAAGGTTCATCAGTCTCTGAGAGAAGACATTCACGTGTCAAAAAAATTTGGCCTACCTGTACAAAACATGGAGTGACACGGTGGCTCAGTGGTTAGCCCTGCTGCCACACAGCACCAGGGATCCAGGTTTGATTTCCGCCTTTGGCGCCTGTCTGTGTGGAGCTTACACGTTCTCACACTGTCTGCGTGGGTTGCGTCCCACAATCCAAAATTTGTAGATCAGGTGAATTAGCCATTCTGAACTATCCATACTGTTCACCGTCAATGTTGGGAGTGGGTCTGGTTGGGTTATTGTTTGGTGGGTTGGTGTGAGCTTGTTGGGCCAAAGGTCCTATTTCCATGCTGTAGATACCTAATACTGTGGACAATTGCTTTAGACTTCCAAGCCAGGGGAATTATCATCTCAGTTTCCAATCTGTCTCGCCATAACAGAGTTTTGTATATTTCAATCACAACGCCACATGAAATTTCTAAACTCCATGGGACACAAGTCCAATCGACCCAAGCTCTGTACCGACAGCAAACCTATCATCCCAGAGATCAGTCTAGTCATCCTTCTCTACATTTCCTCAATGCCATGTTTGCGCTCACGAGGTAAGGAGACCAGAACTGTATGCAATCCTGCACAGTGTTCGAGGTAAAGTCGAGATAAAGTCTCAAAAACGTCTGCACAGCTGCATTAAGACACACACTTATATTCAAATCACCTTGAAATGAAGATCAACACAGTATTTATATTCCTAATTGTTTTCTGTTGCTGCAATATTGCTTTCAGTAATTCATGTACGAGGCATATTTTCAATGTTACAGCTACCGATTTGGCGGGTTTATGTACACTGTTGTAGAGTGTGGTGGCGCAAAAGCACAGCTGGTCAAGTAGCAGCCGAGGAGCAAGAGTGTCGATGTTTTGGGCAAAATGCCCTTTATGAGGAAGGAAGTTTGCGGACCAAGGGGAATAAGAGATAAACGGGACCGGGTTGGGCCAGGAGGAATGTCGTCGGGAATGTGATAGGTAGATGAGGGTGAGGGTGAAAGTTGTAGGTCGGATAAGAGAATGGCGCAGTTCGGTATGAATAAAGATGGACAAGTAGGTCAGGTCTAGATTGTGGTGACGAGTTGGAGGGTTCGATCTTGGATCAGGTGGAGAGTTGGAGAAATGACAAATCCCGTGAAATCCACATTGAGACTGTCTGTGTGGTTGGAGCTGTTTGACTGGTCGGTGAAGACACGTTGTCCCTTCTTGCCAATTCCTCCGCCTCCATTGCATCTGCTCACAGCAGGGATAATACTACTATAGAAAATCCCATGTGGTCTCCGTCTTCAAACAACGCGATTTCTCACCCATAGTGGTTGAGGATGACCTCCAGTGCATCTCCCACACCACCATGCTTGAAACCGAATGCTCCATCTGCAACAAGTATAGAACCCTCGCTCCTCAACGTCCACCCAAAAGCCTTCATATGTACCATATCATTCTCCACCGTTTCTGCCACCTCCAATTGGACCCCCCATCAGAGGGATATTTGCCCTATAAGGGTTTCCGAGTAACCATTCCCTCCCTGACTCTCTTGTCAGGTCCACACCCACATCAATCCACCCTCCATTCTCACACCTTCCCCTGCCACTGCTGGAAGTGTAAAACCTGCGCCACAACTACACCCTCAAATTGGTCCAGGCCCCAAAGGAACCTCTCACATCCATCAGTGTTTTACCTGCACTTGCACACAAACTATCTACTGTATCCATTGTACCTGATGTGTTCTCTTCGACTTTGGGGAAAGAGGATGCTTACTTGCAGAGTGCTGCAGAGAACATCTTCGAGACACTAGCATCAACCAACCCTTCCAAGCTGTGACCGGAAACCTCCACTCCTCCAGCCACGACGCCAATGACATGCATATCCTGAACATCCTCCACCGCCACATCTGAAACCAGTTGACGCCTGGAGGAAGAACGCCACATCTTCCGCCTTGGGACCTCCATTCAGACGGAGTCAATATGAATTTCACCACTTTCCTCATTTCTCTGTTCCCAATGTTCCAACCCGTTTTCAACATCTTCAAACTGTCCATTCTGCTTCCCACCTAACCACTCCAACCTCCTCTCTGTCCTATCAACGTCTGCCCCACCTTCTTCTACCTATCACATTCCCAGTTACATTTCCCCATGCTCCACTGCCTGACATTTATCTCTCAGCCCCCTTTGCCCAGAAGCTTTATTCCTGATGAAGAGTTTATTCCCAAAACGTCGATTCTCCTGCTCCTTCGGTGCTGCCTGACCTGTTTTGCTTTTCCTGCACCACACTTTTTGACTCTGATCTCTAACGTCTACAGTCTTCACTTTCTCCGTGTATATGTATACTGGTCAGTGTGCCAATGCCATTCCCAGAATTGATGTCTGGCTTCAGAAATCACTGCCCTACATGGACCTCTGAGACAAGTGCAGAAGTAAACAACAAGAAGGAGCATTAGTCCCTTTAGAAATAAGAATTATTCAACCAATTCCTGTCAATGCCATTCTATAATTAACAACAAAGTGCACAACATCACATCTACCCACGTTGCGCTTCTTCTGCCTCGTACTTACACGTTCACTCCACTTTTCTCAATAATGTTGGAACTTTTTACAAACAATACATCATTTAGCACCACCAGCAGGCTTGCATCTGAGTGCCTAAACCAAATGTTTGATCTGCAGTTTGAATAGCTGGGGCCCAAAGATTAATCTCTGCGACTAGAAACGTGCCTTCCCATTTCAAAGCATTGTTTTATTTTTGCACTCTGTTACCTGCCAGCTCTCCCATTCTTAAGTGACATTCATATATTAGCCTCTTTCCTACAAGATTTAATTTTGTATATTAGGATTGGGATTTTGTCAAAACAAAAAGTTCTCAATAGCCAAATGCATTCCGTCCGTGATTCCCAATAATTTAACTATCAGTCGTGTTTTTCAAATGTCATTTCCATTTCATACATATGTGTTGACTTGGTGTATGCCCATTATTGTCAGTATCAATAGTTTCACAAATATGTTTATTCACTAATTTCTTTATGTTCCCCTTTGCAAAACAAGCATTCCTCTCTGTGTATTGCTGGGAAGGTTTTTTGTTTTGATTTGTAAAATTCTGTGAAAATAGAACTGAAGTAGTTCCTTCATAGTTCTGCCATTTACCTGTTCTCCATTCTCTTGTTTCAGACAGTAAGGGCATACGGTTAGAAGTTGTTACAGTTCACCATTATAACCTTTGTGGACGTACATTCCAGATAACCATCAATTTCGATGTTGAGCTGCTCAATAATTGACTTTCCAAAGACATACAACTACAAAAGCATAGACTCTGTACTATCGGAAATAAAGCATGGCCTGTTTTCGTCCAACTTTCTTACACAAGGCCCGTAGCCTTTAAAGTTGTTAGCACTTCTGGTGCTCAACTGAGCACATTTTAATGAATTTGAGGTGACCCGTGACCATTCCCCTCTCAGGAAGTACATCCTAGACCCCAACACCCTCTAAGAGAAAACCAAGCTATAAATCCCATGGAAAGCACAAAAGCTTCACTTTAAAGGGTTGCTCGCTTTTCATGACCCTTTGACTAAATGGAACAGCGGCTGTCTATCCACCCTGTCTATGTCTTCGTAATCTTATCCTTCTGAATCACGCACCCCTCCGCCTTCTTATCTTCAAAGCAAACCATCCGAGGTTATCCAGCCTCTCCTCATAGCTGATCTGCTACATTCCAGGGAAGATTGTGTTGAGTCTACGCTGTACCCACTCCAGTGCAATCACATTCTTCCTGTAATGTGACGCAGAGAACTCCACACAGCATTTCATCTTGGCCTAATCAAAGTGCTACATTCCATCTGCCATTGATCGACACATCTGCCCATTCCATCTGTTATTTCCTTTAACATCAGTCCTTCCTCCTCACTGCCAATCACCCAGCCAAACTTTGTGTCAAACAGAAACACACGTTTCACACTCTTCTCATCAGATAATGTTGCCACCTGAGTAATTAATCGGGAGAACGTCTATTGCACTAACTCTGTGACCAGCAAATTGTTACTAAGGTGGGGACATCAGAAATTTATACAGTACTCCAGGTATAGTCTCATCAAAACTCTATTTAATTGATTGATGGTTCGTTTCTATCTATAGTCGGATTCCCATAAATGAAAGCCAAATTAATTTTAACTATCCACTACATTGTATTACTCCTAATACCTTTCGCACGAATTCTATTCACGAATTCAATGCATGACCTCTTACAGATAGCCTTCTGAAAATCCAAATATCCCACTTCAACTCATTTTCCATTGTCACCTTCAAACCATTCCGAAATTTGTGTTTCCCTTTCAGAAACGCGTATTGATTCCCTACAATGTTGCTGTTAAATTCTAAATATTCAATATCACATCTTATATAATAGAACATAGAACATAGAACAATACAGCACAGAACAGGCCCTTCGGCCCACGATGTTGTGCCGAACATTTGTCCGAGCTTAAGCACCCATCCATGTACCTATCAAATTGACGCTTAAAGGTCACCAAAGATTCTGCCTCGACCACTCCCACAGGCAGCGCATTCCATGCCCCCACCACTCTCTGGGTAAAGAACCCATCCCTGACATCTCCCCTATACCTTCCAATCTTCTCTTTAAATTTATGTCCCCTTGTAACACTCTGTTGCACCCAGGGAAAAGGTTTCTGACTGTCTACTCTATCTATTCCTCTGATCATCTTATAAACCTCTATCAAGTCACCCCTCATCCTTCGCCGTTCCAACGACAAAAGGCCTAGCACTCTCAACCTATCCTCGTACGACCTATTCTCCATTCCAGGCAACATCCTGGTAAATCTTCTCTGCACCCTCTCCAAAGTTTCCACACCTTTCCCAAAGTGAGGGGACCAGAACTGCACACAGTACTCCAAATGTGGCCTAACCAAAGTCCTGCACAGTTGCAATATCACTTCACGACTCTTGAATTCAATTAATTCCAACCATTTCTGTACAGATGTCAAGTTAATTCGTTTGATGTTTTCCACACAATTGCTAATTCTGTTCATAAATGGTTGGATAACGTTTGGTACTGTTATGTCAAGGTAGGTTGCTCTTCCGTTAATTAAACCAACTCACAGAGAGCTGACCCCACCTCATAATCCGTTAAAGTACGAATAAAAGAGAACTCCCAGTTTCCACTCTTTTTTGAAAATATCCATTTATTCTGTAATTCTAAAAGTGAACTCAAAGCAGTCTCCCTTTCTCTTCAAGCTACCTCCCTCTCGATAACAATGTTCTTCCAATAAAAACCCCAATTAAAACTGCACCCACTTATTTTTTAGAACTGTACAGCAGCTGCCGTCTCCCGTGTCTACCTTCCTCTGGCTTCGATTTCCCTGGGTCGGCTTCAGTCTTTTGTTGCATAAACATTTCAACTGAAAATAGTGGCTATGGTAGAGAGTCATTATCTGGCCGCTTTTTGTGGCATAAGTATTTCAACTGAAAATAATGCCTTCGGTGGAGAGTCTTTATCTGGCCGACTGACGATGGCAGTTGATCGCCCTTTCCAGCTCTCAAAAGAGCTGACTTCTCTTCATTTCAAAAGCAAAGAATCATCTCTTTGTTTCGAGGTTGACAAAAAAAACAGTAAATTCAAATTTGATTGGGTTTTCGTATCGTGGTGAATAATTTGAACTTATTGGTTAAATTCATGCTATTGTTAAAACACAGCTACCAAAACCCAGTTAATTGTTTATCGGCCAAATGTAATATGTTTTCAATGTTCCAGTACAGACCGAGCTTGCTAGTCAGTCATATAGCAGGGGCCTGCAATCTCTTAGCTTTCGTTCTCTCTTCCACGTGCAGTACATGCCTTCAGCTTCATAACACTATTTTCCAGTTATCTACAATGATTTCCGGCCTTTGCACAACGGATAGTAAAGTAAAACACAGTGGTCAACAATGCAATTAATATGCCTATCTCTATTTTTCTGACAATTTGATATGAAGTGCATCTGGTACTTCAGACTTCAAAATTCACATTCCAGCTACAATTTCATGTATTGCCCTGTCATTGATATGAATTGACATTATTCTTTACTGCCAAAATTCCCATGTGATCACGTTGTATTTCTTGAGATTTTTGGGACCTTCCTCTATGAAGGCAAATGAAAAGACCTGGTTCGTTTCTCTGCCTTCTCCCCATTCTCCACAATATATCGTCCTCTTCTGAGATATAATCTTCCATGTTTGAACATGCTTGAATTTTTTTCATTCAAAAATACATCGCAAATGTGATAGCCTTTGTGTTCTTTTTCTTGATTTCATTATCATTTTCATAGCCCTCCTCTTCTGGATCGTAAATTTCCCAGAATTCTCAGCTTTCCACAATATCTGGAATTCTTATTAAGCCACTTCCTTTGATTTAATTCAGTCTTTTATTTCTGATGTTAACCATCATTGAGTCATTATGTCATCTTTGCTGTTCGGCGCATTCGAGAAATGTATGTTGTTTTCAGACTTGTAATATTTCTAAAAATAATAAGAATTGCTAATCGACCACTGAATTTTATTGTGTACTTTCCCAATTCATTGCGTACAGCTTGACTTTCTGGCCCCCAGGCTTCCATGGTGTTTGACTGTAATATTCAAATATTCTATGTCGTGTGCAGATACCATGTAAAATCAAAAAGTATTGTCACTATTTCTCAAAAGCAGCTTTACAGCAAGGTTATTAATTAGCTCTTCTGACCACACAACTTCAACTCCGAAATAACCTGCTCTCTACATTGTTTTACTATCGACACCCCGCCCACCCCCATATGCACTGATACAATTTATTTTTCATAGCATTAGAAGTCACTTATATCATATAGGTGAAACTTGAGATTATCTTTTATTCGTGAAGCTCGCACAATAATTACATATCTAATAATCAGAGTATAGCATGCACAAAGTTTGCATGACATTTTAAGCTTGGATATATAGCACAACAATGGTTTCTTCTCCTTGCTCTTTGTAAGCTCTACCCAAACTGATTCTATGGAATCTGAGGACCGTTGTCTTTGCCGATCCACAATGAAAAAGAACAGGAAATTATATCACCATAGGAAACGACATCACCACAGTAAATAAAATCACCAACCCAAAGAAACCCAAAAATATAAATATTCAGCAGGAATCATTAGCAATGCTTCGTCCGGAGGCTAATTGAAGATGTTACGAGGACAGTGAGGAATGCATTGGGAGTTAGGGAATAAAGAAATGGATGAGACTTTCAACGGCTGTTGAGCAGCGTCGAAGAGGAGTTACTGAGGTAAACGTGGACAGTCTTCTTGAAGATGGGGAAATGTGTTTGAAAACTCATCTCGCGATAAAACGTTTCACTGTGGCTCTGATGTGCTTGCTTCTTGCTCATACAGTGGACAGCGACGTACCCACATTTATACGGACAAAGGAAGTGAGGTGAATGTGGAGTGGGGAAATTTCGAGGACAGTGAGGAATGCATTGTGAGTTAAGGAATAATGGAATGGATGAGACTTTCAATGGCCGATGAGCAGCGACGCAGAGGAGTCGGATGATGTTACTGAGGTGGACGTGGACAGTATTTTTGATGATGGGGAATTGACATTGAAAACTCTTCTTGCAATAAATCATTTCACTTTGGTTCTGACCTGTTTGCTCCATGCTCATACAGTGGGCAGCGACAGGGATAGCGTCAGTGGCAAGTCAATTGAATTTCTTTTCAAGACTGAAAGCAATAATCTCACTTTTGCCATTATTTAATTGAAGGAAATTTCTGATCCACCTGACCTGAATGTCAAACACAATTGGACGGAGTGTGAACTGGGAGGAAATGGTGTTCACATCCACTGATTACTATGCTGCTTCTCCTCGATGATGTTGAGCATTCGAAAGATTCTGAAGAAGTCCTGGTCATTTTTTGGTTTCTATGAACTGACTATCCTTCAGTTCCTATTTTTACATGAAAATCACAGGCTGTGAAAGTGCTTCTCTCACACTCTTGATACTTTCTTAACATCAATTTTACAGAATATTAGAAAAGGAAGTTTTAGAAACCAACGACCATACTATGATGGAATGGGTTTTTAATAAATCACAAATGGAACGTGATTAGAGTTTGAGGACAAAAGGTGAAAGCCTCGTTGACAGTGGAAGAGAAATCCTACATGTGCTGTCTGTGTTATCAAGGCATCATCACATCATGAGAGCTTTCAAACCACAAAAACAGTCAAACTGGGGAAAAAATGGCAATGTGGGGATTGTGGGGAGGAATTTATTTCTCCATCAGGAATGAAAGCTCATCGACGCAGTAACATCATTAGCAGGTCACTTACCTGCTCAGTGTGCGGAAGGAGATTCAGTCACTAATCAAAACTGCTGCAACACCAACTCGTTCTAACTGGGGAGTGAACATTTCAATGGTCACACTGCTGGAAGTGCTGTGCTACCAATGTGTTCACTGTATGAACAGAGACTGCAAATGTCCAGACGGTGGAAAGTGTTTCAAAAGATCCAGGGACTGGACATCGCATCAACTTGCTCATATTGATCAGAAAACTTTAAATGCATAGCCTGTGGCAATTGCAATAAAGTTTACACAGTACTCATATGCCACCAAACGGAGCAGAGACCATTCAGATGCCCATGACGGCTGGGTTCATATAATCATCTGACCTCACGGAGCACTCGGAGATTCACACTGGTAAGTGATCATTCAGCTGCTCCGAATGTGGGAGAGCATTCACTCACTCGTCCAATCTGAGGAGACACTGCAGAGAGAACTTTATGTATGCCCAGACCACACAAGTTCCTGATGACTGACTTTTCATCAACGTGTTCGCACTGCATGGAAACCCTTCAAATATCTGGCCTGTCGGAAGTGCTACTGAGGTTCTGTGGAACTGATGTCCTGTCAACATGTTCACATGATGAGAGACCTTTCAGGTGCTTTCGTTGTGGGAATGAGTTTACATTACATTTACATTACATTACAGCGTGGAAACAGGCCCTTCGGCCCAACAAGTCCACACCGACCCGCTGAAGCGCACCGAACCCACCCATGCCCCTACATTTACCCCTTACCTAACACTACGGGCAATTTAGCATGGCCAATTCACCTGACCTGCACATCTTTGGACTGTGGGAAGAAACCGGAGCACCCGGAGGAAACCCACGCAGACACGGGGAGAACATGCAAACTCCACACAGTCAGTCACCTGAGGCAGGAAATGAACCCGGGTCTCAGTCGCTGTGAGGCAGCAGTGCTAACCATTGTGCCACCGTGCCGCCCACACGAGCTCAGGCGATTTAAAAGTCTCAGTACACCAGCGATTTCACACTGGCGAGAAAACACTTACGTGCTCCGTGTGTGAAAAGCAGTTGGCTCATCCAATGAACCTGTTGAGTTCGTAGAGAGATAACACTGGCGGACCGAACGTTCAACTCAGTCACCAAACTGCTTGCGCATCTCAACAGCGATTGGACTTTGCTTTCCATTACATTCAAGAATGAAAGCAACGTTTGTTATTATTCTGAAAGAATGTCAAACAAATCAGCTTTCTATTTAATATAGTTTGGCAGATCATTCTGAGGACGTGATCATGGAGTACTGAAAGACTCAGCATGGCTTCATCAAGAATGAGGGAAGTGTCATGCCTGACGAACCTATTAGCATTCTTTGGTGAGCCATTCAACACGTTCGACAAAGGAAAGCCATTGGATGTGATGTGTTTGGATTTCCAAACGACGTTTGAATAATACCCTATATGGGAAGCTGCTAAATAAGGAAAAAGTCCATGGTATTAAGAGTAAGGTACTGTCGTAGATTAATGTTTGGCTGACTGGCAGAAAGCAAACAGTTGGACTGAAGATGTCTCTTCCAGAATGGCAGTCTGTCACAAGTTGAGTTCATAATTGGTCAATGACGGTACCACAACTCTTCAGGTTATACATGAATGATCTGGACAAAGGATTTGATGACATCGTTAGCATGTGACACAAAGTTACGTGGAGGGATATGTCGTATTAATGAAACAGGAATGTTGCACAATGATTTGCACAGGCTAGGACGATAGATAAAGAAGTAGCAGATGTAATACTGCATTAAGAAGCTCGAGGTCACCTTTTTTTTTAGATTACATAACAGTGTAGAAACAGGCCCTTCGGCCCAACAAGTCCACACCGACCCGCCGAAGCGAAACCCACCCATACCCCTACATTTACCCCTTACCTAACACTACGGGCAATTTAGCATGACCAATTCACCTGACCCTGCACATCTTTTGGACTGTGGGAGGAAACCGGAGCACCCGGAGGAAACCCACGCAGACACGGGGAGAACGTGCAAACTCCACACAGCCCGTCGCCTGAGGCGGGAATTGAACCCGGGTCTCAGGCGCTGTGAGGCAGCAGTGCTAACCACTGTGCCACCGTGCCGCCCACGGACTATAGGTATAGACTGTTTGCTAACTGGGGAAAGCCTTTTGAAACCTGGAATGCAAAAGCACTTGGGAGTTTCAATTCAAGAATATCTCTAGGCTAAAAAACAGGTTCAGTTCGTGGTAAGGAAACCGAATTCAATGCAGACATTCACTTCAAGACAGCGAGAAACCAACAGTGTAGATACACTGGAAGCACTAACTTTCGGAGAGCTGATCTTTCAGCAGGGGGTTGTGAAGTATAAGGTTGTGAGACCCATAATTTGTAGCAAATGTTTACAAATTGTAGCAACAGAAATGATATGTTGAAAAATATCTGGATTGCTTATTAAGTCTCTCATTTTTGTAGAATGACTATGTTGGTTTCAGTTCTTTCAAATATAAATATTAGAACGTTTTTAAAGTTACAATCGCAAGTGAATTTTAACAAGAGGTGTCACGTCAGTACAGGTATTGCATTGAAGGTGTGAGTTTCAAGTCTGTCTTTCTGTGCTCCTTTGTTCAGACTGATTCTAATTCTAAAATAAGATTTACAGAATCTTTCATAGATTTGTGCTGTTCTGAAGAAATTAAAGTGTGATTCTGCAAGTGCAAATGCTGTCTGCCGACACATACAAACCTCCTACACTCACACTAAAACACGCACCCTCTCAAAGACTTATACCCTTTGATACTCACGCACATACACATATAATTTCGAAAAGACACATACAAATTCCCTAAGAAATCTCCCCCCCCCCACCCCCACCACACACACACACATACATACAATTTTGTGCGGTGCATTCATACCAACGATATGTTGGTATCTATATGTAAACTATGTTTATAGCCAAATCCTTTACGTAAATGATGAAAAGCAGTGGACCTTGCACCGATCCTTGCGACACACGACTGTTCACTGGCATCCAATCCCAAAGGCAATGCTCCATTACAACACTCTGTCTTCTACCTTCGAGCTAGTTTTGTATCCAAGTAGATAGTTGTCTCTGAATTCAATGTGACCCTATGTTGCTAACTGGTCTATCGTGTGGAATCTTGTCAAACGCCTTACTGAAATCCATGTAGATCACGTCCACCATCCTGCCCCCATCAGTTCTCTTCGTTACTCCAACAAAAAACTCAATCAACTTGGTGAGACATTATTTCCCACGAAAAAGGCCAAGTTTACTATCCCTAATAAATCTGTTCTTCCATTTGATCATGATTGATATGTTTCTCCAACCCATTCTCCTGCCTTCTAACTTCTCCAGTAAATCGATCCTTTTAACAATCTACAGATTATCCAACTCTGTTATAAATGTGAAAGAAATCCCAGTCCATCCAGCTTCTCCTTTGTACTCAATCCCTTCTGCCTCACAAATATCCTGTATAACCTCAACATCATGTCCCAACTCCAGTATACAACGGTCTGAGCAATGAAGTAAGGCATACTAAAAGCATGTCTACCTGTAAGATAAACTTATTAAAATTAGGTCACTCGTACTTGATTTCTCTCTTTTCTCCAACACGCTGCACATTTAATTGTTTAAGATACCCCCCGTTTGTTTCACTAAAATGCATTTATCAAAATTGAAATCTATCTGCTACTCTTCAACCCACAGACTCAGTTGACCAACAGATATTTGCAATCTGTTATGAACACTTTCAATATCGACTGTATCACGAATTTTGGTGTCATCCGTAAACTTATCGAACGTCCTTTCTATTTTTTGGTCAAAATCATTTCTCTCATCGATAAGCAAAAGTAGAACCAGCAATGACCCTTGTGAAATACCGCTGAATGATAACAAGCCTCCAATCCAAAAACAACCATCCTCCATCACAGACTGTCTCCTCCTGTTAAGTGATTTCTGTAATCAATTGAAAAGCTCATCCTGAATCCCAGGATCTAACTTTATCATGAGTCTACCATGCAGAACCCAGTCAGCGGCTTTACTAAGTCCAAGTACACAATGTCTACTATTCTGGTCTCAACGAATTTACTGCTTAACTTGATCAAAAAGCTCAATGAAATTTTTCAGACATGATTTTTGTTGCAAAATGCCATGTTGTTATTCCATAATCATTCCGTGCCTCTCCAAGTGCTATCCTTCAGTAACACTCCCAACAACTTCCCCACCACCAAATTCAGACTCATCGGTTTGTAGTTCTTGAGCTTCTCCCGTTTTCTTCAAGATGTTCCCAACATCTCTTCTTCAAAATGGCATAATATTAGTTACAGTCCTGCTATATGGAATATTACACATATTTGTAGATTACACACATGTTTCTGCAAGGAGCCCTACAATTTCGTCCTGTACTTCCCACAATGTTATGGCATACACTTGGTCAAGGTCTGGAGATTTGTCGAACTTTATATTTTCTCAGAACTCCGCCACTTCCTCTGCTGTGATAAGAACTCTATACAAAACATCAGCATGCCCTTCACTAAGTTCTCTGGACGCGTTCAGTCCAACTCAGCGATGCCGTTCATAAACTGAACAAATCAACGTGCTTCCGTTAGGTCCATTTCCATTTAAACTTTTCTATTCATGGATCCGTTCAAATTTCTACTACATGTTGCATCTGGATATGTATCTACCCCTAGCTCTGGAAGTGCATTCCTCATGCAAACCACCCTCTGTATGAAGAGGGTGCTTCTTGCTTTTCTCTTAAATCTTTCTCCACTCAGCATAACAATCAATCCACTCGTTTTGGACTCCCTGATCCAAAGGAAAAGACATTTGCTGTTCAACTTACCTATACAACTCTTAATTTTATAAAACTACATGCAATCATCCCTCCACCACCAACATTCCAGTGAAGAAGATCCTGGCACATCCAGTCTCTCTTCAAAACTCAATTGGTCCAGTCCTAGGAATATATAGACTCGAAGTGTACTGTAAAGCTATACTGATTAGAAAGTAAATCCAGCCGCTAGTACCATTACCTCATCTGTGCTCTTTGTGCCTTGTTCAGATATTTTCGTAACAGAAATTGTACAGCTTCATACATGGAGAATGAATATTTTCAATAGGGACACACGAAGGCTGCGTAGTTAGCATTGCTGCCTCAAAGCGCTAGGGTCCCGGGTTCATTTCAAACTTGGGCGACTGCCTGTTTGCACACTGTCCAGTGCCTGCCTGTGTTTCTTCCTGTTTCTCCCGACTGTGAATTTGCTGGTGGATAGTGACTTCGCATGATCATCTGCAACCAGTCCCAAGTGAGAGAATCTGAATAGTCGCTCGTCAGTGAGAACACATTGATGGTACATCAGTTCCACAGAAATTTCACACCGCATCCTACAGTCAGATGTATAAAGGCTGTTCTTTCAATGGTAGTGTGTTCACAATTTCTGAACAATATGGAAATCAGGTGTAACGGAGATAAGGCAGGACAGTGAAGTTGATCCGATCAGCCATGATCCCTAAAGAAGGTGCAAGATTTGACGGGCTGAATGGCCTACTTCTACTGCTTTGCTCATGTCCTTAATGCATCACCATTGATGTGACGCTTTCAGCACAGCCAGCCAATTTTCACTGACGTTTTAACCCTATTATCAACCTTTGTTTCTCTCGGGTATTCCGATCATGCATCCCGTTTTCTAGGCAACACCTTTTCTCTCTGCCGATCCGGGCTCATACTTTTTCTTTTCTTCCCACCACCAACCAGTCTTCAGCTTATCTCCCACGTTTCAGTGATCTCATCTCAGCTTTTCACTTTCGCTTTCTGTTTGCTTTACCCAACATGTAATTATCTAAGTTTCTTTATTATTATTATTATTTGACCGACTGTTGTGGTTCTGTTCGTCGAGCTGGAAGTTTTTGTTGCAAACGTTTCGTCCCCTGGCTAGGCGACATCATCAGTGCTTGGGAGCCTCCTGCGAAGCGCTTCTTTGATGTTTCCTCCGGTGTTTATAGTGGTCTGTCCCTGCCGCTTCCGGTTGTCACTATAAACACCGGAGGAAACATCAAAGAAGCACTTCGCAGGAGGCTCCCAAGCACTGATGATGTCCCCAAGCCAGGGGACGAAACGTTTGCAACAAAAACTTCCAGCTCGGCGAACAGAACCACAACAACGAGCACCCGAGCTACAAATCTTCGCACAAACGTTGACCGACTTCCTGTGACAATGATCTCCACATCCCAACAACACTGAGGAAAGACAGTTTTCCGTGTTTCCTTGTTAGATTTACGACGAACTATCTTGTGATTCTGCACTTCATTTACGATCTTTCTCTCAAGAAGAAACATGGCTGAAGATTGGCAAATGGAATTCAATGCAGAGAAGTGTGAGATGTAACACTTTGGAAATCAAACAAAGACAGTACTTCTACAGAAAAAGGTAAAGCCCTGAAGAGTGTTGTGGAGCAGCAGGACCGTTTAATCCAAATACAAAGTTAATTCAAAACGACGTCACAGGGAGACAGGGTGGTAAAAAAAGCCATTTAGCATGTTTGCTTTCATCGTTCGAGGCATTAAGCTGCAGGCGTTGGGACGTTAGGTACAGTTGTATAAGCCATTGGTGATTCTGCATTTGGAACCTTGTTTGGTCACGCTATTATAGGAAACACAGTTAATCTGAAAGGAATGCAAAGCGGATTTATGAGGATTTTGCCAGTACTAAGAGACCTGAGTTATGGAAGAGATTGACCAGAATAGTTCTTTATACCTTGGAATGGAGGAGAATAAGAGGTGACTGTATTGATGTGCATAATATCACGAGGGGCATTGCTCGGATGACTGCAAATTGTCTTTTTGTTTACCCGAGGATGCAGAAATGAACTCGAGAAGAAATACCTTTAAAGGGAGATGGCAAAAGATTCAAGGGGCATCTGAGTGGCTACTTCTTCACGCAGACAGCTGTCCATGTTTGGAATGGGCTGCCAGAGAACGTTTTTGAGACATGTGCCACAGCAACTTTAAAAGAAACCATTTGGATATGTACATGGGATGGTAGTGTTCAGAGTCATATGGAACAACTGCGGGTAATTGGAATGATTTAAGGGATTAGCACGGACCAGCAAACGCTGAAGGTGTTGTTTCAATATTGTGTTATTATTTGACTCTACAACAACACAAAGGTGAGATAACTATAAAAGATAAAAAGGCAAGAGACTGAAAAGGAAGAATGGAATTTCCAGTAGCTTCATGGTATTCTTGTTGATGAAATTGAATTGCGAACAGCCATAGCATGAAAGTCCTTCCTTTCAGAAAGAAATCACGCTGTATCCAAAGTTTGGTATGTGTGAACAATTCAGCAATACAGGGATTATAAATCAACCAAAAATACTGATATTAGGAACCTGAAAGCTCTTCTGCGTGATGAAGTGGAAGAGATTTGCAGCTTCTGAGTTTATATTCCTTAATGATTGCGTAGATCACGTTAAATAGATCAAGATTAGAAAAGGTTACGAGAAATCCATCCGCACTTAAATCTCCTCATAGTTTGCAGGAAAGCTATGATTTTCACGTATTAATTTCGATACATTTCACCTCAGCAAAATTTAAACTTGGCCTCACTTTTCAAATGTACGACTAAATTCCCTTTACGTTCCAGAATGTGTTCATACTGTTCTACTCCATTCTCGTGCTCCTCTTATCTATCAGAGTCAAACGTTTTTGGTGTTTGAAAACCGTAGCCGATCAGGCGGCATCTGAAGATCAGAACAGTCGTCAGTTTCAGCATAAGTTCATCGGAGCATTCCTGACGAAGAGCTCATGCTCGAAAGTTCGACTCTCCTTCACCTCATCTGCTGCCTGACCAGTTGGACTTTTCTGCCACCGCACTCATTGATATTATTGCATGGATCTTGTACACAAATCAGAGGAATTTAATAGGGTGGTGCCACCAAATATTAAGAGAAATATTAACAGGTTACTAAGCATTACCAGGCGATGGAACAATGAAAATGAGAAAGTCTGACTATGATTGCTCGAGGGACATGGCCACCATGAACCAACTCAAAAAGGCCAACGGCTGAATTTGACAATTTCCAAATATAACAGGAGAGGCGAGAGAAACAGAAGGCAAATACTGATCAAGGCCAGAAGAGTGACAAAAAATTTAGATTTTTAATGTGCATTCTTTCAGATAAATGTTTAAAATCTGATTCTTTTCTTGCTTAAAATAGTATGTTATAGAATGTGAGATATTCGAAGCAAGCAATGTAGAGATAGTCGGCGAGGTAGAGGGAGAGACTGTAATATCATTGATCATCTCACCGAGTTTATATATAATATAACGCATCAGGGAACGAGGGCGAAATAAATCCTGAATCTTATTGAGAGGACTGGCGTTTTCTTTATTGGAGCACAACACATGCTAATTGAGGGATATGGGGTGATTTATATACAGAAAAAACAGGTATCTAGCAGAACGCTAAAGATGCAAAGTAATCAAAGGTTTCGGAGTGGTTCAAAATTGTGTTGGAAGTAAGTTAAAAATGAGAGGTGTGATTGGAAAGGGACATAGCATGGATGTGAAACGGGAGAGTGGAGGCAGAAAACGTGGGGTGGATGCAAATTGGGAAAGAACACAAAATTGGGCAGACACCATATTTGGAGGCCGTCAAAATTTTGGCTGGAGTTCTGCGCTAATTTTGAACACAAATGCAAAGGATTAGTCGCGTGGAGAAGCGGGAAGAGGGTGGCAAATGGGAGACTATATTTAAGTCCATAAGACATAGGAGCAGTAATTCGTCCATTCAGTCAATAAAGCCTGCTTTACCTTTCACTTGTTGCTAATACTTTTCTCAACCCCATTTTCCTGCTTTCACCCCAGAACCCTTGATGTCATCAAAACTGAAGAACCTTTCCATCTCAGTCTTGAATGAAGTCAATAACTTCGCCTCCGAATAATTCTGTGCCAATACATTCCATAGATTCACCACCCTCTGACTGAAGAAGTTTCTCCTTATCTCCATTCTAAAAAGTTCTTCCATTTACTCTAAGACTATGCTCTAGTGACGTAGTCTGTCCTACGAATGGGAGCATCTTCCCAACACCAACTCTGGCTAGGCCATTCAGTATTCAGTGTATTTCAATTCCATTACGCTTCACTCTACTAAACTACATGGATCATAAACCCAGAGACCTCAAACGTTTCTCAAATGTGCAGCTTTTCGTTTCTGGCACTACTGTTGTGAAACCCCTCTGAATATGCTCGAGGACTAGCACTTCTTTCCTGAGATTTGGGACGCAAAACTGTGCACAATACTCCAAATGTGGTCAAAACAGAACCTTATAAATCCTCAGAAGTACAGACTATCTTTTATATTCAAGTCTTCTCAAAACAAATGCAAACAATGCATTTACTTTCCTAAATATTGACACAACCTTCAAATTTACATTGACAGAATCCTGGACTGGAACTCTCAAGTCTTATTATCCTTCAAACTTCCGAATTTTCTCCCTGTTTAGAAAATGGTCGATGCCTCTACTCTTCCACTTCTTTACCCACGCTCCAAAACTATCCAAATAATTCTGCAGCTTCCCTGCCTCTTCAATGCGACCTGTCCCTAACCTATCTTTGTAAAGTAAGCAAAATTAGCCAGAATGTCATCAGTTCCTTCATCTAGATTGTTAATGTAGAAAGTGAAATGTTGTGGTCCATACACTGAGCCTTGCGGAACATCACTTGTCACTGTCGGCCATCCTGAGAATGACCCTTTGATCGCCACTCTCTGCCTTCTGCCAGACAGCTAAGCTTTTATTCATGCTAGTAACTTACCTCTAGCTCCATGGACCCACATCTTCCACAGAAGCCTTCTGTGCAGCATCTTGTAAAAAGCCTTCTTGAAGTCCAGGCAATCAACATCTACTGGCTCTCCTTGGTAAAACCTGCTCAATAATTCTTCAAATAATTCTGTAGATTTTTCAGGCATGACCTTCCCTTGATGCAACCATGCTGACGCTGACTAACTTACCATAAACGTCCCAGTAAACAGAAATCTCATCCTTCACAATGGATTCCAGGGTTTTAACACACGACCGAGATTAGGCTAATGAGTCAAAAATTTTCCGTCTCCTGCCTTACTCCCTTTTTAAACAGGGGCACCATGATGGCAATTCCCCAGTCCTCTGGGACGGTCCCTGATGTAGCGATTCCTGAAATATCACCATCAAAGCTTCCATCTCCTCAGTTTAATACCTTGGAACTCTGGGGTGTAGTCCATCTGGTTCAGGTTATTTATCAATTTTCGATCGATTTTCACACCATTCAGTGTTTCTGGCATCTTCCCCTTCGTGATTGACACCAAATTCAGCTTTGACCCTTCCCTCAATTGTCGAGAAAGTGTACACCAGCAAACAGAAATCCATGGCTGCAGAACATGCACCGACTGCCGGGGGTGAGGTACTCTGTTTAGATCAAGCAACTTTTTGCCTGTCAGGGTTTCTCCCTTGTTCTGTAAGCATGCATTCTTCTGCCTCCCAGCATGCCCACAGCGTGGTTTAACAAGACCTGACAATCCCTTGCGAGAGCAGCTGGCACAGACACAGAACCAGGCTGTTGGTTTACTCTTAAGTTGTCCTCAGTCAGAGGCATGTCTACCTTGTTATACATCAGGGCGTCACATTTTTCTACATCCATATAATATAGCAGCACTGAACAAGCCAAATACACTGCATCTGTAACAAGCACTCAGATATATGTAAAACTCTTTAGGGAGCAGAACGCAGTGAAATCCAATGGGCATTGCCGTTCGTGGGCTGGAGTTTTCCACCGTGGTTTCTATCGCATTGTCATTTCTTTGATCATTTTGAATGATTCCTTGAAATATTTTTTCATTTCCAATTTTCAGTTAGGGATTTCAATCCCTTTATTCAATCTTATGCATGTTTCAAGCCCGTATAATTGGTTATGTTTCAGTTTTGGTTTGTTATTTGTGTTTGGAATGGGGCTGAAAATGTGTTGCTGGAAAAGCGCAGCAGGTCAGGCAGCATCAAAAGAACAGGAGAATCGACGTTTCGGGCAGAAGAACGTCGATTCTCCTGTTCCTTGGATGCTGCCTGACCTGCTGCGCTTTTCCAGCAACACATTTTCAGTTCTGATCTCCAGCATCTGCAGTCTTCACTTTCTCCACCTGTGTTTGGAATGGGCACAATCAGACGTCATATTACCTTTAAATTACATGTTATGAACGTTTTCCATTGGTGATTTTTTGCACTAACAATTCCCATTCACTCCGATTCATTAAATAATACAGGAGAAAAGCCTAGTGCATCAGTGGTTATCACTGTTAAGTCCAAATGCCAGGAACCCCAGTTCGATACTGGGTATGTGGATGGTTTGTGCATTCTCTGCATAACTTTCTTTCAGATGACCTGGCTTCCTCCCACAGTTGCAAGATGTGCAGTTTAGGTGAATTGGTCATGATCTGAGTTTCGGACCAGGCCAGACACCTCAAAACCTTTTACGAAGCTAGCACGGAGCCAAACTTCGCATTTCTTTTCAGCAACTGTGCAGTGTACAGTCCAGGAGGGAATCAGTTGGGGAAACGACTGAAAGTTAAACAGAATTTATTCACAAGATCATTGCATCGAGCACAAAGACTAAAAAGCAGAATAATGAACATTTTTTTTCCGGCCCGCATTCCGAACCAGCTTTTCGATCTTAATCATGTTGAAGTAAATTTCTTGCAACAATCCCCTTTTAAAAAGACGCTTGGCACTAAACGTAAAATGAAACACAAGTTCCTTTAGAAATGAAAACGGAGAGAGAGGGGAGGGGAAAGAGGGAGCCAGAGAGAGAAGGTCCAGCAGCCTTTCTTCTCTCACACACACAAACACACACACACACACTTCCATTAAAGCCAAACTAACGAATAGCTGAGCTTGGAGAACTGCGCACACCACGTGCATTATTCAATTGTTTTTTTTATCTGAACGTCTTGTGCATGAAGTAATATCTGTCAACTGCAAACAATATGGCACGAAAATCCATCGAACCTCAGACGTTTCTGAACCTGTGTCGCTTCCAACTACTCTGTAATAAACCTAAGGTCAAACTTGTTAAAGGAACAACTTCGTCACAACAGTCCCTTTGCAAAAATGAACAGTCCACATGCAAAGTGGGCTTTCCTTCAAACCATCTTTAAAACAGTCTGTTATCTAAAACACACTTACACATTACATTAATGGTAAACATGCAAACAAGGACAGATACATTCCGTTTCGGTGTGTTATACTCCTGACATCGAACGCCTCGATTTCTCGTTGGTGTCTCGAAAATGCGTCAGCAATCACGTTTTCTCATCCTTACCCATATACAGTGTTCAGATTGAATGACTGTAACGAAAAGCTCCATGTAAACTGTCTTGCACTTTTGTCGTTACAGTTGTCCACAAATTTCAATGGATTTTGATCAATGTATATGTCTCTCTCAGTTGCGTTACTAGTAATATAAACACTGAAATGTTGTCATGACAACACAAGCTCAAAGTCGCCTTTTTAACAGACAAATATTTCTATTGATAAATGCTCAACCTCCTGCAGAAATATCTGATAGATATTTCTGCAGGAACACAGCACCGAGACCCACATCACTTACATTAAGAGTCAACTTGAGTGGCTTTGTAAAATTACGAGTGCATAATACTGGGGCAGTGGTTAAAACAGTTTTCAGGCTGTCTATGTCGTCTGGAATATTGCTATCCAATATAACATCTTCCCTTTTTTTTCATAATTCAGTGAGTGATGCAAACACACTGCTAAAATCGGATACAAACTTCCATTAAAATCCACTCAGTCCCCGGAACCATCCCATTGCTCAATTTGTCCATGGTATCGGACACTCCCCAATAACATTTGCATTTTCATCCGGTAAAGCCATTGGTCACTGTCCAATAACATGGCCAAGGAAGATCCCTTGTGCAATGGCAAATTCACGTTTGGCTTCGTTTAGCACCAAGCCTGCCTTCTGAAGTTGATTGAACAAGTCAGATAACTATTGTAAATGTTGCGTCCATGTGTGACTAAGTCTCATCAGGCCATCTATACAAATGACATAGTTGGATAATCTGGCAATGACTCCAACGGATTAGTCTCTGAAATGTTGATAGCGCATTTTTCATGCAATGTGGCATGACTGATAGAGTCCACTCGCCGTTAGGAAAACCGAAATTGTATTTGCTGTTTCTGACAACGGTACTTTGGATATCATCTGAGCAAGCCCAACTTAGAAGTACAGGTTATTTGTCCCACCTTGTCAACGAGGTCTTCAAAACACGAATCGGATATGCATCAGTCTTTGTTACTGCCTTCAATATGCGATAGTCCACACAAAACCAATGGGTACCAACTGGTTTTGGCAACATTTCTATGGTTGAGCTCCAGTCAATACAACTCACTTGGATTATAATGTCTTGGACGATGCATTCAATCTCCATTTGAACTTGTGCCAACTTTAGAGGGTTATGCCTTAAAGGATATTACTTAACCACAAGTGGATCTCCTGTGTCTACATCATGCACAAACTGGTTAATCTTCACCCACTTATTTCCACTTCTCGCCATGTGATGTTAATAACTCTTTGTGGTCATTTCGATTTTATTCTGGAAGGTAACTCAATAATTTAACCCTAATTTTGACAACATCCTCATTGTCAAATTTAATTCGAGGAATGTCCATTTCGGAATTTTCTGTACTTGGGTCTTCCTCTGTGTTATAATCAATAACACAGTCTCCTCTTGCTTTCCTTTCCTGTCAAAATACGTTTTCAGAATATTCACATGACACGCTCTGTGAGGCTTTGTTCCTTCTGAGATCCCTATCAAGTCGTTCACGTCACTCAATTTTCTTCTGAATTGATACTATCCCCAACACCTTGCTTTCAAAACATCAACAATCATTGGAAGGAACACTAATATGTTATTCCCGACAACAAATATGACAATTTTCGATTTCCTGCATCATTGTATGTTGCTACGCTTTTAAATGCTGTATAGCCAACACACCAGCAGTATTGAATTGTTGCCAAAAAATTGCCCCATAGTCTAAATATGTAGTCTCTGAATTCTGACTTAAAAATTTCTTCTTCACCATTTTCAACAGTCCTCCCACTTCGTGTCCAAAAAGCAATTCGAAAGGACGATATTTCGTCAATTCATTGGGTGCATCCCTGATCGCAAAAAGGACAAATGGAATTCTCGAATCTCAGTCATCTGAATAGCCTTGACGAGAAGCCTCAACATGGTCTTTAACGTCTGACGCCACCTTTCTCGCGCTCCCTGCGATTCGAGACTGTATTCAGTGGATTTGCATTGTTTGAATACTGAGTTGTCTAAAACTACCTCGAATAATTTAATTTGAAGTTTGAACTTTGACCTGATTGAATCTCTGTGGGCAGTCCGTATCGAGTGAAAAATCCTTTCAGCTGTAATATTGCCAAATGGGGCGGCTTCTCGAAATCTATTCGATACATCAATTACTGTTAATGATTTCCACTTTTCGTTTGAGGCGGGGGACCTCCGCAATCAAACAAGACTGTTGTAATAGGTTTCTGAAGTTCCTGAATGGGTGTTAAATGTCCCAGTTTTATATTACCTGTTGTGTTCCAATTGCCAGACATGTATGACATGTCTGGCAAAATTCAACGATATCCAGGTGCAGTCCAGGCCTGTAAAAATGTTTTTCTATTTTAGCTTGCGTTTTCCTCACTCCGAAGTGGCCTCTAAGTAATAGCTCATGCGCCACTGGCAACACCTTCTTTCTGTACCCCACTGTAAATATGACTTGATGAGTGTCTGGCCATTTCTCATCTTCCTGAATATGTGATGGTTTCCATGTCCTCACTAAAACATCATGTATAACGTAATAACATTCATGAATACGTTTGAATTCCCTGTCTGTGTATGCCTTTTGATATAATGGATAAATTTCTTCTTGCTGTTGCAACTCAGTTAACTTAGCTGAGCAAAACGTTACTGCAATGCTATCTATTTTCTCCTGTTTTGCCTCAATCATTTGATCAAACAGGGTCTCGGCGAATTTCACTTCAGCTCTTTTGCCCAATATCTTCTGTATCAACTGGTGACGTTTTGACCTCGTTACCACACAGTCAGGAGAAGACAAAATGTGGATGTTTCTCCTGCAGTTGTTCATATGCCCGACTTTCCAATAGCTTTTCAACCACAATAGGCAACACTCGTACCGTTGGTTCAGCTATATAATAAGCACGGACAAATTATATTTCTGGAGCTGAGAGTTTGTCCAGGACACCAAGCATGAATTCTCCACTCGTCTCTGGATACTCTAGCCAAATTGAACATAACTAAGCGTTTTTTGTTCCTCACGTCATTAGTACATTTTCTAGGAATAGTCTCCAAGAATACATATCTCCTCATCTTTCAGCATCATAGACTGCGGGAATCCCGCATCTCTTAACATTGTAACCTCTTTATCTGCTGCTCCTGGCCTGTCTGAATAAACTTTACTTTTGAGGGTATATTTTGTTAAAAAAATATCTGCCACTTACTCCTTCACCAGCCTCCGACCGGTGTGTACATTCTGGTATAGCTTTCCAACCTCCACTGTGCGTTCCCTTACCACTCCACAGAAATCACTGTCTTATCCTGTTACCCTAAATTTGGCTTCCCAATGCTTCTCCTGACCCTCCGACACTGTGATTTCATTTGGCCTAATTTATTGCAGAACTTTTTAAAGACTTTTCTGTCCCCTTCAAGGGGCTCCTGTTTTCACCCTGTGCTAAGTTATCCCGATGATCTTTACCGAGATCTACATTTCCCTTTCCACTTGAGGATTCCACATTATATCCCTCAAGGATTCAGATTGAGTCTGGAAATCAAACCTTGTTTAATGGACCAGCTCTTGATCCTCAGCCATTTCTGTTTCTAATCTTGTCGTTTTAACTCTCTGCTCTTCTAATTGAGTTCTCAAAAAAGCAAGACATTTATTTTTCAACTCCTCCAAAGTAACTGTCTCTCTAAGAGTGTCGAAGGTTTGCTCTATTTTCATCCTCTTACCCAATTACCAACAATGTTTTGTTTGATATTATCAAACTCAATGTTGATTTGACTAGGCTCCCTCCTTAAATTATTGAAACGTTGTATGTAGGGTTCTGTCAAAAGCTCATATGCACTTAAGGGTGCTTTCTTCACCTCCTCTTAAGGTCCGGCTACCTCCGCTGATAGTGATGCGAATACCTCAGTCGCTCTACCTACATATTTTGTTTGGATCAACAAAATCCACAACGTCACTGACAACCGTATTTATTGATCCATTTCTGAAATGAAATAAACAAGGCTTCCACTTTCTTCTCATCAAATTCGGACAATACTTTCATAAATTTAAACAGCTTCTCACCAGGCCCTTGAATACCACTAAGCTTACCTTCAGCTTTCATCTCTATCCTTTGATGTGACTTTCATGTCTAAGTGCCCATTTTTAAGTTGCAAACTCTCTCTTTTTCTCTTCCCTCTGCTTTTAATCTCAAGTCATTGTCTTTTGACTCTGCATGAAGCAGTTTGATTTGCAATTTACTTTTAACCATCTTTAAACATGTTTGTTGGTGGCAAATTTCAATTCTGAGCTGCTGCTCTAATTATCTCTCCATTCTTCACGAAAGGAGCTCGCTCCAAGTCGAGTTTGTCAGCTAAATCCCTCAACTTGATAATAACCACAATTTGTAAAATCCTAATGTCACTTCTTTCACCCCCAGGAAACTCTTTGTGACTGACAGAACCAGTGCCACACCAGGCAGTGTTTAAACCAACCAAATCTTAACTCGGATTAAAAACATTAACACGTACCACTCGCTGCCTTCGAGTCCAACAACTCAAATCCCAGACTGGATTTACAAAGTCCAGCAAACAGCCCCCAATTTGTTACATACCAGGCCAGATCCCTCAAAACATTTCAAGAAGGAAATTGCCAGATCCTAATTTTGCATTTGTTTTAAGCAATGTACAGTGGATATTCCAGGAGAGAATCAACTGGTGAAACTACTTCGTTTTAAGCAAAACAGAATTCGTTTACTAGATTCTTGAATTAAGCACAATGAACAGAAAACAGAATACGGAATAATATATCCACCTATCCAAAACCCAACAGTCTATCCCAAATTAATGATGCTGTAACCAAAATACTTGCAACAATCCCTTTAATCACCTGTGGTCATAAAACGTAAGATGAAACTAAAATTCTTACAAGATTGCAAATGAGAGAAAGAGACAGAAACAGAGACAGAGACAGTGATGGACAAGTATTCTTTCTCCGAACAAATTCTACTGCATTAAAAGCAAAACAAATTATAGCTGAGCTTGGAAGATTAGCCCACACCCCTTTCCTTCTAGAAGTTTTTATTTTTTTAATTGAAAGCCATCTATGCGAGGCATTATCTAAAAACAGTGAAAAATTGGCCCTATAATCCATACAGCATTAGAATTTTCGGAACCCTGTATCGTTTGCAACGTCTCTGAAAGAAATCCATGGACAAACTAACTTTTAAATGAACAGCTACATCGCTTAAGTTGGCCATGTATTTCAGTGGCGTGTAGTTTATGTGCAGTGTTGAGAGATAAATGCTGATGAGCAGGAGAATGGGGTCGGGTGGCTTACTCTTTTGATCGTTGTTTGGATTTCGTGATCCAAGTGGCTTGTTTTCATTCTGTAGCGATTCAATATTGCTTTGTACCCCGAGTTAGGTGCACAAAATGTCCTTCTCAGAACCACTGGCAAAAACACAACGCAAATGTATCTGCTATAGCGTTGTTTCTCGTGTTATTTACCCAGAGTACACGAGGTTTGTACATCTCAACAATTATTGGCCTACAGATAGTATCAGATCTGCTGTATTCTTACGTGATATACTGTTTGCCTTTCCTGATTACTTTCCAACATCCAATTGCTGTTAGGAAGCGTACAAACTACTCCCACTTCACACCACCTTCCATTTATTCTGAATCAATGCCAAGATTTTGAAGTTCAAGTAGTTTCTTATCATCGCCTTTATCCCTCTAAAAAGCACCGTTATGCCTATAACTTTCCCACCGTCTCTGTCTTTCCGCAAGTTGGCGTCATCTAGATTATTGATGTCCATCGTTGATAACTCTGTTACCCTGACTCCGCGGTGGTGATTTGTATCATTTTCTCTCTGTGTAACTAATCTATTCTATTTTACGTGTTCTGCACAATCACGTAAATAACGCTTCATTTGAAAAAAACAAACCACGTGCTGTCCTCACGTATGTGAGGAATAAGAGAAAGATCGAATAAAGAGTATGGTCGATCTGGGATAGCACAGGGAACTTGTGTATAGAGTCTGAGGAGGTCGGGAAACCCTAAGTCATGTTTTTGCTTCTGTCTTTACTAAAGAAAAAGATCTTGTCGTGAAGGAAACCATTGGGGAGCAGGTAAGCATGCTGGGACAGATAGAGATTGCGGAAGCTGATGTGCTGAACATTTTGACAAACGTTAAGATTGACAAATCGTCAGGGCCAGACCAGATTTGTCCTCGGCTGCTTTGGAAAGCGAGAAATTTGATTGCTTTGCCGCTTACAAAGATCTTTGCATCCTCGTTCTCCACCGGAATCGGACCTGAGGACTGGAGGGAGGCAAATGCAATTCCTCTCTTCAATAAAGGAAATAGCGAAATCACCGGCAATTTTAGACCAGTTAGTCTCACATCTGTCGTCTACACGGTGTTGGAAAGGATTATGAGGGATAGGATCGATGATCATCTGGAAGTGCATGGCTTGACTAAATGCAGTCAACGCGGCTTTATGGGGGGCAGGTCATGCCTCACCAATCTTATTCAATTCTTTGAGGATGTTACAACTCAGGTTGATGATGGTCGAGCTGTGGATGTGGTGTGTGTGGACTACAGCAAGGCATTTGATAATGTTCTCCACGGTAGGCTTGTTCAGAAGGTCAGGAGGAATGGGATACAGGGAAATTTATCCGTCCGGATACAGAATTGGCTGGTCGACAGAAGACTCTGGATTAGTGGTGCTGGAAGAGCACAGCAGTTCAGGCAGCATCGGATGCTGCCTGAACTACTGTGCTCTTCCAGCACCGCTAATCCAGAATCTGGTTTCCTGCATCTGCAGTCATTGTTTTTACCTGGTCGACAGAAGACAGCGAGTGGTAGTGGAAGAAAGTATTCTGCCTGGAAGTCAGTGATGAGTCGTGTTCCACAGGACTCTGTTCTTGGGCCGCTACTCTTTGCAATTTTTGTTAATGAATTGCATGAGAAGATTGAAAAATGTGTATGAGGTTTTCAGACGACACAAAGATTGGAGGTGTCGTTGACAGTATAGATGACTGTTGGAGGCTGCAGCGGGACATTGACAGGATGCAGAGATAGGCTGAGAGGTGGCAGATGGAGTTCAACCTGGATAAATGCGAAGTGATGCAATTTGGAAGGTCGAACTTGAAAGTTGAGTACAGGATTAAAGACAGGATTCTTGGCAGTGTGGAGGAACAGCGGGATCTTGGTGTGCAAGTACATAGATCCCTTAAACTTGCCAACCAAGTGGACAGGGTTGTTGAGAAAGCATATTATGTTTTGGCTTTCATTAATAGGGAGATTGAGTTTAAGAACCGTGAGATCTTGTTGCAGCTCTATAAAACTGTGGTTAGACCTAGTATAGAAAATATGTAGATGCTTTGGAGAGGGTTCAGAGGTTGTTTACCAGGATGCTGCCTGGAATGGAGGACTTATCTTACGAAGAGAGGTTGTTTGATCTCAGACTTTTTTCATCGGAGAAATGAAGGAGAGAAGGGATCTAACTGAGGTGTACAAGATAATGAGAGGCATAGATAGAGTTGATAGCCAGAGACTTTTCTCCAGGGCAGAAATTGTTAACACGAGGGGTCATAGTTTTAAACTGTTTGGCGGAAAGATTAGAGGGGATGTCAGAGGTGGGTTCTTTACACAGAGAGTTGTGCGAGCATGAAATGTGTTGCCAGCAGCAGTTGTGGAAGTGAGGTCATTGGGGATATTTAAGTGACAGCTGGACATGCATATGGTCACCGAAATTTGAGGGTTCGTACATTAGGTTTACATTACATGCGGATCAACGGTCAGCACAATATCGTGTGCTGAGGAGCCTGTTCTGTGTTGTACTGTTCTATGTTCTAAATTCAACTTATATGCTGATATGCAATTTTAGACCTTTATGCTGCCTTTTGCAAGATCACTGTGCAGTCGCGATGATTCACAAGTCTCTTTTTATAAAATTCCTTCAGTACAGAAGAAGGATATTTCAGCCCAACAAATCTGTTCTGACCCTCTCACCCATCCTATCCCAGTAACAACTGTAGCCAATCCACCTAAGCTGTACATCTTTGGACAATTACGGGGTAAGTTAGCATGGCCAATCCACTTCGACTGCTTGACTTTAGAACTTTGTAGGAAACCTGAGCGCCTAACAGAACCCCAGGCAGATACTGAAGGGTGTGCAAACACCACTCAGACAGTTGGCCAAGGCTGGAATAAAATTCAGTTATCTTATGTTAAGAGGTAGTAGCGCTAACCATTGCAAACACAATGCTGCCGTTTTGAGTTTGGAAATTTCCCTTCGACTGTAGCCTGCCCGGATTTATGTGAAATCCTTGACCATATTCCTGATAATACAATTGACCACGCCACTGGTCTTAGAGCAGTTCCCGTGGCGCCATCCCAATGGAAGACCTCACTGTTTCCTGAGTACTGCTGCGAGAGCTCATGAACTGGAATCACTTATCTCCACACAACTGTGTGCCTAAGCGTAAAATCTTCCTGCGCTTTGAACATGAACCACAGTATCGTGTTATTCATGATTGATAGGTTTCAGTTGTTGTCAATAACTGCATCTATTTCTCTTACACAGACCCTGGTACTTCCTGATTCAGCAGCTTTCTCCATTTCAGAGTGAATGTCAGAAAGACGAGGAAGCACGCGTGAGTATTGTAAGTAGTGTCCCTATATCAGTTGGAACAATTCTGTGCAAATATTAGTCACAGTGAGAACCAGATAAAACAAAGAACAAAGAAACAAATAACCAGACAGCTTAGGAACAAGCCTTTCGGCCTTCGAAGACTGCGCTGATCCAGATCCTCTATCGAAACCTACCGCCTATTATCTAAGGATCGAAATCCTTTTGCTCCCTGCCCATTCATTTATCTGCTTAGATACACCTTAAATGACGCGATGTTTCCTGCCACTACCACCTCCTCTGTCAACGCATTCCAAGCACCTACACTCTCTGTGTGAAGAACCTTCCCCGAATTTTTTCCCTCACCTTTTCCATTTTCATATTGAAATCATGACGCCTTGTAATTGAGTCCTCTACTCTGGGAAAATATATTTTCTTGCTGTTCTCTCTGTCCACACTTCTCATGATGTTGTTGGCCTCAATCAGGTCCCCCTCAATCTCCTTCTTACCAATATAAGTACCAAACTAATCTCCTCAACCTCACCTCATATCTGGCACGCTCCATACCATGCAACATCCTGGGGAACCTCCTCTGGACCATCTCCGGAGCATTCACATCCTTTTGGTGATGGGGCGACCACAGCTGTTCGTCGTGCTCCAAATGTGGCCGAAACAAAGACTTATGTGACTGTAACATTAACTGCCAGCACTTGCACTCAAAAATCTCGTCCGATAAAGGAAAGCATGGTTTATACCTTCCAGACCATTTCACTGACATGCGTTGTCACCTTTAGGGGACAGTGTAACTAAATACCCAGATCACTGTACATCAATTTTCCCCAGGACTTTTGAATTTACTGCATAGTTCGCCCTTGAATTACATGTTCCAAAATGCATCACCTCACATTTGACCAGATTGAACTTAGCTGCCATTTCTCTGCTCAACTTCCCAGTCTATCAATATTCCGCTGATCCTCCGAGTGTCCCCTTCACTATCTGCTACACCATCAATCTTAATATCACCTGCAAACTTGCTAATGAAGCAAACTGCAACTTTTTCCAAATAATTTATGTATTTCACAAACGATAGTGGTCCCAGCACGGATACCTGTGGGACACCACTGGTCACAGATCTCCATTTTAAGACTTTGACGTCTACTACGACTCTCTGCCTCCTGTTGCTCAACCAGTTCTCTATCCACCGAGCTAGAACACCTGCCCAATGTGACTTCACTTTCTTTATCAGTCTACTATGGGGAACGTATCAAATGTCTTACTAATTCCCATGTATATATCATCTACAAACCTTCCATTATCAATCAATTTTGTCAACTCTTCAGAACATTTTGTCAGGTTTGTAAGACATGATCTTCCCTGCACAAAATCATGCTGCCTATAATCAAGCAACCACAGGAACAGTACTACCTCTAAACTCCTCCCTATCTCGGACTGTATCCAATCCCTTTCAGAATATTATACGGAAACATGTCCACCACGGACATGAGGCTCACCAGTCTGTCGTTCCCTGGCATTTCCCTGCAGCCGTTTCTAAATAATGGCTAAAAATTAGCCACCGTTCTGTCTCTTCATCGTGCCCATAGAAGGCACACATATCTCCTCTGATTGCCCACAATTTCCTCCCTAACTTCCCATAAAACACGAAGCCCTACAATCCTCCTTTTCTGTGTAATATCCACCTCATACAACATTTCTTTTCTGCATATCACCTCCAGCTTATCCATCGCCAGGTGCTGGATCTCCTAAAGCGCATTAAGACAGATAAATCTCTCAATCCTGACCAAGGATACGCCAGGATGTAATGCCTGGGAGCTACAGACCGGTGACCCTAAAGTCAATTTTGTGTAAGTTGTTCAAAGGGATTCCGAATCTCAAGATCAAATGGCATCTGTGAAGGCAAGAACATAAATGTGCATGGGAAAGTGTGACTCAATATTTTGATTCAGTTTCTTGAAAGGGTGATCAAGAAAGTGGATGAAGGAAATGTGGTAGATAACGTTTAGATGGTCTTCAACCAGGCCTTTCCCAACGTACCACATGTCGGTTGTTGAATAGCTTTTAAACTCCTGGCATCCATGGAGATCTGGCAAATTGATAAAATATTGAATTGCCAGCAAAAGACAAAAAGTGGTAGTAGATGTGTGATCTTTTGCTTCAGCCTGTGACCACATCCCCACTCCATTCCCCAAATAACAGCCTCTTGATCCCATCCCCACTCCATTTTCCTAGCGAAAGCCTCTGAACACGACCACACTCTGATCTCCTTGCAACAAGCGTTGAACCCATCGTCATTCTGTACACCAACAGTGGCCTGTGAATGCATCGACGATTTGTTGTTTGAACATTTTCCTGGGACCCATCCTCACTTTTTGAGGAGAAAGTGGGGTCTGCAGATGCTGGAGATCAGAGCTGAAAATGTGTTGCTGGTAAAGCACAGCAGGTCAGGCAGCATCCAAGGAACAGGAGAATCGACGTTTCGGGCATACGCCATTCCTGATGAAGGGCTTATGCTCGAAACGTCGATTCACCTGTTCCTTGGATGCTGCCTGACCTACTGTGCTTTACCAGCAACACATTTTCAGCCCATCCTCACTCTGTTCTGTTAGCAACAGCCTGGTAATGCATCCTCACTCTACACCTCTGCCAAGATTCCAAAACACAGTGGCATCACCTTGCAATGGCCTGTGAATACATCATTAGCAGGACATCCTTGCAAATACTTTTCAACTCATAGCCACTCTGTTCTCCTTGCAACTGACCGTGATCACATCACCACTCTGTTCTCCAAGGAGCAGCCTGGCAATCCATCCATACCCTGTTCTCCAGCCAACATCCTGTGAACCTATCGACACTATGTTAACTCATCGCCTCTCAGTTCCCCGACCAAGAGACTTTGAACCTATCTGAGTCTGTTCTGGTCGCAACTGGCTGTGAACCCAACCCTGCTGGTATCACCTCGGAAACGACTATGAACCAATCATTAACAGGATGTCCCAGAAAGAAACGTTTGAACTCATAGCCATTCTGTTCTCCTCGCAAAAGAATGTGACCACATCTCTACTCTTTTCTTCTAATAACGGCCTGTGCATGCATCACTCGCCTAACCTCGTACGAATGGCCTGTGGACTGGTCCCTTGCCTGTTCCCCTACTAACGGCTTATAAAACCATTCCCATGGAAGGAAAGGCAAACTGGAGCGAACTGGGAACGAGGGAAATTGGTATGTAGATAGAGTGCAAGAAGGACACAGAGTGGGGCAGAATGGAGAATGGCCCACATCAATAGAGGTGAAAGCAAAGGTATAGTGACGTCAGCAAAACTCCAGAGATCAGTCTCTTCCCCTTCCCTGGGATAAAATCTGCCTTTCTCCAGCTTAGCTTATTCTATAGAAAGTAAAACAACGATATATTGTGCTTTGCTGCTTGACACAATTTAATGATTTTTCAATTGTTATTTACAAATTGTAATTATAGACACTGTGAACAGAATAGTGCCTTTTCTCTCTCACTACGGAGTGGAGCGAAGCATTCAAATGTGTCCCTGTATGGCCCTGTGAGATAGGTCTTGATAAACAAACAAAACTTTCAGTCTGTTAAAATTGCAGTAGCTGCTTCATTGATGAAACGTTGAACTGGAATGAGAAACGTTTGGAGGATTGATTAACGATTGACTTTGATTGATCGATTAATTTGGGTAAAGATATAATTCAACATATTCTTCAGATGCTGTCTGAACTTAATCTGGGTCACGGCATAAATCAGTGTGTTTGTGCAGCAACTGAGGAGCTGCAGCATGAAGCCCAATTCCCGCACAAGGACATGGAGATGCACAGTCTTATACCCCAAATTCCACATGCGCCACCATTTGGAGTACACCATTAACATTGACCATAACACAATGAAATTGGCTGAGATCACAAACAATAAAATTATGGATTTTTTTCGATTACGCATTTCTGTGTCACACTGACCATTGCCTTTGGTTTGAGTCCGGAGTCTCATGCGACCTGTGCTAGTCAGTAAAATGTGTCTGACGGTGAAAACATTGAACAGCAAAATCAAGAGAAATGGGAGAGTCGGAGTGAGACTGTAATGGAGGAATTCAATTATTGCCCAGGCACGGGAGTAAACAACAGCACGTGCTACAAAACAAAATCGGGGGTCATTCCCCAGTCGATACCGATTTGTGACCATAAAATACCAGAAAATGTTCTTTAAACAGCTCAGTACAGACACAGTTCCAAGAACCACAGCCGCCATTTTCTTACTGCAATACTTAGTTTTCAGCTTCAGGCAACAAATGGCCACAAATCGATCAAAGGTGAAAGTGACTGTGAACCATACAGAACAGTCGGTGGCTGCATAAAGCAGGACGGCGTGGATATTGCATACAGGCATGGACCTCAAGAAATAAAAATCTTCTTTATAAACTATGGGAATGTGTCTCAACATCAAATCGATGATAATGCACAGTAGGTCTGCCACTGCCATCGCCCCTAGGTAACGTCTGACACATGGAGATAATCCACAATCTTTGTAAAGCAGGACATAGATCGTCAGGATGTTAACTGTAAGGAAAGAAAACAAACAAATTAACCTTTGGTCTGGAGGCAATGTTACCAGGTTGATTGAGGATCCAATGAAATTTTCGCATGTAAAACTGTATGCTGGGATTAATTGAAATAACTGGACCAAAAACAACAATGGGAAGCTCTGATAAACAGAAATGCGATTTAAAACACAAGGAACCTTCATTCCGCAAACACACAGTCACACCTCCATGAGATCAGATGATTTCCAAAACATTACCACACACTCAATCACTCCCGAGTACTTCTTTAAGGTTCCGAATATAAATGTGGTAAACGTTGCCATTCTGAAGAATGTTCTGTTACTCCCTCAAAGGCAACGCGAGGTTTCTCAGTTCTGCACTTTAGTCTAAATGGTCTTTGATCCTCGGCCATTAAGAAATGTAAACAAAGAAAACGTATTCACTGTCTTAAGTGTCTGAGGGATCTTCGAGTAGTGTCTTCTTCTCTCGGGAAGGAGAGACCAGCCTTCCACATCTTATCTTTTGTTCAATCAGTGAAAGTCCAACAGTTCACAATTAAAGACAGTTAGAGAATAATCCGATTGGGTATCGGTTATGGAATGTTCTGGAGAACGTCGTATATAGAGTCATAGATTCATAGAGATGTACAGCATGGAAACAGACCCTTCGGTCCAACCCGTCCATGCCGACCAGTTATCCCAACCCAACCTAGTTCCACTTGCGAGCGCCCGGCCTATATCCCTCCAAACTCTTCCTATTCATATACCCATCCAAATACCTCTTAAATGTTGCAATTGTACCAGCCTCCACCACATCCTCTGGCAACTCATTCCATACACGTGCCAACCTCTGCGTGAAAAAGTTGCCCCTTAGGTCTCTTTTATAGCTTTCCCCTCTCACCTTAAAACTATGCCCTCTAGTTCTGAACTCCCGGACCCCAGGGAAAAGACTTTGCCTATTTATCCTATCCATGACGCTCATAATTTTGTCAACATCTGTAAGGTCACCCCTCAGCCTCTGACGCTCCAGAGAAACAGCCCCAGCCTGTACAGCCTCTCCCTGTAGATCAGATCCTCCAACCCAGGCAACATCCTTGCAAATCTTTTCTGAACCCTTTCAAGTTTCACAACATCTGTCCAACAGGCAAGAGACCAGAATTTCACGCAATATTCCAACAGCGGCCTAACCAATGTCCTGTACAGCCGCAACATGACACCCCAACTCCTATACTCAATATTCTGTCCTATAAAGGAATGCACACCAAACGCCTTCTTCACTATCCTAGCTACCTGCGACTCCACTTTCAAGGAGCTATGAACCTGCACTGCAAGGTCTCTTTGATCAGCAACACTCCCTAGGACCTTGTCATTAAGTGTATATGTCCTACTAAGATTTGCTTTCCCAAAATGCAGCACCTCGCATTTATCTGAATTAAACTCCATCTGCTACTTCTCAGCTCATTGGTCCCATCTGGTCCAGATCCTGCTGTAATCTGAGGTAACCCTCTTCGCTGTCCACTACACCTCCAATTTTGTTGTCAACTGCAAACTTACGCACTGTGCCTCTTATGCTCTCATCCAAATCACTTATTTAAATGACAAAACGTAGAGGGCCCAGCACCGATACTTGTGGCACTCCACTGGTCACAGGCCTCCAGTCTGAAAAAAAACCCTCCATCACCAAGCTTCTATGTTTGAGCCAGTTCTATATACAAATGGCTACTTCTCCGTGTATTCCATGAGATCTAACCTTGCTAATCAGTCTCCCATGGGGTACCTTGTCGAACGCCTTACTGAAGTCCATATAGATCACATTTACTCACTGCCCTCATCAATCTTCTTTGATACTTCTTCAACAAACTCAATCAAGTCTGTGAGACATGATTTCCTACGCACAAAGCCATCTGGACTCTCCCTAATCAGTCCTTGACTTTCCAACTACATGTACATCTTATCCCTCAGGATTCCATCCAACAACTTGTCCACCACCGAGGTCAGGCTCACCCGTTTACAGTTCCCTGGCTTGTCTTTACCGCCCTTCTTAAACAGTGGCACCACGTTTGCCAACCTCCAGTCTTCCGGCACCTCACCTGTGACTATCGATGATACAAATATCTCAGCAAGAACCCCCTCAATCACTTCTCTAGGTTCCCACAGAGTTCTCGTTTACACCTGATCACGTCTTGGGGAGTTATCCACCTTTAACCGTTACAGAATCTTCCGGCGAATTTCAGTTACAAAATACTTCACAGAATGTGGCTTCAAACAGTCATACAGTCACACAGCACAGAGACAGCCCATTCGGCTCACAAATGACCATGCAGAACAAAGTGTCCGCCCGTGCTAAATCCATTTCACAGCACATGGCACATACTCTTCAATTCCTTTCCTGCCCATGCATTTGATGAAACACCTTTCAAATTTTGTCAATGTAACTGCCTCTACCACTTTTGCTGGCAACTTATGTGATAGGCGTAACACTCGCCACGTAAAAGCCTTGCTCTCTCGGTTCCATTTATTCTTTCTCCTCGAATCTAAAAGAGGTGTTCTCGAGTCCTCGATTCGCCAAACCTGTGAAAAAAGAATGACTGCATTCACCCTATCCATGCCTCTCCCTATCCATTCCTCTCACAATATATATCTCTTTAAGGTCTCCCAATTTCACGTGCGCTGCAAAGGTAGAAGTACTAGCTTGTCCATTGTCTCCCTGTAACTCAGATCATTACGTCCTGGAAACATCCTTTTGAATTCCTGTGGCACTCTTTCAAATTTAATGACATACTTCTTTTAGCAAAGTAACAAAATCACAAGAAAAAAACTATGATGTGCAACTTCACAATTGCAACACAACGTCTTAGATGCTACATTCATTGCCATGACTGATGAAGGCAAATGTACCAAAAGCCTTCTTCCCTGCCCTTTTACCTGTGTTTCCACTTTCACAGAACCTGAACTCCAGAATCCGTCTGTTCCAATGCACTCTTTAATGCCTCACCACTCACCCTGAAAGACGGATCTTTATTTGACTTGCCAAAATGCATGATCTCACAGTTATCTATGTTAAACTCTATTTGCAACTGGTCGACCAATTTTCCCAGCGGATCAAGTTCTGCTGCTACAATTTCTGACAACATTTCTCACTTTCCAAGATGTATTTCGGATGAAGAGCTTGTGTTCGAAACATCGATTCTCTTGCCTCTCATATTTTGTCTGAACAGTCGTGCTTTTCCAGCACCACACTCTGTATAACTGAGCGATTCATCCTTCAACTTTCTCTTCAAAGGCTCTAGTCATCCAGTGTTGCCTAATCTTGCCAAACTTGCCCTTCTACACAAAGGAAAAAGTAGTCCTGCAATTCGAGCTCCCCACACACTGGAGATTCTTTTGCTTGCAAACAAACCGCTCAAATCAAGTGCTGAAAAGCTGCAGACCTCTTTCGCCAAAATGCGCCTTCCGACTTCAGAAAATAAACCTGTGGACCATAGTACTTATAACATGCAACATGACAGCGTAGTACAGGCCATTCGAACCTCGATGATGAGCCGACCTCTGGAACTATTCTGAAGCCCATTTACCCGACACATTCTCGTGTATATGTCTACTCAGAAAAACATTTTAATGCCATTCAAGTTGGTGAATGTACTCCTGTTGCAGGTAATGCGTTCCACCCCTCTACTATTTTCTGTTTCAAGCAACTACCACTGACATCTGTCCAATATCTATGACCCCTTAGATTAAAGCTATGTGCCCTCGTGCTAGTCATTGCCTTCCGAGGAAAAAGGTCTCTCGCTGTTCACCTTATCTAACAATGTGATTATCTTAATTGTGTCAATTAGATCACCTCTCCACCTACTTTTCTCCATTGGAAACCGCCTCAAATCTCGCAAGCATTCCTCGTTACACCTTCCCTCCATACCACGCAGCATCACTTTAAATCTCCTCTGAACCCTTTCCAAAGTTTCCAGAACCTTCCTATAATGCGGTGACCTGAACTGTACACAATACTCCAAATGTCATCGCACCAGAATTTTATCCAGCTGCTCATGATCTCATGGTTCCATTACTCAATTTCCCCAGGAAGAAAAGTTAACAGACTGTACGCCTCCTTCACAGACCTATTAACCAGGGGGTCAACTTTCAAGGATCTGTGTTGCTGGGGTACTGAAATCTTTTCTCACCTAAGCCAACAAGAATATTAAGAATAGCCCAGTTCTCTGCATTGCTGTTAAACATTCCAAAGTGAACCACCTGACACATTTCCGCATTAAAGGCCATTTGCCACCACTGCAGCATATTTATGCCTCTCTGCAGTCTACAACATTCTTCTTCACAATCCACAACGCTACCGACCATGATGTCATCTGCAAATTTACACACCCTTCCTTCCATGTCCACATCCATGTCGTTATGAAAAAAATGAGTAACGACAGTCGTCCCACAACAGATCCTTCCGGTCCCCACGCGTAACTGAACTCTGGGTGAACATTTTCCATCAGATACCACTCTGTCTTCTTACAGCTGGCCGATGTCTAATCCAAAGCTAAATCTTCCTCAATCCCATGCCTCTATATTTTGTGTGACAGCCTTCTGTGTGGAACTTTCTCAAACGACTTACTGAAATCCATACAAAGATCAACCATTTTACACTCATCCAACTTTTTGGTCACCTTCTCAAATGACTCAATAAATGTTGTGAAATTCGACCTACCCTTCGGAAAACCGTGTTGACTGTCCCTAATGAAATTACTCCTTTCTGGATGATTCTAAATCTAATGTCTTATTACCCTTTTCAAAACTTTACCCACAACCAAAGTAAGGCCCACAGATCTATAATTTGTAGGGGTGTCTCTTCTCCCCTTCTTGAACAAGGGAGCATCATTTGCTTTCCTCCAGTCGTCTAGCACTATTCCCGTAGGCAATGGCAGCATTTAGATTGGCAATCTCCGCCAGCGCTTCCCAGATAATCTGAAGATAAATCTAATCTGGACCAGGTTATTATCTATTTTTACATTTTCCAAAATTGCTAACTGCTCCTCCTTATGCACCTCCTTCCCATCTATTCTAGTAGCCTGTGTTCTCTCGACCGTATTGTCTTTTTCTACAGTGAATACTGATAAAAAGTATTCATTTCGCGTTGCTGCTATCTCCTCCGACTCCATGCACAATTGCTCACTGCTATGCTTTTTGGCCCTAATCGTACTCTAATTATTTCATTGTTACTGATATATCCACGGAAATTTTACCGTTTTTCTTGATCCTATCCGCCAATTACTTCTCATCTCCACTCCTGTTTCTTTTAGTTCATTCTTTCGGTCTTCCCTGGCTAATTTGAAACTCCAAAGCGCCTCAACTGAACCATTACATCTAATGCTAACGACAGCCTCCTTCTCCCTTTTGACAACAGGTTCAACTTCCTTCGTAAACTACGGCTCCTGTGCTTGACAACTTTCTCCCTCCTGACCAGTGCATAATTATCACGGACCCACAGTAGCTGTTACTTGAATAAACTGCGCATTTCGAGTTTGTTTATTCCCAGCAGTTTCCTTCCACATCCTGTGCATCCTTAATCTTGCCTAATGGCATTGTAATTGCCTTTCCCCCAGCTATAAATCTTGCCCTGCGGTATATACCTGTCCCTTTCCATTATGAAAGCAAACATAACCAAATTATGACCACTGTAACCAAAGTGTTCACCTACGTCCAAACCAAGCACATGGCCGCGTTCAAAACCCAGTACCGAAAATAAATAGTCTCGCCCATTGTTGACCTGATAACATACTGTGTCAGGAAATCCTGCTCTGCACGTTGGACAAAAACTGACAGATCAAGTACTTGAACTGTAGTATTCCCCGTTAATATATGTTAACATAACGTCTCCCCTAAAAACTACCCTGTTAACTCGTCCCTATCGAGGATCATCTTTGCTATCCTATCCTCTACGTCTCTGGAATTATTTGGTGTTGTATCGAAAATTCTGTCAGGCTAACCTTTAAGTTCCTGTTTCTTATCTCATCCCACACTACTTCAGTAGACAAGTACTCAAACGTCCTTTCTTCAACTGGGATACTGCCCCCAACCAGTTTTGTCCCTCTTAAAAACTACTTTAAAATTAGGAGAACGATGGTCGCTGGTACCGTTGTGTGCTCCACCATTGCCACTGCCGTCTGCTATCATGTCCTATGTCTTAAGAGATAGTTGAATTTTGCTATTCCGAAATAGTACCCTTAACATAATGCTTAAAGATTTCTCTTTTGCTCAATGCACTTATAAATTCCAGCCCATATAAGCCCATAACGATCTGTCAATCCAAGTCTATGTTAGAAAGAAAAATAAACCTCCCATTATGACAACACGGGTGCTTCTGATGATCGCTCACCCTCCCTGCATGTCTGTTTCTCGAATTCCCATTGGCTATTAGGGGGTCTACAATACAACATCAATAACATCACCATACCTTTCTTATTTCTTTTTTTCAAACACAAAGTCTAACTCGATGATGCATTTTTAAATTCATTTCTGATTACTGCTGTGATCTTCACCTTACTCAAACAATGCTGCTACCAATCCCCTCTATAAACACCTCTGTTCGCCTCAAACAGCTATGACTTGGCACATGCAGCTTGCAGTACTATCCCTCCCAGAACCATGTTTCTGTTTTGGCTATGATATCTCCGTCCCACGTATCTGTCCACGACCTGAGTCCCTCAGCCTTATCTGTCAGCACTCTTTCAGTAAAGAAAAATAAATTAAAGAACAGGCATTCTTTACTCCATGTCTTGTTCTATCCTAACCCATCTCTTCAACTTACTATGTTTAATTACTGTATCTCCTTACAGCCTCGCACTTCCCTACCTGCTGTTAAGGATTCCATTCCAATGCGAATCTGGATTATACCGATTTTGCAGCACCACTAATCCTAGCCACCAAGATATTGGTCCCACTCCAATTCAGCTGCAAGCCGTTCCTCTTGAACGGGTTAACTTTGCCCCAGAAAAGATCCCAATGATTTAAAAAACTGAACTCCTAACTCCTGCGCCAAATAAAGAGACAAGCATTCACTTGTGATATAAGTCTTGTCTTACCATAACTACACTTGACAATGCATGAATTCTGGAGAGTACCACCGACGAGGTTCGAGTTTTTAACATTTTTTTCCAAAGCCCTCGATAAACACTCTGCATTTCCTCTTCTTTTATTTTTACCTCTGTCATTTTTTTCCAGCATGCATAATCTTTTCTCGCTGCTCACCTTCCACCTTGAGAACGTACTGCAGTCATTCTGAGCCATTCTGGACCTGGCAATCGGTGTGCAATACACCACTCTGGATTCCCTTTTGCAGCAGCGGAATCTTCTGTCTGCCATCTAATTATCGAGTCTCCAATTATTAAGATCCTCTTTACTTTACCCTTTGCCGCTGTGACTTCGAATACTCGTAGTGATATCGAAATGGCTCCAGCTACTTTGCCCAAACCGTCATTGTCCCCAAAATATTACAACTATCTTTGAGTGGAATGGACACAGGCGACTGCTTCACTCTCTGCCTACACGCTTTGACTCTCCTCGTGGTACCCCAGCGACATTCTGCCTTAGCAGTTACCACTCACTAAAACTCATGTCTTTGAGATGCTGAGTACCTCGGTTGATCCTGAGTAGATCCAGCTCAAGCTCTTTAACACGGTATCCCAAGAGCTGCAGCTGGCTGCACGTCCCGCGACTGTAGTCATCAGGACGATGCCAGACTTTCTGACCTCCCCTATCTGATAGGAGGAACATATGATAGCCCTGACTGCTATCCTAACTATCTAAGACTCTAGATGAAATTAAAAGGAATTTATCTGAGCTGACCTTTGCTTGCTGAGCCGCTGCTCTCCGAATCATCTCGGAACATAGCCTAATTTCTTAATCTGTTACCAACAAATATTGGAATACCACTTCTCTCCAGTACTCCAATTTGTTTTTTTTTTGGCATGAGGTGGAGGAGGGAAGGACAGAAACTTATACAGAGAAATATTCCTTGACACCATGCCAAAGATGATAGCGCAGGTGACAGTTTGTCCACGGAGAGTATCTTGCTGAAGTCATCTTTCTGATAGTGGTGACTGTATCGCTCTCTTGCTTCAAACTTGGCCCAAAGAGCTGTATTCCAGAGTGAGATGAGAGTGACAGTCCTTGATATCAAGACACCATTAAATCCTGTGTGGCATCCAGGAGCTCCGGCAAAACTGGTGACCATGCGCATCAAGGGGTAATATCTGCAGTGGTTAGTTTCATACGTGACCCATGGGAAGATGGTCGTGGTTGTTGGAGGCCATTCATCGTAATAGAAGTTCCTCAGTGTAGTGCCCTAGTGCGAACCGTCTTCTGCTATTTCATCAATGAAGTTGCCTCCATCATAAGACCAGAAGTGAGGGGGGTCACCGGAAATCGTCTAATCATCAGAACCATCTGTGACCCTTCTGCCGTTGATGCATTTCATGTTCAGATCCAGCAAGATATGGGCAATATTCAGGTTTGGGCACAGAAGTGGCAGTAACATTTGCGGATCACACATGTTATTTTATGATCATCGCCAAGACTGGACAATCTAATTACTACCCCTCGACATTCACTGATGCCACTATCACTAACATCCCCAATGGTAGCATCCAAGTGGTTATCACTGAACATAACTCAACCAGACTCGCCACATGAACACAGTGACTGCAAGAACACATTAGTGGTTTATGATACTATGAGGATTAACGCACCTCCTGACTCTTTAACTTCTATCCAACATCCACATAGCATTAATCAAAACGGTAATGGAATACTCCCCACTCGCCTAGATGAGTGCAGTCCAACAAAACTCATGACAGAGCAGACAGCTTCATTGCAACCACACTTTAAAACATCACTCCATCCAACACGACGTTCAGTAGTAGCAGTGTGTACTATTTTGAGTATACACTGGAGAAATGAACCAACAATCCTCAGGCATCAACTTCGAAATGCAAGACCGCTTCCATCCAGGAGGACATGTGCAAACGACATCTGGGAACCCCATAATCTTCAAGTACCCCTTCAAGGCACTCCCCATCCTGACTTGTAAATATGTAACAATTCTGTCACAATTGCTGTGTCAACATCCTGGAGATTTGTCTCTAATGGCACTGTGGGTCAACCCATAGAAGGTTGACTGCGAGTGTGCAAGAAGGAAATTCAACCCTATGTGTGAGAGCCAATTCATAATGTGTAATAAATACAGGCCAGATAACGAGGCCCATTTCGCACAAATGAATAACCCAAAAAAACCAGCCCAGTCACCATAAACCCCAGCGAGTTCTTTAGTCAGCATGTTTGGAATATTTGGAAGTTAGTTTGGCATTTATTCGGTTAAAGTAGTGGTGCAATGCACGCACAGATTCTGGTCACAGATAATGGTAGCACACTATGATGGGCTAATTAAATAACGTATTAGATGAGCTAATGCTAAAGATGATGGTGATATAATGTCACAGGGCAAGTGTCAGCAGTAGACCAGTGTGGCAGAAGATGATAAGTTTAGAAAGACAACGCAAGCTAGTATGATTGCTTATGCTAATGCTATCAGAGTAGCGCTGGAATTATAAAATTATCAAATGGAGAGGCTCCAGGTTGGGGAAGGACAGACAGAAAATACATTTTCTCTTTGTCACAGATTGTATTTCTAAATAACCGTTTAACTTTATGAATGATTTTTTTCTATCAACTGCTATTTTTTGCACCGAATTGGGTGATCTTTCCAAAGCAAGTTCAACTTTGCGAGCAGCTTCGGAAAGGGGGACTCATTCTGAAAAGAGGCGGCAGCTGCAGGGTACTTTCCAGTTTAACTGATGACACTCCTGAGATTGACAGAATAAATACTTGACCGCCTATAGAAAAGTTAATCGTTTTGCTGCTAATTTGGACTGTATTCTGCCAAATAAAGGCGGTCCACGGGAATGCAGAAGTGCAAGCAAACTCCCAAGGGTTTCTCTGATCCAAAGAAATATAAGGTAGATGGTGAGTTAAGGTTTTGGGAGACGCAGATGATCGTTCAGGAAAACCGTGCAGAGGGATGAGTAGGTGTAGAACAAAGATATTGACTGAGTTAAAATTCCACGAGGTGCAAGTATGTCCCTGCGGAAAACCGACCTAAGAAAGACGAAGGGAGTGTACAGGCAGGACAGAAAGTTCAGTGAATACTGACCTGGGAAAAAAATAACAAGGTACTGCACGCACAGAACATGGAAGGAAAGAATGTTTTATTGTTCTTATTATTGATGGTGAGTGAAATTGAAAGCCGGAAAATTGGTAAGAGACAATTAAAAATAAAATGGCAGAGAATACACAAATTTTCCAAACTTTCCGAGAAAGACCGTTTAAATTTAAAAACAATGACTACATTATAATTGTACTGACGTAATTTTAACGATCGATAAATGGACTGCAGTTGAAATATTGAATAAGAAATTCCACGTATCAAGAAATAATATCACAAAATTTCTGAAAAATGTGGAAAAAGAATTAAGAGCTCACTGAATAAATGAACAAAAGACAGTACCTTTGCCTGAAACATGCGTGATGAAATGGAAGGGTTAATTAAGCACCACTGACCTAAAGATAAATTTAAAAAGATAATACAGAAAGGGGAACAGGAGGCAGACATCGTAAAGCTTTTTCTTAGAATTGAGGCTGAAGAATTGAGTAAAGTGTTTCAGGCACCGTTACTACGAGATGTGTTTTGGTGGTGTTGACAGAGATCAAAACAAACAGCTTTTGGAATCAAAGACTCTGGAGGAGAGTATCTCCACGTCTTCAGAGCAGAACAAAGACACATTAGAAATGTAAGCTCAGCAAGAGAAAAAACATTTATGTGTCCCGATTTAAAGGAATGGGAAAATCCGCTCCCTATTCAGGCAAAGAGTATGTGACACAGTACCTTGTACTAAGGGGGACGGTGGACATCGAGAGAGAATCGAATTGGGAAGAAGCTCATGAAGAGCTGAATATATTAATAATGAGCCTCGAGGCAGATCGGGAGAGGAGGCAAGAAGCATTAGAAGCTAGACAACAGAAACCAGAGAGATTGCAAGGTGAAATTTCGACGTTATCTACACCAATAGCAAAAAGAGAAAGTAAGGCATATCTAAGTCATTGCAGGAATTTTGAGCAGCGACAGACAGAGAGTGATAGAGAGAGTGATGGGGGAAGGGAGCGCAGGATGCAGAGCAAGTAGGAAAAGAATGAGAGGAAGTAGAAGTAGAGTCAGACTTGAAATCTGATGAGAATTCCCAATGCAGCAATTTCAATAAAGAGAAAACGATCACAACGGAGAGGGGCGTCTCCTCCTCCAAAAGGGAGGAGATAATCACAATTCTTTCCTTGGGGAACACAGGATCAGGAAGGGCTGAAAAAAAGTGTTACACAGTTAACATGATGGAGCAGGAAAGTAGATTAGAGTCTTTGAAGATGAACTCACAGGATGGTTTTTGGCTGTGGGGGATTTGAAGGCACAGCTAATAAAGGAGGCGGTAGTCCCAAAATTAAGACAGGTAATGGACCAAGCTCGTCTAAAGAATGTGGTGGATAATCTGATGATTGACGGTGCTGGGATTCACCGAGTAAGACAAAAGGTATGGCAGGCCATTATGTACTGTTGCCCATTTAAGTTCGATCCCAAAAGGATTTGAAAGGTCATCGTGCGTTCTGGGGAGAAAATAGGGGAACGGTGTTGACGAACATATCTGCCATGATCGAACAGCAGAGCAGACCTGCTGAACAAAATGTACAAATTCTGATCTTTATTAAAATCATCTCTTGGTGTCAAGATATATTTTGAAGTGATTTGGAAATCTGATGTTGTTGTGGTAATAGGCCATATGGTCCAATAAATCCACACTGAGACACTGAAGAGTGTCCCACTCGAGCCCCTTTCCTGACATTTTGACTAACTAATGTACATACCTGAACACAATGGACAATTTAACAGGTGCTGTTCACTTAATCCGTATTTCTTTGGATTGTGGGAGGAAGCAGAGCAGCCAGAGCAAACTAGCGCAGATACGGGGTGACTATGGAACTTCACGCAGACAGTCTCCCGAGTCTGGAATCGACCCAGGGTCCATGACAGTGTTTGGCGGTAGTGCTAATCACTGAGCCAACTTGCCGAGCCTTGTAGGGTGAGGTTGTCTAATACCTGATTGAAGAGTGAAAGATAATGTGTTACTGAATTCAGGGGACTAATAGTTATCTCCTTCTGTTTCAAAAAAATGGAGAGTTCTCCCGTTAGCTCACTTTCACAAACGTCCCTCATTGCGGCAAGGTTGTCCCTTTTTTCGTTGGGTTAAGTTATCAGTGATGTCTTCATCCCCAGCGAAGTGGGAAGACTGAGTCATTCATGAACTTCAAGGCTGAAGGAAAACAGGCTCAACAGTTACTTGGGAAAAGCAGAAAAGGGATGTTCAACCATAACGAGCATCCATAATGGTGCAGAGGGCTCGTGGGACCGAAAGGCCAATGTCTTCTCCCAACCCATGTGTTGCTCTCTCATTAAAAACCTCAACGCTGTTACAGAGGTTAAGGGTGATCCCATTCAGCCATTCCGTTTTGTTACAATGTGACACGGAGACCATTCTGCCCCTTAAGGACTTACATAGACTGAAGTGACTTAGACCTTTGTGTAATTATACAGCACAGCAAGAGAACATTCAATCTCTCTGGCAACTTCACATTAACAGGGGAGCCCTAGTTGGCTAAAAGGAAATAGGGAGCAGAGATTTGTTTTTATTATTTTCAAGTTGCAAAGCTGTAATAAGCGTAGTGCCTCTGGGTTCCGTGTGATTGTCATCAGTGACTAAAATCTATGTTAGTCCTGTGGAAGAGGGTACGGAATTAATTGGGTCTCATGCAGCCAATCCACAAAATAGTCATTTAATAAGCTGTCAGCAGAGAAAGAGAGTCTGCAATGGAATATAGACAAGGAGGCTCAGTGAGAAAACCTTGATCAGAAAGAGTGCAATGTGGATTCTGGGAAATTTGTGCTTTGACAGAATGACAAAGTTGCACTTACAAGGTGAGAGTTTGCAGAACTCAGTACAGAGGCGAATTCAATGTCCAGCCACGCGGTTCAGGTAAATTAGTGCACATCTGCAGCAAATGATCAGGAAGGCACATGCATTTTTTTACGCAAACTGCATTAGTATAATAATTGGAACATTTTGCTGCATGTACGCAGGGTATTACTCAGACTACACCTGATGCACTACCTGATGTTTTCATCGTCTTAATTGAAACATGCAAGATATAATTACTCGCAAAGGTTTATGGATGGTTCGCAGATTTGGCCTGATAATAACAGATGGTCATATTGATGCATGTGAGACCTTGAAGAGTATGTATCAGTTGTGTGCCTGATAGATGTTTACACTTACATGGGAGATTAAAACTAGGGAAACAGATCGAAGAATAAGAGGCATGTCGATGTCCGATTGTTCCTTCACTGGTCAACATAACGAATAAAGACAACAATGGTTTGAAAAGTTTCTTGGAAAACTAGGGCTGGGAATGAGAGAGCCCCCTTTTCAGAGCACTCCCTCTCTGAAGTTTTTGAATAGACATTGATGATGTTGCAAACCCAGATTCACTCTGAATAAAATCCTAGTACTTCTCCCAGAAATATATCATTCGGCCCATTAAGCCTGCCTTGCCTATTCAGTAAGATCATTCCTGAAATAACGCAGGATAAGCAACTGAGTTGTTTGCGGGGGAATAGTTTGGAACCAGTGATCGTATGTTGTTAGTTTTAAAACAAATAAAGGCAAGGCTTTTTGTTTTACTAGGAGCAATTACCTTCCTAGCAGCCCCCAAACCTCAGTCTCAGTGCTCCCGCGGCAGCTCAATGTTTGCAGCTGCAGTGGGAGCGAGGAGATCCAGGACCACCGGGCAGATAAATGTCTTCTTTATAAATTACCTCGTGCAATCAGCGGCCTTCATTTTTCAGCAGCAGCGGAAGCAATGCCAGCGAGGATGAGGAGACTGCCAAGAAGTTAAATTAAATTCCTCCTTTAAAACCTTACTTCATGTATAGCCGAAGTGCATGATGAGCAGGAACACACACGGGACTGCTGAGTAACTGAGATAATATTGTTGGCCGGTTGCTTTATCAGAAACATTACTTTGGCAGTATCTTCAACCCATCCTCCTCTTCTCAACAAAAATAAAACAGGTTCTTTGCGCCCATTCGAAAAGTTTAATGTGTTTTCCAATTGTGTCTTAGGGAATTCAGAACAGTGGGAATGGATGTTTTTGCATTTGCTTGCTCGTCCTGGAGAATGTGAGAGTTAAGAATCACTGCTCGTTCCGCCACTAACTTCACCTGCAGGAAAGCACCAAACTCCAGCATCTGATAAACCGCGTAAGGAAACTGGAGCTGGAGGTGGATGAACTTCTGAAAATTCGGAATGCGGAGAGGGTAATAGAAAGGAGTTACAAGGAGGTATTCTCACGTTTGGTAGAGGAAAAGCAGATTTGAATTACAATCACTGGAAGGAAAGAGGCAGACATTGCAGGGATTCCCTTTGCTTCTTCCCCTAAAGAATAAGTAGACAGGTTTGGACACCCTTTTGGAGTAGACGACCTAACAGGGGAAACCCACAGTGGCCAGGTCTCTGGCACTGAACCTGGCTTTGTGTGTCAGAAAGGAAGAGGTGAGAGAATAGAATTGCGTTCATGGTAGGATACTCAACAATTATAGCATCGAGCAGGGGGTTTTGTGTTTCTGTACAAGACTCTGCGAATGAATGGCGCCTCCCAGGTGTCAGCCATCAGGATGGCTCTGATCGAGTCTGCAGGATGCTGTGGGGGCACCACAAACAACCAGAAGTTGTGGTTCACATTGACTCGGATGAAAAGGGTTGAGCGTCTCACATGTGATTTCGTGGAGTTAGACTGTAGGCTAAAAAAGCAGGAGGAGCAGAGTAGAAATCTCTGGACTACTACGGTGCCACGTGCTCGTGAGCTGAGTAACAGGGAGAAAGTTCACATAAAACACGTGGCTACACGGCTGTTGCAAGAGGGAGGGCTTCTGATACCACATCTTTGGTCTACCTTCTGGGAAAAGTGAGAACTGCACATTAGGTATATGACTTTCGCATAAACAGGAGAGACACTCCTATCATGAGCGGGAAATTTGCTGGAGCACTTGGGAGGGTTATGCTCATTTGGCAGGGAAATGAGAACAAGTGCTACAGATCTGAGGAGACGGTAGTTGTTGAACATGCAGAAACAAAATGCAGAGAATCTGTCAGGAGCTATATACAGTTGATAGGCCAAAGGGGTGGGCTGACGTTTATCTGTTTCAATGCAAGGAGTTCAGGAATAAGAGTGATGAACTGAGAGCATGGATCAGTACTTGCAACGAAAATGTTGTGACGATAACAGAGTCATTGATTTTATCGGGATAGACATGGTTGCGGGATCTTCCGGTCTTAAATCATTTTAAAAAGAACAGAGGTAGTTTAAAAGAGGAAGGGGTAAACACTTAATTAGACAGTGTAGCACAGTTGTAGAAAGGAAGATTGTTGAGTAAGGTTTGTCTGCTGGGGCAGTATGGATGTAATTCAGATACAGGTAAGGAACAATCACTTTATACGAAAGATTTGGATAAAGAAGTGGAAGGGTGCAATGGTAAGTTTGCCAATGACACTAAGATCGGTGATAGTGAAGGTAGTGTCGAGGGCTGATACAGGTCACATCAAGACGTTGACAGAATACACAACTGGTCTGGGCAGTGGCAGATGGCGTTCAAACTGGACAAACGCGATTTGATTCATTTTGGAAGGTCGAATATGAAATCTTAATGCAGGTTTAAAGGTATAATTCTGGGCTGTGTGGAGTGGAATTTGGGGACGACGCAGATAGATCCCTAAATTTGCCACCAGGTTGATGGCATTGCTAAGAAGGAGTATGACCCTTTGGCTTTTAGTAACAGGGCTATTAAGTTTAAAAGTCGCCAGGTTTTCCTCCAGCTCAATAAAACTCTTTAAAGACCATACGTACAATGTTGTGACCAGTTCTGGTCGCATCATTATCAAGGATTTACAAGGATGCTGCCTGGATTGAAGGACTGGCCTTCTGATGAGAGCATATATGTGCGAGGTCTTTTCACAGTAGAAGGAAGAAGGAAGAGAGATGACTTGATAGAGACGAACAAGATAATTAGAGACAGATAGCGTAGAGAGCCAGAGACATTTCCCCACGACAGAAATAGCTGTCTCCTGGATTTGAATTTTTAATAATTGGAGGAAGACATTAGCGAGGTATCAGAGGTATCTTCTTTCAGCAAATATAATGGTAGTGCGTGGAATGCATTGCCAGCGGTTGTAGAAGAGTCAGACACTTAGGGGCATTTAAATTACTGCTGAACAAACACAAAGACGGCAATAATTTCATCGTGTGCATGTTAGATGGATCTTTGGTTCAGATCACTGTTCGGCACAACATCGTGGGATGAACGGTTTGTACACTGCTGCAATGTTCTATGTTTTAAGTCATGCGAAAATTTTATATCCTACCCACAAGCTAAGTTATGAATTGCAGTTAGGTCAATTTTGACAGCATTGGGCAGGAATTTTCAAAAGTTAGTGGGGAAAGTGGCTTGCAGGTGAAGGATGATCTGAAAAGTCATGAAAACAGCGAGATATGAGAGACGAGAACTAGCATGTTTCTGTTCTGTTCTAGCAGGAATAGGGAACACTGGTTCACGAAAGATGTTGAAACTCTGGTCAAGAAAACATGAGGACGTGGGTTAATACCTGGAGGAATTTAAATGGTCAAGGAAGATACTTAAGATGGAAATGAGGAGGTCAGAAAGTAGACATCAGATAGCTTTGGCAAACAAGTTAAAGGGAAATACAACGGAATTCAACAAATGGATTATTGGTAAAAGGGGAACTTGGGAGAGATTCCATGCATGCGCATAAACAGAGTAGATTGTGAAATCACAAAGGAATATTTTGTGATAGCATTCACTGGGGAGAAAGACATAGAAGCTCGGCAACTTTGGGAAAACAAATAATGAAAAATGCTGCTGAAGGATTTGCATTCCTGGTGAACTCATCAAGTGAATCCCATTGTGGGAAATCAAAGAAGAAATTGCCGGGCATCCAGCAGATATTTGTGCATCATTGACAGCATGGAGAGATGTGCTGGAAGATTGCATAGTGACTAATGTTGTGCCATTATTTTAGCTTATGCAAGGGAAAGCCAGCAAGTTGAAGTCCAATAACCTTGCCATCAATGGTGGTTATTTTGCTGGAGGGAATTCTGAGATACAGGAATTAGATGCATTTGGAGCGTTAAGGACAGAACTGAGATAAGTACCTTGGTTTTCGCAAACTTCATTGAGTTTATGCCGAATGCTTGAGAGAGAGACGAAGGCAGATTGGTAGTCGTTGTCTACATTGACATCAGCAAGGCCTTCGACAAAGTTCCACATGGGATATTGGTTAGTGGTAGTAGATGATATGAGATCAGGAAGAGATCATCAATTGTATTAAAAAAGCTCGGTTTTAGGAGCCAAAATATGATGGTAGAGGGCTGTTGTTCCAACTGGCAGTCTCTGACAAGCGGAGTGCCACAAGGACAAGTGTTGTGTCCACTGTTGCTCGCTTTTCACAGAAAATATTTGCATATGAATAAAAGAAGATTATCAGAGATTGTAATCCCGTCTTCACCGATCGGACAGGTGGGCCAAGGAATTGCAAGTGCTATTTAATTCAGATAAGTGTGAGGGATTGCATGTGGATGAACAAACAAGGGCAGGATGTGCACAAAATCCACAAATGAGCTAACACACACACACACACACACACACACACACACACACACACACACACACACACACACACACACACACACACACACACACACACCTGACTCTCTCCCTCTCTGCCTCGCTCACACTCTCGCCGTCTCATACATGCACACCCACACACACGTATGCAGATACACACACAAACGCACAGATGCACACGCATACAGACACACACCCCACACATTGTCTCTCTCATTCTCACACACACACATAAAAACGAAGTCTATTTCACACACACAAACATGCATACACCCACAAAAACTAAATACCAGGTGTCTATCACACACACACCCTTTCTCCCAGAAGCACATGTGCAGAAACGTATGCACACACAGACCAACAAATGCAATTATTGACACACACACGCTCTCTCTTTCATATAAACAGACCCACTCTCTCTTTCATGCACACACTGTCTCTCTCAGAAACAAAAACAGATACGAACACGCTCTCGCAGACCCACATATACACCCACTCTGATGGACACACTGTGCCTCTTTTTCACATGCACACAAATGCACACACACACCCTCTCTCAAGTACAAACAGACACACGCACACTTCCTTTGTCCCTCTTTCTCTCAGATGTGATCTCAATCTGTACGATGTTCAGTAAGACATCCAACACGATTCCACATGGCAGACTGGTTAGCAAGGATGGATCACATGGGATGTAGGGAGAACTAGCCATTTGAATAAAAGTGGCTTGACGGTAGCATGCAGGGGAGAAAGCGAAGCCTTGGAAATGCTGGATATCAGAGTCGACAGTGTATTTCTGGGAAAGCAAAGAATTCAGGCAACACTGCATTCTCTCCTAATGATGGACTTCTGTCCGAAACGTCGATTCTCCAGTTACCCGGGTAGGAGACAGAGGTTGTTGGTCGAAATTGCGCACTGGAGACATGTGACTAGCGATATACCACAAAGATAGGTGTTGAGGGCACAGCATTTTGTCATTTACATGAATGATTCGGATGTCAATATAGGAGACAAGGTTAATAAGTTTGCAGACGTGTGAACAGTTACAACATTTAAATACACATGGATGGGAAAATGAATAGAAAGGTTATACCGGAATACAAGCCAAATGACAGCAGATTCGTCTAAGCCAGAGCAGAGAATGTGGCCAGCATGCTCAAATTGAATCAGATTCTCTGTTATTGTGCTCTGCTATACTGTGTATATAACTCCATGACAATTTGCGTGTTCAGAGATTCCACTCTCTTCACTCCCTGACTCCATTTTCTATTCTTGTTGCAGATTCAGATGCTTTAACTACAGTACACAGACTCAGTCCATATTTGGGTGAACAAATCCTCAGGTACATGAGGCCAGTCACAGCATAATTCCAGCAACCCAGGCCCAGCACGTCCACTAATGTTTCAATAACTGGAGTCAATCAGAAGCCAGTCAGCTACAGGTTGGATGTCTGGCAATGTAACAAAATATGGGAGGGGCTATATTGTGTTCTTTACTGGACAATGAGCTAAGAGAGACAAATGCAGACGTTCAGTGTACAGGCACAGAACAAGTTTCAAAGAAGTTTCCCATCCTGCTGAAACCACTTCTCCCTCATGGAGGCTCACATGGCACACACCGGAATGTGAACGACAGCTCAACACACATGATTGCATTGTCTCCGTGCTTCACAATTCTAGAACCCGATAGAGCAGTCAAATATTTAAAAGAAACACGTCCAGGTAAAGACACATAGGGACCGAAAGGTAAACGGTAACGACAAAAGAGACAATTAATAAACTGAGAGCAAGTTCACAAAAAATGGGGGAAATGCAGAGGTGTGGAGACGAACTGGAGGAGCTCGAAATTATCGGGTTCATTCACAAGAATCAGAGTTTAGTATAAAGGCATTGACAAGTCAGCCCAAGTGATTTCTTATATCAAATTCGGAAACTACCTCTCAGAACCAGCCCAGACACCATACACTGGGACTAGGAGACAGTCCATCATGGAGAGCACTGCAGAATGTGCTGTTGTATTGCTAAGTCAATTGGACTCTCTGCCCAGCATGTGGAGAGTTACACACATGTACCAGTACATTGGCACTATATATGCGCGAGATAACGGACCAGCATGGGGAGATTTGCAGCCCATGCTGTGAGTGAAAGTAAATGGGGCTCCAACTTTATGTCTTTCTATCTCAATTGCACGAGGGAAAATCAATTTATTGTGCCCATGTTTGACTGACTATGTGTATCCAATTATGCGTACGTGTCTGTATGTTTGTGAATGTATGTGTGTCTAGGTGTGTCGTGTGTGCTTGTGCCTGTTTCTGTGTGCCTGTGGGATTGGGGTTTAGTATGGAAGTTAGTTTGGCAGTTAAGTCATTGACGTCGTGTTGTAATGCATGCACAAGGTCATACTATAGATCTCCAGTAACAGATTTTGATAGTTCACGGAGATAGGTGAGAAAAACACTGTCGGTGAGCTAATTCTGAAGACGATGATGCTGTAATGCGATAGGTTAAGTGTTATGAACCAATGTAGCAGAGGATGATTAGTTCAGAGAGGCAAAAAAAGCCAGTATTATTGATTATACTCATTCTACCAGAAAAGCGCGGGAAACAGGACGGTACAATTTGCAGAAGGACAAAGTAATGATGGGCTAACAGGAAAACAATACCGTTTGATTGCTGCAGTCTTTTTTTCCCCAAGTTGAAGTTTAATTTCTTGAAAGATTTTCTGTATCTCCTGGTAATATTTCACAGAATATTCGGTGATTTCCCACAACACATTTGGCACTCCAAATGGGGCTGGCAAGAGACCTTTCTCTCTGAAAAAAGCCAGCAGCTGTAGGGCACTTCCCAGTTGAACCGATGACTCTCCTGAGACAGAAAAAAGGGCTGGCCATTCACAAATAAAACCTTTTGCTGTTAATTCGTACGACATTCTAACGTATAAGATAGGTCTTCCGGAACGCAGAAGTGTAACCAAAGCTGCTGGAGGGTCTCTACGATCCTAAGACCCATAAGGTGGATGGTTAATTAAATTTTGAGGAGAAGCAGAGGACTCTTCAGGAAAACTGTGCAGTGGTGTGAGTAGACGCAGAGCAAAGACATTGAGAAAATAGTCCACGAGGTGTGTGTCGATTCCGTGGATACCGCCCTAAGCGAATAAAGGAAAAGAAGGGAACACTGGGGACTGCACCTTCAGAATATATAAGGAAAGATTATTTTGTTGTTAGCATTAGTGATTTTGAATGAAACTGCAAGCTGGCAGTTTGATAACAAATGATTAGAAGTAAAAAAGTAGAGAATAGCCAAGTTTTCTAAAGTTCAATATGTCTGTGGACTTTTTCCTGAAAAAATAAGTTATGATAGTTAGCCTGACGTTTTTAGATATGAAGAAAGGGTTCTGTTAAGGCAGGGCTGTGTGTGACTGTAGAGATAGGGAACACTGATAGAAATTGACAAGGCTTGATCGGGCTTGTAAGGCATAGGGGAATGAACGGTGAGAAGAGATGGAATAGATTAGCTGGAATACATTAATATGTCAGGATGTCAGGATGAACACAGGAACTGCAGTTGTAATATTCTGTAATATGTTCCCAGTGGCAAGAAATTATGCTATAAACATTTTTGAAAAAATGGAAAACAGAGAGAACTACGGATTTACATACTAAATGGTGAAACGTACGTACCTTTGACAGATATATGGTCGATGAAATGGAAGGGATAAATAATGAATACAGACCAAAGGACAATTCGAAATAGAGAATATTCAAGGGGGAACCGGAGCAGAAATTTTAAAGCTGTTCAGAAGTTTAGGAGAAGAATTGAGGAAAGTCTTTACGGCATCAGTTATGACTGGGTGTGGCGGTGTGGGCGGTTGGCAGGTCAGCTGGTGCCAGAGAGCAGACAACCAAGTTTAGGGAACAAATACTTTGAAGGAAAAAATCTCCCAATATTTACAGCAGAACAAGGAGCCTTTGGACACGGAGGCTCAACAAGAGAAAACATGTGTATGTCCCCATTTTAAAAATTACGAAATGCTCCTCCCTGTTCAGGGAAAAAGAATATGACACAGTGTCCTGTAAGAAGAAGAACTAGAGGGTGAATTGAATTGTGAAGAAACTTACCCAGAGCTGAATATATTCCAAATAAAAAGAGAGGCATAACAGAATTAGAAGATTTACAACAGGAAAAAAGAGAGATTATGAGATGAAATTCAGACGTCACCCATGTTAAGAAAACAAGGAGATGAAGAGGCAGATTTGAATCTTTCCAGGAATGTTGAGCAGACACTGGTAAAGAGTGACGAGTGGAGAGGAGCAGAGGCTGTAACACAGGCAGGAAGATGGGTCCGAGCAGAACAATTCGGGAAAGAATGGGAAGAAATAAAAGTAGAGTCAGAATTGGAATCTGTAGAGGAATCCGAATGTACCAATTTTAATAAGGTGAAGAGTCCGCCACAGGAGAAAAATGATGCTGCTGCTTATAAAAGGTGGACAGAGCCACAATGCATTTCTTGGGGAACCCAGGAAGAGGAAGGTCTCAAATATATGTTGCCCAGCCTATATGATGGATCAGGAAAGTGGATTAGAGACTTAGAAGACTAAGGGCGGCACGGTGGCACAGTGGTTAGCACTGCTGCCTCACAGCGCCAGAGACCTGGGTTCAATTCCCGCCTCAGGCGACTGATTGTGTGGAGTTTGCACGTTCTCCCCGTGTCTGCGTGGGTTTCCTCCGGGTGCTCCGGTTTCCTCCCACAGTCCAAAGATGTGCAGGTCAGGTGAATTGGCCATGCTAAATTGCCCGTAGTGTTAGGTAAGGGGTAAATGTAGGGGTATGGGTGGGTTTCGCTTCGGCGGGGCGGTGTGGACTTGTTGGGCCAAAGGGCCTGTTTCCACACTGTAATGTAATCTAAAGACAAAACTACAGGACAGGTGCTGGCTACGGGGTATTGATGGCACTGCTAATACGGGTGATGGAGATCCAGAAATTAAGACAGCCAATGGACAAACCCGACCGAAGAATGTGGTGGAGACTCCATTGATTGATGTTAGGGTTTGATCGCGTTAAACAAAGGGCATGACAGGGGCTTAGACTGGTATCCACATAAGATCGATTACAAAGCTTTGAGAGTGGATTCACTGGGAGATACTGAAAGCCCAGCAGCCTATCTAGAAACCCATTTGAAAAGTTGGAGGCTTGAAAAGAACACGATGTGGAAGTTAGCCAATTTTTCACCACAATGTTCCGGACTGCTGTTGTCGAGACAATATCCCCCTTAAGTCAGCACTAAGGTATAGGTAGAACGATACCAGAAAGACAAAAATGAACCTGGTAAAACAACAGGGGGAGTGCAAAGAAAGTTCACACAAAAGGCAGCTCGAGGAATCTACAATGAAAGAGAGAGAGAGAGCAACAAAAAATATGTTGCCAATGACAACTGAGTTGATAGGTGCTACTGAAATGCACAACATTTCTGTCCAGGGAGAACTTTCTCACACCCAGATGGCAAGCGCCAGAAAACCCCTTGCTGATCATAAACATGTATGCACACATTTCAAAAGATACCATATAAAAGGCAAAGTAAAATTAAGCAACAGCCTAGACAGAACTGTGGTATCCAGTTCTGTGGAAGGGGCAAGAGGTGGGGGGAGGGTGCATAGTGTATGGTGAGAAGGCAAACTCAGAGAGAGTCAAAAAAAGTGTGTTGGGGATGTTATCAACCAGAATATTTTAGAAGGGATTGACCATATTGGACTGGACTTCTTGGCCCCAGGGTAGACCACTGAGGCAGAAACGTCCGGTTGTCCCGTCACAAATGCCTACTGGCCCGACAGGCCTGTTAATCCGTACGGCATGTGCTCACTGTGCCCCAAGAACCCGAGTGGGAAAGAACAACATGCAAGGCTTAACAGGAACCTTTTGTACAATTTAGTTTAGAAGTATGGTTGACGCCTATGATAATAGACACTTGAGCTACTTGTACTTGCGTCCAAACGCAACATGTCTCCTACCTTCCCATATCTGGTTAATTGATTTAGACTGTAGGATCCAGGCTTACAGTTTTACAACTGCAGTAAGTTTACAAATGGATAGTATAACAGTGGTCTTGTCTTTATTCATCTCTCAGGGGGCGCCGATTAATTTGCTCGTTAGAGACGCTTTGCTGAAATTTAAATTGAAATTCGAACGTACTCAAAACGGATTATGTGGAGAAAGGAGGAATTCTCAGTTGTTATTGCAAGTGGCCAAGAATGCCAATGTATATTGGATATGAGACATAGAATGTTACATTTGAGAGACTTGAGAAAAATGGAGGGAAGATCTTGTGGCATTGCTGTCTAAAGCTAAGCCATCCAAGTTTGCACCGCATTGTACAGTGATTTTTGACGAGACTCAGAGCAAAGTATAAGAGGAGCGGTAGCGCTGTGAACTTGTCATCCCGTAGCATGTAAGGAGTGAATGCGTAGTAATAGGAAAGTAGGGAGCAGCATTTCAAATAAGTCAAAATGTCCCAGGGACTGCGTCCATGTGTCGGTGTTAGTAAATAAGGGACATCAGTCCAAAGATTTGGGACTCATGGTAAAGCATACAGAAATGATTAGTGATTGGCGAATAAAAGCACAAGGGATCTAGAAATCTGGAAATATGAAGTATGTTAAAGTTGAAGCTTGTATAAACTTGGTGCGGAACCCAAATGAGGTTGAAGTGGTTGATGATATTTGGATGAAGTGGCTCAGAGATATCCAGCTTGTTACCAGGGGGTTGCGGTGGCTCATTTTACATACGAAAACGCATCTTCTGTAACGATGGGCTGGCCTGTGATCTTGTACACGCACCACAAGGCTGCAGAATTGTTAGAAAGAGGGTAATTTGTATTGATGCCTACGAGGGTAATGGCATATCGGATGTTATTGACGTTTCCTGATATCATTATACACAGATGTGTTTTAAGGAACATAGCAGCCTACATTCCATTAATACATTAAGGAGAGCCCCATGATTCCTCAGGGAAGATAACTACATTCTCTGAATTGAGGGCTGACTTCTGCTCTGAGCCGCTGCCTGATGAGGATAAAAATATTCTCTTTGTTGATGGTTCATGTTACAGATCCCATGATGCAAATCATGCAGGGTTTTCAGTAGCGCAGCAAAAAGCACTCTCTGTTTAGAAGAATTAAATTGGTGGCCTGTCCACAACCTTGCTAACACAGCTAGCTGAGTTTAAGGCACTAACAGCAGCATGTGAGTTGATGGAATATGAGAAGGCAGATATCTATGCTGTTTCTGTTTATGCTTATGGGGTTTGTCATCTCTTTGGGCCGCTCTGGAATCTTATGGGCTTCATGAAAACCAAGGGAAATCCATCACAACATTGCCAACATACTGTAGAGTTGATGACTGCGTTATTGATATTAATTATTATAAAGTGCAAGGCACACAAAAAAGACAGTAAAATGGAGGTTAAGGGTAATCAGGTAGCAGATGAAATGGCAAGAATGGCCTTTGGATAAACGTCAGTTTTCATAGCAACATCGGTGAGTTTAGATCTGGAGCCGAACTTAGTGGACATCATTGCGATGTAAGGTGGAGCAATCTAAGCTGAACAAATACTGTGGAGACAAAGTGGTATGGGGTGGGCAGGTGAAACCAAGAAGGCCTTTGGTGAACAGAGGAAGATTTTTGGATGACACCAACCCTTTTATTGAGCATTCTCATCTCAGAGGCATATGGGTTGGATCACTGTGCATGAGGGTAAGTACAATGAAGATAAAGAAGGATGGCTTCTGATCACCTTACTTGCAGGCCTCAGAGGGGTTCATATTGTCACATATGCGGCGTATTTGCTGAAGATAATAACAGACAGGAGGTAGTAGCCCCGACAGGACAGACAACAGTACGTGATGAAACATTAAAGCAATTGGTGATCGATTATGTGGACATGATGCAGACGGTGAGAAAGAAGAGATCTATCTTGGAGGTAATGGACAGATTTAGTATTTGGGCAGCAGCAGCCACATCTAAGGTTTCAGGGGCAGGCACATTTGAAAAAATTCTTAACAACTGAGATTAATCTTAGGTTTGGCACGCCATCAGAGGTCTGTTCAGTAATGAGTCGACTTGTCTCCAAAGATTGCTTAAATTGATGCTGCAGAATTTGAGGATCGAGCAGAAATTTGGACGTGTGTCTCATCACCAGTCACAAAGTATGGTGAAATGGTTTAATGGAAGACGAAAAGCAAAGTTGAATAAAATTAGCGCAAGTATACATTTTCACTGGATTGATGCGGTGCCACTGGTACTGATGAGCTATTGTATGCAGACTAACCACATGACTAACTTGAAGCTGGCTGAAATGCTTACCAGTAGATCCATATCAGTGCCCAAGTGGAGAGGTCAGAATGACGGACCTACTTTGGAACACTTGGATCTCGAACTTAAGCAGTACATGCGACAGCTAACTATGATACCTGAATCCACCCACACTCAGGAAAAACTAAGGATGCCGGTGTCTGCCAAGGAAATGGGTCCAATTAAACCTGGAGATCAGGTATATGTACGTATTTCACTGCCGTTCAGGTCGAGGGTCGATTTATATGGTGTCATCTCAATCATTGTCCCTGAGCTGACCCACAGACGCTGGTGGACTCTGGTGCTGAGGTACATGAGGGCAGAGAAGGGACAGCAGTGACCGGAAGGGATTTTGATTTTGAACAATTTGTGGGTGGTGTTTTCTGGGATATGGCGCCTCGGGAACGATCGGTGATGTTTCTGTGTAAGGTGAATTTTCTCCTGATTGTATGACTGTGGATGGAGGAGGGGAGGTCACTGATGCCCACTATCCAGTCCTGAGCCTTGATATCCTTGTGCAGACCATCAATTTGGTGGACCTGGCAGATCTCGCTTGGTAGTGCCAATGCCTATCCCAAACGACTTTACCATGCCCTAGACGGGACTATGTCCCAAATCCGGCAATAGACATCGGTTAGTCAGGGGTGAGGAATCAGATTTCCGCGGGCTGGAATGTACTGATCCCTTCTGAATGGATTAATTGCATCCATTGCAATCAGCTGAGTTTTATCAATTGCACCAATGATGCCCTATTGATTTTAGGTGTGCAGGTGGATTCAACTATTAGGATGACATGGCATGATAGGCTGGCCTTGGACTGGACGTTGGCTGAGAAAGGTGGTGCCTGTGTTATGTTTGGGGAATGGGAAACATTACTGTACTTTTGAACTCAGCAATAATTAGCTGGAGCGAACTTTTTCCACTGTGTTGTGTAAGGTGAGGAATTTATGGAAAGCTTAAGGAGAATGTGGGGTCCAGCCCTTGGTGTTTTGGTTAGTTCGATAACGTTTTAGTGGATGGGTGCTTGGTTGGCAAAGATTGAAATTGTTACAGGTGTTGTGCTGATGTTTGTTGCCTTTGTCGTTTGCTGTGTGATACCTCTTCACGAGAGTTATTTTTAGTGTGTCGTGTTGCGCAAAACTCCGTTTCGCACTCGCGGACGCTGGTCCAGCCCGCTCTTCCACTGCTGCTCCGCCGCTCTACTACTATTATCGGACATCTGCTAAAGTGCTGAAGCCTTGTCTGAATGAAGACACCTGAATTACATGTGTTTGAATGCATGTTTAGATTATGCGGGGGTTTTGGGTTTTCTTTTTATTCCTGATGTAGATACTGTGGAATGTGTTTTGACCCAGAGGTTCCACGTGAAGAGGGAGAATCATTTAAGGCGTGGACCCTGGATTTGTTTTTTTGCCCACTTATTTCGCTGTCCCTACCGATTTGGCTTTTATGCATCCTGGCACATTGTACTTCTTTTCTATGTAATGCCTATAGGTCTCAAAGGATGGAATGTATGAAAGTTAATTTGGCAGTTATGTAGTTACGTTAGTGTCGTAATGCATGTGCAGGATCATTTTACAGAGCTGCAGTAACAGATAATAGTAGTGCACTGTGATAGGTTAGTTGAATCACTGATAGATGATCTCATACTGAACACGATGATTGTGTACTGTGATAGGTTAAGTGGAATGTAGAGTACTTGTGTGGCAAACGATGATTTGTTTAGAGAGACAAAGCAAGCAAATATGATTGGGTATGCTAATGCTATCAGATAAGTCCGGGAACAAGGACAGTATAAATTGCAGAAAGACAAAAGGACTGTTCGGCAAACAGGAAAAACACCTTCTGATTGTCACAGCTTCATTTTTTTGCAAATTAAAGTTTAATTTCATGAAGGAACTTCCGCATCTCCTAATAATTTTACACAAAGTATTAGGTGATTTTTCCACAACAGTGGTTAGAATCGCAAGTCATTGTCTGAGAAAGGACATGCATGGAAGAAATCCGTTTAAAAATGAGCAAACGCTTCCCTGACTAAAATAAAGAAACAACTGCAGATGCTGATGATCAGAAATAAAAACTGCTCTGATGAAGAGTCCGCAGATTAGAAACATTGTCTCTGCTTTCATAGAACACAGAACATAGAACAATACAGCACAGAACAGGCTCTTCGGCCCACGATGTTGTGCTGAACATTTGTCCTAGCTTAAGCACCCATCCATGTACCTATGCAATTGCCGCTTAAAGGTCACCAATGATTCTGACTCTGCCACTCCCACAGGCAGCGCATTCCATGCCCCCACCACTCTCTGGGTAAATAACCTACTCCTGACATCCCCCTACACCTTCCACCCTTCACCTTAAATTTATGTCCTCTTGTAACACTCTGTTGTACCCGGGGAAAATGTTTCTGACTGTCTACTCTATCTATTCGTCTGATCATCTTATAAACCTCTATCAAGTCACCCCTCATCCTTCACCGTTCCAATGAGAAAAGGCTTAGCATTCTCAACCTATCCTCGTACGAACTAAACTCCATTCCAGGCAACATTCTGGTAAATCTTCTCTGCACCCTCTCCAAAGCTTCCCCATCTTTCCTAAAGTGAAGCAACCAAAACTGCACACAGTACTCCAACTGTGGCCTAACCAAAGTCCTGTACAGCTGCAATATCACTTCACGACTCTTGAATTCAATCCCTCTGCTAATGAACGCTAATACACCATAGGTCTTCTTACAAGCTCTATCCACTTGAGTGGCAACTTTCAAAGATCTATGAACATAGCCCCCAAGATCCCTGTGCAAGATTTCCTTGTAGAGATGCTACCAGATCGGCTGAGATTTGCAAGCTCGGTCCGTAATTGCAAAATTAATTTCGTGTTGACAAAATGATTTGTCCTGCAGTTCTGAGCGTTTGTCGAGCGTTTGTTTCACCTTGCTGTATCGAAGCTCAAGCCAAACCGTTTCTGTGTGATCTGAGCAATGTGAGGTGTGGTTAAGTTAACAGCAGATTAGGCGAGATACTTTCGATGCTTTTGGTGATGTTGAGTTAAAGTCGTTGGATCATATTCGTTCTTCTGAAAGGAAGTGGTGAAAATCACCCTTGATCTCCCCTTACGCTGTTGGAGTGCAGAAGGACAAATTCTTCCCGCAATACCGTGAATTCATCCAGATGAATTAAAACGATCTCAGTTGGGGTATACGGATGGCAACTTCACAACTGCCGCCTTGGTCTGATGCATTGGTCTTCTCCGCTGATCCTGAGGTAATAGGAAGTCCTGCTTGTTAACGGCCCCACACAGGAGCAGTCCCATGCCCCTGCCTAGAACCGGGTCTGGGGATGGCTACAGTTTCTCCCTGCCTGCCTCGTGCAGGCTAAATATTAGAGACTTTCTTTGGTAGCTCGACACAGACTGTGGTTGTTTCGATGCACTATGCACTTTGAATGTTCGCACCAGTTCTGAGAATGCTGACTATTTCCAAGAGCTCCCTTGAGACAGAAATTGCTCTCAGCATGGTGTGCAGTAAGAAACTCAACGTGATTCTCACTGTGAGGGTTCAGACCGCCATTAATTTGGCGAGTTTCATAATATCCACTCAGCATCATGGTGGAAATCTCCCCCCAAACATGACTCAAGTGATTGTTTACATTAAGAAAAATTAGATTATATATTAAGATTATTACATAGGGCTGTAAGAGCAATGGTAGGTCATCTGGCCCATCGGGCCTGCTCCGCCATTCAGTAAGGTCATTGGAGATCTTTCAGTAGGTTCAGCGTCTCAAATGGCCTGGTCGCCATAACGTAGTTCTTGAAGTGTTCAAAAATCTGTCATGTCTTAAAAATTCAATGACATCGCCTCAATTATTTCTCTTGGCAGGGAATTCCTTTGGATCAATGTTATCCCAATCAATTCAGTCGTAAATCTGCTTCCCCATATTTTAAAGCTGTGCCCCCAAGTTCTTGTTTCATGCACACGTGCAAACAAACACCCTGTTTCTATTCTACTTATTCCCTTATCAGTTGATATGTTTCTGAAATAATTTGTCTCCTTCGTCAAGATTGCATTCAATGTATCCTCTTAATTTAATCTTCTCAATTCTGAAATAAACTTCGTGAACTTGCTCTGCAACCCGTCCAGGGCCAGCACACCCTTTCTCAAGTGAGAAGAACAAAACTGTGCACAATTATACAGGTGTGGCCTCACGAGCAGTCAATACATCCACAGCAAAACCTGCCTATTTCGGCCTCCATGCCTCCAGCAAGGATTAAGAGCATTCAATTTGCCTTCTTAATTACTTGCTGCAAATACAAATCAAACATTTGTGATTCTGGCACAAGGCCACGCAGGTTTTTTTGCACAGTGGTATGCTGCAAATTTTCACGATTTAATTAGTAGTCTAGTTTCCATTATTTCAAACAAAATACATGACTTAACTTCGACCGACGTTGCACTCCATCTGCTCGACACTTGACAGCGCACTTGGCCTAATCATACCCGTCTGCAGACTTTCAGTGTGCTCTTCATACATTGCTCTATCACTCACTTTCGTGTCATTTGTGAAAAATGGCACACGACACTTGGTCCCCAACTTAAATTATCGATGTAATACTTTGGTCACTTGATTTGAGATCCTCTTTTTAATCATACACATAATATTCCGTATTCGCAGATTTGGCTGCACTCCTCTTCAGTTTATTGTTGGTTATAACATGCCAGCTGCAAATGTTTTGGATATTCAGTTCGCATTAGCAGTCATTCTGTCCACTTGTCTCTCTAATACTATGAAATCCTATTGTTTTCCATTAATGTATACATTGACTTCCTCAATCATTCTTGAGTTTGCAGCACACATTCAGCTCGAGTGCCTTCATTCAGTTTTTTAAGCCATTATTCACTTCATCCTAGTCACTGAATCAGACTTGATAGATAATGGTCCTTGAAGCACATCTGGTTTATCTCAGCCCACCGACAGGACATACACACCAGTGGTGGCACCATAGTGGTTTACAGCCTAGAAAGAGGTTAACCTGGATTTCACAAACATTGATTGCATAATCCAAGAAATCTCACAGCACAATTCAGACAGATTCAATTTAATTTGGAGTAAATGGCTGCTGTATGATCAGTTAGGTAAACTAAATGTCTCACAGTATTAAATATCTTGGAAGGATAGACAAAAAACGAAAATTTGTTGAGTGGCATTGCTGCTGAAAGAGGAAATTAGAAAATAGTGAGAAATAATTTTGATAATGTGGAGTTTGAATGGCTAGAGTTGAGACGTATCGGTACACTGATAAACGTTAGTGTGTGTTATATAAAGCACTCAAAACTGCAGTGGCAATATCGGGAATGATGCTGAATATGAAATTAGAGATAATTGTGGAAAGGGAATATCAGTGAACAAAGATGATTTAAGTCTGCTAATAAATTTGGCACCATGCCGTCGAGGAGGATTTCCTGTAATATATGGAGGATGGTATTCTTGACCAATATATGGATGAACCAACGAGAGAGTATGCCAGTTTAGATTGGTTAATATGTCATGAGAAGGGAATAATTGCCAAACGAGCTGAGCAAGACCCTTGGAGATGAACGACAATGATAGGTAGATTTTTTTAATCGAGATGAAGGGTGAGACAGTTCATTCAGAGACTAGGATGCTGAGTCTTAATAAAGGAACTCTGAAGATATTAAGCGTGAGCTGGCCTTGATATTTTGGGGAGATTTACTTACATGGATGACAGTGGATCGGCAATGGCAAACATTCGAGAACGATGGAGAAGTGCAATAACTGATATTCCAGACTGGGACAAACGCAAATTAGATTAGAGGGATAATTCATAGAGTACAAAGTCAATCAGACTTAGAATCCGATCGGAAGAAAAAGCACACAGCTTGGCCAAGTAACATAATAGGGTTGAGAATTGGTAGAAGTTTCCAATTCAGCAAAAAAATCACAAAGTGATTAATAAAGATAGACAAAATGCAGTGCAAAACAAAGCCTGCAGTGAACACAAAGACTGACATTAGAAGTTTTGGCAGGAACGTGAAGCGGAAGAGACAGGTGGAGACAGAATCTGGGCAAGTACAATACGCGTCAAAAAATTCGTTGATTAACTGAATATATATTTTGGTTTCAGCCTCACAAAAGAGGACATAAATCAATTATCAGAAGTGTTGGCGAATTTAAGAAAATGTAGTTGGAGGGAAGAGCTGCATGAGATCTGTGCGAGTAAAGAAATGATGCTCGTACAATTGAGGGTATTGAAGGTGGATAATTCCCCAGGGCCTCATTATCGTCATCCCAGAGTGCTTAAGGAAGTGGAGCGAGAAATAGTGGAAGCATGACTGCCATTTTCCCGGATTCTATAGAGTCTGGAATACACCCGACAGATTCACAGAAGCTCATGTCACTTGAATATGCAAAACATGCGAAGGAGAGAAAACAGAATTGTCGACCAGTAAGCCTAACATCATTCCGGGGACAAATTCTAGAATCCAATAGCAAGGGCTTGATAGCTTAGATTATAATATGCACTAACTGTACCAGACATAGTCAGCATTAATTTATGAAGGAGAAATCATTATTGACAAATCTGTCAAAATTAATTGAATATTTAACCAGTAGAGTTAACAAGTGGTTCATTCGGACATTAAGAACGCGTTTATCGAACTCACACATAAGAGAATATTGTGCAAGTTTAAAGCACATGGGGTGGGGCAAGTACATTGAGATATCTAGAAAACTGGTCGGCAAAGAGGAAATAAAGAGTAGCAATTAATGTGTGCTTTTCAAATTTCAGGCAGTCAGTTGTGGGGTGCAATTCAGTGCTCGCATCCCAACTGTTCTCAATGCAAACTAATGTTTTGGATGAGGGAAAAAACTTAACAAATTGGTGATAATGCGAAGTTGGGTTGGTGGGCGAACTGTGACATGTATGCAGAGATTTTTCAACATGAGTGGACAAATCAATGGCACATGCAAGGTAATTTGGAGAAGTGTGAAGTTTTTTTTTGAAGCCAAAGCAAGTAGGCAGATGGCTACTTCAATGGCCATAAATTATAAGAGGAAAACGTAAAGCGAGCCATGGGTATCTTGCGCACTAGTCGCCGAAGGAAAGCGTGCAGTGTAGCATGCGGGTGTGAAGGTTCATGGTATGTTTGCCTTCATACCAAAAGGTATCGAATAGAGGAGCATGGATGTGTTGCTGAGTTACAAAGGGCCTTGGTGATGCCACACCTCGAACATGGCGTTTAGTTCTGGTTCCCTCTTCTGAAGAAGGATACTCTTCCTCTCAAAGGTGTGCAGAGAAGGTTTACCAGGCTGATTCCAGGAATGTAGGGACAATCTTATGCGGAGAGATTGACAAGGTTAGGATTGTTTTCATTGTAGTTCAGATGAATAGGGGTGGGGTTCACATACGGACCTATAAGATTCTAACCGGACGAGTAAGGATAGATGCAGGAAGATGTTACCAATGGAGGGTGTGTTCAGAACCGCGGTCACACTTAGAGGATTAAGGGTGCATCGTTTCGGACGGGGTGGCAGCGACATTTCTTCAGATAAAGAGTGTTCACCCTGTGCAATTCATTACCATGGAAGGTAGTAAATGCGAAAATATTGAATATATTGAAGTTGCAGTTCGGTATAGCATGTGGGTTGAATCAGAACAAAGGATATGGGATGAAATCAGCATTAGAATTTTACGTTAGGCAATTAGCCATGATCGTGATGAATAGAGAAACAGGGTCTGGGGACCAAACGGCCTTCTCCTCCTCATATCTTCAAAGTTTCTATGTTAAGTAAAATGAAACCACCTGATGACATACATCTACGGCACCACTAACAACACTTGGCTATAATCCCTTTTTCTGTGACACTGAAAAAAAGCTGAGGAAGCGCTGACGGGAACAAGAGTGCAGAACGTACACTGGATGTGGTACTTCAATGTCCCTCAATAATAGTGTCTCCACAGTCCCACGGCTGACTGAGAAGGGCAAGTCCTCAAATACGTATCAGCCAGGCTGTGGGAAGTGATGTCTGAAAAAACAGGAGAGATGCATTCTCCCCAAACTACTTGGCACGGATGTATTTGTCCCCAACAGTGTCTATAGGGAAACCAAACAGGCAATTCTGGCAAAGGTGAAGTCTCAGCTGCATATTAAAGATTAACACCAACTTGTTACGTGGCACTACACCCTGCGAAGAAAGGCATAATTCTAAAGGATCAAGCAAATGGAAATTCGGTGTCCATGACGCACTGTTGACCATCAGCAACTGCAGCATCAATGGCCTTCTCTGACACGAATTGAGAAGTGAGGTGTTCAATAATGACTCGAAAATGTTCAGCATCATTCACAATTACACCTCCAGTGAAGCATTCTATTCAGCATATCAAGAGTCTTCAACTGGAAGAGAAGACACAGATTGGTAAATCCCACATCCCTGTCAGAATCGAAATGAAATGGAATATTCAGATATTTACGACTGCAGTGACAAACTATGCAGTGCCGGGTCCTCAACTATTTGCAATCGGTAACGACAGTTTCAAGAATGGAGCAACTCCATCCTCAATACAATTGTGGATGACACTAACATAAACAGGAAGCTAATTCATCAAGAGGGGGTAAAAAAAAACTGTAAATGAAAAACCAATGGCTGGAGTATGTCAGATGGAATCTACCGTGGATAAGACATGAACCTGTGACTTTGTTTTCAGCAAAAGTAAGAAGCTGTGTATTACATAAATAGAGTTGACAGGAATGAGTGTTACAGTATATTCTGGAGTGTTCAATCTGACACTTTCAGGCACTGGAAGTGTTGCTCCAGCTCATTATTTGTCTGTTCCCTGATAATTCTAGTGTCCAAATGGCTCCCAATGAATCAGAATATTTTGATATGGTCATTTGGAGGTACAGAGTGGTGAGTGGTTTGAGCCTTGTTTCAAAGAGAGAACGTTTATCTCAGAGGACATCGTTACTTTCTACTTGGAGACCTGAAGACGATGGGAATAGTTGAGTGCTTCTGCATGAAGAGGTTTTGGCTGCTGCCTAAGCATAACGTATTCATCAACATGTATACTGTGTGTGATCACACTCAACACTAACGCAGTGAGAGTTTGAAGTGTCCATTCATAAGAAAAACAACACAAAATGGAAACATTGCCAGATTCAACTGAAATTGCTATGTATACCACAATCTTAATTCGCCTCATAGAACCAGCCCTGGCACCATAACTCAGACGAGATACATATTCAGGGTGGAGGACTTTGGTGACCTGGCTAGTCTACTGTTAATTAAAACCCGGCCTTATTCCCAAAGCGAATCATTGTTCAGACCAACCAATTGCATTCCATGGTAGCTTTGTCTTCGATCGATGCCCAACTTGGGAAAACTTGCAGCCATTACTGGATGTGACAGGATGTGATGTACCATTTACAGCTCCATATCTCCATTGTGCAATAAAAAATGAACTTATGTTTAAAAACCACTTCGAGTGAAATTTCGACGGAGTGAGTTTAATTACCAAAAAATGGGAGGAGTTTTAACGTAACCAGAAAAACGGGTGGGGAGGATTCACAGAAAATGTCATGGAAGGATGCGTTCACACGTTTCAGAATGCTGAAATGGAGCCATTTCGACAGCATTTTGTAACATGGGCCAATAAACCCAGAAAGGATGAACGATTGGGATTTTGATGTGAGTTCGGATGATGGCGAGGTTTGAATGAACTTCTGTTGTGCAGCTTTATAAGTGAGCATGGATTCAGCAGAGTCTCCAACTCATTGGTCTAAATCTGATTATAACTTTTCTCAGTGTCATTGTAATTGTCTGTGATAGAAGGATTGCCTGCCCGAGGTCGAGTGCGTGTTCTGGTGACGTCTTATTGAACGCTCAAAATTAACTATCTACTTCAACCTATGGCATCTCTCTCATTCAGTGCCAGCCAGATTCTCTAATTCCTCATGTTTGCAGATACTCAACTTAACCGAAGTTCCCGGATATTCTGTGATCCTTGGTGGTGGCCACGTCTCTAATTGGCCACATGGCAACTTGGTTGACCATGCTCAGTTCAGGGTTGCTCATATGGTTAATGCTCCACATGGCATATAAATGGCAATTGCAGCATGATTTGTATAAAGGACCATGGAGATCCTACTGGATGGGCTAGTAGAGAGCAGACCTACTCTCTACTCTGAAGTGGCCATACCACACTATATAATGAGCATGGTCTGAGCTCACAGTGCACTTTCTGCTGCCTGAACAAATGTCCAGCAATACAGGACATGCATCATTAGCCTTCTCCGCTCTGCCAGGATAATAGTCGCCGTATACTCTCTGCTCCTTCACACTTACTGTATATCTGTTATAGCGCCTACGCCTGAACAAGTTTCAAGCTCCACAACACTCACGACTCCTTGCAGCAACCGCTTACCTCGCTCGCTCTTCATTTCTCTCTCTCTCTCTCTCTCTCTCTCTCTCTCTCTCTCTCTCTCTCTCTCTGTCGCCTCCACTGTATCCCTCACATGGATAACACAGCATGGATTCAACATTGTAGACTGACTTGCTCCGGAGAGCACGCTATTTCCCTCTCACGTATATCAGCACTAGCAGCAGGACCACACACTCCCACCATTGATCATTCCGTTCCTTTCTCGCATTCCAGGAGGAATATCCTGTAATAGGACAGAAATGGTAGCGCTGGATGGCTCAGTGCTATCACAGCCTGATCCCCGCTGTGTGGAGCAGACACTGACATGAACTGGGAGGACCAGGATGCCTTATGTGGCGATTCCGAAAGAGCAATGTCCATACGACCGACTAGGAAGTAATGTTCATTGAAGGGTGACTTTAAACTTACTGTCAGTTCTCTTTCCATCGACTGGAACTTAGAAGTTATTGACCTGATGCCATCTCGCTTTTCTTCCGATAGAATATCGAAGGTCTCCATGAACAGGTGTTTGGGTTGACAAAACATCGACTCCAGCAGTATTCAGGAAGGGAGCACGGATAATCTTTCCTGTACATTCTCCTCCAAACAGCTCATGTACTGAAACTAAACTATGATATTTACTGATCTTCCCACTGTTGTCATTTCCAGCGAGGACACTCTGCTCATCAAAACCCTTTAATTACAATACAACTGTTTACGTAGCATTTCAGTGTGCTTCCTACTAATTTACGTTATATCACATTGCACTGCGTTGCCCCTAACCTGCCACCAACCTGATCACTGCACCAACTTTTCGCTGTCTGTTGTGCATGTATGTAACTGTATCTGTATCTGTGTCTTTGGTGGCGGAAATTGATATATCTCTGTGTTCCTCGCTGTGTATGTCTGCTCATCTGTCTTTGTGTTATATGTTTCAGTGTATTAGTATGTGTACTTCATTGCCTTCAATTCTCTGCAATTGTGTCTCTGCTGTTCGGAGAGTGAATCAATTGAAATGGTGATCAAAATATCTCTCTCTATATATCTCTCAAGTGCAATGAAATTAATCTCCAATCTCTTCCAACCTGCTTCACTCAGAGGGTGATGGATGGAATTGTTGGGGAATTTCACTTAAATATGTTCAATCTGCATCACCAGTAATGACCACAGACAAATCATCTCCACTTTCCAGCGAGAGCAGATACATTTCACCACATGGACATGCTCCATCTGAAGGGCTTCAGTGTAATGACATTCTTCTCTGCATAAGCCTACTGTTTGGTTGTATGTCTGTGTGTGTGTTGATACTACTGTCAGTTTCAGTAATGCTTTGAGTTGCGACCCTCCTTTCCATCTCTGACTGATTCCGTGATGACTTTCCCCCTCTGCTGTTGTCTATGCAGTGGCATGGCACGGCCTGCAAAGGGTGGCATTGAATAGTTCCATATAATTAGTATAGTTCTGTATAATTTATCTACCAATCAGTTTCTTAAATATGATTCCCATGTGACAAATCTATTTTGACTTTGTCTCTGTCATTCCTTTCCATCTCAATAATTCTTCCAAATCCATCTATTTAATCATTGCCATTCTATTCCTTTTCCCTTACCAGTCGTACGTTTCCTCATATTGCTGGGAAGATTTATTAGTTTTTGTTTTGTTTCTGTGAAGACAGAACTAAAGCACTTGTTTCATATTTGTGCAATTCTCTGCTCTTTAATCTCCACCCTCTGATTTCAGACTGTCAGGAACCTGCACTTGTTTTTTCTTACTTTTCCCATCAGAATAATTTCAGAAGCTATGACAGTTCACTCTCACAATAAATGTCAATGTGATCTCCAGAAAGTCAACAATTCCTGTCTTTAGCCGCTCAATGTTTGACCTTCCACTCAAAAAAATCAATGTAGCGTAGACTGTATACCATCAGAAAGACAGGACAGTCGAAATAACTTCCAATTTCCTGGTGCACGGCATAGTGGCTCAGTGGTCAGCAATGCCAGTGGTCACAGTGCCAGGAAGCGTTTCAATTCCAGACTTGAGCTAGGGTATGTGTGCAGTTTTCACATTCTCCCACTGTCTGCGCAGGTTTCCTTTGGGTGCTGCAATTTCCTCTCACAATACAAAGCTATGCATGTTAGGAAATTTAGCCATGCTAGGTTACCCGTAGTGTTCAGGAATGCGCACCACATGTGCATTAGTCAACAGTTATTGTCGAACAATCGGGTATGGAAACGGGTCTCGACGGATTATTCTTAGGAGTTCCAGTATGGACTTATTGGGTCAGTCTGTTTCCACACTGTTGAGATTATATGATAAACGAGGGCCGTAGCCATGAATTTTATTGCACTTACGGTACAGCTCCAAGTAGTTCTTAACGGTAGTGAGGTTATTCGTAACTCGCCTCTCAGGAAGTGTATTCCAGAACCCCAAAACCCTCTGAATGAAAATCAATACTCAAATCTTCTGAAAACCTTAAGCTGTTTATTTTAAAACGGTTCCCCCTTGTTCTTACCCCTTGGACTGAACTCAAGAATTGCTGTTTATCCACCCTGATAATGCGCCCCATAATCTTGGACTTCTGAGTTACGTCCCCTCCAGTTTTCTCAGCTCCAAAGCAATCAGCCCGAACTTCTCTATACGTTGATACCCTCAATCCCAGGGAACGTTCTGGTAAATCTCGTTGCACCCCCTCCAGTTTCATCGAATTTTCCTGTAATGTGGCACCCAGAACTGCACATAATATTATATATTAGAATAACCATAAACGTGTGTAGCTCTTTTACTCTATGCTTTGATCGAATAAAGGTTTACCTGTGTGTACAGACGTCTTTGCCTTCTTGAATAATCGATTTTTCTATCAAGAACATTCAGGGAAGTCTGGTGAACCTTCCCTGAGCTTCGTCATGTCCTGTCATTCATTTTGTACACCCCAGTCTGGTTCCTTCTTCTAAAGTGCAACACGTCATAATTAATAGGTTTAAAATCTTCCGCCCATTGATCTGCCCTTATCACTAGTCCAACTAAACCTTTCTGTAACGTAAGATCTTCCTCCGCAATGCCATACACCCAACCAAAAATATGCCAAACAGAAACTTGACGATCATACTCTCCCCAAACTCATTTTCCCCTTCCTGCATTCACACCTGAATCATGTATGAATGGCACACATAAGAAGAGATATAGTACCAACAGCCCTGTTGTACACCACCAGACACTGGCCTCCAGTCACACAAACAGCCTTCTACAAAACCCCTCTGCCTCCTGCCACGAAGGCAATTTTTGAGGTATGTTGACAAGTTAGCTTTCCTCATCAGACAATTTTACGAATTTACTTATTAATCTGAATAATTCCAATTGCGTTTTCTATATTGTGAGATTTGTTTCCCACTTCTTAGATTAGAACTCCAAAAATGTACGCAATCCTCGAGTTACATCTCACCAACACTCTCTAACGAGTTCAGGACCTCTTTACTTTTATCTTCCGATTCCACTAAAATGGGATGGAACTTTTTTCGTTCCCTTTCAATAAGAAGCACTACTTCACTTTAATCGTATATACTAATTGGAGCTGCGTTCTTTAAAAATAAAATCCACCTGACTATTTAACTATACCCATCCAGAAGTTTTCATTTGTCTGTGATTACAAAAATGTCTTCAAACAATCTCATAAATGTGTCAATCATAACATTCTTTCCATTAATGCATTAATATATCTGAAATTTGTATTTTTCGTTTCTAAATATCAGGAGTTACCTGCTTTATAATATATTTCAACGAATTTCTTACTGTGTATGTTAAGTTAACTGATCTGTAGTTCGCCACTATCACTCATCTTGCCTTGTCAGGTTGTTGGATTAATTTTAGAACCTTCCATTCCTTTATAATAGGTTCCTGCCTTTGCTCAATGTTTGGGAAAATCACACAGTGGTCCGCAATGCCATCCTTATATCTATTGCTGCTTCCTCCGAAATTCATATATGAATCACATCCTGTGTGTCAGTCCTATCAGTGCTCAACTCACCTATATTTTCAAACACTGCATTGTCACTGATATCAATGACTTTAATCTTTCATCACACAAGTAACGTGGGCATTTGATACTTCTGGGAGAGGTCTAGATCTTACTTTATGAAGATAGACACAAAGTAACTGTGTAATCTCCTGATATTTCTAACGTTTTCTACAATAAATTATCCTGACTGCACATTCACTGTTCCGCATTTGAACTTGTTTTCATTTTATTTTCAATATCAATAACAACTGTTTGGCAGGCTTTATGATTCTTGCTAGTTTGCATTCTGTTCACTTTTTGATTTTTTGCATCATGTAATTGGTGCTCCTTTTATGGATGATACATTTTTATGAATCCATGGCTTTCATTGTATTTTTTTGTTTAATCTGAGCCATTTCTGTTGGTCTAATATAATCGTTAACTTTCATTAGTCATCGTTGGGCTATCGTTCATTTTTACTGTTTGCACTTTGGAGCAACACGTATATTATTCACCTGAAAATGTTTTCACAAAGAAAAAAACATTGTCTGTGCTAAATTAAATCATTTCCATTCACTTTTGCAATTCGAAGAAGCCAACTTGCCCTCACACGTTCAGGGCCTGCATGAGCGCTGTAACCATTATTTCAAGAAAAGAACAAAAACTGTTTTGTAGTCAGACATCGCTAAAAATATCAATGCATCTTTATCACTACAACCAAAACACCCATTACGCCAGTGTTTTCAATTTGCTGTTCTGATAACGACTGCAATTCCATAACAGCCTGATGTACAGCTAGAACAAATAACAAAGAACAAAGAAAGTTTACAGCGCAGGAACAGGCCCTTCGGCCCTCCAAGTCTGAGCTGATCCAAATGTACTGTCTAAATCTGTCGGTCAATCCGTAAGCATCTGTATCTCTCTGCGCCCCACCTACTCAAGCATCTGTCCAGACGCATCTTAAATGAATCTACCGTGCCTGCCTAAAACACCTCTGCTGGCAATGCGCTCCAAACTCTGTGTGAAGTACTTACAATGTGTATCCCGCTTAAACTTTCCACGTCTCACTTTGAAAGCATGACCAATCGTTATTGAATCCTTCACCTTGGGAAAATGCTTGTCTCCATCCACCCTGTCCATACCTTTCATGATTTTGTAAACGTCAATCAGGTCCCCCTCAATCTCCTTTTTACTAGTGAAAATAAACCTAACCTACTCAACCTATCTTCATAGATAGCCCCTTCCATACCAGGTAACATCCTCGTAAACCTTATTTGCACCCTCTCCAAAGCGTCCACATCTTTTTGGTAATGTGGCACCCAGACCTGTACACAGTATTCTAAATGCGGCCGAACCAATGTCTTGTACAATTTTAACATGATTTGCCAGCTCTTATACTCAATAAACCATCCAATAAAAGCAAGCATACTACATGCTTTCTTGACCACTCTATCTACCTGTCCAACAAACTTCAGAGTACAATGGATCCGCACTCCCAGATTTCTCTACCCATCATCTTTTCTCCAGGCTCTTACATTCATTGCATAATTCGCTCGAGAATTACACTTGCCTCAATGCATCCCCTCACATTTGTCTGGATTGAAAGCCATCTGCCACTTTTCCGCCCAACTCTCCAGTCTATGTATATCCTCCTGTATTCTCTGACAGTCCCTTATGCTTTCTGCCACTCCACCAATCTTTGCCCCATCTGCAAACTTGCTGATCATACCAAGAGTGCCCTCTTCTAGACCATTTATATATATTACAAACAACAGGAGCCCCAATACTGACCACTGTGGAACACCACTGGTGACTTTCTCTATTTTGAGAAACTCCCTTCAACTACTACTCTGTGTCTCCTGTTCCTCAAACTGTTCATTATCCATCGAGCTAGAACACCCTGCCCACCATGTGACTTCAATTTTCCTATTAGTCTACAATGGGGAACCTTATCAAACGCCTTACTAAAGTCCATGTATATGAGATCAACAGCCCTTCCTTCATCTAACAACTTGGTCACTTCCTCAAAGAACTCTATCAAGTTAGTAAGGCACGATCTCCCAGGAACAAAACCATGTGGCCCATCACAGATAAGCTCATTCCTTTCCAAATATAAATAGATCATATCTCTCAGTACCCTCTACAACCAACTTCTCCACCACAGACGTCAGGCTCACTGGTCTGTCGTCACCCGGAATATCCGTACTACCCTTCTTGTACAGGGGGACAACATGAGCAATCTTCCTGTCCTCCCGCACCTGCCTGTATTTAAGGAAGACACAAAGATATCTGTCAGGGCCCCAGCTAATTCCTCTCTCGCCTCCCTCGGCAACCTGGGATAGATCCCATCTGGTCCTGGGGATTTGTCCACTTTAATAAGATCTAGTATGACCAACACATCTTCCCTACTTATGCCAAGGTGATCAAGACTAATCAAATTTCTATCTCTAATCGCAAGATACATCATGTTCCTCTCCTCAGTGACTCTGATGCAAAGTAATCATTCAGAATCTCACTCATTCTCTCAGGTTCAGCACACAGCCTTCATTCTTATCTTTTAGTGGACCAATCCTTTCTCTAGTTACTCGCTTGCTTCTTATATAAGTATAACGTGCTTTGGGATTTTCCTTAACTCTGATAGCTACAGCATATTCATGACCCCTTTTAGCCCGCTTGATTACTTGTTTAAGACTTGTCCTCCTCTTCCAATATTCCTCCAGGGCCCGTTCTGTCCTCAGCTGCCTAGACCTTACGTATGCTTCCCTTTTCCTCTTGCCAAGTCGTACAATTTCTCCTGTCATCCACGGTTCACAAATCTTACACTTCCCATCCTTTGCCTTCAACGGGACATGTCTATCCTGCACTGCCGTTAACCTATCTTTGAAAGCCTCCCACATCTCAAATGTGGACTTCCCTTCAAATAGCTGTGTGCAATCCACGTTAACCAGCTCCTGCCTAATTTTGATATAATTGGCCTTGACCCGGTTTAGCACTCTTCCCTTAGGACCACTCTTTTCTTTATCTATGAGTATTGTAAATCTTACAGAATTGTGTCACTGTTCCCAAAGAAATCCCCCACCGCTTCTTGTATCACTTGTTCTTGCTCGTTCCCCAGTACCAGGACCATTATGGTCCCTTCCCTCGTCGGACTATTTACATACTGCTCTAGACAACTCTCCTGGATGTCTAAATTCTACTCCATCCAGACATCTGACCCTAAGTGTATCCCATGCAATGTTGGGAAAATTAAAATCTCCCATCGCCACTACCTTATTGCCTCTCCACCTATTCATACTCGGTTTACCTAATTGTTCTTCTACCTCACGTTCACTGTTGGCAGATCTGTAATACAGCCCCAACAATATAACTGCACTCTTTTTATTTCTCAGCTTCGCCCATAATGCTTCACTAACCAAGACTACCACAGTGTCCTCCTTTAGCACAGCCGTGATATCATCCCTGGCCAGCAATGCAACTCCACCCGCTCTTTTACATCGCACCCTCTACTGTCTGAAACGTCTATATCCTGGAACATTCAGTTGCCAATCGTCATGCCATTCCTTCAAACAAGTCTCTGTAATGAAAATAATGCCATACTCGCAGGCACCAATCAAAGCCCTAAGTTCATCTGCCTTACACCCTGTACTCTTTGCATTAAAGTAAATGCATTTCGAGCCACTAGTTCTTTTGTGCTCACGTGCTGTCTGCCTTTCTTTCCTTTATTAGTGCTATCTTCATAATTCTTACAGTCTGCAGTCTCAATTTCGCTGCCTACTTGTTTTCTCATCCTGTTCCCAGTCCTCTGCCACATTAATTTAAAACCTCCCCACCAGTAGTAGCAAAATCTCCCCCAAGGACATTGGTTCAGGTCTGGTTCAGATACAGACCGTCCCTTTTGTAATAGTCCCATCTTCCCCAGAACCGGTCCCAATGCCCAATAAATCTGAACCCTCCCTCCTACACCATCTCTCAAGCCAAATGTTCATCTTGCCTTTTTTTTTCATTTCTACGCTGGCTAGCACGTTGCACTTGTAGTAATCCCGCGATCACTACCTTTGAGGTCCTCCCCTTCATCTTCTCTCTAGCTCTCTGAATTCTATTTTTCAGGACCTCATCTCGCTATCTACTTAGATCGTTGGTGCCTATATGCACAAAGAAAACTGGCTGTTCATCCACCTGTTTTAGAATGCTCTGCAGCTTATCAAATTAAATTTTCAATTTGTCCATTTTTAATGCAGTAGCCTAGAGCATGCATGTTTAATTTTCAGATTAGTAACATGCCCAATCTTTGTATTGCCATTTTGAAATTGATATAAACCCCCCCCCATCTTTGCTACTCCTTGCAATTTCTAATCTCCACCTTAATTGATTGAGTAGAATATGAGCGCGTTGACCCTGAGGAGATGAATGGTAGAATTAGGCGAGATGTTTGGAGAGGCCTATCCGAATGGTGACATTTTCTTGCCACGTCTTGTTCGTTTTTCTCTAGTGTCATTATGTCATTTTCACCGGATCACCCGTTATGCTGACGGATTAGAGGAGGACAAAGGTTTTTCTACAATACTCTGCATTCCTCCGTACAGCTCAGACTGCTCGAACTTGTGTGTGAACCTCAGAGTAGGCTAACAAAGCGTGTGATCGCTTTACTGGTTCTTAGTGGGATTAAATAGAACATAGAACATAGAAGAGTACTGCACAGAACAGGCCCTTCAGCCCACGATTTTGTGCCGACCACTGATCCTCATGAATGCACCCTCAAATGTCTGTGACCATATAAATGTCCAGTAGTCTCTGAAATGTCCCCAGTGACCTTGCTTCCACAACTGCTGCTGGCAACGCATTCCATGCTCTCACAACTCTCTGTGTAAAGAACCCGCCTCTGACATCCCCTCTATACTTTCTTCCGACCAGCTTAAAACTATGACCACTCGTGTTAGTCATTTCTGCTCTGAGAAATAGTCTCTAGCTATCGACTCTATCGATGCCTCTCATTATCTTGTATACCTCAATTAGGTCCCCTCTCCTCCTCCTTTCTCTAATGAAAAAAGTCCCAGCTCAGTCAACCTCTCTTCATAAGATAACCCCTCCAGTCCAGGCAGCATCCTCGTAAACCTCCTCTGAACCCTCTCCAAAGCAACCACGTTTTTCCTATAATAGGGAGACCACAACAAAGTTTTATAGAGCTGCAACAAGATCTCACGACTCTTAAACTCAATCCCCCTGCTATTAAAAGCCAAAACACCATATGCTTTCTTAACAACCCTGTCCACTTGGGTGGCCATTTTAAGGGATCTATTTACCTGCACACCAAGATCCCTCTGTTCCTCCACACTGCCAAGAATCCTATCCTTAATCCTGTACTCACCTTTCAAATTCGACCTTCCAAAATGCATCACCTCGCATTTATCCAGGTTGAACTCCATATGCCACCTTTCAGCCCTTCTCTACATCCTGTCAATATCCCGCTGCAGCCTACAACAAGAATCTGGAATAGTATGTAGAGATTAAGTCTCCTCATTGAAAAAAAATTGGAAGCAACTCGGATTGTTCCTTCAACGGATTACTGCAATTGAAGTGATATTCGTAGAAAACCTATAGTGTGTCGAAGCAGGCCATTTGGCGCATCGACTCCATACAAATCCTCTGAAACAATCCCACCTAAAGCAACACCTCTGCCAAATCACTGTATCCGGTATTTACAATGGGTAATTTAGTTTGGCGAACCCATCTGACATGCACATCCGGGACAGTAGGAGAAATCACAATATCTAGATGAAACCCTTGCAGACATGGGGATATCGTACTAACACCCACAGATAGTCACCCAAGGCTGGAATTGAATCAAGGTTTCTGGTGGCTTGAGGTAGCAGTGATAACCACTGCTCTACCTAGCAAGTGAAACACGACGTAGCGTGAACTAAATCAAGGCCTCTCGTGCTGTCAGGCAGCAAAGCTATCTTCTGAGCGATCCAGTAATGACAACCCCAAAATGCGTGAGCAAAGAGACCGAGTACTGCTCTAATTCAGCCCATTATCAGAAATCTTAGCGTGAGAGTTGTATGTGATTAAAGCAACATTGTAGAAACCCAGTGTGGCCATTGTCCCGCTGGAGATTCTGCTTTGTCGCTGATCATAGATTGCGGGACTAATAGTACATTTTGTTGTTATCAACTGAAACAGAACTGAGACCCACCAGTACCTGGCACAACATATGAGCTCAAGTGAAAGCGGCGGCCGATAACAACTAGCATTTTTAACTGCTTGGCAATGGTACCACACTTAATGAAATCCATGAGCAGAATTTATATCCAGCTCCCCAGAACATTACTGCACCTCTGGCTGCAATGGAAAGTGATAATATGAGTAAGCCGTCATCTTAACTAAAAGCTAGGGCCTCTGTTATGGAATAAAACCTTGCAAAAGGCGTGGGAGAACCGTTTCGTTCAAACACACGAATCATGTTCAGTCGATAGTTGCCTGCATCTCCACCAACAGGTTTGATGTTTTTAAAGAGAAGTTTAAATAAGGGTTTTATAATGTAAGTCGAAGGTACTGCTATGATTTGAAAACAACATGTACTTCTTATTAAACAAACAAGTTAACCAGTCAAACTGACACAGTACATTAAAAAGAAATGAGCAGATTGGTCCAATACCTCTTTCAGTTTACAAATATTGTGATAATCTTGCTTTAAGACTTTAAGTCTCAGCAAAAACAGAAGAAAACTACAGCAAATTCAAGAGTCTGTTCCACTTCTTTGATCTGGAATATCTAAACAGCAGAAGTATATTCTCTGATATCAAATGATGAGAAGGCTGTTTAGACCTTGGATCCTGATTTTCAATTTCACGAAGAGGTCAATGATTGCAGAACTGATCCACAACGTAAGGACACCACAAGTTGGCTGGAATTGAACAAGGTCTCTGAAACTGTTCAGCAGCAGTGCTTAACATGGTACCCGTTGTTGGTCATTCTGCACTTGCATCCTGTTACACAATAACCACATGAGTCCATTCTGCCTTCTCAGTGCTGCAGTACAAGAATTGGATGAGGGCATAAAGTGACTGGAAATTCTCCCACTAAATTAAGGACATTCACGTCATTGAGCACGTTATGCAAGTAGAGAAGAAGGGCATGAAACTGTTGAGTTTTTTTTGAGGCCAACAGCATGAGATAATTCTGCCCCAGTGTCCATTTTGTAGAACAAGGGCAGATCAAGAACTGCCGAAGTCATAATCCAGGGATGTTGAAGGAGACTGTTCACCCGTTTATGCCTCTTATGGAGGAACACGGGGAGGGCCTTCAGCCCATTTAAATGTATCATTGCAACAGGAAGGTTCCATAAGTCCTCAAACTTTTCACACAACAAGGAGAGGGCACTTAAGAGTCAATTGCAACAGGAAGGTTCCATAAGTCCTCAAACTTTTCACACAACAAGGAGAGGGCACTTAAGAGTCAAACGAATTGCTCAGAAACAGGAGCAAGATATTCAAATGATCAAGAATTAATGTAGGAAAACCCGGAAGACTTCAGCCCACCGACTGAAACCAGGAACTGAATGCATCCATTCATCTACACATGGCTCTTACTCAGAAATCAGAGGAAATCGTTTATACCGTTGTACCCATTGCACACGAACTGGAAGTGAAAGCAGAGCCTACAGAAAGGAAATAGCTGAGAACTGTCAATTTCGCGGGATAGTAAAGAAAAGTGAGCCATTTGTTAGTAATTAATGAAATTTGCTATTTTCCGTTATCAATGAAATAACAAAAGGATACTTGAAAAGTTAAACCACTATCCATCAGAGTGACCATCGCTTCACGAAGGATGAATTGTGTTTGAACTATTTACCTAAGTTCCTTAAAAATGGGACAAGCAAGGTAGATAATGGGTACATGGGTATATATTCATGTTCAGATGAAAATGATTGCAAAATATGCCTAAAGAATGCAACATAACAGCACATGGAGGTGAGTATATTTTGTTTGCTCGGATAGAGGACTGGCTACCCAACAAAATGCAGAGAGATGGAGCAAATGGGTTGTTTTGTTTTGTAAAATCCAAATTGTGAGATGCCATAGAGTTTGGTCTTCAGTTTGCAACTATTTCCAATCTCTACTATGACTTGTTGAAGGCGATGGAAATTACTAAAATGAAAGTTAAGATTATGCTAAAAGAGTTGGAAAAGTAATTTGCTGGAAAGATATTATGAATTTATAAGTGTGTATGGATAGGTGAGATAAACGGGCTAACATTAGGCAGATAAAAATTAACATGAATGAACATGAGGATGTTCCATTTGTTAAGAGTAATAGAAATATAATTCGTTGTCTTAATGGAGAGAAACTTCAAAGTACTTATGAGCATCAGGATCTGGGTGTGCTCAAACATATCACAGAATACTCGCATACAGCACCAGCATGTAACGAGAAGGGCAAATTTACTTACAACATTTATTTTGTTTTTTAAAAAAGAGTACAAATGCAGAGAAATGTTCCTGCAACTATGCAAGGTATGATTGAAAATGCAGCCGTGTACGGTTTTGGCGCCCTGACTGGTGGAAGGAGATAGTTGCATGAGCGGCAGTTCAGAAGAGATTGATTCCAGAGACAAGGAATTTGTCTTTTGAAGAGAAGTTAAGCAGTTCAGACGAATACCTTCTGGAATTTAGAAGAAGAAAAACATATCTAATTGAGGCCTGGAAGATTGTAACCGTGATTGACAATGTGGATGATCAATGGATACTTCCACATGTGGTGCAATACACAAGAAGAGATTATAGATTTTGGATAATGCAGAGTAAATTGAAAACAGGGGTGAGGATAACTGACTTGTCTTAAAGGGTAATAAATCTATGCAACTCACCACCCCAGAATGCAGTGGATGCAGGACAGTTTCAGTTATGAAGGATTATGGAGAGAGAGCAGGAAGGAGGGTCTGAACCTGAGATGGATACTGATAATTATCGATGCAATTTTTAACATACATATAACGTTGAACCCCTCGAATATGCGACAGAGGAATGGAGGAGAGTTGGTTATGAAACAGGAAGCAGGCAGTTTGAATACAAAAAACGTAACAGAATGGGTATTTTTTTTGGTTGGTGGAATAAAACGCGACTAACCAAGACCCTGTCAATTATTGTTATGAAGATTCAGATGCAGTATCTTATTTTGCCAGAGTGACATCTGGGATATTAGTAGTACAGTATGTACTCGAGAGGTTACTCTGACTCATTCAGGCATTGGAGGTTTTGCTCGACGTACCCAATGCTCTGTTCTCAGTGGCCCATTGCTCTCAGCACACACGGTAAATTTTGGTGTGTTTGGTTGGTGGTGGGGAGTCGTGACGGAGAGGAAATTTTGAACATCAATCAATGGGGTGACCTTTTTTTTGTGGAAATCATCCCGCCTTTGTACGTACAGACCCGAAGACAATGGGAATGACTGATTGCGTCTGAATGTAGAGACTGTGACTGCTGACAGGACAGTGTGTATTCACTAATATGGCGTACTGTACGTGGTCTCACTGCAACATTAATGAACAGAGATTTCGTTTAGTTTCTCTATCTCTCCCCATTGACATGGTGAGATCGCACAGCCAGGTGCACCATCGGGAATCCCACTATACGTGGAAATCGAGAATACACCTGGTATCTACCTGCTGAGGGAGGGAACATTATATTCACTTCATCCACTATATAACACCTCCATCACCAATTTTTGAAATGCCTATCGACGTACTGGGAGATGTTAAATATGCCACTTAGTCCTCCCTGCGAAGTTCCCTGTCATAGAAACTGAATGAAACTATGACACCCCCATCCCCACCCCACAATGCTTGTTGCGAAGCTGCATGTCTGTTGAAGGATGTGACATAATTCTATGAACACCTCCTTATTTAATCAAGGTCACCACACACACTGCACCAGGATGATGCATAGCTTGGAAAGCTGTTTTTGGAAAACCCAGTGTAGATACAACACTTCCCACTCTGCACACACGTTCCCTAATTGGTTTCAGAGCTGCCTCTTTGTGCAACCTCCAATCCATGTCTGTTTCATGTTGCAGAGCGAAATGCTTTAGCTACAGCCCACAATGCTCCATGCAGAGTTGGTTGACCAAGTTCTCAGCTCTCTCTGAATGTCTGAGGCAGCTCACAGGACGACCTCCACCAAACCATCCCAATCAGCTCCACTAACTTTTCGATAGCAGGAGTCAATCAGAAGACCCTCAACTACAAGTTAAATGTCTTGAAGCTTCACAATGTTACGTTAGAGGCTTCCTCGTGTTAATTACAGCACAATCAGCTAAGAGGCACAAATACAGGCGTTCAGCAGATAGGCACTGATGAAGTTATGAACAAGTGTCTCAAAGCTGTTGCACCCTACTGTCGATTATGGAGCAGCACATGGAACACGCTGGTAAGTGAACAACAGCCCGACACATACCATTTCACTCTTTCTGACCTTCACAAAAGCAGCACTGGATACACTAAGGAGGGATAGACCAAAACCAAGAATGGATGTAAAGTAAGATGAACGTTAAACATAGCAGCAGACAATTATGCAACTGAGGACATGTTGTGCAAGCATGAGAGAGAGGAAAGGCCAGGAGATTGAGATTACCTGGATGAGTTTAGACATTGTATGATCCAAATGATGAGGAAAAAAGCATTATCAGATCAGCTGAAATGGTTTCTTGCTTCAAATTCTAAATATTCCTCACAGAATCATCCAGATCAATAATTTGGGACAGGATGGCAGCCCAACATAGACAGCTGTGCAAACTACGCTCGTGCACTGCTCAATGGAATGCATTAGCCGCCCAACCTGAGGAACATTATAAACTTTGCCGATATGTTGCGGTCGATAACAGGCTAACTTGGGAGAAGTTGCAGCCCCAGTTCTCAAACAGTTATGTCTCAATATCTTCAATGAATCAGAGCAAGCCAATGGCTTTTACGTGTGTGTGCATGGCGGACAGAGACGGAGTGAGGGGGCATGTAGTGAGAGATGATTGATGTGAAAGTTTTTGTGTTTGGTTGTTTGTTAAATGTCAAAATGATTGCTCGACAGACAACAGGCATGGAAGAAGTCAGTTTAAATATTAGCAACTGTCAGGTGTTTGGTCAATCAACGGAGAGAAACTGTGGGGCGTTTCATGGACTGACATGATGACATGCTTGAGAATATTAAAATAAATGCATTGCCAGATACAAGAACAATATACTTGAACGTGCACAGGAATGATTGTTGGATGGGATTTTGGTATGAGTTCGGATCCAAGTGATGGATTATCCACTCGGGATTGATTCCCGGGGTTTGAAGCTGGTCGCATCGGCAGCATATTATGGACAAAATTAAGTTTGCATTTCATAGCACACTGTTCAAATATCAGGTGACATGGACCAGTGAATTATGTTCTGGAGATGTTAGCAATTAATATTTGGAATGGTCAGGGATGGTGTCAGGAATCAGCTTATGGCCAAAGGGATCTCCATGGTTGTGTCTCATCTTTATCAGCCTTAGGTATTAGAATGAAACGAACAAATGGGAAATACAGCACAAAAGAACAGGCCTCTTGGCCCTCCAAACTGTGCAAATCATCATGTGCAAACGAAACTCAAAAACTAACTATCTGCCCTCATTCGGTCCGTAGTCCTCTTTTCACTCACTCTTCATGTAATCATCCAGATGACTCTAAACTGTTGCCAACGTTCTTCTTCTATCATTTCTTCTGGCAGTGCGTTCCAGTCTCCGACCACTCCCTTTGCAAAAAATTATGCCTTGCACACTGCCTTTAACTTTCCCCCCTCACCGTGAACATGAGCCACTTTAAATTGGAACGTCAACACTGGAACGACCACTGTGTCTATGCCACTCGTAATTTTGGGATGCTTGTGTTGGACTGGGGTGTACAAAGTTAAAAATCACACTATAACAGGTTACATTCCAAAACGTTTAATTGGAAGCACAAGCTTTTGGAGCGCCGTTCTTTCATCAGGAGGTTGTCTTTTCTAATTTTGTAGACCTCGAGCAAATCTCCTCTCAGCTGTCATCTTTCTAGCGTAAGGATAGAATCCCGATAATGTGGAAACAGGATCTCCGGCCCAACAAATTCTCAGCAACCCTCTAAACAGACCCACCCAGACCCCTTCACCTACTTTACTTTAGATTTGCACTGACTAATGCATGTAACCTACATATCCCTGAATATGATGACCAATTCATCTAACCCACACATGTTTGGTTTGTGGGAGTAAACCTGAACATCTGGACGAAATATAAATTCCCTTAAGTTCAGGTCCTTCAGTCACTGTTACCTCAGGGAGACTGCTTGTGTCTTCCCAAGTGAACACAGATCTGAAGTGCCCATTTAATTCCTCTGCCATTTCTTTGTTCCTAGTAATATATTCCCCTGTTTCTGTCTTCAAGGGCCCAATTTTTGTCCTAACCATTTTTTTGCCTTGCGCATACCTAAAAAAAGCTTTTACTAACCTCCTTAATATTCTTGGCCAGTTTACCTTCGTACCTCATTTTTCCTCTGCATATTTCCTTCTTAGTAATCCTCTGTTGCTCTTTAAAAACTTCCCAGTCCTCAGTTTTCCCACTTATCTTAGCTATGTTATACTTTTTCTCTTTTAACTTTATATGTTTCTTTACTTCCCTCGTCAGCCACGGCCGCCCATGCCTCCTCCTGGGATCTTTCTTCATTTTAGGAATGAACTGATCCTGCAACTTCTGCATTATACACAGAAATATCCGCCACTGTTCCTCCACGGTCATCCCTGCTAAGGTATTGCACCATTGAACTTTGGCCAGCTCCTCCCTCATAGCTCCATAATTCCCCTTATTCAACAGAACTACTGTCACTTCCGACTGTACCCTCTCCCTCTCAAATTGCAGATTGAAGCTTATTGTATTATGGTCACTACTTCCCAATGGCTCCTTCACTTCGAGGTCTCTGACCAATTCTGGTTCGTTACACAATACCAGATCCAGAATTGCCTTCTCCCTGGTCGGCTCCAGCACCAGCTGCTCTGAGAATCCATCTCTGAGGCACTCCACAAAGTCTCTTTCTTGTGGCCCAGTACCATCCTGATTCTCCCAGCCTACCTGCATATTAAAATCCCCCATAACAACTATAGTGACATCTTTGCGACAGGCCAATTTCAGCTCCTGATTTAACTTGCATCTGACATCCAGACTACTGTTTGGGGGCCTGTAGATGACTCCCAAGATGGCCTTTTTACCCTCGGTATTTCGAAGCTCTATCCACACTGACTCTACATCTCCTGACTCTAGGTCCCCCCGCGCAAGGGACTGAATATCATCCCTTACCAACAAGGCCACCCCACCCCCTCTGCCCGTCAGTCTGTCCTTACGATAACACGTGTATCCTTGAATATTCATTTCCCAGGCCCTGTCCACTTGAAGCCACGTCTCAGTTATCCCCACAATATCGTATCTGCCAATTTCCAAAAGAGCCTCAAGCTCATCCATCTTATGTCTAATGCTTCGTGCATTCATGTATAGTATTTTTAATTTGTTACTGCTCTCACCCTTCCCATCAACCCTTATTTCACTCAACCTTACAGCATGATGCCTTTCCGAGTTTTCTGCCTCATTAATATAGTTGTCTTTCTTGACTTCTCTTGTTCTAACTTTCCCTTCAATTTCCTTTTTAAACATCCAGTTTGTCCCCCCCCCCCCCCCCCCCTCCTATTACCACGGCTCTGTGCGATGTCCGACTCTTCCGCTCTGCCTCTGCGGCAACTTTTGATTGGCAAACTTTTGATAGAACACACCCACTGTTATAGTAATCACTTACCTTCCCGACTGGCTTTGCGCTCCGTCTGAACTTCCGCCCAGCTCCCGCCGCTCTCTGTTGCGAAAAGACCGTTGGCGTCGAGATAAGTTCTTTATATAGTAATCACTTACTTTCCCGACCGGCTTTGCGCTCTGTCTGAACTTCCGCCCAGCTCCCGCCGCACTCTGTTACGAAAAGACCGTTGGCGTCGAGGTAATTTCTTTATATAGTAATCACTTATCTTCCCGACCGGCTTTGCGCTCCGTCTGAACTTCAGCCCAGCTCCGGCCGCTCTCTGTTGCGAAAAGACCGTTGGCGTCGAGGTAAGTTCTTTATATAGTAATCACTTACCTTCCCGACCGGCTTTGCGCTCCGTCTGAACTTCCGCCCAGCTCCTGCCGCTCTCTGTTGCGAAAAGACCGTTGGCGTCGAGGTAAGTTCTTTATATAGTAATTACTTACCTTCCCGACCGGCTTTGCGCTCTGTCTGAACTTCCGCCCAGCTCCCGCCGCTCTCTGTTGGGAAAAGACCGTTGGCGTCTTTAAGCGCTCCCTGTGATTCTGGGTGGTATGCAGTAGACTTTCATTGTTTTATTCCCAGCCTATCCATAACGTCCTTGATTAGTTTGGATTTGACTGGATCTCTATTGATACCCCGTATCTATTTAAAAAAAACATTAATTCTTTTACAACCCTTTTAGCTGTGATTTTGCATAATATGATTGCCTCTGGAAATTTAGTCGTCACATCCATTATTGTTAATAAGTACTTATTCCCAGCTTTGGTTTTAGTTTGGCGACCTACCGAACAATCAAAACTCTTCTGAAAGGTTCATCAAATGCTGTAATAGGTCTTAAAGGTGTAGGTTTTATGACTGTCTGTCGTTATCTGATTCGATTAAATGTATTGCATGTTTGGCAAAATTCAACTGCCTCTTTGTGTTGTCCAGGCCAGTATTTTTTATATTATATTTCAGTCTTTGTTTCCCTCATCGCAAACTGGCCTCCCAAACGGACTCATGAGTCACTTGTAGCACGTCTTTTCGATCCCTTACATGCAAAACATTCTGAAGAACATCAGCTCATTCAGCAATTGCTTGAATGTGTGATCATCTCCACATCCACTTGGAGACATTATTTGTTAATTGATTAGTTTAGGTTGGATTCGATTCCCTAAAGTGCAGAAACAGGCCGTTTGGCCCAAAAGGTCAAAACCGAAACTCCGATGAGTAACCCAACCAGAACAATCCCCGACTCCCTACTAATGCACCTATCATTGTGGGCCATTCAGCATGGCCAATTCAGCTGACGTGCACATCTTTGGACTGTGGGAGAAAACCGGAGGATTCGCAGGAAAAACGTGCAAACTGCACGCAGACAGTCGCTAGAGGCTTGCATCAAACCAAGGTGCCTGGCGCTGCGAGGCAGCAATGCTCATAACACACAGGGATGCACTCACTCACCGTCACGGTATATGCATTTTGACACAACTGTTTTAAGTTCTCATCTTTCTTCTGTAACTCAATTAGCTTAGATGACCTTAAGAACTTTAATGTTGTTTTTGCTTCTGTTCTGTGCCACATAAATGATCAAAAGGTATCTGAAAATGCTGCTCCAGCTCCTTATCTGTGTCTTTTGTTACCTCCTGCTTTAGCTTGTGTTTCTTTGATCTTGTTACTACACAATCAGGGAGAATTATCAAATAAGACTCGTGTTGTGCTTCAATTGCTTGAGTCTACATTTATCAAAGAGAATAGGCAGCATGCCTACCGGTCAATCAGCTGTATCATCTACAAGGACAAATTACATTCCTGTTGCTGAGAGTTTACCCAGTACTCCAACCACAAATTATCCACTCTTTTCTGGGCATTCTAGCCTCGCATTACATAATCGAGCACTTTTTGCGTCACCATGGATTCGTGATACCAGCACCTTTTCTGGCTATATTCCTTCAGAAAGTTCATATCTCTTCATCCTTCAGCGTCACAGACTGAGAGGATCCTGTGTACTTTAATCTTGTATCCTCTTTATTTGCTACTGCTTGCTTATGTGAATAAACAATACCCTTGAATGTATACTTTTTGAAGCAGATCTGGCACTTCTTCCTTAATCAACCTCCGATTCAGCTTTCTAGCTCCGTGGGCTGTCTGTTACCAAGGCAACAAAACTTTCAGGCTTGTACTGTTTTCTTATCTGTGGCTTTCTCCTAGCCCACCAACGCTGTGATTTCATCTGGCACACTTTAAGGCAATGAAATCATCAAGTCTTTTTTTAACTTCTTTGTCTCATCAAGGGTTTCCTTTGTACACGGTGGCAATTTATCCGTATGGTCTTCACTGCCACCTACATTCCCATTCCATGTAAGGATATCTCTTTGAACCAATGTCTATCCCTTATCGACTGAAACTGATACTGGAAGCTAAACCGTGTTTTATGCTTCAGCTCATAATCATCATCCACTTTGGCTGTTATCATTGCCATTCCAAATCTCTGAACTGCTACGAGTTCAGATTATTTCCTCGCTAAGGTTAAGTTCATCCTTTATCTCCAGCCTTTGAAGCTGACTTCTCTTTTAAAGTGCCACTTTCTGAAGTTCATGCGCTTTCTGTTTAACCTCTCTTTTACGTTTCATCGTAGTCGATCTATTTAAAATCTTCTGCCTTTCCTTGCTTCTCATCTCTAACTCAAATTGTTTCATTCACAGTTGATTTCTTGCCCTCTCTGTAGACCCTGATGCAGTTTCCAGAAGGTATAAATGGTGAGTTGCTGATGTCGTTATCTCTCCTTTCCGAACGGAAGGAGGCAGCTCCAACCTCAGCTTGTCTGTTAATTCTAGCTGCCTGGTCTTATCCATTTTCTGCAAAACTACTACGTTCAATCTGTCCACTTTCAGACACTCTTGGCGCCTGAAAGAACCATTGCTGTCCCAACCTTTGCTTATTCTACCAAAACAATGGCCGAAATCAAGAGAGTAGCACCTTTCATTCGCTGTTTAAATCCCGCAAAGAGTCGTCAATCTATTATGGACTCGGCGAGGCCACGCAACACATTCTTAAGTAGGCAGCCCAGACCTCAAATTACCAATTTGTTTTGGTGAGTGTATAGTGAAAATTACCCGGAGTAACTTCGCTAGTTTGACTAACAGGCAATAAAACAAAATGTATCCAAAACATTACGGAATTAAACACAAAGGCCAGAATAAAGAACACCTACAGAATGCAGTCTTCGAACCTAGACTTAATTATGCTGTTTCTAATATGCACTGCAAACCAATAAATAAACTCCTTAAACACAGAGAAAAAAATGAAAACAAAGGCGTACAGGTCGAAGTTAGAAGGGCAGAAGGAGAGAGTTTAGCAGCCCAGCTGTTGAACTGATAACGTAAGTTCTGTTTCTCAGACTGAACTGCTCTGCCAGAAAGCTGGCCACGCCCCCTTTGCCAATCCAGGTTTCTTCTAAAAGCACAATAACGTTTGCCTAAAGACTCATTTGTTTACGCATAAACAAAAAAAAAGACTTTTCATCTCTATACTATTACAGCCATTTTGGAGCCTGAATGGTTAACAATCCCTTTGAAAAAAAGCAAAGTTACAGTATCCTTGAGAAAAGGAACAGCTTTCAGAAAAAAAGGGACCTGCCTTGTGACATGCCGGAACACGACAAGGTAGCACATGTTATGCCTTGTTCATGAAAGGAGACATGGATAAAATCACTGAGTGAGTGAATGCAGGTGGGACGTATATTGGACCGGTCGGTGGGGAGGTAGAATTGGATACGTGGGATGGAAGTTGGACATGTAGGAAATGTTATGAATTTGGTGCCAAGTTGAAAGTTTAATCTGGGATGAGGTGGCAGGAGGGTGATTTCAAAACTGATGAAGTCGATGTTGACACCATGAATCACTCTGCAAGGTTGTGTTGGGCGCCTGATGAAGAAAAGACCACATTGAATCAAATGGATGACGTTGATGAGGTGTATGGACATGTAGGAAAATCTCCATTAGATTTGAAGTGATACCAATCACCGCCCCAGCGCCGCTAATTATCTCTCAGACCCCTTTCCCTTTCACATTGCCATACTCTTTATGAATGGATTTTCACAAAACATCGTCTCTCATGCTCTTTGGATGCTGCCTGACTGCTGTGTTTTCTCGCATAACACTTCGACTCTGACACTTCAGCATCTGCAGCCCTCACTTTCTTCCAGCAATTAAGTAAATGATCATTTGCATAAAGTGTAAGTAGGGGAGATTTCCAGAGAGCATAAAGTGAGATATCAGTTTTTAATCTTAATTGACTTGATGTAAGACTGGTCCTGTTGTTACATTGTTTGTGATCAAATCCGTGCATGACCTTGAAACGTCATTCAGTCCATGAAGACTGCTGATCAGGAGCAGGGGAACGATTTTGTCCCCATTTGCATGTTTCAAAGGGTTAGGTGGAAGGCATTCATTCTAGACTAGCCTAAAACGAATTGAAGGGGTTGAAACCTGAAATATTGGCATATTTTCAAAAGTGAATCATTGGAAGCATAGAGAAGTATTACTGCAGCTATATGAGGTGTTACCGGGAGGACAGCTGGAGTACATTGTGGTAGTTGTGCTTCTGTGACAAACAAGGACACACTCCATCAGATACAGTTCAATGGCTCCTCATAATCCAAGTATTGCTGTTTCATTTCATGTCTTGTGCCTGTTACATAGGTACAGGAGGAGGCCATTGATCTTCCCAAGACATTTGCAGAGGGACAAGAGAAGACCATTCAACCCCTCCAGCCTGTTACGGAGGGGCAGAATGAGGCCATGCGGCCAGTGGAGTCTGCTACAAAGGAACGGAAAGAGGCCACTCTGTACCTCGATTCTGTCACAGAGGTTCAGGAAGAGATTTGTCTGCACCTTGACTTTTTACACCATAATTATTAGCTCGGAATTAGTTACAGAAAGGACAGACCTGATATGATTGTTACAGTTCCAAACTGAATGCAGTCAAATGTGAATGTTTTAGATAAACACTTTGTAACATTGCTTGGATGAGGTTATTCATTAGTGACAGAACATGTGGAAAGAGTGAGACCCTCAAGAATGAGGTAACAAGTGTTCAGTGCGAATACATTCCTGTTCAGTGGAATGACTAGCTTTTTGGTGTGGGGAATCCTGGATGATGAGCTACATCGAGTCGCTGGAAAACAAATAGAAGGAAGGTTACGATTGCAGGGATTGGTTGAATCCATTTAAAATTACAAGGACAGGAGGATAATTGGCAAGCGGCAAATCAGGAGGGGAAAACGGGACATGAAATAGCTTCACGAAAAGGGTCAGGGAAAATTCGAAAAGATTATATCAATGCATCAACGACAAAGCAGTATCTGGTTAGAAAATGGAGGTCCGAAAGGACCCGCAAAGACGCCAATATGTGGAACCACAGGGAAAAGGTGACACACTGAATGAGTATTTCCCGACAGGATTTACTGTGGAGAAGGATGCAGAAGCTAGAGAACTTTTGGGAAATAAATTGTGATATCCAGCAAATAATCCAGAATACAGAGGCGGAGGGTTTGGAAGTATTAAAACGAATAAATACCTTGGATCTTATCAAGTGTTCCCCAAAATCTTATGGGAATCTATGGAAATTATTTTGGAACCACATTACTGAAATATTTGGATCATCGATTGCCACGGGCAAGGTGCCAGCAGAATGAAGGTTACATAACGTGGTGCCACTATTTAAGAAAGTTAGTGTGGAAAAGCCAGATATGTTTTGACTGGTATCCCTGACATCATCGGCGGGTAAGTTTTCGAGGGGATTCGGAACAACATGGTTTACAAAGTATTTGGAGTGACAAGGACGAATAATTTGCATGGGAAATCCTACCTCACTAACAGGGTTGGGTTTTTTCGAAAAAGTGAAAAAAAATGGTGAAGACACAGAATGGAGGTTGACAATATGGACTTTAGTTAGGCGTTAGTCACGGTTCCATATGATCGACTGGCTGATAAGATCAGATCAACTGGAACCCAAGGAGGGATGGAGGTTATTGTTTGCAAGGTAAGAAACACGGGGAATGCATTGAAGATTTTGTTTTAATTTCGGAGTGAAGGCCTGTATCCAGCAGTGTGCCATAAAGATTGGAGATTGGCCTCTTGGGCTTTGTCAGTTGGAAAATGATTTGTTTGTGAATATAAGCGAAATTTTACAGTAGTTTTGAAGTTAACATCAAAATTGGTGTTGAAGAAAGTTAGCTCAGAGAACAAAGGGACATTAATCTGATGGGCTGAAAGACTAAGCGATATCAATGGAGTTCATTTTAGCTTAATGTGAGGCATGGCATTTTCGTAAGACAAATCCAAGAAAGACTTAAAGGTTTGGTCTTGTGAAGTGCTGCAAACCATAGAGACCTTCAAAGCAATTATAGAATCTCTGCAGTTTCAAACCAGAATATTCAGCCTATTGGTCCACACTGACACTTGATAATGCACACGGTCAGAAACATATGTGCCCTGTACCTGTAGAAGTGCATTACATCGCTGGATATTGCAGGCCAAATTCCATCGTCCCATCCACCCAACCTGCTTGTTTTTGGACTTTGGGAAGAAACCTACACAGAAACTAGGACAATGCGCAAAATAGACAGAAAATCATCTAAGGGTGTCATCAAACCTGAATCTTGGACTCTGTGAGGCAGCACTGCTAACCACAGAGCCGTCGTGCCATCCCAGTCATTAGCTGAGAGTGACTGGGATCTTTCACTTTCCCTGAATCCATCACATCTGGTGAGGTGTTACAGTGGCTCACTGTTAAGCACAGCTACCTCACAGCGTCAGGGACCCAGGTTCAATTCTCGCCTCGGGTGGCTGTCTGTGTGGAGTTTGCATGTTCTCTCCATGTCTGCGTGGGTTTCCTCCACAGCCACGCGACATTGCCCATTAGTCAGGGTAAATATCAGGTAAGGGAATGGGTCTGGATGGGCTACACTTCGAAGGGTCGGTGTGGACATGTTGGATCTGAAGACCTGTTCCCATAGTGTAGGGAATCTAATCTAACATGTCGAATTCCACTACAGTATATGACCACCTTCTCGCTCTTCCGAGAACACCCTTTCCCCCCCAAAAAGAAAACACTTGTGGACATGCCCTTCGTCCTGTATGACTGATCTGCTGAACTTCTGCCCCTGTCCTCCTGAGGTTAAATCTTCCATAAATATTGCAGCATACTAAATACTTGCTCTCTTGCCACACAAGATAGCAAACAGAAACATTAGCTTTGGGAAATTCGGTTTCTCAGGAATGGGGCATGGGTGTGTTTGGTAGGATGACCTTAGTAAGGTCAGTGGTGACTCGCTGGTCTGTTTACTCAATGCAGATTTGGACAGTCAAAGTAAATAGGAGCATCATGGTGGTGTTCGTGCCTGAATGAGTTTTACGCAAAAAACCAAGGACCTGGAAATTCAGATGCACGTTTCTATGAAAGGATAGTCACATACAGGCTGAGCAGTGAAGAAAGTTCAGTTCTTCATGACTTGGGGCACTGAGTATAGAAGTTGCTGTTACACAGACTTTGTTGCATCCGCACCTGAAGCGTTATGCTCAGTTACGTTCACCTTGCAATTGGAAGTATGCCATTAATCGGGAAAAAGCGCAGACGAAATCTACAAGGATTTTGCCAAAACTCAAAGTTCTAAATTATTAAGAAAGGTTATACAAGCTACAATTATTTTCTATGTGTGTTCTTATAACTTGTCCACCTGAATGACTAACTATACCATATCAACTGATTCCTCATTGCCTGTGACTGCAAGAAACATCTTCAAACTATTACACAAAAAAGGATGTCAGTAATCATATTGATGAAATTTATTACCATCCTCAACAATTTTGCTTTTATTTTCTACATATCCAGTATAACATTCTTTGTAATAGACTTAACAGATTCAATTTGCGAATGAATAGAGAACTGTCCTGCAGTCCGCCACTCTCCTTCTTCACTCGGCAAATTGCTTTCATAAGCTTTCAGATATCCGGAATGACGTCCTACTTTTGCGGATTGTGCAGGAAAATAGCACTGTGATACCCATTGCAATCAATATTTAGTTACTGCGTCCTCCGAAACATCTAATCAGACTTATTAATGATCAATCAAGCTGTGTTTTCAAATACTACATCGTTACTGACATGGGTGATATTAGTCTTTAGTTACTGAAAACCCCGGACTCTTGATATTTTTAAAATCTTCCTCACGAACACAGACACAAAGTAATGGTTTCGTTTCCTGTGTTTTATCTATTCTCCACGCATTGCATGTTCCATATTTGACTTTGCATTCAATATCCTTTCAAATAATAATAGAGGCTTTTCGTCAGTCTTTATGTTTCTCCTGAGTTTGCGTTCATGTTCTCTTTTTGATCTTTTTGTCACTTACTTGGTCCTACTTTGCTGGGTCCTAAGTGTTTTGAATCCACAATATCTGGCATTTTTGAGCCACTTCCTTACATCTAATGCAATATTCACCTTCTTTTGTTAACAATCACTGAGCAAAATATCCAGTTTTTGTTTGCAGGAATGTATGCATATTGTACACCTTAAAATATTTCTAAGAACAACATACACTGCCTCGCTTTCCTCAACTCTCACAATGGACTTTTCTAATTCACTGAAGCTATCTTGATCCTTAGATATTAATGGTTTGGTTAAGTCAGGATTATAACTGTAATTTTAAGAAAAACCTGGTTTATATTCAGAAGTTATGTGAAATGCAAAGTCACTATTGCGAATATCTCCCTCACCACAAGACATTCAATAAGCTATTCTGATCGCACAACATCAAATCCAAAATAATCTGATCTCTCGTCATTTGCTTAACACACGGTAAAAGTAAACCAATCTCATACACGTGCATGAAGTCCATTTTTTCCAGCGTTCACTTGGATTAGTACAGTTTAGTTGCAGCCTGGATTTTTCCATTATTACTGCAGCACCCACAAACTTGTATATAGATTTTCATGTTTGCAAACATGTCGAACTTTTGCATTGCAATATTGACTTTCATGCATGATTTCCGTTAATGTTTGTTTCTCCTTGCTGTTTGACCAGAACTATCATTATGCAAACAGAGTACAATGATTATTCAACAATGCCGTGTATTCCCATAGATAGCCAACTATTCTTTCAACAAGAATGGATACCTTACAGCAGGCTGGTTAAGTGCTGCTGCCGCTGTACAGGGTTATCGTGAGATCACATCTGGAATAGTGTGTAAACATCACGTGATCACACAGAAGAAAGGACATTGTTCCACTGGAAGCAAGTTAGAAATGGCAACTGATTCCTGTAATTAAGGTGTTAATAATTGAATCCATGGAATCACTACAGAGTGGAAACGGGGATGACGATGGGAATCATTGACTTCTTGTGAATGATGAGACTGTGGCTGTTACCAGAACAGTGGGTAATAGACAATAGGTGCAGGAGTAGGCCATTCTGCCCTTCGAGCCACCACCACCATTCATTGTCATCATGGCTGATCATTCTCAATCAGTATCATCCCCATAACCTTTGATTCCACTATCCTTAAGAGCTCCATCCAACTCTTTCTTGAAAGTTCCAGAGACTTGGCCTCCACAGCCTTCAGGGACAGAGCATTCCACACACCCACCACTCTCTGGGTGAAGATGTTTCTCCTCAACTCTGCTCTAAAGGGTCTACCCATTATTTTTAAACTGGGTCCTCTGATTCGGGACTCACCCATCAGCGGAGACATGCTTCCTGCCTCCAAAGTGTCCAATCCTTTAAAAATCTAATACGTCTCAATCAGATCCCCTCTCAGCCTTCCAAACACAAGAGTATACAAGCCCAGTAGCACCAATCTTTCAATGTTAGATGACCCGCCATTCCGGGAATTGACTTCGTGAACCTACGCTGCACTCCCGCAATAGCCAGAATGCCTTTCCTCAAACTTGGAGATCACAACAGCACACAATATTCCAAGTGATGTCTCACCAGGGCCCTGTACAGCTGCAGAACAACCTCTTTGCTTCTATACTCAATTCGTCATATTCAGCAACATGATGCAGAGGCAGCACGGTGGCCTCACCGCGCCAAGAACTGAGGTTCGATTCCAGCCCCGGCGACTGTCTGTGTGGAGTTTGCACAGGGGGTGGTACCAGGGGACTGGAGAGTGGCGAATGTTGTACCCCTGTTCAAAAAAGGGAATAGAGATAACCCCGGGAATTACAGGCCAGTTCGTCTTACTTCTGTGGTAGGCAAAGTAACGGAAAGGGTACTGAGGGAGAGGCTTTATGAGTATCTGGAAAGAGACTGCTTGATTAGGGACAGCCAGCACGGATTTGTGAAGGGTAGTTCTTGCCTTACAAATCTTATTGAATTCTTTGAGGAGGTGACCAAGCATGTGGATGAGGGTAGATCAGTGGATGTAGTTTACATGGATTTTAGTAAGGCATTTGACAAGGTTCCCCATGGTAGGCTTATGCGGAAAGTTAGGAGGCATGGGATAGAGGGAGATTTGGCCAATTGAATAGAAAACTGGCTAACCGGTCGAAGTCAGAGAGTGGTGGTAGATGGCAAATATTCAGCCTGGAGCCCAGTTACAAGTGGAGTTCCGCAGGGATCAGTTCTGGGTCCTCTGCTGTTTGTAATTTTTATTAATGACTTGGATGAGGGAGTCGAAGGGTGGGTCAGTAAATTTGCAGATGATATGAAGATTGGTAGTGTTGTGGATAGTGAGTAGGGCTCTTGTCGGCTGAAAAGGGACTTAGATATGATGCAGAGCTGGGCTGAAGAGTGGCAGATGGAGTTCAAGCCTGCCAAGTGTGAGGTTGTCCATTTTGGAAAGACAAATAAGAATGTGGGATACAGGGTTAACGGTAAGGTTCTTAGTAAGGTGGAAGAACAGAGGGATCTTGGGGTCTATGTTAATAGATCTTTGAAAGTTGCCACTCATGTGGATAGAGCTTGTAAGAAGGCCTATGGTGTATTAGCGTTCATTAGCAGAGGGATTGAATTCAAGAGTCGTGAAGTGATGTTGCAGCTGTACAGGACTTTGGTTAAGCCACATTTGGAGTACTGTGTGCAGTTCTGGTCCCCTCACTTTAGGAAAGATGTGGAAGCTTTGGAGAGGGTGCAGAGAAGATTTACCAGGATGTTGCCTGGAATGGAGAATAGGTCGTACGAGGATAAGTTGAGAGTGCTCGGCCTTTTCTCCTTGGAACGGCGAAGGACGAGGGGTGACTTGATAGAGGTTTATAAGATGATCAGAGGAATAGATAGAGTAGACAGTCAGAAACTTTTTTCCCCGGATACAACAGAGTGTTACAAGGGGACATAAATTTAAGGTGAAGGGTGGAAGGTATAGGGGAGATGTCAGGGGTGGGTTCTTTAACCAGAGAGTGGTGGGGGCATGGAATGCGCTGCCTGTGGGAGTGGTGGAGTGAGAATCATTGGTGATCTTTAAGTGGTAATTGGATAGGTACATGGTTGGGTGCTTAAGCTAGGACAAATGTTCGGCACAACATCGTGGGCTGAAGGGCCTGTTCTGTTCTGTATTGTTCTGTGTTCTATGTTCAATCTCCGGGGGCCTGCGTGGGTTCCCTGAGGGTGCTACGGTTTCATACCACAATCCAAGAATGTGCAGATCAGGCGCATTGGTCATGTTAAATTGCCCATAATGTTAGCTGTGTCAGTCGGAGAAAAATTGAACTGGGTGAGTTACTCTGTGGAGCGTTGTTGCGTGGTTGTTGGGCCGAAGGACCTGTTTTAACACTTCCCGCTGGGGTGAGCTGTATGTCGGTGTGCCAAAGCAACATAACTCTGTGAACAGTTACTTGTTCAATCAGGTTACCCTCGCACACTGAACCAGTATTAAGTACAGCTTGGGAAGCTGTTCGTGGAAAACTCTACAGCACTCCCCACTTTCTCTCACACACACACACACACACATACACACACGCACGGAAACACACACATACACACACACAAGTAGTCATTGGTATATGGCTTCAGCAAGGTTTTCAAGACGGATACTATATTAGAATGGTTCGCAAAGTTAGATCACATGGAAGACAGTTAGAACTAGCTAAGTGGATGCAAAATTGATTCGAAGATAGGAGACAGAATCTGTTGATGTTGCAATCCTTTTCGAATTGGAGACCTGTGAGCAGTAGTGTGCCACAACGTGCGATGCTTACCTACTGTCGTTTCTCATTCATTTAAATGATTATGTTGTGAACATAGGAGGCATTTTTAGTAAGATTGAAGTTGACAGCAATTTTGCTAGTGTAGCGGAAGGCAAGGAAATTTACTTCAGAGTACAATGAGACTTTTATCAATGGGATCAATGGGCCAAGGAGTGGTGATGAATTTTAATTTAAATAAATGTGAGGTGCTTAATTTTGATACGGCAAATCAGGGCTGGACTTAGATACATAATGGTAAAGTCCTGGGGAGACATACCAAACAAAAGGACATTGGAGTTGAAGTTCGCAGTTACTTTAAATTGGATTCGTAGACTGACAGGGACGTGGAGAAAGCGTTTGGTTCACGTATATATTTGAGCAGAAGAGTTTGAAAAACATATTGCGAATGTACAGGTCAGCGTTTATGCCACTTTTGGAAAACAGCCCTCAATTCAGGTCTACGTGATTTTGTCATGATGCACTGAAATTTGAAAGGGAACGGGAACGTTTTGCAAAGATGTTACCAGTATTGGAGAGTTTGAGTTGTAGTAAGAGATGAATAAGCTGGAGCTATTTCCCCTGGATCAGTGGAGGATGGCCAGTGTAATCACTGAAGTTTACAAAATCATGAGGGGCATGCATAAGCGGAATGGGGAAGATCTTTCATTGGACTGGTGGATTCCAAAATGAAAAGACATACGTTTCAGAGGAGGGGAGAATAATTTAAAAGCGTCCTAACTGGCAGAGCGTCGTGCGTGTATGGAATGATCTTCCAGAGGATATGGTGGAAGCCCAAAACTAGAACAGTCAAACTGCTTCTGAGTGGCGTTGTGAATAGTAAAGTTCTTGTGGGATTTCGGCCAAATCCTAGCAAATGAAAATAGATTATTGTAAAATATCTGGTCAGCATGGACTTTTTGCAACAAAAGTGGGCGGCACGGTGGCACAGTGGTTAGCACTGCTGCCTCACAGCGCCAGAGACCCGGCTTTAATTCCCGCCTCAGGCGACTGAACTGTGTGGAGTTTGCACGTTCTCCCCGTGTCTGCGTGGGTTTCCTCCGGGTGCTCTGGTTTCCTCCCCGAGTCCAAAGATGTGCAGGGGCAGGTGAATTGGCCATGCTAAATTGCCCGTAGTGTTAGGTTAGGATTACATGTAGGGGTATGGGTGGGTTGCGCTTTGGCGGGGCGGTGTGGACTTGTTGGGCTGAAGGGCCTGTTTCCACACTGTAAGTAATCTAAAAAAAAAATCTGTTTCCGAGCTGCATAAAACAATGCCTCTATGAAACTCCATGTTTTCAGAGTTAACCATCTCTCTGCCTCTGTCCATTTTTTGTTCATGTCTCAGACCCATATATTGTACCGAAGGTCCACATGCTCCATCCTGAGATAAATCATCACATCCCAACATTTATTTGTTTCTGAGCTTCACAATGCCATTATGAAGCCAAAAGCCAAGCCACGCAAAGATGCAGATATAGAAATATTCACACTAATGATGGGAATAGATCGTCAATTCAATGTGAACATGTAATACATCACGAAGAAAGAAGTGAAGTGGGAATAACTGACGAAATTAGACATTGGAAAGCCAGGAGCACAGAACTGAGAATCTTGAGCTGAAATGGTTACTTACGTGAAATTCCAATTCTGCCTGACAGAAACAACCCAGACACAATAAACTGAAACAGTCCAGCAAGTAGAGCTTTGCAGACTACGCTCGTGTATTGCTCAGTAAACTAGGCTAGCTGCCCAGGATGGGGAGCATTACAAATCATTAACACTATACTGGTGTTTTACTTGCAGTAGGTAACTTCCGGTCATGGGGAAATTTGCATCACGTCCTGAGAATAACAGTAAGTAGGTATTTCACAAAGTAATGTCTCTCTATCTCCATTCCAACAGAATAAAGCAAGGTATTTTGTATTTGTGCGTTTATTACACGTTGTCATAATTGCTTGAGAGAGAACAAACATGAAAGAAACCTGTTTAAGTATGAACAACTGGCAGGTGTTTGTGCAATCCACGGAGAGAAACTGAGGGACGTTTAAATGACAGCCATGATTACGGGCTTGAGGACATTAAGCTAAAATCATTGCTAGACACAATAACATTATAGATGAGTGTGCACAGGAATGATGGATGTGGATAGGAATTTGGAATGAGTTCAGATACGTGCCATGGAATTTTGACTCAGATTTGCTTCTGCACATTTGAAGTTAGGAGTGTAAGCAGTACATTATTGTATCATAGAATCTCTGCAAGTGAGGAACTAAACCCTTTGGCCCAACAAGTCCACATAGACACACTGAAGAGAAACTCACCGAAACCCCTTCTCCATTGCTTTACATTTATCCCTGGCTAATGCACCGATCCAGAGCATCGCTGAACATTATGGGCAATTTAGCATGGACAAATCACCTAACCTGCACATCTTTGGATTGTGGGAGCAAACCGACGCAGACATAGGAGAATCTATAAATTCCCCACAGAAAATCGCCCAAGGTGGCAATCGAACGTGGCTCCCTGGCGCTGTGTGGTAGCAATATTAACCTTTGAACCACAGTGCGCCCTAATTAGCATCATTAGAAATGTGTTTCATAACTGAAGTTTCATATAGCAGATACAACGAGAAAGTGAACAATTTTCTGGAGGTTGTTGAAATTAAAATTAGGAATGGTCATAGTATGGTGTCAGAAAAACTCTCAAGGCTGAAGTGATCATCCGGTTGTAACTCGTCGGTTTCAGCTGCAGGCATTAAGCAGGGACGGAATGGTGTCTCAGGAAGGAAATTGAGTTTGAAAGGAGAACATAAGACGCTGGCGTTATTGTTTCACATATTTAGAGAAAGATGACAGTGATGTAATGAAATGTCGTTTGCAACTGAAACTGTATCGTTCAACAAAGGGACGCACGATGGTCCATGTCAGAAGTAAAGTGGGAGAGTGAATGAATAAGTTTCCTGATGTTTGTGTTAATCTGTAGAGTGTGTATTTCGATTCAGAATCTCAGCAGGAACAATGGAAGTGCAAAGTAAATGACAAGAACAGCAATAAAGTCATACATGGTTTACAAAAATAATAACTGAACAATGGGACTTACCAGGCACACCGACGATAGCCAGGATAGGATAATAAAAATATTGAATTATGTAAAGTGAATATAGGATCCGCATTGTTAACGGCAATTGATCATAATATGTAGAAAGCTTCCCAACAAAATCGGACAAACGCCTGTCTGTTACTGAAAAATTACAGTCTATTGTTCTCGGATTATGATCCATTCTTGAAATGTTCCAGTCAAATGCTTTCAGATTCCAGTGAATTCTTGGAACGTTCCTGTCTGCAGTTCTTAGATTTTGATCTCTCTGCCATTCCCTCTGTAGTTGCTTATCCCTTTAACTGCTGCCTGTAATGCTCGCACTCATGCTGTGGGATGACACATTCAATGGAGATTATTTCTCATTAAAAGATGCAGTCCCCAGTGGGTGATTAGAATGCATGGAAATGGAGATTAATCACAGTTCCTGAATAAACAGATTCAGTTAACACCTTCTTTATATCACTTTTCACAAAACAATAAATGGGAACATTTATTTTGGCTGGATGAAATGTGTGAGGTTTGCAGACGAATGGATTGGAAAACTTTCAAATTTCTTAATCTTTCTTCATTGTATGTACGAGTTGCGCCAAAAGTCTGCAAGGTTAGAGGTGTTCCATCCTGTTTATACAAGAAGACGAGGACAAAATAACAGACTAGCTGTATAAATTCACTGATGGGGAAATTTCTGGAGATCATGTACCAGGATACTCAATGACTTTACGTGAAGGTGCTTCTACTTTTATGTGCCCTGTTACCAAAACCTTCTATCACTTTGAGAAATCATTCAGAACATTGAGGCTGCTGCTGAGGAAAAGGAGGAAGCAATTTTGTCCCCGTGTACCAGTTGCAGGCAGACAGGATGAGGCCATTAACCCACTCTAGACTATTACAATTTAAAGAGGTGAAAAGATGGAATGCCGTCACATTATGCAAAGGGAATCATAGTAAACCTGCATAAAATTTATTGCACAGGTGCTGATCAGATGGCATCTGGACAATGTTGTGTTTTTTGTTTGTGCTTCTGTAACTATGAGAGGCACCTGCATCAGATATCGTTGAACGGCTACTCATAATCCACGATTTGCTGCATCATTTAATGTTTTTGGATCTTCTGCAGCTGGACGGAAAGAGGTTATTCAACGTCTCCAGCCTATTTCAGAGAGACAGGAGGAGACTATCCAGCATCTTGTGCGATTACAGAGTGACAACATATGACCATTCTGCCTCTTTAGCCTGTTAATGGGGAACAGGAAGATGTTAGTCAGCTTCTTCAATCTGTTGTCGAAGAGAAGGAGACCGTTCAGCCTGCTGTCTGTTTCAGAGGAATAGGAAAAGACAATTCAGCCTCTCGAGTCTGTTACATGAGAAGAGAATTAGGACAGTTAGCATATCGACCGTGTTGCGCTGGATTAGGACCAACCCATTCAGAATCTCGAGTCTATCACAAAAGAACCGGAATTGATCATTCAGCCTCTCGAGCCTTTTATGGAGGGACAAGAAGAGGTACACGTGCACTCTTGACCACGTTATTCTGGAACAATTCATTCTAAAATAGTTATGGAAGAACGTCAGACCTGCTGCAAAAGTGAAAGTTTTGTATTGAATTAAGGCCAAATTTGAACGTATTAGGCCAGCACTTTCCAAAGCTGATCGGGAGATGCTGTTCGCTCACAAAAGATTAGTTGGAAAGTGACAATCTTGGCAGCAGTGGCGAGCCATAATGATCGATGTTATGTTCATTGGTATTTATCACATATAAATTATTTCGATTTGAATACAAGAGGAATAGATAATAGACAGCAACAGCGTTGGAGTACAGTCTATACTGACGAAGGAAACTCAGAACATCGTGACTTTGAACAGATGGGTTGATAGGCTGATGTGGGGCTGATAGGAGCAATTTTAAATAAATGTGAAGTTAAACATTTCATTTCAGCAGATAACGGCAAGATGCACAGGCCGTGTCTTGGGGAGTATTGGCAATCACAGACGTTTCCATAGAAATCACACACTCAGAAAATAGGCATTTAGCCATCGACGCTGCACCAAACCTCTGAAAAAACAACCCTTCTCTGTAACACTACCTATATGAGGGGACATCGGAGTGTCTGTTTCTCCTTGCAACGGGATCTCTTCCTTCGGGAACTTATACTTTGTTCAATTCACTGACGTCCGGACATTCACAAATATCGTTGGTTATCGAATATTCTGGAGAATGACGCTTATGCAATGTTATACCGTCGCGTTCGAAATCTCTTGCAAAATTCGACTCGCCTGGCATTTTGGACACAGAAAGAATAAGATGAAGACAATACCTTGATCGTTTGATGTAAGATCCTCTTTTGCGATCATACACATATCATTCCTTATTCAGTGACCTTACCAATTTCCTTTTCAGTTTTGTATAACACTCTCAAATGTCAAGTACTCTGGCAGTTGATCCTATATCGATGCATCCCTAATGTCATTCTTGGATATTTATTCCAAGCAAAATATGCACTGAGTTCATCAAATTCTTTTGTCAATATAACACATCATCAAGTAGATGTCTTTCACTGATCAATTAAATGCATTCATCCCTGCTGCATTGTCACTTTTATTCCTCATTTTGACCGTCACAAAACAGTCTCACATCGACACACACATAGAATAAGAACGGATGGGCAACGTTTCACGAAGCTTTATCACCTTCCCTGGGAAGACCTTCTCCCATCAGCAGACAGACCTGCCAGTACTTGTAGAACCATGGTACATATTTAGGAAAGACGTTGTCCTGGATTATTCAACACTGAGTCCAAAATCCAAGTAATTTCAGACAACAATTCAAAGATGGTCAGCGAAATCGACTGATGATGTGCATCTACTCCCCTCCAGGTATCCCAAACAGAGATCTAGTGATTGCAAGGACACAGAATATTTAATGCAAAACAAAAGTGTACAGAAGTATCACAAATACCCATGAGATTAGATCATAAACTACAACAGCAACCACTTAAACGCACACACGATGATGTGCTTTAAGATCCTGTCCAAGTGAGCAGCAACATAATGCAGACAGAATTGCAAAGACAGAACGAAGAACACGGATATAACAACTTCGACAAGAAACTGATATCCCTACATCTTCGTCTGCATTTATCTGGTTAAAAAGCAACATGATGAAGACAAGGAACTTTCCAAAGCATTGGCTACTCTCCCAGAAATTAAAGTATTTCAGAGCTGACACCCAGACTGCTCCGACCACGAGGAATCTTGACAGCGACCAGACCGGCAATTACTCTCAAACAGCAGTTCACTGGAGTAAGCTAACAAGAGCCAGCATGTGTCAGACTAAAGTAATTGAAAAAAATGCCATACAGCAACTGCAAGAAGCACAATGCAGAACCAAAAGACGAATAACTAGCGACCCGAATCTATGAACACTAACTCGCAAATAAGTGATGTGACCAACTCATTTTAGTATCCATTAACACGGACAACAACAAACGTCAGTTTGACTGGGTCTATGCTACTTAACTAAGACAAGCCAAATAACGAGCTATAAGAGTGTTGCTGGAATCATGCCACTCATCCATGAACTCTATCAAGAAACACGTATACCTGGAATGATGTACAAATGACAACAATGGAAAACCAGAACCGGCATGAACTTGAAACCGTACAAAGAGAACCACATTATTTCGAAGCAGAACCAGACAGCATCGCTTCATAGAAGGAAGCACGGCAATATTAATGTCTCCTGGAAATGGTTCAACAAACCTACCAGCTCGGCGAATAGACAACAGCCATTCAAGCAACTCCAAAGCTCGAGGTCTTCTCAAAAAATTCAATAAGTATATGTGATATACACTTACAGATCTATCAACCCACAATTTGTTTCCTACTTCAAAAGAATAAAACAGAAGTTGCAGTACAATTTTTAAAGTTTAAAACTGTTTTAAAAACAATGGAAATATTTGCTAACCATTGTTTTTAGAAATAGCATTAGACAAAGAACTCAGATTATTTCCTCTTTTACCTGTGTCTACTTTTCTGGGCATAGCCTACATGCTGATATATTTTAGCAGTGAGAGGTTGTGTGCAATTGTCTAATAGTGGATCCCACAAAGGACAAGAAGCGATTTATGGGAGGAGGAGGAAAGTAAATATGCAAGGATTCCCAAAAATCAATGTGGAGAGTTCGATTCTGCTCCTCATCATCGAAGCTTTTAGGCACATAGATTCACATTGGGAAAGGTGGTTGGAACTTTGTGCATGGAAGACAGATGTCTTGGAAGTGTTAATGTATTACAGCATTTGCTCTTCCGAGTTTCATTTTATATATCGGTGAAATGTAAATTTGATTGAGATGTAAGTATGTGAAGACATCCTTTGTATTGTGAGACCTTGAGGGGATGTTTTGTTATGGATCAATTTGAAAAATGAATATGCACAATCAACATTCTCTTACACATGAGATGTGATTGCATTCAGGTGAGGAAGTCCTTGAGTGAGACTCACATGAAGTTCTTGACCAGTAAGACCTTAGTTTCATGAAAAGGGCATTTTTTTCCACTCATGTACGGCTAGCCCCACATGAGAAAATCGCAGTTCTGACAACTTGAAAATAAACAGATCAACAAGGAACAAAATAATTAATACAGTCTTCATGTCAGGGATGATCCGATGCTTTGTGCTACTTTTAATTGTTTTTAATAAAAATAGTTTGCATTTCACAAATATATATTCGCTGAAATAATTACATCCCACAATAACAATCCGACAGGATAGTTGAGAGAAGAACCGTAAAGGTGATCTGTATGGAGTTGAGTAAGTTGTTCAACGAGATTCTTCGTCGTAGAAAATAGAACATAGAATATAGTACAGAGACGATTACAGCGAGACCAGGTCCTTCAGCCCTTGATGTTTCACCAAGCTGTGCATATAATCCAAAGCATAACTATTCTACGATACTCCACTTTTCAATGACCATTTGAATGCTCTTAAATTTATCGAGTGCATTTCTGTTACAGGCAGGGGGTTCCACGCCCCTAATAGTCTCCATGTAAAGAAACTACCTCTGACATCTATCCTATATCTATCAGCCCTCAATTTAAAGCTGTGTTCCCTCGCACTAGCCATCTGCAATCGAAGAAAAGGGTCCGCAGTGTCCACCAGATCTAACCTTCTGCTGTTCTTGTACTTCTCAAATAAGTCACCTCTCAACCTTTTTCTAACTAACGAAACAACCTCAAGACCTTCAGCCTTTCCTCACAAGACCTTATCACCAGACTTGTTACACTGTTTAGCAAGGTTCGATCTCATGGAACACACGGAGAACTAGACATTTCGATAAAGAACTGGTTCGAAGGTAGAAGACAGAGGGTGGTGCTGGTGGGTTGCTTTTCAGACTGGAGGCCTGTAAACACTGATGTGCCAAAACGATCGGTGATGGATTCCTTACCTTTCATCATTTATCTAAGATTTGAATGTGAAAATATAAGTTGTCGTTTTAAGTATGCAGATGACATCAAACTTGGACTTATAGGTGGACAGCAAAGAAAGTTACAATGTGATGTTGTTCAGACGGCCCAATGGGCGAGGAGTTGCAGAAGTAGTTTAATTTCGATAAATTTGAGGTGTTGCGTTTTGCAAAGGCAACTCAAAGCGCGACTTATGCACTTAATGATAAGGACCTGGCGTGTATTGTTAAACAGAGACATCAGAGAGCAGGTTCATACTTTCTTGAAAGTAGCCTCGCAGGCACACAGGATATTGAAAAAGACGTTGTTTTATCGGTCAGAACATTGGATATAGTAGTTGACTGGTCATGCTGTGACTTTACTGACATTATGTAGGCCATTTTTGGAATACAAATTGCAATTGTGGTCTCCTTCCCATTGAAAGGATATTGTTAGTCTTGAAAAGTTTCCGAAAAGATTTAAAAGGATGTTGCCATGGTTGTAGGATTTCAGCAGTAGTGAGAGGTTGAGCTGTTTTCTCTGAAGAATGTAAAGCAAGAAGCTGACCTTATAGACGATTATAATTCATGAGGGGCATGGAAAGGATAAATATGTAATGTATTTTCCATAGGATAGGGTAATGCAGAATTAGAGTGCATTGATTAAAGGAGATATTGGATAGATACAAAGGGGACGTAAGGGTCAATCTTTTCACAGAGAGAGTAATGCATGCCTGGAAGCAGAGGACAGGAAAATTGGTGGAGACTGGTACAATTACAAGATTTAAATGGGATATGGATGGGTATATGAATAGCAAGGTTTTAGAGTGGTAGGTGTCAAGGTAACGGGACTAGACGAATTTAGGATATTTGGTCAGCATGGACCAGTTGTATCTTAGGGTCTGTTTCCGTGATGTACATCTCTATGAGTCTATAATATATCAATTCTGTATTCCTTTAATTAAAAGCTAAGTATTCATTAAAATGCATTTAGCGTCAAAAAAGGGCAAAATTACTGGTAACGTTAGGCAATTTCCTGAAATTTCCTTTTTGAAAGACATGTAAAAAGGTCTTAATTCAAAATAATTGAAACAACTGCAAACACAAAAGGACTGTGTACAGAAAAGTTGAGCTGAAGCGTTGAAATACCTATCCAAACATTTCAGTTGATATAATCATCATTCCACCAATGGCTGGATAAATGGATGACTGCCTTGTTTTACTTCCCAAATAGTCGGCAGTTTGCAAATATATATCTCATCACACACATCGTCTCTTGCTCATAATTGCATTCTCAGTTTAATTCGTTATATCACAATGATGTACGCAATCTATCTCACAGTCTAATTCTCATACACCGTCTCAATCACACATAGTTTCAGTCATACACAAAATCTCAGTCAAACATATGGTCTAACTAATCGTCATGTGCACAAACAATCTCTCTCTGACGAGAAGTTTCACTCTCACTCACTGCCTTACTCACACATAATCACATGCACGGTCTCCTCACAAACAATTCCACTCTCAATCTCACTCTTACACAATCTCACTCAGTCTTGTCACACACAATCTCAAATTCGTAAATCCCATTCTCATAAAATCTCGCTCAGTCTCGCTCACACATTGTCTTACTCTGAACCTCACTCACACAGTTTCACTTAAACGAACTCTCGGTCTGAATCACACACAAACTCTTAGACTCACTCTGACTCACTCACGTACGTGGATTCACTTATAGTCTCACTCTTACTCAATCTCACTCACTCTCACACCATCTGACTCACCCTCACATAATCTCTGTCACAAACAATCGCACTCACTCACAATCTCATTAACACAGATGCTTTGGCTCACACAGTGTCATTCACACAAAATCTCACTCAGTCTCTCTCTGACTTCACACAGTTTCACTCATACTCACACAGTCCGCCTCACGAGCGAACGCCCCCCACCCCCTCCACACACACACATACACACACACAAGAATTCAATATTGTATATTGTAAAGATGGAATATCAATTGAAAAGCAGTTAAGGTCAAAACACGTGCAATGTCATGACAAAAACGAAGACTTCCCTTATTTATTGTAATTGCTCTTTGATGAAGGCGTGTCGACGGGTCAATATCCAGATTAATTTAATCTCCTGCAAAAATCTTTTAAAAATGAAGGTAGAAATGATGTATTGAAGAATTTAACGGCAACGCCAGACACTCGGTTGAAGTAGTCGTGCTCACTGCAACGATTGCATAAATGGCTGTGTTCATAGTATCCCCACAGTGAGTGTGCAATCCGTTCAACTCATCGTGTCTATACCGAAACTACAAAGTAGATCCCAGTCAAACACACTTCCGTGTTCCCCATGGTTAACTCACCTTCCTGCACACTATGTTCAATTTTAACGTAAACAATAGACCTAAAGTGTGCATCTTTGGAATGTGAGAGTAAATCACATCAAGCGACAGAGATGGGGAGAGTGAGCAAACTCCACACATACAGTCACGCGAGTCTAGAATTTGGTGGCCAAATGCTAACAACAGAGGCAACATGCTGCCCTGGCTTGTTATCAAAAAGCCACTGAATAAATCAGGCAAATCAGTTGGTATTGTTCAACGAGATTTATGCATAAAAGTTTCTGCTTTTCTTCCAACCAATTTAGATATGCATGGAAGATTCGTGGTAACTCGCCAGCCTTCAATCAAAAGTAGCTGATTCGTAAGATGTTTCAAAAACAAGCACTGCGCTCAGAAGTCCAACGTCATTGTTATCCAAGTTGCCCAGTTTCAAGTTAATCTTCTTCAAATTCTTCAGTACTTTGTGGTAGAAAGCTGTCGAGATCATTTATTCATGCATTGCAATGTTTTTAGTTCTGAGCAGTGCTGTTAAAACCAACGTAGCTGCTTGAAACACTACGCTTATTACAGGTTAAGTTTGCATACAACTGCCTGCAACAGTTGTAGACTCGCCAAATTTGTGGGCATTTAAGTAATCATTGGATAGGCATAAGGACGAGATTGGAAAAGTGTATTTCAGATGGGCTTTGGATTGATTTCAGCAGCGGCGCAAATCGAGGGCCAAAAGACCTGGACTGCACTATTCCATTCTCGTCCATATGCTTATCCAATGACTACTTCAATTACCACAAAGTTGTCGAGTCTAAAATGTTATATGTTCTGTGTTCTATGCAAAAGTGGGTATCTTCGCTTGGTGAATGCGGGTATTTTCATCCCAGATTATCTGTACTCATACCGGTCTCTCAGAATGCGGTTACAATTCACAAACGTGTTCATTCCATAATATAAGTTGGCTTCATGCGGAAACATCAACACTGAGAAAGCAGAGTGAAAGCGAATTAGTAGTCACATATATTTTCATAAAATGGATTGTACACAGGCCCAAATCCTTCCGGGAAATAGAAATATCAACAGCTGGGAGAAACTGAACTTATCCATTGCAATTAGTCAAAACGTATTGCCATGCACAATAAAAGATCTTAGATCTACAGCTTAAGACACAAATAATAATTGTAAGTAGTTATTTTTAGAACCGTTTCCGCATGATTATTACTGGTCAAGACAAGAATTCATTTCATAGCCTGAGATTCCTGATGATACATGCTTATTTCGTGGCAGATTTCACAAATGAGTACATTTGTTAGGTCCTTTCAGAGGACAACGAGGAGTCAATCAAGCATCAGCAAGGTAAACATGACAGATTTCTCTTCCTAAAGAACAATACAAAATCTCTATTTGGTTCATGAATGATCCAGCAGCTACATGAACACTTCTGATGATACTAGCATCAAACACAAAAAGATGCAGTGTGATAATTGTGAAAACATTAATAAATGTAATCTTCTACTTTATCATTGGGTCTGAAACTTGAGACTGATACCTCTGGGGGCACCATACACAAACAGTAGTCCATGATTCAGTATATGAAAATGCTCTGATGTTTATGACAGATGGACATAAAATGCCAGCTTTCTCAGTGACACTTGCATCGAGTGGATTGTATTTTCTTTTCTTTAAAATCTGCTGCAGAGGTATGCTGCAGAGTTATTGGGAACTTTAAATTTAATAGGACGTCCTGTTTAACACAGTGACGATTGAACGTTTTACACTACAGCAGTCTCCAGGCATTTGCCGTTATTTTATTATTTTTGTTTCATTCGGGGAATATATGAGCTGTTTATTAGCTTTACGTTCCTCAATGGTGAATATTGCTGAGTACAATAGAGTAAGTTCAATTATAACAAGTTAGATATCCGAAGCGCTTTGGTGAAATTAGAAGAAAATATCATTTGTTGATTAAGCATAGCGCTTGTGGTCAGCTGAGTAAAGATCTGATACCTCCTTGCAGAATAATTAGACCATTAAATGCTGCGGATTAATTTGTGCCTTTATAACATCAATACTTATCACCTCATCCGCAGTATAGAGTAATGGAGTTCTATGTCTAACTATGAACATTTTAAAGACAAATGCAAGTAAAATGCCTGCTGACCTAATTCTAAACATGGCTAGCTCATTGAAACAAAATGCCAAAATGATGGTGAAAGCATTCCTAGAGACGAACTAAAAAGGCTTCAGCAATGTGGAAAATAGACAGTGAATATGACGTGATGGCAATAAATAATATAGATTAAAAATCCTCTTGCATTTTCGCTAATGCTGATAGAAGTAGACAAGCAGGAGGCTGGAAGAACACAGCCAGTCAGGTAGCATCAGACGATGGGGAAGTCAATGTTTTGGTATAAAACTTCTGCAGGAATTCCTGAATAAGTATTATACCCGAAACATTGAGTTAACAACACCCTGATGTCGTCCTGTTAGTTTGATCTTCCAGACTTTTGATTGTCTACTTTGTATTCCACAATGTGCAGGGCTTCTTTCTCTTTCTGAGACTGACTCGGGAAAACAGCCAGGTACTTCCTGAAATAGTTTTGTTTGATTTTCTTTCCTCTAAGCCAACTTGGAGGGAACACATTTCCGTGTTCTGGTAGTTGTACCTAGGGCGTGTTGTATTCCAGCAGCCATTTGAGCAAATGTGCCTATGAGATTTCTGTATGTTGTAATATAATATTGATAGCTTACCACTGTTGGATGAAACTGCAGAGATGGTGTATTCATTGATTTTAATGACACTGGAAAAATTACTTTGCTTTAGAATATCTTTTATGTCAATTCTTGCATATTAGATAGTTCTCCCTTCCCAGTTTTATCTCTTAATTCATACAGCATGTTGTCCCACTGTTCTCAATGTTGAATGCATTGTACAGCTTCGTCGCGAGAATAGGAAGTGATATACGATTCCTTGGTCGTTATCTTATGAAACCTTTTACTTGTGGTTCCTTTCACTACCATGAAGATCACTTCCGAAAATTGCACTTACTTTCGTGTTCACTGACTGTCAATCGAACATCAGCAGTTCACCACGAAGTATATCCATAAATTACCAAGCTAGTTTCTGTCATCACAAATCATAATGGTTATTTCACTGGAACATTCAACCTGTTCAGATTTAAATTAGTCAGCGAACATCTTTGAGATTTCAGTTTACAATCAGTGTTCAAACATGCTTAGGTGAATATTTATCTGCCCAGTTCTCCTCACTACACACACAAATCTTGAATCAAATGCACTCTTTGAAGTTAAATCACACATTTATGACATTGTGAGTGACTGCGAATATGACAGTGTATTGTTCAGATCAGAACGTATCCAGGACAGCACCACTGACAGAAATGAAGAGACACACAGCAACAGCAAGATACGAAGAGACATACAATCAAAGAAACTAAATATAAAATCTTCACGTCACTCCAGTGCTTAATTTATGCTTAATACAGAAGCAGTGACGACAATAACGAGGAGTATTTATAAAATGGGAGAGGGCACTTTAACAGAGAAATCAGCAATCCAAAATACCCAAACAAGACCTAATAACCTTTAATGAAAGCCTTGTGAAATAAATTGCTGAAGGTTCCCTGGAAAAATCCTGGACATGTTCTCTAAAAAGGAATTTTGACATGACTTTTTATAATCGGCCAGGATACAGCGGCATCGAACAGAAAACACACTAATCAACAGTTACAACGTCACGTGCAGAAGAATAATAAAGCATGCAGTGAAGAGGTCTGTATGCAGGAAGCTGCATTACTTTATCGCAACACCTGGATCAAGACCAAGCAAACATTCTCGCAAGAGCTTATTTAGAGACAGTGAAATTCAAGCTGCTCCAGATTAAAACTGAACACTAACGTTTGGCATGCAGACATTTTAAAAATATTTAATATTACACGTAAAATATTTTCTTTATTAATATGAAGATCTTTAAAAATACACAAATCACATCTTTTGCACAATTTTGAAATATGTGTAAAATATCTGAGCAAAAAAAGGAAAAACTACATTCCTCCAAAAACAATGTCAGTTTTCAATTCATGAGCGAATTTTTGTTTCTCTGGAAACACGCTTCAGTACTCAGCGCAAGTTTAAAATTTTGGTGGAAATGGCAGCTATCTTACCTTCGTTCTCAAAAGAAGTTGATTTTGGATAAAATTGGCACCTGCTGAAGAAAATTGCTCGCAGTGGCCAATTTGAGTCATAGAAATGTAGAGCATGTAACACAACTCTTCGGTCCAAATTATTCAAAGCAACACGATATCTGAACCTAATCGAGTCCCATTGGTCAGCACTTGACCCATATCACCCTGAAACCTCATGTTCTTGTGTCTAACCAAATGCCTACTAAATGCTGTATTTGAACCAGCGTCCAGCACTTCCTCTGGCAGTTCATGTCTGGCAGCACCACGTTCTGCATGGAAAGGGTGCGCCTTATGCCCATTTTATATCTTTCAACGTTCACCCTTTAGTTCTGGACTACTCCACTCCAGGGAAAAGGCCATGTCTATTTATCTTATCCATGCCCTACATGACTTTAAAACCTCAATAACGTCACCCTTCAGCCTCCGATGCTGCAGTGAAAACATCCCTAGCCTTTCCTGAATCTCTCCGCAGCTCAAATCCTCCAAACCTGGCAACATCCTAATAAAAATATCTTTCAAGCCTTTCAAGTTTCACAGCATTCCTTCGAAAGGAAGGAGATCAGAATTGCACTCAATATACTAAAAGTTGCCTAACAAATGCCCTGTGCAGCCACGCTATAACCTCACAATGCCTTTACACAATGTCATTTGTGCGACCAATAATGGAACACATCCCAAACGCCGACTTCACTATCCCATGTTCACCTGGCCACCGTTCCGAGCATCGAGGTACTGAACACCCCATTGATAGGCTATGATCGGCTGGGCACATTATTTGCATGAATGACACTAGAATCCCCAAACAGATGCACTCCAACAACTCTGAAATGGCAGGCGAATCCTAGGTGGCAGATGTTTTTAAAAGATATCCACAAGGCATCGCTGCCGAAGTGCGGTAATCCAACAGACACTAGCCCAAGACCTTGGAAAAGAAGGAGTATCCACGAAAGTCGCTGGCACTGTGCAAATGATTGTTGGGACAAAAGGGAAGCCAGGAGAGCACACTACAAGGAGTGCGCTGACACACCAAAGCCAAATCTGAACCTTCCTCATGGACAACTTCTTTAACCCAACTATAAGAGAGTCTGTAGAAGCCACATAAATCGGTCCATCCAACAATGGACTCACCCTACGAGTGTCAGATAGTCATCCTGGTCTGTGTGCAACCAGCAGAGAAATTATGAGATCGGAAGATTGAATTCTTTCTCAATTATTACAGTGTTAATTTAAGAATTCGAATAGTTCCCTCTCTATTTCAGTGTCATCATATGTGGTCTTATTACAGAGCTATGAAATGTCTACCTATTGCAATATTTTTACACGCATTGCACGGAACTTGCATCAGTCATAATCTGATGTGAAACGTTTTCTTCGCAATACGATTATTATCCCTCAGTCTGGAATTTCCTCTTCTTACTGCCCATTCTGCCTGATGTTCGACGCCAACATTTTGTTTAATCTCTGACCACATCTCCCTAATGGCAATTAGCTGCAACTCATTTGCCTATCTGTGTCAAAAATGCATATAGTTTATCCTGATACACTTGTGCATTCAAATAGATAAACTGCTATTTACTTTTAATAAAAATGTCATGTCACAAAGTTATTTGCTGACATGCTTATTCAATTAAAATCTGCCCTTTCGTGTTCTGTTCTGATTGTTAAAAGCCTATGGTTCGAAAACTTCAAAGTTTCTCTTTAAGTTTCGAAATTGCCGATCACCTGAGCCCTGTCCCTCCTCACCTATGTCAGTTTAAAGCACTCTGTATATTCCTGGTCACAAGACTGACCGATACACTGGAACGAGCCCATCGACTATGTTTCACCATGCAATGTGATCACGGCTGAACCAAAAATCCTATATAATTCTTTCCAAAGATTCGCTATCCTCTCAGTGGAGTAACTCCTCTTTGCCTCCTTCGAGATTGAGTGAGCCCTTGCGGGGATTTTAAGTCCTCTGATTACAGATTCTCGCACAAGAGAAACCAAAGGAAATAGCGAAGATGAAGATTGATAGCAAGTCGATGGATGATATCCAAATGGACTTTATTGAAGCATTTGACAAGGTTACTTGTGATAGGTTGGCTCACAAGATGAAATCATAATACATGGAATCCATTGGTCTGTTGGATACAAAATTGTTTGGCATATGGAGGGTTGTACTTTTAATGGCCGTCTGCAACTAATGGTGTTCAGCAAGGACCAGTGTTTCGTCTTTGGTTTGTCATTGAGCTTTGTGATGTAGATGGTCTGATTCGAACTTTTTCAGACAAAATATTAATTCGTTGAATCCTGGCTAGTAAGCAAGAATATCAAAGCGTGTAGCAAGATATAGAGCAAATAGAAAGTTGTACAGAGAGGTAGAAAATCGAATTACATCTGGACAAATGTGAGGTGATAAGCTTTAGGAGTTTCTATATAAGAGGAACGTATAATGTCGATGGCAGGACCCTTAGGTGCATTAATCTTCAGAGGGAATCTTGGTTGCAAATCGACAGCTCCATGAACATATTTGCAAACGGTGAGAAATATGGAATATGGCATGCTTTCTTTCATCTTTGGCAGCAATGAGTGCAGAAAATATAAAGTCCTGTTGCAGCTGTATAAAAGTTACTTTCAACCACGTTTGGAATATGGAGTGCAGTTGCGAATCTATTGAATGGATGTGGAGGATTTGGTTATGGTGCAAGAGAGGTTTACCCAGCTATTGCCTGTTTCACAGTGCACAAGGAAAAGGAGAGTTTAGACAGATTTGGATTGTTTCTGCAACAGTGTTGAAGGCTGAGGGGCGACGTAGCGCAGGTACATCAAATTAGAAAAAAAATGACGGCATTGTGGAAAGGTGCAAAACATTTTCCAATGTAGAACTAATAAATACTTGGCATATCATTTTAAGGTGTGCGAGAGAAATTTTAATCGAGATGTGCGAGCTACTTTTTTAAATGTAGAGGGTGGTAAATGCCGAGCCAGGTGGTAGAAGCAGAATACTAGCAACATTTATAAGTGCAATATGGGCATATACATGACCAGGCAGAGAATAGAGCGACATGGACCATGGGCACTTAAATAGAATGAGTTTAGAATAGCATCATGGTCAGCACCGTCCTGATGGGTCATTGAGCCTACTGCTAACCTGCAATGTTTTCTCTTCTAACTCCCTACCATTTAACCGGGGTAAAACCCTCAGAATCTTAAATGTTTCAATAAATTTATGTCTCATTCTTCTGAACTCCAAAGACTTCAAGCTCAATCTCGTCAAACTCATTTTGTTGTAACATTATTCCCTTCCCAATACAAACCTAGTGAACATTTTCTGACGTGTCCAATAAAGGAAAATCATTTCTCAGCGAACTCGGACTGTTTTTAAAATTCTGTGTGGTCCGACTGTGGTATCTTGCATACATCTACCAGGATTTCCCTAAATGTACACTCTATGCCCTATGTAATAAATGTCAGCATTTGATTTGCCTTCAATACTACCTGCTGAACCTGTAATCTATCTTTTACAGATTGTTATCCAAGTACTGCCAACACGCTTTTTGCAGACAGTCTGAAACCAAACTATGTTAACCTGTCAGTAAGTCATAAATGTGCTGGAATTAATTATAAATAAAATGGCAAAAAAATAACAGGCCCCTCAGAAGCAATAGGACGCACATGATTTATAAAAAGAATTTTTTTGATGACACTGTTGATTTAAGTTTTTTGGTGTGACAGTAAATGGAAGAATATGTATGGATGGGGGAGTGGAGTGGCAGTCGGGGATATTGTTTCGTTAAATTTCTGGAAGCCTTATAAATGTTTCAAAAAGGGATACAACGTAAATAGTGAAAGAAGGGAGCCTCACGGAAATCAGTGGTACCACCTATGCGAGGGAGAGCTGGAGATAAATGACATCTTCGGCAATTATTCTGCTGCAGTATTTATAGTGAAGAAAAACGCGGAAGCTCGGGAATGTGGGGAAATGAACAATGATGCTTTCATGAGAGTTTACGTTGGGGAACAGGAGGTGATAAACGACTTAAAATATACCAAGGTAGTTACATCCTCGGAGGCTAGGAAAGAAATTGCGGGGCCTTAGCTGAAATACTTGCATAATCAGCAGCTACAGTGTGTTTCTGACCGAATGAAGGGCTGCTAATGTTGTTCCATTACTTGTGAGCTGCAATGAAACGCCAGACAAATACCGAACAGCGACAACATTCATGAGTAATTTGGTGAAGGAGATTCTAAGAAACATGAGCTTCATGCATTTGGGAAGGGATGGACGGATTGGGGATTATCATCGTGGTTTTGTGCGTTGGAAACAATCTCGCGGTTTTGTGGAACTGGCCAAGAGGAAGATGAAGGCAGAGCAAAAATGTTGTGTACATGGAACTTAGCAATACAAGGTTCCAATTACGTCAGATCACACCGGTTCAGGCAGAACTTGCTAATGGTATAAAAAATTGACTTAATTGACAAAATTGACTTTCTTGTTCCGACTGGAGAATTGTGACCAGAGTTGTACCATTATGTTTATGACAGTACAGGAGGTATGGTTAGTAAGTCTCTTGTTCAGAGTAAAATTAGCTATATAGTGAACAGTAAAATAGGTTATCTAACGGTACAATGCGATCTTGGTGGGTGGCACGGTGGCACAGTGGTTAGCACTGCTGCCTCACAGCGCCAGAGACCTGGGTTCAATTCCCGCCTCAGGCGACTGATTGTGTGGAGTTTGCACGTTCTCCCCGTGTCTGCGTGGGTTTCCTCCGGGTGCTCCGGTTTCCTCCCACAGTCCAAAGATGTGGAGGTTAGGTGAATTGGCCATGCTAAATTGCCCGTAGTGTTAGGTAAGGGGTAAATGTAGGGGTATGGGTGGGTTGCGCTTCGGCGGGGCGGTGTGGACTTGTTGGGCCGAAGGGCCTGTTTCCACACTGTAATGTAATCTAATCTAATCTAATCTAATCTAATCTAATCTTGATCAGCTGGTGCTGTGGAGTGAGGAATACAGGATGGGAGAAATGTGATATGCTGCATTTTTGTAAGACAAATCATGGCAGGACTTAAAGAGTTAATGATAGATCCCTGGCTGGTATTGTCAAACAAAGAGACCTTGGGGTGCAGGTACAAAGTTCAGTTACGTTGGCATGACAGGGAGACAGAGTCGAAACTGTGGCACTGGAGAAGCTTTGCATCTCACGTAGCATCTGAAGAGCAGGATATTCGTCGTTTTGGACATATGCTGTTCATCAGGAATATGTTGGGGGCGCGGGGTGGAGAAGGGAGATGAGTATTAAAGACGGGGGTGCTGGAGGGAAGGTATTTGGGAAGGCGCAGTTGGGGGTGATGGTGACAGGTCGGTGGGTTTCTGACCGTAACGCCTGTTCTCCTACTCCTCAGATACTTCTCGACTGCAATGCTTTTCCAGCCGACACATTTCGACTCTAATCTCCAGCATTTAAAATCTTCACTTGATTCTAATATCAGCTAGACGGGATGTTGATGAAACCATTTGGCACGTTGCCTTCATTGGCAGAGCATTGAGAATAGGTGTTGATACGGCATATTGTGTTTGTGCAGGACATTGTCAATGCCATAATAAATGCATTGGTGATTATCAGGAAAAACTCAGTTGGTTCACTTCTGTCCTTCAACAAAGGACATCTGAATTTATTATCTGGGCTGGCTGATACGTGACTCCCGATGCACAGCGACATGGCCGACTTTGAGTCGTCCACTGGGCAATTAGTAGTATAAAATGAATAGTGAGTCAGCCACTGACATCTGCATCCCATAATTGAATAAATACAAAATACAAGTTTTCCTCGCTACCTGTGCAACAACGTCAGCTGCAGCAATTTATTACGGCTTTGTAACATGTTTAAGGCCTCAAAGTTTGTGCGAAGATTTGTAGCTCAGGTGCTCGTTGTTGTGGTTCTGTTCGCCGAGCTGGAGGTTTGTGTTGCAAACGTTTCGTCCCTTGGCTAGGCGACATCATCAGTGCTTGGGGGCCTCCTGCGAAGCGCTTCTTTGATGTTTCCTCCGGTGTTTATAGTGGACCACTATAAACACCGGAGGAAACATCAAAGAAGCACTTCGCAGGAGGCCCCCAAACACTGATGATGTCGCTTAGCCAGGGGACGAAACGTTTGCAACAAAAACCTCCAGCTCGGCGAACAGAACCACAACAATGCTTAAGGCCTTGCCAAATTCCGTGAAATCTCCCCACCTCATGCACCATCAAATCTCTGTAATTCTATTGTCTCATTAAAATTGGGAAATGTTTCTTTTTCTTCCTACTGTTTTTCTCCTACTTGGAGATACTTTGCAGACCACTTAACATCTGCTTTCATATTTTAGTAGCCCTTTGTCCAAAACACTCCCTTTCTACACAATTGTTGTACATTTTTGGTTATATTCTAATCCTCTTAATCAAGGATCATTTCCTTCTTATGTGATGTTCAGATGCGCATTTCCTTCTGCGGTCGTTTCTGTTTCAGGGAATGCTATTTTCTTTTACACTGCTGCTTTAAATGTTTTCCACTCGGCTGTTCATTTACAGCCATGCATTTCAGTCTGTTGATCCTGTTTACCTAAGTAATTTCTCTTCTCAAACCCATGTAATCGGCTTTATTTTTGTTTCCAATTGTAGCTTGTTCGTTCGGGGCCAACTTTGGAACGTCATTTTCTTTTAAGAATTTTACTTTATCTCAATTTCCCGGAGGATTCCTCGGGAGAAAAGGCGTTACATGCACGAACCTTCATCACACAACACTCAATCTGAGATAGTTACGCCCCTATCCAATTGCACAACTTGTTATTCAAAGAAACACTGATGGAAGGATTCTCCAAACTCCTGTTCGAATATCACTCTTGTCAATGTAATTGAAACAGATTGCATGAAGGTTGAAGTCTTTCATAACTATCACAGTGCCTTTGTTACAAATTCCAATGATTTTCTGTTTAATTCCGTGATGAACATGGAAATGCTGTTAAAGTCACCTAAAAACCGTTCTCCCACTTGAACATTTGACACGTCTTAGCTATACTTTGAATTCATTCTTTCTCAGTAATGTCTTTATCAGCGACTGATGACAGGGTCAGCTATCCTGCCTTTAGATTTTGCCAGAGTTTCCACAAGGTTGTATATTCATGTTCCAAATTTTCTTCAGCCTGTAATTGCTATCCCTGGCGTCGAAATTTGTTTATTTTGTGTCACAAGTAAATCTAGACACTTTGCAGACACTTTGCCTATCCCAAACCCGAACATTATAATACACTTTTTATCACAATTTCCTTTCACTAACCTCTTCGCTGATGCACAGTTTTAGTTAACCTCTGACGGTTCCTGCTCATTTCAGATTGTCTTCAGCCACATTGCCACGCTATCCCGATGCTTCAACTTTTCTTTTTGGATTGGGAAAGCTTATTTCACCTCAACCTCTCCCGGGATTCTTCCTGTCATTATGAAACCCGATCCATAAACCTAACGAAATCATTGCTCAGGAAACTGCTCAGGACACATTTCGAGTGGATCCCAGCACAATCAGTTTTCTTTTCAGCACGTATAAGATGTCGGTATCTCTGGTTGGCCAAGCATTATTTGCTCATCTCTGGCTGCCCTTAAACTGAATAGCTTGCTCGGTTCTTTCGGAGGGCAATTATGAGTCAACCAGATTACTCTTGTTTCAGAGTCACGCTGTCATCTCGACCCAGTGAGGTTTGCAGCTTTCCTTCTCTGAAGGACATGAGTGACTCAGATGGCTTTTTTTTTATTAACATGAGCAATTGTTTCGCGGTAAATTATATTTTTTAATTCAACGTTTTTAAAAAGAAGCTTGAATTAAAATTCCACCATTTGCGATTATAGGATTTGAATGGTTCCACAGAAAATTAGCTGAGTATCTGCATAAGTTTTCTCGCGAGAGCAATACTTGGCCATCACTTTCTCTCCACGCAGATTACTGATCCCTGAGTACCAATATCAGTTTATCAATAATCCAAATCATTTCTAACTACACAGTCGTTTTATCCTGAAAACTTCTTACACTCTGTGATTTCGCTCGCTTTGTCAGTGTAATTGGTGCATCTGTCAGCGTGCCTCTCGCTATTGTAGATACTCCAGATCCTGATGCCGGCGAATTCTCCACTGTGCAGAGATAACACACATTGGCCAAGGATGGAGACTGAGATTTTCTAAGTCTCCTTGGGACTCAGCACCATTCTACTTGCGTAATCCTCACTGCATCAGTGTAATTTCTGCGACTGGGTATTTTTCTAACTCCGACAATACTCGGTCTTCTTGACACAGCAGAATTACAACTTCTGTATCATCTATTATTTCATGAGAAAAGTTGGTAAAACAAGAGATTATGAGTGAGGCTTCAGGAAATCCTGCATTAAATTCAGGAAATCTGATAGAGGGTCTTTCCTAATTACTTGGAGAACAGAATATCAACTCTCCATCCATTTCTGCCTCGATGGCAGTTGCTCTCTCCAGTTTTGATAATGCCCACTTTTTTATAGTTACAACTTCGGATTGTTTCACTGGTTCGGTGTTTTGAAAACAATAATCACAAACTCCTGCAGTGTGACTTAAACTGATTGGTTAAATTCAAATTGATGGTAAAGTTCAACACAATTTCAGGTATCCCTTTTACATCCATATGTTGTATATTTTCAATTATCCGGGATATTCTGTGGCTGTGAGCTCGTCATTCACACAGGTGCTTGAAAGCTCTCAACTCAGAACAACATTCTCTTCAAGGTATTGTACCCGCCTCCAACTTCATAACAGTCTGCAGGCTTTGAAGAGGATGCAGAAGAGCTTTAACAGTTGCCTGTATTAGACGGTATGAACTATACGGAGAAACTAGAAAAGCTCAAGTTATTTTCTCTTAAACGGCGAAGGGTGGAAGCAGATTTTGAAATTATGAGATACATTGATAGGGGGAACGGTCAGAATATTTTGCATAAAGTCGAAATGTGTAATACCATGGCAACATGTATTTCAGTTGAGAGAGGGTAATTGCAAAGGAGACGCAAGGGGCAAGATATTCCACAGAGAACGGCAGAGTATGGAATGCGCTGCCAGAGCGGGATGTTGTGTGCAGATGCGATCGGGAATTTAAGGGACTTATCTATAAGCAAATGAATAGGAAACGAAAGAACTGATTTGGAGCAAAATCAGACACGTGAGATTCGTTTCATTTCTCATCATGTTCAGCGCAACATTGCGGGCTGAAGACTCCATTCCCGTGCTGCACATATCCGTGTTCTATGTTCCAAAAAGGCTCCTTTCTGCGCATATTTTGTATTGAGTTTCTTGGAGGATCTTCGACAAATGATTGACTATTATTCACAATATATGACTTTTGAACGTTTCAAGTGGTAGGTTGATGAACACTTGAAACGCCATATGTTGAATTGCATGGCTGAAGTTCTTGAAAGTGGGATTAATATAGATATGTTAGTGCAGAAGTGAGAGGCTGGATTGTCTGTCCAGTGACATGCGACCCATGAGCAAGTAACTTGTGGTTAAGTAATCTAATTTCGTGTGGCTGGTTTGCTGTTGTACAATTGTCAAGTTTTCTATGACATTGCTGCCTACATTGCTGTATTGGATGTGAATAAGAAAAGTCTAACACAACATAAAAAACTTTGTTTTTCAGATTCGTGTTTGTTTGAAATTACATTTCATGTGAAGAGACCGTGTGCAAAACATAGATCATAACAATAGTGGTATCGGCACTGACCATTAACATTTTTTCTGTTCAGTTGCCAACGTATCCCAGAAAATCTGTGAAGTTGCAATTATACATAAGGAGAACTGAGGTAATACGTCCCGTACAAGTCCTCTGAACCAAGACCGAATATTCTATTCTATTCAGTACCACAGGGTCAACCAGGCAGTCCATATGACCCAATGGCATAGGATTCGGAGTTCACAATTATCGTGGTTCTGTTTCAAATTAATTTGCTGATGAATACAGAACTGGAGTATCATGTACAGGTATGGCAGTTACATTCAATAAATCATGTATTAACATTAAAAACGCTTAGAAGTGCATTGACTGGGCAAATTCACGTATTGAAAGCGTTGATTTTCAACAACTTCAAAACAATTTATGAGTTATTTATTAAAGTTTAGAGACTTAGGAGTTAATTTAATGAAAGTTAGAAGATAATGAACAGTCAGCATAAGAGAAATGTTGAGAAGCTGTTTTGATAAGTGGAGACTTGTGAAAAAGAAAACATAATTACACAGGAAGGGAAAATGTAGGTAAAAAGTAATATACACAAGAATCTGTACTCACAGAGATTGATAATGTTTGGCGTACTCTGCCTCAGAAAATTTAATTTTGCTGTATTCAGTTCACTGGCTTCAGTTTCATCCTAAATGCATTACTACGCAACAGTGGGACACGGATTTTTCAATATATTGGAGCTGCTGACTATGATGAGCTTCCATCAAGGTAGATTCAAGACTTGAGACAAATCAAAAAGAGTGCAAAAAAGAAGTATAAAGATTATCGAGTGTTTTCTGTCATTTAATATGTTTACAGCTCTTGCTCAGACTACTGCTTACTCCCCGTGATTCTAGATATCTTTAAAATCTGAAAATGCATCTCTGCTTTTCCTGAATATCGTCAGTTGATTAATCGTTCTTTCGTTACAGTTAACGTAGTGGCATTTTTGTACTCTGTCGCAAAAAACTGTGGTCTTTCAAGATGCGTAATCCATTAACTGGAACAATGTCAACAGCGGATCTTTTGATTATTGTCTTTGATTTGATACTGAGACATATTCCGATTGTTTATTGGGAACAGTTTGAATTCTTATACAATGTTCCTACATGCAATATTCTTGCTCTCATTCTTTATTCAGTCACTGACTACTCTGTTTAGTTCACGGTCACTTTCACCTTGGATCGATTGTTGCCAGAAGCTGAAAAGTAAATATTGCACTGAGAAAACGGCATCTATGGTTTTGGCAATAGTGACTGTCCTCAGTTGTTTAAAGAATATTTTCTGGTATTTTATGGTTTCAAATCGGTATTGGATCCCTGGTTTTGTGTTTATATATTGGCTGTTTTGCAGTCGCTGGCATGGACCACAATCGAGATTCTCCATCACATTTTTACTCCATGTCTCCCATTTCTAGTCATTCTGTTGCTAAATATTTTCACCATCAGCCACAACTTAGTGACCAGTAGAGTCTGCCAGAGACTCCACGGACACCACAATGGGGAGACACTGAATGATCCTGAGGTGCAGAGTCGAAAGTAATCAGAACGGATTCAGGATGATCCAGGTAATGATCACAGACGCGCACAACCGACTTCACGGATACAGACATGACATTGCGCGGCAAAAGTCGTTAATTTCAAAAACCAACGCAGATCGAAAGTAATCAATAATTTTGCTTTTTCTTATATCAGTCAATTTCATCGCGTTATGGTCAGTGCTGATGTTTTATTCTATCTGGAACCGAATGTGGAACTTGGCTTATCAATTGGTATAGTTTGATGACTTTGTCCAGGAATTGGGATTCAGCCTACAGTTACTGAGTTACTGCACAAATTGTATAGCATATGCCATCACACAGAGGACGTACAGAGAGCATTTGAAAATAATGCTAAAATATCCCTTCAGTCAAATCAATAAATTATTCATTTTAATTAATCACAGTCTGTCATATAATATTCCAGCATGTTAAAATATAGCTGGGAGAACAAAAGGTCTCAATGACAGGACATAGACAGGGTACGAAGCGTGGATAGAGACATAAAATCCAGCCAAATAAAGAGAAGAGAAAGTCTGCAGGCTTTGAAGAGGATGCAGAACTGGAGTATCATGTACAGGTATGGCAGTTACATTCAATAAATCATGTATTAACATTAAAAACGCTTAGAAGTGCATTGACTGGGCAAATTCACGTATTGAAAGCGTTGATTTTCAACAACTTCAAAACAATTTATGAGTTATTTATTAAAGTTTAGAGACTTAGGAGTTAATTTAATGAAAGTTAGAAGATAATGAACAGTCAGCATAAGAGAAATGTTGAGAAGCTGTTTTGATAAGTGGAGACTTGTGAAAAAGAAAACATAATTACACAGGAAGGGAAAATGTAGGTAAAAAGTAATATACACAAGAATCTGTACTCACAGAGATTGATAATGTTTGGCGTACTCTGCCTCAGAAAATTTAATTTTGCTGTATTCAGTTCACTGGCTTCAGTTTCATCCTAAATGTATTACTACGCAACAGTGGGACACGGATTTTTCAATATATTGGAGCTGCTGACTATGATGAGCTTCCATCAAGGTAGATTAAAGACTTGAGACAAATCAAAAAGAGTGCAAAAAAGAAGTATAAAGATTATCGAGTGTTTTCTGTCATTTAATATGTTTACAGCTCTTGCTCAGACTACTGCTTACTCCCCGTGATTCTAGATATCTTTAAAATCTGAAAATGCATCTCTGCTTTTCCTGAATATCGTCAGTTGATTAATCGTTCTTTCGTTACAGTTAACGTAGTGGCATTTTTGTACTCTGTCGCAAAAAACTGTGGTCTTTCAAGATGCGTAATCCATTAACTGGAACAATGTCAACAGCGGATCTTTTGATTATTGTCTTTGATTTGATACTGAGACATATTCCGATTGTTTATTGGGAACAGTTTGAATTCTTATACAATGTTCCTACATGCAATATTCTTGCTCTCATTCTTTATTCAGTCACTGACTACTCTGTTTAGTTCACGGTCACTTTCACCTTGGATCGATTGTTGCCAGAAGCTGAAAAGTAAATATTGCACTGAGAAAACGGCATCTATGGTTTTGGCAATAGTGACTGTCCTCAGTTGTTTAAAGAATATTTTCTGGTATTTTATGGTTTCAAATCGGTATTGGATCCCTGGTTTTGTGTTTATATATTGGCTGTTTTGCAGTCGCTGGCATGGACCACAATCGAGATTCTCCATCACATTTTTACTCCATGTCTCCCATTTCTAGTCATTCTGTTGCTAAATATTTTCACCATCAGCCACAACTTAGTGACCAGTAGAGTCTGCCAGAGACTCCACGGACACCACAATGGGGAGACACTGAATGATCCTGAGGTGCAGAGTCGAAAGTAATCAGAACGGATTCAGGATGATCCAGGTAATGATCACAGACGCGCACAACCGACTTCACGGATACAGACATGACATTGCGCGGCAAAAGTCGTTAATTTCAAAAACCAACGCAGATCGAAAGTAATCAATAATTTTGCTTTTTCTTATATCAGTCAATTTCATCGCGTTATGGTCAGTGCTGATGTTTTATTCTATCTGGAACCGAATGTGGAACTTGGCTTATCAATTGGTATAGTTTGATGACTTTGTCCAGGAATTGGGATTCAGCCTACAGTTACTGAGTTACTGCACAAATTGTATAGCATATGCCATCACACAGAGGACGTACAGAGAGCATTTGAAAATAATGCTAAAATATCCCTTCAGTCAAATCAATAAATTATTCATTTTAATTAATCACAGTCTGTCATATAATATTCCAGCATGTTAAAATATAGCTGGGAGAACAAAAGGTCTCAATGACAGGACATAGACAGGGTACGAAGCGTGGATAGAGACATAAAATCCAGCCAAATAAAGAGAAGTGGGGAACAGAAATACATTTATGTTATCAGATGGAAATACATGTTGATAGTTTGACACAGCGAAAAGTAAAATTAGATAGTAAAGGCAGAAACGAAAGTGAGACAAATTGAGACAGACTAAGAAAGAAAACACACAAATAGAGACAAATAACAAAGGTAATTGCAACACAGGAACAGACCCTTCGGCCTTTAAGCCTGCACTGATCCATGATCCTCCACCTAAATCTGTCATCTATTTTCTAAACATTGAGGCAGAGAAAGAAGAGATTTAAAAGGTGTGATTAGGAACAGAAATACAGGAAGAGGAAGGGATTCAGAAATCAGAGGGAAAGAGACCGATTTTGAAAGACAAATACAAATGCAGAGAGATGGGGAGGAATGAAGGATGAGGCACGGAGAAACAGGTAGAGATGAAAGGTTGAATAACAGGTGAAGGACGGAATGTGAGAACGCAACAAGACAGGGAGGGATACAGATATATTGGGTGAAACGCGGAAGTAGAGACCGCAGAAAGAGAGAGATATCAAAACATCGCCTGCATTTATAGGAGTATATACTTGACCATTTAAAGCCGCATTACTTTCAATATAGCTGATCCTCGAGCTCAATACCATAATCCTGCTCTCACCCCATGACACTTCATCACTTTAGCCACAAGAACTCTTTTCTGAAAACGCATATATTGGCATCCAAAAATTTCCGTGATTTCCACCTGATCTCCACTCTCTTGGTAAAGAGAAAATTACTGCTCATCACAGCTCTAAATGTTTCAGCACTTATACTAAAACTACATACAACGTTTCTGTACTCCGCACAATCTATGAATTCTTTCCTGTATCTCTGTCACTTAGTTCTCTTATAATTTGCGCATTGTGTTTGAGAGAACCCCTCATTTTTGTGAACCACAATGAATGCAATGATAACCGACTCAATCATTCCACATGCAACATTACTTTCATCCCAGAAGCCAATTGTATGAATTTTCACTGCACTTGTTCCTCCCAACAATTGTCTTCGGTATATCTGACCAAGGGACTCGTCTAAATAAATGCAATTTCGGGCAACCAAAACTTCTTCCTTCGATACGATGATATTCTGCAGCGTATGCACACACTCATCGCTGATCAAACATCAGTCGTGTCCTTCGTCTTGATGAATACCAAAGCAAAGTGCTCAGTATGGATCTCTCCCATTTCCTGTGACTCCATGCATAACGTGCTTCCTTTTTCATTGACTGAGCCTACTCTTTATTTTACTACCCTCCTTCTTATAAAATACGCATACAAAACCTATGGATTCTAGATGACCATAGTTGCTATGGACATTCTATGCCCCTTGTCAGTCTGTCCAATAACGCGTTTAATTTCCTTCCTTATTTCTCGATACTCATCAAGGGCTTTGTCAGTTGTTGCTGCCTTAAACTATGGTTTACTTTCTTTTTTCTTTTGATAAAGCTTACAATTTCCCTTGTCATTCATGTTTCTTTCATCCTGCCACCCCTATCTTTCAGTTTGAAAGGAACAATATATGACCAGCACTTTTACCAGCTCATCCTCAAAAACCTACAACATGCCAGGTGTCAATTTGCCCTCAAATGACTTCTCCTAATCCACATTCCACAGTTACCTTTTGATTTGGTTGCAAGTGGCCCTTGCCCAATTAAGCATCCTCACCAAAGGGACACTCCGTCATGGTGAACACATGTTCGAGCTCATTCCCTAACATTAAGTCATGTATGGACTCCTCTCTTGTTCGAATTTCAACACATTGTCTCAAAAACCCCTCCTGGCCAGATCTACCAAATTCGTCTCAGCATCCATGTCATCGCCTTAAGCGACTCTTGAAAGTTGCTTTTATACCTCCCACCATCTTCTCCTCAGGCAGTACATTCCAGCCACTAACCAGCTCTCGTGTAAAAGATGTTTTGTTTGAACATCTATGATGTGCAAACCGGCTCTTTGCCCGAACAAGTCCATGCCGCCAAGCATTACTTCTCAAAGACCCATTCCCCATACACGAGACTTACTATTGACTAATGCACATAAGCAATACATCCCTGACAATACGGGCAAATTAACATGGCTGATTCACCTGTCCTACATATTTATGGATTGTGGGAGGAAAACAGAGCACCCGGAGAAAGCACCTTCCCCTTTAATAATTAGCCATTTTAACATAAACTTATGTTCTATTATTCAATATTTTCAACCTGGCAATGTGACACTTTCTATCTGTTTCGGGAGCTCGAGGTATTTGCAAAGAGTTATCACATCGCTGTTCAGGCTCCGATGTTCAAATGTCATCAAGCAAGTTCATTTTTCCAAGATTTTCTCTTTTAATAATTCGCTCTAAACTATGTAACCTATCAGCTTATCCATTTCTGCACTCACTGCAAAACATATGCATCCATTTGGTACTGTGGGGACTAGAGTTTTATGCAATTTTCCAAATGTGGCTAACTGAAGTTCCATGGAGCTTGGGACGATACTTTGACTTTCAAGAGGTTAATTTGTCTTTTTTTAAATGCAGGTCTTAAAGATAGAGATACTAAAGAATATAGGAAGCAATTTTTTTTAAAAAGTACTGTTTAATAATGAAAAGTGAAAGCTCAGGTCTCCCAGTTAAGGTTTTCCAGATTTTATTGCTGTAGTCAGTGTCACACTGACCCCCGCACACTTACACCATTACTGACACTCTGAACTGTCACACTCACTCTGTGTTACTGTGACCGCCTCACACTTGCTCCACCACTGCCGCACTGGTCCCCTCACACACACACACTGTCACCGTTACCCTGACACCCTCACTCTGACGCCATCACCATCACCATGACCCACTTACATTCACTCCATTACAGTCACTCTGACTCACTCACACTCATTCCATCACTATTCATGTGACCAGTTCACTCACAGTCCTTAATCTGACCCCTCACACTCACTCTGTCACTGTCATCTGACAGCCTCACACTCACTCTATAACTGTCACCCTGATCCCGTCACACTCACTCTGTCGCCATCACTCTGAAACCCTGAACTCACTCTATCACCGTCATCCTGACCTTACTCACACTCAGTAAGCGTCACCCTGGTCCCCTTACACTCACTCTGTCACTGTCATCCTGTCCCGGTCACACTTACTCCATCATCGTCACCCTGATCCCCTCACTCTCTCTCTTTCACTATCACCATGACACCTTCACACTCACTGCATTACCGTCACACTGACCCCATCACACTCACTCCATCACTGCCAGATTGACACCCTCAGACTCTAAGAACTACAGTCACACTAAGCCCTACACATTCACACCATTACTTTAAAACTGCACCCTCACAGTTACTCTGTCACCATCACTCTAACCGACTCACACTCGCTCCATCACTGCTATGCTGTTCCCCTCACACTCATACTGTCACCGTCACCCTGACCCCCTCACGCTGAATCCATCACCATCATCCTGACGCACTCCCATCACTCTACTGCAGTCACTCTGACTCACTCACATTTACTCCGAAACTATTACCACCTCCACTTCACTGTCACTTCTTCACATTGACCCCTCACATTCACACATCACCACTGCACTTACATTCTCACAGTCACTCTGTTACCATCACCCTGACGTCCTCACACTCACTCCATCACTGTCACCTTGACCCCACGCATTCACTCCATCTCTGTGACGTGCTCACACACACTCAGTCACCATCACGTTCAACTCCTCACAGCCCCTACGTCACTGTCACCCTGACACCCACAAACTCACTCCATCACTCTCACACTGGCCCACTGACACTTACTCCTTTGCTGGCACACCGAATAATCACACTCTGCCACAATCAGCCTGACATTCTCAGACACGCTTCATCAATCTCACCCTGACCCTCTCACACTCACGCTGTCACGATCACCCTGACACCTCACACACTCCGTCACTGTCACCTGACCGTCACACGTTCACTCCATCACCATCATCCTGACCCCCTACATTCACTCCATCACCATCACTGTTACCGCCTCACACTCACTCCATCACAATCACTCTAACCACACACTTACACTGTCATTGTCATCCTGGCACATCTCACACCCTGTAACCCTCACCGTGCCCCCTCACACTCACTTCACTGCTGTCACCTTGAATACCTTGCACTCACTCCATCACTGTCGCACTAACGCAGTTACACTCATTCCATGGCCGCCACACTTACCTGCTCACACATACTTCATCAGAGTTACACTTGCCCCATCATATTCGCTCTGTCACCGAAACCCTGACCTACGTCACACTCACTCCATTACTCTCAAACTGACCCCCCTCACATTCAGTCTATTGCTGTCACACTGAGTTCTCACACTCACTTTGTCACCGTCACGCTGACCGCCAGGCACTCGCTCTGTCACTGCCACTCTGGAACAGTCACTCTCACACTGCCACCATCACCCTGAACCCCTCATGGTGTCTCCACTGATAGTCACTCCGTCAGAGCAAATCGGACTCACTCATACTCACTCCATCACTATCATCCTCACCACTTCACTCTTATTCATCCATCCTGGCCCGCTCACACTCATTCCATCACTATCATTGTCACTTTCGCTCCTCTGTACACTCCCCCACATTATGCTCACTCCCCCACACAATCTACCACAGTCACTTTCAAACCGCTGAGCTGCTATTTCCACTACACCATTGTCAGGATCACTCCCCTGCACAATCCCGCACCATCATACACACTGTTCTGCTCATACCCCCACTATCTCGCAAACACTTGCTTCCTCTCCAACCATCACGCTCACTCCACCGCACACACCGTCACTGCAACAGGCACTACACCACACACTCCTGCACTATCAAGCTCAGTCATCCACACAGTCCTCCACCATCAAACTGACTACCCCACACACTCCCCCACCATCAGACCCACACCTCTGCATACTCTGCCACTGCCACACACATTACTCCGCACGCTGCTACACTGTCATGCTCAATCCTCCACACATTCCCCCACCATCATAGTCACTCCAACACACACTCCCCCACTGTCATGCTCACGCCACCACACACTCTCCCACTACCATATTCACTTCGTAGCCCACTCCTCCATTGCCACATTCAATCCCCCGCAGTCTCCCCATCATTGTACTCACTCCCCCGCAAACTCCCCCACCATCACACTCATTGCCCCATGCATTTCTCCACTGTCAGCTCACTCCGTCGTAAACACACACTTCATCATGATCAGTCCTTTCCGCTGTCGCCCCCACCGACGCGTTCACTCTCCCACACACTCCACCTGCAACACACTAATTTCACCCGCACACTCACGCACTGTCACGCTGACTGTACTCCCCAGTCTTCCACAATCTGGCTCACTTCCCCACACAGCAAACCCATCGTCACTCTGACTCCCTTAAACACTTGCCCACTGTGATACTCACTCTCCCAAACAGAAACACCACCGAGACACTCATGCCTCCATACTGTCACTCTTTCTCCATCACACACAAACCCAACGTTGGTCTCACTTGTCCACACATGCCTCCACCGTTACTCACACTGCTGCACATACCCATACTGTCATGCTCACTCCCCTGCACACTACTGCACCTCATGCTCACAGCCCCACACACTCATTCCCCTGCAGACTCCCCTACTGTCAGGACCGTCTCCCTTGCACAGTCTCCCACCATCATGCTCATTCCTCCACATAGTGCCACAGTCACATTCACTCCCCGCATACTCCGCTAATATCACACTCACTCTTCCCATCATCAGGCTCATTCCCAAACACACTGTCCCAAAATCACGATCACTCTCCCGCACAATCTCCCACTGACACACTCACCCTCCGACCCACTTCCACACCTTCATGCTCAGTCTGCCACACAGCACAACATTGCCTCAGTCACTACCCGGCACAATCACTCACCGTCAGGCTTTCTCACCTGCACACTGTCCCACCATCACGCTCACGTCCCCTCCTTCAGTCTCACTTCTCAACACACTACCTCACCGTCATACTTACTCCCTCACACACTCCCAAAAATCAAGCTCACTACACCACACACCCCTCCACCATTAAGCTCACTCCCTCTCACACTAACCCACCATCATGCTCACTCCCTAACGCACTACCTACTGATACACTTGCACTCCCGTAAATTCCACTACCGTCACTCTCCCCGCGGACTCTCCCACCATCACACTCACTCTCCCATACTCTCCCCCACCATCATGCTAACATCCCGGCCGTCTGTCTCACTTCATCATACACGACCTCACTGTCATGTGAACTCTCCATACACTCCCCCACCATCAAGCTCACTCTGCGACACCCTCCCTCATCATCATGCTCACGCCCTCACACACTAAACACCGACATGCTTGCTCTCCCATACACGGCACCACTGTAACGCTCCCTCCCCCGCACACTCCCCTATTGTCACTTTCACGCTCCAACACACTCTCCTATCCCACTGACCTCTACACTGCTGAAGCCAAACACCAGCTGGAGTACACCTCTTCCTACCGCCCCCTCGAACATGACCCCACCCCCATCACCAAACCATCATCTCCCAGACCATACAGAACCTCATCACTTCAGGAGATCCCCACCCACAGCTTCCAAACTCATAGTTCAGGAACCCCGCACTGCCCGGTTCTCCCTCCTTCCCAAGTTCCACAAGCCTGACCACCCTGGCCGGCCCATTGTCTCAGCCTGCTCCTGCCCCACTGAACTCATCTCTACCTACCTCGACACTGTCCTATCCCCCCAGTCCAGGAACTCCCCACATACGTTCGAGACACCACCCACGCCCTCCACCTCCTCCAAGACTTCCGTTTCCCCGGCCCCCAAAGCCTCATCTTCACCATGGATATCCAATCCCTCTACACCTCCATCCGCCATGACCAGGGCCTCCAAGCCCTCCGTTTTTGCCTCTCCCGACGTCCCCAACAGTACCCTTCCACCGACACTCTCAATCGTTTGGCCGAACTGGTCCTCACCCTTTCACAATTTCTCCTTCGAATCCTCCCACTTCCGCCAGACCAAAGGGGTAGCCATGGGCACCCGTATGGGCCCCAGCTATGCCTGTCTCTTTGTTGGCGACATAGAACAGTCGATCTTCCGTAATTACACCAGCACCACTCCCCACCTCTTCCTCCGCTACATTGATGATTGCATTGGGGCCACCTCATTCTCCCGCGAGGAGGTTGAGCAATTCATCAACTTCACCAACACATTCCACCCTGACCTTAAATTTACCTGGACCACCGCTGACACCTCCCTCCCCTTCCTGGACCTCTCCATCTCCATTAATGGGAGAAAGTGAGGTCTGCAGATGCTGGAGATCAGAGATGGAAATGTGTTGCTGGAAAAGCGCAGCAGGTCAGGCAGCATCTAGGGAACAGGAGAATCGACGTTTCGGGCATTAGCCCTTCTTCAGGATTCCTGAAGAAGGGCTAATGCCCGAAACGTCGATTCTCCTGTTCCCTAGATGCTGCCTGACCTGCTGCGCTTTTCCAGCAACACATTTCCATCCCATCTCCATTAATGACGACCGACTTGGCACTGACATTTTTTACAAACCCACCGACTCCCACAGATATCTGGATTACACCTCTTCCCACCTTACCTCTTGAAAAAATGCAATCCCGTATTCCCAATTCCTCCGCCTCCGCCGGATCTGCTCCCAGGAGGACCGGTTCCACCACAGAACACACCAGATAGCCTCCTTCTTTAGAGAAAGCAATTTCCCTTCCCACGTGGTTAAAGATGCCCTTCAACGCATCTCGATCACATCACGCACCTCTGCCCACAGAGCTCACCCCTCCTACAGTAACAAGGACAGAACGCCCCTGGTGCTCACCTTCCACCCTACCAACCTTCGCATAAACCAAATCATCCACCGACATTTCCGCCACCTCCAAAAAGACCCCATCACCAGGGATATATTTCCCTCCCCACCTCTTTTCGCCTTCAGCAAAGACTGGTCAGGTCCACGCCCCCCTACAACCCATCCTCCCATCCTGGCACGTTCCCCTGCCACCGCAGGAACTGCAAAACCTGCGCCCACACCTCGTCCCTCACCTCCATCAAAGGCCTTAAAGGAGCCTTCCACATCCATCGAAGTTTTACCTGACATCCACCAATCTCATTTATTGTATCCGTTGCTCCCAATGTGGTCTCCTCTACATTGGGGAGACTGGACGTCTCCTAGCAGAGCACTTTAGGGAACAGCTCCGCGCCCCCCCCCCCACCAATAAACCACACCGCCTTATGGCCCAACTATTCAACTCCCCCTCCCACTCTGCCGAGGACATGAAGGTCATGGGCCTCCATCAAGCCGCTCCCTCACCACCAGACGCCTGGAGGAAGAACGCCTTATCTTCCGCCTCGGAACACTTCAACCCTAGGGCATCAATTTGGACTTCAACAGTTTCCTCATTTCCCCTCCCCCCACCTCACCCTAGTTCCAAACTTCCAGCTCAGCACTGTCCCCATGACTTGTCGTACCTGCCTGTCTTCTTTTCCACCTATCCACTCCACCCTTCTCCGTGACCAATCACCTTCATCCCCTCCCCCACTCACATTTTGTACTCCATGTTACTTTCTCCCCACCCTGAACCTCCTCTAGCTTATTTCTCCACGCTTTCGGATCTCTGCCTTTATTCATGATGAACGGCTTTTGCCCAAAACGTCGATTTTGCTGCTCCTCGGATGCTGCCTGAACTGCTGTGCTCTTCCAGCACCACTAATCCAAAATTCAGGATTTAGATGTTTCAGTAAGAACAGAGAAGATAATGAAAGATGCGGGTGGTGTGGCACTGTTAGTCAAGGACAGTATCAGGGCTGCAAATAAGTCATTTGTGCACTCTTATGTAGTATGGAATGAAGAAAGAAGGAGGAAGGGAGAGGTCACCCTGTTGGGAGTTTTCGATAGTCCACCAAGTAGTATATGATTCTCGATAGGAGTGAGAATGACAGTGTAGTTGTTATGGTGGACTTCAACTTCCCGAAGTTGGGCGGCACGGTGGCTAGCACTGCTGCCTCAAAGCGCCAAAGACCCGGGTTCAATTCCCGCCTCAGGCGACTGACTGTGTGGAGTTTGCACGTTCTCTGCGTGGGTTTGCTCCGGTTCCCTCCCACAGTCCAACTATGTGCTAAATTGCCCGTAGTGTTAGGTAAGGGGTAAATGGAGGGGTATGGGTGGGTTGCGCTTCGGTGGGTCGGTGTGGACTTGTAAGGGCCGAAAGGCCTGTTTCCACACTGTAATGCAATGCAATGTAATCTAATCTCTCAAAGAATATTGACTGGCAAGGCTATTGTTCAAGTACTTTAGATGGGTCAGTTTTTGTCCATTGTGTGCGAAGGGTTTTCTAATGCAGTACGTAGACAGGTCAACAAGGGGAGAGACTACATTATATTTGGTACTAGGTCATGAACCCAACCAAGTGTTAGATTTGGAGGCAAGTGAGCACGTTGGTGATCGTGTCCACAATTCAGTTATGTTTAATTTAGCGATGGAAAGGGCTAGATATGCACCGGTGGGCAAGAGCTACAACGTGGGGAAAAGCAGTACGATATGATTAGATAAGATTAAGGATGCATAGGATGGGGAAGCAAAGTGCAGGAGATGGGCACAATTGAAATATGAAGCTCTACGGAACAAGTAATGCGTGTGCTTGGCACGTATGCTCCTGCCAGACAGGGAAGAAGTTGACGAGCACAAGAGCCGTTGATTGCTATGGAAGTTTAATCACATGACAAGGGGAAGAAGTAGTCTTATATTAGGATGAGATGTGAGGGCATAGTTATGGTGAGTGAGAGTTATAAGTTGGCAAGGAAAGACCGAAAGAGGAAGCTAAGAGGAGCCAGGAGGGGATATGAGAAGTTGTTGGTGGATAGGTTCAGATAAAAGTCAAAAGCTTTCCCCAGTTAAAATAATGAATAGAGTGAGAATAGGGCCAGTCAACTATAGTAGTGGAAGTTGTGCATGGAGTTAGAGCAGATAAAGGGAAACGTGAAATGAATATTTTTCGACAGTGGTTTCTTTGGAAAAAGACCATGTTATCGAGGAGAATACTGAGAAACAGGCCACTAGGCTAGTGGGATTGAGGTTCACAAGAAGAGGTGTTAGAAATTCTTAATCCAGTGTGGGCTGGATGGGATTGATCCTAAGATTCTCTGGGAAACCGGGGAGGAGATAGCCAAGCCTTTGGCTTTCATCTTCATGTCGTCATTGTCTACAGGATTAGTACCAGAAGACTGGAGGATAGAAAATGTTATTCCCTTGATCAAGAAGGGGGTTTGGGACAATCCTGGTAATTAACCACGACCAGCAATTCCTATTGTGTTTCTGATTTCCGGCATCCATAGTTCTTTTGTTTTTTTTTCCTCCAAAAGTATTTGCTCACCCCTGAATTGCAACCACCCGTGGATTTCCAATTTTAACTCTCTCATCTTTTGCACCTTTTGCATGATTTCAGTTTCCATAGCAATAAGCTCTTGAATTTACTCCCTAATTTTTTAACATCTCTTTGTTTGTTCAGGATACTCCTTAAAAAGTCTACCTCTTTGACACAGTTTCTGGTCACTTGTCCTAATATAACCATATGTGCCTGGTGTCAAATATTGTTATGATACAAGGTCGTTAGATATTTTTGTATTGTATCAAGTATATGAAAAACATGAATTATTGTTTATTTGGACAAGAATCACTAGACCTTCATGATAATTTGATAACTCCTTGCCTAACAGCATTGCAGTTGCACTTTCACCACGCAGACTGCAATAGATTAGGAAGTCAGTCATCAATTTAATCAGAACTAAGTGAGGATTGACAATATTTACTGAGCTCCGTGGAGAGTAATCCAAATGTAATGTTTTGGGATATGTTGAATTAATGAGAGAGTAAACATGGTGCTGAGCCTTTTGGTTAATATAGGCACAATGTAAAACAGTAAAAGACTGTAGTACGAACAATTCCTGACGGTGAAACATTATGTAGGAAAGTAAAGCGTCGAAATCTATTGTGTATGGTCAAAGGAATGCAAATCAGAGACCACCCAAACATTGGGAAGGAGAGCAGGACCCCTGAGAGGGGGCAGATCACCTACACATTGGGAAGGAGAGCAGAGTCACTGAGAGGGGGCTTATCACCCACACATTGGGAAGGATGGCAGGGTGACTGAGAGGGGGCAGATCACCCACACATTGGGAAGGATGGCAGGGTGACTGAGAGGGGGCATATCACCCACACATTGGGAAGGATGGCAGGGTGACTTTGAGTGGGCAGCTCACCCACACATTGGAGGGGGTGGCAGTGTCCCTGAAAGGGGACAGATCACCACACATTGTGAAGGATGGCAGGGTCACTGAGAGGGGTCAGATCATCCACACATTGGGAACGATTGCAGGGGATCTGAGAGGGGGCAAATCACCCACACATTGGGAAGGATGGCAGGTTCCCTGAGAGGGACAGATCACCCACACATTGGGAAGGATGGCAGGTTCCCTGAGAGGGACAGATCAGCCACACATTGGGAAGGATGGCAGTGTCCCTGAGAGTGGGCAGATCACCCACATATTGGGGAGCATAGCAATGTCCCTGAGTGGGGGCAGATTTCCTACACATTGGGAAGAATGGCAGGGTCCCTGAGAGGGGGACAGATCACCCACACATTTGGCAGGAAGGCAGTGTCCCTGAGAGGAGACAGACTAGTTCCTTTCACAAAATGGTTCAAATTGAGAGACTGATTATGTGAGGCTTTCATTGAAGCTGAAGGGATATTTACAGAGTGTACCATTTACTGTTTGTTTAGACATTGTCGATAAAAACAAGGAATTCACATTAACTGAAAGGAAATTGATCATTGGATGCAAATATAAGACTTTGGTTCAGATCGTCAGGGAGGATATGAAGGAGAAATTATATGCCGTGAGTGGTAATGACCGAGGGTTCAACACTTACTTAAAGGTTAGTCATATTCAGTTTCACGTGAATCGATCAATCGTGTCAGATTTTGATGAGATATTTGTTTGGTGTTTCCTTTCTGTGAATCCTCTTTAAGTATTCAGGCAAGTTTAATAAAGACAGTGCCAGTCCAGGTGAGAAATCAGACAGACAATTAATTCACTTTGATCGATGTTTTTGTCTGTATATCCATCCTTGCCACCGTCAGTGAAAGAAGCCTCCAGAATCCATCGCTATCAGTGCAAAGAGAAAAGTGTAATATAAAGAGAGTAAGAAACTATCTCTAAACATGAACATTACTTATCTCTCCCAAAAACGAACACTTCTATTGGGTTCCTCCAGCACCCTCTCTTTTATGTCCTAAACTCACATTAGCCCTGTTCCTGTGCAAGGGTGACCAGGTATACTCACACAGAGATCATTACACAATGTGAAGGATGGGAGGGTCCTGAGAGGTGATAGGCTTATTCATTTCCCCCAGAGTTTCAGGACTGAATGATATATGATACGATGGAGCAACTGGAGTTGAAGGAAGATGTGACAGAGCTGATGGGCTTATGATTGGTGTAGATAAGTTGGATGAAAACAAAATGTTCACATTAACTGGGGAAATGGATGATGAGATGCAAAGTTGTAGATTTGGCCGGATTGACAGGGAGGATTTGATGAAGTGGTTATATAGAAGGGGCAGATAGTTGGACTGAGTGCCGTGAAGCGCTATATTTAAGTTTCAATTTCTGTCAAACTGTGGGTTTGAATTATCCCAGTACCAGAGCCACAAGTGATGTGTTCAGGCAGTCATATCGTAGGGCCTGGGTAACTTCCAGTTTGTGATTGTTCCTTTCCCCCTGGGTGTTTGCAGACCCCTCAAGCTCTCTGACTCTCTCGGTGATGAAAGCAGGAAAATTGGTGGCAAACTCTGAAAACTGCTGTGGTTCTGTTCGCCGAGCAACCCAAAGGACTACCCAAACTACAAATCTTCTCCCAAACTTCGAAAACTCTGAAAACAGTGAGAGCTCCAGTTGTTCCACTGCCCTTCAGATCCCCACGAACCTTGTAAGGGGGATTGGCACGCCTTGTTGGTGACAGTCTCTGTGGCTCAACTGGTCAGCAGCAGGCTGCAAGTTAAAATGTTCGTACTTCAACATTATTCAGGTGTGCAGCTTTGGCTGTTTCAGATCAGAGTATAAGAGTAACCCCCACCTCTATTTAAACCGGAAAGTCCATGACAAGGTTGGACTCGAGCCCAAACCATCCATGATTCTGTGGTATGGGGCTGCACACAGAGGAAGACAGGGACAAACACCATTCTCTCCAGACCTCCACTGCCAGCAGAAAGCAGCCACTCCAGCTTCAATCAGCAGCTTCCTGCCCAGCCCCGTGACACAGCTTAAAGAAACGCTTTCCACATGAACGACTCATTTCATGGGAAAGAGGCATAAATCTTTTTTTTAAAAATGCGGTAACGGCCGCGGCTGATACTCCCCATTTTTCGGAACTTTGTAACCAAACCCCTGTCCCCTACATTAGAAGCTGGAGGATTTTGTGCTGAGAGCAGAGTTATGAAGTTGAAGGCGTGACTATACCTTAAAAAGAGAGTGAATGCTGTTCAGAACTGAGAGCCGACAAATATCTATGATGATCAGCTAGCAGTCTCAGTGTGTCCTGAAAAAATTAAAAAGATGTAAGGTTTGGATATGAAATGGATACCTGAGTTGTTTGCTGTATTGAAAACAATTCGAATTTAACCAATATCTTTAAATTATGCCTCAGAAAATTAAAATCCAATCGCGCTTGAATTTAGTGTTGTGAATCACTCCAGAAACGAAGGGCTTCCTTACTATTGCCCCTACTGACCATACAACGTGAAGTATTCCCAGACCCTCAGTTGAGGAATTTTGCTGTTGGAAGTTACCCCACTAACCGTATTACCATGTGCTGCATTGAGCGAATCGCAAGACGGACAGCGCTTAAAGCGGAACACAAACAAAAATGACAAACAAATGACAAGCATTTTTCAGATACACCGAATCACGAATGCAATTTATGAGACAGTCCGAGGGCAATGAGTCATAATCTACCTCCACAACTGGCAGCACAGCAACTCCAAACTGCTGTTCCAAACATACTGGAGCCTTAGTGCACCGCCACGTCCCGGAAAATGCTGAAATGAGTGAAAAGGAAGAACAGAATATGAATGAGTCATGAAAAGTGAAGATTACTAATCACAGTCTCGATTAGATTAGCTTTTCCTCCCATCAACAATGCGGGAGGGCCTGCAGTGTATCACCAACCGACGTCTCGAGGACAGAACTGAAGGAAAATGAGAGAAATCCAAGACAATATGACTTCACGATTAATTGGAATTATTTTCCCATTCGTCAGAACACCAAAAAAGGATGCGTAGAGTTACTGCAGTATTTTGTTTCACAATAGCAATGAAATAACAATTTCCACTGGGTTACAGTGAAAACAGCGAACTATAAGAATTTGCCTGGAACATGAAGCAGCAGTGGATCTGCTGGAGCGCGGGACTTTCTGTGTTGGAGGCACAAGTGATCACTCCAGTACGGAAACTGACCAAATGGAGAGTTTGCACTCTCCCACATCAGAGAAAAAATTTCAAGAAACAAAACTAGCTGCTTATGTTGGAATTTAAATGCAGCAGTGTTTAGCACGCAGCACGAGGATAAGACAGCAGGGACACGAACCTACACCTCTGTAGAGGTGCGAGCCTTAATGCAGGGGTTTAGAGGGCTCGGCTACAACTCCAGGCATACGGGAATGCTATTTCATACATTTTCAATTGTACTCTTGTGAAAAAAAAAACAGAAGCAAAGTCACAGGGAAAGGGTTGCACGATCCCTATCCTGCTCGCATAGCTGCTGGGATACGACCAGCTACAATACCAGTTTCTTAGCAGATAATGATAGCCCATCAATCCAGACAAAAAAATCAGTGGGAACCTGAGTCTATCTTCTGAGACTCGTTTGAGTCACAAATGGAATGTGTCTGTGAGAAAGCAGATTCGGTTATGATACGATAAAGAACCCACCAGCTGCATGACACTACTGCAATTTAGATTCTTGGTTTGGTAACTCGGTTCGCCCATTACTCGAAAGGGTGCAACCATCGCGATTATACGTAACATAAAACAGACCGGACTGCAGGGAAAATGCAGAAAGCTGAGCAGGCGGTGTATCAGATCATAAAGTGCGACTAGACAATAGAAAATAGGTACAAGAGTAGGTCATTCGTACCTATGAACAAGCGCCACCATTCATTATGATCATGGTTGATCAGCCTCAACTGTATCCTGTTCCTGCCTTATCCCCATAACCCTTGATTCCACTATCCTTAAGACGTCTATCCAGCACTTTCTTGAAAGTATCCAGAGGCTGGGCCTCCACAGCCTTCCCGGGTAGAGTCTTCCATACACCCACCACTCTGTGGGTGAAGACATTTCTTCTCAACTCTGTTCTAAGTGGCCTAATCCTTATTGTTAAACTGTCTCCTCTGGATCAGGACTAACCCATCAGCGGAAACATGCTTCCTGCCTCCAGAGTGTCCAATCCTTTAATAATCTTATACGTCTCAATCAGATCCTCTCTCAGCCATCTAAACTCAAGAGTATACAAACCCAGTCTCTAGAATCTTCTAGTGTAAGGTAATCCCGCCATTCCGGGAATTGACTTCGTGAACCTACGTTGCACTCCCTCAATAGCCAGAATGTCTTTCCTCAAATTTGGAGACCCAAACTGCGCACAATATCCCAGGTGCGGTCTCACCAGGGTCTTGTACAGCTGCAGAAGGACCTCTTTGCTTCTATACACAATTCCTCTTGTTATGAAGGCCAGCGTGCTATTAGCTTTCTTCACTGCTTTCTGTGCCAGTATGCTTGCTTTCATTGACTGATGTACAAGAATATCGAGATCACGTTGTACTGCCCCTATACCTAACTTGACTCCATTCAGGTAGTAATCTGCCTTCCTGTTCTTGCCACCAAAGTGGATAACCACACATTTATCCATATTAAACTGCATCTGCATCCGTCCACTCATCTAGCCTGTCCAGGTCACCCTGTATTCTCCTCATATCCTCCTCACATTTCACACTGCCATTCAGCTTTTTGTCATCAGAAAATTTGCTAATATTACTTTTAATACCTTCAACTATATCATTAATGTACATTGTAAAAAGCTGGGGTCCCAGCACTGATCCCTGTGGCAAACCACTGGTCACCACGTGCCATTCCGAAAGGGAGCCGTTTATCACTACTCTTTGTTTCCTATCAGCAAACCAATTTTCAATCCAAGTAAGTATTTTGCCCTCAATCCCATGTGCCCTAATTTTGCTCACTAACCTCCTATGTCGGACTTTATCAAAGGCTTTCTGAAAGTCCAGGTGCACTACATCCACTGGATCTACCTAGTTCTTCTTCAGAGTGGCATCCTCAAAAAGTTCCAGAAGATTATCAAGCATGATTTCCCCTTTCATAAATCCATGCTGACTCTGACCTATCCTGTTACTGCGATCCAGATCTGTCGTAATTTCGTCCTTTATAATTGACTCCAGCATTTTCCCACCACTGAGGTCAGATTAACTGGTCTATAATTCTCTGTTTTTCCCTCTCCCCTTTCTTAAAAAGTGGGACAACGTGAGCCACCCTCCAATCCGCAGGAACTGATCCTGAATTTATAGAACATTAGAAAATGATCATCAATGCATCCACGATTTCTTGCGCCACCTCCTTCACTACCCTGGGAGAGAAAACCGGGACTTATCAGCCTTCAGACCTAACAGTCTCTCCAACACAATTTCCTGCTCAATATTACTTCCGTTCAGTTCAGGTCCTTAAGCCACTGTTGCATTTGGGAAATTGCTCATGTCTTCCCCAGCGAAGACAGATCGAAAGTACCAATTCACCTCTTCTGCCATTTCTTTGTTCCCCGTAAGAAATTCACCTGCTTTTGTCTTCAGGGGCCCAATTTCAGTCTTAACCATTTTTTTTCCTTTTCACATACCTAAAAAAGCCTTTACTATCCTCCTTTATATTTTTGGCGAGTTTACCTTAGTACCTTATTTTTTATTTGCATATTTCCTTCTTAGTAATCCTCTGTTGTTCTTTAAAAGCTTCCCTGTCCTCCGATTTCCCACTCATCTTTGCTATGTTATACTTTTTCCCTTTTGTCTTTATATGGTCCTTAACTTCCCTGTTCAGCCACGGCCATCCCTGCCTCCCCTCAGGATCTTTCTTCCTTTTTGTAATGAATTGATCCTGCATCTTCTGCATTATACCCAGATATACCTGCCATTGTTGTTCCACTGCCGTCCCTGCACCATTGAACTTTGGCCAGCTTTTCCCTCATAGCTCCATCGTTCTCATTGCTCAACTCAAATATTTGTCACTTCCGATTCTACCCTGTACCTTTCAAACTACAGATTAAAGCTTATGGAATTGTGGTCACTACCTCCTAATGGCTCCTTTACATCGAGGTCCCTGATCAAATCCGGTTCGTTGCACAAAACTAGATCCACAATTGCCTTCTCCCTGATAGGCTCCAGTACAATCTGTTCTCAGAATCCATTTCGGGGGCACTCCACAAATTCCCTTTCTTGGGGTCCAGTACCATCCTGATTCTCCCAGTTGACCTGCGTGTTGAAATCCCCATATCAACTGTAGTAATATCTTTGTGACAGGCCAATTTCAGCTCCTTATTCAACTTACACACTATATCCAGGCTATACTGTTTGGGGCCCTCGAGATAACTCCCATTCGGGTCTTTCTACCCTTAGAATTTCTCAGCTCTATCCATACTGCCACTGCATCCCCTGATTCTAGGTGCCCCGTGCAGGGGACTGAATATTATTCCTTACCAACAGGGCCACCCCACCACTTCTGTCTATCTGTCTGTCCTTACGATAGCATGTATAGCCTTGAATATTCATTTCCCAGGCCCTGTCCACTTGATGTCACGTCTCAGTTATCCCCATAACATCGTAACTGCCAGTTTCCAAAGGAGCCTCAATCTCATCTACCTTATTACAGTTGCCACGACTGTTTTGCAGAAAAGGCGTCCTAAAGAATGTTTTCTACATGAAAAGCTGAGTTAGCGGTAGAATCCGAGAAGGACAGATCGCATTCCGAGTACGTCTGAGCCTCGGTGCCGGTACGAGTTGCCAGTTTCCTTTTCTTTGACATTCAACGTGCAATTTGCTGCAGAGATGTCCACACCTGGACATGAGCCACATGGCTGCCAGCTAAGGTGGATCCCTGTGTGGGAATCGATGAGAAGCGACTCAGTAAAGTTTACTAAATTCCATGGTGCTTATTAGAACACAATAAGAGAAGGCAAAAGGCATTCCCCCCACTCCCACGAGATGGCAAAGAGGTGATAACTGTACGCGAGTGTTCTTTGTTCTCGATGTGAAAAGCTCTCCCGCCTGAGTCACCTTCACTTCTTTCGTTGATGCCTGAGTCAGAAAAGAAAGAGTTTCAGCAGAACTATACGTGCCTCGCTGTGTTAGTCCCCCCACACACCGCTTACATGTTTCTGCTCCTCTGTGATGTAAAGAAAACAAAATGGAGACAATGTCATTCGGTAGCCTTTCTATCATTTCCTCGGTTTCAGTTCCAACATGGCAGGGACTTCAGGGGCACACCTTAATATTAGTGACTCTATGACAGCACAAGTACAGAGCTTCGTCTGAGAATGTAAATTCATTCATTCCTGTTGCTGATGGAGTGAGCCGCTGGCACGTGAACTACTCCAAAACATGATTCAGGCATTCTGATGCTGATTTTCACACGTTGAAAAGCGGCAGACAACTTCCAAATGAGGCCTTTCAGAGACTGCTTTGGCATACATTTAATGGAGAGACTACATTAGGAATCCGTGGTGCACTGTGACACCAGCACATCAGCTTTCTCGTTGGCTTTGAACTGGGCCGCCGGGGCAAGGAAAGCAAATGTGTTACTGCTTTTAGCGGTAGGATCAGAGCACGGGAACTCAACTCTTCAACAGAATGGCAATCGGTGCTGTACACATCGGCACATATTCAGAACCAGGAAGGAGAAAACCATAACAATGCTTCACACAGTACTTAAATGGAATTGCATACCTTTACATCGCATACAGCAGATACGGGTGAACAAATTCAAAGGAAGGCCTACTGACAAAAGCAACAAGCGACCACTCACGTCAATCGACTAGACTGCCGTCGGGAACCAGACCGCGCCTGCCCGGTTTTGAACCGAGGACCTGTCGTGTGTTAAGCGAACGTGATAACCACTGCACGACAGAAACACGCATCACACGCAGCTGCTGCTGCTCAAACTCGTCCACCACTGAAACTTGCAGCCTTTCAACGCTTCACCTTTCCGTTTCCAGTAACTCCTTGTTGTCCAGCGTAATTGGCATCTTTGAAAAATTAAGGAAATCACGTGAAATTGCTCACAAAATATAGACAAAGATGTGACGAGGGTAGCAAGGGTTCGACTGTAGGGCGAGGCTGAATAGCTGGGAAAATTTTCCCTCCAGCGTAGGGGCTGAGCCATGAGCTTATCGAAGGTTGATAAATAGACAATAGGTGCAGGAGTAGGCCATTCTGCCCTTCGAGCGTGCACCAGCATTCATTCTGATCATGGTTGATCATCCTCAAATCAATATCCTGTTCTTGCCTTATCTCCATAACCCTTGATTCCACTATCCTTGAGAGCTCTATCCAACTCTTTCTTAAACGAATCCAGAGACGTGGCCTCCACTGCCTTCTGAGGCAGAGCATTTCACATAGCCACCACTCTCTGGGTGAAGACGTTTCTCCCCATCTCAGTCCTAAATGGCCTACCCATTACTTTTAAGCTGTGACCTCAGGTTCGGGACTCACCCACCAGCGGAAACATGTTTCCTGCCTCCAGAGTGTCTCATCCTTTAATAATCTTGTACATCTCAATCAGATCCCCTCTCAGTCTTCTAAACTCAAGGGTATACAAGCCAGTCGCTCCAATCTTTCAATGTAAGATAATCCCGCCATTCCAGTAATTGACATTGTGAACCTACGCTGCACTCCCTGAATACCCAGAATGTCTTTCCTCAAAATTGGAGACCAGAACTCCACACAATATTCCAGGTGCGGTCTCACCAGGGCCCTGTACAGCTGTAGAAGAACCTCTTTGCTTCTATGCTCAATCACTCTTGTTAGGAAGGCCAGCATGCTATTAGCAGATGCTGGAGATCAGAGCTGGAAATGTGTTGCTGGAAAAGCGCAGCAGGTCAGGCAGCATCCAGGGAACAGGAGAATCGACGTTTCGGGCATAAGCCCTTCTTCAGGAAGGATGCTATTAGCTTTCTTCATTACCTGCTGTACCTGCATGCTTGCCTTCATTGACTGGTGTACAAGAACAACCCAGATCTTGTTGTACTGCCCCTTTACCTAACCTGACACCATTTAGGTAGTAATCTGCATTCCTGTTCTTGCCACCAAAGTGGATAACCAGACATTTATCCACATTAAATTGCATCTGCCATGCATCTGTCCACACACCTAACCTCTCCAGGTCACCCTGTAATCTCTTATTTTCCTCCTCACATTTCACCCTGCCATCCAACTTTGAATCATCAGCAAATTTGCTAATGTTACTATTAATACTGTCTTCTATATTATTTATATATATTGCAAAAGGCTGCAGTCCCAGCACTGATCCCTGCGGTACCCCACTGGTCACCGCCTGCCATTCTGAAAGGGAGCCGTTCATTACTACTCTTTGTTTCCTATCAGCAAACCAATTTTCAATCAAAGTCAGTACTTTGCCCCCAATACCATGCGCCCTAATTTTGCTCACTAATCTCCTATGTGGGACTTTATCAAAGGCTTTCTGAAAGTCCAGGTGCACTACATCCACTGGATCTCCCTCGTCCATCTTCAGAGTTACATCCTCAAAACATTCCAGAAGATTAGTTAAGCATGATTTCCCCTTCATAAATCCATGCAGACTCTGACCTATCCTGTTACTACTATTCAGATGTGTCATAATTTCATCCTTCATGTTAGATCTTTTCCACCACTGAGGTCAGACTAACTGGTCTATAATTTCCTGCTTTCTCTCGCCCATCTTTCTTAAAAAGTGGTACAACATTTACCACCCTCCAATCCGCAGGAACCGATCCTGAATCTATCGAACTCTGGAAAGTAATCACCAATGCATCCACGATTTCTAGAGGCACCTCCTTCAGTACCCTGGGATGTAGGCCATCAGGCTCCGGGGACTTATCAGCCTTCAAACCAACAGTCTCTCCAACCCTAATTCCTAGCAAATATAAATCCCCTTCAGTTCAGGTCCTTCAGCCACTGTTGCATTTGGGAAATTGCTCATGTCTTCCCCAGCGAAGACAGATCGAAAGTACCAATTCACCTCTTCTGCCATTTCTTTGTTCCCCGTAATATATTCTCCTGCTTCTGTCTTCAAGGGCCTAATTTTAGTCTTAACCATTTTTTTGCCTTTCACATACCTAAAAAAGCTTTTACTCTCGTCCTTAATATTTTTGGCCAGTTTACCTTCGTACCTCATTTTTTTCTCTGCGTATTTCCTTCTTAGTAATCCTCTGTTGTTCTTTAAAAGCTTCCCAGTACTCAGTTTTCCCACTCATCTTTGCTAAACTTTGTTATACTTTTTCTCTATTGTCTTTATATGTTTCTTAAGTTCCCTCGTCAGCCACGGCCACGCATGCCTCCTCATAGGATCTTTCTTCCTTTTTGGAATGAAATGATCCTGCATCTTCTGCTTTATTCACATAAATATCTGCCATTGTTCCTCCACTATGGTCCCTGCTAAGGTATTGCACCTTTGAACTTTGGTCAGCTCCTCCCTCATAGCTCCATAGTTCCACTTATTCAACTGAAACATTTTCACTTCCGATTGTATTTTCTCCCTCTCAAATTGCAGATTGAAGCTTATTGTATTATGTTCACTACCTCCTAATGGCTCCTTCAATTCGAGGTCCCTGATCAATTTTGTTTTGTTGCATAACACCAGATCCAGAATTGCCTTCTCCCTGGTAATCTCCAGCACCAGCCATTCTGAGAATCCATCTCGGAGGCACTCCACAAAGTCTCTTTCTTGAGGTCCAATACCATCCTGATTCTCCCAGTCTACCTGCATGTTGAAATCCCCCATAATAACTGTCATAACATCTTTGCGACAGGTCAATTTCAGCTCCTTATTCAACTTACATCCTTCATCCATACTACAGTTTGGGGGCCTGTAGATAACTCCCAAGAGGATCTTTCTACCCTTAGAATTTCTCAGCTCTATCCGTACTGAATCTACATCCCCTGATTCTAGGTTGCCCCCGCGCAAGGGACTGAATATCATCCCTTACCAACATGACCACCCCACCCCCTCTGCCCGTCAATCTGTCCTTACGATAGCACGTGTAGCCTTGAATATTCATTTCCCAGGGCCTTTCCACTTGAAGCCACGTCTCAGTTATCCCCACAATATCGTAGCTGCCAATTTCCAAAAGAGCCTCTACTCATCCATCTTAATTCGAATGCTTCGTGCATTCATATATAGTATTTTTAATTTGCTACTGCCCTCAGCCTTCCTATCAACTCTCAACCTTACGGCATGGTCCCTTTTTGAGTTTTCTGCTTCATTGATACCGTTGTCTTTCTTGACTTCCCTTGTTCTAACTTTCCCTTCAATTCCTTCTTACACATCCAGTTTGTCCCCTCCCCCCGCGACTTAGTTTAAAAGCAGCTATGTTGCAGTCGCAAACCTGCCTGCCAGAATGCTGGTCCCCAACCTCTTACGGTGCAAACCGTCTCTTTTGTTTAATTGATGCTTACCACAAAACATACCCTACTGATCCAAGAATTTAAATCCTTGTTTCATGCACCAGTTCCCCAGTCACATATTCAAGTCCATTATCTCCTTGTTCCTGGCCTCTCCAGCCAGAGGAACTGGAAGCAAACTGGAGACAACTACTCTGGGCGTTCTGCTTTTCAGCCTTCTTCCTAGTTCTTCGAAGTCCCGCTGTAGTATGTTCCTCCTCTTCTTCCGGACATCATTTGTGCCAACATGTACTACACCTCTGGCTCTTCACCTTCGCCCTTGAGGTTTGCCTGCACTCTGTCTGTGATGTCCTTAATACTGGCAACAGGAAGGCAACACACCATCCGCAAATCCCGCCTGTTGCCGCAGAAACCCTGTTCAGTTCCTCTCACTATGGAGTCCCCCATTACCACGGCTCTGTGCGACGTCTGAGTCCTCAGCTCTGCATCCACGCCAACTATTGATTCACAGAGCTGACCGCCTTGTGGACTGGCAGTGTCATCTGTCTCGACTGAGACACAGTGTGACACTCTCTGACTCTGTCTGACACTCTCTGAAACACACTATGGCACTCTCTGACAGACTGTGACACTCTCTGACACTCCCTTGCATTATCTGAGACACACTGTGACTCTCTCCGACAGACACTGACAAACTGTGACAATCTTTGACATTCTCTGAGACGCTGTGACACCATGAGACACGCTGTGACACACTCTGACCCTTTTTGACACTCCCTGAGACACACTGTGACACTCTGTGAGACACACTATGACACACTCTGACCCTCTTTGACACTCACTGAGACATACTGTGCCACTCTCTAAAACACTGTGACACTCTATGACTGTCTCTGAGACCCACTGTGATACTGTGTGACACTCTCTGAGACGCTATGACACTCTCTGAGACACACTGAGACCCTCTCTAAGACACACCGTGAAACACGTTGAGACTCTCTAACACTCTGACACACTGTGACACTCTGATATCCTCTGACACTCTCTGAAGCACACTATGATACTCTCTCACTCTCTGACACTCTCTGAAACTCCCTTACACTCTCTAAGACACAGTTTGACTCTCTCTGACACTCTCTGAGACCCACGTGAAACTCTCTGACACTCTCTGAGACATACTGTGCCACTCTCTAAAACACTGTGACACTCTATGACTGTCTCTGGGACACACTGTGATAATCTCTGACACTCTCTGAGACGCTGTGACACTCTCTGAGAGACACTGAGACACTCTCTAAGACACACCGTGAAATGCGTTGACACTCTCTGGCGCTCTGAGGCACACTGTGACACTCTGATATCCTCTGACACTCTTTGAGGCACGCTATGATACTCTCTCACTCTCTCTGACACTCTCTGAAACTACCGTACACTCTCTAAGACACACTGTGACTCTCTCTGACACTCTCTGAGGCACGCTGAATCGCTCTGACAGACTGTGACACACTTTGATACCCTCTGACTGTCTCTGAACATACTTTCATACTCTCTGACACTCTCTGAGACATACACTGTCAATCTGACTGTCTGAGACACACTGTGAAACTCTCTGAGACTCTCTGACTCTCTCTGAGACACAGTGTAACACACAGTGACACACTCTGATAAACAGTGTGACACTCTCTGACACTCACTTACACACTCTGAGACACACTGTGACACTCTCTGAATCTCTCTGACCTTCTCTGACACTATCGGAGGCAGACTGTGACACTCTCTGACACACTGTGAGACTCACTAAGACTCTGTGACACTTTCTGACAATCTCTGAGACACTCTGTGATACTCTCTGTCACTCGCTGAGACACTGTGACACTCTCTGAGACACACTGAGACCCTCTCTAAGACACACCGTGAAACACGTGGACACTCTCTGACACTCTGAGACACACAGTGACAGTCTGACACCCTCTGACACTCTGAGACACACTGTGACACGCTCTGAATCTCTCTAACACTCTCGGAGACACACTATGAGACCCTCTCTAAGACACACCGTGAAACACTTGGACACTCTCTGACACTCTGAGACAAACAGTGACAGTCTGACACCCTCTGACACTCTGAGACACACTGTGACACGCTCTGACTCTCTCCAACACTCTCTGAGACACACTATGAGACCCTCTCACTCTCTCATACACTCTCTGACACTCCCTTACATTCTCTAAAACACACTGTGACTCTCTCTGACACTCTCTGAGGCACGCTGAGTCACTCTCTGACAGACTGTGATACTCTCTGACTCTCTCTGAACACACTTTGATACTCTCTGACACTCTCTGAGACATACACTGTCAATATTACTCTGTCTGAGACACACTGTGACACTCTCTGACACTCTCTGACACTCACAGAGACATACTGTGACACTTTCTGACTCTCTCTGATACTCTTTTGCTCGCTCTGAGACGCACGTTGACTCTCTCTGACCGACACTGACAAACTGTGACTCTCTCCGTTATCTGTGAAACTGTGACACTCTTTGACACACTGTGAGACTCACTAAGTCAGTGTGTCACTGTCTGACACTCTCTGAGGCACGCTGAGTCACTCTCCGACAGACTGTGACACACTGTGATAATCTCTGCCTCTCTCTGAACACACTGTGATACTCTCTGACACTCTCTGAGACATACATCGACAATCTGACTTTCTCTGAGACACACTGTGACACTTTCTGACTCTCTCTGACACTCTCTGAGAAACACTGTTACATTCATAGACTGTAACACACTGCGACAATCTCTGAAACACACTGTGGCACTCTCTGACTCTCTCTGACACTCTCTGAGACATGCTCTGACAGGCTCTGAGACACACTGTGACATTCTCTGACACACTTTGATACTCCCTACCTCTCTCTGAGACACTGTGACACTCTCTGAGACATACTATGACACTCTCTGACACACTGTGACATTCCTGGCCTCTCTCTGAGACACTGTGATACTCTCTGAGACACACTGAGACCCTTTCTATGACACACCGTGAAACAGTTTGACACTCTCTCACACTCTGACACACACTGTGACACTCTGACACACTGTGACTCTCTGACAGACTGTGACACACTGTGACACTCTCTGAGGCACGCTGTGACACTCTCTGACAGACTGTGACACACGGTGATACTCCTTGACACTCTCTGATACATACCGTGACACTCTCTGACTCTCTCATAAACAAAGAGTATTACTTTCTGACTATCGCAGAGACACACAGTGACACTTTCTGACACTCTCTGAGGCACGCTGAGTCACTCTCTGACAGATTGTGACACACTCTGACACTCTCTGAATCTCTCTGAACATACTGTGATACCCTCTGACACTCTCTGAGACATACATTGACAATCTGACTTTCTCTGAGACACACTGTGACACTTGCTGTCTCTCTCTCTGACTCCCACTGACACAATTTGAAAAAGTCTGACTCTCTCTGATACACTCTGAGACGGACTGTGACATTCTCTGACTCTCTCTGAGACACACTGTGACACTTACTGACTCTCTCTGACACTGAGACACACTGTGACACTCTCTGACAGACTGTGACGCAGTGTGACACTCTCCGACTCTCTCTGACATTCACAGAGACACACTGAGACACTCTTTGACTCTCTCTGACACTTCTTTGCACTCTCTGAGACGCACTTTGACTCTCTCTGACTGACACTGACATACTCTGACACTCTCTAACATTCTCTGAGACACTGTGACACGCTCTGAGACACTCTGTGAAACACTCTGACCCTCTTTGACACTCTCTGAGACAGACTGTGACTCTCTGTGAATCTCTATGAAACACACTGTGACACACTCTGATCGACTGTGACACCTTTTGAATCTAAGTGACACTCTCTGTGACCCACGTGACTCTCTCTGACACTCTCTGAGACATACTGTGTCACTCTCTACCACATTATGACACTCTATGACTCTCTCTCAGACACACTGCGGTACTCTGACACACTGTGACCCTCTCCGAGACACACTGTGACACTCTTTGACTGTCTCTGGGACACACTGTGATAATCTCTGACACTCTCTGAGATGCTGTGACACTCTCTGAGACACACTGAGACACTCTCTAAGATACACCGTGAAACACGTTTACACTCTCTGACACTCTGAGACACACGGTGACACTGTGATATCCTCTGACACTCTCTGAGGCACACTATGATACTCTCTCACTCTCTCTGACACTCACTGAAACTCCCTTACACTCTCTAGGACACACTGTGACTCTCTCGGACACTCTCTGAGGCACGATGAATCACTCTGACAGACTGTGACACACTTTGATACTCTCTGACTCTCTCTGAACATACTTTCATACTCTCTGACACTCTCTGAGACATACATTGTCAATCTGACTGTCTGAGACACACTGTGACACTCTCTGAGACTCTCTGACTCTCTCTGAGACACAGTGTAACACACAGTGACGCACTCTGATACACAGTGTGACTCTCTCTGACACTCACTTACACTCTCTGAGACACACTGTGACACTCTCTGAATCTCTCTGACCTTCTCTGACACTATCGGAGGCAGACTGTGACACTCTCTGACACACTGTGAGACTCACTAAGACTCTGTGACACTTTCTGACAATCTCTGAGACACTCTGTGATACTCTCTGTCACTCGCTGAGACACTGTGACACTCTCTGAGACACACTGAGACCCTCTCTAAGACACACCGTGAAACACGTGGACACTCTCTGACACTCTGAGACACACAGTTACAGTCTGACACCCTCTGACACTCTGAGACACACTGTGACACGCTCTGAATCTCTCTAACACTCTCTGAGACACACTATGAGACCCTCTCTAAGACACACCGTGAAACACTTGGACACTCTCTGACACTCTGAGACACACAGTGACAGTCTGACACCCTCTGACACTCTGAGACACACTGTGACACGCTCTGACTCTCTCCAACACTCTCTGAGACACACTATGAGACCCTCTCACTCTCTCATACACTCTCTGACACTCCCTTACACTCTCTAAAACACACTGTGACTCTCTCTGACACTCTCTGAGGCACGCTGAGTCACTCTCTGACAGACTGTGATACTCTCTGACTCTCTCTGAACACACTTTGATACTCTCTGACACTCTCTGAGACATACACTGTCAATATTACTCTGTCTGAGACACACTGTGACACTCTCTGACACTCTCTGACACTCACAGAGACATACTGTGACACTTTCTGACTCTCTCTGACACTCTTTTGCACGCTCTGAGACGCACGTTGACTCTCTCTGACCGACACTGACAAACCGTGACTCTCTCCGTTATCTGTGAAACTGTGACACTCTTTGACACACTGTGAGACTCACTAAGTCAGTGTGTCACTGACTGACACTCTCTGAGGCACGCTGAGTCACTCTCCGACAGACTGTGACACACTGTGATAATCTCTGCCTCTCTCTGAACACACTGTGATACTCTCTGACACTCTCTGAGACATACATCGACAATCTGACTTTCTCTGAGACACACTGTGACACTTTCTGACTCTCTCTGACACTCTCTGAGAAACACTGTTACATTCATAGACTGTAACACACTGCGACAATCTCTGAAACACACTGTGGCACTCTCTGACTCTCTCTGACACTCTCTGAGACATGCTCTGACAGGCTCTGAGACACACTGTGACATTCTCTGACACACTTTGATACTCCCTACCTCTCTCTGAGACACTGTGACACTCTCTGAGACATACTATGACACTCTCTGACACACTGTGACATTCCTGGCCTCTCTCTGAGACACTGTGATACTCTCTGAGACACACTGAGACCCTTTCTATGACACACCGTGAAACAGTTTGACACTCTCTCACACTCTGACACACACTGTGACACTCTGACACACTGTGACTCTCTGACAGACTGTGACACACTGTGACACTCTCTGAGGCACGCTGTGACACTCTCTGACAGACTGTGACACACGGTGATACTCCTTGACACTCTCTGATACATACCGTGACACTCTCTGACTCTCTCATAAACAAAGAGTATTACTTTCTGACTATCGCAGAGACACACAGTGACACTTTCTGACACTCTCTGAGGCACGCTGAGTCACTCTCTGACAGATTGTGACACACTCTGACACTCTCTGAATCTCTCTGAACATACTGTGATACCCTCTGACACTCTCTGAGACATACATTGACAATCTGACTTTCTCTGAGACACACTGTGACACTTGCTGTCTCTCTCTCTGACTCCCACTGACACACTTTGAAAACGTCTGACTCTCTCTGATACACTCTGAGACGGACTGTGACATTCTCTGACTCTCTCTGAGACACACTGTGACACTTACTGACTCTCTCTGACACTGAGACACACTGTGACACTCTCTGACAGACTGTGACGCAGTGTGACACTCTCCGACTCTCTCTGACATTCACAGAGACACACTGAGACACTCTTTGACTCTCTCTGACACTTCTTTGCACTCTCTGAGACGCACTTTGACTCTCTCTGACTGACACTGACATACTCTGACACTCTCTAACATTCTCTGAGACACTGTGACACGCTCTGAGACACTCTGTGAAACACTCTGACCCTCTTTGACACTCTCTGAGACAGACTGTGACTCTCTGTGAATCTCTATGAAACACACTGTGACACACTCTGATCGACTGTGACACCTTTTGAATCTAAGTGACACTCTCTGTGACCCACGTGACTCTCTCTGACACTCTCTGAGACATACTGTGTCACTCTCTACCACATTATGACACTCTATGACTCTCTCTCAGACACACTGCGGTACTCTGACACACTGTGACCCTCTCCGAGACACACTGTGACACTCTTTGACTGTCTCTGGGACACACTGTGATAATCTCTGACACTCTCTGAGATGCTGTGACACTCTCTGAGACACACTGAGACACTCTCTAAGATACACCGTGAAACACGTTTACACTCTCTGACACTCTGAGACACACGGTGACACTGTGATATCCTCTGACACTCTCTGAGGCACACTATGATACTCTCTCACTCTCTCTGACACTCACTGAAACTCCCTTACACTCTCTAGGACACACTGTGACTCTCTCGGACACTCTCTGAGGCACGATGAATCACTCTGACAGACTGTGACACACTTTGATACTCTCTGACTCTCTCTGAACATACTTTCATACTCTCTGACACTCTCTGAGACATACATTGTCAATCTGACTGTCTGAGACACACTGTGACACTCTCTGAGACTCTCTGACTCTCTCTGAGACACAGTGTAACACACAGTGACGCACTCTGATACACAGTGTGACTCTCTCTGACACTCACTTACACTCTCTGAGACACACTGTGACACTCTCTGAATCTCTCTGACCTTCTCTGACACTATCGGAGGCAGACTGTGACACTCTCTGACACACTGTGAGACTCACTAAGACTCTGTGACACTTTCTGACAATCTCTGAGACACTCTGTGATACTCTCTGTCACTCGCTGAGACACTGTGACACTCTCTGAGACACACTGAGACCCTCTCTAAGACACACCGTGAAACACGTGGACACTCTCTGACACTCTGAGACACACAGTTACAGTCTGACACCCTCTGACACTCTGAGACACACTGTGACACGCTCTGAATCTCTCTAACACTCTCTGAGACACACTATGAGACCCTCTCTAAGACACACCGTGAAACACTTGGACACTCTCTGACACTCTGAGACACACAGTGACAGTCTGACACCCTCTGACACTCTGAGACACACTGTGACACGCTCTGACTCTCTCCAACACTCTCTGAGACACACTATGAGACCCTCTCACTCTCTCATACACTCTCTGACACTCCCTTACACTCTCTAAAACACACTGTGACTCTCTCTGACACTCTCTGAGGCACGCTGAGTCACTCTCTGACAGACTGTGATACTCTCTGACTCTCTCTGAACACACTTTGATACTCTCTGACACTCTCTGAGACATACACTGTCAATATTACTCTGTCTGAGACACACTGTGACACTCTCTGACACTCTCTGACACTCACAGAGACATACTGTGACACTTTCTGACTCTCTCTGACACTCTTTTGCACGCTCTGAGACGCACGTTGACTCTCTCTGACCGACACTGACAAACCGTGACTCTCTCCGTTATCTGTGAAACTGTGACACTCTTTGACACACTGTGAGACTCACTAAGTCAGTGTGTCACTGACTGACACTCTCTGAGGCACGCTGAGTCACTCTCCGACAGACTGTGACACACTGTGATAATCTCTGCCTCTCTCTGAACACACTGTGATACTCTCTGACACTCTCTGAGACATACATCGACAATCTGACTTTCTCTGAGACACACTGTGACACTTTCTGACTCTCTCTGACACTCTCTGAGAAACACTGTTACATTCATAGACTGTAACACATTGCGACAATCTCTGAAACACACTGTGACACTCTCTGACTCTCTCTGACACTCTCTGAGACATGCTCTGACAGGCTCTGAGACACACTGTGACATTCTCTGACACACTTTGATACTCCCTACCTCTCTCTGAGACACTGTGACACTCCCCGAGACATACTATGACACTCTCTGACACACTGTGACATTCCTGGCCTCTCTCTGAGACACTGTGATACTCTCTGAGACACACTGAGACCCTTTCTATGACACACCGTGAAACAGTTTGACACTCTCTCACACTCTGACACACACTGTGACACTCTGACACACTGTGACTCTCTGACAGACTGTGACACACTGTGACACTCTCTGAGGCACGCTGTGACACTCTCTGACAGACTGTGACACACTGTGATACTCCTTGACACTCTCTGATACATACCGTGACACTCTCTGACTCTCTCTTAAACAAAGAGTATTACTTTCTGACTATTGCAGAGACACACAGTGACACTTTCTGACACTCTCTGAGGCACGCTGAGTCACTCTCTGACAGATTGTGACACACTCTGACACTCTCTGAATCTCTCTGAACATACTGTGATACCCTCTGACACTCTCTGAGACATACATTGACAATCTGACTTTCTCTGAGACACACTGTGACACTTTCTGTCTCTCTCACTGACTCCCACTGACACACTTTGATAAAGTCTGACTCTCTCTGATACACTCTGAGACGGACTGTGACATTCTCTGACTCTCTCTGAGACACACTGTGACACTTACTGACTCTCTCTGACACTGAGACACACTGTGACACTCTCTGACAGACTGTGACGCAGTGTGACACTCTCTGACTCTCTCTGACATTCACAGAGACACACTGTGACACTTTTTGACTCTCTCTGACACTTCTTTGCACTCTCTGAGACGCACTTTAACTCTCTCTGACCGACACTGACATACTCTGACACTCTCTAACATTCTCTGAGACACTGTGACACGCTCTGAGACACTCTGTGAAACACTCTGACCCTCTTTGACACTCTCTGAGACAGACTGTGACTCTCTGTGAATCTCTATGAAACACACTGTGACACACTCTGATCGACTGTGACACCTTTTGAATCTAAGTGACACTCTCTGTGACCCACGTGACTCTCTCTGACACTCTCTGAGACATACTGTGTCACTCTCTACCACATTATGACACTCTATGACTCTCTCTCAGACACACTGCGGTACTCTGACACACTGTGACCCTCTCCGAGACGCACTGTGACACTCTTTGACTGTCTCTGGGACACACTGTGATAATCTCTGACACTCTCTGAGATGCTGTGACACTCTCTGAGACACACTGAGACACTCTCTAAGATACACCGTGAAACACGTTTACACTCTCTGACACTCTGAGACACACGGTGACACTGTGATATCCTCTGACACTCTCTGAGGCACAATATGATACTCTCTCACTCTCTGACACTCACTGAAACTCCCTTCCACTCTCTAGGACACACTGTGACGCTCTCGGACACTCTCTGAGGCACGATGAATCACTCCGACAGACTGTGACACACTTTGATACTCTCTGACTCTCTCTGAACATACTTTCATACTCTCTGACACTCTCTGAGACATACATTGTCAATCTGACTGTCTGCGACACACTGTGACACTCTCTGAGACTCTCTGACTCTCTCTGAGACACAGTGTGGCACACAGTGACACACTCTGATACACAGTGTGACACTCTCTGACTCTCTCTGACACTCACTTACACTCTCTGAGACACACTGTGACACTCTCTGAATCTCTGACCTTCTCTGACACTGTCGGCGGCTGGCTGTGACACTCTCTGACACACTGTGAGACTCACTAACACACTGTGACACTTGCTGACAATCTCTGAGACACTCTGCGATACTCTCTGTCACTCGCTGAGACACTGTGGCACTCTCTGAGACACACTGAGACCGTCTCTAAGACACACCGTGAAACACTTGGACACTCTCTGACACTCTGAGACACACAGTGACAGTCTGACACCCTCTGACACTCTGAGACACACTGTGATACGCTCTGTCCCTCTCTGACACTCTCTGAGACACACTATGAGACCCTCTCACTCCCTCTGACACTCTCTGACACTCCCTTATACTCTCTAAGACACACTGTGACTCTCTCTGACACTCTCTGAGGAACGCTGAGTCACTCTCTGACAGACTGTGATTCTCTCTGACTGTCTCTGAACACACTTTGATACACTCTGACACTCTCTGAGACATACACTGTCAATATTACTCTGTCTGAGACACACTGTGACACTCTCTGACACTCACAGAGACATACTGTGACACTTTCTGACTCTCTCTGACACTCTTTTGCAATCTCTGAGACGCACTTTGACTCTCTCTGACCGACACTGACAATCTGTGACTCTCTCCGGCATTATCTGTGACACTGTGACACTCTCTGACTCTCTCTGACACTCTCTGGCTCCATCTGAGACACACTATGACACTCGCTCTCTCTCTCTGAGACTCATTCACACTCCCTTACACTCTCTAAGACACACTATGACTCTCTCTGACACTCAATCACACTCTCTGAGACACACCGTGACTCTCTCTGACTCACTCTAAGACACACTGTAACATTCTCTGACTCTCTCTGACACTATCTCAGACAGACTGTGACCCTCACGGAGACACACTGTGAGACTCACTAAGACACTGTAACAGTCTCTGACACACGCTGAGTCTCTCTCTGACAGACTGTGACACGCCTTAATACTCTCTGACTCTCTCTGAACACACTGGATACCCTCTGACACTCTCTGAGACATACATTGACAATCTGACTCTCTTTGAGACACATCGTGACACTTTCTGACTCTCCCTGATACTCTCTGAGACACACTGTGTCACACTCTGACCCTCTTTGACATTCTCTGAGACAGACAGTGACTCTCTGAGAAACTCTATGAAACAAACTGTGACACTCTTTGATCGGTTGTGACACTTTTGACTCTCTCTGAAACGCACGTGACACTCTCTGACACTCTCTGAGACTCAATGACTCTCCCTGAGACACACTGCGGCATTCTGACACACTGCGGCACTCTGACACATTGTGACGCTCTCTGACTGTGTCGGAGACACACTGTGACGCTCTCTTACATTCTTTGAGACATACTGGTCACTCTCTAAAACACTATGACACTCTATGACTCTCTCTGAGACACACTGCGACACTCTGATACACTGTGACCCTCTCGGAGACACACTGTGACACTCTCCGACTGTCTCAGAGACACACTGTGATACGCTCTGACTCTGACACTCTGAGACACACTGTGACACTCTCTGACAGGCTGTGACACTCTCTGACACTCTCTGAGACACACAGACTCTCTCTGACTCTCTCTACCATTCTCTGCCACTCTCTGCCACTATCTGAGCCAGACTGTGACTCTCTCTGACTCTTTGACACTCTCTGAGACATTCAGAGATACTCTCTGATTCTTTGGGACACACTGTGACGCTCTCTGACTCTCTGACACTCTCTGGGACATTCAGTGACACTCTCTGACTCTCTTTCACACTCTCTGGCTCTATCTGAGACACATGATGACACACACTCTCTGACTCTCTCTGAGACTCTCTGATACCCCCTTACACTGTGTAAGACACACTATGAATCTCTCTGACACTCACTTACACTCTCTGAGACACACTGTGACTCTCTCTGACTCACTCTGAGACACACTGTAACACTCTCTGACTCTCTCTGACACTCTCTGACACTATCTGAGACAGACTGTGACACTCTCTGACACATTGTGAGACTCGCTAAGACACTGTGACTCTGTCTGACACGCTCTGAGGCACGCTGAGTCACTCTCTGACAGATTGTGACAGACTGTGACACTCTCTGACTCTCTCTGAACACACTTTGATACTCTCTGATACTGTCTGAGACATACAATGTCAATCTGACTCTGTCTGAGACACACTGTGACACTCCCTGACTCTCTCTGACACTCACAGAGACATACTGTGAAACTTTCCGACTCTTTCTGACACTCTTTTGCACTCTCTGAGACGCACTTTGACTCTCTCTGACCGACACTGACAGACTGTGACTCTCCCTGACATTCTCTGTGACGCTGTGACACTCTCTGAAACACTGTGAGACTCACTAAGACACTGTGACACTCTCGGCCACTCTCTGAGTCACTCTCTGACAGACTGTGACACTCTGTGACACTCTCTGACTCTCTCTGAACACACTGTGATAGCCTCTGACACTCTCTAAGACATATATTGACAATCTGACTCTCTGAAACACACGGTGTCACTTTCTGACTCTCTCTGACACTATCTGACAAACACGGTTACATTCAGAGACTGTAACACACTGCGACACTCTCTGAAACACACTGTGGCACTCTCTGACTCTCTCTGACACTCTCTGAGACACTCTCTGTCACTCTCTGAGGCATATTGTGCCACTCTCTAACATACTGTGACTCTCTCTGTCACTCTCTGAGATGCACTGTGACACTCTCTGACACACATCGACGTGCTGTGACTGGCTCTGAGACACGCTGTGACATTCTCTGACACGCTGTGACACTCCCTGCCACTCTCTGAGACACTGTGACACTGTCTGAGACATACTGCGACACTCTCTAAGACAACCGTGAAACACTTTGACAGTCTCTGCCACTCTGAGACATACTGTGACACTCTGATACACTGTGACTCTCTAACAGACTATAACACACTGTGAAACTCTCTGACACTCTCTGACACTGTCTGAGGCACACTGTGACACTCTCTGACAGACTGTGACACACTGTGGTACTCTTTGACACTCTCTGAGACATACCGTGACACTCTCTGACTCTCTCTGAAACAAACGATGATACTTTCTGACTATCACAGAGACACGCCGTGACACTCTCTATCTCTTTTTGACAGACTGTGACTCACTGTGATACTCTCTGACTCTATCTGACACTCTCCGAGACACACTGTGACACACTCTGACTCTCTCTGACACTCTCTGAAACCGACGGTGACAGTCTCTGACTCTCTTGTTTAATCTCTGAACACACACAGTGACTCTCTCTGACAGGTTGTGAAACACTGTGACACTCTCTGACTCACTCTGACACTCTCAGAAACACACTGTTACACACTCTGACTCTCTCTCTCTGACACTCTCTGAAACACACTGTGACATTCTCTTACAGACTGAAACACACTGTGACACTCTCTGACTCTCTCTGAAACAAACGGTGATACTTTTTGACTATCACAGAGACACACAGTGACACTCTCTGTCTCTTTTTGACAGACTGTGACTCACTGTGATACTCTCTAACTCTATCTGACGCTCTCCGAGACACACTGTGACACACTCTGACACTCTCTGAAACAGACTGTGACAGTCTCCTGACTCTCTTGTTCAATCTCTGAAACACGCAGTGACTCTCTCTGACAGGTTGTGAAACACTGTGACACTCTCTGACTCTCTCTGACATGCTCTGACTGTCTCTGAGACACACTGTGACATTCTCTGACACAGTGTAACACTCTCTGACTCTCTCTGACACACAGTGACACGCTATGACTCTCTCTGACACACTGTGATAATCTCTGACAAACTGTCACACTCTCTAAGACACTGTGACACTTTCTGACACTCTCTGAGAAATCCTGTGCCCCTCTCGAAGACACTGTGATAATCTCTGACACTCTCCGAGACACACTGTGACACTCTCTGACCGTTAGTGCTACACTGTGACACTCTCTGACATTCTCTGACACTCTCTGAATCTCTCTGTCCGAAATATACTGTGACACTCTTTGACAGACTGTGACACATTGTGACACTCTTTGACTCTCTTTGACACTCTCTGAGACCAACCGTGTCACTCTCTGTCACTCTCTGAGACATACTGTGCCACTCACTTACACACTGTGACAATCTCTGACAGAATTTGGCATACAGTGTCACTATTTGTCTCTCTCTGATACACTCTGTGATACTCTCTGACTCTCTCTTTGACACACTGTAACACTCACTGACACACTCTCTGACACACTGTGACACTCTCTGACTCTCTCTGGCACACTGAGACAATCTCTGACACACTGTCACACTCTCTAAGACACTGTGACACTCTCTGACACTCTCTGAGACATACTGTGTCCCTCTCTAAGACACTGTGATAACCTCTGACACTCTCTGAGACACACTGTGACAATCTCTGACAGACTGTGACACACAGTTACACTCTGACTTTCTCTGGCACACTCTGAGACTCACTATGACATTCTCTGACTCTCTCTGACACTCCCTGAGACACACTGTGACACTCTCTGAGACAAACTGTGACTCGTTTTGACACTCTCTGAAATACACTGTGGCACTCTCTGACTCTCTCTGACACTCTCTGAAACACACTCTGACAGTCTCGGAAGCATATTGTGCCACTCTCTAACACACTACCTAAACCCCTAATCATCTTGTACACCCCTAAACCTTGTTTTCTCCAATGAAAACAACCCCAAGTGCCTCAGCCTTTCCTCATACGATCTTTCTACCATACCAGGCAACAGCCTGGTAAACCTCCTCTGCACACGTTCCAGTGCCTCCACATCCTTCCTATAGTATGGCGACCAAAACTGCACACTATACTCCAGATGCGGCCGCACCAGAGTCTTATACAACTGCAACATGACCTCAGTACTCTGGAACTCAATTCCTCTACCAATAAAAGCCAGTACGCCATATGTCTTCTTCACCGCACTATTTACCTGGGTGGCAACTTTCAAAGATCTGTGTACATGGACACCAAGATCCCTCTGCTCATCCACACTACCAAGTATCCGACCCTTAGCCCAGTACCCCATCTTTTTATTACTCTTACCAAAGTGACGCTCTCTGTCACTCTCTGAGACGCACTGTGACACTCTCTGACACACTTCGACATGCTCTGACTGGCTCTGAGGAATACTGTGACATTCTCTGACCCACTGTGACACTCGCTGCCTCTCTCGGAGACACCGTGACACTCTCTGAGACATAGTGCGACACTCTCTGACAAACTGTGACATTCCTGGCCTCTCTCTGAGACACTGTGATACTCTGACATCCTCTGATACTCTGGGACACACTGTGACACGCTCTGACTCTCTCTGACACTCTCTGAGACACACTATAACTCTCTCTCACACTCTATGACACTCTCTGATACTCCCTTACACTCTCTAAGACACACTGTGACTCACTCTGACACTCTCTGTGGCACGCAGAATCACTCTCTGACAGACTGTGACACACTTTGATACTCTCCGACACACTCTGAGACATACACTGTCAATCTGACTCTGTCTGAGACACACTGTGACGCTCTCTGACTCTCTCTGACACTCTTTTGCACTCTCTGAGACGCACTTTGACTCTCTCTGACCGACACTGACAAACGGTGACTCTCTCCGGCATTATATGTGACACTGTGACACTCTTTGACACACTGTGAGACTCACTAAGACACTGTGACACTGTCTGACACTCTCTGAGGTATGACTCTCCCTGATACACACTGTGGCCCTCTAACACTCTCTCTGAAACACACTGTGGCACTCTGACACACTGCGGCATTCTGACACACTGTGACCCTCTCGGAGACACACTGTGACACTCTCTGACTGTCTCGGAGACACACTGTAACACTCTCTGTCACTCGCTGAGGCACACTGACTCTCTCTGCCATTCTCTGCCACACTCTGAAACGATCCGAGCCAGACTGTGACTCTCTCTGACTCTCTGACACTCTCTGAGACATTCAGTGACACTCTCTGACTCTCTCTGACACTGTCTGGCTCTACCTGAGACACACTATGACACTCGCTCTCTCTCTCTCCGAGACTCATTCACACTCCCTTACACTCTCTAAGACACACTATGACTCTCTCTGACACTCAATCACACTCTCTGAGACACACCGTGACTCTCTCTGACTCACTCTAAGACACACTGTAACATTCTCTGACTCTCTCTGACACTATCTCAGACAGACTGTGACCCTCACGGAGACACACTGTGAGACTCACTAAGACACTGTAACAGTCTCTGACACACGCTGAGTCTCTCTCTGACAGACTGTGACACGCCTTAATACTCTCTGACTCTCTCTGAACACACTGGATACCCTCTGACACTCTCTGAGACATACATTGACAATCTGACTCTCTTTGAGACACATCGTGACACTTTCTGACTCTCCCTGATACTCTCTGAGACACACTGTGTCACACTCTGACCCTCTTTGACATTCTCTGAGACAGACAGTGACTCTCTGAGAAACTCTATGAAACAAACTGTGACACTCTTTGATCGATTGTGACACTTTTGACTCTCTCTGAAACGCACGTGACACTCTCTGACACTCTCTGAGACTCAATGACTCTCCCTGAGACACACTGCGGCATTCTGACACACTGCGGCACTCTGACACATTGTGACGCTCTCTGACTGTGTCGGAGACACACTGTGACGCTCTCTTACATTCTTTGAGACATACTGGTCACTCTCTAAAACACTATGACACTCTATGACTCTCTCTGAGACACACTGCGACACTCTGATACACTGTGACCTTCTCGGAGACACACTGTGACACTCTCCGACTGTCTCAGAGACACACTGTGATACTCTCTGACTCTGACACTCTCTGAGACACACTGTGACACTCTCTGACAGGCTGTGACACTCTCTGACACTCTCTGAGACACACAGACTCTCTCTGACTCTCTCTACCATTCTCTGCCACTCTCTGCCACTATCTGAGCCAGACTGTGACTCTCTCTGACTCTTTGACACTCTCTGAGACATTCAGAGATACTCTCTGATTCTTTGGGACACACTGTGACGTTCTCTGACTCTCTGACACTCTCTGAGACATTCAGTGAAACTCTCTGACTCTCTTTCACACTCTCTGGCTCTATCTGAGACGCATGATGACACACACTCTCTGACTCTCTATGAGACTCTCTGATACCCCCTTACACTGTGTAAGACACACTATGAATCTCTCTGACACTCACTTACACTCTCTGAGACACACTGTGACTCTCTCTGACTCACTCTGAGACACACTGTAACACTCTCTGACTCTCTCTGACACTCTCTGACACTATCTGAGACAGACTGTGACACTCTCTGACACATTGTGAGACTCGCTAAGACACTGTGACTCTGTCTGACACGCTCTGAGGCACGCTGAGTCACTCTCTGACAGATTGTGACAGACTGTGACACTCTCTGACTCTCTCTGAACACACTTTGATACTCTCTGATACTGTCTGAGACATACAATGTCAATCTGACTCTGTCTGAGACACACTGTGACACTCCCTGACTCTCTCTGACACTCACAGAGACATACTGTGAAACTTTCCGACTCTTTCTGACACTCTTTTGCACTCTCTGAGACGCACTTTGACTCTCTCTGACCGACACTGACAGACTGTGACTCTCCCTGACATTCTCTGTGACGCTGTGACACTCTCTGAAACACTGTGAGACTCACTAAGACACTGTGACACTCTCGGCCACTCTCTGAGTCACTCTCTGACAGACTGTGACACTCTGTGACACTCTCTGACTCTCTCTGAACACACTGTGATAGCCTCTGACACTCTCTAAGACATATATTGACAATCTGACTCTCTGAAACACACGGTGTCACATTCTGACTCTCTCTGACACTATCTGACAAACACTGTTACATTCAGAGACTGTAACACACTGCGACACTCTCTGAAACACACTGTGGCACTCTCTGACTCTCTCTGACACTCTCTGAGACACTCTCTGTCACTCTCTGAGGCATATTGTGCCACTCTCTAACACACTGTGACTCTCTCTGTCACTCTCTGAGATGCACTGTGACACTCTCTGACACACATCGACGTGCTGTGACTGGCTCTGAGACACGCTGTGACATTCTCTGACACGCTGTGACACTCCCTGCCACTCTCTGAGACACTGTGACACTGTCTGAGACATACTGCGACACTCTCTAAGACAACCGTGAAACACTTTGACAGTCTCTGCCACTCTGAGACATACTGTGACACTCTGATACACTGTGACTCTCTAACAGACTGTAACACACTGTGAAACTCTCTGACACTCTCTGACACTGTCTGAGGCACACTGTGACACTCTCTGACAGACTGTGACACACTGTGGTACTCTTTGACACTCTCTGAGACATACCGTGACACTCTCTGACTCTCTCTGAAACAAACGATGATACTTTCTGACTATCACAGAGACACGCTGTGACACTCTCTATCTCTTTTTGACAGACTGTGACTCACTGTGATACTCTCTGACTCTATCTGACACTCTCCGAGACACACTGTGACACACTCTGACTCTCTCTGACACTCTCTGAAACCGACGGTGACAGTCTCTGACTCTCTTGTTTAATCTCTGAAACACACAGTGACTCTCTCTGACAGGTTGTGAAACACTGTGACACTCTCTGACTTACTCTGACACTCTCAGAAACACACTGTTACACACTCTGACTCTCTCTCTCTGACACTCTCTGAAACACACTGTGACATTCTCTTACAGACTGAAACACACTGTGACACTCTCTGACTCTCTCTGAAACAAACGGTGATACTTTTTGACTATCACAGAGACACACAGTGACACTCTCTGTCTCTTTTTGACAGACTGTGACTCACTGTGATACTCTCTAACTCTATCTGACGCTCTCCGAGACACACTGTGACACACTCTGACACTCTCTGAAACAGACTGTGACAGTCTCCTGACTCTCTTGTTCAATCTCTGAAACACGCAGTGACTCTCTCTGACAGGTTGTGAAACACTGTGGCACTCTCTGACTCTCTCTGACATGCTCTGACTGTCTCTGAGACACACTGTGACATTCTCTGACACAGTGTAACACTCTCTGACTCTCCCTGACACACAGTGACACGCTATGACTCTCTCTGACACACTGTGATAATCTCTGACAAACTGTCACACTCTCTTAGACACTGTGACACTTTCTGACACTCTCTGAGAAATCCTGTGCCCCTCTCGAAGACACTGTGATAATCTCTGACACTCTCCGAGACACACTGTGACACTCTCTGACCGTTAGTGCTACACTGTGACACTCTCTGACATTCTCTGACACTCTCTGAATCTCTCTGTCCGAAATATACTGTGACACTCTTTGACAGACTGTGACACATTGTGACACTCTTTGACTCTCTTTGACACTCTCTGAGACCAACCGTGTCACTCTCTGTCACTCTCTGAGACATACTGTGCCACTCACTTACACACTGTGACAATCTCTGACAGAATTTGGCATACAGTGTCACTATTTGTCTCTCTCTGATACACTCTGTGATACTCTCTGACTCTCTCTTTGACACACTGTAACACTCACTGACACACTCTCTGACACACTGTGACACTCTCTGACTCTCTCTGGCACACTGAGACAATCTCTGACACACTGTCACACTCTCTAAGACACTGTGACACTCTCTGACACTCTCTGAGACATACTGTGTCCCTCTCTAAGACACTGTGATAACCTGACACTCTCTGAGACACACTGTGACAATCTCTGACAGACTGTGACACACAGTTACACTCTGACTTTCTCTGGCACACTCTGAGACTCACTATGACATTCTCTGACTCTCTCTGACACTCCCTGAGACACACTGTGACACTCTCTGAGACAAACTGTGACTCGTTTTGACACTCTCTGAAATACACTGTGGCACTCTCTGACTCTCTCTGACACTCTCTGAGATACACTCTGACAGTCTCGGAAGCATATTGTGCCACTCTCTAACACACGATCTAAACCCCTAATCATCTTGTACACCCCTAAACCTTGTTTTCTCCAATGAAAACAACCCCAAGTGCCTCAGCCTTTCCTCATACGATCTTTCTACCATACCAGGCAACAGCCTGGTAAACCTCCTCTGCACCCGTTCCAGTGCCTCCACATCCTTCCTATAGTATGGCGACCAAAACTGCACACTATACTCCAGATGCGGCCGCACCAGAGTCTTATACAACTGCAACATGACCTCAGTACTCTGGAACTCAATTCCTCTACCAATAAAAGCCAGTACGCCATATGCCTTCTTCACCGCACTATTTACCTGGATGGCAACTTTCAAAGATCTGTGTACATGGACACCAAGATCCCTCTGCTCATCCACACTACCAAGTATCCGACCCTTAGCCCAGTACCCCATCTTTTTATTACTCTTACCAAAGTGACGCTCTCTGTCACTCTCTGAGACGCACTGTGACACTCTCTGACACACTTCGACATGCTCTGACTGGCTCTGAGGAACACTGTGACATTCTCTGACCCACTGTGACACTCGCTGCCTCTCTCGGAGACACCGTGACACTCTCTGAGACATATTGCGACACTCTCTGACAAACTGTGGTATTCCTGGCCTCCCTCTGAGACACTCTGATACTCTGACATCCTCTGATACTCTGAGACACACCGTGACACGCTCTGACTCTCTCTGACACTCTCTGAGACACACTATAACTCTCTCTCACACTCTATGACACTCTCTGATACTCCCTTACACTCTCTAAGACACACTGTGACTCACTCTGACACTCTCTGTGGCACGCAGAATCACTCTCTGACAGACTGTGACACACTTTGATACTCTCTGACTCTCCCTGAACACACTTTGATACTCTCTGACACACTCTGAGACATACACTGTCAATCTGACTCTGTCTGAGACACACTGCGACGCTCTCTGTCTCTCTCTGACACTCTTTTGCACTCTCTGAGATGCACTTTGACTCTCTCTGACCGACACTGACAAACTGTGACTCTCTCTGGTATTCTCTGTGACACTGTGACACTCTCTGAGACACACTATGTCACAGTCTGACTGTCTCGGAGACATACTGTGACACTCTCTGACACTCTCTGAGACACACTGACTCTCTCTGCCATTCTCTGCCACTCTCTGCCACTATCTGAGCCAGACTGTGACTTTCTCTGTCTCACTCTAAGACATACTGCGACACTCTGACACACTGTGACATTCCTTGCCTCTCTCTGAGACACTGTGACACTCTCTGAGACACACTGAGACCCTCTCTACGACACACCGTGAAACACTTTGACACTCTCTCACACTCTGAGACACACTGTGACACTTTCTAACTCTCTCTGACACTATTTTGCACTCTCTGAGACGCACTTTGACTCTCTCTGACCTACACTGACAAACTGTGAGTCTCTCTGACATTCTCTGTGACATTGTGTCACTCTCTGAGACGCACTGTGACACACTCTGACCCTCTTTGACACTCTCTAAGACAGAATGTGTCTCTTTGCGACTCTCTATGAAACAGACTGTGACACTCTCTGACCGACTGTGACACTTTTGACTCTCTCTGCCACATTCTGACACTATCTGATCCAGACTGTGACTCTCGCTGACTCTCTGACACTCTCTGAGTCATTCAGTGATACTCTCTGACTCTCTTTTACACTCTCTGGCTCTATCTGAGACACACTATGACACTCTCTCTATCTCCCAGTCTCTCTGACACTCCCTACATTCTCTAAGACACACTATGACTCTCTCTAACACTCACTTACACTCTCTGAGACACGTTGTGACTCTCTGTGACTCACTCTGAGACTCACTATGACACTCTCTGACTCTGTCTGACACTCTCTGACACTATCTGAGACAGACTGTGACACTCTCTGACGCACTGTGAGACTCACTAAGACTCTGTGACACTCTCTGACACTCTCTGAGGCATGCTGAGTCTCTCTCTGACAGACTGTGACGCACTTTGATACTCTCTGACTCTGTCTGAGACACACTGTGACACTTTCTAACTCTCTCTGACACTCTCCGAGAAACACTGTTACATTCACAGACTGTAACACACTTCGACACTCTCTGACAATCTCTAAAACACACTGTGGCACTCTCTGACTCTCTCTGACACTCTCTGAGACACTCTCTGACACTCTCTGAAGCATATTGTGCCATTCACTAACACACTTTGACTCTCTCTGTCACTCTCTGAGACACACTGTTACATCTCTGACACACTTCGTCATGCTCTGACTGGCTTTGAGACACACTGTGACATTCTCTGACACGCTGTGACACTTCCTGCCTCTCTGTGAGACACTGTGACACTTTCTGAGACATACTGTAACACTCGCTGACACAATGTGACATTCCTGGCCTCTGTCGGAGACAGTGTGACACTGTTTGAGACACACTGAGACCCTCTCTAAGACTCACCGTGAAACACTTTGACACTCTCTGACGCTCTGAGACACACTCTGACACACTGTGACTCTCTGTCAGACTGTGACACAGTGTGACACTCTCTGACACTCTCTGACACTGTCTGAGGCACACTGTGACACTCTCTGACAGACTGTGACACACTGTGGTACTCTTTGACATTCTCTGAGACATACCGTGACGCTCTCTGACTCTCTCTGAAACAAACTGTGATATTTTCTGACTATCGCAGAGACATACAGTGACACTCTCTGTCTCCTTTTGACAGATTGTGGCACACTGTGGTACTCTCTGACATCTCTGACACTCTCAGAGACACACTGAGACACACTCTGACACTCTCTGACACTATCTGAAACAGACTGTGACAGACCCTGACTCTCTCTGTCAATCTCTGAAACACACAGTGACTCTCTCTGAAAGGCTGTGCAACACTGTGACACTCTCTGATTCTCTCTGACACTCTATGAAAAAGCACTGTGACACTCTCTGACAGACTGAAATGCACTGTGACCCTTTCTGACTCTCTGTTATACTCTCTGACCGAGTTTAGACAGTGAGACACACTGCGACACTCTCTGACCGATAGTGACACACTATGACACTCTCTGACTTTGTCAGACACTCTCTGATACACACTGTGGTACTCTGACTCTCTCTGACACAATCTGAAACATACTGTGACACTCTCTGATAGACTGTGACACACTGTGACACTCTTCGACTCTCTTTGACACTCTCTGAGACCAACTGTATCACTCTCTGACTCTCTCTGAGGCACTGTGACACTCTCGTAGACACTGTGAGACGAACTGACTCTCTCTGTCACTCTCTGAGACATAATGTGCCACTCTTTACACATTGTGACAATCTCTGACAGAATATGACATACAGTGACACTACTTGTCTCTCTCTGAAACACTCTGTGACACTCTCTGACTCTCTCTGAGACACACTGTGACACTCTCTGACAGACTGTGACACACAGTGACACTCTCTGACTCTCTCTGACACTCTCTGAAACACACTGTGACACTCCCTGAATCTCCCTGAGACGCACTGTGACATACTCTGACACACTGTAACACTCTCTGACTCTCTCTCTGACACACCGTGACACACTCTGACTGTCTCTGACACACTGTGACAATCTCTGACACACTGTCACAATCTCTAAGACACTGTGACACTTTTTGACACTCTCTGAATCATACTGTGTCCCTCTCTAAGACACTATGATAATCTCTGACTCTCTCTGAGACACACTGTGACACTCTCTGACAGACTGTGACACACAGTGACACTCTCTGACTCTCTCTGACACTCTCTGAAACACACTGTGACACTCCCTGAATCTCCCTGAGACGCACTGTGACATACTCTGACACACTGTAACACTCTCTGACTCTCTCTCTGACACACCGTGACACACTCTGACTGTCTCTGACACACTGTGACAATCTCTGACACACTGTCACAATCTCTAAGACACTGTGACACTTTTTGACACTCTCTGAATCATACTGTGTCCCTCTCTAAGACACTATGATAATCTCTGACTCTCTCTGAGACACACTGTGACACTCTCTGACAGACTGTGACACACAGTGACACTCTCTGACTCTCTCTGACACTCTCTGAAACACACTGTGACACTCCCTGAATCTCCCTGAGACGCACTGTGACATACTCTGACCCTCTTTGACACTCTCTGAGACATACTGTGACTCGCTCTGACACTCTCTGAATCATATAGTGCCACTCTCTAACACATTGTGAGTCTCTCTGTCATTCTCTGAGACACACTGTGACACTCTCTGACAATTTCGACATGCTCTGACTGTCTCTGAGACACACTGTGACATTCTCTGACACAGTGTAACACTCTCTGACTCTCTGTCTGTCACACAGCGACACTCTATGACTCTCTCTGACACACTGTCACAATTTCTAGCACACTGTCACACTCTCTAAGATACTGTGACACTTTCTGACACTCTCTGAGACATACTGTGTCCCTCTCGAAGTCACTGTGATAATCTCTCACACTCTCTGAGACACACTTTGACACTCTCTGACCGACTTGAGACACTGAGACACACTGTGACACTATCTGACCGTTAGTGCTACACTGTGACACTCTCTGACATTCTCTGACACTCTCTGATACACACTGTGGCACTCTCTGAATCTCTCTGACACTGTCCGTAACATACTGTGACACTCTCTGACAGACTGTGACACATTGTGACACTCTTTGACTCTCTTTGACACTCTCTGAGCCCAACGTCAATCTCTGACTCCCCCTGAGACACTGTGCCACTCTCCTACTCACTATGACCCTCTCTGACTCTCTCTGTCACTCTTTGAGACATACTGTGCCACTCTCTTACTCTCTGTGACATACAGTGTCACTATTTATCTCCCTCTGAAACACTCTGTGACACTCTCTGACTCTCTCTGAGACACACTGTGACTCTATTTGACACACTGTAACACTCTCTGACTCTCTCTCTGACACACTGTGACACTCTCTGACTCTCTCTGACACACTGAGACAATCTCTCACACACTGTCACACTCTCTAAGACACTGTGACACTCTCTGACACTCTATGAGACATGCTGTGTCCCTCCCTAAGACGCTGTGATAACCTCTGACACTCTCTGAGACACTGTGACACTCTCTGACAGACTGTGACACACAGTGACACTATGACTGTCTTTGGCACACTCTGCGACACACTTTGACACTCTCTGAGACATACTGTGACACACTCTGAAGCTCGTTGACACTCTCTGAGACAAACTGTGACTCGCTCTGACACTCTCTGAACCACACTGTGACACTCTCTGACTCTCTCTGCCACTCTCTGAGACACTCTCTGACACTCTCTGAAGCATATTGTGCCACTCTCTAACACACTTTGACCCTCTCTGTCACTCTCTGAGACACACTGTGACACACTTCGACATGTGCTGACTGGCGCTGAGACACAATTTGACATTCTCTGACCCACTGTGACACTCCCTGCCTCTCTCTGAGACATACTGTGTCACTCTATAACACACGATAACACTCTATGTCTCTCCCTGAGACACACTGTGTCACACTCTGACATTCTTTGACACTCTCTGAGACAGACAGTGACTCTCTGTGAAACTCTATGAAACAAACTGTGACACTCTGTGCAGTGGTTAGCACTGCTGCCTCACAGCGCCAGAGACCCGGGTTCAGTTACCGCCCCAGGTGACTGACTGTGTGGAGTTTGCACGTTCTCCCTGTGTCTGCGTGGGTTTCCTCCGGGTGCTCCGGTTTCCTCCCACAGTCCAAAGATGTGCATGTAAGGTGAATTGGCCATGTTAGGTAGTGTTAGGTAAGAGGTAAATGTCGGGGTATGGGTGTGTTGCGCTTCGGCGGGTCGGTGTGGACTTGTTGGGCCGAAGGGCCTGTTTGCACACTGTAATGCAATGTAATCTAATCTAACCTAATCTATGACTCTGACACACTGCGGCACTCTGACACACTGTGACACTCTCTGACTGTCTAGGAGACCCACTGTGACACTCTCTGACAATCACTGAGACACACTGACTCTCTCTGAGCCAGACTCTGACTCTCTGACACTCTCTGAGACATTCAGTGATACTCCCTGACTGAGTCTCTGACTGAGACACTTTTGACTCTCTCTGACACTCTCTGAGACCCACGTGACACTCTCTGACACTCTCTGCGACATACTGTGTCACTCTCTAACACACTATGACACTCTATGACTCTCTCCGAGTCACATTGCGGCACTCTGATACACTGTGACCCTCTCCGAGACACACTGTGACACTCTCTGACTGTCTCGGAGACGCACTCTGACACTCTCTAAGACACACTGTGACCCTCTCTGAACACACTGTGACACTCTCCGACTTTCTCGAAATGTGATATTCTCTGTCTCTCTCTGACACTCTCTTAGACACAGTGTGACACCCTCTGACAAGCTATGACACTCTCTGACACTCTCTGAGACACACTGACTCTCTCTGACTCTCTCTGCAATTCTCTGCCACTCTAACATTATCTAAGCCAGACTGTGACTCTCTCTGGCTCTCTGACATTCTCTGAGACATTCAGTGACACTCTCTGGCTCTATGTGAGACACACTATGACACTCTCCCACTCTCTCTGAGACTCTCTGACACTCCCTTACACTCTCTAAGACACACTATGAATCTCTCCGACACTCACTTACACTCTCTGAGACACACTGTGACTCTCACTGAGACACAATGTGACAATCTCTGACTCTCTGTGACACTCTCTGACACTGTCCGAAACAGACTGTGACATTCTCTGACACATTGTGAGACTCACTAAGACACTGTGACACTGTCCGACACTCTCTGAGGCAAGCTGAGACTCTCTCTGACATTCTCTGTGACACACTGTGACACTCTCAGACTCTCTATGACACTCTTTTGCGCACTCTGAGACGCACTTTGGCTCTCTCTGACCGACACTGACAAACCGTGACTCTGTCTGACATTCTCTGTGACACTGTGACACTCTCTGACACCCTGTGAGACACACTAAGACACTGTGACGATCTCGGACACTCTCTGAGGCAAGCTGAGTCACTCTCTTACAGACTGTGACACACTGTGACACTCTCTAACTCTCTCTGAACACAGTTATATCCTCTGACACTCTCGGAGACATACACTGATAATCTGACTCTCTCTGAGACACACTGTGACACTTTCTGACTCTCTCTGACACTCTCTGAGAAATACTGTTACATTCACAGACTGTCACACACTGCGACACTCTCTGACATTCTCTCAAACACACTGTGGCACAGTCTGACTCTCTCTGACACTCTCTGAGACACGCTGTGACATTCTCTGACACAATGTGACATTCCTGGCCTCTCTCTGAGACACTGTGACACTCTCTGAGACACACTGAGACCCTCTCTGAGACACTCCGTGAAACACTTCGACACTCTCTGACATTCTGAGACACACTGTGACACATTCTGAATCTCTCTGACACTCTTTTGCACTCTCTAAGACACACTATGACTCTCTCTGACACTCACTTACACACTCTGAGACACACTGTGACTCTCTCTGACTCACTCTAAGACACATTTTTCAAAATGCCCAACACATTTATCAAGTATCTCCTCTCGCATGCCAGTCCGTTTCATCCTCTCCTCTTCATCAATACGGTCCCTCTCATTTGTAAATACTGAAGAAAAGTACTTATTCAAGACCTCTCTTATCTCTTCCGACTCAGTACACAGTCTCCCACTACTGTCCTTGATCTGACCTACACTCGTTCTCGTCATTCTCGTGTTTCTCACATACGCATAAAAGGCCTTAGGGTTAACCTTGATCCTACCCGCCAAAGATTTTTCATGCTCTCTCTTAGCTCACCTATTCCCTTTCTTCAGCTCACTCCTGGCTATCCTGTATCCCTCCACTGCTCTGTCCGAACCTTGCTTCCTCAGCCTTATGTAAGCCTCCTTCTTCGTCTTTACTAGATATTCAACCTCCCTCGTCAACCAAGGTTCCCTCACACGACCATCTCTTTCCTGCCTGACAGGTACATACATATCAAGGACACGTCGTATCTGTTCCTTGAAAAAATTCCACATTTCAATGGCATCCTTTCCTGACATCCTATGCTCCCAACATCTGCTCCACGGATCCTGTCTTGCAGCATCGTATTTACCCTTCCCCCAACTGTAAAACCGATTCTGTTGCATGCACCTATCTCCCTCCATCACCAAGGTGAAAGTCACAGAATTGTGGTCATCATCACCAAAATGGTCACCCAGTAACAAACCCATCAGTTGTCCTGGTTCGTTGCCGAGTACCAAATCCAATATGGCCTCCCCTCTGGTCGGACAATCTACATACTGAGTTAGAAAAGCTTCCTGGACACACTGCACAAACACTGCCCCGTTCAATCTACTTGATCAAAAGAGCTTCCAATCAATATTTGGGAAGTTGAAATCACACATGACGACTACCCTGTGGCTTCTGCACCTTTCCAAAATCTGTTTCCCAATTTGTTTCTCCACATCTCTGCTGCTATGAATGTCCTGGACCACTGAAGTGTTCCCCAACAGAGAAGGGGCACACCAGTCTGTTAATTGATGTGCAGTCGCCATTCATCCGTCCTGTAGCATCTGCTCGGTTTCACCAAAGTACCATGCCTCAAAGCATCCTTGCCTGCAGCGTGTTTTTTTTTTAGTTTAGTGTCAATCGAAACATTATGGCACGGATACAGCACACAGGAACTAACACCTTCAACAAATTATCTGGGTTGACACAAATTGTTAAAGTTCAGCTGAGCCTGTAACTTTGAAAAGAAAGTTTTGCGATTTACATAAGAAAGAAATGAACCTAACGTAGTCATTCTAACCGATGGAAAACTTAACAAACAATCAAGCTATTTTTCAATGTACAATTTCAGTTACGTCACACTGTAACCATTCGCTATAAATTCTGTACCTTATAACTGTGTACTCCACGAACACCTGATGAAGGAGCAGCTCTTCAAAAGCTAATGCTTCCAATTAAACCTGTTGGACTATGACCTGGTGTTGTGCGATTTTTAACTTTATATTAGAATGCGGATCTCACAATTAAAACAGAGATGAGGAAGCATTTATTCTCTCAGACAGTTCTGGATCTGTACAATTTCTTGTTGGAGAAGGCTGTTGAGGAAGGGTCACTAGGTGTCAGGTTGAGTTTGGCAGATCTTCAAACAGCAAAGATATCACGCGTTACGGTTCGGCAGACAGGAAAAAAACGGGCGTGAGCCCGTTTGGCAGCAAGAACGGGGTGAAAATGTACAAACTACAGAGTGATGGGGAAAGAATGGGTCAGGAACACTGGGACGGGAGAGGCTTAATTCTTCCTTTCATTGCTGTAACTGGACACTGGTGTTGAAGTCTGAAATGGGACAATATCAGCCAAGTGGGTGAAATCTTACTTTCTGCTTGATTTCTCCAGAGCCCTGTGTCACTCTTGGGGAAATGTGTCTGCGTGCTTCAGTCTGTGGGTAAAAATGGGACTCACTGCTGCTTCATTCAGCCACACGGGTATGAGAACGAAACGTCTGTTAATGACATGCGTTTAATGACTTTTGCAATCAATTCATGTTTATGCTGCATTTATCTGCGGTTATTGATCCACGGTTTAGATTCAGTCCCTGCAGTTAACTTGCTGACTTCTCCAGTTTTTCATAGTTAAATCTGATGCATCAAGTGTATGTATAACGAGAGGGAGCTTGTTTCCCACATCTTGTGTTTATATGTGTCTTATGTCCAGCCTTCACCAATGGCTAGAGCAAGGGGTAAGGATGAGACCAATGTGTCAGTCTGTCCGTGCCCATGCACGGCACCCACATCGGTAATTCTCTACTGTGCATTTACAGCAGTTATCGGTACTCCTACACCCAGCTCCTGCCCCTTTTGAAATATCTCCATTGTTTTGTGCTGTGTCTCTGTGCTCATTTCACCAAGGTGAATCACTTCTACCCAACCTGCTACAGATTTCATCTGACAAAACACTTATTAAGAATCCCATGCATAAACATGCACTTCGCATCTCTCGTTATTTGGTTTTCCTGCATCTCTTTCAGACAATAAAAGTTCACGGCAACTTGACATGGAAAAGTAAATGGCGTTCCTTTTAATTATTCCAATTCAATCCACATTTCAATGCAGTTAAGGCAACATGCTCAAATTATTCTTTGGGATCTTATAATAGCGTCGATACATATAAACACACTATTGGAGCTCCAATTTCAGTCAGACAGCTGTGATCATCCAAAAATAGCCACATTGAAAATCATTGGTAACCGCAACGAGAGTGGGATTCGAGCCCACACGTGCAAAGCAAAATGGATTAGCAGCCCATCGCCTTAACCTCTCGGCCACTGCGTCAGATGGGTGTCGAGCTCTCTGATCTTATGAATAAGTGAATTGTATAAATTATGCGCACCATAGATATTTCTCCTTGATATTGGTGAAATGATAAATATAACAGTATGGTTCCAAGAGTATCGTCTGACCTCTGGTTGTGGGGCAAGCGCACTTGCACTGTGACACTCTGCTCACAGTGATCAGAGCAAAAATGAAGAAATGGTTATGCAACAAGATCTGTTGAATTCTGTGAAGATTTGAAGTCAATGGAGTGGAGAACTGGTGACAGCGGGAGATGCAAAGTTGTGTGTGAGAAATTGTTTTCCAAACTGGAGGAGAGTGCACAGTGCTCAATGTCATTAATTGGAACATCTTTCTTCTGCGCAGATATTTTTGACACGCCCTTGCATACAGGACAGACAATTTCAAAATACTAAATAATTCTAAACTGACAATTGAATTCAACATGCAAAAACCTTGATCTGTATCATTTTCCTGCGCCGTGGGACACCAGTCACTGTATGATCACCGCAACACAGTGAGCAAGTGTAAGAAGGAAAATGAGTGCAGTGCCAGAGCGCATGCTGGGAGCAGCAGTTGACACACGCGGAAGTGCATTTCCCACAACAGGAACACTTCCCAAACAGCGGACTGCAGTGGAAGAATTCAGAGGGGCTTTATATTTTGGAATTTGATGCCAGAGACACAATGGAGATCTGTCATTGAGTCTGTTCAAAATGACGATTTTAACATTTCTACCGATGAAAAACAAAATAAAAGACTCATGGGCCAGGGAATGCAAATGTTGAATTTGAACATTTCAACAAACTACACATCTTTGCAATGAGTAGCTCACCAAATTCCTCAAACGGGTCAGAACCACTGGTGAAGATGATCGCATAATGCCAGTTACCAGCTGTGGAATCAGAGAAACTCGGTTCCTTACCGTTAAAGTACAGCCAGGAATGTGGAGGTAAGCGTTAATGTGTCGCTTCAGTGCTGCAGGTTACCAGTGCAAGGTATCTCTGTGCCAGTATAGTGGGCTGTGCTCTGCCGAAGTTTTAAGTTTGAGCCTCACATGGAGCAGCTTCGAATTGTTGTCGTGTTAAGAGGTACGGATGGAAGGTGATATTGAGCAAAGTCAGGTTTCTGGAAAAGTACCAGTTTTTCTGGATTGAGAAACTTCCTTTTCTGGATAATGACACCTTGATCAACAAACATACTACCAATATTTAAAACGTGAAGAGACATGTGTGGAGAGAGAGCCGAAGGTGATTTTTTAAATAGATGACGTTTCCCATGTGCACTGCATTAAATTCCGGGAAAATCGATGTTGAGCTGGTTCCTATGTTATGCAGTTTGTTGCAAACTCGCAATGGTCATTGTAATAATCCAAAAAAAAAAATAGACTGATCGCATAGGGACCGTCTGAATATTGTTTTCAATTTTAGTCTGAGCATCTTTCAGCTGAAATGGTGTGCTGCAGAGAAGTACAGAGGGTTAAAAATACAAAAAAGACAGGGTCTAATTGGTGGTAGGGATAAGAAAGCTTGAAATACACCTAATATCATATGAATGTGATCAAGTCTTTAAAGTATGTGTTGCGTCTCCACGTGACGATTCAATTGCTACTCATTAGGATGCAACTTCTGTCTGCAGTTATATTTGGACATCAGCCAAATTTAGAATGCTTCACCTTGAATAATACGCTACACCTTTCAAATCCATGAACTTTTTATACTCAATCTTATTCAACTGTGCGTGTTCATGAAATGCCTTTGTGTCTGAAAACAACCAAATTCGAAATTAATCCACACCGACACGTTTTCTTTTTTCCAATGGTAAATTCCCTCCTTGTACGTTTGTTCGTGCGTCTTTTAAAACACTACGAAATCAGAAATCTACGTTTTATTTCTGCAAAGTCATTCAGGATTTCATTAACTTTATTGAGTGGAAGAAACTCTCATCCAATCTTTTCTTTATCATTCACTAATAGTTTTGAAGCTCTAACTAAAGTTGCCTATTCATTCGAAAGAAGGAATTTCCCCGATTTAGTCACTTCAAAAATCACATTATGTGAAAATCTCTTTTGTTTACTTTTAAACTTGAGTGTTTCTGGTCCAGCATTTCCACATCTCGTGAATAAACTCCTTCATTCTGTCTATCGTGCCGATGAAACTATTTCTATCCTTTCTGATGTCTTTATGTCTCGGGAAACCCCGTCCCTGGGCTTCCTAATATCTTGATATTCAGTAAGCACCGTCTGTGCCTTTTCTAACCTCTTCACATGTCTTTGGTGGAGAATGAGGATCGGGATTACACACAATGCTACCACTGAGGGTGACCTAAAGATTTCACAGTTAGGTGATGAACTCTTTGCTTTTTAAATATAATTTCTCTAAATCTCCATGACCTGAGTGAGTCTCAGCTATTTCTCATGGTTACTGAAGTTTAAATACATCACAGTCGCGCTCTAGTCAATCCAGCAGTGATTCTGGACCGTAAACATCATTATGAAATTCTACCGTGGATCTGAAATCAACACTTTCCACACAGTAATTGTCGTAGCTATTGTATCGTATGTCCGTGTTCTTGCCCACTTTGCTCATCACTTCATCGAGTTCTACTGAATTATTAATTTGTGAATGGAGACATTCCTTTCACCTCTTAATTGAAACTCCATGGAGCATTGAATAATTGTACTTATATGCTTCCAGAGGACAGTCCTGCTATTACTGCGATGAATCAGTGAACTTTCTCCACGTATCCTCGAAGGCAAGGATTTCCTTCGAAAATTTAGGAGATTATTACAGCACTGAAGCCCATGTATGCGTTCATTCAAACTAAAGCAGTTGCAGCAAGAGTTTCAGACTAGGCTTTTGCAATCTGCTTGCATTACTTGTCCTATAAGTTACATTCCAAATTGTGGTATGTTTGTGAATGATTTTGGGAATTTTGGAAATCTTGAGCAATGACATTTAAATTTTGCCAGAACACTGTCATTCACTGTTCTCTCTTTCGCTAATGGTTCCCCATTTAATATCCTGTATTTTCTCAGTTTATCTTACCATTTCAACAATTCAAACAATCTCACTCCTGATTACCAATCTGAAAGAATGTCATAATTTTGTTAATTTATATGCCATGCAGCTGTAGGGCACGATGACCAAGTTGAAAGGCATTGGTCACGTGAACCAAGTAGCAGTAGCGGGCTGGTGCAATCTGGCCATTCGATCGCAGTCATATTCAAAACATTTAACATAATCTTGAGCCAAATCATATTCGTAGAAAATAAGAAAAAATAAAGCAAAAGAACTGCCGATGTTGAAAATCAAATAAAAAAAGGTTGCTGGAAAAGTTCAGAAAGTATGGCAGCATCTGTGGAGGGACCGACCCAGTGGATCTAAAACGTTAACTGTGATTCATCTGCACAGATGCTGCCAGCTCTGCTGAGGTTTTACAGAAATTTCTGTTTGTGTTTGAGATTGGCAGATGTTGCAGTACATTATGATAACGGTGCTTTCTGGAGACAAACAGACAGCACGGACCTGGTCGTGTGAAATGAAACCGCAATGATGAATGAATCGAGAGTGTGATGCTGGAAAAGCACAGCATGTCAGGCAGCATCCGAGGAGCAGGTGAATGGACGTTTCAGATGTAAGCCCTTCATCAGGAATGAGGCTTGTGAGTCGGTGTGAGGCACACAGTTGAAGCCAGGCGCCAACTCGCAGACAACCCTTACTACTGCCCCCGATCACAGCCTTACCTCCCATCATCTCCCAATCACAATCTCACCACCTCTGGGAATCTCCCATCCACAGTCTCCAACCTCATTTTACATGAACCCTGCACTCCCCATTTCTACCTTGTTCCTTAGTTCTGTTGTCTCAGACTGCACCTGTCCGACCGGACTCATCTCTTCCAATCTCAACACCTTCATGTCTCCCCATTCCAGGAAATCCCCATCTACGTTTGTGACACCACCTATGCACTTCATCTCCTCCAAGACGTTTGTTTCCCTGGCCCACAACGCGTCATCTTCATCTTGGACATCCATTCCCTGTACACATCCATCTGCCATGACGAAAGTCTCCACGCCCTCTACTTCTTTGTCTCACCCCTTCCCAACTAGTACCTTTCCACGGACACCCTGCTCCACCTGGCTGAAGTGGTCCTCACCCTCAACAACTTCTCCTTCCAATCCGCCCACTTCCTCTAAACCAAAGGGGTAGTCATGGGCACCCGCATGTGACCTAGCTATGCCTGCCTCTTTGTCAGATATGTGGAATTGCCCGGATTGCGCAGTTACACTGGCACCTCTCTCCACCTGTTCCTCCAATGCTACTTTGATGAATGCATTGGCGCCACTGCGTGATCCCACGAGGAGATTGAACAGTTCACCAACGTTACCAGCACTTTTCAGCCCGACCTCAAATTCACCTGGATCATCTTGGCAAATTCCCTCCCCTTCCCGGGCCTGTCCATCAACATCTCAAGGGAATGACTAATTACAGACATGTACAGCAAGCCCACCGACTCCCACATCTACCAATGCTACGCCTCCTCCCACCCCACTTCGTGTAAAAACGACATCCCTTATTTCCAATTCCTCCACCTCCACCACATCTCTTCCCAGAATGACCAATTCCACCTCAGAAAGTCTCCTTCTTCCAGAATCGCAAATTCCCTTCCCACGTGGTTGACGATGCCCTCCATTGCATCTCGTCCACTTCACACACCGCCGTCCTTGAACCCCACCCCTCCCGCAACAAGGACAGGACCCCATGTTCCTCAACTTTTACTCCACCAACCTCCGCATAAAACACATCATAGTCAACCACTTCTGCCATCTCCAAACAGATCCTATAATCAGATATCTATTTCCCTCCCAACCTCTATTATGATTCTGAAAAGGCCATTACCTCCCAGAACCCCTCTCCCATCAGGGCTACAACCCCCAATAAGCCCACACCCCACTACTGGCATCTTTCCATGCCACCGCAGGAAGGGTAAAACCAGCACCTACACCACTCCACTCATCTCCGTCCAAGACCCCAAGGGATCCTTCCACATCCGTTAGAAATTCACCTATACCGCTTCCAATGTCATCTACTGCATCCTTTGCACCCAGTGTGGTCTCCTCTACGTCAGGGAGACAGGACGCCTTTTGCAGATCATTTCAGAGAACATCTCTGGGACACCCGCACCCACCAATGTCACCATCTCGTGACTGAACACTTCAACTCCCCCTCCCACTCCATCAAAGACGTACAGGTCCTGGGCCTCCTTCACCGCCAAACCATAACCACCAAATACCTTGAAGAGGAACGCCGTACATTCCACCTTGGGACTCTGTCACCTCACGGGATAAGTGTGGATTTGAACAGTGTCTCATTTCTCTTCCCCCACGTCCCAAGCCTCAAACTTGGCACAGCCACCTGGGCCTTTTCCATCACTGCTCCTTCTAACCTATCATCTTCTCCCTCACCTTCATCCAACTATTGCTTTCCCAGCTACCTCCACCCAACCCCACACCCCTAACATTTATCTCTCAGTCCCCGAATCACATGCTTTATTCCTGGTGAAGGGCTTATGCCTGAAACGTGGGCTCTCTTGCTCTTCGGAAGCTTTCTGACCTGCTGTCCTTTTCCAGCACCACACTCCCGACTCTGATCTCCAGCATCTGCAGTCCTAACTTTCTCCTAGGAATAATCAATGACGTCGGAGTGAAGATGCTCCTGGAGTGCAGTGATCATAGTGTGACTGAGTTTTGCGTTTATTTTGGGTGAGGGCAGGCTGGATCTGAGACGAGCGCTTAACACCTAAACAACGAGAATGGTATCAGATAGCGAAGTCAGGGCGGGCTGAAGTGAAGTGGAAAATTCTGTCAGAAGGTGGGTCAGTACGACTGCATCATATCGCCCAGACTGTAAAAGACACGCAGAAGGAGCAAATCAACTTCAGTCCAGGCACAATGACAGGTAAAGTGGAAAGGGGAAAATACACCACACTGCCATGGAGTGGTATTATTTATGAGAAAGGGTTCAATATTTAAGCTATTTTACACACATTTGAAACAAGGAATTTCCAGCAGTGTAATGGCGATATTTGCCTGCGACATCACAATTCCAAGAGACATTGACATATTACCTTCTGTAGCAACGTGGCCAAGGAAAACCATGATAGCCAATCAATCAGAGTTCAATACTTCAAAGCTCTCCTCTGCACCATACAAACTATTTGCTGCTCCTGTATTCAGATCCCATTCGCTTCGCAGTGTATCTTTTTTCTGCTTCCTGCCTCACGTAAACACTTGAAACCTGATCTAATCGCCAGCATTTCCACTTTAACCCATCTTTTGTAACGCCTGAGCTGACACAGGTACGAGAGACCGATTGGCCTTCTCGAGTGCTCTCACTCTAGTATGATATGAATGATAAAGTGCACTGTTTCAGATCTGCAGGACACACTGCAGAATTTCCCCACGCGGGACGGTGCTGTTTATCCCATCCCCACAGACTGAGCTGCCTCCATTGGTAGAGCTGTCTCCATTGTTAGAGTAACACACAGTCACAGTGAATATCTTTTGATGTCATCCTCGAAGGTACATGCTCCAAAAAGCTGAAGACTGCGGGAAATTGCTGTGATCAGCGCTAACACAGAGGCCCAGCGGGAGCCTGGTGGGCCCATAAACCAGAAATTAATGGATTAAAAAAATATTCTTTTTAGAAGAATCCGATTCAGACCATTATCTTAACACCTCCTGGGGAGAAAATGGATGTGGGAGAGCGGACAGTCTCAACTGTTTCCAGCATTTACAACCTTGGTCCGTGTGACAACAAAAGCAGAACCTGGAACTGTTTATCTTGCTTCTGAAAAACAGGTGAGTAAATTTTGAAGAGCATAGATGTTTCTTCTTGGTGTTCATTAAATGATCAAGAGCAGAGTATGGTTCATTGAGTATGGTCTGACTTCTGGGTTATGGACTGTGATATTCTGCTCACATGATCTGACCACATACAAAGAAATGACTCAGTGACAAGATCTTCTGAATCGGATTCCCTGAAGAACAGAAGCCGATGGAATGAAAAGAGCCATAAGAGCGGGAATGTATCAAATTATTTTCCAGACTCGAGGAGAGTGCATAGTGCTATTTCCAGGAGTCAATATCTATACAAGTTGTCCGAATCAGTGTTGGGTGTTATTGTATTGCATCTTTTGTACAATAGTGCAAAAGCATGGAACATTTGAATAGAGGGGACAACTTCAAAATCCTCAACGAGGCAATACATACAAATGAGGTAAACAACCACACAAATTAGGGTTACGTCATGGGGTAGACGTCCTTGCTCAATTTTCGCTCAAAATCGCTTTCTGTCTAATTCCTAAGACTGAGATTCAAACAGTGAATAATCTATGTTATTAAATAAAACTGTTCTGATCTCACAACTTCAGCATTTCATACGCCCCCTTGTGTATGTCTGGCAATAGTAATTGATCTTTCGCTGTGTTACTTCAGCACACGTAGAGAAGAAATAACTATGAGAACAATAGTCATATATGTGACTGGGATTTTATCCGATTCTGTTGCAACCAATCGATTCAGCTGTAATTGAAATTGCTTCCACCTTTCCTGTGTCGGGAATAAGATTGCATAGCTTTGAGGTGAGTTTTCATGCATTGAATTGGACTCGGCATCCTATCTCGGATTGAAATTTACTGGGATATAACGACATATTGAATGACACAAGCAGCGTTTATTGGAATATTAAGACGTTAGGAATGACATGGCCAATGGTTCACTTGAAAACATGTCGTTAGAAACGGTGGAAATGAGGTTTACTGGCTGATAAAGCCACTAGAAAAGGATAGACGGGGGTTAATGGGATGTGGCATAGATAAAGAATAATGCGGGAGAAATCAGCAAAAACTTCGTTGTGTCCGAAGAGAGGTTATCCAGCTGATGTGAAGTTGTTAAGAGTAAATTCGAGGGAAATTCCCTCGTTTAGGTGAGTGGAAACTAGAGGTTAGAGCTTCAAACCCATCGGGGCAGGATGAAGATGTTTAGAGTAGGCATTCTTTATTCTGAGAGTTATTGAATTCGGAGATGAATTTTCATAAATAAAAGCATTTTAGCAGCTGATTCCAGAATATTTGAAAATCACGTGCAGGCACAAAAGGAGTGAATTAAACAGCGACAGGGATTCTGACCTGCCTGGATGGGGGTGCAAAAGGGAAATACTCTCGACTTGGTTAACATTCAGAGGAAAGTAATTGCAAAGCACATGCAACTGAAAATATTGAATATAAGAAGAGCTGGTGGAGTTGCGAGGTACAGCAGCTCATTCTACATTAAATATTATATAATGTAAATGCGCTGAGCTGTTTGGTTTAGTTCTGCATTGAATGGGAGTCTGCTAGCTAACTAACTGGTTTATGAGAAAAGTTTATGAGACCAGCAGCGTGGGATTAATTGTCTCACTGTCTCAGGTTTCCACAAGGATCATCATCTCTCCCGCTCAACTGATCTGTAACACTGTGGTGCCTCGAGTGAGCAAGATTTGGCCTGTCGATGTAAAACATCATTATCATTGCCAGCTGTTGTCTTGAACATTTGGTCATAATCAACCGAAAGGGGAGTGAGTCCATTTAATACTCTTTGATCTCCTCTTGAGAAATCCTGCGTCAAGACTCAACCTGATTCGAGTTTGACCCCCTGTTCCTTACAACAGCAAAATTACTTGTCCAGACGCTTTACCAGGTGTACTGACAACATTCAATATCGACAAAGAGATAAATCCAATAATTTCGATTGGTTTAATGAGCTGTGCAGCTCTCAGGAAAAGGAATGATATGAAACGAGTTAAACAGACATTCCCAGGATGTAATCCAGTGCTGGGTCAGCGATTTGAGGAAGATCATCAAGCAGAAACTTTCCCTCTGTTTCTTTATCCACAGATGGATATTCAACTGGGGAATATTTGCAGATTTCTGTTTAATAATTGGCATGTTTCCGAAAGACAAAACATTTCCCCACGTCAGAAACTGGAGTTTTCAAATAAATGCGACTTTACTCAACATTGTTTCCAACGGCGTTTCTGTCTAATACTTCAATAATCCCTGATCAATGTCCGCAACAGCATCTTCAGATAAGCATTGAACTTACAACCGAGGCATTTTATGCACCTTTAAGTACTAGGTGCTGACCAATTGTGCGACTGGAGCCTCAGACTGCAAACCTGTCAAGTGACCAACACATTCCTTGGGAACTTTTACTCAACTGCTCTACTTCTGCTGTGATGATTAGATTCCCTACAGCATGGAAACAGGCCCTTCGGACCAACAGGTCCACACCAACCCTCCGAAGTGTAACCCAACCAGAACCATTTCCCCTCTGACAAATGCACTATGGTCAATTTAGAATGGCCAACACACCTGACCTGCACAATTTTTGGACTGTGGGAGGAAAATGGAACATACAGAGGAAACCCACGCAGTCACAGGGAGAATGTGCAAACTCTACACAGACAGTCCACCGAGGCTGGAATAGAACTTGGGACTCTGTTGAGGCAGCAGTGCTAACCACTGAAACATAACACGGTGGGATTTTTTGGTGGTGATGTGCTGGCCAATAATACCTCAGTCACTCACCCTGCCTCATTTCCCTGAGTCGTCTGGCTCTGAAATTAAAGCGAATGCAGACAAGATGAAACTGACATGAACCTGTGATTATTGAAGCATCAGGTTCACGAAAAGGATACAAAAGGGAGACAAAAATGTGAAAAATAGACTAAATTCTGAAATGGGTTTCCGTTGGTTCCTGCGTTGTTTACAGACAATGTTAGATTGCCACTGACGCAGGGCTTTTCCTTCAATCAGCTTCAATCGGCACAGAATTCGAATCAATGAAACCTCACCAACTTCCTTCTGAAAGTTCATACAGGTAACATGAAACTTATTGAATTCATGAATAATGTTCAGCATTCCTACATTCAAGAAAACGATGCACAGTTTCCATGAATATTGAAGATGTAAGAATGGTATGCAAGAATAAATTCAATTACAGTTGAAATTGGAAAGTAGGAAGAATGCACAGAAAGACTCAGCATGTCAGAAATTCATTTGATTAGAACTGCAGACTAGAAGATTGGAAATCTGTCCCTGAATCCCAATATCCACACGTTTGCTTGTTCCATGTACCCAGTTGGAAACCTGTGTGAAGATAGCTTGCAGTCTGACAGAGCGCCTGAGAGAATCCTTCACTATCTGATCTAAAGTTGTAATTGGAGCTGTCTATTCTGGCTGTGAGAGCGGTGGTGTAAAGGGGAGGACTTTGATATTCCGTAGTGTCGATTCACATTGCCCTCATCAAATTATTGTTGAAAGCCTTCTGTAAGAAACAGCACAGAAAGAGTGGAACAGGAGGAGGCGATTCCAAACACCTGTCCTTCCCGCCGTTTGATAGCGTCATGGCTGACCAAACAGTCAATGTCTTTCCCCAGCTCATTCACAACAACCTGTCATCCAACGGGATAAATACATTTAAGCAATCAAAAACTTCTGTGCAACTTTGGGAGGGAAATGTATTTACAGACAGTGGATGATGAACGAAATTTGCAGATTTTGCAGGTGAGCATCTGATTCTGGTCTGATCATGTTTCAAACGATATGATTCCGTAAAAACTTACAACCAAAAAGGTAAGGAATTGCGTCTGGTCAGTAGCAGGGACGAGAACTCCAGACGACAGGAAGTGGCGATGAATCAGCACAACAATCAATGATTCAGCTGAAAATTGAAGTAAACACCAATTCTGGCGCGGTTCAAACCCACAAACATTGAATAGCAACGTTCCTAAAGTTGCAGAAATCTAACACGCTTTTCATTGCGCCATAGAGCTGCAGTCGCCACAATTTTACTGCACCCAAAGTTGCAGTTGTCGTAGAGAAAATGTCGACTATCACCAGGAAATGCGGGGAGAGTTTCAAGGAGTAGATATTTTATTTGCAAACAATACCCGTGACATTCAGAAAGCAAATTCTTGAATGCGCCGAACGTCAGGGTCCCTGGCATAGAGTCATTGATTCATTGAGATGTACAGCATGGAAAGAGACCCTTCTGTCAACCAAATCTTGTCCCACCTGCCAGCACCCGGCCCATATCCCTACATACCCTTCCTATTCATATACGCATCAAATGCCTCTTAAATGATGCAATTGTATCAGCCTTCACCATATCCTCTGGCAGCTCATTCCATACACGTAACACCCTCTGCGTGAAAACGTTGCCCCTTAGGTCTCTTTTATAGCTTTCCCCTCTCACCCTAAACTTACGCCTTCTAGTTCTGAACTTCCCGACCCCATGGAAAAGACTTTGTATATTAATCCTAACCATACTCCTCATAATTTTGTAAACCTCTATGAAGTCACCCCTCAGCCTCCGACACTCCAGGGAAAACAGCCCCAGCCTGTTCAGTCTTTCCCTGTAGTTCAAATCCTCCAACCCTGGAACTTCCTTTAAATCTTTTCTGAACCCTTTCAAGTTTCGCACCATCTTTCCGATAGGAAGGAGACCAGAATTGCACGCAATATTCCAGCAGTGGCTTAACCAATGTCCTGTATAGCCGCAACATGACCTCCCAACTCCTGTACGCAAGAATCTGACCAATAAAGGAAAGCAGACCAAACGCCTTCTTCACTCTCCTACCTACCTGCGACTCCACTTTCAAGGAGCTATGAACCTGCAATCCAAGGTCTCTTTGTTCAGCAACACTCCCCAGGACCTTACCATAAAGTGTATAAGTCCTTCTAAGATTTGCTTTGTCAAAATGCAGCACCTTTCATTTATCTGAATTAAAGTCCATCACTTCCTACCTTTTCTTTAATTTTGTTTTGTTAGCTTATCAAAATGCCCAACTGTGTTAGTCAGAATTACCTCACTCCAGCTGTAAAATAAACCAATAGTGTTAGTTCCCATTGTCGTTTTACTTCTGCCACCATGGTTTTCCTAATTCTGCTTAATATTATTCGTCTGTCACCATTAGGTATTCTACTGCCGGCTGTGCTACAATGGTTTTCCGTCCCAGACTAACCTGTCATGATTAGACATATTGCTACCACATCTATCACAATGTTTTCCTGTCCCAAGTTGACTCTACTAACCACTGATCAGTTATTTAATGTCATATCCTGATACAAGCGTCTCAAACAGGCTGAATCTACTATCAATTTATTATTTAAAGTCATGTCCTAAGTATTTATTGTCACGACTTGTCCCAACCTGCCACGATGCTTGTTAGTGGGCGAGTCTGCCTTTACTAATTGTTATTAGCTCAGCCTGCCATAGTAACCCTTCACCACAATCTGACTCTGCTAACTGGTGTGGGAGCATTCCACAATTCTATCCCATCCTGCCGCACCTGCCCCATCCTGCCCCAGTAACCCTTTGACGAGTGTAGCATTCCACGGAACTTTGTAACAGATCACCAGTAGTTTCCATGCCTTTACCCTTCCCATGCTTTCATGGTCTGTATTTTCTGCACATGGTTCGAATTTTTCATCAGACATCTGTTTATCTTCATTCACTTTCCAGTAGCTGGTCCTTGTCCATGTGTGCTCTAGCTTCACAAGTATTCGGCTAAATGCTCCCGAAATATTTTGATGACTCATAGCTTTACAACACGTTCAAACAGTGAATTCCAAACAAACTCTCAGAGTGAAAACGTTCTTCCTATATCTCGTCTGAACATCCTCCCCCTTGTGTTTAACGGAAATCCCTGGTTGTTAACTCTTCCCAGAAAAAGTTTATTCCTATCACATATAACGATCCCCTTAATGTGCATCTTACTCACTTCCTCAGTCAGCCTTGTCCGCTCTCAGATAGAGAGCCTGAGCTGAGCTCGCCTATTCTCGCCATGGTGATACTGTCGTGCTGGAAATGTACAGCAGATCAGGCAGCATTCGAGGAGATGGAAAATCGACGTTTCTAGCATAAGTCTTTCTTCAGGAATGAGTCTTGTGATTGGGGACTGAGAGACAAATGGGAGGGCGTTGGGATTGGGTGCAAGGTAGCTGGGAAAGCGAATGGTGGCTGGAGGCGTGGAGAATGTGGTCAGTCAGAGGGGGAGAGATGAATGGGTTCGGAGGGTGGTGCTGATTTGGATGCTTCAGACTGTGATAGTGTGGGGAGAGGGGAAATGAGGAAGCCGTTGAAATCCACATTTATCCCGTGTGGTTGCAGGGTCCCAAGGCAGAATATGACGCGTTCATCTTCCAGGCATCAGGTAGCAAAGGTTTGGTGGTGGCTTATGCCAGAAAGATCGATTGACCTGCTCTGCAATTCACATGGCAGGAGAGGTCTGAAAACCAAAGACTAAAAAAAGGACAAAAACGTACATATTCAGAGTTAATGAAATTAGACACAGTGCAGACAGAAACCATTTGGCCAGTTGAATCTGCACGGTGCCGTGGACGAGTCGATCTTTCACACTCCCCCACTCTATCTTTCTAAACCCGCATTTGTGATCCACCTGCAAAAATAGAAATTACTGCAAAAGATCAGCGAATCAGGCAGCATCAGTGGAGAGAAATCAGAGTTATCATTGCAAATTAAAAACAGTTCCGAGGAAGGGTCTGTTGACCCGAAATGGTCATTCTGTTTTCCTCCAGCTGCAATTCTGACTTTTGTCTCTGATTTACAGCACTTGCAGTCCATTCAGATTTTGTGTGCCATTTACCAGAATTGCACATCTTTGCACTGTGGGAAGGAATCGGAGCAGCCACAGGAAACTCACAAGGGAGAGAGAGAGAGCATATGTGTGCAAATTCCACACAGTCAGCCACACAAGTCTGGAATAGAATGCGGGTTTCTGGCGCTGAAAGGCGCGTTTCTATCCACTGAGCCTTCCCAATATGCAAGCGTCCATCTTGGAAGCGAATTGAATCCCACCTCACGCAATGACAGGCGGTGGTACAAGCCAGGAATTGTACGCAAAAAGAAGCCTAATTGTTAATACTGGAAATTAACATTCACGTAACTATCCGAACTCATTTTGAAATCACTTGGCCTACAGCTTTGTATGTCTTGGCATCACAAATCCAATCTGAATGCTTCTGAACACTATGAGGATTACTGCCTTTCCAACCTTTGCAAGCACTAATACCAAATTTAAAACAACCGCTGTTTCAAAACTTTTGTCTACACATTCACTCAAATCTTTCCTCTTCTATTCTTAAATCTATGCCGCACTAGCCTCCCCCGTGATCGATTTCGCCATCAAAGAGAAACGTTTATTTCAGTCTACGCCATCCATTTTCCTTATTATTTTGTACATCTCAATCATGTTTCCTCTCAATTTCTTCTGCTCTAAGAAAAACGCCTCCAGTTTATCCAACTTCTCTTCATGACTGAAACTCTTCTACACAGACAATATCCTGGTAAATCTCTTCTGCATCATTTCCAGTGCTATCGTGTTCGTGCTATTATGCGAATTGTAGAATTGCACGCAATAGAGCAAAATGAGCCAGTTAAATAAATGATGTAGAAGTCCACAGAAAGAGGTATTTTCGAAAAAAAATCTTTTCCTCAGTGCTGCTACCCTGTGTCCTTTTCCTGAGCCTGATATCCCAATAATCTCTGTTTCATGTTGTAAAAGCTGCTACAAGAGAATTGATCTCACAATCACGGTATCGAAATGGATTGACTGGTTTGATAGTGAGTATGTGGTTCTTCTATGACGGCACAGAGGCGCATGAAATGCCAAAGCTGGGAGTGTTCCTGGTCAAAGACGGGAAGGAAGAGCATATTTGTCTCTGTTTATTAGATTATTAAGATACAACACCAGCATTAACCCGCACTGCAGATTGGCTCAGCGGAAACGTGCTCGAGCCTTAAGCGGGAGGTCGATTAATTGGAAGCATTCTCTGAAATTTTCCTTAAGAATGCGCTGTTTTGTTACTTTGACAGTAAGAGCTGTTATTGATCACATCGTCTCCACATCAGCTCTTGCTCCCAGTAAACACTCCAATCCAGCGTACAACACAGCCACATTTCATATTCTCATTCTCTCTGTGATAATTGGAATTGACAATGTCATTCTGTGAGATGCAGCAATGTAGCATGAAGTTGGTAGTGTAGTGAACAAAGAAGAACAAAGAACACAGATACTTTACAGCCCAGGAACATGCCCTTTGGATGTGGAAGCCTGAGCTGATCCAAATCCACTGTCTAAACCTATCACCCAATTCCTAAGAATCTGTATCCCTTTGCACCCCACCTGCTCATTCATCTGTCCAGGCGCACCTGAAATGAATCCTCCGTGCTTGTCTCTACTACCTCTGCTGGCGACACGTTCCAGGCACCTCGAACCCTCTGTGAAAAATACTTCCAATGCCTATCTCTCTTAAAGTTTTCACTTCTCACCTTGAACGCGTGAACTCTCATTATTTAATCCCTCACCTTGCGAAAAAACTTATCTCTATCCATCCTGGCTATACCCTTCATGATTTTGTAGGCGTCAATCAGGTCCCCCTCAATCTCTCTTCAGAGCAAGCATCTTCCATACCAGGCAACATCCGTATAAATCTTCTCTGCACACTCTCCTAAACGCCCCCATCGTATTGGTATTTTAGCAACCAGAATTGTGCACAGCATTCTAAATGCGGTTGAACCAAAATCTTGTACAATTTTAGCATGACTTGCCAGCTCTTATACTCAATTCCCGTCCGGTGAAAGCAAGCTTGCCATGTGCCTTCTTGTCCACTCGATCCACCTGTGCAGCACCTTAAGCCACAAAGGACCTGAATTTCCAGATCTCTCTGCTCATCAACTTTACTCAAGGCTCTTCCGTTTACTTGGCTCTAGAATTAGACTTCCCAAAATGCATCACCTCACATTTGCCTGGATCCAACTCCACCTACCACTTTTCCGCTCAACTCTCTTGTCTATCTATATTTTCCTTCATTTTTTGACAGTCCCCTTTCTGTTCTCTGCTTCTGCACCGATCTTCGCGTCATCTGCAATTGTAATGGCGAAATTTGGTCCAGCAACCCTTGGAGACTGGAGCATGGCAGCTGCTGGTAATTAGATTTGATGAATAAAATCTGGAATATAAATCCACTCAGAGGAACAGTGACAAAAAGTTTTAATTTGCTGAAGCCCGTTCATTCATGTCCCTTCAAAAGGGAATCTGCTGTCCTGAATGAGACTTGCCAACATATAACTCCAGACCCACGATAGTACGGTTCACCCATAAATTCCCTCTGACTCAGTTCAAGGAGAGTTAAGGATGGACAGCAAATGCTTTGCAGACTATGATGGCCACACTCCGTGGGAGAATAAGGAAAGATAAAGAAGATACATGGATGACGGGGAAAATTGGGAGTCGGCTCAGCGTGGTGTCAAATTCAGCTGATTATCCAAACTAAATAGACACAAGGATACCCACGCCTCCATGAAGTCAGGTCCATGGGGGCGGGGTCTGTAGGAAGGGATTCAATTACCCGCCGAAATGTAAACTCACTTCCTCAGTCACAAGGTGGGCAGGTCATTCACCACTCCCATATGTGAGAAGGAATCAGCCAGGAGACCAACCTGCAGAGTCACCATCAGGTTTACTAATGATAGCAAGGGTCCAATTCTGCTGTTCTTGCAGGTGTTCATCCCATCCAATAATGACCCATGATTGGATGCCTGTTTCCACTGAAGTGTCACTATTTCCTGATGTAGATCAATAATTCAAACTTAGTTGTAGGAGTGACGTTTAGAAGTTTACAGATGATGCAACAATTGGTCGTGTAGTTGACTCTGATGAATAATATCAGGGACCGCAGGGATGTATCAATCAGGTGAAAAGGAACACGGGCGAATGGAATTGAATTCAAACCAATAAGTGGTAGTGAATTTTGGGAGTTGACACAATAACAGTGAGGATTCTGAGTTGGTGTAGAGGAGCAAAGAGATCTTGGAGTTGATATTTAGAGATCTCTGAAGATTGTTGGACAGGGAGATCAGTTGTTCGAGAGGCTCTTTGTATATGTTATATTGTTGACCACAGTCTGAGAATGATATTCGACCTTTAGCAAACGCCAGTTTCGGAAACAACTGAAGGAATGAGCACAAGTCTGGTCAATGCGATAATCAACATTTTTCAAAATTGTAAAATAAAAGGTGGAGGGCTCAAGTATAACTCTTTTCCCATCAAGACCGCTTCACCACTCAATGAATTTACCAATGATTCCTCTCCAAGTCATACTGCATGTGCATTGGAGGGTAATTTGCAAATGGTGACGTTTCAGTGCATCTTCAACCTTGTCCTTATAGTCGGTACAGTCTTTGAGCTTTGAAGGTTCTGCCAACAAAACCTGGATGACTTTCTTCAGTGAATATTCTATTTGGCGCACTCTGCTGCAATTGTGCCTTAGCAGTTAAGGGAATAAATATTCAGGCGTTGAACAATGTACAGTTAAATGACTGTATTGTGGTGGAGGGTGCCCAGTTCCTTCAGTGGTATTTCAGCGGTACCCACCGAGGCAAATGGAGAGAGTTCTGTTCAACATCTAATGTGTGCATTGCGGACGATGTCGGCTTCACGGAGACAAGGGTTGAGTTAATAATCAAATAAAGTCGACCGACGGACATGTTTTTGTCGTCTATTTCTTTTATGCGCGATCAGGTTCCATTTCTCCTAAATACTAGCTGTCAGGACGATTACACGGAGGAATTCAGTTACAATGAAGCCATTGAATGTCAAACGAATACGCTTAGATTCTCATTTGTCAGAGTTATCATTGCTGTATTTGGTCCTTCTGTGGATCAATCCGATTGCAATCGCTTTCTGATTTCAAGTTCCAATTCCCGTCTGCGCCTGAAATTTCAACCATTTCATCACCGAAGTTTCTCCACCTGTCTTAATAATATGTAAGGACGCTGCAGGGGACAGCAGAGATTTACGAGGATGTTGCCAACTCTGTATAAAATGGACCTTCGTGGAATGATTGGTTAGGCTGGGATTATTCTCCTCGAAATAAAGGAGGTGGAGGGGTGCTCTATAATCATATAACACCAATTATAAACGTTCACTATTCGTGGGGTCTTGACAGGGTAGATACGGGCAGGTGGTTTACCTCATGCTGTGAGGAGAGCACCAGCGGACATAATCTCAGAATTAGATATTGACCATTTAATTCAAAAATGAGGAGTCGTCTCTTTGTTCAGGTGCCAAACAATCTGTGCCATCAGTTTTGTTTTGTGTTTTCAAACTGTGCCAGATAGTTAATCTGAAAGATGATGAAAATTTGTCGAGGTAAGTGGGCAGAATGGAGTTAAAGATTATCAGATCAAACATGAGTTCGTTGAATGGTGGGGCAGACTCCATGGGCTGAATGGCAAACTTCCACTTGTTTAACATTTTGTCTAACGCCTTATTTTATTCATAAGTACAGAATTGTGGGGGGATGGGATGAAGTGATAGAAAAGGTTTATTAAACAGATCAGACAGATCAGGAAAAAGGTTCATTAACTCAGAAAGACGAAATGTCCTGTGACCTGGGGATAACAACTGACACTGGGCACAGCACAGGTGGCTGTGTCCAGAAGCTGTGAATACTGAAGAAAGTTGGTAGACCTTATACAATTGGCAAGTCAGTGATCACGCTGGATGCTGGATCGTTGTATGATTCACACACAGCAAACATTTCTGAAAGAATGAAAGGTTCGTTTCATTGGAGAAGTTTTCTGCGGTTCCAATTCCGAGTCACTGTTTGAATTACTGATCAGATCATTGTGTGAAGTGTTAGGTTAAGATACTCATGAACAACCCCACTGGATAAACTTGTGCTGCCGATCTCTTGTTATTTGTTTTTTCTTTCTTTCGATACAAATTCATAGAAAGACAAGAGGGAATGTCGGGCGGAAAGAAAAATGCGTTCCTTCTCATTCCACCAATTTCATCGACAATTGAATAGAATGACTGCTCTCACTCTTCATTTCGACTTTAATGTGGTGTCCATTATTTGTAAATCTGCCGTGCAGTGAAGGGCAAGAACAAGAATTTCGATCCAGTGTTTCCCAGAGTGTGAGGTGCCAATAAAAACTGCTGGAGCGGTTTGTGAAGTTAGCAAATAGAGTGTGACTCGAACTCGTGAATGTGGAGCACACCAGTGTAATAACCCAACACCAAAATCGTTCAGTCCTCGCAGCACATTTTGTAGAGGAGTGACATGTCACCTCATCAGGTTACATGTGTGAAAGTAAAGGGTGCGAAATGTGGGCGGTACAGTGCCACAGCAGTTAGCACTGCTGCCTCACAGCGCCAGAGACCCAGGTTCAGTTCCTGCCTCAGGCGACTGACTGTGTGGAGTTTGCACGTTCTCCCCGTGTCTGCGTGGGTTTCCTCCGGGTGCTCCGGTTTACTTGCCACAGTCCAAAAATGTGCAGGTCAGGTGAATTGGCCATGCTAAATTGCCCGTAGTGTTACGTAAGGGGCAAATGTATGGGTGGGTTGCGCTTTGGCGGGCCGGTGTGGACTTGTTGGGCACTGTAAAGTAATCTAATTTAAAACCGCAGGGCGGAATCGAGTCCACGCCATTGTGTTTCTGCTTGCACCAGAATTATGATAACAGCAAATTCCAATAAATAGCCATGCTTGACAGAATGAATAGCTGTCATTGATACATTCTGAGTCAGAACTGTGTCAGAATGAAACAGGACAAGAATTTTCCGTCGTATTTACACCTACATTTGACTCATAATTTCTGCAGTCACTTTCTCTCTCACGTGAAGAAGCAGCCATGGAGAGGGAAATAAAGGCAATGTTGTGGCTCAATGGCCTTTCTGATAAGGCAGAACCTGAATTGGATTAAATTGCAAGAAACGCTGTTTTGTTCGTTTCATTTTAATTTTGCTGCAACCTCACAATGTTCATTGTAAGAATTAGATAAATCTAATTGTAACGATTAATGTTGTATTCAAATTTGCTCCGACTTTATTTCAGCTTAAGGAAAATATTGCTTAGAAAATCAGAGTGTTAAAATGCAAAAGAAAACCCACCAGTTTTGTTGCTCGATGCTTTGGCAGATTTCACCGAGTATAAAATGGACCAAACATCATGGTGTTTGTCCTCACATCTTTAACGCATATGATTAAAGCCGGAAGTCGATCTCCAAGCAACTGGTCACTTCTTATTCATTATGTAATATCATCCCTTCACAAAGAGAAAAATCCACTTCGTTCCATTTACAATGCTTCAGGTAGAATATTATGCCAAATCTTTCAAAATCCAGAGTTTTTGGAACCGAATCTTATTCAGCCGTCCGCGTTCACGAAATGTCTTTACATTTAAAGTCAACCCACTTAGACATTGTTTCCCCGCAACTTCCGACCGACTACACCCCACCTCTACACCTTTACCTAGCCACACACTGTCTCTCTCCTTGTGAAATTTATTCCTTGCATGTCACCAAATGTGCCTTTCCAAATATTTTGAAAAACAGATTCTCGGAGTGACAGCGATTCTGCTCTCATCATTTCTTTGTCCTTCAAAGGTTTTATCAAAGATTTTGAATGTCTAGCGTCTCGATGTTTACTTACTTGAAAGTGGGAATTTTCCACATATTTACTCTGTCCAAACATTTCATAACCTGAAAAAAACCCAATTAAGTCTTTCTTGCTTCAGGGATAACTGTTCTAAATTTTCGAAGACAACAAGTGAATAAAATCTCATCCTCAGTATACCTTGCCAGCATCGCTTCTAATGGTTTTACACCCCAGTAAACACCGTCATTATCCTCTCAGATAGATTCACAGAGTCCTACAGTGCAGAAAGAGCCTTTCAGTCAATCGAGCCGGTGTCGACACTCTGATGAGCATCTCACCAAGACCTATCTCTCCTCCCCATTTCCTTATATTTCACTAGAAGAAGGGGCAACCCTCCCCGTTATGATGTCAAATAAAGCTATTGGGCTATAACCTGGCGTCCTGTGACTTCTGACATTGTCCCGCGTTACCCATGGCTAATTCACTTAATTTACTTAATTCAATCCCTGGACACGAGAGGACAATTTAACTTGACCAATCAACATAACCCTCAGACCCGAACAGCAATGCGAATTACTGAGCCAATGTTCCATCATAGTGAGCAAATCCTGAATCATTTATAATGGCTTTATACCCTGGTAACGCAGCCTCATCAACCCAAATTCAATGTATCGAAACGCTACTCTGTGCTTTACAATCTGGTTCGTGCTGCGGGAAATGTTTCTGCACTCATATTTGAATGCTGTTTCGCTGTTACTCCCTCACTTTCCTGCTTCCAATAAACACTTCAATTCGGAACAAGTCTGCCGAAAGTTTTTCATTCCAACACAGTAACAAGGTGCAGTTTTCAGAAGTCACGTGTTTGCGCTTTCAATGACACATTGCCTCCCTGAGAGCTGCTCTTATTCCCCACTTGATTCAGGCAGCACTGGCCTTCCTGTGACATGCCCCATCGAGAATGGAAGGACAAGTATCAATACCCGCACTTGGGAATGGAGCGGCCGTTTTAAAATATTTACACTGTCCCCAGTGGAGAATTGAGCCCTGTGACAGGCGGGGACACTAACCACTATACTACCGAGAAGAAGAGTGTCAAAGGAGGCCCTTCAACCAATTGTGGCGACACTTGTCAAAAACAACTGCCTAATCAACTGAATCCCATTTCACAACGTTTATCCCATAGCCTTATATGTCTTGGCATCACAAGTTCAAATCTGAATGTTTGTTCCGGTTCTAAGGGTTTCTGCCGCTCTGAAAAATGCAGACAGTGTATTCCAAATTCCAACCACCTACTGGCTGATATAGCAGTTTCGCACATCTTCTCAAACCATTCTGCCTTTCTCCTTAAATCTCTGGCCCCTGCTAATCGATCCCTCCATCAATGGGAAACTCGTTCAGTCAACTCTGTCCATACCCTAACTCAATCATGTCTCCTCGACATCTCCTTTGCACTGCGACAAACAGTCCACTCTGTCTTGTCTTTCTTCACAACTGAAACTCTTCATCCCAAACAATATCCCAGTAAATATCTCCTGTAATTTTCTCAGTGTGATCACATTCCTGCTATAATGTGATTTGCAAACCTGCACACAACACTCTTGCTTGAGCCTAATGAACATTTGTTTTAAAATTTTTATATTAGTAAGAGGGCGATTCTGGCTAAGCAGAATTTATTACCCATTCTGAATTGCCCAGAGGGCAATTGAGACTCAACCATATTGTTATGAGTCTGAAATCACATGCAGGCCAGATCAAGTAAGGACAGCAGATTCCTTCATGAAATGACATCAGTGAACCAGATTTTTTTTTCAACAGTTGTCAATGGATATATAGTAATCATTAGATTCTTCATCGCAGATATTTGCTGAATCAAAATTTTACAATATGGCATGGTGGGGCTCAAACCCGAGCACTCAGACTATTACCTCGGTGTCTCGATTATGAGTCCTATGAAATTACCACAAGAGCAACACAGAAAGCCACAAAAGCTGATCATTTCCAGTAAAATCTATTTTCACCAAAACAGGCCTGGGTCTTTTCCATGAGCCTGACGCTCCAATTGTCTCTGTCCTATGTCAGTAAAAGCTGCTACATGGGGATTGATTTCACAACCGCGGTATTCAAATGGATCGACTTGTTTGGAAGTCCCGATGGTGGGATTGGGGCACGTTCACCCAGCAAAAGTGACCGCAGCACAGACAGAACAGGATGAATGTGAAAGAGAGTGATAGATTGTGCATTGCCTCAGAGAAATGGGAGGAGGGACGGAAAGGAGGTTTAATGATCGTGGGAAGGAGAGAAATCTCCGACAACGGGTGTGTTTGAATTCAGAGATGAAAGAGAGCGGAATTTGAAGGTAAAACAATTAATTTCTTACCGTGTGTCACAAAACGGACAACGGAGAGAACACTTAGTGCCGTGATTTGGTTTCAAATCGAGGTTGCTGTGGTCACAATGCAAAATACAGATGACCACGATCACAGCAACAACAGAACAGGATGCTTGCAAGCAGCAATAAGTGTACTACCGGAGGAAATGTTCGGAAAAACTGCAAATGTACAATATCAGTACTCAGCGAACAGTGACAGGCATGTGGGAACTGAGAATGAATTGAATCTTCAAAATCGATGTCTTCAGAGTCTGTGGAGATCCTTGAATGAGAATGTTGAAAACTAAGATTGATAGATTGCGCCAAAATATCAAAGACTCGGGGGACAGTACAGGATATTGTTGAAATGTATGCTTCAGCAGCATTTTAGCTTAACATCGGCGACTTCACCAGCTTCCTCAAGGCCATAAGCAGTGTTGCAGATAATCACACATAATCCCAGTTCACAGCCTCGGATTCAGAGAAACTGTGGCACAGTCTCCCAGATCCAACCGGAAATGGGAATGGGATGAGTGCGTGATGTTACTCTCTGGTTCCAGTGATGCAACAGGTGACAGTGCGGTCCTTCTATGATAGTATAGAGGCGCAAGAAATTCCTCATGCTCCTGATCAAGGGAATAGTTGTCCCCGTTTATACTCTCGTAGCGATTTATCGTGCATCTTGCTAAGACAGCTGAGTGGCACAATTGGAGCATGTTGAGCTGTTAACTTTGCAGTGGCGGGTTTAACAGATGATTTTTCTGTTTGGATTTGTGTTTCCGACACTGGTGATGGCAGCTGCATTTTCTTCCACACAGTCAAGACGTCAACCTGGAGAAGGTGGTGTTGGGGTGATATTTTAAACTGGTTGTCCTTGGCGGCTGGGACACGGAAAAGATGATGTTTAAGTTCGACGAATAAAACCTGGAATGCCAGCCTGACCTCAGAAACAGAGATAATAACTTTAATTTCCTACAATCCCATTCATTCATGTCCCTTATGCAGAATCTTCCCCAGTCCTGTCTATGAGAGACTCCAGAGCCAGAAAAACATGATCTGACCCTTAATTCAAGAATCCCCATCGTTTGGGGAAGTAGGATAGTCGGCCCTTCCAGTACAGACGGTCCATCCGAAACGCATCCCACCAGACCCCACGGTATTCCCTATCCCATAAACCTGCATTTCCCATTGTTGATTCCTCTAACTGGCACATCTTTGGTCAGTGGGAGAAATAAAAACGCAAACACACAGAGAATGTGCAGACTGCCCATTCTGTGCAGACAGAGTCCCGAGGCTGGGATCGCACCCGGGTGTGTGGTGTAGCCAGGCAGCAAGGAACAAGGGGCGAAGAATAAATGCTGTCCTGACCAGTGATACTCACACCCTATGGGTGAATGAGGAAGAATGAAAACACATTAACAATATGGAAAACGGGATTTGTATCTGTGTGGACACAATTTGAAAGGATCGTTCACCCTGTGTAGAAAAAAGGACGCTGATATCACAGAGAAAGCAGGGCAATGTGGGAACTGCTGGAAGAGATTCAATTCACCACAGAAATGGAAACTCATTTAATCAGTAACACTGGGGAGAGACCGTTCACCAGTCCCGTGTGTGGGAAGGGGTCACTGAGCAAAACAACCTCCGAGACTCCAGCAGGATTACATATCCCATCAGGTGTTCAGTTATGCTGTCAATGCTGCTGTTCATCCCAACCAGCTATTTGCTCCATAGCGTGAATCGTAGAGTCATACAGCATGGAAACAGCTCCCTCAGTCCAACCAATCCATGCTGAACATACTGCCAAACTAATCTACTCCCATCTGCCTCCTGCTGTACCCGCTAAATGGTTATAATGCCCTTGTAGTTTTACTTCTGTGTTGTTGATCCAAAAACCCAAGTAATATTTTGGGGACAAAGGGTTCAGGTCCTGGCAAGACAGATGGTGGAGTTTGAATTCAATAAGCACCTGGAATTGAAGAGTCTCGTGATTACCTGAATCAGTTGTGTGGAAACTCTCATCTGATTCACTCATGCCAGTTCGGGAAGCAAACTGTCATATTCCTCTACTCTGTCCCACAGGATACTCCAGATGGATAATATTGTGGTTGACTCATAACTGTCCTCTGGGAAATAACTGATGTACTAAGCATGAATAAATTTATTTTAAAAATCCCATTTTCCCATTCATGTTTGGATCGAATTGTTCTTTAAATGTTGCAAATGTACCCTCATCCATCACTTCCTCAGCAAGTTAATTGCACACGTAAGACACATTATCTAAAAAAAAAGCCTCACGTGTCTTTTTTTATTAACACTCTCTCTCTCTTCATCTTAAACATATGCCCTCTCGTCTTAAAATCCCGCTCCTGGGAAAAGCCATCTATCGTTAACTCTAACTTGCCTCTCAAGAATTCATAAATTTCTGTCAGGTCGCCGCTCAAACCCCTAACCTCGAGTGAAACCAGTCTCAACTAGGAGAAAGTGAGAACTGTAGATGAGGGATCAGAGTCGATCGTGTTGTGCTGGGAAAGCACAGCAGGTCAGGCAACATCTGAGGAGCAGGAGAATTGACGTTTCAGGGAAGAGCCTGATGAACGACACTTGCGCAAAAAAATGATTCCTCTGCTCCTCGCATACTGCCTTACCTGTTGTGGTTTTCCAGCACCCCGATCGGGAATCTGAAAATAGTCTCAGCCTATTGAGCCTTTCATTATAACTCAAACCTTCCACACACGGCAACATGCGTGTATAACTTTTCTGAACCTGCTCCAGCTGAATAATACCATTCCTGTAACTGGGCTAATTGAACTGGACATAATATTCCAGAAGCGGCCTCACCAATGTCCTGCAAACCTTCAACATAACGTCCCGACTACTATACACAAAGGACTGAGCAATGAAGGGAAGTATGTTAAATACCTTTGACCACCTTGTCTGTCGGTGATGCAAACTACAAAGTATTATGTCCCTGCATCCCTAGCTTCCAACACTACGCAAAGCCCTACGCTTTTTGTTGTACCAAAATGCAATACCTTCCATTTATCCAGATTGAACTCCATGTTACATTTTTCAGTCCAACGACTCATTGGATTAATATCCTTTTGAAACTTAGATAATCTTCCTCACTGTCTACAATTCTGATGTCGCCTGCAAACCTACGCAGCATGCCTGCCGTGTGTTCCACTCTTTTCTCATATAGACCAATGATTCATATTTACTTGTAATGATCGTTATTCAGCAGTGTGCAGATCATACAAGTTAGTCATGCAATTAACCATGAGGAAGAAAGCCGCAGACTGCAGGGAGATATTAAACAATTGGAAATAAAAATGGTGAAAACAATTCATTCCAGGGAATTGGGTAATAGTGAAGCAAAATCAAACTTCAAACCAGCCACCCTCGCTCCAGTTGTGGCACTCAGCTGTCTCAGCAAGATGCTCTGTAGATCGCTGTCATTATAAACGGGAACAAATTTCCCTTCTGCCCCGCCTTTGACCAGGAGCACTCGCAACCACGGAATTGTTTACGCCTCTAAACCTTCATAGAAGTACCGTGCATTCTCCGGTTGTGTCACTGGAGCCATCGAGTATCTCTGCGACCTCATTCCCATTCCGATTTCCAGTTGGATCTTTGTGACTGCGCCAGTCTATTCCTCTGATTCTGGGGCTGGGAACTGGGACTCTGTGGCAGCAGTGGTTGCTGCCTTTTGGGGGGAAACTGGTGAAGTAGCCGATGTTAAACTGCATTGCTATTGGAACATACATTTCAACAAAACCTGCACTGTCCCCTGAGTCTTTGATGTTTTGGAGAAATCTATTTATCTCAGCCTTCAGCATATTAATGATGGAATCACCCCAGCCTCTGCGGGCACCGATGTTAAACGGTCAGCCCATTCTGAGTTCCCACATATCTGTCACTGTTCGCTAAGCACTGATATTGTGTGTTCGGTACTCAGCCTAATATTGTCTATGTTACTGTACTTTAAGCACCCTGATAGTGTGCTGCTATATGGGATGCCGCGATCCCATAATTAGTACTCTGCGTTGTGACTGCAGAAACCACGGCTCGAATCCGAGTCACGGCAGTAGTTTCTCAATTCGCCCCAGTTTTTGTGAAGCACACAAAGGTATAAGTTGTTTTAACATGGTTATTTTGTCCAAGGCAATGATCTTTTTCCTTCAAATTCTGCTCGCTCATAACTCGGTGTTTCATATGTCAACATTCAAATCCACCCGTTCTCAGAGATTTCTTCCCTGCTACGATCATTAACCCGACTTTCCGTCCAACACCACCATTTCATTAATTTGGGGATGCCCCGTGTTGGACTATGGTGTACAAATTTAATAATCACACAACACCAGGTTATAGTCTTGCATGTTTAATTGAAGCACTACCTTTCGGAGCGCTGCTCTTTTGTGGAGTAATTTCCTATTTCATTAAGGCACTGCAGAATCAAATACTGACTCTCACATTGATACCGTTCAGTCTGTGCTGCTGTGGTCATTTTTGCTGGGTGAACGTGCACCAACCCCACGATCGGGACCTGCAGATCCATTTGGTTACCGCTGTTGTGAGATTAATACTCATGTAGCAACTTTTACTGAGACGGACAAGAGATTATTGGAGGGTCAAGCTCAGGAAAATGACACAGGACAGTATCGGGGAAAAACAACTCCATTGGAAAAGATCAGTTTGCTCGGTTTTCTGCAATGGCCGAGCACTCTTACCACTGGACTGTTAATTCAGACACCAGGGACTCGGGTTTGACTCCGACCATGCTAGGTGGTAGAATTGGGATTCAGTAAAATATCTGGAATTACGAATCTAATAAATCCCATAAATCCATGGTCAATTGTTGAAAAAAAAATAAAACCATCAGTTTCACTGACGTCCTTTAAAGAAGGAAACTGCCATTCTTATCTGGTCGGGCTTCCATATGACTCCAGACTCACTGCAATATAGTTGAGACTCAGTGACCGCTATGTACTTAGAGATAGCAAAATATGCTGCAGAGCCAGCGATGCCCTCATACAGTAACAGAATAAAAGAAGTTTATTTGGCTCTAGCTCGAGTACTGTGTGCAGTTCTACAATTCACATTATAGCATGGATGTGATCGCACTGGGAACAGTGCAGGAGAAATTCACTGGGGTATTGTCTGGCTGGATAGTTTCAGTTATGAGGACAGACTGGGGTTGTTTGTCGCCGAGCAGCGGAGATTGGGGAAGACATGACTGAGATGTACAAAACAATCAGGGATAAGGATCGGATAGACTGAAAGAAGCGTTTCCTGTTGATGGAGGGATCGAATATCGGGCCAAACGATGTCGGGAAAAGGCAGAAAGGTTTGAGTCGATGTGCGCAAAGCGTCAGAAGGCGGAAACCCTTTACACCTGAAAAGAAAATTCAGATGAAACTTTGTGATGCCAAGACATATAAGGCTATGGGCTGAATGATGGAAAACTTGATTCAGGTCGTTAAGCAGTTGTGTTGGAAAGTGCGGCCACAACAGGCTGAAGGGCCTCCTTCGACGTTCTTGTCCTCCACAGTATCGTGGTTAGTGTCCCCGCCTGTCACAGGGCTCAATTCTCCGCTGGGGACATCGTAAAGGTTTTAAACCTGTGGCTCTGTTCCCCAGTGAAGGTTATTAACCTTCCATTCTCGATTGGATATGTCACAGCAAGGACAGTGCTGTCTGAATCAGCGTGGGGAAGGACTGCAGCTCCTGGGGAGAGAGAGTGTCAGTGAAAGTGCAAACACGTAACCTCTGCAAACTGCACATTGTATCTGTGTTGGAATAAAACCATTTCATCGATTTGTTTCTGACTGAAATGTTTGCTTAAAGCAGGAACCTGAGGAAGAAAACAGGGTAAACCCATTCAGATCTGAGTGCAGAAACATTTCCTGCAGCACGAATGAGGTTGGACAGTGCAGAATCGCGTTTGGATGCATTGAATTATGGTTGATGGGCGCAGCTTGCTTTCACGAGGCTGAGTTACCAGTGTATAAAGCTATTAAACATGATGCAGATGGTGCTCACTGTTATGATATAATTGCTGAGTGGCTCGCACTGATTTTAGATCTGCAGTTGAGGTGGATTGACCATGTTAAATTGCCCTGTCATGTCCAGGGATTGAAATCACTAAGTTAAGTGAATTAGCCATAGGTAATGCGGGAATAAGGTCAGCAGTCACACGATGCAATGTTTTATTCCAGTAGGATTATTTGAAATCACAAGCCAGAGGGCTGTTCTTTCTTCACGTGAAATATATGGGAGAGAGTTGGGGGCTAGGTCTGTTTGTGATGCTCTTCAGAGTGACCCTATAGACTCGATTGGGTGAATTGTACTTTCTGAATTGTCGGTAATCTGTGATTCTATCAGAGAGGACACTGCCAGCGTTTACTGGGCTGCTAAGACATTATCGACGATGCTGACGGCGTTTAGTGGGGATGGGATTTTATTTATTTGAGTGTTGAAAAATTTGGAACTGAACCAAGGAAAACCGAATGGAAGTTCTCCAGAGTATGTGAGGTTTGGAGGGAGGAAATAGGTGGTAAATTCACTCTTTAAAGTTACTAAATTTCTGAACGTCAGGTATTCAAAACCATTGATGTAGGACAAAGAAATGATGGGAACAGAATTTCTGTCACTCAGAGAATCCGTTTCCAAAATATTTGGAAAGGCACATTTAGAGACACACAAGCAGTGAGTTTCACCAGGAGAGAGAGACAGCCTGTGGCTGTGTAAAAGTGATAAAGTGGGGTGTGCGGGATGGAAGGTGCGAGGAAACAATGTCTAATTTGGATAAATTGAAATGTAAAGAAATATCAGAAACGTATGCAGCCGAATAAGACAGCAAACATTTCAGAGTTTTGAAAGATTTGCATTAATATTCCACATTAAACATTATAAATGGAACTGAGCAGATTTTATAGATTGTCAAGGAAAGATAGTCCATAATGAATAGGAAGTGACACGTCGCTTGGAAATCGATTTTCTGCTTTAATTTCATGCCTTAAAGATGGGAGGACAATCGCCATGATGCTGGGTTCATTAGATATCCACTGAAATCTGCCAAAGTAACTGAGCATCAAAACTGGCTTTTTCTTTGTAGTTAAACTTTTAGTTTTTCTCATCAGTATTTTCTTTAAGCTGAAATAAATACGGATCAAAATTGAATATAATATTAAACATTCCAATGATACAAATCCAATTCACTTTCGATCATTGCATTGAGCAGAGTGAGGTTGCAGCAAAATTAATAAAATGAAGCGAACAAAATTGCATTTCCGGGAATTTTACCCAGTTCAGGTTCAGCCATATGAGAAAAGCCATCGAGCTAAACCATCACCTTTACTTCTCTCTCCATATATTCTTCCTCACGTGAAGGAGAAACTGTCTGAAGAAATTATGAGTCAAGAGTAAATATGGGGTGTGAATGTAACGGAAATTTCTTGTTCGCTGGTTCATTCTGAGACAGTTCCGACTCTGAAAGAATCAAGGACAGCTAAAACTTCCAAGGATGGTGTCAATTCCCTGGATTTTGCTGATATTATCATCCCGCTGAAAGCAGAAACATAATGGCGTGGATTAGATTCCACTCAAGAAATTTCTCATCCCCTATTAGCACCATATGTAATCTTAACAGGGTCACATGTGAGTCCCTTTGTTATGCGAGGAAATGGCCCCGAGGTTATGGCGACGGGTTGGTAATTCATTGTTCACACGTGGTTTCAAATCCTACTCTGGTTGTTACTTTTATTAAACGCAGCTGTGGTTTTCCTTTGTGACTCGCATCTTTCGTGTACATTAGATGGAGAAACTTGCTCTTGCACTTCATTGCACCGGAGATTTGAGATAAATTGATACCACATCAAAGTCGAAACAAGCCAATTTGATTCTGTTGTAAGTTGAATTGGGATAATGAAAAGGAGTGCGACTTTTGTTTCGTCCCGTCATTCCATCTTGACTTTATATGAATATACATCGAATGAAAGAGAAACAAATAAGGAAAGATCGAGAGCAATAGTTTATCCAGTTGGATTGTGAATGAGTATTTTGATGTAACACTCCACAGGTCTGATCAGTATTTCAAACAGTCAATTGAAATTGGAACTGCAGAAAACTTCTCCAATGAAACAAACCTTTCATTCTTTCACAAACTATTGCTGTGTGAATCACACTGCGATCGATCATCCAGCGTGGTCACCAAGTTGCCAACAGCATTAGATCCACCGATTTTCTTTAACAATCACAACTTCTGCACATATCCGTCTGTGGTGTGCCCAGTGCCATTTGTTGTCTCCAGGCCACAACACATTTCTTGTTCATGGGTTTATCAGCCTTGTTCCTGATCTTTCTGATAAGTTTGAGAAACCTTTTCTATCACTTCATCCCATCCCCTCAGAATTCCAAATTTATCAACAGAATAATACGTTCGACCAAATGATGTAGGATTTGAAGTCGGCTATTCAGCCCATCGAGTCTGCTCCACCATTCAACGAACTCATGGCTGATCTGATAATCCTCAATTCCATTCTCCAGCCTTATGTCGACAGAGCTTCGTCTTTCTGGTTAAATATCTGTCTGGCACATTTTGAAAATACACAATAACTCAGCTTAAGCAAACGTTTCTGGAAAGGGTTCTACAGAATCACTGCCCCTGAGCAAAGAAATTACTCCTCATTTCTGAATGGCAATAACGAATTCTGACTTCATGTCCTCTGGTGCTCTCCTCATACCAGAGGGCAAACTATCTGCCCGTAACTACCCTGTTAAGATTCCATGAATATTGAACGTTTATAAATATTATTATATGATAATAGAGCTCCCCTCCGCCTCCTTTGTTTCAAGGAAAATAATCCCAGCCTAACCAATCATTCCACGAAGGTCCAGTTTATCCAGTGTTGACAACATCCTCTCAAATCTCTGCTGTCCCCTGCAGCGTCCTTACATATTATTTAGGCAAGTAGAGAAATTTATATGAAGGAACGATTGAAATTTCAAGCACAGATGGGAAATAGAACTTGAAATCAGATAGCGACTGGAATCAGATCGTTCCACACAAGGACGGAATACAGTAATGATAACTCTGACAAATGAGAATCTAATCACATCCCACTGACATTCAATGGCTATACTGTAACCAAACTACCCCATGTAATCATCCACAGAACTAGTATTTAGAAAATAAATTATATGAACTGGCTATATAAACACTTTGACAACAAAAACATGTCCTTCGGTAGTCGTGTTTTGATTATAAACTCCACTCGTGCCACTGTGAATCCTACATCGTTTGCAACGCACAAATGAGACGTGGAACACGACTCTCTCCATTTGCTGAGATGGGTGTAAATTCAATAACACTTAAGGAACTGGATACCATTTACGACAATGCAGTCACTTGATTGTACCCTCTTCAATACCTGCAATATTCGTTCTCTTCACCGCTAAGGAATAATTCAACAGAGTGCACCAACTACAAGATGCACTGGAGTAAGTCATCTGGGCATTTTGACAGAACGTTCAAAGCTTAACAGCTATACTGACTATAAGGACAATGTTGGAAGATGCAACGAAACGTCACCATTTGAAAGTTACCGTCCAAGGCGCATAGCACCCTGACTTGGAAAGTAATCAGTGATAAACTCATTGAGTGGTCAAACAGTCTTGATGGGCAATATTGCATATTTCAGCCTTCCATCTTTTATCTTACAGTTTTAGGCGGGGACCAGACTTGTGCTCAGTCCTTTAGCTGTTCCCTAAACTGGTGGTTGTTAAAGTTCTGCTATCATCCACAGCCTGTGTTCAACAATAGAAAATATCCGAAAACCCTCTCAATCAACTGATTCCCCATAAGATTAGAGTGGTGTTGGAGAAGCACAGCAGGTCCGGCAGCATCTGAGGAGCAGGAAAAATGAACGTTTAAGGCAAAAGCCCTTCATCAGGAATGAGACTGGAAGCATATGGAATGGAGAGATAACTGGGAGGGGGTGGGACTTTGGAGAAGGTAGCTGAGAGCGCAGTAAGTGAATGGAGGTGGGGGGTGAACGTGATTTGCCAGAGAAGAAGGTGGAGTGGTTAGGTGGGAATGAGGATGCATAAGTGGGACAGGTCAGGAGGACGGTGTTGAGCTGGAAGTTGGGTACTGGGGAAAGTTAGTGGAGGGGAAACGAGGAAACTGGTGAAGCCCAAATTAATGCCATGGCGTTGAAGGGTCGCATGGCGAAAGATGAGGCTTTCTTCCTTCAGGCATCGGGTGGTGAGGCACTGGCGGTGGAGGAGGCCCAGGACCTGCATGTCCTCGGGAGAGTGGGAGGGGGAGTTGCAATGTTTGGCCAAGGCGCACTGGGGTTGAATCTTGCGGGTGTCCTCGAGATATTTTCTGAAATGCTCTGCGAGAAGACATCCAGTCTCCCCAGTTTCGAGGAGACCACATCGGGAGCAACAGATACAATAATTGACACGTGTGGAAGTGCAGGTGAACCTTTTATGGATGTGGAAGCCTCCACTGGAGCCTTGGACGGAGGTGAGGGGGTAGATGTGGGTGCAGGTTTTGCAGTTCCTGCAGTGACAGAGGAAGGTGCTCGGAGGAAAGGGTGGATCATTGGAGGACGTGGACTTGACTAGATAGTCACAGAGCGAACGGTCCTGTCAGAAACTGGATAGGGGTGGGGTCCGTTTAGAGGTGGCGAAACTGCCATCGGATGATGTGATTTATGTGGAGCTTGGTGGATAGAAGATGAGGAGCTTGTTGTGGTTGTAGGTGTGGACTTCGTGGGCGGAGGTACGGGACATGGATGAGATGCGTTTGAGGGCATCTTCAACCAGAAAGGAGGGGAAGTTCCGGTCTTTAAAGAAGGAGGGCATCTGGTGTGTTCTGTGGCGGAACTGGTCCTTTGAGAGCAGATGCGATGGAGGTGGAGGAATTGGGAATATGGGAAAACATTTACGCAAGAGGTAGGGTGGGAGGAGGTATAATCCAGACAGCTGTGGGAATCAGTGGGTTTGTAAAATGTGTCAGTAACACAGACCTCGAGGGATGTGCTTCCCTCCCCACCCCTATCCACATTTCACAAAGACTGTTTCCTCCACGACTCCCTAGTCAAGTCCACACGCTCTAATGACCCACTCTTCCCTCCCGGCACCTTCCCCTGCCACCGCAGGAATTGCAAAACCTGCACCCACATCTTCCCCCTCACATCCTTCCAAAGCTCCAATGGAGCCTTCCACATCTATCAAATGTGCATCTGCACTTCCACACTTGTCATTTATTGCATCCGTTTCTCACAATGCTGTCTCTTCTACATTGGGGCCACCGGATATTCTCTCAAAGAGCGCTTCACAGAACATTTCCAAGACACCCGCAACGTTCAACCCAACGCCACGTGACCAAACACATCAACTGGCCCTCCCCACCCACTCTCCCGAGGGCATGCAGGCCCTGGTCCTCTTACACCGCCATTACCTCATCACCTGACGCCTCAACTTCCACCTCGGGACCCTTCAACCCCAGGGCATCAATATGGTATTCACCAGATTACTCCTCTCCCCACCCCCACCTTATCCGAGTTCCAGCCTTCTAGCTTGGCACCAACCTACTGACGTGTACGACCTGTCTATCTTCCTTCCCACCTATCCACTCCACCCTCTTCTCCGACCTATCACCTTTAACCCCACCTCCATCCACCTACAGCATTCTCAGCTAAATTCTTCCCAGACCCAGCCCTCCCGTTTATCTCTCGACCCTCAAGGCTCCCAGCTTTATTCCTGATGAAGGGCATTTGCCCGAAACATCATTTTTTTTTTGCAATTCGGATGCTGCCTGACCTGCTGTGTTTCTTCAGCACCACTCTAATCTTGATTCTGATCTCCAGCATCTACAGTACTCACTTCCGTCCAACTGATTCCCCTGTCCATTGATCTTCAGCGGTCGTGAATGTCCACTCCATTATCTCTTTGTCCATCTACACTACACAGAATACTCACAGTTATTGTTTCTTCTCCCCAAATTCATTAACACTCATTGATCTGGATTCAATTCCATTCAGCATTTTACTTTTCCACCTGACTAATGCATCCCTGCAGTCCTTGGCATTCTTCACCAAAGTCAACTACACGACCAATTGTTGTATCATCAACAAACTTGCAATTCATGGCTTCTGCAACTAAGTCTAAATCATTGGTCTACATCAGAAAACAATGGCACTCCACTGGAAACAGGCATCCAAACAGGGTTCATTGCTGGTTGGGATTAAAAGCTTCAATAACAGCAGAATCGAACTCTTGCTGTCATTTGTAAACTTCTTGGTGACTCTGTCAGTTGGTCTGCTGAGTGTCACTTCTCACATATGGGAGTGGTGAGTGAACTGTGCGCATTGTGACTGAGCAAGTGAGTTTACACCTCAGCGGGTAATTGAATTCCTTCCTGCAGTCACCCCATGGCCCTGACGTCTTGGCGCTGCGGGTATCCTTGTGTCTATTTAGTTTGGATATCAGTTGAATTCGAGTCCACATAGGCACGACTTACATTTTCCCTGTTGTCTGAGTCAGAGGGCATTCATGGGTGAACCACATTGTCGTGGGTCTGGAGTCACATGTCGACAGGACTTGTTACGGTCGGCAGATTCCCCTTTCGAAGGGGCATGAATAAATGAGTTTTCATTATATTAAAGTTATTGTCTCTGTTCTTGAGATTGGGTTTATTTTCCAGATTTTATTCATCGAATTTAACTAACAGCAGCTGCCACGTTCCAGTCTCCAAAGATTACTCGCCCAATAGATCGGCGCTGCACTGACAACTCCCTGTTGCATTTCTCCATTCAAAAGAGACATTGTCAATTCAGATTATCCCAGATGGAGAGAGAATAGGACGCGTTTCTGTGTTGGAATGGCAGCAATGTACGCTGGATTGGAGTGTTTACTGGAGCAAGAGACTGATGTGAGAGGATGTGAGCAAAAGCAGTTCTGAGCAACAAAATACCACTTTGTTAAGGAAAATCTCTTAGAATGCATTCAATACGTCGACCTCTCACTTTAGGCTCCAGCATGCTTCCTCTGAGCCAATCCTCAGTGCGGGTTAATGCTGCTGCTCAATCTTAATAATGTAATAGTTTGAGATCAATATGCCTACTACCCCGCCTTTAACCAGAAACACTCACAGCCTCAGCATTTCACGCGCTTGGATATAGATACAAAATCTTTTCCCTGGGGTTGGAGAGTCCAGAACGAGAGGGCATAGGTTTAGGTTGAAAATGGAAAGATATAAAAGAGACCTAAGGGGCTACATTTTCATACAGAAGGTGGTGCATGTATGGAATGAGCTGCCAGAGGAAGTGGTGGAGGCTGGTACAATTGTAACATTTCAAAGGCATTTGGATGGGTATATGAATAGGAAGGGGTTGGAGGGATATGGGCCGGGTGGTCGCAGGTGGGACTAGATTGGGTTGGGATATCTGGTCGGCATATACGGGTTGGACTGAAGAGACTGTGTCCATGCTGTACATCTCTATAACTCTATGAGTCTATGACCGGGCCTTTACCAAACATGTCACTGGTGCCATAGAATAGCTTCACGTGCTCATGTCCACCTTCCAGTCCCTATACACATCCATCCCCCATCACGAAGGACTCAAAGCCCTCCGCTTCTTCCTTTCCCACCAAACCAATCAGTACCTTTCCACTGACACCCTCCTTCGACTGACTGAACTGGTCCTCACCCTGAACAACTTCTCTTTCCAATCCTCCCACTTCCTCCAAACCAAAGGAGGAGCCATGGACACCCGCATGGGCCCCAGCTATGCCTGCCTCGTCGTTGGATAAGTGGAACAGTCCATCTTCCGCCGCTACACTGGCACCACCCCCCACCTTTTCCTCCTCTACATTGATGACTGTATCGGCGCTGCCTCGTGCTCCCACAAGGAGGTTGAACAGTTGAATCCACTTTACTAACACCTTCCACCCCGACCTTAAATTTACCAGGACCGTCTCAGAGTCCTTCCTCCCCTTCCTAGACCTCTCCATTTCTAGCTCGGACGACCGACTCAACACGGACGTTTACTATAAACCGACTGACTCCCACAGCTACCTAGATTACATCTCCTCCCACCCTGGCCCATGTAAAAACGCCATCCCATATTCCCAATTCCTTCGCCTTTGCCGCATCTGCTTCCAGGACGACGAATTCCAATACCGAAAAACCCAGATGGCCTCCTTCTTCAAAGACTGCAATTTCCCCTCAGATGTGGTTGACGATGCTCTCCACCGCATCTCCTCCACTTCCCGCTCCTCCGCCCTTGAACCCCGCCCCTCCAATCACCACCAGAACAGAACCCCACTGGTCCTCAGCTACCACCCCGCCAACCTCCAGATACATCGCAACATCCTTCATCATTTCCACCACCTCCAAACGGACCCCACCACCAAGGATATATTCCCCCCCACCACTATCAGCGTTCCGAAAATACGACTCCCTCCACGACTCCCTCGTCAACTCCACATTCCCCACCAACCCAACCTCCTCTCCCGGCACCTTCCCCTGCAACTGAAAGAAATGCAAAACTTGCGCCCACACCTCCCCCTCATTTCCCTCAGGCCCCAAGGGATCCTTATATATCCATCAGAAATTCACCTGCACCTCCACACACATCATTTACTGTATCCGTTGCACCCGATGTGGTCTCCTCTACATTGGGGAAACAGGCCGCCTACTTACAGAACGGTTCAGAGAACACCTCTGGGACACCCGCACCAACCAACCCAACCGCCCCGTGGCTGAACACTTTAACTCCCCCTCCCACTCTGCCAAGGTCATGCAGATTTTTGGCCTCCTCCATCGCCAGACCATGGCAACAGGATGCCTGGAGGAAGAGCGCCTCACCTTCCACCTAGGAAACATCCAACCACAAGGAATAAATACAGATTCCTTCAGCTTCCTCATTTCCACTCCCCCCCACCTTGTCTCAGTCAAATCCCTCGAACTCAGCACCGCCTTCCTAACCTGCAATATTCTTCCAGACCTCTCCGACCCCACCCCCACTCCGGCCCATCACCCTAACCTTAACCTCCTTCCACCTATCGCATTTCCAACGCCCGTCCCCCAAGTCCCTCCTCCCTACCTTTTATCTTAGCCTGCTTGACACACCCTCCTCATTCCTGAAGAAGGACGTATGCCCGAAACGTCGTGTCTCCTGCTCCTGTGATGCTGCCTGACCTGCTGCACTTTTCCAGCAACACATTTTTGAGCTCTGATCTCCAGCATCTGCAATCCTCACTTTTTCCACCGCCACTTCCAGTTTGATATTCGCGGCTGTGCCACAAAGTTTGTCTGATTCTGGTTCCAGGAACTGGAGTGATGTGACTGACTGCAGCAATGTGTACTTCCTTGTGTGGGGAAGTTGGTGAAGAAACTGTTATTAACACATAGTTAATAACACATTGTTTTTGAAACATGCATTGCACCAATATCCAGCACCATCCCCTGAACCTTTTTTTTTAGAAATCTATCAAACTCAGTCTTCAACATGCAGTATTCAATGGAACCACCACAGCGTCTGGTGATATCGATTTTAAAGATTCAGCTAATTCTGAATTCCCACATGTTTGCAGTCGCTCACGTAATATTCCTGCTGTGTATCTGCTTCTCTTCCTAACCCATCCTCTGTCACTGTAATTATTGCTTTTTTTAAACGCGGGTCTTTTTTATGACACAGTGATGGTTTAAATGTTAAAATATTCTGCATTGTGGCCGCAGTAAGATCGTTCTAATCCGAGTCACTGCATTTTACTCCTTGTAGAGTAAATGCTGAAGAAACACAGAAAGCAATCAGTTGATTTTACATGAAGGCATTCTCTGAGATTATGCCTTTTTTCCATCAAACCCCTCCCTCTCTCTCACATCTCTGCGAGTCATATATCAGGATCCAGACTCACCATTCTCGGAGAATTCCCTACCTCCCGCAATCACTTAGCTCCTTTAAGTTCCCCGTCCCATTTCCCTTACAATCACTTTCACATTCACCTCCTTCAGTCTGTGTTGCTGTGCTCGCTGTTACAGGGTGACCTTGCCCAAGTCTTACCATCGGGACGTTCAAACCAGTTGATCCATTTCGATACTGCAGTTGTGAGCTCAATCCACATGGCGCAGCTTTTACTGACATGGACCAGCGATTATTGAAACATCAGGCTCAGGAAAAGGGCACAGGGCAACATTGAGGAAAATAAACTTTATTCGAAAAACATCAGCTTCTGTCGACTTTCGCATCATTTATTTCACTCATTCGGCTCTAGCGAGACTATTGTGTGTAGTTATGCAGGGGAGATTTGCCAGGATATTGTCTGGCTGAAGAAGAGAGATTGGACAAACTGGAGTTGTTTTTCTTAGAGAAGAGGAGATTGAGAGGGGCATGATTAAGGTGTACAAAGTACTGAGAGATATGAATAGCGTAGACTGAAATACATGTTTCGCTTTGATGGAGATTTCAATCACGGGAGGCCATCGATTTCAGGTCAGAGGCGGAAAGATTAGAGTGAATGCGTGGAAAAACGTTTTCAAACAGTGAGTGGTTGAAATGGGGAACACAGTGTATGCAAGGGTCGGAGAGGCAGAAATCCACATAACTTTCCGAAGTATTCAAATGTGAATTTATGATGTCAAGACATACAAGGATGTGGGTCGAGTGATTTGAAAAGGAGTTAGGATAGTTAAGCAATTGCTATTGAGCAATACAGATACTCCGTTCCAAATATGGATCATTGATACCTGTCCTTCCATTCTCGAAGGGACATGTCACAGGAAGAACAGTGTTGTCTGAATCAGCGTGGGGGAGTACTACTGCTCTAGGGGAGACAGGGTGACAGTGACAGTGCAAACACGTAACTTCTCAAGCTGCACCTGGTGCTGTTATTGAAATGAAAATCATTTGATACTTTTGCTCCATAGTGAGTTGTTTACTTATAGCAGGTAGCTCAGGAAGATATACATTCTACTGCCCTTTCCCCACTGGCCCACACCACTGAATACCGGCACTATGCAGGACAATTGCTCTCTGTACACCATCGTCCAATCCTCCTTGACCCCCAGCACTTCCCCATTTGGCACCATTACACGAAATCCCAGAAGGTGTAATGCTGCTCGTTTCCAATGTCTCCCCTCACTGTGTCAGGTTCCACTGATTTATCTGCCCATCACTCAATTTAGCAAACTGCATTTCCTGCTCAGAATGTGGTCTCATCGAGACTGTGGAGAGAAAAACAAAGCGGGTGACAAACATGAGTACACCTACGTTCTGTCGGCATGCAAACTAAGACCCTGAGCTTCCAGGTTCCTGTCACTGCAACATCCCACTGTGTTCCCATGCCTCCGTGTCAGTTTGGTCTGCTGCAGTGCTCCCGCAGAGCACAGCGCGAGTTGGAAGAGCAGCACGACATTTCCTACTGAGAGACCATACAATCTTCAGTACCCAACATTGAGTTCAATCATTTTAGGCCCTGCTCCACCCACACATACCATTCGTTCCAAAGGCAGATCGTTTGGCTCGAATATCTCTCCTTAGATGCACTAGACCTGCTGATTTTGTTCAGATATTTCTGCTTTTCTTTGGATAATTTGTTCTGTTCTGATCGCCAGCCTTCAGGAAACGTGTGTTTGCACGGGAGGGTGGTCAGAGGAGATTTACCAAGGTGGTGCCTGAGCTCGATCTTTCCCCCAGCGAAGATAAGTGAAAGTGAGGGTTGCAGGTGCTGGAGCTCAGAGTCGAAAGTGTACTAATGGAAGAGCACAGCACGTCAGACAGCATCAGAGGAGCAGGAGAATCGATGCTTCGGGCACAAGCCACCGCCATTCCATTACCAGCCGATGCCTGCAGGAAGAACGTCTCATATTCCACCTTAGGACACTACAACCACACGGGATAAATGCGTATTTTAATAGCTTCCTCATTTGACCTCCCCCCACATTATCCCAGTCCAAAGCCTCCCACTCGGCGCTGCTCTCTGGACCCGGCCATCAATCCCCTTCTGAACTACCACCTTCTCCCTCATCTTCATCCACCTATCGCTTTCCCAGCTACCTGACCACAACCCTATTCCCCGCTCTCAAACCCCACACAAAAGTCTCATTCCTTACGAATGGCTTATGCCCGAAACATCGATTCTCCTGTTCCTCGGATGCTGCCTGACCGGCTCTGATTTTTTGAAGCACTACACTCTCGTCACTGCAAAGATAGATGAGCTCGATTGGGGCTCTTAATCTGACAGCGGAGAAATCTGAGAGAGGAATTGATTAACGTGCACAGAAAGGGAATAGATACGTGTGACAGGAATAAAATTCTAATGGGAAGAGTTAATAACCAGGGATATAGATGAAACGCTAGAGAGAGGATGTTCAGAGAAGATTTAAGAAGAACGTTTGCATCCTGAGAGTGTTGTTTGTCTGGAACTCACTGTGTGAACGTCTGGTAAATCTAAGAGTCCTCAGAACACTTCAGGAGTATTTAGCTGAACACTTGAGGAGCTAGAGCATGTACGGAAAAGGACCAGGTACTGGAAAGTGGGGCGAGGATAAATAGATGTTTGATGAAAGACTTGAACACCGTAACGTTGGGTGCAGTAAAATGTAGGCTAGCTCGGCTCTGTGGCACAATGAAAGTCGTGTTGGACTTCTACTGCATTGTTAAGATTGTGATTCAATGTTTGTGGGTTTGAGTCCCAGCAGAATCGGAGCTTCGTTCAGATTTCAGCTGAATCAATGATTGTTCTGCTGATTCGTCGTCAGTTTCCATCGTCTAGGGTTCTCGTCCCCGCTACTGACCAGAGAAGATTCCTCACATTCTTTTTGGTGAGTTTTGAGGGAATCGCATCATTTGAAACATGATCAGTCCAGAATACGCTGCTCATTCACAAAACCAACTGTTGAAGCCCACTGTCTCTAAACACATTTCCCTCCCACAGTTGCACAGAGTGTTTCGGTTTATTCAGTGTCTTTTCGCCTTTGGGCGACAGGTTGATGTGGATGGGCTGGGAAAAGACATTGATGTGTTCAGTCAGCCATAATGATATCAAATGGCGGGGTAGTGCTTACGGGTGAAATGGCCCCCTTCCATTCCTGTCTGTCTGTGCTGTTTCTGACAGAGGGTTTTAAACAATAACATGATGAGGACCCTGTGAATCTACACCACGGAATACCAAGGACCTCCCCTTTATCCCACCGCTCTCACAGCTGGAATACACAGCTCCTGTTGCAGCTTTAGATCAGACAGTGGAGGATTCTCCCAAGCGCTCTGTCAGACTGCATGTTCCTTCACACAGGTTTCCAACTGGGCACATGGAGAAAACGGCAGTGTGGATATTGGGGATTCAGGGATAGATTTCCCCTTTGTCTGGCTAGAGTTCTGGCCACGGTAATTATCATGAATTTCGGGCATTCTGGATCTTACTCTGGAATTTTATCACTTTACAATTTAAACTGAAATTCAATTTAATCTTGCATAACATTCTGATATCTTCAGTATTCATGAAAACTGTGCAACATATCCTTGGATGTAACCATGTTGAATATTGATGATGAGTGCAGTATATTTCTTGTTGTCTGTAGGAACATGCAGAAGGAAGATAGTGAAGTGTCGTTGAATCGAATTCTGTTCCAAATTGAAGCCGACCGAATGAGAGGTCCTGTGACAGCGATAATATAACATTGTCTGTAAACAACGCAGCGACCCACAAAAACCCAGTTTTCAATCAAGTCTATTTTGCACAACGTTTATCTATGTCCCATTTCCTTAACCTGATGCTCGAGAAGTCACAGGTCCATATCAGTTCCACCTCCTCTGCCTTAGATTCAATTTCAGAACCACAGCAAAAGTGGAACAGGCGGTTCGAAGGTCCCAGAGGTACGATTAGGGGACGCTATCGGCTTGCCGCGGCGGCTCCAGTGGAGCAACTGATCAGCGCTTGGTACTTAACAGCGTGTAAAACGCCGCAGTTGTAATTCCAATCGTTATCTAAAGCTGCTTTTACTAACGTTAATCAGGAATTATTGGAGCATCAGACTGAAGCATAGTTGAAGAATAATGTCGAATAAAGCAGCATCTATTCTAAAACTCCAGTTTCTGATTTGGGAAAGGTATCAATTGTTAACCGAAAAACTGCACATATTCCCCAAGTAATTATCCATCTGTGGATCGAGAAACAGAGATGCTATTTTAGCTTGATGACCTTCTTCAAATCTCTAACACTGCACTGGATTACATTCTTGAAAAGGCTCTTAAACTCGTTTCATAAAATCCTGTTTGCTGCAAACTCACACAGCTCAATAAACCGTTCGAAAGGAATTTATATCTTTGGGTAGATTGAATGTTGTCACCGAATCTGGTAAAGTCATGACAAATAGTTTTGATGCTGTGCAGAACAGAGGGTTCCAACACGAATAAGGATGAGTCTTGTCGCTGGATTTTTCGGACGGAGATGAGTGAGTATTAAAAGGAATCAGTCCCGTTCCTGGTCATTGTGACCAAATGTTCAAGGCAACAGATGGCAATGATAATGATGCTTGACATCGACAGGTCCATTCCTACTCACTATACTCACATTGTATTGCAGATCACGTGAGTGGAGGAGATGATGATCCTCATGGTAACCTGAGACAGTGCGACAATTAATCACACGTTGTCATTCTCACTCTATACCATAAACCATTTAGCCAGCGGAGTGAGCTAACCGGCTTCCATTTAATGCAAAGCTAAAACAAACAGCTCAGTATATTAACAATCTGTAGTAGTTCACGAAGAACCAGCTGCTACACCTTTCAACACCACCAGCTCTTCTTACACTTAACATGTTCAGTTGCAGGTATTTAGCAATTTCTTTCAGATGAACGCTAAATAATTTGTGAGAGCGTCCATTTTGCCTCCCCATTCAGACAGCTCAGAATCCCTGTCCCTGTTAAATTCGCTCCTTGTGTGTCTGCACGTGGCCTGTCAAATATGCTGAAATCACCTTCTAACATGTTTTCTTTTGCTGAAAAATCATCTCCGATTTCAATAACTCTCAGAATAAAAGTACCTGCTGTAAACTTCTTTGTCGTTCCTCACTGATATTGAAGCTCTAACCTTTAGTTATACATTCATCTGAACGAGGGGATTTCCCTCCTATTTATCATTTCCAACCTCACATCAGCTGGAAAAGCTCCATTAGGATACAAATCAGTCATTCCTGATTTGCGTCGCGTGATTCTTCGTCTATTCAACCATTCAATTAAATTCCTTCTTTTCTTTTCTCGTGGCTTTATCTCCCAGTAAACCTCATTTCCGTCATCTCTAACGATTTTGTATCAAGGGAACTCTGGCCATATCCTTCCTCACTATATTCCACACCCCAACTCCCGTCTATTTCATCATGTCTTTATATCCCAGTAAATTTCGTACTGAGAAATGATGCTGGGTCTAATTCAACTCATTAAAACTTTCCATTATGCTATGCAGTCTCATTACTGGCACAGGAAAGGTGTGGGCTATTTTGCTTGCAGCTGAATCGGTTGGCTGCAGCAACATTGGGTCAAATCGCAGTCACACAGGTGACTGTTGTTCTCATTTTTATTTCTAATCAATGGGTGTTGAAGTAACACAGTGAGGAATCAATTAATATTGTAAGACATACATAATCGGGTGTGTTAAATCTAAGTTTATGAGAATAGGGCAGTTTTAATTAACAGAGACCAGAGATTGTTCAAATCTCAGGCACATGAGATTGAAAGAGAGAGATGTTGAGCGGAATAGACTGTCTTGGCAAATGCCATTGTTATGAAGTTGTGGGTGTAATGTCCTTCTAATTGTGCTGAAATGTCTGGCTAGCACAAGGAGTCCAGAATAAGGTAACAACATAACATTAGGTCGAAACAACTAAGAGCTGTGTTACATGGATACAAAATCAAATGCGAATTCGGCCAATCAGTTTCAATTATGCCCCAATCAAGTTTGCATGTGGTATTTTTACAATGTTAAAACCAATGAAACAACCCGACGTTTTGTGAGACAAATATCGGACATTTTGAACAGTTACCCAGAGCGGCAAAGAACAGCAAAGAGATCAGCTAAAAGACCAACAGATGTAGGATGTTAGTAACATCTCCAAGAGGTTACTATCTGGAAAAATAGATCGCATAGTAAAGAAGCATCGATATCGACCTGGAGAAAAAATCTACAGAGGAAGATACGAAGAGAAGATTCGACAACAAGCTGGTTTGTAAATTGATTTTGTTTTGTAAATGTTAATGGGGTCGGGTTGGGGAAGGTATTGTAGAGCACAGGTTTAGAGAAATGAGTTGTAAGTAGTTATAAGTTGATTATTCTCCGTCAAATGTTAAAAAAAAACAATAAAGTTGTTTTTTTTAACTTTAAATAGCGATTTTTGGAATAGTTCTTTGGCTCTTAAATTTTAACAGAATACAGTATGGGGTGAATCCTTTCTGTTTTGTCGGTTTACATTTGCAGAGGGGTTTACCCCGTCACGTAACACCAATTTCTGTGGTTGCATTATTGTTTCACACATTTGTGAATTTTGCCGCATTAACGATGTTGAAGTTGTCCCTTCTACAAAAAAGGTCCGTGCTTTTGCACCATTGTACAAAAGGTGCAGTATGTCTAAGCGACAGGGCTCCCTACAATAACATCTGACGCTGTTTCAATCTATCTATCCTGATATCGACCCATGGAAACAGCACTGCGCAGTCTCCTCGAGTCTGGAAAACAATTCCTTCACAGATAATGTTACACCCCGCTCTCAAGCGGCTTTTCATTCCATCGCTTTCAATTCCTCACAGAATCCATTTAACAGAATTTGTCACTGAGTCATTTGTTTGTATTCAAATCCTGTGAGCAGAGGGTCACAGTTGGAGAGTGCTGAGCCCATAACCCAGAGGGCTGACAATACTCTGTGAACTGGACTCTGCTGTTCATCATTTCACTAACAGCAGGTAGATGTGTCTATGGTCTGCAAATTTTCACGCCTGTTTTAAGAAGCGAGATAAACATTTCCTGGTACCTGCTCTTGTTGTCACACAGACAACAACAACAGCACGAGTCGAGATTGTCTGCACTCCGACATCCGTTTTCTTCCCAGGGGTGGAAAGATGATGGTCTGAAACGATTTCTTCTGTTCCCTGTCACTCTGGGATGATGTGAGCTGTGAAATTTATTCTCAGAGCTTGGGGTAACGTGATAAAGCTTATACATATCAGCTGCAATGTGCCTGAGCGACAGGATATGCTGCAGTAATATCCCATGCTGATTCAGACAGCAGAGCCCTCGCTGTAAATTCGAGGAGGACACAGACACAGTTCCTGATGACTTGGAGAGACTTTCTCTTTCCCTGCAGTTCTGCTTCAGAATGTATCATCTGTTTCAGATGGCGTTATTTGCACAAGGTTCCCAAAAGAAGATGGGTTCCTGTGCATGTGCAATCTCCCTTTTGTACAGCTTTCCGGAATTTGCATAACTCCCACTCCCTCTGGCCGCCTCCCTGATTCCCAAACCGGTGTTTGATATGGAGCTGAAGAGCGCGTTCACGTTTCTCTTCCACGACATTGATTGCCATGCCACACGCCAGACGAAAAGCTGAAGACTGCGGGAAACTGCTGTGGTCAGCGCTAACAGAGCGGCCCAGCGGGAGCGTATTGGGCTCATACCCCCGAAATTAATGGATTGAAAACATCCTCTGCTCGTTGACAATTCCAGGTTTCAGTGTGTGCACTGTCCTCGCCAGTGTTCCTATATAACATAGCTCCATTCTACGTATTGCATGTTGTATCACTTTCCGCTTCCTTTCACTCAATGTGTCTGAAATGAATATTTCGTGCTGATACACCTGCTAAATTTACACAGGTGAGGAAACACGCTTGTGAAGGTCTGGAAACTCTTTTCCTGTTCTCTGTCAGTTTGCTCTGATCTGATTCGCAAAACCATTTGCCAGAGCTGGGAATAAACTGGTGAAGGTGAGGTATATCAGTTGTAGAGTGCTCTATGCGCATGACGCCCTGCAGTTATTCCCTATGCTGGTTCGAACAGCAATGTCCTCCCCGTGAAATGAAAAGCCGTGAGTGACAATTGGATCAACTTGTTGGAGACAGCATTATGACACTGACACAGTTCCGCATTATTATAACATAGATCGCCAATTATGAATAACTGCAGAGATATACAAGCTGCAGAATGTCGCCATGCACTCGATGGGCTGAACAGCTTTTGTCGGCGCGTGAGTGACGCCACACGTTGATGCTGTCCCTCCTCCTGTCCTGGGACAGAGTGGCTGATGGTGAAACAATGTTTCATTTTAACCCTCCCTTCCGCGTTAGACTGTCTGCAGCCCCGCAGCTCAGGGATGACTCTCAGTGACTGAGGGTTTCATTCGCATTCTCTTCATCTGGTACAGGTGTTAACTGCTGCCCGATTGCAGCATAGAAACCGATGTCACTGTTACAAAAGCATTTCTGCAGGATTGCTGTGAAGATGGATTCTGAACAGCAAACAGGCTGCACAAAAATGCCCTCACATGAATTTACCGAGGGTAGAGAATCCGGAACACATTCTGTCTTTCCCAACAGACAACTCTCAGATCAATGATATTTTCAGGAAGTTCCCAAACAAACTTGCTGATTTCCAGCACTTGATGGAACTGGCTGTGCCGATAGAGCGAGCTTGAGAGCACATCCACGCGCTTGCCTCTCCTCAGACTGCCTGCCATTGGAGGGAAATAGCTGAATACTCAGCCGATGGAGTCCAAGCGGAAGGGATAAACAGCACTGTCCCGTGAACAAGGAGACGGAATAAGAAGGCGATATTCTTGAAACTCTTTGGAGCTTAGAAATCCGAGAGCAAAGTGTAATGTAGTTAGATCTGAGCGACTTTGAGCTGGTTTGGTGTTGGAAACGTAAGAATGTCACTTGTCTAAGGGCACGATCGTCGCTTAGTAGCTTGAGTGAATACTTACACGTGAGAATGTCTCACTTAGGGTCGCCATCGAGCCTTGGTTGTTTGATTTCACTTTGCTCAGTCGCCCTATCAACTATTTGATAAAACCAAGGTGTTAATCATGAAGTTGCCCCCCTTGAATTCAGGGGTAAGTACCACATGCAGTGAAAGTGAAACAAGTGTTTCAGGATGTTCATCCACACCATGGATTCCGAATGTAGCCCCTCTGTCAAATGTACCCCCAAGTCCTCTCTGACAGGCCTCATTTGGAAGCTGTCTGCCGTTATTCAACGTGCGAGAATTAGCACCAGAAGTCCTGAATCATGTTTTTGCACGTTCGCGGCTCATTCCGTCAGCAACAGCAATGAATGAATTTACACTCTCAGAGGAACGTCTGAACTTGTGCTGTCATAGCGTCGCTAATATTAAGGTGTGCCCCGAGATCTAAGCCAAGTTGGAAGTGGGAATTCGGAAATAACAGCCAGGCTACCGAATGGCATTGCATCCATTTGTTTTTTTTAAATCCTAGATGAGCAGGAAAACGTAAACGGGGAGGGGGAGGGGAGGGGGAAAGCGGGATAACAAAGTGAGGCAGTTGCAGCTCTGGTGAAACTCTTTCTTTGTGATTCACTCAACAACCAGAGACCTGAAGGTGACTCAGGCATGAGAGCTCTTCAAATCGAGAACAAAAAGCACTCAAGTGCAGTTAGCACCTCTTTGACAGCTTGTAGGGTGGGGGTGGGTGGGATAATCTCATTTTGACTTCGGTAAATATGTTCAGAAACTGTCTTTTTCATTGACGTGAACAGAAACTGCATCTCTAATAAGCATAAATTTTGTGAAATTTACTGAGTCGCTTCCCATCGATTCCCACACAGGTTTCCAACTCCGTTGGCAGCCATGTCGCTCATGTCCAGGTGGAGACATCTCTGCAGCAAGTTGCATGGTTAATGTAACAGACAAGAAAAGTGCCAACTCGTACTGGCACCGAGGTATGAGCATGCTGACATTGTGATCTGTCTTCTCGGATTGTACTGCAACCACGACTTTTCAGAGAACATTCTTTGTGACGCTAATTCTGCAAAACAGACACAGTGACTGAAACTATCCTGCATGGTATGATGTGGAATACGGCCTGCTCAGCTTTGTGCATTTTCCCTGTAGTACGGTGTGTTTCATGTTCTGTGTAAACGTGAAAGTTGATCTGTTTCGACCAATGGGCGAAATCATTTACTAAAGCAAGAATCGACATTTCAGTAATGTCATGGTTATTTTATCGAATCATGACGGAACATACATTCTCACACTCGCATATAGATTTGTAGCTGAAAAGAGTCTCAGAAGATAGATTCAACTTTCTATTGATTTTTGTGTGGATTGATGGGCTACCTTTATCTGTTGCGAAATTGATCTTGCAGTCGGGCATATCCCAGCTGCGATGCGGGCAGGACAGGGATCACGGAGCACAATTGAAAATGTATGAAAATAGATGACACGCTTTCGGGTGTTACCGTGGCCGACCGGTCTAAGGCGCTGGAACCAGGTTCCAATCTCTAAGGGAGCGTCGCTTCCAATTCCACCACTGCCATTTCTGTGGGCCAACAACAAAGCTGCAGCGTGTTTAAGTGCCGTGTTCAAAGCAAACAAAAAAAAAACCCAGAACTGGTGGGTTTTCTACTTGGAGAATTAACTGCGGTGTGGGAGAGTGCAGACTCTCTCAAAGGGATCAGTGTCTAATATCTGGAGTGCGATCTTTCCTCTGTCCTCAGAGCACTGTCCATGGAGCAATTGGCTGTCATCGCCCAGATTCCCCTACCTGTCACAAACAGGCAGCTGCAAGTGTTTCTGTGGCTGGTAAACTACTGCAGGCCCTGGATTCCTGTCCATTGTGCTATTGATGCACCTCTGTGGGAGGCAGCTTCCCCTAAACAGCCAGCCAGAGTGAAGTGGACAACCGAAATGCATCGGGCATTCACTAACTGAAACAACAACTAATCTTCACTCCTGCTCTGGGAGTCCAAGATTACTCACATCCCTTCTCTCTTTATGTAACCAAGTCAGAAGGGTTCGCATCTGGCATTTTAACACAGCTTCATGGGGATCTCCGTCGCCCAGTTGCGTTTTATAATGCTTAATTACCATCTGTTATGAGCAGAATGCCGGCATGTTTGTGCAGGGTGGAAGCAGCCACAATAACAGCAGATAAGGCCACCTCCATTGTGCTAGATCACCCGTGTACTGTTTTGGTCCCACTGTCTCTCTCCCTGCTGCTGAATTCAGCAGCAATCCAACATTTTACTACAACTCAGAGAACTGGTCATGAAGTTGAATTGTGATCTCGACATACCTTTCCCTTCACCGCGCCCTAACTTTGAACCCCGCCACTCTAATTCCGCTCACCTAACATGATTCTGCAGACAACCACAAGTTCTTGGACCTGGTTCAGCATTCCTGACAAAGGGATCCTACCAGAAACGTTCATTTTCCTGCTTTTCAGAAGCTGTCTTAACTGCTGTGTTTTTCAGCACCTTTCTCATCTTGACTCTAATCTCCGGCATCTGCAGTCCTCACTTTCGCCTGGTTCAGTAGGTGTCCTGACCAGTCTGAGAAAACCCGGATCAGATTCTTTTCACCAGCGGCTCTTCCTTCCGGCCATCAGACAAATACACAATAGCAGGCCAAGCCATTTGCACCCCATCACCACTCTCGAATCAGCTGCATTACCAGATGGGGTATCCACACAGGCGGCAGAGTTCTTTGCTCTCACCAGAGCCTGCCTCCTGGCACAGGGCAGGACAGCCAATATCTACACAGACTCCAGATGTGCCTTTGGTGTCGTTCAGGACTTTGGCACAATATGGAAACAGAGGATGTTTATCAGCTTTACAGGGAGACCACTCCAACATGCTGCACTCATTGCCAACATCCAACAAGCAGGCCTGCTACCTCCCGCTGTCGCATTATAAAATGTGACGCCAATAACTCTGCCACCGATCCCGTCAACCAAGCAAATGCCTCAGCTGATGCAGCCACCCGGGAATCTGCACTACTCCTTGCCACTTATGTCCTGCAGACCCCCACGGTGGTGAAACCCTACTCTCTCGATGCAGACCCAACAGCACAGCAAACCGCCACGCCAGAAGAGAGGGCCGCATGGTCCCGCATTGGTGCCGTACAATCACTGTTCTTACAGGTTCTTACCCACCGCTGCATCATTTAACTGAAAGCCCACCTGCACTTATTGGCCCTGGTGGTACACGTAATCGAACACACAGGTAAGATGCTGTCCGCCATTCCTGGTATGCAGCGGGAGTCGCTGAAGCTGCCTTAGCTCTGCTGTCACAGTGCCTCATCTCTCTACTAAAAAATGCAGGGAAGCCGATGGCCAACCGTGACTACATTCCAGTTCCTGATGGTCAATTCACCCACCTTCTAATTGACCTTGCCCTCACGCCTCAGAAGGAGGAATAAAAATTTGACCGAGTTATTGTCGACATGTTTTCAAAATGGGTAGAGCCATTCCCCATCAAAAAAAAAGACGCCAGAGCAATGATAAAGTGTATCCAGCAGGACGTTATTACAAGAGTTTTCTATCCCCGGGCACATAGAAACATACGGGGGATGGTGCCAATTTCTCCGCGAAGCTCATTACTGCTGACTGTGATGCCCTCGGGATACCCAGGAGATACCACATTCTGTACCGCCCCCCAGTCGTCAGGAATATTGGAGAGAATGAACAGCACCCTCAAAACCACCTTCCCCCAAATCACTCGGGACACAGGACTGGCTTTGCCAGACGGCCGGCCACTGGTGCTTCACACAGGAAGTGGACAGCGAAACCGAGCGACGGAAATTACACTATTTGAAGTGCTAATGGAACGACCCATGCCCACAGCCTCCGGACCCCCAGAACTAACCAATGACACAGCGCTGCTCTTAACACAGGAAATTCTCTTTGATTACATTCAAGCCATTAGTAGAAAGATCACTTTAAACCAAGATTTGCTAAAACCTGCGATGTACTTGGGTGCTTCTTATCTTCCTGCTGGTGGAAACGGAATAAAGATTCGTGCACCTTCAATCTTTCACTGTGTATCAAACATGCACACACACAACATGGGTGCTGGGGAAAAAATAAGCACTACCGCAGTTAGACGATAGTGTGGGGGTACAACAAAAGAAAAGCAAACAAAAAAAAGCTGCCGTGTCCACCCCACGGCAGGAACGACTTCACCAGTTTAAACTGGGCACGATGTAAGGAGACAGTCCCTGCCGAAAGATTCTCTCTCCCCGAGATGGAAAGGACCACTCTTGGTCTGTCTCACGACCACAACAGCAGTCAGTCTCCAAGTGAGACCAGAATGCGACCCAGTGAAAGACGGCTCCGCCTCCACAGAAGGACAACCAAGCAGAACAGGATACAGCTCCAGACACCACAGAGGGATCCAGCTGCTCGCTGCAACCATCGGGATAATCACTCTTGGTCTGACCTGCACATCACCACTGATCGGTAACAGGGCACATAGAACAGAGCACTTAATCCACCGTGAGCCGTGGGTGAGCATTTTCCTTGACATGACCCACATTTGTGCCCAAAGGTAAACCAGACCAGCTGCCGGGTCTGTGCCCGTATCCCTGGACATTACCACAGCGGCAGTACCCAGGGCGCAGTCCATTTTAGGAGGAATGTGAAACATTGGTCCGAAACCCTAAAATTGCTCCGTTGTCTCACAGAGCAACGTGAGATATAACTTCACTCCGAGCTGGGGATTTGTCCACGTGTTAGACTCTCAAAACCTCCAGTATTGTCTCAGTCCCTAGATGAAACTGATCAAGAACCTCTCAGTGCGTCTTCCTGCATTCTATACAGATGTCTTCCCACAAGAGGACTATTCGCCAGCTGAATGTGTAAAGTGATTCATCCAGTTATTCTATTTACAATTATACACAACTGTACTGTCACACTGGAGGGAACACATTCACGCATTTTAACTGGAAAACGCTGTTTTCAGCCTTTGCGCCTATAAACTGTTTAGCTTTGATACCCAATGGCACATTGTTACAGTGAGAAAGCGTTTTCTATCTGAAAAAAAAACTGTCACTTGATTACACCTCCTGCGTGGACTCCAATCCGTTCACATCTGACACGAGGGTTGCTTTTCTCTCTGCTGTTCATCACATCCAGGAGAGAACTGTGGCAGAAATGATTGCTGTTTTCATCGACCTAAGAAGTTCATGCCGATTGCTCACCTTGTATTCAGAACTACACACAAGAGAACTTTTCAACAGGAACAGAGTTCTGTATTCTGTGCAGGAGATCATTGCACAAGCACAGTATCTCTCTTCTACCAGGCCATGCACAGTCATTCTTCCTCGAACATTCACAGTATCCGACTCTAACCAGACCAAAACCAGATGGTGCTGGAAAAACTCAGCATCTAAAAAAAGAAATCCGAGTTAACATTTCGATTCCAGTGGCCATTCCTCTGAACTGACGATATCTTGGAAAATGTTGGTCTATCTGCAGAAGAAATAGTGGGGGTTGGCGGGGGGGGGGGGGGGGGGGAGGTGTAAGCGATAGGTAGGGATAGAGTTCAAATAGAGGGAAGAACAGTTGGACAAAGGAATGAATGATTATCTGGCTGGCAAGGTGAATACCTGTTAATGGAGACTGTTAGTGGCGAACCATATGTCGAGGACTGTTACTGTAACAGTGTGATATTGGGTATCAAAGCTAAACAGTTTATAGGCGCAAAGGCTGAAAACAGCGTTTTCCAGTTAAAATGCGTGAATGTGTTATGGAAGGCCATGTGACAACAAGGCATGGCGTTTGGGATAGGGGGATAGGACAAGGGAGAGTTCAGGCTCTAAAAAAATAAATTGATATGCGGCCTGGAAGGCTGCAGACTCCCCAAATAGAAACTGAGGTGGTGTGCTTCCAGCACGCGCTGAGAGTCGCTGTAACTCTTCGTGAAGACAGAACTTAGATGTTCTGCAGTGTGGTGACCCAGTCCAAACTCCGTTTCCCAAAATAGTGGAAACCACATTGCTAGCAGTGATTGCAATAGAGTGGATTGCGTAAATTGCAGTTCATGTGTTGCTTCACCTGGAAGACGTGTTGGGCCATTGGAAATAGAGGAGAGAAGACGTCAAAGGATAGGTGAGTACAGACAACAAGCAAAAGGGGATATTATTACAGAAATCATAAGGACAAGAAACCTAACAAAAAGGCACTTCACCTGAATGCTCGTCGTATTTGTAACATGGTTGAAGAGCTAATAGCACAAATCAACACGAATGAAAATGACTTAATAGACATTAGAGAGACACGTCAAAAGGATGACCACGACTGCAAATTCAATATCCAGGAGTACGAGATTACTTGGAAGGTCAGACAGCAGTGTAAAGAAGATGGTGTCTCTCGGTTATACAAGGCCGACATCAGGGCAGTGTGGAGAGACGCTATAAGTTCGATGGAGAATGAGTTTGAATTAATTTGCGTTGGAAGTAGAAATTCTCTGAAGAAAAAGTCACTGATAGGTGCAGTCTGTAGGCCAGTAAATAATAGCATCACATTGTTGAAGGCAATAAACAAAGAAATCAGCATTGCCTGTAAAAATGGGTCGGCTATTATCATTAGGGATTTTCATCTACATGGAGCTTGGTCGAAGCAGCTCAGTCACAGTACCTTTGAGGAGGAGTTCTTTGAGTGTACCCGTGATAGCTTCCTTGAACAGAATGCAATGGAACCGACGAGAGATTAAGCAACCCTCGATCTGGTACTGCGTATTGGAACAGAAATAATTAATGATCTCATAGTTTGGGATCCTCTTGGAACGAGTGATCACAGTATGGCAGAACTTAGAATTCAGATGGGGAGTGTGAAGAGAAGAACCAATACCAGGGTCCTGTGCATGTGCAGGGGCACAACAATAGAACGAGAGACCACCTGGCTGAAGTAGACTGGAAACAAAGGTTATATGGTGGGACAGATATCGAGCAGTGGAGGACTTCCATCAAAGATTTTTTTGTGGAATTGCTCAGTGAAAAGGAAGGACTGTAAGACCAGGGGTAATCTGCCCTGCGTGTCTGAGGAAATAAGGGAGGCTATCAAAGTGAAAGAGAAGGCATACCAAACGGCCAAGAGCAGCATGAAACTGGAAGATTGGGAAAACATTAAAGATGAGGAAAAATAACTAGTAAAGAATACAAAGACGGATACCAAAAGCTCCTATATAAATATAAAACGAAAAAAGAGTGGCTAAACTAAAGGTTGGTAATTTTGAGGATGAGAAGTGGCACTTAGTTATGTGATGTGATGAAATGGCCGAGGCATTGAACAGGTATTTTGTGTCAGTCTTCACAGTGCAGGATACTAATAACATGCCAGTAAGTGACAACGAGACAAATGTAGGTGAGGACCTGGAAGCAAACATGATGACAGAAGAGGTAGTATTCGGCAAGCTAATGGAGCTGAGGATGGATAAGTCTCCTGGCCGTGATGGAATGCATCTCAGGGTATTAAAGGAGATGGTGGGAGAAAGAGCAAGTGCACTAGTGGCAATTTTCAAATTCACTCGACTGCGTGGCAGTCCCAGCAGATTGGAAAACAGCTAGTGTGACTCCACCGTTTAAAAATGGAGATGGATAAAACATTGGGAATTTTTGATCAGTTAGCTTAAGTTCTGCAGTGGGGAAGATGCTTGAGTGTATTATCAAGGAAGAAATAGCAGGGCATCGCGATAGAAATGGGACAGTTGTAACGTAGGTTCTTAAAGGTTCAAACAGAGGTGTTATGTTGCAGCTGTACAAGATGCTGGTGAGGCTATACTTGGTGTACTGTGTGCACTTTTGGTCCCCTTACTTGAGAACGAACTTATTGACACTGGTGGGGGAAGGGGTGCACAGGAGTTTCACTGGGTTGATTCCGGAGTTGAGGGGGTTAGCCTATAAAGAGAGACTGCATGCATTAGGATTATTTTCTTTGGAATTTAGAAAAATGAGTGGGCAATCTTACTGCAACATAAAACATTGAACAGAACAGATTAGAGAGAATTATAAATGGTGCTTCCACTTGTGGGTGAAATTCGGACAGGAGGGCATAGCCACAGGATGAGAGGGAGCAGATTTAGGACTGAGTTCAGAAGGACCTTCTTCACCCAGACATATGTTCATATATGGAATACCTTGCCCAGCGAAGAGGTTGACGCTAGTGCAACAATTTTTTTTAAGAGCGATCCTTCTTTTGAACAATAAATGAAATAAGGGATACAGTGAGAGGGCGCGTAAGCGTATTTGAGTCTTTAGAAAGATCGGCAATGATGTCATTGAAAAGCGGAGTTCGCTTGAAGGGTCGGACAGCCTATTCCTGCTCGGGTTTTTAGGCTCTATGCATTTATGTGTCATAAAATCAGCGATGCAGAGGGAAGACTCCATGGGGCCAGTTGGTTCAGGTGGTGGGAGTGAAGGCAGAGTGCAACAGAGTTTCCTGCAGGGAATGGTCCCTGTGGATGGTGGACAGGGACTGAAGAGGGATATATGTCTGATGATGGTATCTCGCTCCAGTTGTTCGAAATTTTAAAAAAAAATCGATGATCACTTGAATCACCACTGCGAATACATTAGCCAACATTTACAGGTGCGCCATTGAGATGCTTCTGTCTGGATGTATCAGTAACTGGTATGGCACCTGTACCATTCAAGATCGGAGATGTCTACAGCGAGTGGTGAACTCGGCCCGGACCATCACAAAGGCCAACCTAGTATATGATTACATATTATTTATACATCTATGCTACTTAACACTGAGATCTGCTTGTATTGATCGCAAGATAAAGCTTTTCACTGTGCCTCAGTGCACGTGACAATAAATTCAATTCAATTCAATTCAATTCAATTCAATTGTGTAATGTCGACGCAATGGATTTTTGGAGCAGCTTGTGGTGGAACCAAGTAGGGAACAGGCAATACTGTATTTCGAGTTGTGCAATGAGGCAGACCTGACAAGGGAGCTGAAGATGAAGTTACCCTTAGGAAGTGGTGATGATAACATGACTGAATTTACCCTGTAATTTGAGAGGGAGAATATACAATCAGAAGTAACGGTACTAAAGTTGAATAAAGTCAATTGCAGAGGCATGAGGTAGAAGCTGGATGAAATTGGTGAGAAAGGAACCTAGCAAGAAAGCAGGAAAGTGGAAGTGCAATGGCAGGACTGTCTGAGCGTAATTTAGCAGACACATCAGAGACACATCATGTGGAAATTGAGGTATGTTGCAGGGTGGTTAATGCAACCGTGACTGACTCAGGAAGTCATCGATAGCATAAAAGCAAAAGAAAAATATATATAATGTGGCGAAGGGCAGTGGATAATCAGAGCATTGGGAAGCTCACAAAGACCCACAAAGGGCAATAACAAAACAAATGAGTAGGGAGAAGATTAAATGTAAGCTAACTACTAATAGAAAGGAAGACTGCAGTTGTTTCTTTATTCATATAAACGCAAAACAGAGGTAGAAGTGGACAATAGGCCACTGGAAAATGACACTTGACAGACAGTAGTGGGGAACAAGGAAATATTTGAGGAACTGAAAAATTACATTGTGCCAGTCTTCATAGTGGAAGACATGAGTTAGACGCAAACATACAAGAGAATGGGGGAACAGATGTGAGTCTAGTGGCCATCATTGAGAAAGTGCAAGAAACACTGAATGGCCTGAAGGTGGATAAATCATCTGGATCAGATGGAGTACCTTCCAGAGTTATAAGGTAAACAACTGAAGAAATAGTGGATATGTTAGTGAAGAACTTTCAGGAATCGGTAGAATCAGGAAGGGTGCTACAGGACCAAAAAATCACAAACGTGACACCCCATTTTAAAAAGAAACCACACAAAAGCTGGAAAATTACACACCAATCAGCCGAATCTTGGTTGTGGATAAGATCCTGGAATCCATTGCGTTGAAAGAAATTTCTGAATACTTGTAAGTGTCTGTAAAAATAACGCAAAGTCAGCATGGTTTCATCAAGGGGAAGACATGCTTGACAAATCTGGAAGATTTCCTCTTTGAAGAAGTAACAAGGAAGGTAGACCAAGGAGAGCCAATGGGTGTTATGTGTCTGGACTTTATGAAGGCCTTTGATATTTGCCGCACATGAGGCTACTGAATAAGATAAGGGCCCATGATGTCAGTGGCAAGGTGTGCTCACAGGACAGAATGCAGTGATTAGGAACAAAAGAATCCTTCTCAAGATGGCAGCTGGTGACAAGTGGCGTTCCTTAAGGCAAGGTTGGGACCACAACTTGTCATTGTCTCCATTAGCGATCTAGATAAAATACCTGAGGGCAATGTGTGTCAATTTGCAGACAATGCAAAGACAGAAGGACTGGTAGCATGAGAAGGCGGGGATGCTGCAGAAGGATATGGACATGTAGGGCGAGTCGGAAATTACATGGCAGATGGAGCAAACTGTGGGAAAGTGTGAGGCTATGCACTTTGGCAGGAAGAATAAAGATACGGACTATTGTCGAAATGGGGCGAAAGTTCACATGTCTGGAGTGCAAAGATACTTGAGAGTCTTAGCCCACGATTCTCTCAAGGTGAACTTGTAGGTCGAATTTGTAGTTAGGAAGATAATTGCAATGATGACATTTATTTTTGGAATACTTGAATATAAAAGCATGGATGCACTTCCGAGGCTCTATAAGGGTCCAGTCAGACCACATCTGGATTACTGTGCGCACGTTTGGTCCTCCAATTTCAGGAAGGATGCACTGGTCCTGGGGTGTGTTCAGAGGTGATTCACGATTATGGTCCCAGGAATGAAAAGCTTGACACATGAGGAACGTTTGAGGAATCTGGATCTATACCCACGAAGTTTAGAAGGGTGAGAGGAAATCTAATTGGTACATATAGAATCGTGAATGGCCTAGACAGAGTGGATGCTGGGAAAGTGTTTCCATTTTTAGGAGAGACTAGACCGAAAGGCACGGCCTTGGAGAAAAGAGAAGACATTTGTGAAAAGTAATAAGAGGCACTTATTCAGGTAGAAAGTGGTGAATGTATGGAATTCATTATCAGATAAGGCTGTGGAAGCCAAGTTTTTGATTATCCGTAAGACTGAGATATGTAGCAGCGTGGTTGTCAAGGAGATCAAGGTTTTTGGGGTGAAAGCTGGAGAATTGGGTTTAGAAAGATATCTGCCATGATTTAATAGCAGAGCAGACTCACTGCGCTGAATGGGTTAATTCCTGCTCCTATTGTCTAATAGACTTATGCATCGAATGACCTCCATCTGCAGGTTCCCCTCCAAGGAATGTGCCAGCCTGACTTGGGGCATTGTCAGCGAAGATCTGATTGAATTCTGATACAGACTTGATCTGCCAAATGGTCTATTTCAGCCCTCCGTCCTTTATTTTATCATTCCTCCGAAAAAAAAACTAATGCAATGACCAGACTTGTGGCCGGTCCTCTGACTCTTCTCTGAACAGGCAGTTGCTAAAGTTCCAGCATCACTTCCCTGCTCTTATATTCCCACCTACGGTCAAGAACAGAATGTGTATCGAACCCCTCGAGACCACTTGATTTCTTGTGCAATCTCCTTCAAACATTCGTGAAAGGCTACTCCAATTTCACTTTTAGTGATAGGGCGTTGCATAGTGTTGTGGAACACGGTGGCCGGGGATGCAGGTACATAATTATTTTTCGTTTGTTTCACTTGTAAACAGAATGGTTAAAAAATTTATCTTGCCTCCGTTGCTCAGTCCTTTGAGCGTAGGAGTTGGTACATTATGTTGAAGTTGAATAGGACATTGGGTGAGGCGTCTTCTGGAATACTGCATCCAATTCTTGTCGCCCAGTAATCGCAAGGAAATTGTTCAGCTGGAGTAGGTTTAGAAGAGGTATACCAGCATATTGCTAGTGGGGAAGGTTTGAGTTATAATTAAAGGCTAGATAGGCTTAGAATATTTTCTCTCGAACACGGGAGCTTGAAAGGTGAACTGATAGAAACATATAGACTATTAATTGTTCGGATAGAGTTAACTGTAACTGTCTTTTCTCCAAGGAAGTGGACTTTTAGACGAGAGGGCAAATGTTTAAGGTGAAAAGAGGGAGATTTAAAATAAGGCATGAGAGGCTTTTTATACAGAGGATGGTTCATGTGTGCAATTCACTTCCTGAGGCAGTGATGAATGAAAGGAAATTTACAACATTTACAGAATATTTAGATCGATAAATGAATTGGAAAGTTTCAGTGGGATTAAAAAAGCCATTCATTCATGCCCAGTCCATTATTTATTGCCCATAGAGCAGTTCAGAATCAACCACGATGTTTTGGATCTGGAATCGCATCCCAGCCAGACTAGATAAGTATGGCAGTTTTCTTCGCGAACAGGCATTAGTGAATCAAATCTCCAACAGCTGATTCAACATCATCATAATACTCTTCAGCTCTTGGTAGTAATTGAAATAATATTCCAACATCTGCCATGCCAGGATTTGAACCCGTGTCCACAGAATTATATCTGGACATTCGTATTAACAATGCAGTAATAATATCACGAGGGCATTATTAAGCCTCAGCAGTTACAGGAGCCGTCAGATGCGACTCTTTTAGTTTGGCATGATGTTCAGCATGAGCTGGTAGGAGTGAAAGGCCTGTTTACATGCTGCGTGAGTCTATGACTATAAGTCTATGGAAATGGCAGCTGGTTGTGATAAACAGCAGCATTGACAGTTTAGTTGATCTCCTTCTCGGATATGTAATCTTTCTGGTTACTCCGGAGGTTCGTTTGCTCACTGAGCCCTTTCCACACACGGGACTGATGAACAGTCTGTCCCCAGTTTGACTGAATAAATGAGTTTCCACTTCAGCAGTCAATTGAATCTCGCATTTCCCTGGTTTCTCTGTGATATCGGTGTCCTTGTATCTACCCAAGGGGGAACGATTGGTTCAAATCATGTCCACACAGATGCAAGTCGCGTTGTCCATGTTGTGAATGTGTTTTTATTCTTCCTGATATACCGACAGGGTGTGGATGTCACTGATCAGGACAGCATTTGTTGTTCTTCCTGATTCGCTGCATGAGAGACATGGATTTTATCCCAGTCTCGTGTGACTGTGTGCAAATTCTCTCCTTGCTTGTGTGAATTTCCTCCCACAGTGTGAAGGTGTGCAGGTTACTGGGATCAGCCATGAGAAATGAAGGGGGAAAGGAATAGGTATGCAGTATGGGTCTGATAGCATGTGCTTCGGAGGGATGGTGTCGACTGGAAGGGCCGAATGGCCTGCTTCGCCACACGATCAGCATTCTCGGATTAAGGGTCAGCTATGTTGTTCTGGACCTGGAGCCACAAGTAGGCAGGATTGGGGAAAGATAGTAGCATCCCCTGCATAAGGGACATGCATGAATGCGATTGCAGGAAATTAAAGTCATGTTCTCTGTTCCTGAGGTCAGGCTTTAATTCCAGGTTTTATTCGTCGGACTTTAGCATTACCAGTTCCGTGTCTGAGACCCCAAGGATGACTAATTTTTTATATAACCACTACACCACCTTCTCCAGTTGCAATATTTACTGAGAACAAGAAGCTGATTCTGAGCTGATGCGAGCAAAAGCAGCTGCTATTGCCAATGTCAAAAACACTGATCCAAACAGGAAAATGAATTTTCGAACCTTGCCACCTCAAAGTTAAAGTCTCAACACGCTTTAGATGCGCCAATCGGATGTCTCAGCAACATGTACTACTTATGGCTATAATATTATAAATGTTGGCAAGTATTCCGTTTCTTCGCGCTTTTGACCAGGAGAAATCCCACCCTCGGAAATACATGCTCCTCTCTCCTGTCATTCCATCCCAATTTCCCATTGGATCTTCGTGTCTGCTTCACACCGTTTCTACGATTCCGGGTCTGGAACTCGGATTATGTGTGATTGCCTGCAGCAGTTGGTAGTGCCTTGTGTGGGCAAAGTGATGAAGTAGCCGATGTTACTCGATAATGCGACTGAAACATACGTTTCAATAATATCCTGCGCTGTCCCAGGAGTTTGGAAAATTTCATTAATCCCATTCTCCAATACTCTCATTTATGGAATCTTCATAGTCTCTGAGGACGTTAAAGTTAAAGATTCAGTCCATTCTGAGTTCCCACACGCCTGTCGCTAAAGCCTGATATTGTACGTTCTCCCTGACATTTCCACTGCTACAATACTGGTGGCAGTTTGCAAAAGTGCTCTGTTGGAGTGCTGTAACTATTTAGTAGTTCGTATTTTGCGTTGTGATTGCAGCGTCCTCGGCTCTAATCCATGACTTGGCTGTTAGTTCTCTCAAAGTTTTACTTTTGGAGAAACACGGTAAGAAATTAGTCGTTTTTACATGATAATATTCTCCGAGGTGTTTTTCATCGAATCACCTTCTCTGATGTTTCTGCGTTTCATGTATCAGGATTTAAACCCAAAACCTCTGGAAGATGTCTCCCCCTCCCACTCTCCCGAACTCTCCTTTCCGTCCCACATCCCATTTTAGTGAGGCATTGCACAATCTAACATATACTTTCACATTGATAACGTCAAGTCTGTGCCGTTGCCCTCACTGTTACTAGTTGCGACAATTAAGAATATGCTAAATGCATTGTCTGAAAAACCGATCTGTTTCACTACGTCCTTAACTGGTCTGACTCCAGACCGCAATGCAATAAATGCTGCAGAGCCACCCCGCATGCTGTTACAGAATGAAAAAAAAAGGTTCATTCGGCTCAACCTCGACTATTGTCTGCAATTCACGTGAGTCCAGGAATGTGATCGCAGTGGGAAAGGTGGAGGAGACATTCACTCGGATAGCGTCTGGGCTGAAGAGTTTCAGTCATAAAGAGAGACAGGACAGGCTGGGATTGTTTGTCATCGTGCAGGGGAGTTTGTGAGAAGGCATTGTACTGATGTACAAAATAATGAGGGGTATGGATAAGGTAGACTGAAAGAAGCGTTTCCCATCCACGGAGAGATCGATCACAGGGGGCCAGAAATTTAATGACAAAGACAGAAAGATTTAAGTAGATGCGTAGAAAAGCGGTATAGGCTGCCGGGTGTTGGAATTTGGAACACAGTGTCTGGAAGGGTCAGAGAGGCAGAAATATTCAGATGTGAATATGTTCTGCCAATACTTATAAGTCTGTGGGTTAAACGATTCGGGTCGTAAAGCAGATGTTTTTGACAAATGGAGCCACAACGGGCTGAGGAGTCTCCTTTGCAACTGTTGTCCTCGGTAGTATAGTGGTTAGTGTCGAAACATGTTATGCGCGAGATAGAAGCTCAATTCCTCGCTGGGGCAGTGTAAATGTTTTAAAACTGTCGCTCCGTTCCCAAGTGAAGCATATTAATGCCTGTCCTTCCATTCTCCATGGGACATGAAACAGTATGGACAGTGCTATCTGAATCAGCGTGGGGAAGGACTGCAGCTCCTGCTGAGACAGTGAAAGTACAAACAGATGACTTCTGCAACATGCACCTTGTGTCTGTACTGGAATCTAAACCATTTAAAAGAAAGAAGAAGGAACCTGAAGAAGAAACAGGGTAAACTAATTCCGATGTGAGTACAGAAACATTTTCCGCAGCATTTTGAGGAAAACTGACAAACGGCTCTGAGAAAGAGTTTGTCTTTCAGAACTGTTAGTTCATAGATGTTTTGTCCCACTTAAGCACTTAAGAAATTGAATAACAATTTAACTGAAGACTTGGAATTTTAGAACACACCAGGCGATGAGTCACGTGCTGGAAACTGTGTTTATAATCTAGATGTTTGATGACTGATACTGATGCAATCGGCTGAAGGGCCTCTCGACACGCTTTTAAAAACTCAATGACTGTCATTTTTCAACTGAACCAAAAAGGCAAAAACAAAGTCACCAAGAAAAGTTGTAAGCATTGCATATTTTTTCCTTGGTGCACAAGTGCTGAAATTCAGCTGTCTCAATGCTATTTCCCAATGTTGATTTCCAGTCAGGGAAAAAAGATTTGTTGCTCCTTAAGAAAATCTTAAATTGAACATGAATTCCTGACATTACAAAACAGCAAAGGTAGCAGTTCTGTCAGAGTCAGTGAGAATTTCATATCGGAGATTAAATCAAATGGGAAGAAACGCTGAAATCAGTTGCTTTTGCCTGCTCAGACTCAGTACTACAAAATGATCCTTATTGAAACATACAGTTTTTTTTCAAGGATTTAAAAAGTTGGATGCAGAAAGTTTGGTTCTGTAACCAGAGCGCCTCGTATCGAATGACATGGAGATACCAGTTTTGGACTCGGGTGAGCAAATTTGTAAATCACACAACACCAGGCTACAGTCCAACAGGTTTAATTGGATGTACGAGCTTTCCGACTGGTGCTCATTCGTCAGGTGGTTGTGGAGTACACTGTTATAAAGCACAGAATTTATAGCACAAATTTGCAGTGTGATGTAACTGAAATTATACATTGAAAATTACCATGTTAGTTTGCTAAGTCTCCCTTCTGTTAGCATAACCATGTTAGCTTCGCTTCACTTCTTTCATTTGTAAAGCGCAAAGCTTTTTATTTTAAAGTTACATTCTCAGGTTAACTTGAACAATTGGTGTCAGCCCCCCGTGTGCTGCTGTCTTTTCCATAATGTTTAGACTGATTCTAATTTTAATAAATGAGTTAACAGAGGCTAACATGGATTCATGTAGTTTTTGAGCAAAGTACAATGTAACTGTGCAAGTACAAATTCACCCCACAAACGTATATATGCGTGTGTGTGTATATGTGTGTGTGTGTGTGTGTGTGTGTGTGTGTGTGTGTGTGTGTGTGTGTGTGTGTGTGTATGTGTGTGTGTGTGTGTGTGTGTGTGTGTGTGTGTGTAGGAGGGTCTCTGTGTGTAGATAGGGCAATGGGATCACCTGTACTGTAACATGAATCCAAGGTCCCGGTTGAGGTCATCCTCATGGATACCGAACGTAGCTATCAGCTTCTGCTCGGGCACTTTTAGATGCTGCCTGCTCCGAATTCCGCTTTGGTGGATTGTCACCCCAAAGGCCGAGGTGGAATGTCGTGGACCATTGATATGCTCTCCAACCGGGAAGGCGCACACCTGTCTGTTGATAGATGTGTAGTGCCCATTCATCCGTTGCTGTAGCCTCTGCTCGGTTTCACCAATGTACCATGCCTCAAAGCATCCTTGCCTGCAGCATTTTGTTTAGATTAGCGTCAGTCTAAACATTATGGCACGGACACAGCACACAGGAACTAACAACGTCAATATATTATCTAGACTGACACTAATTGTTAAAGTCTACCTAAGAATGTAACTATTAAAATAAAGTTTTGTGAATCACATAACAAAGAAGTGAACCTAACATAGTCATCTTAACAGATGGCAGACTTAACAAATAATCAAGGTATTTTTCAATATATAATTTCAGTTACATCGCACTGTAAACTTTTGCGATAAATTCTGTTTCTTACAACTGTGAACTCCACAACCACCTGACGAAGGAGCAGCTCTCCAAAAGCTAATGCTTCCAATTAAACCTGTTGGACTATGACCTGGTGTTGTGTGATATTTAACTTCGTATTATAATGCGGATCTCACAATTAAAACAGAGATGGGAAGCATTTATTCTCTCAGACAGATCTGGATCCGAGGACTTTCTTGTACAAGAAGGCTGTTGAGGAAGGGTCATTCGGTGTAATGAGGCTGAGATCGGCAGATCTTCAAACAGCAAAGACATCAAGCGTTGTGGGGAAAGGCAAGAAAGTGCAATTCAAGGTTATCAGATCTGACATGAAACCATTCAATACAGGAACAGACTTGATGGTCGAAAACTAAACCGAGGTGAAATGTACAAAGAACATCACACAAAGGGCAGACAATGTGAGTAATTGATCCGGAGTGGTCAGTATATCAAGGTAAACAGGAAAACCAATATTCATTATCTACTTTAAACCTGGCTCCACTAGGCATGCAGTTAACTCTCACGAACCCCCATTCCCCTTCCATTTTAGTGACGCCCTCTCCGTTCTTGATTTAAACTGATTGAACGTCAGGCAATTGTAGCTGACATTGCTGATGTGGACCTGTAACATGCAGGGAAGCGATTCGGAATGCTGCACAACATCATTCTGCTTGGAAAGATCAGGCAGTATTTCATATTGATTACTGTAAACGTTAACCTTTAACAAGCCAAGACAGTGAAATTATTGAATCCTCATCACTATACTACCAAGGACGATTTCTGTTAACACCACCCTGGACACCATGAGATTCGTCATTCTATTCTTCCATCGTTCTGTGCATGATCCCTTCGGTTCTATTCCGGTCTTGTTGGTTGGTTTACAATACTGAGGCTATCCAATGATCTGTTGTATTTCAGTTTCTGATGTACGAGACCTTCTCTAATGAGCTGGCAATGTGCTGGCTCAATTGTGATAACACTGGTCTTGTAAACTAGAAAAGTGCTTGAAATAGCCCATTCCTGTTTTTAATTCCAATAACTTGAGGAAAACGGTTCGGCAGGACAGGAAAAAACGGGCTTGAGCAGTGATCCAGTTTGCCAGCAATAACGAGGTGAGACAGTATATACTAGAGAGAGATGGGGAAAGAATGGGCAAGGAACACTGGGACGGGAGGGGCTGAATGCTTCCTTTCTTTGCTGGTTTTGAAGTCTGAAATGGGACAACATCAGTCAAGTGGGTGAAATGTTACTTTCTGCTTGTTTTCTCCCGATGCATGTATCACTCTTGGGGAAATGTGTCTGCGTGCTTCAGCCTGCGGGTAAAAATGGGATTCATTTCCCCGGCCGGGTGTGAACACATTTTTCCCATCTCAAACTTCAATCCAATTTATTGTGTCTTACGAGATTAAAATGTTCCAAAGAAATTAGCATTGAAATGAACAAGTGAAACGTCAGAGTGGACAAGGTTGCAGACCAAGTGCTGGGAAGTGAGATGATGGGACCCATTTCTGTGCTGTAAACATTCGATGATTCAATCATTTTTGAGGGCAAATATATCTGCAGTGACATAATTCCAAAAACCGCGTTATGAAGAAACTGTGCAACTGCTTCTGCCCTCATCCCTGGTGGTCTAGTAGTTAGTATTCGGCGCTTTGACTGAGTGGGCTGGATTTCATTACCGTTCAGGAAATCAGGACTTCTTGTTCCTGATGCAGAGAGCGCAGCTCTACCTGGAATCTGTTTAATGCCTTAAATCAGTCAATACCCCAGCCCTTGAATGAAGGTAAAAGTGCCTTCCCTCTCTCTACACATTCGGACAGTTCATCCTTCATTCTCCTCTGATTCCACTTCCCAAAGAGTTTCAAAGAACTGTCAAAACGGAGTCTGAACTATTTCTTTTCTGTGCTTTTCATACACAGGAGCTTCAGCGATTGAGTGGGTTGGTTTCTGAAAATGAAACGTACCTTATGAGCAATGTGTGAGGCTATTCCAGGATTCCCTTCTCTGACAGCGCTGCGACATGACTGATGTTCTCTATGATATGGAAGTGCCAGTGTTTGAGTTGGGTAGACAAAGTTAAAAATTACACAACATCAGGACATAGTCCAGCAGGTTTATTTGGAAACACTAGCTTTCAGAGAGCCGCTCCTTCATCAGGTAGGTGTCTTTCTGCAGAAACTTGATGCGTGTGTCAATATGCGCGATGTTGTGGAAGATCATCTGGACTTTAACCGACCGTTCGTGGTGTCGATGGTACCCATGACTTGGATATGTTGGTATTGGACTGGGTTGAACAAATTTAAAAATTTCACAAAGCCATATTAGAGTCCAACAGTTCACAACCACCTGATGGAGAAACAGTGCATGGAACACTGGTGCTTCCAAATATGCTAGTTCGATACAATCTGATGCCATGTGATTTTTAACTTTGATAACCCTTGGTAATGTTAAACTGATCATAGAAAGTAAAAGAATTTTCGTTCCTGGAGATGAAAATTTCAAACATTATCCACCTCAGTGTAAAAAAAAAGATTAGTTTGGATGTGTGCTGAATCTCCACAATGCGCTTGCACCAACCAAAAGTCGAACCTGCACACGCCTGATACGTAGCCAGCTATACGAATGGCTGTACCACTGGCCAGATGCACAGCTGAGATTTTACACGCTACAGAGCTGTGATTCTAACAATGACAGGAGCAATAAAAGTAATAGTCACAAGGTGAACAAAGAACAAAGAGAATCACCATCAATGATTCACTTCACATTGTCGTAAAAAATTGATCAGCCAATCAATGAGGTCACTGCTGATCAAGGAAATTGCAACTTACTTTGCTACGTTTTCACCATAATTAGAGGTGAACTCCAGCCTAATCATAACATCGCATACTCCCATTAATTTTCAGATTTAGATTATGTTAATAACCGTATTTGCAGGAAACTGAATGACATGAAATGAGTGAAAACGTCCTTCTGGTGATGTAATCTAGTGCAGAGTCGGCCAGAAAAGAAACGTCAAAGACTTGAAGCATCACTCCCATTTCTCTCTGTACCAATGCGTTTTCCTGAGTTGAATATTTGTAGGACTTGTCTTTAATATCTAATGAATTACTTATTTTCCCATGACAGAATCTTCATAAATCAGTTAACACCTGAGGTGTTGAAACCTATTTTACTTCAGATTAAAATAGTTGAATACCCTTTCCTCCAGCCTAATGTCCCAATACTCCCTCTTCTTCCATGCAAATACAAGCTGCTCCAAGAGAGGCTGGAGGTCCCAACCTGACGTTCCAATGTTCCTTGCTGCTCCATTTCAATATAAGCTACTCTAGTTGAAGTTGCAGCTCCCAGTCTGATGTTCCAATGCTCCCTGCTGCGTCATGTCATTAAAAGCAGCTCAAGGTGAGAGTGGAGCTCCCAGACTGATCTCGCAAATCGCCCTGCTCCATGTTAACTGAAGCTGCTCCAAATGAGGTTGGATCTCGCAGTTTGATGTCCCAATGCTCCCTGCTGCTTCATGTCAATAAAAGCTGCTCCAGGTGTGGTTCGAACTCCTAGCCTGCTGCCCCAATTCTCCCTGCTGCTCCATGTCAATAAAAGCTGCTCCAGGTGTGGTTGGAACTCCCAGTCTGATGTCACAATGCTCCCTGGACCATGTCAACAGACGCTGCTCCAGACGAAATGGGAGCTCACATCGCTGGCTCTCGTTGACGTTGTAGCTCCCAATCTGATGTCTCAATTCTCCCTGCTCCATGTCAATAAAAGCGGCCCAGTTGAAGTTGGATCTACCAGTCTGATGTCCCAATGCTCCCTGCGGCTTCATGTCAATAAAAGCTTCTCCAGGTGTGCTTGGAACTCCCAGACTGATGAGGTGGAAGCTCCCATCCCTGGCAGATCACACACATCTATACCATCATAGAAGTACTGCCCACTGACCATTTCCACCACTGGAGCCATTGGTGCAATATCCACATCATGAGAACCTAATCTTACTTTTGATCACCACCGACTCATTATTTCCAAAGGACTTCTTTCTTAAAACTTATTTTGCATGTGCATATTGCAGTCAATCCGAAGTAAGATAATCGTGCTAATTGACGTATGCTCACTAGAAATCACATTCTATTTTTCATGTTGAGAAACTGCTACTTAGCAAGGACAATGTTTGTAATGGAATCACTCTTTTATTTCACGTGAGGGAATTTGGTTTGTATTATTTAAATTAAACTTGGTCACTGTGTCAAATGATCAAATAGATCTCAATTTCCGAACAAAATTGGTAATGTTGTCATCCACCTTGAAATGTGGTGTCTACTTCTTTCAGCGACACGGGTATTAGAACGAACCGTCTGTTAATGACATGCATATAAAGACATTTCAAGTCAGTTTTCATGTTTATGCTGCATAAATCTGCGGTTATTGATACACAGTTTAGATTCAGTCCCTGCAGTTAACTTGCTGACTTCTCCAGTTGTTCATAGTTCAATATGATGCATCAAGTGTGTGCATAACGAGAGGGAGTTTGCTTCCCACATCTTGTGTTTATATGTGTCTTATGTCCAGCATTCATCAATGGCGAGAGCAAGGGGGAAAGGATAAAACCAATGTGTAAGTCTGTCCGTGCCCATGCACGTCACCCACATCGGTAATTCTCTACTGTGCATTTACAGCCAGTTCTCGGGTGCCCCTACACCCAGCCCCGCCACTTTTGAATTATCTCCATTGTTTCGTGCTGTCTCTCTGTGCTCTTTTCACCAAGATGAATCACTTCTACCCAACTGGTACAAATTTCATCTGACAAAACACTCATTAAGAATCGCATGCATCAACATGCACTTCGCATCTCTCGTTATTTGGTTCTCCTGGATCTCTTTCATACGATAAAAGTTCACAGCAAATTGACTTAGAAAAGACAATCGAATTCTTTATCATTGTCCCAATTCAATCTGCAATTCAATGCAGTTTAGACAACAGACTCAAATTATTCTTTGAGATTTTATTATAGCGTCGATGCATATAAACAGACCATTGGACAGCTGTGATCATCCAAAAATAGCAAAATTGAAAATCGTTGATAACAACGACGAGAGTGGGGTTCGAACCCACGCGTGCAGAACACAATGGATTAGCAGTCCATCGCCTTAACCTCTCGGCCACCTCGTCAGTTAAGTCACGACGTGAATTACGTAAATTATGCTGAGCAGCAGATATTTCTCCCTGGTATTGGTGAAATGATAAATAGTACACAGTTTCCCGTTGGTTCCCTGACAACCGATCGGTTCCTACCCCGGCAGTTGGGGATAGGAGATTGGTCAGACACAAGCGGCCCCGGGCCCAGCGCCGCTCCTGTGCGAGTGATGTTCGTGCGGGGCTGAGAGCCGGGAGCCTTCAAACCCCCTTCCCCTTTCCCTATCCTTGGCCTGGTCCTACCCTTCCCCCCCCCATCCCCCAACTTACCAGTTACTGTTTGCACCCTCAAATATTTTCAAAGCCCCGACGCGGTTTGGTTCCCCCCTCCCCCCTTTCTTCCGTTAACTTGTAAAATGGCGGAGCGTTCTGCGGTGGAGGTGAGGAGCCTGGTCTCTCACCCGGCCGGCTGGCAATCTCTCTCTGGGCTTGGATCGGCGCAACATCGAGGGCCGAAGGGCCTGTACTGCGCTGTATTCTTCTATGTTCTTTGTTCTATGTTCTACAGGACGGTTCCAAGATTATCGTCTTACCTCTGAGTTGTGGGGCAAACACACTCCCACTGTGACACTCTGCTCACAGTGATCTGAACAAAAATGAAGAAATGACGATGTAACAAGGTCTGTTGAATTCTGTGAAGATTTGAAGTCAACGGAATGAAGAGCCCGTGACAGCAGGAGTTGTAAAGTTGTCTGTGTGGAATTGTTTTCCAGACTGGAGGAGAGTGCATAGTGGTCAATGTCATTATTCAGAACACCTTTCTTCCACTCAGATATTTTTGACACGCACCTGTGTACACAACAGACAATTTCAAAATCCGAAATAAGGTTAAACTGACAATTGAATTCAACAATGCAAAAACCTTGATCTGTACCATTTTCCTGGCTGTGGGACACCAAGTCACTGTATGATCACAGCAACACAGTGAGCAAGTGTCAGAAGGAAAATGAGTGCAGTGCCAGAGCGAATGCTGGGAGCAGCAGTTGACACACTGGCAAGTGCATTCCCCTGAACAGGAAAACTTCCCAAACAGCGGACTGCGGTGGAAGAATTCAGAGAGGGTTTACATTTTGGAATTTGATGCCAGAGACACAATGGAGATCTGTTATTGAGTGTGTTCAAGATGAAGGTTTTAAGATTTCTCCAGATGAAAAACAAAATAAAAGGCTCATGGGTTAGTGAAGGCAAAAGTTGAAGTTGTACATTTTTACATCTTTGCAATGAGTAGCTCACCACTTGCCTCACACGGGGTCAGAACCACTGGTGAAGATGATCGTATAATCGCAGTGACCAGCCATGGAATCAGAGAAACTCGGTTTCCCAACCGTTAATGCACAACCAGGAATGTGGAGGTAAGCATTACTGTGTTGCTCCAGTGCTGCAGGTGACCAGTGCACGGTATCTCTGTGCCAGTATAGTGGGCTGCACTCTGCCGAAGTTTTAAGTTTGAGGCTCACATGGAGCAGCTTCAATTTGTCGTGATGAGGGGTACGGATAGAAGGTGATATTGAGCAATATCACTTTTATGGGAAAGTAACAGTTTTTGTGGATTGAGAAACGACCTTTTCAGGATAATGACACCTTGATCAACAAACATACTGCAAATACTTAAAACGTGAAGAGACATGTGGGGAGGGAGAGCCGAAGGTGATTTTTCAGCAGACAGATGAAGTTTCCCATGTGCACTGCGTTAAATTACGGGAAAATAGATGTTGATCTGTTTTCATGTTATGCAGTTTGTTGCAACTCGCAATGGCCATTGTAATAATAATTTTAAAAATAGACTGATCGCATAGGACCGTCTGAATATTGTATTCACTTCTAGTCTGAGCATCTTTCAGCTGGAATGGTGTGCTGCAGAGCAGTACAGCGGGTTAAAATACAACAAAGACAGAGTAGACTTGGTGGTGGATATAAGAAAGCGTGATACACACCTAACGTCATGTGAATGTGGTCAAATCTTTAAAGTAGGTGTTGCGTCTCCAAGTGACGATTCAATTGCCACTCATTAGGATGTAACTTCTGTCTGCAGTTATTTTACGACATCAGCCCCATTTACAATGCATCACCTTGAATAATACGCTATATCTTTCAAATCCAGGAACTTTTTATACTCAATTCTATTCAGCTGAACGTGTTCATGAAATGTCTTTGTGTCTGCAACAACCAAATCGAAATTAATCTAGACCCACACTTTTCCTTTCTTTCAATGGTAAATTCCCTCCTTGTATGTTTGTTCGTGTGTTTTTTAAAACACGATGAAATCATAAATCTACGTTTTATTTCCAGAAAGTCATTCAGGAATTCAGCGACTTTATTGAGTGGAAGAAACTCCCATCCAATCTTTTCTTAATCATTCACTGATGGTTTTGAAGCTCCAACTAAAGTTGTTGATTCACTTGAAAGACGGAATTTCCCCGATTTAGTTACTTCAAACCACACGTTATGAGTTTGTTTACTTTTAAACTTGAATGTTTCTGGTCCAGCATTTTCACATCTCGTGAATAAACTCCTTCATTCTGTCTATAATGCGGATGAAATCATTTCTATCCTTTCTGATGTTTTTATGTCTCAGTAAACCCCGTCCCTGGGCTTCCTAATATCTTGCTATTCAGTAAGCAGCGTCTGTGCCCTTCCTAACCTCTTCACATGTCTTTGTTGGAGAATAAGGACAAGGATTACACACAATGCCTCCACTGAGGGTGACCTAAAAATTTCACAGTTACAAGATGAACTATTTGCTTTAAATATGATTTCTCTAAATCTCCATGATCTGAGTGAGTGTCAGCTATTTCTAAAGGTAACTGAAGTTCAAATACATCACAGTAGGGCTCGAGTCATTCCAGTGCAGACTGGTTCTGGACAGTAAATATCATTACCAAAAGCCACCGTGGGTCTGAAATCAACACTTTGCACATAGAAATTGTCGTAGCTATTGTGTATCATATTTCCGTGTTCTTGCCCACTTTGTTTATCACTTCATGTGTCCTTGTAGTGAGTTCTACTGAATGATTAATTTGTGAATGGAGACATTCCCTTCACCTCTTATTCGAAACTCCATGGAGCATTGAATAATTGTACTCATATGCTTCCAGAGGACAATCCTGCCATTACTGCGATGAATCAGTGAACATTCCGCACGTATCCTCGAAGGCAAGGATTTCCTTCTATAGTTTATGAGATCATGACAGCACTGAAACCCATGCGTGCATTCATTTAATCTAAAACTGATGTTGCAAAACTTTCAGTCTAAGATTTTGCATTCTGCTTGCTTTGCTTGTCCTGAAAGTTACATTCCACATTGTGGTATGTTTGTGAAGGCTAGCATTTTCTGAATCTTGAGCAATGACATTTAAATTTTGCCAGAACGCTATCTTTCACTGTTCTCTCTTTCCCTTATGGTTCCCCATTTAATATACTGTATTTTCTCAGTATATCTTACTTTTTCAACAATTCAAACAATCTCGCTCCTGATTACCAATCCGAGAGAATGCCATAATTTTGTTAATTTATATGCAGTGCAGCTGTAGGGCGCAGTGATCAAGTGGAAAGGCATTGGTCACGTGAACCAAGTTGCATTAGCGGGCTTTTGAAATCTGGCCGTTCTATCGCAGTCATATTTAAAATATTCAACATACTCTTTAGCCAAATCATATTGGTAGAATATAAGAAAAAAAACGAAAGAACTGCCGATGTTGAAAATCAAACAAATACAGAAGTTGCTGGAAAAGTTCAGTATTTCTGACAGATCTGTGGAGGGACGGACCAATGGATCTGAAACTGGATTAGTGGTGTTGGAAGAGCACAGCAGTTCAAGCAGCATCCGAGGGACAGTAAAATCGACGTTTCGGGCAAAAGCCCTTCATCAGGAATAAAGGCAGAGACCTTGAAGAGTGGACAGATAAGCGAGAGGAGGGTGGGGAATGGGATAAAGTAGCATAGAGCACAATAGGTGAGTGGGGGAGGGGATGAAAGTGATAGGTCGGGGAGGCGGGGAGGATGGAGTGGATAGGTGGAAAAATAAGATAGGCAGGTAGGACAAATCAGGACAAGTCACGGGGACAGTGCTGAGCTAGAGGTTTGGCACTGGGGTGAGGTGGGGGAAGGGGAAATTAGGAAACTGTTGAAGTCCACGTTGATGCTCTGGGGTTGAAGTGTTCCGAGGCGGAAGATGTGGCGTTCTTCGTCCAGGCGTCTGGTGGTGAGGGAGAGGCGGTGAAGGGGGCCTAGGACATCCATGTCCTCGGCAGAGTGGGAAGGAGAGTTGAAATGTTGGTCCACAGGGCGGTGGGGTTTATTGGTGTGGGTGTCCCGGAGATGTTCCCTAAAGCGCTCTTCTAGGAGGCGTCCAGTCTCCCCAATTTAGAGGAGACCGCATCGGGAGCAACAGATTCAATAAATGGATGTGCAGGTAAAACTTTGATGGATGTGGAAGGCTCCTTTTGTGCCTTTAATAGAGGTGAGGGAGGATGTGTGGGCGCAGGTTTTACAGTTCTTGCGGTGGCAGGGGAAGGTGCCAGGATGGGAGGGTGGGTTGTAGGGGGGCGTGGACCTGACCAGGTAGTCACGGAGTGAACGGTCTTTGAGGAAGGCGGAAAGGGGTGGGGAGGGAAGTATATCCCTGGTGGTGTGGTATTTTGGGAGGTGGCGGAAATGTCGCGGATGATTTGGTTTATGTGAGGGTTGGTGCGGTGGAAGGTGAGCACCAGGGGCGTTCTGTCCTTGTTACGGTTGGAGGGGTGGCGGTCTGAGGGCGGAGGTGCGGGATGTAGACGAGATGCGTTGGAGGGTAACTTTAACCACGTGGGAAGGGAAATTGCAGTCTCAAAAGAAGGAGGCCATCTGGTGTGTTCTGTGGTGGAACTGATCCTCCTGGGAGCAGATCCGGCATTAGGCGGAGCAATTGGGAATACGGCATGGCATTTTTGCAAGAGGAAGTGTGGGAAGAGTTGTAATCAAGGTCGCTGTGGGAGTCGGTGGGTTTGCAAAAATTGTCAGTGTCAAGTCGGTCGTCATTAATGGAGATGGAGAGGTCCAGAAAGGGAAGGGAGGTGTCAGAGATGGTCCAGGTAAATTTGGCGCCACCTCACCTTTGGCGAGGTGGCGCCAAAGCAGTCATCGATGTAGCAGATGAAGAGGTGGGTAGTGGTGCCGGTGTAATGACGGAAGAGCGACTGTTCTGCGTAGCCAACAAAGAGACAAGCATGGCTGGGGCCCATACGTGTGCCCATTGCTACTCCTTTGATCTGGAGGAAGTGGGAGGATTCGAAGGAGAAATTGTTAAGGGTGAGGACCAGTTCGGCCAAACGAATGAGAGTGTTGATGGAAGGGTATTGTTGGGGACGTCAGGTGAGGAAGAAACTGAGGGCTTGGAGACCCTGGTCATGGCGGTTGGAGGTGCAGATTGGATATCCATGGTGAAGATGAGGCGTTGGTGACCGGGGAAACGGAAGTCTTGTAGGAGGTGGAGGGCGTGGGTGGTGTCTCGAACGTATGTGGGGAGTTCCTGGACTGGGGAGATAGTTTCGAGGCAGGTAGAGCTGAGTTCAGTGAAGCAGGAGCATGCTGAGACAATGGGTCAGCCAGGGCGGTCAGGCATGTGGATCTTGGGAAGGAGGTAGAACCGGGCAGTGCAGAGTTCCCAGACAATGAGGTTGAAAGCTGTGGGTGGGAGATCTCCTGAGTTTATGAGGTTCTGTATGGTCTGTGAGACGATGGTTTGGTGATGGAGGTGGGGTCATGTTCGAGGGGGCAGTAGGAAGAGGTGTCCTCGAGTTGGCATTTGGTTTCAGCGGCCTAGAGGTCAATGCGCCCGACTACCACTGCGCCCCCTATATCTGCTGGCTTGATGGTGAGGTTGGGATTGAAGCATGGGTTATTGGAGGGCTGCGCGTTGTGAGGGTGAGAGGTTGGAGTGGGGGAGGGGGTAGACAGGTTGAGGCGGTTAATGTCCCAGTGGCAGTTGGAAATGAAGAGGTCGAAGGCAGGTAATAGGCCAGCGCGGGGTGTCCAGGTGGATGCATTGTGTTGGAGGTGGGCGAAGCAGTCCTCGCAAGGTGGGCTGGAGTCCTGATTGTGAAAGGAAGCTCGGAGGCGGAGGCGGCAAAAGAAGGTTTCGACGTCACGGCTCTATTAAATTCATTGATGCATGGACGGAGGGGGATGAAGGTGATTCCTTTACTGAGGACTGATCGTTCGTCCTCAGTGAGGGGAAGGTCTGGATGGATGGTGAAAACTCGGAAGGGCTGGGAGCTACTACCTGGCGTGGGTGTGGAGCAGTGAGTGGGGGCGGAGCCTGTAACTGGAGTGGGTGTGATGGTGGGGGGAATGGGGTGGAGTCATGAGCAGGGGTCATCCCCTCAGGGATCTGGGGGGCGGGGATGGTGACAGTGGTATCTGTGGGGGGCGTGTCAGCAGAATGCAGGTGAGTGGTGTTGTGGGGGTTGGAAGTGGTGGAAGACACGGCAGTTGGGGTGGCTGAAGTCAAAGAGCGTGTGACATCAGCGATGATGTGAGGGGCGGAAGTGATGTCACGTGTGATGCATGAGGAATTGTGAGGGACAGAAGTGGTTTTGGAAATGGCCATGACGAGGGCGGAAGTGACATCATCAATCAGCGTCGGGGTGGCTGCTGCACCAGCCACATGGCTAATGGCGTCCGAGCAGTTGCAGAGGCTGGGGGATTTTTCTGGAATGTTTGAGGAGCGCTGGTTATGGAGGTGGGTAGATAAAAGTTTGTTGTACTGTTTTTGATGTTTGAGATGGAGTTGAAATACTGTTTGTTGAGAGTGTGAATTCTCCTGAGGATGTAGTACAGAGTGGGTCCTTTGCAATTCTGAGAGAGTGTTGTCCTCAGCTGTAGAGAGGTTAGATGACGGCACCTTGATCTGAAACGTTAACTGTGATCCATCTGCGCAGATGCTGCCAGATTTGCTGAGATTTTACCGCAATTTCTCTTTTTGTTTGAGATTGGCAGATGTTGCGCAAGTCAGGCACCACCCGAGGAGCAGGAGAATTGACATTTCGGGCATAAGCCCTTCATCAGGAATGAGGCTTGTGAGACGGCCTGAGGTACACTGCTGAAGCCAGGCGCCAACTCTCTGACACCTCTTTATACTTCCCCCTATCACAGTCACACCTCCCATCATCTCCCAGACAATCACAATCTCATCAGCTCTGGGGAATCTCCCACCCGCAGCCTCCAACCTCATTGTCCATGAACCCTGCACTTCCCGATTCTACCTCCTTCCTAAGACCTGTTGTCTCAGCCTGCGCCTGTCCGACACGATTCATCTCTTCCTACCTCAACACCTTCCTGTCTCCCCAGTTCAGGAAATTCACACCTACGTTTGTGATACCAGCTGTGCACTTCATCTCCTCCAAGGCTTTTGTTTCCCTGGCCCCCAACGCGTCATCTTCACCTTGGACATCCAGTCCCTGTACACATCCATCTGCCATGATGAAAGTCTCCAAGCCCTCTGTTTCTTCATCTCACCCCATCCCAACTAGTACCCTTCCATCGACACCTTCATCCATCTGACTGAACTGGTCCTCACCCTCAACAACTTTTCCGTCCAATTCTCCCATTTCCTCCAAACCAAAGGATAAAAGGGCACCCGCATGTGACCTAGCTATGCCTGCCTGCTTGTCAGATATCGGGAATTGTCCATCTTTCGCAGTTACACTGGCACATCTCTCCACTTGTTCCTCCGCTACATTGATAAATGCATTGGCGCCACTTCGTACTCCCACGCGGAGGTTGAACAGTTCAGCAAGGGTTACCAGCATCTTTCACCTCGACCTCAACTTTACCTGGATCATCATGGCAAATTCCCTCCCCTTCATGGACTTGTCCATCACCTTCTCCAGCGAATCACTAATGGCAGACATATGCTACAACCCCACCAATTCCCACAGCAATCAATACTACACCTCCTTCCACCTAACCTCGTGTAAAAAAGCAATCCCTTATTCCCAATTCCTCTGCCTCCACCACATCTTTTCCCAGGATGACCAATTCCACCTCAGAAAGTCCCAGTTGGTCTACCTCTTCCATAATCGCGAATGCCCTTCCCACGTGGTTGACGATGCCGTCCAGTGCATCTCATCCACTTCACTCACCACCGCCCTTCAACCCCACCCCTCCCGCAACAAGGACAGAAACCCTTGGTCCTCAACTTTCACCCCACCAACCACCGCATAAAACACATCAGACTCCACCACTTCTGCCATCTCCAAACACACCCCACCATTAGATACATATTTCCCTCCTCATCCCTATCAGCATTCTGAAAAGACCATTCCCTCCACGAAACCCTCGTCAGGTCTACAACCCCAAATAAGCCCACACCCCACTACTGGAATCTTTCCCTACCACCACAGGAAGGGTAAGGGTAACACAAGCGCCCACACCATTTCACTCATCTCCGTCCAAAGCCCCAAGGGATCCTTCCACATCCGTTAGAAATTCACCTTTACCGCTTGCAATGTCATCTACTGCATCCGTTGCACCCAGTGTTGTCTCCTCTGCATCAGGGAGACAGGACACCTTATTGCAGATCATTTCAGAGAACATCTCTGGGACACTCGCAGCCATCAACTTCACCATCCCGTGACTGAACACTTCAACTCCTCCTCCCATTCCGTCAAAGACTTAAAGGTCCTGGTCCTCGTTCACCACCAAACCACAACCACCCAATGCCTAGTGGAGGAACGCCAAATATTCCGCCTTGGGACTCTTTCACCGCACGGGATAAGTATCAATTTGAACAGTTTCCTCATTTCCCTTCCCCCAAGTTCCAAGCCTCAAACTTGGAACCGCGCTCTGGACCCATTCCAACTCTGCTCCGTCTGAACTATCATCTTCTCCCTCATCTTCATCCAACTATCGCTTTCCCAGTTTCATCCCCCAAACCCCACAACCCTAACATTTATCTCTCAGTCCCGACTCACAAGCATTATTCCTGTTGAAGGGTTTATGACTGAAACGTGGATTATCCTGTTCCTCGGATGCTGACTGACCTGCTGTGCTTTTCCAGCACCACACTCCCGACTCTGATCTCCAGCATCTGCAGTCCCAACTTTCTCCTAGGAATAATCAATGATTTCGGAGTGAAGATTTACCAAATTGCAGTGATCACAGTGGGACTGAGTTTTGCATTTATTTTGGGTGAGGGTAGGCTGGATCTGAGACGAGCGCTTAACACCTAAACAAGGGAATGGTATCCGACAGCGAAGTTAGGGCAGGCTGAAGTGAAGTGGAAAATTCTGTCAGACGGTGGATCAGTACAACTGCATCATATCACCCAGATTGGAAAAGACATGCAGAAGAAGCAAATCAACTTCAGTGCAGACACAAAAACAGGTAAACTGGAAAGAAGACAATACAACACAATGAGATGGAATGGACTTGTTTATGAGAAAGGATTAAATATTTAAGCTATTTTACATACAGACTGTCGTCACATTGGAAAAAGGAACTTACAGCAGTGTAACGGTGATATTTGCCTATGACATCACAATTCCAGGAGACATTGACATATTATCTTCTGCTGCAGTGTGGCCAAGTGAAAGCATGATCAGCCCATCAACCAGAATTCAATACTTCAAAACTCTCCTCTGCGATGTACAGCCTATTTGCTGCTCCTGTAGTCACATCCCAATCGCTTCACGGTCTATCTTTTTCTGCTTCCTGTCTCACGTAAACACCTGAAACCTGATCAAATCCCTAGTTTCTGCTTTAACCCATATTTTATAACTCCCGAGCTGACGCATGTACGTGTGACCAATTGGCCATTCGAGCGCTCTCACTCTGTATGATCTGATTGATAAAGTGCACTGTATCTGATCCGCAGGACACACTGCAGAAATTATCCCATCCCAGTGGACTGAGCTGCCTCCATTGATAGAGCTGTCTCCATTGCTAGAGTGTCACACAGTCACAGCGAACATCTTTTGATGTCATCCTCGAAGGTACTTGCTACAAAAAGCTGAAGACGGCTGGAAACTGCTGTCGTCAGTGCGATATACAGAGGCCTAGCGGGAGCCTAGTGGGCCCATAAACCAGAAATCAATAATAAAAGTATTCTTCTTTTTAGAAGAATCCGATTCAGACCATTTTCTTAACACATCCTGGGGAGAAAATGGATGTGGGAGAGCGGACAGTCACAATTGGTTCCAGCATTTACAACCTTGGTCCGTGTGACAACAAAAGCAGAAACCTGGAACTGTTTACCTTGCTTCTGAAAAACAGGTTAGTAAATTTTGAAGAGCATAGATATTTCTTCCTGGTGTTCATGAAATGATAAAGAGCAGAGGACCGTTCCCTGAGTATGGTCTGACTTCTGGGTTATGGACTGTGATATTCTGCTCACATGATCTGAACCCAAATGACTCAGTGACAAGATTGCTTAATCGGATTCCGTGAAGAACAGAAGCCGATGTAATGAAAAGACCAATAAGAGCGGGAATGCAGCAAATTATTTTCCAGTCTCGAGGAGAATGCACAGTGCTGTTTCCAGGGGTCAATATCTGTGCAAGCAGCGTTGGGTGTTATTGTACAGCATCTTTTGTATAATGGTGCAAAAGCACGGAACTTTTGTATAGAGGGGATAACTTCAAAATCTCCAAAGAGGAAAAACACACAAATGAGGTAAACAACTAAAGTAACCACACAATATGGTGTTACATCATGCGGTAAACTTCCCTGCTCAAATTTCGTTCAAAATCGCTCTTTGTATAATTCCTAAGACTGATATTCGAACAGTGAATGGTATGTCAATACAAACTGCTCTGATCTCACAACTTCAGCAATTCATATGTCCCCTTGTGTATGTCTGCCAATAGTAATTGATCCCTCACTGTATTACTTCAGCACACGTAGAGAAGAAATAACTATAAGAACAACAGTCAAGTATGTGACTGGGATTTGACACGATTCTGTTGCAAACAATCCATTCAGCTGTATTGAAATTTCTTCCACCTTTCCTATGTCGGTAATAAGATTGCTCAGCTTAGTGGTGAGTTTTCATGCATTAAATTAGACCCAGCATCCTTTCTCAGGTTCAAATATACAGGGATATAAAGACATGATGATAGACACGGGCAGTATTTACTGGACTATAAAGATGTTAGGAATGACACGGCCATGATACCATGTCGTTAGAAACGATGGAAATGAGGTGCACTGGGAGATAAATCCACTAGAAACGAAAAGAGGGGGTTTAATGGGATGGTGGCATAGATAAGGAATAATGCGGGAGAAATCAGGAAAGACTGAGTTGTGTCCGAAAAGAAGTTATCCATCTGATGTGAAGTTGTTGAGAGTAAATACGAGGGAAATTTCCTCGTTTAGGTGAGTGGAAAATAAAGGTTAGAACTTCAAACCCATCGGGGCACGATAAAGAAGTTTGGAGTAGGCAATTTTTATTCTGAGAGTTATTGAATTCGGAGATGAATTTTCAGAAATAGAATCATTTTAGGAGCGGATTCAAGAATATTTGAAAAGCGAGTGCAGGCAGACAAGGAGTGAATTAGATTGGATTAGATTCGATTAGATTACTTACAGTTTGGGAACAGGCCCTTCAGCCCAACAAGTCCACACCGACCCGCTGAAGCGCAATCCACCCAGACCCATTTCGCTACATTTACCCCTGCCCCTAACACTACGGGCAATTTAACACAGCCAATTCACCTAACCTGCACATGTTTGGACTGTGGGAGGAAACCGGAGCACCCGGAGGAAACCCACGCAGACACGGGGAGAATTAAACAGCGACAGTCAATCTGGGCTGCCTGGATGGGGATGCAAAATGGAAACGTTCCTGAATTCGTTAACATTCATGTGAAAAAAATTGCATGACACCTGCAACAGAAAATGTTAATTATAAGAAGAGCTAGTGGAGTTGGAAGGTGCAGCAACTCATTCAACATGAAATATTATATACTGTGAATGCACTGAGCTGTTTGGTTACGCTCTGCATTGAATGGACGTCTGTCAGCTCAGTCCGCTGACTAACTGGTTTATGAGAAAAGTGAGACAAACAGTGTGGGACTAATTCTCTCACTGTCTCAGGTTTCCAAAAGGATCATCATATCCCCCGCTCTCCTGATCTGTAACACTGTGGTGCCTCCAGTGAGCAAGATTTGGTCTGTCGATGTAAAACATCATTAACATTGCCATGTGTTGTCTTGAAAATTTGATCATAATCAAGGGAAAGGGGAGTGAGTCTATTTAATACACTTTTATCTCCGCTGAAAAAGTCCTGCGTCAAGACTCAAACTTCTTCCAGTTTGACCCTTTGTTCCTCCCAACAGCAAAACTACTTGCCCAGATCCTTTACCAGGTTTACTGACAACAGTCAAGCTCTACAAAGAGATAAAACTAATACTTTCGATTGGTTGAATGAGCTGTGCAGCTCGCAGGAAATTGAATGATATGAAACGATTTATACAGACTTTCCCAGGATGTAATCCAGCGCTGGGTCAGCGGTTTGAGGAAGGTCATCAACCTAAAACTTCACCTCTGTTTCTCTATCCACCGATGAATATTCACGTGGGGAATATTTGCAGATTTTCTGTTCATAATTGGCATGTTTAACAAAGGCAAAACTTTTCCCTACGTCAGAAACTGGAGTATTCAAATAAATGCTACTTTATTCAACATTGTTTTCAACTGCGCTTCAGTCTGTTCTTCAATAATCCCTGGTCAATGTCAGTAACAACATCTTTAGATAAGCATTGAACTTACAGCCTTGGCATGTTATGCACTTTTAAGTATTCAACGCTGACCAACTGCGTGACGAGAGCCGCAGACAAAGAACCTGTCACGTGACCAATACGTACCTTGAAAACTTTAACTCAACTGCTCTTCTTTTGCTGTGATTATTAGATTCCCCACAGTATGGAAACAGACCTTTCGGACCCAAAAGTCCACAACAACCCTCCGAAGAGTAACCCAATCAGAAACATTTCCCCTCTGACAAATGCACTATGGGCAATTTAGAATGACCAACTCATCTGACCTGCACAACCTTTGGACTGTGGGAGGAAACTGGAACACCCAGAGAAAACCCACGAAGAAACGGGGAGAATGTGCAAGCTCGACACAGACAGTCCACCGAGGCTGGAATCGAACTTTGGACCCCGTTGACACAGCAGTACTAACCACTGAACCACAACATTGTGGGATCTTTGGTGGTGATGTGTTGCCCCACTGGTACCTCAGTCACTCAACCTACTTCATTTCCCTGAACCGTCTGGTTCTGAAATTAAAGCTAATGCAGTCAAGGTGAAACTGACATGAGCAAGTGATTATTGAAGCATCAGCTTCACGAAAAGGATACAAAAGGGACACAAAAAATGTGAAAAAATAGACGACATTGAAAAATGGGTTTTCGTTGGTTCCTGCGTTGTTTACAGACAATGTTACATTGCCGCTGTCGCAGGGCTTTTCCTTCAATCAACTCCAATCGGCACAATTTTCGAATCAATGAAATTTCGCCGACTTCCTTCTGAACGTTCATACAGGTAACATGAAACATTTTGCGTTCATTAATAATCTTCACCATTCCTACATCCAAGAACACGTTGCACAGTTTGCATGAATGTTGAAGATGTAAGAATGTTATGCAATAATAAAACTTCAATTACAGTTTAAATCGTCAACTAGGTAGAATGCACAGAAAGTCTCAGCATGTCAGAAATTCATGTGACTAGAACTGCAGCCCAGCAGATTGGATACCTGTCCCTGAATCCCAATATCCACACATTTGCTTGCTCCATGTACCCAGTTGGAAACCTGTGTGAAGGAGCATGTAGTCTGACAGAGCGCCTGAGAGAATCCATCACTATCTGATTTAAATCAGCAATAGGAGCTGTCTGTGAGAACGGTAGTGTAAAGGAGAGGATTTTGATATTCCGTAGTGTCTATTCACATTGCTCTCATCATGTTAATTTTGAAAACACTCTGTAAGAAACAGCACAGAAAGAGAGGAACAGGAGGAGGCTATTCCAAATACCTGTACTACCCGCCGTTTGATATCATCAAGGCTGACCAAACACATCAATGTCTTTCCACAGCTCATCCACAACAACCTGTCACACAACGGGATAAAGACATTTAAGCAATCGAACATTTCTGTGCAACTTTGGGAGGGAAATGTGTTGAGAGACAGTGGGTTTCTGCACGAAATTTGCAGGTTTTGCGGGTGAGCATCTGATTCTGGTCTGAACATGATTCCGTAAAAACTCACAACCAAGAAGGTAAGGAATTTCCTTTGGTCAGTAGCACGGATGAGAACTCCAGACGACAGGAATTGGCGATGAATTAGCACAACAATCAATGATTCAGCTGAAAACTGAACTAAACTCCAATTCTGATGCGGTTCAAACTCACTAACTTTGCATAGCAAAGTTATCAGATTTGTAGAAATCTAACACACTTTTCATTGCGCCACAGAGCTGCACTCGCCACAATTTTACTGCACCCAAAGTTGCGGTTGTCGTGGAGAAAATGTCAACAATCACCAGGAGATGCGGAGAGTTTTTCAAGGAGTATATCTTTTATTTGCAAATAAAAACAGTGACATTCAGAAAACAAATTCTTGAATCCCCCGAAACTTAAGGTTCTTGGCATAGAGTCATAGAGTCATTGAGATATGCAGCATGGAAACAGAACCTGCTGTCCAACTTGCCCATGCCGACCAGATATCCCAACCCAATCTAGTCCCACCTGCCAGCAACTGGCCCATATTCCTCCAAACCCTTCCTATTCACAACCCCCTTAAATGTTACAATTAAACCAGCCTCCGCCACATCATCTGGCAACTCATTCCCATTCACGTACCACACTCTGTGTGAAAAAGTTGCCCCTTTGGTCTCTTTTTTTATCTTTCCCCTCTAAAACTAAACCTATGCCCTCTCGTTCTGAATTCCCCGACCCAGGTAAAGGACTTTGTCTACTTATGATATCCATGCTCCTCATAATTTTGTAAACCTCTATAAGGTCACCCCTCAGCCTTCGACGCTCCAGGCAAAACAGCCCCAGCCTCTACAGCCTCTTCCTATAGCTCAAATCCTCAATCCCTGGAAACATTCTTGTAAATCTTTCTGAACCCTTCCAAGTTTCATAACCTCTTTCCGATAGGAAGGAGAACAGAATTGCACGCAATATTCAAATAGTGGCCTAACCAATGTCCTGTCCAGCCGTAACATGGCCTCCCAACTCCTGTACTCAACACTCTGACCAAAAAAGGAAAGCATGCCAAACGCCTTCTTCACTATCTTATCTACCTGCGACTCCACTTTCAAGGAGCTATGAACCTGCACTCCCAGGTCTCTTTGTTCAGCCACACTGCCTCGGACCTTACTATTAAGTGTATAAGTTCTGCTGAGACTTGCTTTCCCAAAGTGCAGCACCTCGCATGTATCTGAATTAAACTCCATCATTTTATGCCTTGTAATTAATCATGTTTTGTTAGCTTATCAGAATGCCCAACTGTGTTTGTCAGAATTACCTCACTCCAGCTATACAAGAAACCAATGGTTTTAGTTCCCATTGTCGTTCTACTTCTGCCACTATGGTTTTTCATAATTCTACTTAATATTATTCTACTGTCACTATTAGGTATTCTACTGCCACCTGTGCTACAATGACCTTCCATCCCAGACTAACCTGTCATGATTAGATATTTAGCTACCCCATCTATCACAATGTTTTCCTGTCCCAAGCTTACTCTACTAACTACTGATTAGATATTTAGTGTCATATCTTTCCGTCTACAAGCGTCTCAAGCAGGCTGACTGTACTATCAATTATTTATTTAAAGTCATGCCCGAAGTATGTATTATCAAGACTTGTCCCAAACTGCCATGATGATATTGAGTAGGCAAGGGTGACTTTACTAATTAGTTTTATCTCCGTCTGCATTGTAACCTTTCAGCCCAGTCTGACTCTGCTAATTGGTGTGTGAGCATTCTACTATTCTTATCCTATCCTGACACACTGGCCCCATCCTGGCCCAGGGACCTTTTGACGAATGCAGCATTCTACAGACCCCCTTGTAACAGATCGCCAGTAGTTTCCATGTCTTTACCCTTCCCATGCTTTCATGCTCTGTATTTTCTGTATAGTGTTCTGTTCTTTCATCGGACATCTGTTTAACTTCACCCCACTTTCCAATACATGGTCCTTATCTATGTGTGCTCTAGCTTCTCCAGTATTCGGCTAAATACTCCTGACACATAGCTTTACCACACATTCAAACAGTGAATTCCAAATAAACAATACACTCAGAGTGTAAACGTTCTTCCTATATCTCCTCTGAACATCATCTCACTTGCGTTTGACGGAGATCACAAGTTGTTAACTCTTCCCATAAGAAATTTATTCCTATCACACGTACCGATCCCTTTAATGTGCACCTTAATCACTTCCTCACTCAACCTTCTCCGTTCTCAGATAACGAGACTGAGCTGATCTCTTCTATCTTCAACATGGCGATATTGTCGTGCTGGAAAAGAACAGCAGGTCAGGCAGCATCCGAGGAGCGGGAGAATCGACATTTCTGGCACAAGTCTTTCATCAGGAATGAGTCTTGTGGGTAGGGGCTGGGAGATAAATGGGAGGTGTTTGGAGTCGGTTGCAAGGTCGCTGGGAAAGCGAATGGTGGATCGAGGCAGGGGAGGAGGTGATATGTCAGAGGGGGAGAGATGTATGGGTCCGAAGGGTGGTGTTGAGTTTGATGCTTCAGACTGTAATAATGTAGGGGGAGGGGAGATGAGGAAGCCGTTTAAATCCACATTTATCCCGTGTGGTTGCAGGGTCCCAAGGCAGAATATGAGGCGTTCATCTTCCAGGCGTCAGATGGTAACGGTTTGGTGGTGGCTTATACCCGAAACGTCGATTGTCCTGCTCTGCACTTCACATGACAGGAGAGATGTGAAAAGCAAAGACTAAAAATACGACAAAGACTTATAGATACAAAGTTAATGGAATTAGACACAGTGCAGACAGAACCCATTTGGTCAGTTGAGTCTGCACTATGCCGTGGAAGAGATTCACACTGCCCACTGTATCTTTCTAAATCCGCATTTATGATCCACCTACTAAAATAGAAATTATTCCAAAAGCTCAGCGAGTCAGGCAGCATCAGTAGAGAGGAATCAGAGTTAACATTGCGAATTTAAAACAGTTCCGAGGAAGGGTCTGTTGACCCGAAATGGTCATTCTATTTCCCCTGAGCTGCAATTCTGACTTTTGTCTCTGATTTACAACACTTACAGTCCATTTAGATTTTGTTTGCCATTGACCTGAATTGCACACCTTTGCATTGTGGGAAGGTATCGGAACAGCCAGAGGAAACTCACACGGGAGAGAGAGAGGAGTGTTCAAATTCCACGCAGTCAGTCACACAAGTCTGGAATCGAATGCGGGTTTCTGGTGCAGAAAGGCACAGTTCCACCCACTGAGCCCTCCCAATATGCAAGCATACGTCCTGGAAGCGAATTGAACCGGTGCTCACGCAGCGACAGGCGGTGGTAATATCCAGGAATGTTATGCAAAATGAAGCCTATTTGGTATTACTGGAAATTAACATTCGCTTAACTATCCTAACACTTTTTTAAATCACTTGGCCTATAGCCTCGTCTATCTTGGCATCACAAAATTCACATCTGAATACTTCTGAAAGTTATGAGGATTTCTGACTCTCCAACCTTTGCATGAGTTCCAGATTTCAACCAACCGTTGTTTCAAAACATTTGTCTGTGCATTCACTCAAATCTTTCCTCTCCTATCCTTAAGTCTATGCTACCCTGCCTTTCCTCCGTGATCGATCTCACCATCAAAGAGAAACGTTTATTTCAGTCTACACCATCCATATTCTTGATTATTTTGTACATCTCAATCATTTCTCCTCTCTATTTCTTCTGCTACAAGAAAAACACCTCCAGACTATCCAATTTATCTTCATAATTGAAACTCTTCTACCCAGACAATATTCTGGTAAATCTGTCCTGCATCATTTCCAGTGCTATCATATCCGTGGGTAGCATGCGAATTGCTGAACTGCACACAATAGACTAGATAGAGCCAAATGAGCAAGTGAAATACATGATGTAGAATTCCACAGGAAGAGGTACTTTCAAATAAATTTTCTTTTCCTCACTGCTACCAATTGTCCTTTTTCCGAGCCTGATGTTCCAATAATCTATGTTCCAGGTTGTAAAAGCTGCGACATGAGAAATGATCTCACAACCACGGTATCGAAATGGAATGATTGGTTTGAAAGTGAGGACGTGGTTCTTCTATGATTGAACAGAGGCGCATGAAATCCCAAAGCTGCGAGTGTTCCGGGTGAAAGGCAGGGAGGAAGGGCATGTTTGTCTCCGTTCATTAGATCATTAAGATACAATAGCAGCATTAACCCGCACTACAGATTGGCTCAGCTGAAGCGTGGTGGAGCCTTAAGCGAGAGGTCGATTAATTGAAAGCATTCTCTGAAATTTTCCTTAACAATGCGCTGTTTTGTTACTTTGACAGTAAGAGCTGTTTTGATCACATCGTCTCCACATCAGCCTCTTGCTCCCGGTAAACACTCCAATCCAGCGTACATCACTTGCATTCCGACACAGCCGCATGTCATATTCTCATTCCCTCTGTGATAATTGGAATTGACAATGTCTTTCTCTGAGATGTAGCAATGAAGCATGAAGTTGATGGTGTAGTGAACACAGAAGAACAGAGAACACAGAAAATATACAGGCCAAGAATAGACCCTTTGGACATCGAAGCCTGAGCTGATCCACTGTCTAAACCTATCACCCAATTCCAAACAAACTGTATCCTTCTGCATCCTTCTGCACTACTCACGCATCTGTCCAGACGCACCTGAAATGAATCTTCCGTGCTTGCCTCGACTACCACTGCTGGCAACACTACCCAAGTATCTACCACCCTCTGTGTAAAATACTTCTAACGTCGACCACTCTTAAACTTTTCACCTCTCACCTTGAACGCGTGACATCTCATTATTGAATCCCTCACCTTATCTCTCTCCACCCTAGCTGTACCCTTCATGATTTTGTAGATGTCAATCAGGTCCCCCTCAATCTCGTTTTCTTTAATGAAAACAAACATTATCTACCCATCGTCTCTTCAGAGCTAGCATCTTCCATACCAGGCAACATTCTCATAAACCTTCTCTGCACTCTTTCATAAACGTGCGCATCGTTTTGGTAATTCGGCGACCAGAACAGTACACAGCATTCTAAATGCGGTTGAACCAAAATCTTGTACAATTTTAGCATGACCTGCCAGCTCTTATGCTCAATGCCCCCCATCCGGTAAGGCAAGCATGCCATATGGCTTCTTGTCCACTCGATCCATCTCTGCAGCTACATTCAGGGTACAAAGGACATGAACTCCCAGATCGTTCTGCTCATCAACTTTTCACAAGGCTCTTCCATTTACAGTATATTTTGCTCGAGAATTAGACATCCCAAAATGCATTACCTAACATTTGCCTGGATTCAACTCCATCTGCCAATTCTCCACTCAACTCTCCTATCTATCTATATTCTCTTTCATTCTTTGACAGTCCCCTATGCTTTCTGCTTCTCCACCAATCTTCGTGTCATCTGCAAATGTAATGGCGATATTTGGGCCAGCAACCCTTGGAGAATAGAGCATGGCAGCTGGTAGTAATTAGATTTGATGAATAAAATCTGGAATATAAAGCCGCTCAGAGGAAGAGTGACAAAACGTTTTAATTTGCTGAAAGCCCATTCATTCATTTCACTTCACTCATAAATTCCCTCCGACTCAGGTCAAGGAGAGTTGAGGAGGAACAACAAGTGCTGTTCAGACTATGATGGTCACCCTCCGTGGGAGAATGAGGAAGGATAAAAAAGAAACATGGATGATGGGGATAATTGGGAGTCGTCTCAGCGTGGACTCAAATGCAACTGCTTATCCAAACGAAACAGACACAAGGCTACCCACGCCGCAATGAAGGCATTTCCATGCGTCCGGGGTCTGCAGGAAGGGATTCAATTGCCCGCTGAAGTGTAAACTCACTTGCTCAGTCACAAAATGGACAGGTCATTCACCACTCCCATATGTGATAAGGAATCAGTCTGGCGATCAACCTGCAGAGTCACCATCAGGTTTACAAATGACAGCAAGGGTCCGTTTCTGCTGTTCTTGCAGGTGTTTATCCCATCCAAAATGAACCATGTTTGGATGCCTGTTTCCAGTGGAGTGCCACTGTTTCCTGACGTAGATCAATAATTCAAACTTAGTTGTAGGAGTCATGGTTTAGAAGTTTACAGAAGGTATAACAATTGGTTGTGTATTTGACGATGATGAATAATTTCAGAGGCCGCAGGGATATAACAATCAGGTAGAAAGGAAACATTTTCGAATGTAATTGAATCCAGACCAATAAGTGGTAATGAATTTGGGGAGTTGAAACAGTAACAGTGAGGATTCTGAGTGGTGTATAGGAACAAAGAGATCTTGGAGTGAACCTTTACAGATCTCTGAAGATTGTTGGACAGGGAGATCAGTTGTTCGAGAGGGTTTTTGGATATTTTCTATTGTTGACTACAGGTTGAGGATGATACTCTATCTTTAGCAAGCGCCAGTTTAGGAAACAACCAAAGGAGTGAGCACAAGTCTGGCCAATGCAATAATGAACATTTTTTAAAATTGTATGATAAAAGATGGAGTGCTGAAGTATAACTCTTTGCCCATCAAGACCGCTTCAGCACTCAATGAATTTACCACTGATTCCTCTCCAAGTCATATTGCATGCGCCTTGGAGGGTAATTTGCAAACGGTGACGTTTCAGTGCATCTTCAACCTTGTATCATAGTCAGTAAAGTTTTTGAACATTGAAGGTACTGTCAACAAAACCTGGATGATATACTCCAGGTTTCTAGGTGGTGCACTATGCTGTAATTTTGCCTTAGCAATTAAGGGAATAAATATTCAGGTATTGAATGACTGCATTGTCGTGGAAGGTGTCCTGTTCCTTCAGTACTATTGAAGCTGCACCCCCCTATGCAAATGGAGAGGGTTCTGTTAAAATCTAATTTGTGCGTTGCGGACAACGTCGGCTTCACGGAGACGAGAATTGAGTTACTAATCAAACAGAGTCGACAGACGGACACGTTACTGTAGTCAACTTCTTCATATGGGCGGTCAGGTTCTATTTCTCCTAAATACTAGCTGTCAGGACGATTACACGGAGGAATTCAGTTACAATGAATCCATTGAATGTCAATCTAATATGATGAGATTCTCATTTGTCAGAGTTATCATTGCTGCATTTAGTCCTTCTGTGGATCAATCCGATTTCAATCGCTTTCTGATTTCAAGATCAATTCCCAGCTGCGCCTGAACTTTCAACCCGTTTCCTCGCCGAAATTTCTCCACCTGTCTTATAACTTCGTAAGGACGTTGTAAGAGCCAGCAAAGATTTACAAACATGTTGCTAACTCTGTATCAAATGGAGTTTTGTGGAATGATTGATTAGGCGGGGATTATTCTCCTTGAAACAAAGGAGGTGGAGGGGAGCTCTATATTCACATAATAACAATTATAAACGTTCAATATTCACTGGATCTTGACAGGGTAGATACAGGCAGGTGGCTTGCCCTCTGCTGTGAGGTGAGCACCAATCGACATGAACACAGAATTAGGTATTGCCTATTTATTTCAGAAATGATGAGTAGTTTCTTTGCTCAGGGACCAGAAAGTCTGTGGCATTTTTGTAGCACCCACTGTTGAGGTTGAGTTGTTGGCTATTTTCAAACTCTGCCAGATAGTTAATCAGAAAGATGATGGAACTTTGACGAGGTAAGTAAGCAGAATCGAGTTGAAGATTATCAGATCAACCATGAGTTCATTGAATGTTGGGGCAGACTCGATGGGCTGAGGGGCATACTTCCACTTTATTTAACATTTGGTCTAACGCCTTATTGTATGCATAAGTTCAGAATTGTGAGGGGATGGGCTGAAGTGATAGGAAACGTTTATGAAATAGATCAGACAGATCAGGAACAAGGCTCATAAACTCAGGAAGAAGAAATGTGCTGTGCCCTGGGGTCAACAAATGACACTGGGCCCAGCACAGGTGGCTGTGTCCAGAAGCTGTGATTGCTGAAGAAATTTGGTAGACCTTATACAGTTGGCAAGTCAGTGATCATGCTGGATGATGGATCGTTGTATGATTCACACACAGCAGAAATGTGTGGAAGAATGAAAGGTTGGTTTCATTGGAGAAGATTTCTGCGGTTCCGATTCCGAGTGACTGTTTGAAGTACTGATCAGATCATTGTGTGAAGTGTTTGGTTAAAATACTCATGAACAACCCCACTGGATAAACTTGTGCTCCCGATCTCTTGTTATCTGTTTCTCTTTCTTTCGATGTAACTCCACAGAAAGACAAGATGGAATGTGGGTCAGAAAGAAAAATGCGTTCTTTCTTATCACAACAATTTAATGCACAATTGAATAGAATGTCTGCTCTCGCTCTTCATTTCGACTTTAATGTGGTATCGATTGCTGGTGAATCTCCCGTGCAGTGAAGGGCAAGAAGAAGATTCTCGATCCAGTGTATACCAGAGTGTGAGATGCAAAGAAAAACTACATGAGCGGTTTGTGAAGTTAGTAACCAGAGTGTGACTCGAATCTGTGAATGTGGAGCACAACAGTATAACAACTCACCAGCAGTATCGCTAGGTCTCCTCAGCACATTTTTGTAAAGCGGTGACATGTGACCTCATCACGGTTACATGCAGTGAAAGTCTTGGATGACAAATTTCCAGAGCGGAACCGAATCCACACCAATGTGTTTCTGCTTTCACCAGAATTATAAAGACAGCAAATTCTAATAAATAGCCATGCTGGTCAGAATGAATAGCTGTTATTGATACATTCTGAGTCAGAACTGTGTCAGAATCAAACAGAGAACAAGACTTTTACGTCATATTCTCATCTTCATTTGACTCATAATTTCTTCAGTCACTTTCTCTCTCACGTGAAGAAGCAGCCATGGAGAGGGAATTAAAGGCGATGTTGTAGCTCAATGGCCTTTCTCATATGGCTGAACCTGAATTGGATTAAACCGCAAGAAACGCTGTTTGTTCGTTTCATTTTAATTTTGCTGCAACCTGACAATGTTCATTGTAATATCGCAAGTGAATTAGATTTATCTCATTGGAACGATTAATGTTGTATTCAAATTTGCTCCGACTTTATTTCAGCTTAAGGAGAATACTTCTTAGAAAAGCAGAGGGTTAAAGTACAGTTTTGTTGCTCGTTACATTGGCAGATTTCACCGAGTATTAAATAACCAAACATCATGGTGATTGTCCTCACATCTTTAACGCATGTGATTAAAGCACGAAGTCGATCTCCAAGCAACTGGTCACTTCCTATTCATTATGTAATATCTTCCCAACGCAATAAAAAAAATCCGCTCAGTTCCATTTACAATGCTTTAAGTGGAATATTATGCCAAAGCTTTCAAAATTAAGAGTTTTGCAATCGAATCTTATTCAGCTGCACATCTTCACGAAATGTCTTTACATTTAAAGTCAACCAAATTAGACATTGTTTCCCCGCAACTCCGAACGACTACACCCCACCCCTATCCTTTACCTAGCCACACGCTGTCGCTCTCCTTGTGAAATTTATTCCTTGTATGTCACCAAATATGCCTTTTCAAATATTTTGAAAAACAGATTCTCGGAGTGACACCGATTCTGTTCTCATCATTTCTTTGCCCTTCAAAGGTTTTATCAATGCCTGACATCTAGATATTTACTTACTTGAAAGAGGGAATTTTCCACCCATTTCCTCTGTCCAAACATGTCATAACGGGAAAAAAACCCCACTAAGTCTTCCTTGGTTCAGGGATAACTGTTCTCAATTTTCCAAGAAGACAAGTGAATGAAATCTCATCCCCAGTACACCTCGCCAGTATCGTCGCTATCGCTTTGCACCCCAGTAAATACCGTCATTATCCTCTCCGATAGAATCACAGAATCCTACAGTGTAGAAAGAGCATTTCGGTCAATCGATCCGGTGTCTACTCCCTGAAGGTCATCTCACTCAGACCAAGCTCCCCTCCCTATTCCCGTATATTTCACCTGAGGAAGAGTGAGCCCTCCCCCTTATGATTTCAAATAAACCTGTTGGACTATAACCTGTCATCCTGTGACTTCTGACATTGTCCCCGCGTTCCCCATGGCTAATTCACCGAACTTACTTAATTCACTCCCTGGACACAAGAGGGCAATTCAACTTTACCAATCAACCTAACCCTCCGACCGAACAGCAGTGCGAATTACTGACACAATGTTCCATCATAGTGAGCAATTGCTGTATCATTTTTTAATGGCTTTATACCCTGGTAACTCAGCCTCATCAAAGCAAATCAACCCAAATTCAATGTATCGAAACACTACTCTGTCCATTACAATTTCATTCGCGCTGAGGGAAATGTTTCTGCAATCATATTTGAATGTTTTTATGCTATTTCTTCCTCACCGTCCTGCTTCCAGTAAACACTTCAATCCAGTACAAGTCTGTCAAATTCTTTTCATTCCAACACAGATACAATGTACAGTTTGTTGAAGTCACGTGTTTGCACCCTCACTGACACTCTGCCTCCCTTGAGCTGTAGCCCCTCCCCACATTGATTCAGGCAGCACTGTCCTTCCTGTGACATGCATCATCGAGATGGAAGGAAAGGTATTAATGCCCGAACTTGGGAATGGATTGACAGTTTTAAAAAAAAACGCACTGTCCCCAACGGAGAATTGATCCCGGTGACAGGCGGGGACACTAACCATTATACTGCAGAGGACAGGAGTGTCAAAGGAGGCCCTTCAGCCAATTATGGCCACACTTGTCAAAAACAACTGCCTAATGAACTGAATAGCATTTCTCAATGTTTATCCCACAGCCTTTTCTGTCTTGGCATCACAAGTTCACATCTGTATATTTATTCAGGTTATAAGGGTTTTTGCCGCTCTGAACAATGCAGGCAGTGTATTCTAAATTCCAACCACCCATTGGCTGATAAAGTTTTTTGCACATCTTCTCAAACCTTTCTGCCTTTCTCCTTAAGTCTCTGGCGCCTGCTGATCGATCCCTCCATCAATGGGAAACTCGTTCAGTCAAATCTGTCCATACCCGAACTCATTCATGACTTATCTACATCTCCTTTGCAATGCGACAAACAGTCCACTCTGTCCTGTCTTTCTTCACAACTGAAACTCTTCATCCCAAACAAGATCCCGGTAAATATCTCCTGCAATGTTCTCAGTGTGATGACATCCCTACTATAATATGATTCGCAAAACTGTACACAACACTCTTGCTTGAGCCTAATGAACATTTGTTTTAAAATTTCTGGATTAGTATGAGGGCGATTCTGGCTAAGCAGAATTTATTATCCATTCCGAATTCCCCAGAGGGCAGTTGAGACTCAACAATATTGCTATGAGTCTGAAGTCACATGCAGGCCAGAAAAAAGTAAGGATAGTAGATTCCATCCTGAAATGACATCAGTAAACCAGATATATATTTTTCAACAATTGTCAATGGATCTATAGTAGTCATTGGATACTTCATTGCAGATTTCTGCTGCATCCAAATTTTACAATCTCGCATGGAGGGACTCAAGCCCGAGTACCCAGACAATTACCTGGGTCTCTCGATTATCAGTCCTATGAAATTATTACAAGACCAACGCAGAAAGCCATGAAAGCTGATCTTTTCCAATAAAATGTCTTTTCACCAAAACTGCCCTGGGTATTTTCCATGAGCCTGACGCTTCAATTGTCTCTGGCCTATGTCAGTAAAAGCTGCTACATGGGGATTGATTTCACAACCGCGGTATCCAAATGGATCGACATGTTTGGAGGTCCCGATGGTGGTATTGGGGCACGTTCGCCCAGCAACAGTCACCGCAACAGCAGCACAGACAAAACAGAATGATTGTGAAAGAGTGTGATAGATTGTGCATTGCCTCAGAGAATTGGGAGGAGGGACGGAAAGGAGGTTTAATGATCGTGGGAAGGAGAGAAATCTCCGACAACGGCTGTGTTTGAATCCTGATATATGAAACGCAGAGATGTGAGAGAGCGGAATTTGAAGGTAAAACAATTAATTTCTTAGCATGTGCCACAAAAAGGACAACGGAGAGAAGACTTTGTGCCGTGCTTTGCTTTCGAGGTTGCTGTGGTCACAATGCAAAATACCGACAACCACGATCACAGTAACCACAGAACAGGATGCGTGCAAGCAGCAATAAGTGTACTAGCAGAGAACATGTTCGGAAGAACAGCAAATGTGCAATATCAGTACTCAGCGAACAGTGACAGACATGTGGGAACTGAGAATGAGCTGAATCTTTCAGTTCGATGTCCTCAGAGGCTATGGAGATCCCTTGAATGAGAATGTTGAAAACTGAGATTGACCGATTTCGACAAAACATCAAAGATTCGGGGGGCAGTACGGGATATTGTTGAAATGTATGCTTCAATAGCATTTTAGCTTAACATCGGCACAGCCACCCAGATCCAAACGGAAATGGGGATGGGAATGAGTTACTCTCTGGCTCCAGTGAGGCAACAGGTGAGCGTCCTGTCCTTCTGTGATGGTATTTAGGCGGATGAAATTCCTCGGTTGAGTGTGCTACTGCTCAAGGGAATGGTTGTCCCCGTTTATACTATCATAGCGATTTCCGGTCCATCTTTCTAAGACAGCTGAGTGGCACATGTGGAGCGTGTTGAGCCCTTAACTTTGCAGTGGTGGGTTCAAAAGATGATTTTGCTATTTGGATCTGTGTTTCTGACACTGGCTGTGGCAGCTACATTTGCTCGCATCAGCTCAGTATCAGTTTCTTCCACCCAGTCAAGACTTCAACCTGGAGAAGGTGGTGTTGGGGTGATATTTTAAACTATCCGTCTTTGGCGACTGGAACACGGAAATGGTGATGTTTATGTTCGACGAATAAAACCTGAAATGCAAGCCTGACCTCAGAAAAAGAGATAATAACTTTAATTTCCTGCAATCTCATTCATTCATGTCCCTTATGCAGGGGATTCTACCATATTCACCCAGTCCTGCCTCCGAGAGACTCCAGGACCAGAAAAAAAAACATGAGCTGACCCTTAATTCAGGAATCCCCATCATGTGGGGAAGCAGGCTAGTCGGGCCTTCCAGTCCACATGATACATCAGAAGCGCATCCCACCAGACCCCAGGGTATTCCCTGTCCCATAATCCTGCATTTCCCATTTTTGATCCCTGTAACTGGCACATCTTTGGCCAGAGGGAGAAATAAAAACGCAAGCACACAGAGAATGTGCAGACTGCCCACAGACAGACACCCGAGGCTGGGATCGCACCCGGTTTTGTAGTGTAGCCAGACAGCAACAAACGAGGGGCAAATAACAAATGGTGTCCTGACTAGTCATACTCACACCCTGTGGGTGAATGAGAAACAATGAAAACACATTCACAACATGGAAAACGGGATTTGTATCTGTGTGGACACAATGTGAAAGGATCGTTCACCCTGTGTCGAAAAAAGGACACTGATACCACAGAGAAAGCAGGGCAAAGTGGGAACTGCTGGAAGGGATTCAATTAACCACAGAAATGGAAACTCATTTAATCAGTAACACTGGTGACAAGCCGTTCACCAGTCCCGTGTGTGGGAAGGGGTCACTGAGCAAAACAAAATCTGGACACTCCAGCAGGATTACATATCCCATCAGGTGTTCGATTATGCTGTCAATGCTGCTGTTAATCCCAACCAGATATTTGTTCCATAGCGTCAATCATAGAGTCATACAGCATGAAAACAGGCCCGTCAGTCCAATCAATCCATGCTGAACATACTGCCAAAATAATCTTGTCCCATCTGCCTCCTCCTGTCGCCGTTAAGTGGTTATAATGCCCTTGTAGTTTTATTACTGTGTTGTTAATCCAAAAAACAGGTAATATTTTGGGGACAAAGGGTTCAGGTCCTGGCATGACAGATAGTGGAGTTTGAATTCAATAAGCACCTGGAATTGAAGAGTCTCGTGATGACCTGAATCAGTTGTGTGGAAAATCCCATCTGATTCATTAATGCCAGTTCGGGAAGCAAACTGTCATATACATCTGCTCTGACCCACAGGAGACTCCAGATGGATAATACCGTGGTTGACTCTTTTAATTTATTTTAAAAATCCCACTTTCCCATTCATGTTTGGAATCAATTGTCCATTAAATGTTGCAAACGTACCCTCATCCATCAATTCCTCAGCAAGTTAATTGCACACGTAAAGCACCTTGCTTAAAAAATGCCTCACATGACCTTTTCAAAAAAAGTCTCTCTCTTTTCATCTTAAACAGATGCCCTCTCGCCTTGAAATCCCCATCCTGGGAAAAGGCAGCTATCGTTAACTCTCACTTGCCTCTCAATAATTCATAAACTTCTGTCAGGTCACCGTTCAAACCTCGAACCTAGAGTGAAAACAGTCTCAACTCGGAGACAGTGAGAACTGCAGATGAGAGATCAGAGTCGACAGTGTTGTGCTGGGAAAGGACAGCAGGTCAGGCAGCATTTGAGGAGCTGGAGCATCGACGTTTCGGGGAAGAACTTGATGAACTTCCCTTGCGCGAATAAAATATTCTCCTGCTCCTGGGATGCTGCCTTACCTGTTGTGGTTTCCCAGCACCCCGATCTCGAATCTGAAAATAGTCTCAGCCTATCCGGCTTTTCATTATAACTCAAACCTTCCACACACGGCAACATGCGTGCATACTTTTCTGAACCTGCTCCAGCTGAATAATATCATTCCTACAACTGGGCGACCAGAACTGGACATAATATTCCAGAAGAGGCCTCATCAATGTCCTGCAAAGCTTCAACATAACGTCCCAACTCCTATACACAAAGGACTGAACAATGAAGGGAAGTATGTTAGATGCCTTTGAACCATCTTGTCTGTAGGTGATGCAAACTACAAGGAATTATGCACCTGCACCCCTAGCTTCCGTGTTCTCTAACACTACGCAACTTGTTGTTGTACCTTCCATTTATCCAGATTGAACTCCATGTTACATTTTTTGTGTCCAACGACTCATTGGATTAAGATCCGTTTGAAACTTAGATAATCTTCCTCATTGTCTACAATTCTGGCGTCGCCTGCAAACCGACAAAGCATGCCTGCAGTGATTTCCACTGTTTTCTCATATAGATCAATGATTCATATTTACTTGTGGTGGCTGTGATTTAGCAGTGTGCAGAAAATATAACAGTTAGTAATGCAATTAACCATGAGGAAGAAAGTTGCAGACTGCAGGGAGATATTAAACAATTGGAAATGAAAATGGTGAAAGCAATTCATTCCAGGGAAGTGGGTGATAATGAAGCAAGTTCAAACTTCAAACCAGACGCCCTCGCTCCAGTTGTGGCACTCAGCTGTCTCAGCAAACTGCACTATAGATTGCTATAAACGGGAAAAAAAATTCCCTTTTGCTCCGCCTTTGACCCGGAGCACTCCCAACCTCGGAATTACTTGCGCCTCTAAACCGTCATAGAAATGCCGTGCATTGACCGGTTGTGTCACTGGAGTCCTCGAGTATCTGTGCGACCGCATTCCCATCCCGACTTCCAGTTGGATCTTCGCGACTGCGCCACTCAATTCCTCTGATTCTGGGGCTGGGATTTGGGACTATGTGGCAGCAGTGGTTACTGCCTTGTGGGGGTGGGGGAACCTGGTAAAGTAGCCGATGTTAAACTGCATTACTATTGAATTATACATTTCAACAACACCTGCGCTGTCCCCGGAGTTTTTGATGTTTTGGAGAAATCTATTTATCTCAGCCTTCCCCATATTAATGATGGAATCACCACAGCCACTGGGGGAACCGATAATAAACGGTCAGCCCATTCCTAGTTCCCACGTATCTGCCACTGTTCGCTTAGCACTGATATTGTGCATTTGGTGCTCTGTCTAACATTTCCTATGATACTGTACTTATTGCATGCAGTCACTGTGCGCGTCTGTGGAATGCCGTGAGTAGTTAGTACTCTGTGTTGTGGCCGCAGCAACCTCCGTTCGAATCCGAGTCACGGCAGTAATTGCTCTATCTACCCCAGTTTTTGTGAAACACAAAGGAATCAATTGTTTGAACATGGTAATTTTCTCCAAAGGTGATTATCTTTTCCCTTCAAATTCTGCTTGCTCACATCTCTGTGTTTCATATGTCCGAATTCAAATCCACCCGTTCTCAGAGATTTCTCTCCCTCCTTCGATCGCTAACCGAACTTTCCGTCCCACAACCCCATTTCATTAATTTAGAGATGCCGGTGTTGGACTATGGTGTACAAAGTTAAAAATCACACAACACCAGGTTAGTGTCTAACAGGTTTAACTGCGCATTAGTTTTGGGGGCGCTGCTCTTTCATCATGTGGTTGTGGAGTCATTTCCTATTTCATTAAGGCAATGCAGAATCTAACACTGACTCGCACATTGATACTGTCCACTCTGTGCTGCTGCGGTCACTGTTGCTGGGTGAACGTGCCTCAACCCCACCATAGGGACCTGCAGAACAGTTGCTTCATTTGCTTACCGCTGTTGTGAGGCCATTCCTCAGGTAGCAGTTTTTACTGATATGGACTTGCGATTATTGGGAGTCAAGCTCAGGAAAATGACACAGGACAATATCGAGGAAAAGTGACTTCATTGAAAAAGATGAGTTTCACGGGTTTTCTGCAATGGCTGAGCACTATTACCACTGGACTGTTAACTCAGACACCAAGCAAATGAACCAGGGACCCGGGTTTGACTCCAACCATGCCAGGTGTTAGAATTGAGATTCAATAAATATCTGGAATTACGAATCTAATAACACCTTTCAATCCATGATCAACTGTTGAAAAAACATAACCATCGGGTTCAATGACGTCCTTTGAGGAAGGAACCTGCCATTCTTACTTGCTCGGGCCTCAATGTGACTCCAGACTCACTGCAATACGGTTGAGTCTCAACTGCCCGCTGTGCAATTAGGGATCGCAATCAATACTGCCGAGCCAGCGACGCCCTCATACTGTAACAGAATAGGGAGGAAAAAAACGTTAATTCGGCTCTAGCTAGATTACTGTGTGCAGTTCTGCAATTCACAGTATAGCAATGATGTGATTGCACTGGGAACGTTGCAGGAGAGATTCAATGGGATATTGTCTGGGCTGAAGAGTTTCAGTTATGAGGAGAGATTGGACAGACTGGGGTTGTTTGTCGCCGAGCAGAGGAGATTGGAGAAGACACGACTGAAATGTACAAAATAATGAGGGATATGGATAGGATAGACTGAAAAAAGCGTTTCCTATTGATGGAGGGATCGAACACTGGGGCCAAGAGATTTCGGGAAAAGGCAGAAAGTTTTGAGTAGATGTGCGGAAAGGGTCAGAGAGGTGGAAACATTGCGTTTGTGTTGCAATGAAAACCATTATATAGAGTTGTTCCTGACTGATGTGTTTACTTAATTAAAGCAGGAATCTGAGTAAGAAAAAAAGAGTACACACATTCAGATCCGAGTGCAGAAACATTTCCAGCAGCACTAATGAGGTTGTACAGCGTAGAACCGCGTTTGGATGCATTGAATTCGGGTTGACGGGGGCAGCTTGCTTTCACTAGGCGGAGTTACCAGTGTGTAAAGCCATTACACATGATACAGATAGTGTTAAATGTGATGATACATTTGCTCAGTGGTTCACACTGCTGTTAATTCGATAGGTGAGGTGGATTGGCAATGCTAAATTGCGCTGATGTGTTCAGGGAGTGAATTCAGTAAGTTAAGTGAATTAGCCATGGGTAACGCAGTGATAAGGTCAGCAGTCACACGATGCCAGGTTTTATTGCAGCAGGTTTATTTGAAATCACAAGCCAGAGGCCTGCAGTGACAGAGAGGGGAGCTTGGTCTGGTTGAGATACTGTTCAGAGTGTCCCTACAGACTCGATTGGCTGAATTGTACTTTCTGCCTTGGAGGAAATCTGTGATTCTATCAGAGAGGACACTGCCAGCTTTTACTGGGGAGCTAAGGCATTAGAGATGATGCTGACGGCGTTGAGTGGGGATGGCATTTTAGTTATTTGTGTTTTGGAAAACTTGAAACTGAACCAAGGAAAACCGAATGCAAGTTTTCCAGGGTATGTGAGGTTTGGAGAGAGTAAATAGGTGGTAAATTCATTATTTCAAGTTCGCAAATTACTGAACGTCAAGGTTTCAAAACCATCGATGTAGGACAAAGAAATGATGGGAGCAGAATTTCTGTCACTCAGAGAATCCGTTTCCAAAATATTTGGAAATGCACATTTAGAGACTCACAAGCAGTGAGTTTTACCAGGAGAGAGACAACCTGTGGCTGGGTAAAAGTGTAAAAGTGGGATGTGGGGGGTGAAAGGTGCTGTGGTTTCCCTTTGTACCTCGCATCTTTAGGATACACTTGATGGAGAATCTTGCTCTTGTCCTTCATTTTTTTGGAGATTTGTGATAAATTGATACCTCGTCAAAGTTGAAATAAAGCAATTTGATTCTTATGTAAGTTAAATTGGGATAATGAAAAGGAGTGCAAACGTTTCTTTCCACCTTTCATTCCATCTTGACTTTCTATGAATTTACTTCGAATGAAAGTGAAACAAATAAGGAGAGATTGGGTGCAATAGTTTATCCAGTGGGATTGTGAACTTTAATGTAACATTCCACACAATTTTCTGATCAGTATTTCAAACAGTCAATTGGAATTGGAACCACAGAAAACTTTTCCAATGAAACGAAACTTTCATTCTTTCACAACCTTTTGCTGTGTGAGTCATACCGCGATCCATCATCCAGCATGACGCCAAGTTGGCAACAATATAAGATCCACCAATTTTCTTTAGCAATCACAGCGTCTGCACATACCCATCTGCGGTGTGCCCAGTGCCATTTGTTGTTTTCAGGCCACAGCACATTTCTTGGTCATGAGCTTATGAGCCTAGTTCCTGATCTGTCTGAGCAGTTTGGAAACCTTTTCTATCACTTCATCCCATCCCCTCAGAATTCTAAATTTATCAATAAAGTAAGGCGTTAGACAAAATGATGTAGGATTGGAAGTGGGCCATTCAGGCCATCGAGTCTGCTCCACCATTCAATGAACTCATGGCTGATGTGATAATCCTCAACTCCATTCTCCTGCATTGCCCCGACAAAACTTCATCGCCTTTCTGGTTAAATATCTATCTGTCACAGTTGAAAATACACATCACCGCAGCCTCAACAACAGTTTTGGTCAGGAGTTCCACGGATTCACTGCCCCTGAGCAAAGAAATTACTCTCCATTTCTGAATTAAATTGGCAATATCTAATTCTGAGTTCATGTCCTCTGGTGCTCTCCTCATACCAGAGAGTAAACCACCTGCCCGTAACTACCCTGTCAAGATTCCATGAATATTGAACGTGTATAAATGTGATTATGGGATTATGGAGCTGCACTCCGCCTCCTTTGTTTCAAGGAGAATAATCCCAGCCTAACCAATCATTCCACGAAGCTCCATTTTCTCCAGTGTTGACAACATGTTCATTAATCTCTGCTGTCCCCTGCAGAATCCTTACATATTATTAAGGCAGGTGGAGACATTTATGCAAAGAAACCATTGAAATTTCAAGCACGGACGGGAATTCGAACTTGAAATCAGACAGCGACTGGAATCAGATTGGTCTACACAAGGACGAAATAGAGTAATGATAACTCTGGCAAATGAGGATCTCATCATATCCCACTGATATTCAATGGCTTTACTTTAACCAAATTATCCCGTGTAATTGTCCACAGAGCTAGTATATAGAAAAATAAACAGATCGAAACTGGCTATATAAACAATTTGACAACAAAAACATGTCCTTTGGTAGTCATTTTTTGATTGTAAACTCAACTTGTGTCTCCGTGAATCGTACATCGTTTGCAAGGCACAAATGAGACGTGGAACATAACTCTCTGCACTTGCTTCAATGGGTGTAACTTCAGTAACACTTAAGAAACTGGACACGGTCCACGACAATGCAGTCACTTGATTGTACCTTCTTCTATACCTGCAATATTCATTCTCTTCATTCGCGGCACAATTGCCACAGAGTGCACCAACTACAGGATGCACTGGAGTAAGTCACTTGGGCATATTTGACAGAACCTTCAAAGCTCAACAGCTCTACTGACTTTCAGCACAAGGTTGGAAAATGCAACGAAACGCCACCATTTGCAAGTTCCCCTCCAAGGCCCATAGCACTCTGACCTGGAAAGGAATCAGTGATAAACTCATTGGTGAAACAGTCTTGATGGGCAAAGTTGCATACTTCAGCCTTCCATGTTTTATCTTACAATGTAAAAAAAAATGTTTATTTGGTGACCTGACTTGTGCTCAGTCCTTTAGCTGTTCCCGAAACTGGTAGTTGCTAAAGTGGTCAACATAGAAAATATCTGAAAACCCTCTCAATCAACTGATTCCCCTCAAGATTAGAATGGTGTTGGAGAAGCGCAGCAGGTCCGGCAGCAACTGAGGAGCACAAAAAATGAACATTTCAAGCAAAAGCCCTTCATCAGGAATGAGACTGAAAGCATATTGGATGGAGAGATAAATGGGAGTGGGGCGGGGCTGGGGAGAAGGTAGCTGAGAGTGCAGTAAGTGGATGGAGGTGGAGGGTGAACATGATATTTCAGAGATGAAGGTGTAGTGGATAGGTGGGAATGAAGAAGCACAGGTGTGACAGGTCAGGAGGACGGTGATGAGCTGGAAGGTGGGAACTGGGGTAAGGTAGGGGGAGGGGAAATGAGGAAACTGGTGATGTCCCAATTGATGCCATGGGGTTGAAGAGTCCCGAGGCGGAAGAGGAGGATTTCTTCCTCCTCGCATCGGGTGGTGAGACAGTGGCAATGGAGGAGGCCCAAGACCTGCATGCCCTCTGGAGGGTGGGAGGGGGAGATGAAATGTTTGGCCATGAGGCCACTGGGATTGATTCTTGTGGGTGTCCTGTAGATATTCTCTGAAGTGCTCTGTGAGAAGACATCCGGTCTCCCCAATTTAGAGTAGACCGCATCGGGAGCAACGCACACAAGAAATGACATGTGTGGAAGTGCAGGTGAAACCTTGATGGATGTTGGAGCCTTGGAAAGAGATGACGGGGTAGATGTGGGCGCAGGTTTTGCAATTCCTGCGGTGGCAGAGGAAGGTGCCGGGAGGGAAGGTTGGGAAATTGGAGGGCGTGGACTTGACGAGGTCGTGACAGAGCGAATGGTCTTGGCAGAAAGTGGATAGGGCTGGGGAGGAGAAACTATCCCTGGTGGTGGAATCTGTTTCGAGATGGCGAAAATGCCAGCGGATGATGTGATTTATGCAGAGGTTGGTGGGAGAGAAGATGAGGACCTGGGGGGTTCTGTCATTGTTAAGGTTGGAGGTTTGGAGTTCATGAGTGGAGGTACGGAACATGGATGAGATGCGTTGGAGGGCATCTTCAACCACATAGATTGGGAAGTTCCGGTCTTTAAAGACGGAGGCCATCTGGTGTGTTCTGTGGTGGAACTTGTCCTTTGGGAGCAGAGGGTAAAAACAATGACTGCAGATGCTGGAAACCAGAATTTAGATTAGAATGGTGCTGGAAATGCACAGCAGTTCATGCAGAATCCGAGGAGTAGAAAAATCGAAGTTTCGGACAAAGCCCTTCATCAGGAATACAGGCAGAGTGCCTGAAGAATGGAGAGATAAATGAGAGTAGGGTGGGGGTGGGAAGAAAGTAGCATAGAATATAAAACACACCCGATGTCCTCCTTGTTTAGAGACCGCAATTTCCCTTCCTACGTGGTTAAAGATGCCCTCCAATGCATCTCGTCCACATCCTGAACCTCCGCACTTCCACAAAGACTGTTCCCTCCGTGACTACCTGGTCAGGTCCACGCCCCCAACAACCCATCCTCCCATCCTGGTACCTTCCCATGCCACCGCAATAATTGCAAAATCTGCATCCACACCTGCTCCCTCGCCTCTATCCAAGTCCCCAAAGGAGCCTTCCACAGCCATCAAAGCTTTACCTGCACATCCACCAATATAATTTATTGTATCCGTTGCTCCCGATGCGGTCTCCTCTACATTGGGGAGACTGGGCAGTTCGCTTTATGGAACATCTCTGGGCCACCCGCACCACCCTGTGGCCCAACATTTCAACTCCCCCTCCCACTGAGCCGAGGGCATGGAGGTCCTGGGCCTCCTACACCGCCACTCCCTCACAACCGACGCCTGGAGGAAGAACGCCTCATCTTCTGCCTCAGATCACTGCAACCCCAGGGCATCAATGTAGACTTCACCATTTTCCTCATTTACGCTTCCCCCACCTCACCCCAGCTCCAAACTTCCAGCTCAGCAATGTCCCCATGACTTGTCTTATCTGCCTATCTTCCTTTCAACCTATCCACTCCACCCTCCTCCCTGACCTATCACCTTCATCCCCTCTCCCACTCACCGATTGTACTCTATGCTACATTCTCCCCACCCCAAACCTCCTCTCATTTACCTCTACAGCCTTCAGGCTCTCTGACTGTATTCCTGATGAAGGGCTTTTGCCCGAATCGTCGATTTTAGTATTCCTCGGATGCTGCCTGAACCGATGTGCTTCTCCTTTGGGAGCAGATGCGATGGAGGTGGAGGAATTGGCAATATAGGATCACATTTGCGCAAGAGATGGGGTGGGAGGAGGTATAATCCAGACAGCTGTGGGAGTCAGTGGGTTTATAAAAAGTGTCAGTAACACTGAACTCGAGGGATAAATTCCCCCCCACCCCTATCCACTTTTCACATAGACTGTTTTCTGCACGACTACCAAGTCAAGTCCACGCCCTCCAATGACCCACCCTCCCCTCCCGGCACCATCCCTTGCCACCACAGGAATTGCAAAATCTGCACACACATCTTCCCCATCGCAACCTTCCAAGGCTCCAATAGATCCTTCCACATCCATCAAATGTGCATCTGCACTGCCACACATTGTATTTATTGCATCTGTTGGTCTCCTCTACATTGGGGCCAACAGACACCTTCTCGCAGAGCGCTTCAGTTAACATTTCCAGTACACCCGCAACATTCAACCACAACTCCCCATAACCAAACACATCATCCCCCCCCCCCCCCCCCAACCCTACTCTCCCATGGACATGCAGTTCCTGGATGTCCTCCACTGCCATTCCATCAACACCCGCCACCTCATCTTCCACCTTGGGACCCTTCAACCCCAGGGCATCAATGTGGTCTTCACCAGCTTCCTCATCTCTCCACGCCCACCTTATCCGAGCTCCAACTTTCTAGATTGGCACCATCCTATTGACCTGTCCCACCTATCTATCTTCCTTCCCACCTATCCGCTCCACCCTCTCCTCCGATCTATTACCTTTAAGCCCATCTCTATCCACCTATTGCACTCTCAGCTAAATTCTTCCCAGACCTATTCGTCCCGTTTATCTCTAGAGAGGCTCGCAGCTTTATTCCTAATGAAGGGCTTTTGACCGAAACGTCATTTGTTTCTGCAACTGGGATGCTGCCTGACCTGCATTGCTTCTTCAGCACCACTCTAGTATTGATTCTGATTACCAAAATCTGGAGTACGTACTTCCGTCCAAATGATTCCCTGTGCATTGAACTTTAGCGATCGTGAATTCCCACTCCATGATCTCTTTGTCCGTCAACATCACACAGAATACTCACTGTTATTGTTTCTTCTCCCCAAATTCATTAACATTAATTGATCTGGATTCAATCCCATTCCGCATTTTACCTTTCCACCTGATTGATACATCCCTGCAGTCCCTAGCATTCTTCACCATCGTCAACTACATGACCAATTGTTGCATCATCAGCAAAATTCTAAATCATGGCTTCTACAACTAAGTCTAAACCATTTATCTGCATCAGAATACAGTGGCACTCCACTGGAAATACGCATGCAAACAGGGTTCATTGCTGGTTGGGATTAACAATTGCAATAACAGCGGAATCGAACTCCTGCTGTCATTTGTAAAGATGCTGGTGACTCTGCCAGTTGTTGTCGTGAGGGATCACTTCTCACATATAGGAGTGGTGAATGACCTATGCGTACTGTGACTGAGTAAATGAGTTTACACCTCAGACGGCAATTGAATTCCTTCCTGCAGTCATCCCTTGGCCCTGACCTCTTTGCGCTGTGGGTATCCTTGTGTCTATTTAGTTTGATAATCAGTTGAATTCGAGTCCACACAGACACGATTCCCACTTCGCCTGTTGTCCGTGCATTTTTATTCTTCCTTATTCTCCCACGGAATGTGGCTATCATTGGTCTGAAGAGCATTTATTGTTCATTCTAATTCACCTCGAACTGAGTCAGAGGGCATTCATGGGTGAACCACATTGTTGTGAGTCTGGAGTCACATGTTTACAGGACTCATTACAGTCGGCAGATTTCCCTTTCGAAGGGACATGAATGAATGAGTTTTCAGCAATATAAAGTTATTGTCTCTGTTCCTGAGATTGGGTTTACTTTCCAAATTTTATTCATCGAATTTAACGAACAGCAGCAGCCACGTTCCAGTCTCCAACGATTACGAGCCCAATAGATCACTGCTGCACTAACAACTCCCTGCTGCATTTCTCCATTCAAAGAATGACATTGTCAATTCAGATTATCCCAGATGGAGCGAGAGTAGGACGCGTTTCTGTGTTTGAATGGAAGCAATGTACGCTGGATTGGAGTGTTTTTTGGAGCAAGAGACTGATGTGGGGACGATGTGAGCAAAAGCAGTTCTTACTGCCAAAGGAACAAAATACCACTTTGTTCAGGAAAATCTCTTAGAATGTTTTCAATACATCGACCTCTCACTTGAAGCTCCAACACGCTTCCTCTGAGCCAATTGACCAGAAACACTCCCAGCCTCAGCATTTCACGCTCTTGGATAAGTAGACAAAGTCTTTTCCCTGGGGTCGGGAGTCCAGAACGCGAGGGCACAGATTGAGATTGAGAAGGAAAAGATATAAAAGAGACCTCAGGGGTAACTTTTTCATGCACAGGGTGGTGCGTGTTTTGAATAAGCTGCCAGAGGAAGTGGTGGAGGCTGGCACAATTGCAACATTTCAATGGCATTTGGTTGGGTATATGAATAGGAAGGGTTTAAATGGATATGGACCGGGCTGACAGGTGGGACTAGTTTGGGTTGGAATATCTGGTCGGCATGGACCAAAGAGTCTGCTTCCATACTGTATATCTCTATGACTCTATGACTCCATGATGGAGCCTTTACCAATCATGTCACTGGTGCCACAGAATAGCTTCACATGCTCATTTCCAGCCCCACTTCCGGTTTGGTATTCGCGGCTGCGCCACGAAGTTTGTCTGATTCCGGTTCGAGGAACTAGGGTCATGTGACTGACGGCAGGAATGGGTGCTTCCTTGTGTGGGGAAGTTGGTGAAGAAACTGTTATTAACACATTGCTAATAACACATTCTTATTGAAACATACATCACACCAATATCACGCCTTATCCCCCTGAACCTTTTGTTTTCTAGAAATCTATCAAACTCAGTCTTCAACATGCAGTCCTCGATGGAACCACCACAGCGTCTGGTGATATCGAATTTAAAGATTCAGCTAATTCTGAATTCCCACATATCTGCTATCGCGCGCCTGATATTCCTGTTGTGCATCTGCTACTCTTCCTAACATCTCCTCAGTCACTGTAATGATTGCTGTTTTTAAACGCGTGTCTCTGCATGACTCAGTGATGGTTTGAATGTTAAAATATTCTGCATTGTGGCCGCAGGAAGCTCGTTCGAATCCGAGTCACTGCATTTTACTCCTTGTGACTCATGCTGCAGAAACACGGAAAGGCATCAGTTGATTTTACATGAAAGCATTCTCAGAGATGACTTTTTTCCCATCAAACCCCTCTCTCTCTCACATCTCTGCGAGTCATATATCAGGATTGAGAATCTCCCATTCTCGGAGAATTCCCTCCCTCCCGCAATCACTTAACTCCTTTAAGTTCCCCCTCCCATTTCCCTTACAATCACTTTCACATTGATCTCCTTCAGCCTGTGCTGCTGTGCTCACTGTTGCTGGGTGACTATGCCCAAGTCTCACAATCGGGACCTTCAAACCAGTTGATCCATTTTGATACCACGGTTGTGAGATCAATCTGCATGTCGCAGCTTTTACTGACATGGATCAGCGATTATTGAAACATCAGGCTCAGGAAAAGGGCACAGGGCAACATTGAGGAAAAGAAACTTTATTCAAAAAACATCAGTTTCTGTGGACTTCTGCATTATTTATTTTACTTGTTCATTCAGCTCTAGCGAGACTGTTGTGTGTAGTTATGCAATTCACATTATAGCAGGGTTGTGACAGCGCTGGAAACGATGCAGGGGAGATTTTCCAGGATATTGTCTGAGCTGAAGAAGAGAGATTGGACAAACTGGAGTTGTTTTTCTTAGAGCAGAGGAGATTGGGGGTGGGGGGGGGGGGGGCGGCATGATTAAGATGTACAAAGTACTGAGGGCTATGAATAGCGTAGACTGATATAAATGTTTTACGTTGATGGAGCTTTCGATCACGGGGGGCCACCGATTTAAGGTCAGAGGCGGAAAGATTATAGTGAATGCGTGGAAAAACGTTTTCAAACAATGGGTGGTTGAAATCTGGAACACAGTGTATGCAAGACTCGGAGAGGCATAAATCCACATAACTTTCTGAAGTATTCAGATGTGAATTTGTGATGCCAAGACATACAAGGATATGGTTCAAGTGATTTTAAAAAGGAGTTGGGATAGTTACACGATTCTTATTGAGCAATACAGATATTCCGTTCTTAGTACGGGTTATTAATAGCTGTCCTTCCATTCTCGAAGGGAAATGTCACAGGAAGAACTGTGTTGTCTGAATCAGCGTGGGGGAGTACGACTGCTCCCGGGGAGGCAGACTGACAGTGACAGTGTAAGCACGTGACTTCTGTCAGCGGTACCGAGTGTCGGTGTTGGCATGAAAATCATTAAGTAGTTTTGCTCCATAATTAGGTACTTGCTTATAGCAGGAAGCTCAGAAAGATATGCATTCTACCGCCCTTTCCCCACTATCCCATTCAACAGAATACCGGAACAATGCAGGACAATTTCTCTCTGTGCATCCTCGTCCAACCTCCTTGACCCCCAACACTTCCCCATATGGCACCATTCCACGAAATCTCAGAAGGTGTAATGCTGCACGGTTATGATGTCCCTCCACATTGTGTAAGGTTCCAGTGATTTATCTGCCCATCACTCAATTTAGCAAACTGCATTTTCTGCCCACAATGTGATCTCATCTGGACTGGGGAAATAAAAACAGAGTGGGTGACAAACACGTGTACACCTACGTTCTGTCTGCAAGCAAAAAATGACCCTGAGCTTCCAGGTTCCTGTCACTGCAACAGCCAACTGTCTTCCCATGCCTCCATTTCAGTTTGGTCTGCTGCAGAGCTCCCGCATAGCACAGCGCGAGTTGGAAGAGCGGCACGTCATTTCCTGCTGACAGACCGTACAATCTTCAATACCCAACATCGTGTTCAATCATTTTAGACCTTGTCCACCTTCTTTCACGTTCCTACCCCACCTACATATACCATTCGTTCCAAAGGTGGATCGTTTGACTCGAAAATCTCTCCTAGATGCACTAAATCTGCTGATTTTGTTCAGATATTTCTGATTTTCTTCGGATAATTTTGTTCTGTTCTGATTGCCAGCTGGATGGAAACGTATATTTACACCGGAGCGTGGTCAGAGTAGATTTAGAAAGGTGGTTCCTGAGCTAGACAATTCCCTCTGCGAAGATAAGCGAAAGTGAGGGCTGCAGGTGCTGGAGCTCAGAGTCGAGAGTGTCGTGCTGCAAAAGCACAGCACGTCAGACAGCATCTGAGTAGAAGAGAATCAATGTTTCGGGCACAAGCCACCGCCATTCCATTACCAGCCGATACCTGGAGGAAGAACGTCTCATATTCCAACTTAGGACCCTGAAAACACTCGGATAAATGTGTATTTCAACAGCTTCCTCATTTCGTCTCCCCCCACATTATCCCAGTCCCAACTAGGCTCTGGTCTCCGGACCCGTGCATCAATCCCCCTTCTGAACTATCACATTCTCCCTCACCTTCATCCCCTTTCCCATCACCTGACCACCAACCCCATTCCTCTCCCTCAACCCTGACTCAAAATCCTCATTCCTGATGAAGGGCTTATGACCGAAACATCGATTCTCCTGCTCCTCGGATGCTGCCTGACCTGCTGTGCTTTTAAAGCACTACACTCACGCCACTGCAAAGATGGATGAGCTCGTCTGGGGCTCTTTATCTGAGAGCGGAGACAGCTGAGAGAGAAATTGATTAATGTGCACAGAAAGGGTTTAGGTACGTGTGACAGTAATAAACTTCTTATGGAAAGGGTTAATAACCAGGGATATCGATGAAAAGCTAGAGGGAGAATGTTCAGAGAAGATTTAGGAAGAATGTTTACATCCTGAGAGTGTTGTTTTTCTGGAACTCACTGTTTGAACGTGTGGTAAAGTTTAGAGTCATCAAAACACTCAGGAGTATTTAGCCGAACACTTGAGGAGCTAGAGCATGCACGGATAAGGACCAGGTACTGGAAAGTGGGGCGAGGATAAATCGAAGTTTGATGAAAGACTTGAACACCGTAACTTTGGGTGCAGTAAAATGGATATTAGCGCAGCTCTGCAGCCCAATGAAAGACGTGATGGACCTCTACTGCATTGTTAAGATTGCGATTCAAAGTTTGTGGGTTTGAGTCCCACCAGAATCGGAGTGTAGTTCAGATTTCAGCTGAATCAATGATTGTTCTGCTGACTCATCATCGGTTTCCATCGCCTGGAGTTCTCGTCCCTGCTACTGAACAGAGAGGACTCCTCACCTTCTTGGTGGTGAGTTTTGATGGAATCGTATCATTTGAAACATGATCAGCCAAGAATCCCATTGCATGATCTGACTGTCTCTAAACACATTTTGCTGCCACAGTTGCACAGAGTTTTTCAGTTTATTCAGTGTCTTTTTCCATTTGGGCGACAGGTTGATGTCGATGGACTGGGAAAAGACATTGACGTGCTGAAACTGTGTTGCTGGAACAGCACAGCAGGTCAGACAGCATCCAGGGAACAGGAGAATCGACGTTTCGGGCATAAGCCTTTCTTCAGGAATGAGGAAGGTGTGTCCAGCAGGCTAAGATAAAAGGTAGGGAGGAGGGACTTGGGGAGGGGCATTGGAAATGCGATAGGTGGAAAGAGGTCAAGGTGAGGGTGATAGGTCAGAGTGGGGTGGGGGTGCAGAGGTCAGGAAGAAGATTGCAGGTTAGGAAAGCGGTGCTGAGTTTGAGGGATTTGAGGTGCGGGGAGGGCTAATGAGGAAACTGGTGAAATCCGAGTTCATCCCTTGTGGTTGGAGGGTTCCTAGGCGGAAGATGAGGCGATCTTCCTCCAACTGTCGTGTTGTTGTGGTCTTGCGGTGGAGGAGTCCAAAGACCTGCATATCCTTGGTGGAGTGGGAGGGGGAGTTGAAGTGTTGAGCCACAGGGTGGTTGGGCTGGTTGGACACTTTCCTCATTCCTAAAAAATGGCTTATGCCCGAGACGTCGATTCTCCTGTTCCCGAGATGCTGTCTGACCTGCTGTGTTGTTCCAGCAACACATTTTCAGCTCTGATCTCCAGCATCTTCAGACCTCACTTTCTCCTCGAAGATTTTAACCTACTGCGAATCCTCTTACAAGGATGCCTTCCTTGAAGAAGCTCTCTTCCTCCCTCTATCTTAGCCTTGCTGGACACAATTTCCTCATTCCTGAAGAAGGGCTTATGCCCAAGACGTCGATTCTCCTGTTCCCTGGATGCTGTCTGACACGCTGTGCTGTTCCAGCAACACATTTTCAGCTCTGATCTCCAACATCTGCAGACCTCACTTTCTCCTCGAAGATTTTAACCTACTGCAAATCCTCTTACAAGGATGCCTTCCTTGGAGAAGCTCTCTTCCTCCCTCTATCTTAGCCTGCTGGACACACTTTCCTCATTCCTGAAGAAGGGTTTATGCCCGAAACATCGATTCTCCTGTTCCCTGGATGCTGTCTGACCTGCTGCGCTGTTCCAGCAACACATTGTCAGCACGTCAGCGGACTGAGCTAACCGGCTTCCATTTAATGCAAAGCTAAACAAACAGCTCAGTACATTAACAATTTGTAGTAGTTCACGTCGAATTAGCTGCTACACCTTTCAACACCACCAGCTCTTCTTACACTTAACATGTTCAGTTGCAGATATTATGCAATTTCTTTCCGATGAACGCTAAATAATTTGTGAGTGTGTCACTTTTGCCTCCCCATCCAGGAAGCCCAGAATCTCTGCCCCTGTTAAATTCGCTCCTTGTGTGTCTGCAACTGGCCTTTGAAATATGCTGGAATCATCTTCTAATTTTATTTGCTGTCTGAAAAGTAATCTCCGATTTCAAAATCTCAGAATAAAAAGTACCTGCTGCAAATTTCGTTGTCGTTCATCGCTGGTTTTGAAGCTCTAACCTCTAGTTATACACTCACCTGAACGAGGTAATTTCCCTCTTATTTACCCTTACCAACCTCACATCCGCTGGAAAATCACCATTAGGACACAACTCAGTCATTCCTGATATATGTCGCGTGAATCTTCATCTATTCCACCATCCCATTAAATCACTTATTTTCTTCCTCGTGGCTATACCTCCCAGTAAATCTCATTTGCATAGTCTCTAACGATTTTGTATCAAGGGAACTCGGATCATACCCTTCCTAACCAAATTGAACCCCCCAACCCCCGTGTATTTCATCAGTAAATTTCACCCCGAGAAATGATGCTGGATCTAATTCAACTCATGACAACTTACCACAATGCTATGCAATCTCATTACTGGTACAGGAAAGATGAAGGCTATTTCACTTAAAGCTGAAATCTGTTGGCTGCAACAGCATTGGGTCAAATCACAGTCAAACAGGTGACAGTTTTTCTCATTTTTATTTCTTCTCAACGTGTGCTGAAGAAATACACGGCGACATAAATTAATATTGTTAGGCAGAAGTAAGGTGGCGTGTTAAATCTGAGGCTCTGAGAATAGGGCAGTTTTGATTAACATTAACCACAGATTGTTCAAATCTCAGGCACATGAGATTGATAGAGAGCGATGTTGAGAGAAATAAACTATCTTGGCAAATGCCGTTGTTATGAAGTTGTGGGTGTAATGTACTTTTAATGGTGCTGAAATGCCTGGCTGCACAAAGAGTTCAGAACAAGGCAACAACATGACATTTGATGAAAACAACTAAGAACTGTGTTACATGGATACAAAAATCAAATTTGAATTCGGCCAATCAGTTTAAATTATGTCCCAATCAAGTTTGAATTTGGTATTTTTACAATGTTAAAATAAATGAAACGGTCCGACGTTTTGTGGGACAAATATCGGACATTTGGAACAGTTACTCAGAGCGACAAAGAACAGCAAAGAGGGCAGTTAAAAGACCAACAGATGTAGGATGCTAGTAAAATCTCCAAGAGGTGCTTATCTGGAGAAATAGATTGCATAGTAAAAAAGCATCAACACCGACCTGGAGAAAAAATCTCCAGAGGAAGATACAAAGAGAACCTTCGACAACGATCTGATTTTTAAATTTGAACATTTTTGTAAAAGTTATTGGGATCAGAGTGAGGGAAGGTATTGTAGAGCAGAAGGTTTCGAGAAAGGAGTTGTAGTTTGATTATTCTCTGTCAATAAAAAACAATAACGTTGTTATTTTTAACTTTAAGTAGTGATTTTTGGGTTGGTTCTTTGCCTCTGGAATTTTAACAGAATACAGCACGGCGGTGAATCATTTCTGTGTTGCTGGTTTACATTAGCAGAGGGGGTTTACCCCGTCACGTAACACCAGTTTCTGTGGTTGCTTTGTTCTTTCGCTCATTTGTGCATTTTGCCTCAGTAACGATTTTGAAGTTGTCCCCTCTACACAAAACGTCCGTGCTTTTGTACCATTGTACAAAAGGTGCAGTGTGTCTAAGCGACAGGGATCTCGACAATAACATTTGACGCTTATTCAATCTATCTATCCTGATATTGACCCATGGAAACAGCACTGCGCACTCTCCCCGAGTCTGGAAAACGATCCCAGATAATGTTACATCCCGCTCTCAAGGGCCTTTTCATTCCATCGCTTTCAATTCCTCACAGAATCCGTTTCAACAGATTTCGTCACTGAGTCATTTCTTTGTTTGTGTTCAAATCCGGTGAGCAGAGGGTCACAGTTGGAGCTGAGCCCATCACCCAGAGGGCAGACCATACTGTGTGAACTGTACTCTGCTGTTCATCATTTCACTAACAGCATGTAGATGTATCTATGTTCTGCAAATTTTCACGCCTGTTTTAAGAAGCACGATAAACAGTTCCTGGTTCCTGCTTTTGTTGTCACACAGACCAAGATTGGAAATGCTGGGAACATGCACTGGTCGAGATTGTCTACTCACCCACATCCGTTTCCTCCCCAGCAGGTGGTAAGATGATGGTCTGAATCACTTTCTTCTGTTCCCTGTCACTCTGGGATGATGTGAGCTGTGAAATCTGTTCTCTGAGCTGACGGTAACGTGACAAAACTTATACACATCAGGTGCAACGTGCCTGAGCGACAGGACTTGCTGCAGTAACATCCCATGCTGATTCAGACAGCAGAGCCTTCGCTGTGACTTCGAGAAGGACGCAGACACAGATGACAGGGAGAGATTCTCTCTTTCCCTGCAGTTCTTCACATTTCTATCTGTCTCAGATGGCGTTACTTGCACAAGGTTCCCTGAAGAATATTAAGTCCTGTGCATGTGCGATCTCTCTTTTGTACAGCTTTACAGAATTTCCATAACTCCCACTACCTTTAACCCCCTCCCGCGCTCCACAGCCCCGTGTTTGATAGTGGGCTGAAAAGCGCGTTCATGTTTCTCTCCCATAAAACTAATTGCCAATTGAAGAGAAGTTCGTCCAGCTGCCAATGATGGGAGCCCGCTCGCAAAAGAAATGGCTTGCACAGCCTCCGGGTAACCGGAAGTCAGAATGTCAAGGAGCTGTTATTAAAACTCACTGCGGCCTTCCCTCCGAAGCAACAGAAAACCCCTATTTTTTAAGCAAGGAAACTCACCTGATTTATGGATCATGCTTCTGTTCCGGTTCTGGCTTGTTGGTTTTGGGTGCAATATCGCCTCGGGTGGGTGATGTACGTGTGAGAAGTCACACTTGAGCATTGGAGTTTTGCATTTGGTTCTATGTATGACGCAGAATGTATAATTTTGATGAGCTCGAGATCAGAACAAGGCACCGAAGCTTAAAGACACACAACAGCAACTTCTTCGAGGTCGTTACAAGACTGAGAAATGGAATCCCTAGCTTCAAATGATGCTGATCCTGTTAATGTGGATTTTGCCGAGTGCACGTCCTGTGCGGAGTAACCTGAAAGCCTTAATCTGTCCAAAATGTTGTTTTACTTATGCTGTGATCTGCATGTCCTTGATTTGTATGATCTGCCTTTACCAATCGCAAACAAAAGTTTTCTCTGTACTGAGGTTCATGTGACAATCAATCAATCAAATAAAGTAAATCAATCGACCGCCATAGACATTTCTTTATTGTTTGGGGGCTGCATGGCCTCACTTTGCACTGTGACATATTTTGTGATACTGAGTGAAATCACAGTTAAACCAACAGATTGTAGCAAGTTAGGCACAGGTTATATTGACACAGCCGGGACACATCTGCACCACAGAGTGTCACACAATAATAGTGAAGACCTTTTGAAATCATCCTCTGAGGTACATGCCACACGCCAGATGAAATGCTGAAGACTGTGTGAGACTGCTGTGGTCAGCGCTAACAGAGCGGCCCAGTGGGAGCGTATTGGGCTCATAACCATGAAATTAATGGATTGAAAACATCCTCTACTCGTTGACAATTCCATGTTTCATTGTGTGTACTGCCCCCTCCAGTGTTTCTCTATAATAGATCTCCATTCTACATATTACATGTTGTTTCACTTTCCACTTCCTTTCATTCAATGTATCTGAAATGAATATTTCATACTGATACATACGGGAAATTTATACAAATGAGAAAACACACTTGTGAAGTTTTGGAAGCTCTTTACCTGTTCTCGGTCGGTGTGCTCTGATCTGATTCGCAAAATCTCTTGCCAGAGCTAGTAATAAACTGGTGAAGGTGAGCGATATCAGATGTAGAGTGCTCTATGCACATGACGCCCTGCAGTTATTCCCTATGCTGGTTCGCACAGCAGTGTCCTCCTCTTGAAATGAAAAGCTGTGAATTACAATTCGATCAATTTGTTGGAGACAAAATTGCGATACAGGGACAGCTCCGCATTATTAAGATATACATCACCAACTATGAATAACCACAGGGATACACAAGCGTCAGAGAGTCGCTGTGGACTCGATGGGCTGAACAGCTTCTGTCGGCGCGTGAGTGACGCCACACATTGATGCTGCCCCTCTGCCTGTCTCTGGGACAGAGTGGCTGATGGTGAAACAAAGTCTCATTGTTAACCCTATCTTCTGCATTAAACTGTCTGCAGCCCCGCAGCTCAGGGACGTGGGGATGACTGTCAGTGAGTGAGACTTTCACTCGGATTGTCTTTATCTGGAATGTTGGGTCTCAGATGTTCACTGCTGCCCGATTGTAGCAAAGAAGCCGATGTTACTGTTACAAAAGCCTTTCTGCAGAATTGCTGTGTGAAGATGGATTTTGAACAGCAAACAGGCTGCACAAAAATGCCCTCACATGAATTTACCTGAGGGTAGAGAGTTCGGAGTACACTTGTGTCTTACCCATCAGCTCAACATCTTTATCGCTTCTCAGATAAATGATATTTGCAGGAAGCTCCCAATCCAACTTGCTGATTCCCAACACTTGAGGGAACTGGCTGTGCCGATGTGAGCGAGGTTTCGAGTGTGTCCGCGCTAGCCTCCCCTCACACTGCTTGCCGGTGGAGGGAAATAGCTGAATACTCTGCCAATGGAGACAATTTAGTGCAAACGGAAGGGATAAACAGCACTGTCCCGTGAACAAGGAGATGGAATGAGAAGGCGATATTCTTAAAACACTTTGATGCTTAGAAATCTGAGAACAAATTGTGATGTAGTTGGACCTGACCGAATCTCAGCTGGTTTGGTGTTGGCAATGTAAGAGTGTCTAGGGCACGATCTTCGCTTACTAGCTTGTGTTAATACTAGCATGGGAGAATGTCTTACTTCAAATCGCCATCGAACCCTGGTTGTTTGATTTCACTTTTGCCCGGTCGTCTGATCAACTATTTGATAAAAGGATGTAAATCATTAAGTTGCACCCTTTGAAATTCCTTTGAGTTTTTGGGTCAGAAGTGTCATTGTAGTGGGCATGGCACAGTACCACATGTGGTGAAAGTGAAACAAGTGTTAGAGGATGTTCACCCATACAGTCCCACTCTGAGTAAATCCACCATCTGGATAATCGCATAGTTCTGGGTGTGAAACTTTAGGAAGTGGGAACGTGAAATGATTGGAAACAGCGCTGAACACGTTGATGAGAATGGTGTGGTGTACGAGGAATGTCAACAATGAAGGTCATTTGGAAAGTTGGGACAGGACTCCTTGGAGAGCAGAAGGCCGAAAGCTGGCCTTGTTAAAAGTTTCCAAGACATGAGTGGGTTAGACAGAGGGAATAAGGAAGGAGGAATGCTCCCTACGCCTGAAAGGATCGAGAACGATTTGGCAGAGTTTTAAAGACATTAGTAAAAGACGAAAAATGTGCATGACGAGAAATGTTTTCACATCGGGAATGGTCAGGGTCTGATATTGACAAAGACGCAGTTTCAATCGAGTTGTTAAAAAACTAATTCAAAGTTCATGTTGAAAGTAAAATTGTGTAGAGATACAAGGAGAAGGCAAGAGAAGCACAGCTGAGGTGTTTTCTCTATACGAATAGAGAAGCACATTGATCTCTGTAGAGAACCAGCACAGCTAAGGTGTTTTGTTACACATTTGTGATTCTGACTGGAATCACAGTTCGACCAACAGGATGTAGGGAGTTAAACAACGGTGATATTGGCAAAGCCGGGACACATCTACATCGCAGAATATTATCAAACACGGACATGTCACAGTAGGGATGGCGCTGTCTGAAAATCCTGCAGGGTGTCCTGCGGATCAGACACAGGAAATTTCACTATTCGAACCGAATCAGCCATATGAAGGGTAACCAAGGAGCCGGAGGCTCCTGCTTCAGAACTCAATTAAAGAAGCTTAGGCTCGAATCCCCCCACAGCAATATCTGTGGCTGCGGCGTGTTCAAATAAAAAGCAAGACTGGGCGTTTGCTTTATGGAAACGGGGGTCAGTGTCCATCTTGTCATGATCGTGTTCGCCTCCCACACGGTAAATCCCGGGCTCAAGCGGCTTTATGTTCCAGGAAAGTTGAGGTTTTAACAAATTGGGTACGATTCTTGAGAGTTAACTGTGGTGTGGGAGAGTGCAGATTTTCTTAAAGTGTCTGTGCTGTCATGGCAGTGCTCGCCTCCCGCACGGAAAACCGCAAGCAGGTCTACTGCTGTTTTATGTTCCAGGCAAGTTGAGCTTGTCCTGGAACCGAATGGAGACTGTTACTTCATCGCTGTTGTGAAATAAAATCCTGCAGTGACTCACCTCGTCGTTATTTGGTTTTCTAGCGAATGGGAACATAATTCAAAAGAATTTCGATGTCATATGTTGTTAAATTTCTCCCATTTCATTCATTTCCGTCCTGAAGAAATCGGAAGGGAAAGGTAGTCTAATCTTGACTGTGATTGGTTAAATTCACTTCTTTTCGCCCATTCATATTATGTTCTTTCTTTCTCTCTTTTAAGCACGTTCTGGGAAGTGGTTTTGCATTAAGGCTCCAGTATGTTTGAATTAGTAGCTTGGAATTCCCCTGTTATTAATTGTGAAATTAGTTTATGGCTCATCCCTCGGACTGTCTCATATTTAGCATTCATGCTTCGCTGTGTCTGAAAATGCATTGGTTTGCCAGTTTTGTGTGTGTTCCGTGATAAATGCTTTCTGGTTTGCGATTCGCTCAATACAGTACGAGTTAACAGGGTTTCTGAGGTAACTTCCAGCATCAAAAATCCTCAACTGAGGATCTGGGAAAATTTCCCGGAGTATGGTCAGTCGGAGCAAAAGTTAGGAAGTCGTTTGTTTGTACAGTATTTCACAATACTACTTTTTCCCGTGAGCAGTCGAACAGACTAAATGATTGTGCCACAGACTGCAACGGCAAACTCCGCTAAAAAGTAATCCTTTAAAGCCGGTGTAAGCAACACAACGTTATTGGGGTACACCGCGTGGAAACAGATACTTCGGTGTATCTCGTCCATGCTCACCACATAGCCAAAATTAAACAAGTCCCGTTCCCCAGCATTTGGCCCCAATCCCTCTAAACCCATCCTATCCAGAAACTCATCCGATTACCTTTGCAATTTTCTGAGTGTAATAGCCTCCTCCACTTCCTCTGGTAGCTCATTCCATACACGCACAACCTTCTGTGTGGGAAATGTGCCTCAGGTCCTTTGTCAATTTCAGTCCACTCACCTTAAACCTATGCTCTCGAGTTTTCAACTCACCCAGACTTGGGTAAAACACGTAAATGCTCAGTTTACAACCCTTCCATAAGATCATGTCGCAGCCGTTAAGCTGCAGGGAAAGTCGTCCCAGCCTATTCCACCTCGCCCTACGGTCCAAACATTGACGACATCCTTGTCTACATTTTGTCATCAATTTCACGTGTCTTTTTTTTACGTTTTCAAGATGTCAATTACGCTGGACAACAACGAGCTTTTGGAAACAGAAAGGTGAAACGTAGAATGGCTTCAACTTTCAGGGCTGGATGCCATTGAGCAGTAGCCAGTGCGGCTGTGGCTTGTTTGTGGAGTGCGGTGGTCATCACGTTCGCCTCACACGCGAACGGTCCCTAGTTCGAAACTGTTAAGCAACTGCTTTGTTCTTCAACTGCAGCCTTTTACATATACAAGAACGGAGCTTTCTTGCTTACTTTCCCATCTGCAAACCTGCCTTCGAATTTGCTTGAATAGATCTGCTCTCACAGTGAAATGTAATGCAGTTCCATTTAATTACAGTGCAAAACATTGTAAAGTTTTTCTCCACCGTGGTTCATATGCCATTTGTTTGAGAGTGTAGTTACCGCCTTCTGATCCTTCCACGAAAAGCAGTACCGCATTTCCATTCCTTGGGTCGGCGGCTCAGTTCAAAGACAGGGAAGAAGCTGATGCGCTGGTGTCACGTGCACCACGACTTCCTGAATTTGTCTGTCTGTCAAATATACCCCAAAGTCGTCTCTGAAAGGCCTCATTTGGAAGTTGTGTGTCGTTATTCAACGTGCGAGAATTGGCACCAGAGGTCCTGTATCATGTTGTGGAGCAGTTCGCACGTTAGTGGCTCATTCAATCAGCAACAGCAATGAAAGAAATTACACTCTCAGAGGAACCTTTGGACTTGTGCTTTCATAGCGTCGCTAGTATTAAGGTGCGCCCTGTGATCTAAGCCACGTCGGAACTGAAACGGAGGAATCGACAGAGAGGCTACAGAATGACATCGCATCCATTTGGTTTTCTTTAAATCACTGACGAGCAGGAAAATGTAAACGGGGAGGGCGAGTGGGGAAGTGAGGCAATTGCAGCTCTGGTGAAACTCCTTCTTTGTGATTCACTCAGCAACCAGAGACGTGTGAAGGTGACTCAGGCGTGAGAGCTCTTCACATCGAGAACAAAAAGCACTCAAGGGCAGTTAGCACCTCTTCCGGAGAGGGGGGTGGGGTGAGGTAATTAACTTCTGTTACTATGTGCAGAAAATGCCTTTTAGATTGACGTGAACAGAAACTGCATTTCTAATAAGCACCATGGAATTTAGCAAAATTTATTGAGTGGCTTCTCGTCGATTCCCACACAGGTTTCCTACTCAGTTGGTATCCATGTGGTTCATGTCCAGGAGTGAACATCTCTGCAGCAAATTGCACGGTTAAGGTAAAACGCAAGGAAAGTGGCTTCTCGAACTGGCTCCGAGGTCAGACCATTCTCACAATGTGATCTGTCATTCTCGGATTATAATGTTTTAAGGTGGAGAACACTCTTTGGGACTCTTATTCTGCAAAACAGACACAGTGACAGAAACTATGCTGCACGTTATGATGTGGAACATGGCCTCCTCAGCTTTGTGCATTTTCCCTGTAGTCCGGTGTATTCCACGTTCCGTGTAAACGTGAAAGTTGTCCTGTTTCGAGCAATGGGTGAAATCATTTAGCAAAGCAAGAATCGAAATTGCAGTAATGTCAAGCAGCTCATGGTTATTTGACCAATTCATAAGCGAACATATATTCTCACGCACATTGTAGCTGAAAAGAGTCTGAGAAGATAGACTCAGCTTACCACTGATTTTTGTTTGGATTGATGGGCTATCATAATCTGCTGCGAAATTGACATTGTAGCCGGGCACATCCCAGCAGCTGTGCGAGTCGGAGACGGATCATGGAACCCTGTTCTTGTGACTTTGCATCTGTTGTTATGCAGGAGCACAATTGGAAATGCAAGACAATGGGCTTTGCGGCTGGCTGGTCGTGTGGCTGAGCGATCTAAGGCGCTGAATCCCGATTCAAGTCTCAATAGCGGGGTGCGTTTGAATCCCACCGCTGCCATTTCTGCTGATCAACTCCAACGCTGCAGCTTGTTAAAATGCTGTTTCAGTCCCTATTGTATTGATGTTGAAAACAAAAGTAAAATGTGTTTGCTTCCTGGGGAATTCACTGTGGTGTGCGAAAGTGCCAAATATTTCCAAGTGTCTCTGCGATCATGATCATGTTCGCCACCCGCGCAGAAAATTGCAAACAGCTCTGCTGTTCCACGCAAGTTGAGTTTTTACTGGAACCGAATGGAGACTGTTATTTCATCGCTGTTGTGAAACAAAGTCCTACGGTGACTCGACTCGTCGTTATTTAGTTTTCTGGCGAATGGGAAAATCGTTCCAATGAATTTCGATGTGATATGTTATTGAATTTCTCCCATTTCCTTCATTTCCGTCCTGGAGACATCGGAAGGGAAAGGTAATCTAATCGAGACTGTGAAATTCACTTTTTATGGCCCATTCTTATTATGTTCTTTCTTTCTCTCTTTTCAGCATTGTCTGGGAAGTGGTGGTGCACTAAGGCTGCAGTATGTTTGAAAGAGTAGTTTGGAATTGCCCTGTTGTTAGTTGTGTGATTACTTTATGGCTCATGCCCTCGGATTGTCTCACATATTGCATTCATGCTTCGCTGTTTCTGAAAATGCATTTGGTTTGCCAGTTTCGTTCGTGTTCCGTGTTAAATGCTTTCTGTTTTGTAATTCGCTCAATACATTACGAGTTAACAGGGTGTCTGAGGTAACCTCCAGCAGGAAAATCTTCAGCTGAGGATCTGGGAATATTTCACGGAGTATAGTCAGTCGGGTCAAAAGTAAGGAAGTCGTTCGTTTCTGTTGTGTTTCACAATACTACCTTTCCCGTGAACAGTCGAAAAGACTAAATGATTGTGCCACAGACTGCGACGGCAAGCTCCGCTAAAAAATAATCCTTTAAAGCCGGTGTAAGCAACACAACGTTATTGGGGTACACCGCGTGGAAACAGATACTTCAATGTATCTCATCCATGCTCACCACATAGCCATTATTAAACAAAATCCCATTTCAAACATTTTGCCCCATCCTTCTAAACCCTTCTAATCCAGACACTCATCCGGTTACCTTTGCAATTTTCTGAGTGTACTAGCCTACTCCACTCCCTCCGGTAGCTCATTCCATGCACGCACAACCTTCTGTGTGGGAAATGGTGCCTCAGGTCCTTTGTCAATTTCAGCCCACTTACCTTAAACCTATGCCCTCGAGTTTTCAACTCACCCCAACTTGAGTAAAACACGTAAATACTCTGTTTTAACCCTTCCATAAGATAATGTCGCAGCCGTTAAGCTGCAGGGAAAGTTGTCCCAGTCTATTCCACCTCACCCTATGGTCCAAACATCCTTGTCTATATTTTGTCATCAATTTCACGTTCCTTTTTTTTACTTTTTCGAGATATCAATTACGCTGGACAACAACGAGCTATTGGAAGCAGAAAGGTGAAGTGCAGAATGGCTGCAAATTTCAGTGCTGGACGCCACTCAGCTGCAGCAGCATTGCTCAGGGCTTGTTTCTGAAGTGTTGTGGTTATCGCGCTGGCCTTATACACGAACGGTAGCCACAGTTTGAATCTTGGCCAAAACTACCTTGTTCTCCAAGAGCAGCCTTTTTCATGGACGAGAACAGGTCATTCTTGCTTGCTTTCCCATCTGTAAACCTGACTTCGAATTCGCTCCAGCCTTCCACCCTCATCGCCTTCACACCCTTCCTTCTGCCGAACACATTCTCTCCCCTCGCCATCTCCCCGCCCTCTCCACCCTTGCCTTCTATCCCCCTGGTCTTCTCTCCCCTTACCTTCTACCCCCTCGCCTTCTCCCGCACCTTCTCGCCCGCTCCTTCTCTCCCCGTCATCTCCCACCTCACCTACTCTTCTCTCACCTTCTCTCACCACCTTCTCCTGCACCATCTCTCCCCTGCTTCTCACCTCTCCTTCTCTCCCCATCATATCCCCCTTGCCTTCTCAAGCACCTTCTCTCCCCTGCCTTCTCAGCTCACCTTCTCCCCCACATTCTCCACCCACGCCATCTCTCTCCCTCGCCTTCACCCTGCATTCCCGCCCCACATTCTCTCCCATGCATTCTCCCGTCCGCCTTCTCTCCCTCATCTGCTCTCACTCGCCTTCGTCCCCGCCTTGTCTCCCCGCCTTCTCTCCCCCGCATTCTCCACCCTCATGTTCTCCCCCGCCTTCTGTCCCCTTTTCTCCCCTTCTTTCTTTCCCCACCTTCTCTCCCCTGCCTTCTCCACTCTCGCCTTCTCTCCCCACCTTCTCCCTTTCCTTCTCCCCCGCCTGCTCCCCCTAGTCTTCTCTCCCTGCCTTCTCTCCCCACTTCTCCCCCCTCATTCTTTACCCTCGCTTTCTGTCCTTGTCTTCTCTGCCCCATCTTCTCCACCTCGCATTCTCTCCCCCACGTTCTCCACTCTCGCCTTCTCTCCCTGCCTTCTCTCCCCTGCCTTCTCGCACCGACTTCCCCCCTTCTTCTCCCCCCGCCTGCTCCCCTCGTCTTCTCTCCCCGCCTTCTCTCCCCAACGTCTTCCTTCGCATTCTCCACCCTCTCTTTCTGTCCTCGTCTTCTCTGCCCCACCTTCTCCCCCTCGCATTCTCTCCCTCACGTTCTCCACTGTCGCCTTCTCTTCCTGCCTTCTCTCCCCTGCATTCCCGCACCGCCTTCTCCCCCCTTCTTCTTCCCCCACCTGCTCCGCTAGTCTTCTCTCCCCGCCTTCTCTTCCCAACTTCTCCCCCCACATTCTCCATCCTCGCTTTCTGTCCACGTCTTCTCTCCCCACGTCTTCTCCCTCCTCACTTTCATCCCCGCATTCTCCTCTCACATTCTCCACTGTCACCTTCACACCCCTCGCCTTCACACCCGTCGCCTTCATCCCCTCGCCTTCACAGCCCTCACATTTACCCCCGTCACATTCACCCCTCACTTTCACAGCCCCTCACCTTCCCCCTCGCCTTCACTCCCCTCACCTTCACCCTCCCTCCCCTTCACCCCCTTGCCTTCACTCCCCCTCACCTTCACCCCCTCACCTTCACTCCCCTCGCCTTCACCCTCCCTCGCCTTCTCCCCATTGCCTTCACACCCCTCGCCTTCATCCCCTCTCGACTTCACTCCCCCTCACCTTCACCCCTCACCTTCACTCCCCTCGCCTTCACCCTCCCTCGCCGTCTCCCCATCACCTTCACACCCCTCGCCTTCATCCCCACTCACCTTCACTCCCCCTCACATTCACCCCGTCCGCCTTCACTCCCCTCTCCTTCACCCTCCCTGCCCTTCACCCCCACGCCTTCACACCCCATCGCCTTCACACCCCTAGCCTTCAAACCCCTCGCCTTCACTCCCCTTTGCCTTCACACACCCTTGACTTCACCCCATTGCCTTCACCTTCTCACCTTCACACCCTCTTGACTTCACCCCATTGCCTTCATATCCTCGCCTTCAGCCCCCCTTGCCTTCAACCCCCCTCACCTTCACCCCCACTCGCCTTCAACCCATCGCGCCTTCAACTCTTCACACCGTTCACCTTCACCCCCTCGCCTTAAACCGCCACTCCTTCACACCCATTTACTTCACACCCCTCGCCTTCCCCCCTGCATTCACCCCCCTCGCCTTCACCCATCCTCACCTTCACCCCTCCTCGCCTCACCACCCCTCGCCTTCTCCCCCTTGTCTACTCTCCCCTCGCCTTCTCCCCTAACCTTCTCTGCCCTCCCCTTCTCCACACTCGCCTTCTCCCCACCTTCTCCACCCTCGCCTTCTCCCCCACCTTCACCCCCGCAATCTCACCCTCACCTTCTCCACCCTCGCCTTCTCTGCCCACTTTCTCTCCCCCGCCTTCACCCCCCTCGCCTTCAAATCGCCTCACATTCACCCGCCTCGCCTTCAACCCCTCGCCTTCACCCCCACTCGCCTTTTCCCCCTTGCCTTCTCTCCCCTCGCCTTCTCCCCTAACCTTCTCTGCCGTCGCCTTCTCTCCCCTCATATTCTCTCACCCGCCTTCTCTCCCCACCTTCCCTCCCCAATGCCTTCACCACCCTTGCCTTCACACCCTCGCCATCACCATCCTCTCGCCTTCACCGTCCCCCACCTTCACCCGCATTGCCTTCTATTTCCCCTGCCTTCACCCCACTCGCCTTCTCTCCCCGCCTTCTCTACCCACCTTCTGTCCCCTACTTCTCCCCCGCCTTCTCCACCCTCGTCTTCTCTCCCTGCCTTCTCTCCCCACCATCTCCCTCCCGCCTTCTCTCCCCATCTTCTCTCCCTCGCCTTCCTCCCCGCCTTTTACCACTCGCCTTTACCCTCACCTTCTCTCCCCCCCCGCATTCGGCTCACTCGCCTTCTCTTCCCCTCATTGTCCCCAATCGCCTTCTCCCCCCGCATTCTCCACTCTCACTTTCTCTCCCCCCACCTTCGCTCCCCTCGCCTTCTCTCCACCTCGCCTTCTCCCACTCGCCTTCTCCACCCCTCGCCTTCTCTCTACTCGCATTCTCTCCCATCGGCTTCTCATCCCTCACCTTCTCTCCCCTTCACCTTCTCTCCCCCCACCTTCTCCACAAAGTCTTCTTTCCCATCGTCTTCTCTTCCCTCGCTTTCTCTCCCCCTCGCCTTCTCCACCCTCGCTTTCTCCTTCTTCTCCTTCTCCTCCCTCGCTTTCTCCGCCCTCGCCATCTGACCCCTCGCCTTCTCCCCTTCCTTCTCCACCCTCGCCTTCTCTCCCCTCGCCTTCTCCAACCTCGCCTTCTCTCCCCTCGCCTTCTCCTCCTTCGCCATCTGAACCCTCGCCTTCTCCCCTCCCTTCTCCACATTCGCCTTCTCTCTCCCTCGCCTTCTCTTCCCTCGCCTTCTCCACCCTCGCCTTCTCCCGCCACCTTCTCCCTCTCACCTTCTATCCCCTGCCTTCTCCCCTGCTTTCTCCACCCTCGGCTTCACCACCCTCGTCTTCTCTCCCCGCATTCTCCCCCGCCTTCTCCACCACCTTCTTCCGCCTCGCCTTCTCTCCCTCACCTTCTCCACCCTCGCCTTCTCCGCCATCGCTTTCTCAGCCCTCGGCTTCTCCCCAACCTTCTCCCACCTCGTCTTCTCTCCCCCGCCTTCTCCACCCTCGCCTTCTCCTACCACCTTCTTACCGCCTTCTCTACCCACGTCTTCTCTCCCCGCCTTCTCTCCCTGCCTTCTCCATCCTCGCCTTCTCCCCCGCCTTCTTCCCGCCTTCTCTCCCCGTCTTCTCTCCCCTGCCTTCTCTCCCCGTCTTCTCTCCCCTGCCTTCTCCACCCTTGCCTTCTCCTCTGCCTTCTCCCCACAGTACCACCCCCGCCTTCTCCAACCTTGCCTTTTCGCCCCGCCTTCTCTCCCCATCTTCTCTGCCCTTGCCTTCTCCACCCACCTTCTCCTCGCCTTTTCTCTCTGTCTTCTCTCCCCGCCTTCTCCACCGCCTTCTCCCCTGCCTTCTCCACCGCATTACCACCCCCGCCTTCTCTGCCCTTGCCTTTTCACCCACCTTCTCTCCTCTGCCCTTTCCACCCTCACCTTTTCTCCCCTCGCCATCATTCCCCTCGCCTTCACGCCCTCCCCTTTAATCCCCCGTTGCCTTCACACCCTCTCATCCTCACCCCCCTCTCCTTCACCCCCTCACGATCACCCTGCTCGCCTTCATCCTCCGTCGCCTTCACCACCCTTCGCATTCACCCCCTTGCCTTCGCACCCCGTTGCCTTCACACCCACTCACCCTCAACCCCCCACACATCACTCCCCTTGAATTTACCCACTCACCTTCACCACCTTGCCTTCACCCACTCTTGCCTTAATCCCGCTCGCCTTCAGCTACATCGCCTTCACGCTGCCTTGCCTTTCCCTCTCGCCTTCACACCTCTCGCCTTCACTCCCTCGCCTTCAAATCCCTTCGCATTCATCCGCCTCGCCTTCAACCTCTCGCCTTCAGCCCCCTTGCTTCTCCCCTTGCCTTCTGTCCCCTCGCCTTCTCCCCAACCTTCTCTGCCCTCACCTTCTCTCCCCTCGCTTTCTCTCGCCCGCCTTCGCTCCTCTGCCTTCTCTCCCCTCATCTTCACCTTCCCATCCTTCACATCCCTTGACTTCACCCCCCTCGCCCTCACCATTCTCTCGCCTTCTCACACCCCCTCGCCTTCACCCTCCCTGCCTTCACCCCATCGCATTCTCTCTTCCCTGCCTTCAGCCCCCTCGCCTTCTCCCTCCCTTGCCTTCACCCTACTCGCCTTCTCTCCCCTGCCTTCTACCCCCGCCTTCTGTCCCGACCTTCTCCCCCGCCTTCATCCCCTTCGCCTTCTCTCCCACCCTCTCCACCTGCCTTCTCCACCCTCGCATTCACCCCGTGACTTCTTTTCCCGCCTTCTCTTGCCATCTGCTCCCTCTCGCCTTCTCCCCCACCTTCTCTCTCCTCTCTTCTCTCCCCGCCTTCTTACACTGCCTTCTCCCCCTCGGCTTCACTCCCCGCTTTCACTCCCCGCCTTCTCTCACCCGAATGCTCCACCCTCCCCTTAACCCCCTCGTTCTCTCCCCTCGCCTTCACTCCCCGCCTTCACCACCCGCCTTCTCCGCCACCTTCACCCACCCGCCTTCTCTGCCCGCCTTCACCCCTCGACTTCTTCTCTTGCCTTCTTTCCCTTGCCTTCTCTCCCTCGCATTCTCCACCCTCTCCTTCTCCACCCTCGCCTTCTCTGCCCTCGACTTCTCGCCCCTCGCCTTCTCCACCCTCGCCTTCTCTCTTCCTCGCTTTCTTTCACGTCGCCTTCTCTCCCCCGCAGCCTCTGCCCTTGCATTCACCCCCACCTTCTTCAGCCTCGCCTTCTCTCGCCGCTACTTCACCCTCGCCTTCTCCCCCTCACCTTCTCCCCTCCGCACTCACCACCCTCGCCTTTTCCCCGCCTAATCTCCACTCGCCTTCTCCCCCACCTTCTCCCCCACTTCTTCCCCCTCGCCTTCTCTCCCTCGCCTTCTCCACCCTCGCATCCTCCACCCTCGCTTTCTCCATCCTCGCTTTCTCCATCCTCGACTTATCCCCCATCTTCTCCCCCCTCGTCTTCTCTCCCCGACTTCTCCTCCGCCTTCTCCACCCTCGCCTTCTCCCACACCTTTTCCCCGCCTTCTCTCCCCACCGTCTCCACCCTTGCCTTCTGCCCCGCCTTCTCCACCCTCGCCTTAACTCCCGCCTTTGTCACCCTTACCTTCTCATGCCTCCTTCTCTCCACCACCTTCTCCACCCTCACCTTCGCTCCCCTCGCCTTCACGCCCTACCTTTTAATCCATCTTGCCTTCACACCTTCTTACCCTCACCCCCTCACCTTCACGCCCTCACATTAAACCCACTCGCTTTCACCCTCCCTCACCTTCACGCTCCTCGCCTTCACCTTCTCGCCTTCAACCCCCATCGCCTACACCCACCTTCGACTTAATCCCCCACGTCTTCAACCCCCTTGCCTTCACCCCCATCGCCTTCACACTCGCTTGCGTTCATACCTCTCGCCTTCACTCCCCTCGCCTTCATTTCCCTTCTCATTCCCTCGCCTCGCCTTCAACCCCTCGTCTTCACCCCCTCACCATCTCCCCTTGCCTTCTCGCCCCTCACCTTCTGCCCAAACTTCCCTCCCGTCGCCTCTCTCCCCTCGCCTTCTATCGCCCGCCTTCTCTCACCTGCCTCCTCTCCCCCTCGTCTTCACCCTCCCACACCTTCACCACCGTCGCCTTCACCCCCCTCGCCCTCACCATCCTCTCACCTTCACACACTCCCTTGCCTTCTCCCTCCCCTACTTTCACCCCACTCACCTTCTCCCACACCTTCTCCCCCACCTTCTCTCCCCGCCTTCTCTCCGCGCATTCTCCACCCTCGCCTTTTCTCCCACCCTCTCCACCCGTCACCTACTCCCCCGGCTTCTCTCCCAGCCTTCTCTCCCCCACCTTCTCCACCCTCACCTTCTCCACCCTCGCCTTTTCGCCCCTTGTCTTCTCTCCCCGCTTTCTCCCCGCCTTCTCTTCCCACCTTCTCTCACACGCCTTCTCCACCCTTGCCTTCTCCACCTTCGAATTCTCCACCCACCTTCGCCCGCGCATTCTTACCCCCGCCTTCTCCACCCTTGCCATCTCTCCCCACCTACTCTCCCCAATTTCTCTCTCCCACCTTCTCCACCCTCGCCTTCTCTCTCCCGCCTTCTCCACCCTCGTCTTCGCTCCCCTCGCCATCATTCCCCTCGCCTTCCCCTCCCTCACACCCTTCAAACCCTTCCAACCCTTCAAACGCCGCCTTCTCCGCCCTCGCCTTCACCACACTCGCTTTCTCCCTCGCCTTCTCCCCCACCTTCTCTCCCCCTCATCTTCTCTCCCCCACTTCACTCTGCCTTCACCCCACTCGCCTTCCCTCCCCGCCTTCTCCCCGTCTTCTCACCCCGCCTTCTCCCCAACATTCTCCACCCTCGTCTTCTCTCCCCGCCTTCTCCCCCGCTATCTTCAACCTCGGCTTCACCACCCTCATCGTCTCTCCCCGCATTCTCCCGCCAATTTCTTCCCTCTCGCCTTTTCCACCCTCGTCTTCTCCACCCTGGCCTTCTCCCCCCACCTTCTTCCACCTCGACTTCTCTCCCCGCCTTTGCTCCTGCCTTCTCTCCCCGCCTTCTCCACCCTCGCCTTGTTCCCTCACCTTCACCCCCACATTATCACCCCTGCCTTCTCCACCCTCGCCTTCGCTCCCCTCGCCATCACACCCCTCGCCTTCACGCCCTCTTTAACCCCCCTTGCCTTCACACCCCCTGACCCTCACGCCCTCGCCTTCACCTCCTCACCTTCACCCCGCTCGCCTTCACCGTCCCTCGCCTTCAATCCCCCTGACCTTCACCAGCCCTCACCTAAACCCACTCCCCCTCAACACCCCACGCCGTCACACCCCTCGAATTCACCCCCTCACCTTCACCACCTTGCCTTCACCCAGCCTCGCCTTAATCCCCCTTGTCTTCAACTCCATCGCCTTTACGCTCCCTTGCCTTTCCCTCTCGCCTGCACACCTCTCGCCTTCACCCCCCTCGCCTTCAAATAACCTCGCATTTACCCACCTTGCCTTCAACCCCTCGCCTTCATCCCCTCGCCTTCTCCGCCCTTGCCTTCTCTCCCCTCGCCTTCTCCCCAACCTTCTTTGCCCTCGACTTCTCTCCTCTCGCTTTCTCCGTCCCACCTACTCTCCTCTGCCTTCTCTCCCCATCTTAATCTTTCCTCGCCTTCACTCCCCTCGCCCTCACCATCCTCTCACCTACACACACACCCTCGCCTTCACCCTCAGTCGCCTTCACGCCTCGCCTTCTCTCTCCCCGTCGTCATCCCCCTCGCCTTCTCTCTCCTCCACCTTCTCTTCCAACTTCTCTCCCCGTCTTCTCCCCCTCGGCTTCAATCTCCGCTTTCACCGCCGCCTTCTCTCCCCCGCATTCTCCACCCTCGCCTTAAACCGCTCCTTCTCTCCCACCGACTTCACTCCCTGTCTTCAACCCCACCGCCTTCTCCTCCACATTCTCACCTCCGCCTTCACGCCCCGCCTTCTTTGCCTGCCTTCTCTCCCTCGCCTTCTCCCCCGCCTTCTCTCCCCTCGCCTTCTCCACCCTCGCCTTCTCCACCCTCGCCTTCTCCCCGGCCTTCTCCCTCTTGCCTTCTCTCCCGCCATCTCCACCCTCAGCTTCACCACCCTCATCTTCTCTCCCCGCATTCTCCCGCCATTTTATTCCACCTCGCCTTCTCCACCCTGGCCTTCTCCACCCTGGCCATCTCCCCCGAACCTTCTCCCACCTCGTCTTCTCTCCCCGCCTTTACTCCCGCCTTCTCTCCCCGCCTTCTCCACCCTCGCCTTGATCCCCGACCTTCAGCCCCGCATTATCAAACCCGCCTTCTCTACACTCGCATTTTCACCCTGCTTTCTCATCCCTCGCCTTCTCCCCCCATCTTCTACCTCGCATTCTCACCCCGGCCATCGCTCCCCTCGCCATCACTCCCCTCGCCTTCATGCCCTCTTTAACCCCCCTTGCCTTCACACCCCCGACCCTCACGCTCACGCCTTCACCTCCTCACCTTCACCCCGCTCACCTTCACTGCCCCTCGCCTACACCCTCTCGCCATCAACCCCGGAAGCCGTCACACCCCTCGGAATCACCTCCTCGCCTTCACCACCTTGCCTTCAGCCACCCTCGCCTTAATCCCCCTTGTCTTCAACCCCATCGCTTTCATGCTCCCTTGCCTTTTCCTCTCGCCTTCACACCTCTCGCCTTCACTCCCTCACCTTCAAATACCCTCTCATTCACCCGCCTCGCCTTCATCCCCTCGCCTTCACACAACCCTCGCCTTCTCTCCCCTCACTTTCTTCCCTAAACGTCTCTCCCCTCGCCTTCTCTCCCCGCCTTCACTTCCTCCCTTTTCTCCCCCAGCCTTCTCCACCCTCGGCTTCACCCCTGCTTTACCCCCCGCCTTCTGTCCCCGGCGGTCTCCACCCTCACCTTAACCACCTCCCTCTCTCCCCTCACCTTCACTCCCCACCTTCAAACCCCGCCTTCTCTGCCACCTTCTCCCACTGCCTTCACCCACCGCCTTCTCTCTCTCGCATTCCCTCCAAACCTTCTCCACCATCGCCTACACTCCCCGCCTTCTCCCCGCCTGTCCACCATCGCCTTCGCCACCACCGCCTTCTCACTCCCTCGCCTTCTCCAACTCGCCTTCTCCACCTTCGCCTTCTCTCCCCTCGCCTTCTCCACCCTCGCCTTCTCCACCCTCGCCTTCCCTCCCCTCGCCTTCTCCACGCTCGCCTTCTATCTCCATCGCCTTCTCTCCCCTCGCCTTCTCCATCCTCGCCACCCCTGTCTGCATGCACAAAGCAACTGGATAACACACCTAACTCCGAATCAGGAGTTTGGAGATTCGAATCCTACCTCGCTCGACTGCAAGGCATGTGGGCTTTCACCAACTTATGCAGAGTTACTCGGAAACTGAGATGAGGATTTCATTCCTGATAGGCAAGAGCAAGAAGCTTTTCCATAAATGTCCCTGAAAAATCAGCATCAATCCCAGGTTCACCACAGCAGTGGAAGATGATTCACTTGCGAGGAATTGAAGCTGCGTAGCGGTCGTGAAAGCGCCAAATCCGAGCCAATAGACTATCAAAGTTACCTGTCGAGCAGGGATGTTCTGGTGGGTCGACAGCCCTCAAGCTCCTCCACGTGGTCTTGTCAAAAACAACCGTTTCACGATCGTCATCCCATTTTCCATCACTTGTCCTTTTATGCTTTTACATCACAAGTTCACATCTGAGTACTTTCCAGGGTTATGTAGGTTTCTGCCTCTGCGGACCCTGTCAGTGCGTTCCAGATTCAAACACCTGCTTGTTGATAAATGGTTTCTGGATATTTACTGCAAGTCAGGATCAAAAATCACCCAGGATTTTGACGGGGAATGGAACTCGGACCATGGCGCTGTAACCGCTCAGTCACAACCAATGCGTCAGTACAGATGGCTACAGTCATCGTCGCATCGTTTCATAATGAAAACGTCATCCCAGTTGTCCAACCCTGGCCTGTAGCCTTTTATGCTCTGACTTTCCAATTCTTCATCTTAGTTACATTTCCCCCCCGAATACTTTAATCTAAACGACACAAATAATGGGGTGAAGTTTGTCATGGGTAAGTTGTGTTAACCCTCCCTTGAGGAGTTGAAGCGCATTTTCACCCACAAAGCAAAACATGAAAACTCATTCCACGGAGTGTAACCAATGCACGATGAGAGACCAACCACCTGAAATTAGGACAACACCCATTTGGCTTATATTGTCCCATGTCAGATTTCTAAAGGAGAGTCTGTTTACCGTGGCAAAAGGAAGCAACTGGTCACTCCCCTGTCCGTTTACCTCCCCTATTAATTCCCTGTCACTCTGCAGTTTATGCTGACTGACCTGGCTCTTTCTGATTCATTGGAACATTGCTAAAGCCGACTGCTTAATGTCATTCCCAATGGTCTTCCTCAAATTCTATAGAAAGACAGACAGGAATGTATTATTTCAAGCGCATTTATACTTAGAAGACCAGTGTTCTAACCACTGAGCTACAGAGCCAGTATATTACCATGTGAGAGAGAAGGTCTCGTGCATGAGAAACTGCCAGCTCATATATGAATTGTCAGCCTGTATAACATAAAGCAAGTCAGTGTAACAAAACACAAACTGAAGAAGGGATCATGTCCGAAAAGATGGGAGGATGTAATGCGAAATCACACTGTGTCCCGGGTGATATAAATAGATATCTTCCATCTTAGTAGGTCATCAGGATTCATGACATTCAATGTCATGGTCTGTTAATTGTTACCATTTATAGTAATCAATGGTAAATACTTACTGATCTTTTGAAGTAGCATGATGCTGTGAAACATTCAGAATCACTTCACTCCATGTTACAGACGCAAATCAGCAGGTTTTGCCTGTTGTGTATTTGGCTCAAAATAAGAACAGAGGAGAGAACAGGAATGTGGAAGGCCAATGGTGGTTTGTGAGAAGTGACCGTGTGCTAACTGGAGCCTGAATCAATGTGAACCCTGAAGGCCAGTTATCCTGTTTACTCTGGTATACTGACCACTCCGGATCAATCACCCAATTGACTCTTCTTTGTGTGTTGCCTTCTCATGTCGGTTCAGTGCCCCGAGTGGATCCACACATTTTTAACTTGGCAAACTTTACCCAGATCATCTTTGCAGATTCATACAAACAGAATTAATTTTAGAAGCAGAAAGAGACCGTTTAACCAGAGTCTGTTCCGCCATTCAATGGGCTCATGTCTGATTGGATAATTCTGAACTGCACACCTGGCCGTCTTCAAAACTCTTCATAACTTTTTTGATTAAAGCCGTGTCTCTTTTAGCCTCAGATATACTTAATGAGCCAGACCCGACAGCACATGATGTACATAATTCGGCTGGCACGCGAGAATGACAGAGCAATAGTGTGTATACTTGCCAGATTAGAAAGAACAGACAGTCCTATTGGAGTAGGGGAAGGGCGAAGTCATGGTGAGAGAGACTGTAACAGGTAAAACGAAAAGAAAGGGAAGGAGTTGGAGTGGGTTCACAATCACACCATTGTTCTGTTATTCTCAGTTGCCAATTGCTTAACCCGAAAGGGTAATATCCTTTCTCACACAGCAGGCCACCCTCTCTCCCAACTTTTGCATAAATACTGCCACCTCCTCCCTTCCCATCAGCTCTGAAACTGGAAACATTGACTTCCTATCTCTGCGTGGCTTCTTGATCCGCTGAGATTTCCAGATTTTTAAAAATTGTTTTCGGTACCGATTTCAGCATCTGCAGTAATTTGCTCTGAAATTCTTTCTCATGCCTGTCTTAAATGTGTGAATAGCATTCTGATATGAGGCACTCTGTTCCTCGGCCGTCCAAGAACCAAACTTTCTGCATGCAAGAAGGTAAATCTTCAACGAACGTGTATGTTTACATAAGGAGTATTTTTTCTTGCAGTACTGAGTCTGAGAAGGCCAAGACAATCGATAACACCGCTTCCTCCCAGTTAGTTTACTCACCGAAGTAAAACGCTCACTGAGTCTTGAAGTGCTGCTCCCTTTGCTGTTCTTAATGTCAGGAATTCATGTTCATGTTCACAGCGTTTAGAAGAATGCTAAATCCGGATTCCTGTCTTGGCATCAAACCCAAGAAATAGCAGTGTGTGCTGATTCCCAAGAATCATAGCAGAAGCGAAGGTGCATGCAATGCTTGCACCTTTACTTCTTAACACGTTTGGCATTGTGTTCAGTTGCAAAATGATGGGGAATCACTAAGTTTTAGCAGCAATCGGACTGTCCCCTCGGTCCATTATATCAATGACAGTCATCTAACATCGCACTTCTGAACCCAGTTTCCAATAATTGACCTTGTGTGTTCTATCGCGTTTTAAATGCTCACCTAAATAGTTATTCCATGTCTTCAATATTTCAATAGAGCAAAAACAGCTCACTTAATCGTTAACAGGAAATATTTTTGATTGTTCGAAAAAACACTCTAAGGTATCCTCCTTAAAGATGTTTCTGAAAACGAAACACATTCTCAGAACCGTTTGCCAGTTTTCCTTAGGACGCTACCAGTGTGGGTTTAAATCCGTCAGGTTTCCAGTTACGACTCTCCTTCACAAAACGTCTGTGGTGTGATATCCCTCAGTGTCGATCACCACCAGTTATCCTTCTGTCTAATAACAATCCAGAACGACTATTTCACATCAGTTCCAATTTAACCAGTCAGTTTAAATTATGCACCGATTTATTAAAACCCATCGAAGGAGACTTAGAGTTTTCAATATTTGTTGGTAATGTTCAGTTTTAGAGTTACAGAATAAAATTGATATACTATTGTTAAATTGTGGAATTTGGGTCACTCTTTGTCACAGATACACGAACAGATTATGAGACGAGGTGAGATTTTCTGTGTGTTTGGTTTAGTTCGCAGAAAGGTTTACCACGGTGTCGTTACATACGGATAGATTGCATTCGATTTGGTCTGTCCGTGTTTCTAAAGAGAGACACAAATGACACTCTAATTAATAAGAAGACAACGGCAGACAAACTGCAGAATTATTTTGCATGTATCCGCACACAGGGCTGATTCCTGGTGACATAGATGGGTATGTAATTGCTGGGATAAGACTGTCCCACCTTTCGACAATGAAGGTCCCAGCCTATACTTTGGAAGTGGAACCCTAATCAAGGACAACTGCTATTACACGAAATGCAGTCTAAAGCTGGAAATCGCTGACACCAAGTTTTTGGAATCCTCCACTTTGTTAAAACCTCAGACTATCTTTTGCATTTAGACAGCATCTTCGGCTGTTCACAAAGATATTTCTGTGTTGATACGGTCCATAATCTAAATTTAGGGTCAGGCCATTCACGGTGCATATTCAGAAGCACTTTCACCCACAGAATTCGTCAGATGTTTGGAACTCCCTTATACAAGTGGCAGCGGGTTCAGCACGATTTGTTCACATTAAAGCTGAGATTTTATCTTCTCCAGCTGAAGTTTTGAGGGATATGGGCCAAAGGCAGGGAATGGATGTTGGCCTCCGATCAGCCATGATTTCTTTAAATGTTGGAGCGGCATCGAAGGGCTGAAAGTTACTCAATCTTTACTGTCTCCTTATCATATATCTCAAAGATTCCACTGACCTTTTGATGAGGAAGCATTTATGCCGTGGCCTCTGATGCCTCTGAATTAAATTCAGTGTATGGTTTTTAAAAGGTAACCTGGCATTGACAAGAGATGTAATTGTACCTTGTCTGTGTTGTCCTCTTGCCAGTGTTAGGAGAATAAGAGAGTTTTAGTCTCAGGTCGGAAGTTTGACACCCTCATTGCATAATGTTCCATTGAAAAATTGTGTTTTGAGCTGAAATTTGGCTTTTCATTCCATTGGCAGTGTCATCCTATTCGAAGTGAGCTGGAATACTGTTCTGCTCACTAATGCCTCAGTTGCTGGTTCAAAGTGCAAAAAGGAGTGAATGAGAGGCACGTTTGTAGATGTGGCTTAATGTTGACTGACCGGGGGCACTTTAAATTTGAACACTTATAATCACGTCCTGACACCAATAAGTGACTCAATCGCAGAATTAGAATGGTCAAACGTTTCATGAATCAAATGCAATCCATCCAGATCAAAGAAACACTCAAATGAGATGGATTGGATTCGTATCTGATCTTCCTCCCAGTTGAGAGAATTGAGTGCACATGTGTGCGGTCATAGGTGTTCAGGCAGACAGGCTTTGGAGAAAGTTCACACTGTCCTCATTCATAACAAGCCAGACTGGAACTGAACTACTCATCTCAAAGACTGTCTCTGGCATGGGGCAGACGGTGGCGTCAACACAATGCGTATACAAGGTAAATCTGAAACATTGACAATTATTTCCAGGCAGAAGTATGAAATGATGTGGACTCTGGAAGATTCTATATAAATTCTCCGTCCCCCGAAGATCCACAGCATTGATATATCGGAATAGCGGGCGGCTATTTGGGCCTTCAAGCCTGTGTTTCCCTTTTGATACAATGATTGATGATCATCATACTCAATGCCCTACTCCCGCTTTCACAGCAGCGAAGTGTAATCACGACATTCATGCTGAATACAGGTTTTTAAAAAAAATGTCCAGTTGTGTAGAGTCCATAAAAGCAGGACAAATCCAACCCTGACTCCAGTCAATCAACGCTTAACCATCAGCAACATGATGGAAGCGAATAATAACTGTGCATTGTGGCTGTACTCAGTCAACAATAAGCAGCTCTCTGATGCTGTGTGTTCCATCAGAGGCCCTTAGCATTTGTCCTCATTGCAGTATTGAATCAACATGGAAAAAATACTGCAATCAAAAGGCAAGGTGAGACTGTCTGCCCGTGACATTAAGGCTCACTAAGACATTGAAGAGCTTTTGCAAAACTGCAGTCAATAGGAATCAAAGAAAACCCTTGTTGCAACGAGGACGTCGGACACCTTGTTAATTAAAAGCAAAAACTCGGAAAACATCTCCTCACCTCCCAATCTATTTAAACATTAGTGAGTGACAAAGAATTACTAATTTCCATTACATAAAGAAAAACAACATTTTATTTGACTCTATTGCGACGACTAAACAATACAATGAACAAACTAAACATTCTTTCCTTTAACTGAACAGAATCGTATTAACATGCTGTTTCAATAACACAGTTGTTTAACATCATATCAACGTAATCTCAAGTCCACCCAGTTTGCATGTGCTCCCGTGTCTTCCACTTATATCTGTTCATCTCAATTGTTTCAACTTGTTTCATTTTAAAAATGTATGTTTTGCTGAAAAAAGGTACTTTTTGATACAGAGTGAGTTCTAATTTCTTAGAGAGGAAAGTTTTAGCTCTCCAGTAATAGCTCTCACTCTAGTTTTCAAATGCTGGTTTTACATACACACCAATGATGCATTCAATTTGTATGATTTGATTAGATTCCAGATGCTAAAGCAAAACGAAAATTGAAATTTCATTAGCTTCTGGGATCCTGGATGTAACTTAATGTAATTGGTTAAATTTGAGTTGCTATGGAAACAGCTAGCAAAATTCAGGTTTTCACCAACAAAAGTTACATCTATCTGTTTTGGAACAGCCTGTCCCCAGCCCTTTCAGTCAGGGAGCAATGCGTGCACTGCTTGATCCTTCAATTTTCAGAAAATACACAATTTGAAAGTGAACATGTGTGCTTTCAACAATATAACACTCTCCACTGGGTGTAATCGTTCAGCACAAATGCTTACAAATTTTGAATGTCAATCACCCCAAGCCCACCACATCACTGTGCGGATTTCACAGGTCATTGTCTTAATCCCAACCACTCTGACATGTTTCAGTTATTGTTATTCAATCATAAAATCAGAGTGGGATATTTGTCTCACAGAATCATGGGATCCCTGAAGGATGGAAACAGGCCAATCTACCGAACAATTCCACACCTACGTTCTAAATGCTATTCTACCTGGAATAATCCCTCACCCTCTTCCTGTAACACTGCATTTCCCAAGGCTAACTATCGTACGCAGTCTTCCCTGAAGAATTTAGCAATGATAAATCCACGTTACCTGCACGTCTTTGCGCCGGGGAATGATTCCCTAACGGATATGGAGAGATTGTGCAAACGTCACACACACACTATCTCCCAAAGCTGCAATTGAAGCAAAGGCCCTGGCCTGTGAGAAAGCAGTGGTGATCATTGCGCCAACATGCCACACCTGGCTGCATATTAGTTAGCATCATTTGAGACTTCTCAGTCACACACGCATTCCTGTCCGGACAATGTGGAGAAAATCAGGCACTTCTTTGAAGTTTGAAGAATTTGTTGTGCATGTATTAGCTGGTGTAGATCAGGAAGAACATGGAACACATTTCGTTTCTGCAGGAATTTATTAACTTCATCGGAAGGAAGTCACAATGGGTATCATTCGATTAATTAAGAAACAGTTAAACTCTTTGGAACAGCTCCACAGTAAGCTGGAATTCAAACCAAAACTTTTGGTTGAGACTTTGACACACGATGAAGCACAGTAAAAACCAGGCACTTTGTTCACTTGTGAATTTGCTATTGTTTCAGTAGGTTGGATTTCACATCAAATCTCCTCCCACACTAGTGCAGATGAACAGCCTCTCCCCACAGTGAGATGGCGGGTGCACAGAGTCCAATTAACCACTTTAATCCAGGCCCATTTTGGGAGTAAATGACGTTTCTCATTAGTGTCAACATATTGATGGGTCACCAGATTGTCAGAGATTTTAAGTCGCTTCCCACGTTCAGGGCATTTAAAAGACATTTCCGCGATGCGGACTTGCTGTTGTTCCAGCAGCGTAGTGGATCAAGTGAATTCTGTCCCACACTCGAAACAGACGAATGACCTCTCCCTCGTCTGACTGTATTTATATTCTGACAAGGCAGATTATCTGGTGAAGCCCTGCCCACACGTACAACACGTGTATAGCTTCTCCACACTGTGAATGATGCTTTTCCCTTTCATGTTCAAAAGCGAATCATAATTCAGGCAACAATCAACTGGACAACACCATCAAATACTGAAGTGATATTTGGTTTTAAGCCTTCGCACTGTAAATCTTCTTCTTCTAATGCCCGGTAAATTCATTGATAAAGGAAAAACAGAAGCAATTGATAGTCCAGAAAGGAAAGATAATAAGATGCAAGAGCAGAACTCGTCAATTCAACCTGTGCAGTCTGCTGTCACCATCCAGTGAGATTACAGCTGATCTGATAATCCTCAGATTCACGTTCCTGCAATAGCACCTAGCCTTTGAATACCTTGCTGATTAAAACCTGTTTCTCACAGTCTTATAACATAGAACATAGAACAATACAGCACTGAACAGGCCCTTCGGCCCACGATGTTGTGCCAAATATTTGTCCTAGCTTAAGCACCTAACCATGTACCTATCCAATTGCCGCTTAAAGGTCACCAATGATTCTGACTCTGCCACTCCCACAGGCAGCGCATTCCATGCCCCCATCACTCTCTGGGTAAAGAACCTACCCCTGACAACCCCCCTACACCTTCCACCCTTCATCTTAAATTTATGTCCCCTTGTAACACTCGGTTGTACCCGGGGAAAAAATCTCTGACTGTCTACTCTATCTATTCCCCTGATCATCTTATAAACCTCTATCAAGTAACCCCCTCATCCTTCGCCTTTCTAATGAGAAAAGGCCTAGCACTCTCGATCTATCCTCGTACGACCTATTCTCCATTCCAGGCAACATCCTTGTAAATCTCCTCTACACTCTCTCCAAAGCTTCCACATCTTTCCGAACGTGAGGCGACCAGAACTGCACACATTACTCCCAATGTGGCCTTACCAAGGTTCTGTACAGCTGCAACATCACCTCACGACTCTTGAAGTCAATCCCTTTGCTAATGAACGCTAATACACCATAGGCCTTCTTACAAGCTCTATCCACCTGAGTGGCAACATTCAAAGAGCTATGAACATAGACCCCAAGATCCCTCTGCTCCTCCACCTTACTAAGAACCCTACCGTTAACCCTGCATTCCGCATTCTTATTTGTCCTTTCAAAATGGACAACCTTACACTTGACAGGGTTGGACTCCATCTGCCACTCCTCAGCCAAGCTCTGCATCATATCCAAGTCCCTTTGCAGCCGACAACAGCCCTCCTCACTATCCACAACTCCACCAATCTTCGTATCGTCTGCAAAACTTACTGACCCACACTTCGACACCCTCTTCCAAGTCATTAATAAAAATTACAAACAGCAGAGGACCCAGAACTGATCCCTGCAGAACTCCACTTGTAACTGGGCTCCAGGCAGAATATTTACCATCTACCACCACTCTCTGACTTTGAGCGGTTTGCCAGTTCTCTATCCAACTGGCCAAATTTCCCACTATCCCATGCCTCCTGACTTTCTGTATAAGCCTACAATGGGGAACTTTATCAAATGCCTTACTAAAATCCATGTGCACTGCATCTACTTCTGTACACTCATCCACATGCTTAGTCACCTCCTCAAAGAATTCAATAAGACTTGTAAGACAAGATCTACCCCTCACAAATCCGTGCTGACTGTCCCTAATCAAGCAGTGTCTTTCCAGATACTCATAAATCCTATCCCTCAGTACCATTTCCATTACTTTGCTTACCATAGAAGTAAGACTAACTGGCCTGTAATTCCCGGGGTAATCCCTATTCCCTTTTTTGAATAGAGACACAACATTCGCCACTCTCCAGTCCCCTGGTATCAACCCCGTTGACAGTGAAGAAGAAAAGATAATTGCCAACGGCTCTGCAATTTCCTCTCTTGCTTCCCACATAATCCTAGAATATATCTCGTCAGGCCCGCGGGATTTGTCTGTCCTCAAGGTTTTCAAAAGGCCCAATACATCTTCCTTCCTAACAAGTATCTCCTCAAGCTTACCAGTCCGTTTCACACTCTCCTCTTCAACAATACGGTCCCTCTCATTTGTAAATACTGAACAAAAGTATTTATTCAAGACCTCTCCTCTCTCTTCCGACTCAATACTTAGTCTCCCACTACTGTCCTTGATCGGACCTCCCCTCGTTCTCGTCATTCTCATGTTTCTCACAAACACATAAAAGGCCTTGGGGTTATCCTTGATCCTACCCGCCAAAGATTTTTCATGTCCTCTCTTAGCTCTCCTAATCCCTTTGTTCAGCTCCTTGCTGGCGATCCTGTATCCCTCCAACGCTCTGTCTGAACCTTGTTTCCTCAGCCTTATGTAAGCCTCCTTCTTCCTCTTTACTAGATATTCAACCTCCCGAGTCAACCAAGGTTCCCTCACACGACAATATCTTTCCTGCCTGAAAGGTACACACATATCAAGGACACGTCGTATCTATACCTTGAAAAAGTTCCACCTTTCAACGACATCCTTCCCTGACATCCTATGCTCCCAACCTATGCTCCTCAGATCCTGTCTTGCAGCATCGTATTTACCCTTCCCCCAATTGTAAAACCTACCCTGTTGCATGCACCTCTCTATCTCCATAACCAATGTGAAAGTCACAGAATTGTGGTCACCGATCACCAAAATGCTCACCCACTAACATGCCCATCACTTGTCCTGGTTCGTTACCGAATACCAAATCCAATATGGCCTCCCCTCTGGTCGGACAATCTACATACTGAGTTAGAAAAGCTTCCTGGACGCACTGCACAAACACCGCCCCGTCCAATCTACTTGATCTAAAGAGCTTCCAATCAATATTTGGGAAGTTGAAATCACCCAAGACTACTACCCAGTGGCTTCTGCACCTTTCCAAAATCTGTTTCCCAATCTGTTTCTCCACATCTCTGCTGCTATTGGCGGGCCTATAGTAAACACCCAACAAGGTGACTGCTCCTTTCCTATTTCTGACTTCAGCCCACACTACCTCCAAAGGCAGATCCCCCTCGAAATGCCTTTCTGCAGCCATTATACCATTTCTAATTAGCAACCCCACACCCCCTCCTTTTTTACCACCCTCCCTAATCTCAGTGTAATCTTGGATTGACTGAGCTGCCAATTTCTCGAGCGGACTGCACTAAATACTTTCACATATTCAGTCGGCTCGAAGAGAAAGAAATTACTCCACATCTTTCTTAAATAGGTTACTACTTACTCTGATATTATGTTATCTGGGTCTTCGATTCTCAGACAAGGCGAATCATTCTCTCCCAAATTATCCTATCATGTCCTTCATAATCTAATGTATCCCAGTAAAGTCTTGTTACATTATTCTACACTCCAATGAGTACAGGGGCAATATTCTCAGTTTCATCTCCCGAGAATATTCTCCCATATCCAGGTTGATTTGTGTTAAATTTCCCTGAACTGCTATTCCTAAAATAGGGGGACTAAATTTGTTCACATTAATCCAGCTCTGATCTGACTCATGCCATGTGTATTAAAAAAAACATATGTCCCCATTCCGTTTCAATAAAGTGAAACAAAATTATTTGACTTCCCGATTACCTGCTGAAACTGGATGCTAGCTTTTCATATTTCATGTACAAGGAAGTGAAGTGTTCTGTATGCTGATGCTTTGTGCTGTGTATTTCCCCACTTAATATTTATATCTGCCAAAACGCATAAACCTCTTTTTTTTTGCATGTTATATGCTGCTACGTGTTTGTCCCTTTGTTTATCCTGATTCTGTCCGTCCTGAATGTTGCTGTGCCACCCTCATTACTTGCATCCATATCTATTTTGTGTCATCTCCAAACTGAGCAACAGTACATAACCTTACGTTTTACAGATGATTAGTACATGTTATCAACAGCTCTGGCACCAATATTGTTGTCTCCGGGAATCTGCAAGTTACAATTTACCGTCATGAAAATGCTCTCATTAACTCACCTCTCAATTCATTCCCCAATCCTCGACTAATACATACCCCCAACTGTGTGGGTTCATGCTTCTATGCTTGTGAAGTGCTATCGTAAAAAACACCGTTCTGAATAATTTTAGAAATCCAGATATATTCCATTTACTGCATTCCCCTTTATGTATTGTGCTTGTAACGATCTGACAATACTTTGTAAACATGTTAGGTCTGATTTCGTCTTCAAAAAGCCGTGCGGAATCCATTTTATTCTGTAATGCATTTCGAATGCTCTGTTATTCCAACTTTAATAACAGACTAACATGTTCCCAATAACAGATATGCTGTCAACCTGAGCTGAAGTTGTCAGGCTGAACACTCACAAGACGTGACCATGGTTGAATAAAGGTGTTGAGGAACTAATCAAAACGAAAGAGTATCGTATATCTGACAGGCAACTGGGTTCAAGTGAATTTCTTGTAGGGACTTCAATAAAATGCAGAACAGGAAGGAAAGAGAGGATATGAAATAATTTAATCTGCCAGGGCTGAAGATAATCCAAAGAGGGTCTAGAAGTACATATCTGGCAAGAGAACAACGCGAGAAATATTACCTGAAAGATAAAGGAGGCATGATGGACGAGGCATTAAACTAATTTTTCACATCAATTTTTTATTGTGGAGACAGCGAGACCAAATGTTCACTCTCCATATATGAAGAGGACGATACCTTTTCCGAAACTATTCGACCATGCATTAATAATTTGAGATTCGGTGATGTTTCTAGCAGCTGGATTGCATTCGACTCTGTGTGGCCTCATGCAACAAAAAGTCGACATGTTCTCAGGACTGGATTTTTAATATAACGAGGAGAGACTGTGTAGGCATTGCCTTGTCGTACTGCAGCATCTGAGGTCGAAGATGACTTTATAGAGATTCATAAAATCAAGAGTGCTCTCGATAAGCCGAACAGCAAAGTTCGTTTTCCCTTGGATCCGGGAGTCCAGACCTCGTAAGATTTACACCGAATGAAAAGACATCCTTTTCACACAGAGGATGGCTTGCACATGGAATCAACTGCTAGAGCAACTGGTACGTAGAGGTACTGTTATATTATTTTATAAGACATTTGGACGTTTAGACAAAGAGAAAGTGTTTAGAGGGATTCAAGCAAGGTGGAACAGCTCGGTGTGGGAAGTCTGTTCGCCAAGGATATGTTAGACTTAAGGAGGCTACAGAAATCATGGAAATACATACTGATAAACATTTCATATTACAGGAAAATAATTGCTGGACATCTCAGAAAATGTAAAAGGCGTATAAAACTCCGAAACCTGCACTCGTGTATTGTCATGAACGTGGTGTGAAAAGAAGAGTTGAAAAGCTTGCAAGGACACAGAACAACCTGTTCTGACCAAGGGAACAATGTGACATTTGTTCGAAACAGCCAGCAGAGCTGGATTGCCATCAACTTAAATTATGAATCAAGATCCGAAATCAAAATCAGGTGTGAACTTCACGTTTTGATAATATTAAAGCCAATGAAATAATCCGATGTTTTGGGGTATAAATCCGGACATTTTCAACAGCTAGGACTGCGTCAGAGACGTCCAGCTCAAGAGATCCTACAAATGTACCTTCCTGGAAACGTGTTTGCATGGCAGGACATCGAGGAAAACCTGGAGAGAATCTTCCCAGAAAAATCCACAAAATGAGACTTGAAAAATCTGAGTGGTTTTGAACCATGATTACTTTTTAAATCATTATTGGGAATCTTTTAGAATCGGAATATTATTGCGGAGTGGAAGGTAAAAGATTGGTTTAAGAGAAACTAGTTGTAAATAGTTGTTAGTTTTCATTCTCTGTTAGACATAAAGAAAAAGGTTGATAATTTTCCCTTTAAATCGTGACCTTTGGGAAACGTTTTGACCATCGAATTTTCAAGATTACAGCACGGGGTAACTATTTTTCTGTGCATCGAAGTTTTCCCTGTGTTTGTACTGAATCCCAAAGCATTATGGGAGGTAAGCGCGGAAATTGCAAGACTCCTTGCTGAAATAATTGTGTCATCTCTAAATATGGGTGTGATTTAGATTAGATTAGATTAGATTACATTACAGTGTGGAAACAGGCCCTTCGGCCCAACAAGTCCACACCGAACCGCCGAAGCGCAACACACCCATACCCCTACATTTACCCCTTACCTAACACTACGGTCAATTCTGTAGTGTACGGGCAAGGATGTAGCACTTCTACAATTACAAGTACTGCTTTGAATATCCTGCGCAATAGACACGTGAATAGGTCACGGAATGGACTTTGGAAGTCGTGTCACATATCGTCAGCTTCGTTGAAATGCTGTTAGAACGCTTTCATGCGTTGCTCAGTTTTTAGTGTTTAAGTTGGGGTGTTATCCTGAGGATGTATAGGATGTTGGCGAGGCATCTTCTGTAGTATTGTGTCTATGTTATGGTTTCCAAGTCAGACAAAGAAGAATATTAAGCTGGACAGAGTTAAGAAGGGATTTACCAGTATGTTGCTAGGAATAAAGGGATTGAGCTGTAAGGGGAGGCTGGATCGGCTGGGACTTCTTTCAAAGGAGCATAGGAGGCTGACGTTTACCATATAAATGTTTTTAAAAATCCTGAGGCGTGCAGATTAGCTCAACTGCAACGGTGCTTTCCTTCTTTGGGGTATTTCAGGACTCGTGGGAGTATTTTGAAGTTGTGAGGACAAAAGTGAAAAAAAGACATGAGGTTCACTTTGTTTTACTTTACACGGAATGTTTCCTGTGCAAAGTTCTAGAGGAAGTAGGAATGTGGATAAAGTTATAACATTTAAAAGACACTTAGATAAGTGCATGAATAGGACATGTTAAGAGAGATATGAGCCCTGTACACGTAGTTGGTACGAGGTTAGTTTTGGTAAATGGTAGCATGGACTGATTGGAACAGCGGTCTGTTTCAATGATGTCTGAGTCAATGACTCAATTTATTTGAAATTTACAGAGTTCTGAGAGGCCTGTGCAGAGCCAATGTGGCAAAGATGTTTCAACCACTATGACACACTAGAACCCGAGGCCACAGAGACAAAGTGAAGCGATAACAATTTGGAAATGAGACGTGGAGGAATATCTTCAGTCAGAGAGTGGTGATTCTTTGGAGATATTTGCTGTAGAGGGCTGCGGGCGCCAATTCAGTGAGCAAATGTGTGGCACGGTGGCTCATTGATTCACACGGCTGCCTCATAGCAAACGGGTCCCAGGTCTGATTCCAGCTTCAGGCGATGGTCTATGTGGAGTTTACACGTTCTCCCTGTGTCTGTATGTGTTTCGTCCGTGTACTCCGGAACCCCCCCCCCCCCCCTCAATCTAAGAGATATGCACACCACATGAATTGGCCGTGCTAAATTTTCCACCATGTTAGGTGCCTTAAGCAGGGGTAAACATAGGGTTGGCATGGGTTGATCTTCGGAGGGTTGTAGTGTACATGTTGGTCCGAAGGGCCTGTTTTCATCCTGCAGGAAATCTAATCTAATCCTTTCAATTCAGATTAAAATAGCTCAGGATCTTTTCCCACGACCCAATGCCCTCTGCGCCATGTCAACAGAAGTTTCACCGAGCGAGTTTGGAGCTCTCAGCCTCGGCATTTCACGCGCCTCTCTACCTTCACAGTCGGACTGCATGCTCATGGAGTTTGTCACTGGCAGGCAAAGTAGATATCCACTCGTTCATCCCATTCTCAATTTCCAATCGGATCTTCGCCACTGCGTACACAGTTTCACTGAGTCCAGACCTGGGAATCGGTGTGATGTGAGTGTGCAATAATAGTTTCTTCCTTGTCTCACGGCAATGGTAAAGTTACGATGTGAAACTTCATGTTTATTGAAACAGATATTTCAACAATATTTGTGAACTCTCGCCTGGAAATTTCATCTTTTATTGAATACTATCGAATTCAGTCTTCAACATTCTCAATGATGGAATCTCCACAGCCATTGGTGACATCGAACGTGACGATTCAATCCAGTCTCAGTGGGCTTTCCTGTTCTGCATGTGATGCGGTTCCTCGACTATCTCTGCCATTGTATTAAATGCTTTTTGTATTGTGTTTTTTCATGTAATCGAATAGTGGTTCGTCCTCTGCGTTGTGGTCAAGCAACCTCCATTCAAATTCGAGTATCTGTAATGAGCATTTGTTCCATGTTACTTCACATAACCTGTGCAAAACAAACGCAAAAAGGACACAATCAATTTTAAGATGAAAATGCTCACTCAGGTGTTGGTTTTAATGCTTCAAGCCGCCACTCTCAGCACCCAATCTCGGAGATTTTTCTCCCTTTTAGAATCACTATTCCCCCTTTCCATCCCTCCTCCCATGTCACTGGGGCATTGGAAAAATTAACATTCACTTTCACATTGACACCGTTAAGTCTGTGCTGTAGCTGTCACTCTTGTTAGGTGAACGTCACCCAATATCACCATCAGGACTATTAAGCCACTTAATGCTATCAGACAATGTGTTTGGGTTTTGAATCCTCACGTATAGTGTTTTATTTGCATGGATCAGAGATCATTGGAGCATTGGGTTCATGAAAATGGCACAGAACAGTATCGAAGGGTTGACTTTATTGGAAAAGACCAATGTTTCTGGTCTCCCGACATTTATTTCAAGTCATCATTTGTCTCTCGCTAGAGTATTGTGTATAATTTTGCAATTCACATAATAGCAGTGATATGACAACTGTGGAAACGATGCAGAAGTGATTTGCCAATATATTATCTGGATTGAAGAATTTCAACTATTAAAGAGTTTAGACAGACTGGCGTTGTTTTTCTGAAAGCGGGGAAATTGAGATGAGACAGTGTTGAGATGTTCGAAATGATGAGCAGTATGGATTATGTACTCTTAACGAAACATTTGATGGAGGGATCAATCACCAAGAAGCCATAGATTTAAGAAAAGAGTAAAAAGGTTTGGGTAGCTGCACATAAAAAACGTTATCAGACAACGAGTGGTTCGAATCTGGAACTCACTGTCCTTAGGTGTTGGAACGGCAGCAATTCTCAGAAAATTCAGAGATATTCAGATGTAAAATTTTAATGTTAAAAGCACACAATGTGAAACGGTGAACAATTGGATGAGGATAACCAAGCAGTTATTTTGACAAGAGCACGCACAAGTAGCTTGCAAGAGCAGTTCGCTCTGACGTCCACTGGAGTATGGCGTTTCGTATCCTCAGCTGTCATGTGGGATGCAAGGGTTCATTTTCCCGCTGGGGCGGCCCTGACTGTTTCAGGGTTTCAAGGTTTGTATAAAGATTTGTAGATCCAGTGATGTTTGCAGATGGTGTGTGGATGTTCGTTAGTGTTGGGAAGTTGGTTTGCAGCAGTTTCCTGCCCTTTCTCGGTGACATCCTCAAGGCTGATGAGACTTTTATGAAGCTCTGCTGTCCTGTAGCGTTTCGAATTGGTGTGATGTCCTTCCCACTGCTTTCAGTTGCTGCTTCTTGTCTTTCATTGCAGGTCCCAGTATGTTACGTCCAGGTCAACTTGTTCTTTGATGGATTCATTGGATGAGTCTCGTCATTCTAGAAAATCTCTGGCTGCCCACTATTGTCCAATTATTGTTGTGTTGTTCTGGTCGAATTTGTTGACCTCGTCATGTCTGTGCATTGCCACTCTGTACAACTGATTGTGGTGTTTACTGTATCCTCCAGAAATGCTTTGCAACAATAGATATTCTCGCAAATTCGTTGCAGACAAACAACGTTAGGAGGGCATGCCAAGACCCAACACATCAAGCAAAAATGTCTCGGAACGGATAGCCTTTGACTACTCGGATTTATGAGAGAATATAAAGCGAAAGCCACATTTAGACAACAACTTACCAGAACAATGGACCCAATACCCATCATGTACATTAATATATGGTCAAACAATGTTGCACGTAGTGAGAGCAAGGAACATTATACAGGACAGCCAATTCACGACACGCATTCATGAAGATCTACTTGAAACTAAACACCACTGTCAGGTGTCCTCAATATGTTGACTCATTACACTGAGTGTTGCTGATTCTGCGGCTGGAAGCTTGGATTGTATGACAGTCTGCAGCAATGGAGACGGTGTTGCTGGAAAAGTACAGCAGGTTCGGCAGCATCCAAGACGCAGGCGAATGGACGTTTCTGGCATGAGCAAGTCATCAGGCACATGCCCAAAACATCGATTCTCCTGCTCCTCAGATGCTGTCTGACCTGCTATGTTTTCCAGAACCGCACTCTCGACTCTGATGTCCAGTATCGGAAGTCCTCATTTTCTCCTCCATTTGCAGCAGTTGTTGGTTCCTTGAGTGAGGGATCAGATAATATAACCAATGTAAACTTCGATTGCTGATTGAGAAATATAACCAGGTCCGTAGCTCAAAAGCGTGTTTCTGTTGTTTCTCAGGTGCTGTTCCTGGCACGGCCTCTGGCACTGTAATTATTTTGAGTTTCCTGGCTGTTCAATGTGTGCTTCTGTGATCACACAGTTGCCAGTACTCTGGGGAGCGGCTGCAGTTATCTGCGTTCGCAGCCTCGATGCAATTGATGCGGTTTGGTTCGTTCTTGATTTGTGCAACAGGAGCACAGTGATGGATCAATTGATCTTGCAAGAAGGCAGACAGGCGTGGAAAATGTCGAGGTTCTGGTGATATTTGCACAGTGTTTAGAGATTACCTAGATTCAGGAGAAAAGAATGTTGAATTCTTACGAGTCGTGTTGAAGAACTGTCTGGGAAACAAGTCACCAGCGGTGTGGTTTACAAGCGGTGTGGTTCACAGTAACCACAATGCGAAATAAAACAGACAATAAAATGAGGAAAACACACGAAGGATGACAGTAATCATAGGTGACCTGACTTTCACTCCCCAGCTCCCCCAATTCCCACTTCCAGCTTCATTATAAACAAATTTTAGAGAGCCATAAGCATCAAAGTTGTCCATTGGAACGACTCAATTCTTTCCTTCGTTTTCGATTAGGCTATTTGTTTCAGGGTTTTTTACTTTCCTTGGAAACCATCTCTTTCATTGTGAGCATTCGGAAAGGAAGCCATCCTTTTTGTTAGGGAAAGAATATGATACTGAACATGTTTGTGTCAGGCATGAGATTCCTGTGGCTCACACGTTTTTTCTACTTTCTCTCTGTTTTAATAGTGTTCTTTGTTTTGACTTCTCCGACCAAAGTGCATGACCTCATAATGCCGACATGAAACTGCATCTGACAAGTTATTCCCCATTCATTCAACCTATCTATATGTCTATGCGAAATGCCACGTTCTCAACATAATATGTGCTCCCACGAGTGTGAATTGTCAGCACATTTGTGCACATTTCACTCTGCCACATGGTCCATGCCATTAATAGAGAGATAATTGAAGGCTTAAATATACTGAGTCTTGCCAGACTTCTGCTGTAAATACTTGTACATACTTGCTACCCTCTGAACGTGAGAACATTCAGCTCATCTGTGTCTTAGTGTGTAACACCTTCCTCTGAGATGAGAACCACCGTTCCTGCACTATTCTGGATATAAACCAGAGAGGTACAACGCTTAAGGTAAAGCATAATCTCACTGGCCTCTCCAGGGCCAGTTCTCAGTGCTCTTTTTTGACCTCTGGTTGAACAAACTGCTCAGATTAGCACTTTAGTTTTGACAATGATACATCTGCTTCAAAGTTACTTCAGTGCCTGTGACTGAAGTGGTGCTGAAAGGCGTTGTAAAAATACAAGAACATCTTTATTACACGACCATTGCCGTATTGTTAATCTCTCTGCTCATGGAAATGGATCCTTCCCATTCACTCTATCTCTCATCAATACAGAACACTTTCCCCTCACTGTTGATTTTGAATGATTTCCTGTTGGATGAGTTATCCCTGCAACTCCAGAAAACCCGTCTCAACAACTCGATATTTTCTCAGGTCTGCTCAATTGTTGACATGCAGGAAACTTGTGTTCGGAACAAGAAACGGATCTGACTCAAAACGTTAACTCTGTTCCTCTATTCACAGATAATAACAAACACATGGTGTATATGTAGGTTTCACTGAGTTTATTTGATACAAGTTGTGTTTTCAATTGCCCTGGTTAGGGGCAGCAGTTCCTCCTGATCATCAACGCACCAATCCACACCGCTTTCGCCCACATCGTTGTAAACATTCCTAAGAAATCTCCCATTAAACTTCTTTGCTCCAAACAAAACATTCCCAGAGTCGGGAATCTCTCCACAAAGTGAGATTTATTTATCTCTGGACATAGTGCAAAGCAAAGGGTTGTAAAGAGATTCTTGGAAAAAAATTGCCAATTGGCAGGTGGGGAAACTGTCAAGTAGCAAAGCAGAAATCCTCGTCTCGAGTTTTTTGAATCTTTATATATTCCTTGAGAAGCCGATCCAGAGGCGAATGAACGATGAACTGTTCGACTGAGCAGAGACAGGTTAGAAACCTTTCCGTGCTTGTGGAGGCCAGTGCTTTGACTCTCATGCTCTCCGGACATGAACTTATCTGTGACGTTGAAAAGATTCTCGTTCCAGCACGTCAGGACGTCAAATCTCATTTCAGCTCCGGGACAAAGAGAAAACGTGGTCACAGACAAGACACTGAAAGGCTGGAAGAGACACGGTCCCGGTTGGAGGAGAACTGGTTCCTGGTGTCATGGTTGTGTCTTTAGAGGGTGGGAGCCGACTATTCCCATGTCTTCAGAATGAATTTCCAAGGATTTATTTTCGAAAGGTAAAGCTAATGAAGGAGTATTTTCCATGGGGGAGGAGTAGACTAAAGCTTGCATTCGGAGATCATTGACGCCGTTGGCTCATCAGACTCTGTGGCGATGTTAATCAGTGCGTTCGGGTCTTCACTAACAGGTGCTGTTCTCCCACGACCCAGGAAGAGAGCTACAATCACACCATCCTTTTTTCTTCAGCTGCACAGTTCCGGGGTTTTACCGTGGTCAGGAATATGTTCGTCCTGAGGCACGAAGGGAGTCGGTCCCGGTTTTAGGAGAGCTGGTTCCCGTGACATGAACGTGTCGGCAAGGCATGGGATCAGACTGTTCCCATTTTCCACAACTAATGCCGCAGGATTAATTTTGGAAACGTCAAACCAATCGAGGGCAATTGTCATTCTACGAAGGGCAGGCGAATTCTTGAATTCGCTAACAGTCTTCTTTATGAGATCCTGCAAGGGGCTTGCTCCAAGGAACTCCCCAGTCTCTGGGGAGCAATTAATTCTCTCGTTCGGCTGTTAACCGATAGGGCGTTCCCTCGCATGGAGCGGTCGCTGTTCTTATCCATCCAAATCCTTTGTTGTGCAGTTTCGTGTTTTTAGTAGGTTCGGGAATATTCTCCCAATCGGAAAACCTATCCAGTGAGGAACGACGAATGTGTTTCGTTATTGTTTAATGGCGAGTAAAGTGTTGCGGATGCTGGGAATCTCTGACAAAAAAACAAAAACTGCTCAAGGAACTCGGCAGGGATGGAAGACCCTGTGAGAAAAACCGAGTTCTGAGAAACTCCTGAAGAAGCTCTGAATCGTTGTCTCTGTTTATCTATCTCCAGATGCTGCCAAACATGCTTAGTTTCTCCTGCAATCTTTGCCTTTGCTTCTAAATGAATGATAATTTGAAATATCGAGATTGATTACACAGACCAAACATATCCTGACATTTTACCCTGTCGAAGCTGTGGTGATTCAATTCAAACAAACCTAACAATGATTGCCTGTCCCTCAGCTCCACAGGGTGGGAGAACTTGAAACCAGTTTAGTAGCGTACTTCTGCAGTTGTGGCCAAGTGATTGAGGCGATGGGCGTTAAATCCACTGTGAGTTCCTCATGCAGTTAAGCATTTTGCTGACTGTGATTGAGAGTCGAGAGTGAACTAGAAGTGTATTTGCTCTCTGCTTTTTTGTTTGAAATTCAAATCGCAGGATGAAATAAAATGCATATAACCCAGATAAGGAAGCTTGGGAAACTGCAACCAACCGCCTGTCATGATTGAAAAGGCAGAAACCTCCAAAGCACGAAAGACCCATATAGTCGAACACTTACATTGCTGAATTCGTTTGAGCCTTTGAGCAAAGTGCTGCCAAATGAGGTAAGAACAGTTCAGGGGATTGTATTGGAATGTGCAGACTTAGTTGGCCAAATGGCATTTTCTGTGCTTGACGCATCCATGGCCAGCTGAGAAAAACTCAGTTTGTGAAGGAACAGGACATTTTTTGCAAAATGCCCCTCGGCGAGGAAGGGGTTCAAACTACTTCCTGTCAGTAAAGGTATTCGTTGGAAGATTTTAATTGGTAATATCTGGTATGGTGCCCATTGGTGGAATCAGTCTGTCCGATAATCAGGTCCCGAAACAGTGGTGCCTTATTGCCCTGCCGTGAGCAAGCCATCACAGCTTACATTCCCTGATTCTGCTTTTGAAATAAAGATCACTTTCTCAATATGTCTGTATTTGTATCAAACACCTCATTGCTCTCGGGACTAGACATGAAGAGGAATCTGGAGGTGTGACAGGGACAGAAACAGAACGAGACGAGACGAGACGTGAAAGTGTCTAGAGTTTGCCGTGTGTCAGTAGTTTTAGTGAGGAATGTTTGCTAGGCGCTATCCTGTCAGATCCCAGGAGCAAGATGCCTTGATTTGGTAGGATTTGTGTTACTGAAAGTTACACATGCGAAGCGTGTGGGACTATTTCAGCTCAGTATCCACTTCATATCGCAGCTCACAACAACGGTTCACATTTTTTGGAGAAGTGGCTTGTATTCCACTTAAAGCCGCCTTTCACCAGAGAAACTTGCGGACGTAAAGTACATGGAGTGCGTATAATGATGAGGACTCTGTCACTGTCGGGGAATGTCTCTGCGTGTCTGCCTCTGTGTGTGAACATGAGAATACGTTCCTCAAAGGTGTTGCAACCCAGTCAAACGTCAGTACCATTGTTGTGTCATTTAAGCTCACAGAGCGAATCTCATTGACATTTTCCCTGGAAAGTCAGAACACTCAAAGTTATGGGGCAAATGCTGCAAACTGGGACGAGGATAGATGGACGTCTGATAACCTGCTCTGTACGATGGACGGATGGTCCTTCACTGTCCCACCCCAACCCCACTCTCCCACACTTTAAAATCTCGAGGACAGAGAGAGGAATTGACCTGACGAGAAAATCTCTTCACAATCTTCCATCACCTTTTTATTGTCCCTTTTCCGACAAATTTTGCAAATTACTTACCATGTTTTTATCTTCTCACCTAAATCATTTATTTAAATGAAAAAAATGAATGTGGGTTCAGCATCGATCCTTGTGGGACACCATCGGTAATAGTCCTCCAGTCTGAAAGCTACTTTCCACGGCTATTCCCAGCCTCCTGCTGTTAATCTAATTTTATATCGAATTGGAAATCTCACCAAACTGTCTGTGATCTCACTTTTTCAATCAGGCAAACATGTGGAACCTTGAAAAAGGTTTTATTAAAGTTCAAGTGAGCAATATCTACCACTTTGTCCGGATCAATCATATTAGTTATCTCCTCGAAAATTCAGTCATGTTTGTGAGATACAACTTCCCTCGCGCAAAAACATTCAGGCTATTCCCATTTATTCCTTGTATCTCCAAATGCATTTAAATCCTATAGTTTATAATTGCATCCAACAACTTACTTTAGACCACTGTCAGAAACACAGGTCTATCGTTTCCAGGATTCTCCATGTAACCCTTTCTTAACAAAAGCACAAAATTAGCCGCTCCCCGTTTTTTTCGGCGCCTCACTCATAGTAATAGCTTATACAATTATTTCTATGAAAGGCCCAACAGTTTCATTCCCTAACTTGCCACAAAGTTCCGGGATACGTGAGATCAAATCCCAGAGAAATATCCATCTTCATATTTTCCAAGTCCTCCAGCACTTTTCCTTTACAATGGAAACGACTTTATAAACATCAATATTTAGTTGTAGGGTCCATTTCGTTCCCCACGAAGTGAACATTATATATCTCTCCATCTGCTGAGGTTAAAACAAAAGTGAGCTCTTTCATCTTAAAGTGGTCCTATTTCGTCTCGAGTTCTTAATGTACTTGTGGAATCTCTTTGGATTGTATCCTTAACTTTTACTGCTAAGGCGATCTGACATTCTCGCTTGACCTTTATGATGTCCTCTTTAAGAATGCCCCTCCCCTCCTTATATCGTTCAACAGATTCAATTGAAATCATATGTTTATATGGAAATTATGACTTTTTTTAAAAAAAGAAATTCATATGACAAAAGCCTTCATCCCTGCGAACAACCTTGTCCTAATATAATACCTACAATGTGGAAACAGGCCATTCGGCCCAGGAAGATTCCTTTAATCCTGCAACGGACATCACACCCAAACTCACACCTCTACCCAATTCCTGTAACTCTGCATTCCCCATGGCCAAAGAAGGTCACCGACGCATCTTTCGTCTGGGGAGGAAATCCAGGCAGAATCAGAGAGGATGTGGAAACTCCAAACACACCGTCGTCTAAAGTAGAAGTTGCCCATTATTGAGCAGTTTGTCATACTGCACCTCGCCAAAAGCCTTTTGGAAATTCCAGCTGGTCACCTCTACAGGCTAGACTTCGTCTTACTTGCTCATTACCTCCTCACAGATGTCTAATATATTTGTCAGACATTATTTCCCCTTGAGAACCTGTGCTGATGCTTCAGGCACTCGGTAAACCCATCCTTCCAATGACATTTGACAATGAATTTAATACAAAGCTGATTTATTTGATTTTTATCCAGAAAATCAAAACTTTGCTTTCAGATCTGAATATGATCACTAACAAGGTTAATTCGATGTTGAGATATGTAATCTCTGCACTGTCTCAGCAGGGTCGATGAGTGAGTGAATTCTTTCCCTTAGTGGGATCCCTCTTTTGTCTCAGCAGGGTCGATGAGTGAGCTAACTATGTTTCTCACATGGAGCAAGTAAAGGCTTTCTGCCCACTGCAAACTTGCTGGTGTACTGAGAGTTGAGATGAACGCTTGAACCTATTGCTGGAATAACTACACTTGAAACGTCTCGCACATTGTGAAAATGTCGAAGGGACATCAGTTCTACAGAGACTGTTAAGCACATCCCACAGACTATACATTTGATATGTCTCTCTTCAATGTGAAGACGTTAATGATAAACTGCCCCCTGGAACTTTTAGAGTGAATAATGTCTTTCCACAGTGTGAACGCGTTGATGACACGTTCGTCTCCAGGAAATTCTGCAGCACTTCCTGCCGTCGGGGCATTTAGAAAGACACGTTAAAATTGTGAGAAAGGTGATGAGCCATCTGGTCACTCGGACCTTTACAGCAGGTCCCATCGATTTGGAAACGAAGATGTATCTCCTCCCGGGTGAGCACGTAGATCAGACGTCACGTCTCCAAAATTCTTAAAGGTCTCTCATTAATATGAGCATATTTCTCAGAAATGAAGCACACAGAGGTTTGATAACATTTTCCAAAGTCTGACGAGATGAAAGGTTTCTAATTAGTATGAGCGTTGTGCTGGACGTTTTAAAGCATTTTCGGCAGTCCAGACGTTGAAATGGTTTCTGCTCATTTTGAACGAGCCAGAGACAGAGTGAATCCCTTTCCACACTCTGAGCAGGTGAATCGCTTTATCCTGGAACCTTTGCCTCCATGGGAATTCAGCTCAGACAAGGAAATGAATACGCACATTTCCATAGACTTTCCTTAGTATGACTGCATTTGTGGTTCGTGAGCTCTGATGATGGGTAGAACCATTGTCCACACACACAATAAGAGAACGATTTCTCTCTCACTGTAACCAGAGGGTTTTTTTCCTTTCATGTTCTCTATCTGATCAAGTTCTACTTGTGATTAAATGTGCGATTTTATCAGATCACGGCGGAGAGATTGGTTTGTAAATCTTCCCCTTCTAATATCCTGCGAAATTGATGTTATCCAAAAATGAGGGTGGGAAAGGAACTTTCACAAGACTCTGGATACTTTCTAAGATATGGTCTGAGGGTGAGGGATTTTCGACACTTAGAATAAGACCAGAATTTCGTCAGAATCTTTCATGCACACAGCATCCACCACAGAGAACAAATAGATCTGCAGGTGGATATAAACACGATCACCTCCCTGTTCTTTCCAGGTCAAACCCTGTCCTGTCTTGTCTGACATGCAGTTCTGTTGGAGCAGACATTTCTTACAATTGCATCATGGCAAAGCTGAGGCCTCTGTCTTCAGTCCCGAAATCAAAATCCACTGCCTCGCTCCTGAGTCGAAAGTGTGCTGCTGGAAAAGCACAGCAGGGCTGGCAGCATTCAAGGAGTCGGAGAATCGACGTTTCGGGCAAGAGCTATCATCAGGAAATAAGCTTGTCAACCGTGGGGGAAGAGAGACAAATTGGTGTGGATGGGGCTGGGGCAAGGTCGCTGAGAGTGTGATCGGTGGATTGAGGTGGGTGTAGTGGTTATTGGTCGCAGAGCAGGGCTGAGCAGATAGGTGGGAAGGAAGATTGATACATAGGTCAGTTCATGAGAGCCATGGAAGCCCAGGACCTGCATGAACTTGGCTGATTGGGAGGGAGAGTTGAAGTGTTCGGCCACGGGTCAGTGACGTTGTTTGTTACGGGTGCCTGTGGGTGTTTTCTGAAGGGAACTGGAATTAGGTATCCTGTTTCACAATATAGGTAGACTGCACCGGGAGCAATGGATACATTCAATGACATGTGTGGAAGTGCAGGTAAAACTCTCATGGATGTGGAAGGTTCCTTTGGGGCCCGCGACAGAGTGGAGGTGTGGGTGGTGGTTTTGCAAATCCCGTGTTAGAATGAGAATGGGGCGGAAGGGGAGGGTGGTTTGGTGAGGGGCGTGCACTTGACAAGGAAGTCGTAGAGGGAATGATCTACATAGAAAGCGGATAGGGGTGGGGAGGGAAACACATCTTAGCTGGTGCAGTTCATTTACAGGTGGTGGAAATGTCGGAGAATGACATGATGTCTGCGGAGGTTGCTGGAATTTAAAGTGATGAATAAAGGAGCTCTGTCCTTGTTGGAGGGATAGGTTTTGAGAGTGGAGTTGCGGCAAATGGATGAGATGAGCTGAAAAGCATCATTGAACATGTGCGAGGAGGAAATGCCTCGCCACTGACTCAATCTTCTCGCTCGCAACTGTCTGATTCTGAACGAGACACGTCATAACCATAGTGACATCCTTCACCGCGTTTTGGACATTCAACCACATATCGCCATCATGACCATGTCAACCTACGTGCACCTCATTACATCATTAACTCTTCCACGTCTCCGCTCTTTAGCAGCTCAAACTCTCATCCATTCGTTTGGATTAAACGGTGGTAACCCACTTCCATCCGTTCTCTCAAATTCCTCCTCTGCTCTGGCCTAACTCCCTCTGCTACTATTCAAGGGTGTACTTCCGTTCTGTTCAGTGTTTCATTGTTCCTTACCTGAATGATATTTTTACCACTGCACATTTTCCCAAACGTGCACTGCGACCTTCGCAGCTTTATCTTTCCACACGGGCTCCCACATGCTGGAAGGGCAGGGATTGCGGGTTATTCGCCCAAAGATGTAGTCCTGAGATCTTTCAACAAATCTGCTGCAGGTGGGAATATTAACAACAAGGGTTGTTCACCCATTACCGGGCAGCTAAATTCCAACGTTTTTATCATTTCTGCAAATCTCTTGACTGTCTTCGCTCTGTCTATCACTGTCATGTCCTCCAACCCACTCAAGAGCAATTAGTGTTGTTCAATAAAAGCCAACCCACCCAGTGAACATGACACCCAAGATTTTGTTTTAAAACGCCCTCTCAGATACCTGTATAGCCTGCAATTCCAATCTCCGGAGTATGTTTGATTTGAACTGTTCCACGTTTGGTGCCTAAACTTCATCCACCAAGGTCATAAATTGTGAAATCTCTTCACTACGTAAATCGCACAATAGTATAGGAAACGAATTCGTCAACAACGGAAGAAGAAAAGCTGTAATCTTTGTTGAAATGAAGGGCAATTAATTGATATCAATACGACATCGCGCCTTTCACATAATGGAAACTTCAAAGCTGTTCCTCTGGAGGGAGTTTAAACAAATTTTGATCCCAGTCACTTTATGAGATATCGGGAAGCTGACAAAGTGTTATATCAAACAAGTGATCAAAGAAATGGGTTTCAAGTCGTATTTTTAAACAGAAAACGAAGCTTGCATCACGAACCTCGGACGACGGAATGGGCTGTGCTCGAGTTCATCATTTTCTGCTAGTCAGAAAAAACGCTTCCGTGGCCGGTGGCTCCATAGCTCAGAGGTTAGAGCATTGGTCTTACCAACCATTGGTTGTGTATTCGAATCTCGCTTGGGCCTTGCAGAATTTGTTTACAACTGTTGCAACAAGCATTCACAGAAGCATTTTCCGTGTTGCTTGGAATTATTTCTGAGGGAATATCATGAAGCCATTTTCCCCATGGACCAGGCCTCATCTGCTTGACTTTCGAAATCCCCATCTGTGTTTCCACTTCGAGGAACAGAAGGACGACAAGCATCTGATGCCAAGAATGCTCTAGTTTAGCCGGAAGAACAACGTGATACAGTCGAAGTAGTAAAGTAACGATGAAATAGTGGGGGAGGAAAACATACAGCGAAGCGGCTGAATGCTTCCATTCCTTATGTAGAGGCAGGAATCTGCTTGAATCCCAATGAAACAGGTAGGAGGCTGGAAGTGCACAGCCAGCCAGACTACCTCAACAGGTGGATAATTCAACGATTAGCATGCACCAATTATTCACGACTGTGCCAGTCCTCGAAGGACAGTCGCCTGCCTGTTTACCCCTTTGCTTATGCAAACAGAATCGGGTTTTAAAGCCCGAAGTCAAGAAAGAAGAGGCAAACAGTTCAATTCCTCATTTTCTGAATGTTGGCCTCTCCTAAGGCCTTTGTCATTCTCACAAGATGTATCTGTATATTTCCCTATTTGGTTGAAAATGCGGTTCTGTTCTCCCGCAGCTCATGATCAAATTTAATGGAATCTGACTTCAGTCTCATTCGCTTCTTCATTTGAGATTAAACCTTTGCAAGGAACGTTTCTATAAGATGAACACTTCCGGCTGCGGGCTACTGGAAGCTGGAAATGAGAATGGATGGATGTTTGATGGAATGGCATTGACATAATGCATTATTCTGTGCTGTAAAAGCTCGGTGTCACGAATAGTATTTTGGAAGAAACGTCTCATCGCAGGAAAAAAAAACTATGCTGTTAAGAGAAGATGCAATTGCACCTGCCGTCCTAAATGTCAGCTAGTGGTTACAATTCAGCACTATCTCCGCTGTGGTTTGGTTTCAATGCCTGGTCAGGGAAGCAGGATTATTGTTCCTGATAAGGACAACAATAAAAGCGGAGCATCTTTGAGAGGAATCGCATTTTACACGCGTTCACGTGTGCCTTGAAATATTGCTGCAGGGCTGCAAGGTGGCTCACTGGTTAGCACTGCTGCCTCACAGACCTGAGACATGGCATGAATCCAAATGGGTCGACTGCCAGTAAGGTGCCCTATTCAGGAACAAATGAAGAGTAATAGGGTAAGGAATTGTTCTGTGAGGGTTAATCCCTGGAAGATCGGTGTGAATTTGTTGCATATCAAATGGCCAGTTTCTTAACTGTCTGCATTCTATGATACCTTACTGTGTTGTTTTAGCACATGTTCAGAGAGGGGAGAAAAGTGAAGAAAAACAGTCATTTCCCAGTCAGTGGTTGATCCATTGTGTGACAACCAACCGACTCACCTGTAACTGAACTAACTCCCATCTTCCCTATACTGGTAATGACAGTGTTCACCATTCGAGCGGGTTTTCATTTGTTGCATTGGAACAGCATTCTTTCTCAAGATGGACTTCCCTGGAATCTAAAAGAGATGATAAAAGACATGGATGCCGATGACTGGAATCAAAAGACGTCAGGAAGAATGGACAGCGTCTACTGGGAAACAAAAAATATTGGAAAGGAAGACAACGAAGTACTGGGGCATAACGCCATTAGAAAAGATAAGGCGGGGTTTCATGGGATGGTGGAACAGATGAATAGATCATGTGGCGTGACACCAGGTAAAACTGAGTTGCGTCCATATGGAAGTTTCCCTGATGATGTGAATTTGCTGAGAGTAAACAGGAGGGAAAATCCTTCATTCAGATGGATCTATAACTCGACTTTCGAACTTCAAAACCAGCGATGAATGATAAGGAAAAGTTTGGAGCACCTTTGTTTTCATTCTACAGTAATTGAAATCGAAAATGATTATTTTTCAGGAAAAATGTGTCAGAAGCTGATTCTAAAGTATTTGTAAAAATGCGTGCAGAAACATAATGAGTGAATTTCACCAAGACAGGGAGTCTGGTCGGCCGGGTCGGGTAAGCGTTCGGTTCACAATTTCTAATTAGTTAACTTTAAATGGAAATATACCACATATCACCTCCAACTAAGTACAACTAAGTGTAGGAAGCGCTGGTTGTGAAGAAAGGTTTAGCAGCTTGTTCTACGTGAACTTCCATAAATTGCAAAAGAACTGAGCAGTTTCTGTTAGCTCAGCATTAAAGGGAAGTCGGTAAGCTCAGTCCGCTGCATAATTGGTTTATGATATAAAGTGATGCCAACAATGTCTCAGCTTACCACCAGAATCCCGATCTCCCCACTCACCTAACCCTTTATACGATGGCGACAATCAAAGCGAAATTATACGAGAGTGAGTGGGAACTGACCTGTCGATGGAATGCACCATTTTCTTTTCATCTATTGCCTTGGACATTTGGCTGCAATTACAGAGAAAGGAGTGAGACCATTTGCTGCTCACCCTCTCCCACCAAAATATCCAGTGACAGGACTCGAAAAATGTTCCTGTTTGAAACCTATATTCTTTAAAGCAGCACTTCAAACGTCTTTATCATTTCGGTTCCAGTTTTGCCGCCAACATTGTCCAATGAGATAAATCTAATAATTTTTGTATTGTTTTAATGGCCTGTGCGAGGTTGCAACAAAGTAAGTAAAATGAAACGAACTAAACATCCTTTCCAGAAATAAACCCAGCACAGGATCAGCGATATGAGAAACGTCAACATATTCAAATGTCACTTCTGTATCTCTATTGAGAGATGGATATTCACTCGGGGAGTATTTCTGCTGGTTGTAAGTAACTGAGGTATTTCCCAAGGACAGAATACTCCACAAAATCATTTTTTAAAAAATAAATGACGTTTCAATCAACTTTCTTTTGCAAATTTTAAATATATATGCGCACACGCATACATGCAAGTGCACGCACATTTATATATACATGTATATATGTTCGTGTATATATATATATATATATATGTGTGTGTGTGTGTGTGTGTGTATGTGTGTGTGTGTGAGTGTATGTGGACAATATTAGGAATGGATTGCCGGACATTTGAAATTTCTTTCTGTAGAATGTGAGAGGTTAGGGTCTTCAATAATGTCCAGGATATCCACATCTGCAGGAAGTGCACCCAACTCCAGCTCCTTGGCAACTGCGTTCGGGAACTGTAGCTTGATGTCAGATCATTTGGAGTCTGCGTGGAATTGAGCGAAGTTAGAGGGAGGCAGTAACACTTCAGGTACAAGAAATAGATAGATGGGATACAGTCGGGAGCCGAAACGCAAACAGGCAGACAGTGCAGGCATCTGCTGTGACCGTGCCCCTTAGTAAAATGTATACCATATTTGTTATTTTTGGGCGGGATGACTTACGAGAGGAAAGCCATTGGGTATAGGTCTTTGGCACAGAGTTTGCTCCTTTTTTTCAGAAGGGTGGGGGAGAGAGGAGGAGAGCATTTGTTATTGGGGACTCCATATCGATGGGAACAGATTGAGATTCTGTGGATATAGGGCAGACTCATGATTGGTGTGTTGTCTCCCAGCTACCAGGGTTTGTGATGTCTCGCATCGTGTTTTCTGGATCCTTAAGGGAGAGGGTGGGCAACCCCAAGTCATTGTCCACATATGCACCAACAACATCACAAATAAAAGTGATGTGGATGTATGGCAGAATTTCAGTGATATGGTTTTCAGTAAGGCACTGTCGGCTGTTGCATGAAATACAGAGTCATCGGATTGAGGATGGTTTAACGGTTTGGATCAGAAATTGGCTCGCTGAAAGAAGACAGAGTGTGGCAGTTCATGGGAAATGATAATCCTGGAGTTCAGTAACTGATGGTGTACTACAAGGTTCCTTTTTGTGTCCGCTGTTGTTTGTCATTTTTATAAATGATCTGGATTAGGGCATGGAATGATGGATTCGTAAATTTGCAGAAGACATTAAGATCGACGATGTTGTCAATAGTGCCAATATCTGCTGAAGGCTACAGAGGGGCATGGATAATCTGTCGAGCTGACCTCAGAAGTGGCAAATGCATTTTATTTGGAAATGTGTGAGATAATTTACTTCGGAGGAACAACAAGAATAAGGAGTTCTTGGCTAATTATAAATATTTGGGAATTGAATGGAATTGTTACCAACAGTGGATCAGCCATCATGGTATACAATGGCACAGCAGGATTGACTGGCCGAAGTAACTCATCCTGTTCCTTATGTTCTCATATCCTGTATCTGGAAAGTTAATGGTTGTAATTTTCCTGAATGTTGCAGTCAGAGAGCGCAAATTATTTTGTGTATCATCTCTGTGGGCTGTATTCACAGTGAATCTGGGACCACTACATGACCAACAAATGAACCACAGGTTGCAGAGCGGAAACATTCTGTAAAGAGACCAGAGGTGTCTTTCGAACCCAGCTTGTATTACCTGATAACAGTTTCCAACCCACACCATACTGTGTGTATCAGTCTGGAGGAACTGAATGTTACTATGGACCAGGTATTTGGCGCAAGTGGCCTCCATCTGCTCCTGTGCGGGGCTGAATAGAACATTGGAACATTTGAGTGAGAGCTGGAGTGGGTCATTAACCACTTGGCCACTGCTGTACCAGGCACTAAGTTCGTCGCTGATCTGGTTGTGTTCTTAGCAGCACTTTTCTGTATGCACCATTTCCATTCATTCATTTCTCTGGCCAATACAAATACTAAGTCATCACATACTTCTGGGAAAGGGAATTCCCACTTTTACAGCTCTTTCAGAATTTCTCATTCGTGTTCCAACCAATGATACAGGGTCACTGATTCCTTTTGCAGTCACACTCCTCCACTGGTTACAAGAAATTTCAAAGTTTAGTGATAAGGCCAATGATATTGTGGGCGGCACGGTGGCACAGTGGTAAGCACTGCTGCCTCACAGCGCCAGAGACCCGGGTTCAATTCCGGACTCAGGCGACTGACTGTGTGGAGTTTGCACGTTCTCCCCGTGTCTGCGTGGGTTTCCTCCGGGTGCTCCGGTTTCCTCCCACAGTCCAAAGATGTGCAGGTTAGGTGAATTGGCCATGCTAAATTGCCCTTAGTGTTAGGTAATAAGGGGTAAATGTAGGGGTATGGGTGGGTTGCGCTTCGGCGGGTCGGTGTGGACTTGTTGGGCCGAAGGGCCTGTTTCCACACTGTAAGTAATCTAATCTAATCTAATATAAGTGTCAGCCTGGCTCGTCTTCTAGAAAAAAATGTGACTGCAGCTGCATGCACACGTGAACACACACATTTTAATACAAAACAAAAAAATGAAAGCTATCCAGAGTTCTTTAATAGCTGAACTCTTAACAAATGGAAAGATGATAGAATGTCCCAAATGTTTTTCGGTCCTCTGAAGTTCTTCCTCTCACACAAGCTGCTTGTAATGGGCTATCTCCCCGGAACAATTGGATTTGGTTCAATTCACTTTACGTCAGATAGTGGAAAGATGCCAAAGACACTTTCATCAGGAAACCTACACGATTGATAACGGTGACGCAGGATTTTTTTCTCTTGTCAGGTGGAAGAAAATGAGAGAGGGGGGCACTAGGCTGCTGCTTCTGTGGCAGGTAACATTTTTATGCCTCCCTGAACACCAAAAAGGACCACGTGTGATTTCCTTGAAAATTCTCCGCAATGGATGATAAGATCCTATATACAAATGCATCATTACTGCTGTTGTACACAGTGCCTTTTCTGAGCAAAAAAAAAAAACAAAATCCCAGCTGCATAATTTCATGGCATGTTTACATGTGTCTGCATAATTTTAAGAAATCGGTTGATGTCTTCATTATATCTGCGTTAAAATCAATGTTACAACAGAATGCGAAGCCCTTCTGCTCATTTAAACCAGACACACAGGAAAAAAATCACCTCGCCTCATAGTCTGTAAAAGTGTGAGTGACAAAGAACGACCAAATCCCACTATCTATAGAAAGTAATATAGTTGATTCTTTAACCCTAAGAAAAAAAAGAGAACATTAAACAACAACTTTCTACACTGTACTCATCCCGGTCTGATCAGTTTATCTACTTCCCACTCTACAGCAATGTCCTGATCGAATAAAACCACCCGATTAAGATTTACAAAAAAAAAATGAATTTCAAAATCCCCAGCGAGTTATGTCGATTTTCCTGTGAATCTTCATCTGTAGGTTTTCCCGGGTCTTTTCTTCTGTCTTCTACTGCACAGATTTCATAGAAACAGGTACCTTTCAAAGAGCGATTCTGCAGGCAGTCTGCATTTATTAGTGTTTTTTGCCGCCCTGGCTAACTGTTCAAAATGCCCGATTTTATACCACAAAACACCAGATTGTCTCATTGGTTTTATAGCATTAAAATTCAAATTCGTTTGGATTTTGGTTTCTTGGGGCGTAAGTTAAACTGATTGGCCTAAATCGAATTTTTTGTATAACATAGCAGTCAACTCAACTGTTTCTTTCAGTCAAATGTTACTTTTAAAAAAAAAAGCACGCTCTGTGTTTGGTAAGTCCTTGCCAACTTTTACTCTCTATAAAAGATGCAGTGCACGCCTATGCATTTTTATCAATCAACACATTTTATTCTTAACATTTATTCTGCAGTTTCAAACACGCTAACAAGATAAAATATGTGTCCAGCTAATTTTTCACAAAATCGTGTATGGTTCAAAAAGATTTCGCATCCAAAACCTAAAATGGCAATGCTTCTTATCAAAAGGCCTCCCAGGAACGTGTGTACAGGGAGAAGGAGAGGCATGTTTCGGGCACATTCCTGATGAAGGGCTTTTGTCCGAAACATTGACTTTCCTGCTCCTCGGATGCTGCTTGACCTGCTGTGCTTTTCCAGGGCAACACTTTTCGACTCTGACCTCCTGTATCTGCAGTCTCGCTGTCCAGATGCAGGAAAACGTTGCTACGATTAAACCCGCTACCTTTTCCCAGAAACAACATCACTTCATACCACTTGCTACATCTGCAGACTAACTTAATGGATCGGAGCAGAAGTTGGCCATTCGGCTGCACCATTCAGAATGCTCATGGCTGATCCGAATATTCTGACCATCTGTCTCTGGTCTGTTCCCAATAAACATTGACCCTCCTGTCCAGGAAAGATCAGTCGAGGTCAGCGTTGAATATCTTAAAAAAACGCGTCTTTACTGCTCCCTGAGGAAAAGGGCACCACAGATCGCACAACACGAAAGGGAAAGGAACGTCCTTATTTCATTGCAGGACCCATTATTTTAAAACTGTGTTAAACTAACATCAAATTGTCACTTTTTTTGAAACATAAGGACAGAATAATTAGGAATAGACTTATACAGCCCCCTAAACCTGTCCAACATTAACACTGACTCTTTCCAATCAAATATGTATTAAACTCATTCTCTGCTCTTGTCCCAGGAAGAGAATACCAGATAGCATAACACCACACGAGCATTAAAACAAAAAGGAGCAGGATCAGGCAACTCGGCCCATCGAATCTGAATGTCATTTAATATTGGCTTAGAAGTTTCTCACCATCATTCTAGTGACTTCTCTCGGTAATCCTTCGTACCCTTATTTATCAAAAACCTATCTATCTTTGGCTTATAGACACAAGTGCCCGTGTTTCTGTGTACCTGCATGCGTGTGTGTGTGTTTGTTCAAGTGTTTGTGTGTCTGCGTATTTGTGTGTATACATTTGTTCTTCCGTGTATTACCCTCTTTATTTTATCTGTTTAAGTCTGTTTGTGTGTGACTGTGTATGTCTCTGTATGCCTCTACGAGTGCTGTGAGTGTCAGTATATTGTGGCGTTTACATATGTCTTTCAGTATTTCTGTTTCTGCATATTTCTGCAATGAGATATTTGTTGTTTTGGGAGGGAAAGAAGTAGCGTAAAAGACAGAGCAGTTAAAGTGAGTATTGCCCTCCACAAAACATTGCTTCTTACTCAGTTGGTCGGAGGTGGATATTACAGAATCTCCATACAATTCACTCGTTCCTCTCCGGCTCGTGCAAGGGTCCTACCAACATAGCGGGGAAAGGGGAGGGGGAGTAGGGAACAGATATCGGAGACTCCACCACCCGGCTTGGCCCTTTTTGTCTTGTTCCAGGCTGTTTATCCTGGAATGGGAGAAAGGGAAGTGGGGGTATGAGCTGTTCGGACTGTTGTAGGTGGTGGTGGGTGGGGGGTGGGGGTGGGGAGGGTTGCTGAATGGTGAGGTGTCTGGAGGGAGTCAGTGCACAGTGCAGAATCCATAAGGTGTTATTGGTGTGGGTGTATTGCTTAGGCGACAGACAAAATGATGGAAGGAAGGTGCTGAATTCAACAGTGAGATTGGAATTACATGAACTTTATTTGGAGATAGAGCAGAAGCCTTGTTCAGGGGTAGGTGCTATAACAGATACACAGTGATTGTGAGGGAGCAGAGAGAATACGGTGATACTTATCCTGGTAGAACGAGGATACAGAACGTCCTGGACATTTCTTCAGATCATCTCAGCGTCGAGGTGAGCCTCAATGAACGTCTTCTCTAAGTCTGTCACTAATAATGCTACCGACCCTGTCCCTCAGATCCCACAGAATCGGTTTGGGAGGATCTTAGCAATGATCTTAACAAGCATTGGTATGTTCTGCCAGGCAAAATTTTCGTGCAAATTTTGTATATCTTATGAGTGGAAATTTGGTATTGTTGGTTCTGCAGTAATTCTGAATTATCTCACGTTACATCTAAACTGCGTAAACTAAGTGACTGCTAATGTTGTGAAAAGTAAATTACAGAAGCGTGTATCAGGTAGCTGGAAGAGTATGTTGTAATCCAAACTAGAGACAAGGTTAGTTTGGATTTGGTGATGTGTGCTCAGAAGGACTAATTAATAATCTTGTTCTCAGGAAATGTGACATTAATGTGTTGCATTTTACACGGCATCTGCATATAATATCGAATGTTGAACATGGTTGTCAAACATTAGGGAAGCCTACAGGGTGGAGGGTCAAGTTTGCTCCAGTGAATTGGGAAAGTACATTCAGTGGGAGACAAGCAATGGTTGTGAGAGTCACAGAGTCCTAAAGCACAGAGCCAGACCCTTTGGTCCAAACTGGCCCATTCCGACCAAAATGTGCAATCAGACTAACCCCAATATCCTTCTAATCCTTTCCTATACATTAAACTCTTTGGAACAGCTCCACAGTAAGCTGGAATTCAAACCAAAACTTTTGGTTAAGACTTTGACACACGATGAAGCACAGTAAAAAGCAGGCACTTTGTTCACTTGTGAACTTGCTGTTGTTTCAGTAGGTTGGATTTCACACCAAATCTCCTCCCACACTAGTGCAGGTGAACAGCCTCTCCCCACAGTGAGATGGCGCGTGCACAGAAAGTCCAATTAACCACTTGAATCCAGACCCAGTTTGGGAGTTTATCATCAGTGTCAACATATTGATGGGTCAACAGATTCTCAGAGATGTTAAGCCGCTTCCCACGTTCAGGGCATTTAAAAGACATTTCTGCTATGCGGACTTGCTGTTGTTCCAGCAGCGTAGTGGATCAAGTGAAATCTGTCCCAGACTCGAAACAGACGAATGGCCTTTCCCTCGTCTGACTGTATTTATGTTCTGACTAGGCAGATTATCTGGTGAAGCCCTGCCCACACGTCAAACACGTGTACAGTTTCTCCACACTGTGAATGATGCTTTTCCCTTTCATGTTCAAAAGCGAATCATATTCAGGCAACAATCAACTGGACAACACCATCAGATACTGAAGTGATATTTGGTTTTAAGCCTTCGCACTGTAAATCTTCTTCTTCTAATGCCCGGTAAACGAAAAACAGAAGCAATTGCAAGTCCAGAAAGAAAAGAGAATAAGATGCAAGAGCAGAAGTCGTCAATTCAACCTGTGCAATCGGCTCTCACCATTCAGTGAGATTACAGCTGATCTGATAATCTTCAGATTCACGTTCCAGCAATAGCATCTAACCTTTGAATATCTTGCTAATTAAAAGCTGTTTCTCACAGTCTTAGAACATAGAACATAAAACATAGAACATTACAGCATAGAACAGGCCCTACGGCCCACAATGTTGTACCGAACACTTGTCCTAGCTTAAGCACCTATCCATGTATCTATCCAATTGCCGCTTAAAGGTCACCAATGACTCTGACTCTGCCACTCCCACAGGCAGCGCATTCCATGCCCCCACCACCTTCTGGGTAAATAACCTACCCCTGACATCCCCCCTACACCTTCCACCCTTCACCTTAAATTTATGTCCCCTTGTAACTCTCTGTTGTACCCGGGGAAGAAGTCTCTGACTGTCTACTCTATCTATTCCCCTGATCATCTTATAAACCTCTATCAAGTCACCCCTCATCCTTCGCCTTCCCAATGAGAAAAGGTCTAGCACTCTCAACCTATCCTCGTACGACCTATTCTCCATTCCAGGCAACATCCTGGTAAATCTCCTCTGCACTCTCGCCAAAGCTTCCACATCTTTCCTAAAGTGAGGCGACCAGAACTGTACACAGTACTCCAAATGTGGCCTTACCAAGGTCCTGTGCAACTGCAATATCACCTCACGACTCTTGAAGTCAATCCCTCTGCAATTGAACGCTAATACACCATAGGTCTTCTTACAAGCTCTATCCACCTGAGTGGCAACGTTCAAAGATCAATGCACATAGACCCCAAGATCCCTCTGCTCGTCCACCTTGCTAAGAACACTACCGTTAAACCTGTATTCCACATTCTTATTTGTCCTTCCAAAATGGACAACCTCACACTTGACAGGGTTGAACTCATCTGCCACTCCTCAGCCCAGCTCTGCATCATATCTAAGTCCCTTTGCAGCCGACAACAGCCCTCTTCACTATCCACAACTCCACCAATCTTCGTATCGTCTGCAAATTTACTGACCCACCCTTCGACTCCATCTTCTAAGTCATTAATAAAAATTACAAACAGCAGAGGACCCAGAACTGATCCCTGCGGCAATCCAATTGTAACCGGGCTACAGGCGGAATATTTACCATCTACCACCACTCTTTGACTTTGAGCGGTTAGTCAGTTCTCTATCCAACTGGCCAAATTTCCCTCTATCCCATGCCTCCTGACTATCCGCATATGCCTGCAATCGGGAACCTTCTCAAATGCCTCACTAAAATCCATGTACACTACATCCACTGCTCTACACTCATCCACATGCTTGGTCACCTCCTCAAAGAATTCAATAAGACTCGTAAGGCAAGACCTACCCCTCACAAATCCGTGCTGGCTGTCCCTAATCGAGCTGTGTCTTTCCAGATACTCATAAATCCTATCCCTCAGTACCATTTCCATTACTTTGCCTACCACCAAAGTAAGACTAGCTGGCCTGTAATTCTCGGGGTTATCCCTATTCCTTTTTTTAACAGGGCCACAACATTCGCCACTCTCCAGTCCCCTGGTACCACCCCCATTGACAGTGAAGACGAAAAGATAATTGCCAATGGCTCTGCAATTTCCTCTCTTGCTTCCCACATAATCCTAGAATATATCCCGTCAGGCCCGAGGGACTTGTCTGTCCTCAAGTTTTTCAAAATGCCCAACACATCTTCCTTCCTAACAAGTATCTCCTCTTGCTTACCAGTACGTTTCATACTCTCCTCTTCAACAATACGGTCCCTCTCATTTGTAAATACTGAAGAAAGAAGTATTCATTCAAGACCTCTCCTGGTTCTTCCGACACAATACACAGTCTCCCACTACTGTCCTTGATCGGACCTAACCTCGTTCTCGTCATTCTCATGTTTCTCACATACGCATAAAAGGCCTTGGGGTTATTCTTGATCCTACCCGCCAAAGATTTTTCATGCCCTCTCTTAGCTCTCCTAGTCCCTTTTTTCAGCTCCCTCCTGGCTATCCTGTATCCCTCCAACGCTCTGTCTGCACCTTGTTTCCTCAACCTTATGTCAGCCTCCTTCTTCCTCTTTACAATACATTCAACCTCCCTCGTCAACAGAGGTTCCCTCACACGATCATCTCTTTCCTGCCAGACAGGTACATACATATCAAGGACACTTTGTATCTGTTCCTTGGAACAGTTCCACATTTCAATGACATTCTTCCCTGACATCCTATGCTCCCACCTTCTGCTCCTCAGATCCTGTCTTGCAGCATCGTATTTACCCTTCCCCCAATTGAAAAACCTACCCTGTTGCATGCACCTATCTCTCTCCGTAACCAATGTGTAAGTCACAGAATTGTGGTCACCATCACCAAAATGCTCACCCACTAACAAGCCCATCACATGTCCCGGTTCGTTACCAAGTACTAAATCCAATATGGCCTCCCTCTGGTCGGACAATGTACATACAGAGTTAGAAAAGCTTCCTGGACGCACTGCACAAACACCGCCCCATCCAATCCACTTGATCTAAAGAGCTTCCAATCAATATTTGGGAAGTTGAAATTGCCCATGACTACTACCCTGTGGCCTCTGTATTTTTCCAAATTCTGTTATCCAATCTGTTTCTCCACATCTCTACTGCTTTTGCTGGGCCTATAGTAAACACCCAACAAGGTGACTGTTCCTTTCCTATTTCTGACTTCAGCCCATACTACCTCCAAAGGCAAATCCCCCTCGAACTGCCTTTCTGCAGCCATTATACCATTTCTAATTAGCAACGCCACACCCCCTACTTTTTTTACCACCCTCCCTAATCTCAGTGTAATCTTGGATGCAATGAGCTGCCTGCAGTAAATACTTTCACATAATCAGTCGGCTCGAAGAGAAAGAAATTCCTCCACATCTTTCTTAAATAGGTTACTACTTACTCTGAGTTTATGTTCTCTGGTGTTCGATTCTCAGACAAGGCGAATCATTCTCTCCTAAATTATCCTATCATGTCCCTCATAATCTAATGTATCTCAGTAAAGTCTTGTTACATTATTCTACACTCCAATGAGTACAGGGGCAATATTCTCAGTTTCATCTCCCGAGAATATCCTCCCATATCCAGGATGATTTGTGTTAAATTTCCCTGAACTGCTGTTCCTAAAATAAGGGGACTAAATTTGTTCACATTAATCCAGCTCTGATCTGACTAATGCCATGTGTATTTTGAAAAAAAAAACATATGTCCCCATTCCGTTTAAATAAAGTGAATCAAAATTATTTGACTTCCCGATTACCTGCTGAAACTGGATGCTAACTTCTCATATTTCATGTACAAGGAAGCGAGGCTTAATGCTGATGATTTGTGCTGTGTATTTCCCCACTTAATATTTGTATCTGCCAAAACGCATAAACCTCTTCTTTTTGCATGTTATATGCTGCTACGTTTTATCCTGATTCTGTCAGTCCCCAATGTTGCTGTGCCACCTTCATTTCTTGCATCCATATCTATTTTGTGTCATCTCCATACTGAGCAACAGTACATTAACTTATGTTGTACAGGTGATTAGTACATGTTGTCAACAGCTGTGGCACCAATATTGTTGGCTCCGGGAATCTGCAAGTTACGATTTACTATCATAAAAATGCACTCATTACCTCGCCTCTCCATTCATTCCCCAATCCTCGAATAATTCATACCCCCAACTGTGTTGGTTCATGCTTCTATGCTTGTGAAGTGCTATCGTATAAAACACCGTTCTTAATAATTTTAGAAATTCAGATATATTCCATTTACTGCATTCCCCTTTATGTATTGTGCTTGTAACGATCTGACAATACTTTGTAAACATGTTAGGTCTGATTTCGTCTGCACAAAGCCATGCGGAATCCACTTTATTCTGTAATGCATTTCTAATGCTCTGTTATTCCAACTTTAATAACAGACTAACATTTTCCCAGTGGCAGATATGTTGTCAGCCTGAGCTGAATTTGTCAGGCTGGATACTGACAAGACGTGAATATTGTTGAAAAAAATGTGTTGAGGAACAAATCAAAACGAAAGAGTATCCTATATCAGACAGACAACAGGGTTCAAGTGAATTTCTTGTAGGGACTTCAATAAAGTGCAGACCAGGAAGGAAAGAGGGGATATGAAATAATTTAATCTGCCAGGGCTGAAGATAATCCAAAGAGGGTCGACAAGTACATATATGTCAAGAGAACAACGCGAGAAATATTACCTGAAAGGTCAAGAAGGTTGACATTGCTTTTGAGCTCAGCAGATGGAAGAGGCAATAAAAGAACTTTTAACGTCATTTTTTATTGTGGAGACAGTGAGACCAAATGTTCACTCTCCATTTGTGAAGAGGACGATACTTTTCCGAAACTATTTGACCAAGCATCAAGGATTTGAGATTCGGTGATGGTTCTAGCGGCTGGATTACATTCGACTCTGTCTGGCCTCATGCAACAAAGAGTCTACATGTTCTCAGGACTGGATTTTTAATATAACGAGCAGAGACTGTATAGGCTTTGCCTTTTCGTACTGCAGCATCGGAGGTCGAAGATGACTTTATAGAGATTCATAAAATCACGAGTGCTGTCGATAAGGCGAACAGTAAAGTTCGTTTTCCCTTGGATCCCGGAGTCCAGACCTCGTAAGATTTTCACCGAATGACAAGACATCGTTTTCACACAGAGGATGGTTTGGACATGGAATCAACTGCGAGAGCAACTGGTACGTAGAGGTACTGTTACATTATTTTATAAGACATTTGGACGTTTAGACGAAGAGAAAGTGTTTAGAGGGATTCAAGCAAGGTGGAACAGCTCAGTTTGAGAAGTCTGTTTGCCAAGGATATGTTAGACATAAGGAGGCTACAGAAATCATGGAAATACATACTGATAAACATTTCATATCACAGGAAAATAATTGCTGGACATCTCAGAAAATGTAAAAGGCTATAAAACCCCAGACCCTGGACTAGTATATTGCTATGAACGTGGTGTGAAAAAAAGAGTTGAAAAGCTTGCAAGGACACAGAACAACCTGTTCTGACCAAGGGAACAATGTGACATTTGTTCTCTACAGCCAGCAGAGCTGGATTGCCATCAGCTTAAATTATGAATCAAGATCCGAAATCAAAGTCAGATGTGAACTTCACGTTTTGATAATATTAAAACCAATGTTTTGGTGTATAAATCAGGACATTTTCAACAGCTAGGACTGCGTCAGAGACGTCCAACTCAAGAGATCCTTCAAATGTACCTTCCTGGAAATGTGTTTGCATGGCAGAACATCGAGGAAAACCTAGAGAGAATCTTGCCAGAAAAATCCACAAAATGAGACTTGAAAAAGCTGAGTGGTTTTGAACCGTGATTACTTTTTAAACCATTACTGGGAATCTTTTAGAATCGGAATATTATTCCGGAGTGGAAAGTAAAAGATGGGTTTAAGAGGAACTAGTTGTAAATAGTTGTAAGTTTTCATACTCTGTTAGACATGAAGAAAAAAGTTGATATTTTCCCTTTAAATCGTGACTTTTGCGAAACGCTTTGACTATCGAATTTTCACAGATTACAGCACGGGGTAAATATTTTTCTGTGTTGCTGGTTTCAATTAGCATGGAGGTTTACCCTGTGTTTGTACTGAATCCCAAAGCATTATGGGAGGTAAGCGCGGAAATTGCAAGACTCCTTGCCGAAATAATTGTGTCATCTCTAAATATGGGTGTGATTTAAAATGACTGGACATTGACGAAGCTGAAAATGTGTTGCTGGTAAAGCACAGCAGGTCAATCAGCATCCAAGGAACAGGAGAATCGACGTTTCATGCATAAGCCCTTCATCAGGCTGATGCCTGAAACGTTGATTCTCCTGTTCCTTGAATGCTGATTGACCTGCTTTGCTTTACCGGCAACACATTTTCAGCTCTGCTCTCCAGCATCTGCAGACCTCACTTTCTCCTTGGACATTGACGAACCTTGTTGAAGAATGGATACAGGGAAAGACTGGAATCTCCAGGCTTGTGAGTTTGAAATTGATGGTTCGCAAGTTTTTTGAGGCGGTTTTGGAAGGTAGCATTTTCAGAGTCCAGGCAATATAGGGGATCATTAGCATGGTTTAATGAGGTGGAAACTGGGTCTCACAAAATTGTGAGGTTTTGATCAAGTAGGCAAGAGGATTGATGAGGCATGAACAAATATCTTTGCTTACTTAGGCTTTCGGAAAGCATTTAACTAGATTCAACATGGAAGACTAACGAGTAAAGTTAGATCAGATGTGGTTCACAGTGAGTTTGCAAATTGGATACAAAAATCAATTAACAACAAGAGAAAGGGTGAGGTTTTGGTGTGTTGTTTATCAGACAGGAGGCTTGTGACCGGCAGTGTTCCACAGGGATCAGTGATGGCTCCTTTGTTTGTGACTGATGTAAATGTTTTAGAGGACAATATGGAAGGCAGGGATCATCAGTTTGTGGTTGACACCAATATGAGCGACATGTATTTCATGAGATGACAGCATAAGTCTTTGTGTGCACACGAAGAACATTTAAAAAGGCTTTTGGACAATTACATGGATAACAAAGAATTAGAATTATATGGTCCAAGTGAAGAGAAATGCGGTTAATGTGGACCAGCATTATGATCAGTGTGTACCAGTTTGCACCAAACGACCCTGTTTCTGTGCTGAGGGACGCGACAACTCTCCATGGTGGTAAAGTCGACAGAGAAGAAGGTTATCTGAGGTTATAGAAGATTAAAAGAGACATTGATCATTTGGGTATATGATTAAATGAATGGTAAAGAGAAATTATCTTGAACAAATGTAACGTACTGCAGTTTGAGTTATAAAAGGATGTAGCACTTGTACAATTACAAGTACTGCTTTGAATAGTCCTGCGCAATAGACACGTGAATAGATCACGCAATGGACTTTGGAAGTCGTGTCACATATCGTCAGCTTCATTAAAATGCTGTAAGAACGCTTTCATGCGTTGCTCAGTTTTTAGTGTTGAAGTTGGGACGTTATCCTGAGGTTGTACAGGATGTTGGCGAGGCATCCTCTGTAGTATTGTGTCTATGTTCTGGTTTCCAAGTCAGACAAAGAAGAATATTAAGCTGGACAGAGTTAAGAAGAGATTTACCAGCATGTTGCTTGGAATGAAGGGATTGAGATGTAAGGTGAGGCTGGATAGGCTGGGACTTCTTTCAAAGGAGCAGAGGAGGTTGACATTTACCGTATAAATGTTTTTAAAATCCTGAGGGGTACAGATTAGCTCAACTGCAACGGTGCTTTCCTTCTTTGGGGTATTTCAGGACTAGTGGGCGTATTTTTAAGGTATGAGAACAAAAGTGAAAAAAAGACATGAGGTTCACTTTGTTTTACTTTACACGGTATGTTTCCTGTGCAAAGTTCTAGAGGAAGTAGGAATGTGGATAAGGTTACAACATTTAAAAGACACTTAGATAAGTGCATGAATAGGACATGTTAAGAGAGATATGGGCCCAATACACGTAGTTGGTACTACGTTAGTTTCGGTATATGGTAGCATGGACTGATTGGAACAGCGGTCTGTTTCAATGATGTCTGAGTCAATGACTCAGTTTATTTGAAATTTACAGAGTGCTGAGGAAGCCTGTGCAGAGCCAATGTGGCAAAGATGTTTCGCCCACTATGACACACTAGAACCCGAGGGCACAGAGACAAAGTGAAGCGATAACAATTTGGAAATGAGACGTGGAGGAATATCTTCCGTCAGAGAGTGGTGATTCTTTGGAGATAGTTGCTGTAGAGGGCTGCGGGCGCCAATTCAGTGAGCAAATGTGTGGCACGTTAGCTCATTGGTTCACACGGCTGCCTCATAGCACCCGGGTCCCAGGTCCGATTCCAGCCTCGGGCGACTGTCTGTGTGGAGATTACACGTTCTCTCTGTGTCTGTATGTGTTTCGTCCGTGTACTCCGGTACTCCCCACAATCTAAAAGATATGCACATCACGTGAATTGGCCATGCTAAATTGTCCATAATGTTAGGTGCATTAGGCAGGGGTAAACGTACAGTTGGGATGGGTTGATCTTCGGAGGGTTGTAGTGAACATGTTGGTCCGAAGGGCCTGTTTTCATCCTGCAGGGAATCTAATCAAATCATTTCAATTCAGATTAAAATAGCTCAGGATCTTTTCCCACGACCCAATGCCCTCTGCGCCATGTCAACAGAAGTTTCACCGAGCGAGTTCGGAGCTCCCAGCCTCGGCGTTTCACGCGCCTCTCTACCTTCACGGTAGGACTGCATGCTCATGGAGTTTGTCACTGGCAGGCAAAGTAGATATCCACTCGTTCATCCCACTCTCAATTTCCAATCGGATCTTCGCCACTGCGTACACAGTTTCACTGAGTCCAGGCCTGGTAACCTGTGTGATGTGAGTGTGCAATAATAGTTTCTTCCATGTCTCACGGCACGGGTAAAGTTACGATGTGAAACTTCATGTTTATTGAAATCGATATTTCAACAATATTTGTGAATTTTCGACTGTACATTTCATCTTTTATTGAAATCTATCGAATTCAGTCTTCAATATTCTCAATGATGGAATCTCCACAGCCATTGGGGACATTGAAGGTGACGATTCAAGCCAATCGCAGTGGGCTTTCCTGTTGTGCATGTGATGCGGTACCTCGACTGTCTCTGCCATTGCTTTAAAGGCTTTTTGTATTGTGCTTTTTCATGTAATCGAATAATGGTTCGTCCTCTGCGTTGTGGTCAAGCAACCTCCATTCAAATCCGAGTATGTGTAATGAGCATTTGTTCCATGTTACTCCACATAACCTGTGCAAAACAAACGCAGAAAGGACACAATCAATTTTAAGATGAAAATACTCACTCAGGTGTTGAGTTTAATGCTTCAAGCTGCCACTCTCAGCACCCAATCTCTTTAGATTTTTCTCCCTTTTAGAATCACTATTCCCCCTTTCCATCCCTCCTCCCTTGTCACTGGGGCATTGGAAAAATTAACATTCACATTCAAATTGACACCGTTAAGTCTGTGTTGCAGCTGCCAATCATGTTAGGTGAACGTGACCCAATATCACCATCAGGGCCATTAAGCCACTCAATGCTATCAGACAATGTGGTTGGGTTTTGAATCCTCACGTATGGTGTTTTATTTGCATAGAGTATTGTGTATAATTTTGAAATTCACATTATAGCAGTGATATGACAACTGTGGAAACGATGCAGGAGTGATTTGCCAATATATTATCTGGATTGAAGAGCTTCAACTATTAAAGAGTTTGGACAGACTGGCGTTATTTTTCTGAAAGCAGGGGAAATTGAGATGAGACAGTATTGAGATGTACGAACTGATAAGCGGTAAGGAATATGTACACTTAACGAAACATTTGTTGAAGGGATCAATCATCAAGGAGCCATAGATTTAAGATAAGAGTAAAAAGGTTTGGGTAGCTGCACATAAAAAACGTTATCAGACAACGAGTGGTTGGAATCTGGAACTCACTATCTCTAAGTGTTGGAACGGCAGAAATTCTCAGAAAATTCAGTGATATTCAGATGTAAATTTGTAATGCAAAAATCACACAACGTCAAACGATGACAAATTGGATGAGGATAATCAAACAGTGATTTTGACAAGAGCACGCACAAGTAGCTTGCAAGAGCAGTTCGCTCTGACGTCCACTGGAGTATGGCGTTTTGTATCCTCAGCTGTCATGTGGGATGCAAAGGTTCATTTTCCTGCTGGGGCGGCCCTGGGTGTTTCAGGGTTTCAAGGTTTGTGTAAAGATTTGTAGTTCCAGTGAAGTTTGCAGATGGTGTGTGGATGTTCGTTAGTGTTGGGAAGTTGGTTTGCAGCAGTTTCCTGCCCTTTCTCGGTGACATCCTCAAGCTCTGCTGTCCTGTAGCGTTTCGAATTGGAGTGATTTCCTTCCCACTGCTTTCAGTTGCTGCTTCTTGTTGTTCATTGCAGGTCCCAGTATGTTACGTCCAGGTCAACATGTTCTTTGATGGAGTCATTGGATGAGTCTCGTCATTCTAGAAAACCTCTGGCTGCCCACTATTGTCCAATTATTGTTGTGTTGTTCTGGTCGAATTTGTTGACCTCGTCATGTCTGTGCATTGCCACTCTGTACAACTGATTGTGGTGTTTACTGAATCCTCCAGAAATGCTTTGCAACAATAGATATTCCCGCAAATTCCTTGCAGACAAACAACGTTAGGAGGGCATGCCAAGACCCAACACATCAAGCAAAATGTCTCGGAACGGACAGCCTTTGACTACTCGGATCTATGAGAGAATATAAACCGAAAGCCACATTTAGACAACAACTCACCAGAACAATGGACCCAAACCCCATCATGTACAATACAAATATGGTCAAACAATGTTGCACGTAGTGAGACCAGGGAACATTATACAGGACAGACAATTCACGACACGCATTCATGAAGATCTACTTGACACTAAGCACCACTGCCGGTGTCTTCAATAGGTTGACTCATTACACTGAGTATTGCTAATTCTGCGGCTGGAAGCTTGGATTGTATGACAGTCTGCAGCAATGGAGACGGTGTTGCTGGAAAAGTACAGCAGGTTCGGCAGCATCCAAGAAGCAGGAGAATGGACGTTTCTGGCATGAGCAAGTCATCAGGCACATGTCCAAACCATCGGTTCTCCTGCTCCTCAGATGCTGCCTGAACTGCAGTTTTTTCCAGCACCGCACTCTAGACTCTGATGTCCAGTATCTAAAGCCCTCATTTTCTCCTCCGTTTGCAGCAGTTGTTGGTTCCTTGAGTGAGGGATCAGTTAATATAACCAATGTAAACTTCGATTGCTGATTGAGAAATATAACCAGGTCCGTAGCTCAAAAGCGTGTTTCTGTTGTTTCTCAGGTGCCGTTCCTGGCACGGCCTCTGGCACTGTAATTCTTTTGAGTTTCCTGGCTGGTCAATGTGTGCTTCTGTGATCACACAGTTGCCAGTACTCTGGGGAGCGGCTGCAGTATCTGCGTTCGCAGTCTCGATGCAATTGATGCGGTTTGGGTCGTTCTTGATTTGTGCAACAGGAGCACAGTGATGGATCAATTGATATTGCAAGAAGGCAGACAGGCGTGGAAAATGTCGAGGTTCTGGTGATATTTGCACAGTGTTTAGAGATTACCCAGATTCAGGAGAAAAGAATGTTGAATTCTTACGAGTCGTGTTGAAGAACTGTCTGGGAAACAAATCACCAGCGGTGTGGTTTACAAGCGCACTCACAGTAACCATAATGCGAAATAAAACATACAAAAAATGAGGAAAACAGACGAAGGATGACAGTAATCATGGGTTACCTGACTTTCACTCCCCAGCTCCCCCAATTCCCACTTCCAGCTCCATTATAAACAAATTTTAGAGAGCCATAAGCATCAAAGTTGTCCATTGGAACGACTCGATTCTTTCCTTTGTTTTCCATTAGGCTATTTGTTTCAGGGTTTTTTACTTTCCTTGGAAACCATCTATTTCATTGTGAGCATTCGGAAAGGAAACCATCTTTTTTGTCAGGGAAAGAATATGATACTAAACATGTTTGTGTCAGGCATGAGATTCCTCTGTGTCACACGTTTCTTCTACTTTCTCTCGATTTTAATAGTGTTCTTTCTTTTGACTACTCCGACCAAAGTGCATGAACTCATAATGCCAACATGAAACTGCATCTGACAAGTTATTCCCCATTCATTCAACCTATCTATATGCCTGTGCGAAATGCCACGTTCTCAACATAATATGCGCTCCCACGAGTGTGAATTGTCAGCATATTTGTGCACATTTCACACTACATCTTGCTCCATGCTATTAATAGAGAGATAATTGAAGGCTTAAATATACTGAGACTTGCCAGACATCTACTGTAAATACTTTGACATACTTGCTACCCTCTGAACGTGAGAACATTCTCCTCATCTGTGTCTTAGTGGGTAACACCTTCCCCTGAGATTAGAACCTCCAGTCCTGCACTATTCTGGATATAAACGACAGACGAACAAACGCTTAAAGTAAAGCATAATCTCACTGGTGTCTCTGAGGCCAGTTCTGAGTGCTCTTTCTTGAACTCTGGTTGAACAAACTCCCCAGATTAGCACTTCAGTTTTGACAATGACACATCTACTTCAAAGTTACTTCAGTGCCTGTGACTGAAGTGATGCTGAAAGGCGCTGTAAAAATACAAGAACATCTTTGTTACTCGACCATTGCCGTATTGTTAATCTCTCTGCTCATGGAAATCGATCCTTCCCATCCACTCTATCTCTCATGAATGGGAGTTATCCCTGCAACTCCAGAAAACCCGTCTCAACAACTCAGGTCTGCTAAATTGTTGACTTGCAGGAACCTTGTGTTCTGAACGAGAAACGGATCTGACTCAAAACGTTAGCTCTGTTCCTCTATCCACAGAAAATAACAAACACATCGTGTATATGTAGGGTTCACTGAGTTTATTTGATACAAGTTGTGTTTTCCATTAAACGTCTTTACTCCTCGTCCTTTGGTCAGTTGCCCTGGTCAGGGGCAACAGTTCCTCCTGACTATCAACGCGCCCATCCACACCGCTTTCGCCCACATCATTATAAACATTCCCAAGAAATCTCCCATTAAACTTCTTTGCACCAAACAAAACATTCCCAGAGTCGGGAAACTCTCCACAAAGTGAGATTTATTTATCCCTGGACAGAGTGCAATGCAGAGGGTTGTGAAGAGATTCTTGGAAAAAAATTGCCAATTGGCAGGTGGGGAAACTGTCAAGAAGCAAAGCAGAAATCCGCGTCTCGAGTTTTTTGAATCTTTATATATTCTTTGGGAAGCGGATCCAGAGGCGAATGAACGATGAACTGTTCGACTGAGCAGAGACAGGTTCGAAATCTTTCCGTGCTTGCGGAGGCCAGTGCTTTGACTCTGATGCTCTCCGGACATGAACTGATCTGTGATATTGAAAAGATTCTCGTTCGTGCACGTCAGGACGTCAAATCTCATTTCAGCTCCGGGACAATGAGAAAACACGGTCACAGACAAGACACTGAAAGGCTGGAAGAGACATGGTCCCGGTTGGAGGAGAACTGATTCCTGGTGTCATGGTTGTGTCTTTAGAGGGTGGGAGCAGACTATTCCCTTGTCTTCAGAATGAATTTCCAAGTATTTATTTTCGAAAGGTAAAGCTAATTAAGGAGCATTTTCCATGGGGGAAGGAGCAGACTAAAGCTTGCATTCGGAGATCATTGACGCCGTTGGCTCATCAGTCTCTGTGGCGATGTCAGTCAGTGTGTTCGGCTCTTCACTAACAGGTGCCGTTCTCCCACGACCCAGGAAGGGAGTGACAATCACACCATACTTTTATCTTCAGCTGCACAGTTCCGGGGTTTTACCGTGGTCAGGAATATGTTCGTCATGAGGCACGAAGGGAGTAGGTCCCGGTTTTAGGAGAGCTGGTTCCCGGTGACATGACTGTGTCGGCAAGGCGTCGGATCAGACTGTTCCCATTTTCCACAACGAATGCCGCAGGATTTATTTTGGAAACGTCAAACCAATCGAGGGCAATTGTCATTCTACGAAGGGCAGGCGAATTCTTGAATTCGCTAACAGTCTTCTTTATGAGATCCTGCAAGGGGCTTGCGACAAGGAACTCCATAGTCTCTGTGGAGTAATTAATTCTCTCGTTCGGCTGTTAACCGACAGGGTTCCCACGCATGGAGCGGTCGCTGTTCTTATCCATCCGAATCCTTTGCTGTGCAGTTTCGTGTTTTTAGTAGGTTCGGGAATATGCTCCCAATCGGAAAACTTATCCAGTGAGGAGCGACAAATGTGTTTCCTTATTGTTTAATGGCGAGTAAAGTGTTGCGGATGCTGGGAATCTCTGACAAAAAACAAAAACTGCTCAAGGAACTCGGCAGGAATGGAAGACCCTGTGAGAAAAACAGAGTTCTGAGAAACTCCTGAAGAAGCTCTGAATCGTTGTCTCTGTTTTCCTATCTCCAGATGCTGCCAGACATGTTTAGTTTCTCCTGCAATCTCTGTCTTTGCTTCTAAATGAATGATAATTTGAAATATCGAGATTGATTACACAGACCAAACATAACCTGACATTTTACCCTGTCGAAGCTGTGGAGATTCAATTCAAACAAACCTAACAATGATTGCCTGTCCCTCAGCTCCACAGGGAGGGAGAACTTGAAACCAGTGTAGTAGCGTACTTCTGCAGGTGTGGCCAAGTGATTGAGGCGATGTGCGTTAAATCCACTGTGAGTTCTTCATGCAGTTAAGCATTTTGCTGACTGTGATTGAGAGTCGAGAGTGAACTAGAAGTGTGTTTGTTCTCTGCTTTTTTGTTTGAAATTCAAATCGCAGGATGAAATAAAATGCATATAACCCAGATAAAGAAGCTTGGGAAACTGCAACCAACCGCATGTCATGATTGAAAAGCCAGAAACCTCCAAAGCATGAACGACCCATATAATCGAACACTTACAGTGCTGAATTCGTTTGAGCCTTTGAGAAAAGTGCTGCCAAATGGGGTAAGAACAGTTGAGGGGACTGTATTGGAATGTGCAGACTTTGTGGGCCAAAGGGCATTTTCTGTGCTCGACGCATCCATGGCCAGCTGAGAAAAACTCAGTTTGTGAAGGAACAGGACATTGATTGCAAAATGCCCCTTGGCGAGGAAGGGGTCGAAGCTACTTTCTGTCAGTCACGGTATTCATTGGAAGATTTTAATTGGTAATAACTGGTACGATGCCCATTGTTGGAATCACTCTATACGATAATCAGGACATGAAATCGTGGTGCCTTGTTGCCCTGCCGTGAGCAAGCCCTCGCAGCTTACATTCCCTGATTCTGCTTTTGAAATAAAGATCACTTTCTCGATGTGTCTGTATTGGTATCAAACAGCTCAATGATCTCGGGACTAGACATGAAGAGGAATCTGGAGGTGTGAGAGGGACAGAAACAGAACGAGACGAGACGAGACGTGAAAGTGTCTAGAGTTTGCCGTGTGTCAGTAGTTTTGTGAGGAATGTTTGCTGAGCGCTATCCTGTCAGATCCCAGGAGCAAGATGCCTTGATTTGGTGGGATTCGTGTTACTGAAATTTACACATGCGAAGCTTGTGGGATTATTTCAGCTCGGTATCCACTTCATATCACAGCTCACAGCAACGGTTCATACTTTCTGGAAAGTGGCTTGTATTCCACTTAAAGCCACCTTTTGCCAGAGAAACTTGCGGGCGTAAAGCGCATGGAGTGCGTATAATGATGAGGACACTGTCACTGTCGAGGATTGTGCCTGCGTGTCTGCCTCTGTGTGTGAACAGGAGAATACATTCCTCAAAGGTGTTGTAACCCAGTATGACCATGTCAACCGTCAGAACCATTGTTGTGTCATTTAAGCTCACAGAGCGAATCTCATTGACATTTTCCCTCGAAAGTCAGAACACTCAAAGTTATGGGGCAAATGCTGCAAACTGGGACGAGAATAGATGGACGTCTGATAACCTGGTCTGTACGATGGACGGATGGCCCTTCACTGTCCCGCCCCAACCCCACTCTCCCACGCTTTAAAAACTCGAGGACAGAGAGAGAAATTGACCTGACGAGAAAATCTCTTCACAATCTTCCATCACCTTTTTTATTGTCCCTTTTCCGACGAATTTTGCAAATTACTTACCATGCTTTTTATCTTCTCACGTAAATCATTTATTTAAATGAAAAGATGAATGTGGGCTCAGCATGGATCCTTGTGGGACACCATCGGTAATAGTCCTCCAGTCTGAAAGCTACTTTCCACGGCTATTCCCAGCCTCCTGCTGTGAATATAATTTTATATCGAATTGGAAGTCTCACCTTGAACTCTCTGTGGTCTCACTTTTTGAATCAGGCAAACATGTGGAACCTTGAAAAAGGTTTTATTAAAGTTCAAGTGAGCAATACCGACCACTTTGTCCGGATCAATCATATTAGTTATGTCCTCGAAAACTCAGTCATGTTTGTGAGATACAACTTCCCTCACGCAAAAACATTCTGGTTATTCCCATTTATTCCTTGTATCTCCAAATGCATTTAAATCCTATCGTTTATAATTGCATCCAACAACTTACTTAAGACCACCGTCAGAAACACAGGTCTATCGTTTCCAGGATTCTCCATGTCACCCTTTCTTAACAAAAGCACAAAATTAGCCACTCCCCATTTTTTCGGCGCCTCACTCATAGTAATAGCTTACACAATTATTTCTACGAAAGGCCCAACAGTTTCATTCCCTAACTTGCCAAAAAGTTCCGAGATACATGAGATCAAATCCCAGAGAAATATCCATCTTCATATTTTCCAAGTCCTCCAGCACTTGCCCTTTACGATGGAACCGACTTTATAAACATCAATATTTAGTTGTAGGGTCCATTTCGTTCTCCACGAAGTGAATATTATATATCTCTCCATCTGCTGAGGTTAAAAACAAAAGTGAGCTCTTTCATCTTAAAGTGGTCCTATTTCGTCTCTAGTTCTTAATGTACTTGTGGAATCTCTTTAGATTAAATCCTTAACTTTACGTGCTCTGGCGATCTGACATTCTCGCTCGACCTTTATGATGTCCTCTTTAAGAATGTCCCTCCCCTCCTTATATCGTTCAACAGATTCAATTGAAATCATATGTTTATATGGAAATTATAACCTTTTTTTAAAAAAAGAAATTCATATGACAAAAGCCTTAATCCCTGCGATCAACCTTGTCCTAATATAATACCTACAATGTGGAAACAGGCCATTCGGCCCAGGAAGATTCCTTTAATCCTGCCACGGATATCACACCCAAACTCACACCTCTACCCAATTCCTGTAGCTCTGCATTCCCCATGGCCAAAGAAGGTCACCGACGCATCTTTCGTCTGGGGAGGAAATCCAGGCAGATTCGGAGAGGATGCGGAAACTCCAAACACACCATCGTCTAAAGTAGAAGTTGCCCATTATTGAGCAGTTTGTCATACTGCACCTCGCCAAAAGCCTTTTGGAAATTCCAGCTGATCACCTCTACAGGGTAGACTTCATCTTACTTGCTCATTACCTCCTCACAGATGTCTAATATATTTGTCAGGCATAACTTCCCCTTGAGAACTTGTGCTGATGCTTCAAGTACTCGGTAAACCAATCCTTCCAATGACATTTGACAATAAATTTAATACAAAGCTGATTTTTTTTATTTTTATCCAGAATATCAAAACTTTGCTTTCAGATCTGAATATGATGAACAACAAGGTTGAATCGCTGTTGAGATATGTAATCTCTGCACTGTCTCAGCAGGGTCGATGAGTGAGTGAATTCTTTCCCTGAGTGGGATCCCTCTTTTGTCTCAGCAGGGTCGATGAGTGAGCTAACTGTGTTTCTCACATGGAGCAAGTAAATGTTTTCTGCCCACTGCAAACTGGCTGGTGTACTGAGAGTTGAGATGAACGCTTGAACCTATTCCTAAAATAACTACACTTGAAAGGTCTTGCACATTGTGAAAATGTCGAAGGGACATCAGTTCTACAGAGACTGTTAAGCACATCCCACAGACTATACATTTAATAGGTCTCTCTTCAATGTGAAGACGTTCATGATAAACTGCACCCTGGAACTTTTAGAGTGAATAACGTCTTTCCACCGTGTGAATACGTTGATGACACGTTCGTCTCCAGGAATTTGTGCAGCACTTCCTGCAGTCAGGGCATTTAGAAAGGCACGTTCATATTGTGAGAAAGGTGATGAGCCATCCGGTCACTCGGACGTTTACAGCAGGTGCCCATCGATTTGGAAACAAAGATGTCTCTCCTCCCGCGTGAGCACGTAGATCAGACGTCACGTCTTCAGAATTCTTAAAGGTCTCTCATTCATGTGAGCATATTTCTCAGAGATGAAGCACACAGAGGTTTGATAACATTTTCCAACGTCTAGCGAGATGAAAGGTTTCTAATTAGTATGAGCGTTGTGCTGGACGTTTTAAAGCATTTTCGGCAGTCCAGACTTTGAAATGGTTTCTCCTCATTTTGAACGAGCAGGTGCTGCAGCTGATCAGAGACAGAGTGAATCCCTTTCCACACTCTGAGCAGGTGAATCGCTTTTTCCTGGAATCTTTGTCTCCATGGGAATTCAGCTCAAACAAGGAAATGAATGCGCACATTTCCATTGACTTTCCTTAGTATGACTACATTTGTGGTTTGTGAGCTCTGATGTTGTGTAGAACCATTTTCCACCACACAATAAGAAAATGATTTCTCTCTCACTGTAACCAGAGGATTTTTTTTCCTTTCATGTTCTCTATATGATCAAGTTCTACTTGTGATAAAATGTGCGACTTTATCAGATCACGGCGGAGAGATTGGTTTGTAAATCTTCCCCTTCTAATATCCTGCGAAATTGATGTTATCCAAAAATGAGAGTGGGAAAGCAACTTTCACAAGACTCTGGATACTTTCTAAGATATGGTCTGAGGGTGAGGGATTTTCGACACTTAGATTGTGACCAGAATTTCGTCAGAATCTTTCATGCACACAGCATCCAACACAGAAAACAAATAGATCTGCAGGTGGATATAAACACGATCACCTCCCTGTTCCTTCCAGGTCAAACGCTGTCCTGCCTTGTCTGACATGCAGTTCTGTTGGAGCAGACATTTCTCACAATTGCATCATGGCAAAGCTGAGGCCTCTGTCTTCAGTCCCGAAATCAAAATCCACTGCCTCGCTCCTGAGCCGAAACTGTGCTGCTGGAAAAGCACAGCAGGGCAGGCAGCATTCAAGGAGTCGGAGAATCGACGTTTCGGACAAGAGCCATCATCAGGAAAGAAACTTGTAAACCGAGGGGGTAAAGAGAGAAATTGGAGTGGATGGGGCTGGGGCAAGGTAGCTGAGAGTGTGATAGGTGGATGGAGTTGGGTGCAGATCAGTGCGGAGCGGATAGGTGGGAAGGAAGATTCATACATAGGACAGTTCATGAGAGCCATGGAAGCCCAGGACCTGCATGAACTTGGCTGATTGGGAGGGAGAGTTGAAGTGTTCGGCCACTGGTCAGTGATGTTGTTTGTTACGGGTGTCCTGGGGTGTTTTCTGAAGCGAACTGTAATTAGGTATCCTGTTTCTGCAATATAGGTAGACTGCATCAGGAGCAATGGATACATCCAATGACATGCGTGGAAGTGCAGGTAAAACTCTAATGGATGTGGAAGGCTCCTTTGGGGCCTGGGTCAGAGTGGAGGTATGGGAGGAGGTTTTGCAAATCCCGTGTTGGAATGAGAATGGGGCGGGAGGGGGGGGGGTGGTTTGGTGAGGGGTGGGCACTTGACAAGGGAGTCGTAGAGGAATGATCTTTATAGAAAGCGGATAGGGGTGGGGAGGGAAACACATCTTCGCTGGTGGGGTTCATTTTCAGGTGGTGGAAATGTCGGAGAATGACATGATGTCTGCGGAGGTTGCTGGAATTTAAAGTGATGAATAAGGGAGCTCTGTCTTTGTTGGAGGGATGGGTTTTGAGAGTGGAGTTGCGGCAAATGGATGAGATGAGCTGGAAAGCATCATTGACCATGTGCGAGGAGAAAATGCCTCGCCACTGACTCAATCTTCTCCCTCGCAACTGTCTGAGGCTGAACGAGTCACGTCATAATCATAGTGACATCCTTCACCGCGTTTTGTGCTTTCAACCACATATCGCCATCGTCACCATGTCAGCCTACTTGCACCTCATTAACATAATTAACTCTTCCACGTCTCCGCTCTTCTGCAGCTCCAACTCTCATCCATTCGTTTGGATTAAACGGTGGTAACACACTTCCATCCGTCCTCTCAAGTTCCCCCTCTGCTCTGCCTAACTCTCTCTGCCTCTATTCAAGGGTGTACTGCGTTCTGTTCAGTGTTCCATTGTTCCTGACCTGAATGATATTTTTACCACTGCACATTTTCCCAAACGTGCACTGCGGCCTTCGCAGCTTTAACTTTCCACACGGGCTGCCACATGCTGGAAGGGCAGGGATTGTGGGTTATTCACACAAAGATGTAGTCCTGAGATCTTTCAACAACTCTGCTGCACGTGGGTTAACAACAAGGGTTGTTCACCCATGAACGGGCAGCTGAATTCCAACGTTTTTATCATTTCTGCAAATCTCTTGACTGTCTTCGCTCTGTCTATCACTGTCATGTCCTCCAGTCCACTCAAGAGCAATTAGTGTTGTTCAATAAATGCCAACCCACCCAGTGAACATGACACCCAAGATTTTGTTTTAAAACGCCCTCTCAGATACCTGCATAGCCTGCAATTCCAATCTCCGGAGTATGTTCGATTTGAACTGTTCCACATTTGGTGTCTAAACTTCATCTACCAACATCATAAATTGTGAAATCTCTTCACTACGTAAATCGCACAATGCTATAGGAAACGAATTAGTCAACAACGGAAGAAGAAAGCTGTAATTTTTGTTGAAATGAAGGGCAATTAATTGCTATCAATACTACATCGTGCCTTTCACATAATGGAAACTTCAAAGCTGTTCCTCTGGAGGGAGTTTAAACGGATTTTGATCCCAGTCACATTTTGAAATATTGGGAAGCTGACAAAGTGTTATATCAAACAAGTGATCAAAGAAATGGGTTTCATGTCATATTTTAAAACAGAAAACGAAGCTTGCATCACGGACCTCGGACGATGGAATTTGCTGTGCTGGAATTCATCATTTTCTGCTAGTCAGAAAAAAACATTTTCTTTGCCGGTGGATCCAAAGCTCAGAGGCTAGAGCATTGGTTTTTCAACCATTGGTCGTGTATTCGAATATCGCTTGGGCCTTGCTGAATTTGGTTGCAACAAACATTCACAGAAGCATTTTCCATGTTGGTTGGAATTATTTCTGAGGGAACATTGTGAAGTGAGTTTCCCCATGGACCAGGCCTCATCTGCTTGACTTTCGAAATCCCTATCTGTGTTTCTACTTCTAGGAACATTCCGACGACAAGCATCTGGTGCCAAGATGCTCTAGTTTAGCGGGAAGAACAACGTGATACAGTCGAATCAGTAAAGTAACGGTGAAATAGTGGGGGAGGAAAACATACAGCGAAGCGGCTGAATGCTTATGTCGAGACAGGAATCTGCTGGAATCCAAATGAAACAGGTAGGAGGCTGGAAGAGCACAGCTAGCCAGGCTACCTCAACAGGTGGAGAATTCAACGATTAGCATGCACCAATTATTCACGACTGTGCCAGTCCTCGATGGACAGTCGCCTGCCTGTTTACCCCTTTGCTAATGCAAACAGAATCGGGTTTTAAAGCCCAAAGTGAAGAAAGAAGAGGCAAACAGTTCAATTCCTCATTTTCAGAATGTTGGACTCTCCTAAGGCCTTTGTCATTCTCACAAGATGTGTCTGTATATTTCCCTCTTTTGTTGAAAATGCGGTTCAGTTCTCCCGCAGCTCATGATCAAATTTAATGGTATCTGACTTCAGTCTCATTCGCTTCGTCATTTGAGATTAAACTTTTGCAGGGAACGGTCTCTTTGAGATGAACACTTCAGAAGTCAGGCTGCGGGCTACTGGAAGCTGGAAATGAGAATGGATGGATGTTTGATGGACTGGCATTGACATAATGCATTATTCTGTGCTGTAAAATCTCGGTGACACGAATAGTATTTTGGAAGAAACGTCTCATCGCTGGAAAAAAACTATGCTGTGAAGAGAAGATGCAATTGCACCTGCCGTCCTAAATGTCAGCTAGTGGTTACAATTCAGCACTATCACCGCTGTGGTTTGGTTTCAATGCCTGGTCAGGGAATCAGGATTATTGTTCCTGATAAGGACAACAACAAAATCGGAGCATCTTTGACAGGAAACGCATTTTACACGCGTCCGCATGTGCCTTGAAATATTGCTGCAGGGCCGCAAGGTGGCTCACTGGTTAGCACTGCTGCCTCACAGAGCCTGAGACATGGCATGAATCCAAATGGGTCGACTGTCAGTAAGGTGCCTTATTCAGGAACAAATGAAGAGTAATAGGGTAAGGAATTGTTCTGTGACGGTTAATCCCTGAAGGATCGGTGTGAATTTGTTGCATCAAATGGCCAGTTTCTTAACTGTCGGCATTCTATGATACCTTACTGTGTTGTTTTAGCACATGTTCAGAGGGGGGAGAAAAGTGAAGAAAAACAGTCATTTCCCAGTCAGTGGTTGATCCATTATGTGACAACCAACCGATTCACCTGTGACTGAACTAGCTCCCATCTTCCCTATGCTGGTAATGACAGTATACAACATTCAAGCGGGTTTTCATGTGTTTCATTGGAACAGCATTCTTTCTCAAGATGGACTTCCCTGGCATATAAAAGAGATGATAAAAGACATGGATGCCGATGACTGGAATCAAAAGACGTCAGGAAGAATGGACAGCGTCTACTGGGAAACAAAAAAGAATGGAAAGGAAGCCAACGAAGTACTGGGGTATAACGCCATTAGAAAAGACAAGGCGGGGTTTCATGGGGTGGTGGAACAGATGAATCGATCATGTGGCGTGAAACCACGTAAAACTGAGTTGCGTCCATATGGAAGTTTCCCTGATGATGTGAATTTGCTGAGAGGAAACAGGAGGGAAAGTCCTTCATTCAGATGGATCTATAACTGGACTTTCGAACTTCAAAACCAGCGATGAATGATAAGGAAATTTTGGAGCACGGATTTTTTTTCACTCTACAGTAATTGAAATCGAAAATGATTATTTTTCAGGAAAAATGTGTCAGAAGCTGATTCTAAAGTATTTGTCAAAATGCGTGCAGAAACATAATGAGTGAATTTCACCAAGACAGGGAGTCTGGTCGGCCAGGTCGGGTAAGCGTTAGGTGAACAATTTCTAATTGGTTAACTTTAATTGGAAATATACCACATATCACCTCCAAGTGAGTACGACTAAGTGTAGAAAGTACTGGTTGTGAAGAAAGGTTTAGCAGCTTGTTCTACGTGAACCTCCATAAATTGTAACTGAGCTGTTTCTGTTAGCTCAGCACTAAAGGGAAGTCGATCAGCTCAGTCCGCTGCATAATTGGGTTATGATGAAAAGTGATGCCAACAGTGTGGGATTAATTATCGCAATATCTCAGCTTACTATCAGAATCCCGATCTCCCCACTCACCTATCCCTTTATACAATGGCGACAATCAAAGCGAAATTATACTATAGTGAGTGGGAACTGACCTGTCGATGGAATGCTCCATTTTTATTTCATCTATTGCCTTAGAAATTTGGCTGCAATCACAGAAAAGAAGGTGAGACCATTTGCTGCTCACCCATCTCCCACCAAAATATCCAGTGACAAGACTCGAAAAATGTTCCTGTTTGAATCCTATAATCTTTAAAGCAGTACTCCAAACATCTTTATCATTTCGGTTACAGTTTTGCCGACAACATTGTCCAATGAGATAAATCTAATCATTTTTGGATTGTTTTAATGGTCTGTGCGAGGTTGTAACAAAATCAGTAACATGAAACGAACTAAACATCCTTTCCAGAATTTAACACAGCACAGGATCAGCGATATGAGAAACGTCAACATCTTCAAACGTCACCTCTGTATCTCTATTGAGAGATGGATATTCACTCAGGGAGTATTTCTGCTGGTTGTAAGTACTGAGGTATTTCCCAAGGACAGAACACTACACAAAATCAGTTTTTTGAAAAAAATAAACGCCGTTTCAATCAACTTTCTTTTGCAACTTCTAAATATATATGCGCACACGCACACATGCAAATGCACACACATTTTTATATACATGTATATATGTCCATATATGTGTGTGTGTGTGTGTATATGTAGACAAAATTAGGAATGGATTGCCGGACATTTGAAATTTTTTCTGTAGAATGTGAGAGGTAAGGGTCTTCAATAATGTCCCAGATATCCACATCTGCGGGAAGTGCACCCAACTCCAGCTCCTCGGCAATTGCCTTCGGGAACTGTAGCTTGATGTCAGATCATTTGGAGTCTGCGTGGAATTGAGCGAACTTATAGGGAGGCAGTAACACTTCAGGTACAAGAAATAGATAGATGGGATACAGTCGGGAGCGGAAACGCTAACAGACAGACAGTGCAGGCATTTGCTGTGGCCGTGCCCCTCAGTAACATGTATACCATATTTGTTTTTTTTGGGGGGGTGGGATGACTTCCGAGGGGAAAGCCATTGGGTATAGGTCTTTGGCACAGAGATTGCCCCTTTTTCTCAGAAGGGTGGGGGAGAGAGGAGGAGAGCATTTGTTATTAGGGACTCCATATCGATGGAACAGATTGAGATTCTGTGGATACAGGCAGACTCATGATTGGTGTGTTGTCTCCCAGCTACCAGGGTTTGTGATATCTCACATCGTGTTTTCAGGATCCTGAAGGGAGAGGGTGGGCAACCCCAAGTCGTTGTCCACATATGCACCAACATCGGGAATAAAAGTGATGTGGATGTATGGCAGAATTTCAGGGATCGAGGGTGACATCTTAAATCTAGAACAAACAGCGTTGTTCTCTCTGATTTGTTGCCCATTCTACGTCGTAGTGAGGTGAAGTGTAGAGAGAGAGCATTTGAAAATGTTGTTGCAAGGATGGTGCAGGAGGGAGAGATTCCGATACCTGGATAGTTGGGGCTCATACTGGAGTCGATGAACCTTTACAAACAGGATGGTCTTCACCCGAACTAGAAGAGTACCAATACCCTGAGGGGACAATTTGCCAAAGCTCTTCATGAGGGTTTGAACAATTTAGTCGCGGAGTGGAAAGCTGAATTGTAGCTCCAGTTTGCAGGTGGTTGTGAGTGGTTTTGTCATAAATAGCGTTTCAGGTTTACAAGAGTGTACTGGCAAGGATGACGGTGGCTTGAAGTGTGTTTGCTTCAACGCCTGAAGCATCTGGGATAGGGTAGGTGCCATGTGTTGTTACCTGGGACTTCGATGTTGAGGCCATTTCAGAGATATGAACGGAGGACTGAAGAGAATGGTTGTTCCTGCGACCTCAGTTTCGATTTTTCAGTCAGAACAGGAGGGTCGTTTCAGAGGGGGAGATGTGGCTTTATTCGTCAAGGACAGTATTATGGTAGCAAAAAGGATATTGGTGAGGATGCGACTGAATGTGCTGAGGTAGAATGGACTGAGAATAGAATCAGGAATTGAGAGCTCACCACAAAAATGCTCTAGATTTATGTAGGAAAAGATTGCAAAGATGATTCTAGATAGGAACAAATGTGACAGGGTAGTTGTTATGGGGAGCTTTAACTTTCCAAATATTGATTGGAAATGTTATCGGTTCAGCACCTCGGATCGGTCAGTTTTTGTCCAATGTATGCAGGAGGGTTTCCTGACGCTGCATGTTGACAGGCCAACAAGACGCGAAGCCATATTGGATTTGCTTATGGTAATGAACTCAGCGAGCTGTTCTCTTTGGAGGTAAGTGAGCACTTTGTTGATAGTGACCACAATTCAGTTATGTTTATTTAGTGATGGATAGGAATAGGTATTTATAGCAGAGCACGAGGTATCGCGGGGAGAAAGGCCATTATGATGCCATTAGACAAGAGTTAAGATGCACCGCATGTGGAAAGTAACTTCAAGGGTTGTGCACACCAGACGTATGGAGCTTGTTCAGGGAAAAGCTACTGCATATCCTTGGTAAGTATGTATGCGTCATGCAGGGAATATGAGGTCGACACAGGGAGCTGGGTTTACTGAAGAAGTTGAATCTCTTGAGAAGAAGGAGAAGGAGGCGTATGTAAACATGAGATATGAAGGCTGAGGTAGGACGCTTGGGAATTAAAAGCTAACCAGGAAGGGCCTAAAGAGAGAGCTGCTTCGAGCGAAGAAGAGGCATGAGAAGTCTTTGTCTGGTAGGAACAATCGTGAAGCTTTCAATTGATAGTTAAAGAATAAAAGAATGTCTAGCATATGATTATGGCCTATCAAGAACAGACGTACGAAGTTGTCAGCGGAGTCCAAGGATACCAGAGACGCTGAATGTATTTTATTTATCATATCAAAAATGATAAACAAATGTTGTCGAAGAGAGTATTGAGATGCAACCTATTAGAATAAACGAAATTGACATTCTTAAAGAGGAGTTGTTAGCAATTCATGAAAGTCTAAAAATAGGTTTGTCCCCTGGACTTGATGGGATGTATCCGAGGATTCTCTGCGAATCGTGGGAGGAGATTGCAGAACTTTTGACTATAAGCTATACTTCGTCAGTGTTTATGTCATTAGTGCTAGAAAACCCGAGTTTCGCAAATATTGTCCCCTTCTTCACGAAGGGAAGTAGAGACAATGCTCGTAACTATAAACAGTGATTCTCAGCTTTCTTGCAGCTAACCTTTTGGAACAGACTATGAGAGATAGGATTTATGATCATCGAAAAAGGAAGAAATTGATTCGGGATAGTGAGTACGATTTTATGAATAGCAGGTTGTGCCTCACAAACCTCATTGAAGTCTTTGAGAAGGTGAGCAAACAGGTGGATGAGAGTAAAGTGGTTGATGTGGTGGATATGGTTTTCAGTAAGGCACTGTCGGCTGTTGCATGAAATACAGAGTCATGGGATTGAGGATGGTTTAGCGGTTTGGATCAGAAATTGGCTCGCTGAAAGAAGACAGAGTGTGGCAGTTCATAGGAAATTGTAATCTTGGAGTTCAGTAACTGATGGTGTACTACAAGGTTCCTTTTTGTGTCCGCTGTTGTTTGTCATTTTTATAAATGACCTGGATTAGGACATGGAATGATGGATTCATAAATTTGCAGATGACATTAAGATCGACGATATTGTCAATAGTGCCAATATCTGCTGAAGGTTACAGAGCTGACGTCAGAAGTGTCAAATGGATTTCAATTTGGAAGGAACAACAAGAATAAAGAATTATTGGCTAATTGTAATATTCTTGGAAGTGTCGATGTGCCGAGCGATCTCGGTGCCCATGTATATAAAACTCTGAAAGTTACCACCCACGTTGACAGGTTTGTTTGCAAGGAGTACGGTGTGTTAATTTTTCTTCGGAGAGTGATTCAGTTTCAGAGCGAAATGATCACTTTGCAGCTCCAGAAATTAACTGGTGTGGCCGCACTCGTGGAGTTGCGTGCATTTCTGGTCGCCACATTATACGATGGATTTGAAAGCATTGGAAAGGGTGCAGAGGACATTTTCTAGGATGTTGACTTCTATGGAGAGATGGTCTTACGAAGAAAGGTTGAGGGACTTGAGGCGGTTTTTGATAGCGACAAGAAGTTTGAAGGGTGAATTTAGAGAGACATAGAAGATGATCAGAGGTTGCCATAAGGTGGACAGTGAAGGCATTTTTCTTCAAATGGTAATTTTGGCACAAGAGCACATCGATGTAAATTGAAGGTGATAGATACCGAGGTAGGTACCTTTATCTTCCTTTATCTACGCCTTGCCTTCAACACCCGTAGACTCAACAACTTTCAGGTAATGAAATGGTCATTGTATAAACTTGCGGATTGTGATGGTAAAATGCTCGTTAGATTGGTATCACAGGTCGGTGCAACGTTAGCGCCAAAATGAACTTTATTGCGGTGTAATATTCGGTGTTTGAACTGTTCTTCAGCTTGAAGTTGCAATCATTTCTGGTCACTATCATTAAAACCAACACCTGGCGAGAACCGAATGTGCAACTTCGGCACCTGACTCACTTCCAGTCTGTCACGCAATTACATCAAACTGACGAATGGCACCACTGGAGCTGCCGTGTACTGGTGACCAATGGCTACTGATCTTACCACTGGGCCCCTCAAACCAATTACTCCTTTTTTGCTGAACATCTGAAATGAAACGCAGCGCAGAGGAGGTTATACTGATGATAGATCATCAATTATGGAGCATCAGGTTCAGGAAAATGACATAGTAAAATGTGGTGAAAATAGGCATTATTGAATTCTGTGTTCGTTTACCATGGCTTCCTTCGTTGATGACAGGCAATGTCATGTCGCCACTGTACTGGGATTTTCCTTCTAACGGTATCAATTCGTCAGAGAATTCGATTCACTGGTACTTCACCAGCATCCTTTGGAATGTTCATACGACACAATGACCCACACTGTACACAACGTCAACAATCCTCTGCATTACTACATCCAAGGGCACGTGGCATGTTTTTTTTTAAATAGTGAAAAATTAATCATGTTATGCAAGGGCAAGTTGAATTTTAGTTTAATTAGTAAAGTCGCAAGAATCCAGTTTCAAAATGTCAGAAGTTCACGTTCATTACCTTGGCCAGAATTCTAACGCAGCAAAAGGGAAATCTGTCCCTGAATCCCCCGCATCCATGTAATCGCTTGCTCCATGTGTCCACTTGAAAACCTATGTAAAGGGATGTTCAGCCTGATAGAGAATCCTCCACTGTCTGACCTGAAGCTGAAACAGGAGCTATCTATTCCAGCTTGGAGGGTAGCGAAGTGGAGGTGAGACAGAAAATATTAATTGGTTTAGCTTCACATTGTTCTCATTGTGATTGTTTAAAAACCTGGGCCAGAAAAGACTCAAGCAGAAAGGAGCAGAGGTAGGCCATTCTTAACACCGCTCCTGCCCCGCCACGTCATTCTGTACTGTCATAGCTCACACAGCACTTTTTATGTCTTTTTCCAGTGTATCCATAGCATCGTGTTGCCAAGTGGCTAACACATATTTATCATAAATAGACATCGAAGTTATTCATCGCTGAGAGGAAAATGTTGCATTTCGAGACAGTTGGAGTTTTGCATGAATGTTATTGGTTTTGCAGATGAGCAGCCGAGTCTGGTCTGAACACCTTTCAAACCATAAACTAAAACTTGACTCTGATGAGATTTGCATCCAGAACTTTTGAATGGCAGTCTTAAGAAAGACGTAGAAATTCAATGCGCTTTCCATTGCACCACAGAGTCGCGGCCTCACCCAGTTTTCAGCACAAAAGTTTGCCTTAGAATGATTTCGTTCGGGAAACCCATCTCACGTCAGTCTGACCTCGTCACACTTTTCAATATCTGGTCCTTATCCACGTGTGCGCTGGATGTTCAAGTGTTCGGTTACATATTGCTGAAATGTCCTCATAACACTTAGCATTACCACACGTTCAGATAAGAAATTCCAGATTAACAACACTCTATGGGTGAAGGCGTTCTTCCTAAATCTCCTCTAAACCGCTTTTCTCCTGCTTTTCAACTATGTCACTGGTTATTATTCCTTCCCGAAAAGCCTCATCCTTGTCATAAATATCTATCCTCTTCATAATATGTGAATCTTAATCAGTTTCTCACTCAGTCTTCTCTGTGCTTAGTTACACAGCCCCCGCTTAGCTCATCTACCTTCACAATGGGAATGGTCCAGCCCTTGCCATTATTTTCATCTCCTGTGAACTTCTCCTCCTGCAGTCAGACGGTTCCTGCAGTCTTGCGATTACAACTGAAAAAGAAATGTTCTTTTAAGAAATGCCAAAATGTCTGAACAAAATCAGCAGCTCTTGTCCATCTATGATGAGAAAGGACAGTTAACGCTTCGAGTCCAAAGATTCGTGTTCGGAACTGATGCGATGTGTGGCAGGGTGAAAAATGTGGAAGAGGGCGGATAGGATCCAAAATGATTGATGTTGGGTCCTGAAATCTGCATGGTCTTTCAGTAGAAAATGAGTTGCCGATCTTCCAGCTTGCGCTGTGCCTTGAAGATCTGCAGCAGACCAGAGACTGGTATGATGGCTTGGGTATACAATGCAATGTTAAAGCGACAGGACACTGGAAGACCGGGGTAATTTTTGTTGATTCTGGACAGAACCGAAGTGATCTCAGCTTTGTCACCGACTCTGTTCTCCTCTCTCCATTGTAGAGAAATCACATTCTCAGCAGCAACTACAGTTTTTCTGGATTGAATGAAGTGCAGACAAATCACTGGAAGATGTGCCTGGAAGTTTCCACAGTCAGGAGAGACATCGGAAACCAGCAGGAAATGTATCTTACAACATAGAACGTTACAGTGCAGTACAGGCACTTCGGCCCTCGATGTTGCACCGACCAATGAAAATAATGTGATGTCCATTGCAATGGAAAATTAACATTTCTTTTGAAACCAATAAAAGCACAGGGAAACAAAAAAGTACGGGCCTGACTTTGCAGTGGGCAAGTGTTGCAGACAGAAAGAAAATCTATGTATATTAAACCGAACTAATAGCAGACTTACAAGGCCAGCAAACTACCATATCAACAGCCAAGGAATTAGAGAAAAAAACAACTCCACATCTGGAAAGAAACTCGAATCTTTCAGGCCACTGACATTGAAGTGTTCATAAGAAGAAGCGAATTGTACTTTAAAGGGAATATGTGAAAGCTACCAGGCGCCCATTACATGAGGCGTCTTGCCAATGTATTACCTGGGACACGGGAAACCTGAATTTGATGGAACTCCACGCGCTGCATGCTGAAAACTTTCTGGCCCAAGGGAAGGAAAAACGAACATTAAACATGGGACAGCAAACACATAAAGCTCAGCTTACTATGATGCATATGGTCGCCCAGCCGTTGGAAGGAGGTGCTGCGTGAAAAGAAGAGCTGGCAGAGGTAAATCTGGCGGGTGCTTTGTTTGCAGAGCAATGGACCACTGAATGAGGCAGTGCACGCCCAGACAGCCTCAATCGGCCCTGGAGGCTGGGCAGCCGGGTGACTAATGGAGGAAGGCTGAGGTGGAGATGGGCAGCCCCAAAGTTACAGGTAAGCCTCTTTGCTTTATGCTCGGCAACGAATACTCGCTTATGCTCATCTCTACTACTAACCTTATGGGCACTGAAACACCTCCCACGTCTATACTGAGCACTGAGTTTGCAAAGCGTGAACTATATTTTCAGTACAACGATGATGCATATAAATCAATGCTTACATCTATGTTATATGTGGAAGGTGCACCTCTTATCTTTTTGGAAGATACAAGGGCAACATATTCAGTTCATTAATGAACGCAGTTCAGAGAGTCGACGCAAATAAAGATGCACGGAAGATTCCTGAACTTAATGGTTGCGTCAGGAGTCGTGACACGATAGAGATTTACCGCACCAGGAATGGGGAAACATTTCTGTTATCGGAATTCTTTTCTTTCAATCTGATGTCTCGGGATCTCATAGTGAGACTGGGGTCGGATTTGCGCAGTACCCCGACGGGCTTGCAGGTAATACAAAAAGAAGATTTACCAGTGCAAACTGGAAAATACGAATCACGACCCCTGATGCATGTCAGAGAGCGATAGGTTCCGTGAGCGATTCACTCACCCAGGAAACAAGTCGCCATGTTAATCCCATTAACACCGATTTTCTTGCTGTAGATATGCTGCACTGCACAGCACACATACACCGCGATGGTCCTGACTCATCATAAGGGAAGGATTGGTTCAGGAGATTGGTTAAACCAGATCAGTTGTTAATGTGCCAATTTTATTGGAATGATCACAGATGTGCTGTCACTTTAAACTTTTTTAAGTATCTGTGACGGTAAGTAGACACTGTTTTGTTGATGTGGAAGGCTCTTTTCCTCACGGATCATTGGCGAAGGCATCCAGAGACAGGTGTCAGAATTTGGGACCATGAGTACGACAGGCACAAAAAACGAAAGATTGTATCTTCAGGGTCGGTGTGGGTATCTGCTTCAATGCAGTTATAAGGACGTATAGGGAGAAACTAAATTGGCTAACTCAGGCAGACAGGGCAGTCCTGGTAATCCCCGCCAGGAGTGTCGACTGGCGTTTACGTATGCTAGATGTCTCGTACCCAAGATTAAGAAGGGTCCCAACTGATTTCAGGGCAAAAGGCAAACACGATGTGGGGCTCATACGAACCCTTAAGAATAACCCCGGAGTCTGAGTATCGTCCTTGCAAAGCAAAAGAGCCGTTAAAACCCGAGGCTGTGCAAGGAATTACTCCAAGTCTTTGAATCTCTCCTATAGGCTGGAGTGATAATCCCCCGTGAATAATCACTGGTGAGAACACAGATTTTTTTCGTTCAAAAAGGCAAACATTCCAGGTGAATCGGGGGAATGGAGGTTTGTTCTTAACCTGCAGGTTATCAAGAACGCTGTTGTTCCACACACCCCAAATGTTCCCAACCCCTATATTATATTGGCTCAAATTCTACCGGATGTAAATGGCTCTCTATTGTGGATTTAGCAAATGCCTTGTTTTGCGTACCGTTACACGCCGACAGTCAATTCTGGTTCACTTTTCCATTCAAAGGCCAATAGTACTTTCACGTGACATTTTCAAGATTACTGTGAGACCCCACCATAATTAAAGAGGCTCTACACAGGAGTCTGGAGACTCTTGCTTTAACCGGGGTGCTCAGCGCTTCTGCAGTATGTAAACGAATGCTTAATCGCAGCATCAACAGAGAAACAATTCGAGAAAGGTAGGCTTGCGATGCTCTGCCATCTAGTCTCGCAAAACTACAACTTGTGGAACAACAGTTGAAGTTCTTAGGTCACTTAATATCTGAACAAGGAAAGGTCATTGGTCAAGACAGAGTTCAAGCAAACCAGCAAAATTCAAAGGAGAAAGTGAGGACTGCAGATGCTGGAGATCAGAGATGAAAATGTGTTGCTGGAAAAGCACAGCAGGTCAGGCAGCATCCAGGGAACAGGAGAATCGACGTTTCGGGCATAAGCCTGAAGAAGGGCTTATGCCCGAAACGTCGATTCTCCTGTTCCCTGGATGCTGCCTGACCTGCTGCGCTTTTCCAGCAACACATTTTCAGCAAAATTCAAAGCCTTACATGAGGAAACAATTGCTACCCTTTTTGGTCATGTGGTCCTAATTAGAATGTTTAACCCGCATTACGCAACCCTTTAGGCGCCCAAAAGTGACATAGCTCATGACTCAGTTTTGCTGAGCTAGAGTCCGTTGCAGTGACCCCTGAGGCCGAGATGCTTTTGTTGAATTGAAATGGCTCTCCAAACTACACCGACACTGGGATTCCAAATCCAAACAAGCCTTTTGTACAAACAGTGGATGAGAAGCGTGCCTGCATGACATCTGTGCTGATGCAGAATTACGTGTGGAAAATTGAGGCCAGTAGCTTATTTTTCACCTCAACTTAGATCCCGTAACGGCAGGATTGCATAAATGCTACCCTGTCGTGCCTGCATTTGAAAAGGCTGTTGAAGCTTCCAGGGACATAGTCGGCTTTGTTGAATTAAACCGACTGGCCCCACATGCAGTATCCTTACTGCTTTCTGAGCAAAACACAGCACACATGTCGGCAGCACGTTGGTTCACATACAATGCTATGCTATTGGAGAAGCCTAACATGACAATAAAGCGATGTAACGTCCTTAATGCTGCTTGTCTTCTCCCCACAGAAGGAGACGGAGACCCACATGACTGTGTCGCCGTAATTAATGACATTTGAAGCCCGAGACCAGACGTGTAGGATTCACCAATTTAGAATCTGATACGGCGTTTTATTGTGGATAGGTCAGCATTCAGAAGCAAAGAGATAGGCCAGTATCTGGTATGTTGTAGCAACTACCCACGGGGTAGTCAAAGCGGGATCACTTCCTTCTCAGCTGTCAGCGCAAGCAGCAGAGCTGATTGCCTTGATTGAGGCATGTAAATTGGCCGAAGGAAGAACAGTGAATATTTACATCGACTGGAGATATGCATTAGGGGTTGTACATAATTTTGGATCCCTGTGGAAAAACAAGGGCTTCTTGACCTCCACTGGAAAGCCAATCACATAACATGGCCTGATCTCTGACCTCCTGAAAGCAGTCTGATTGCCGAAATCAATCACTGTACTTACGTGTGAAGCCCACAGGAAAAGTTATGATTCAATTTCTCAAGGCAATCAAAATGTAGACTGAGCGGCAAGGACGGCAGCCAATCAGCCGCCAGGTGATGAGTTTGACCTGTGTATGTGTATATCAAATATTTGTAATCCAAAGCAGACTTATGGGAGTTATAGTCGCAGGCCACATCGAAGGAGAAGTGTGAATGGACAAGGGCAGGCTGCAGAATGAGGGAATGGGTGTGGTGTGGCCCCAATGGGAAACCCTGTCTACCACGATCTTTATTCCCTTTCTATGCCAAAGTAACACACGGTAAGGACCATGTGTCAAAAGTGGGGATGTACGACAATATTTCAGCACGCTGGTACAGAAAGGGATTTACTCATTACTCATAAAAATAATGTGAATAATGTGTTATCTGTGCCACTAATAATGTGGATACAAATGAATCAGGCAGAACAGCCCCAATCCCAAAGACCCTTTGAACATTTACAAATGGATTTTATTGAACTAACACTCAGCGAAGGGAAAAGGCATTGTCTGGTAATAGTTGATGTTTTCCCAAGGGGTGGAAGTGCTCCCACGTCTAAACAGGATGCCAGTGCGGTAGCCAAGGCTTTGCTAACTGAAATCATTCCGAGATGGGGCATCGCTGAAAGGCTAAGCAGCGACAATGGAAAGCCATTTATAAATATTGCCCTCCAGCAGATCAGTGATTACTTAGGAATAAAGGTGAGGCATCATTGTGCCTATCACCCAGCCAGCGGTGGGGCAGTCTAAGAGAGAAAGCTACCCTTAAAAATAAAATGGCAAAATGTTGTGAGGTACTCGAGGTGACATGGACAAAGGCATTTCCAATTGTGCTAATGTATATGAAGGAGAGGAAGAGTAAATCTTAGGACGTTTGAGATTTTGTTTGGAATGTGGCCCAATACAGAAATTGGCCCAAGACCGATTGTAAAACAGATAACAGATAACATTCACCTCTATTGACAAAGCCCTAGCCAGAGAAACAATAGCCAACCTGCTGAACAGACATAACAGACAACAGGACGTTGAACCCATCAACAAAGACAGCTTACTTAAACTACTGGACTTGTGCCTCACAACACACTTCACATTCACATACGAACAAATCAACGGAACACCCATGGGCTCACCGATCTCGGGACTCATAGCAGAAGCAGTAATGCAAAGGTTAGAACAAACAGTCTTACCACAAATTCAACCCAAACTCTGGGTCAGATACGTGGATGACACCTTTGTTATCATTAAAAACACGGAAATAGAGAAAACACACCGGATCATCAACTCCACACTCACAGGAATCCGATTCGCGAGAGAAGAAGAAAAGGACAACCAAGTCCCATTCCTAGACGTGAAGGTACAGAGAACACCAAACGGAGAATTCACCACAAAGGTACACAGGAAAGCCACACAAACAGATCAAGTCCTGAACTATGAAAGCAACCACCCCAATATACACAAACGAAGTTGCATCAAGACACTATTCAAAAGGGCCACAACACACTGCAGCACACCAGAACTGCAAAAAGAGGAAGAGGAACACCTATACAAGGTATTCGGCAAAAACGGATATCCTCGCAATTTCATCAACAGATGCCTAAGGGATAGATCACAGAACGAGGACATGCCACAACCCAAAGGACTACCTACACTACCATACATCAAGAACGTCTCTGAACTGACAGCCAGACTACTGCGACCACTAGGACTCATAACAGCACACAAACCAACAGCCACACTCAGACAACTCCTCACCAGAACGAAGGACCCGATACCCAACATGAGCAAAACTAATGTAGTGTACAAAATCCCATGCAAGGACAGCACAAATCACTATATAGGACAAACAGGAAGACAGCTAACGATCCGCATCCACGAACATCAACTAGCCATGAAATGACACGACCAGCTATCCCTAGTAGCCACACACGCAGACAACAAGCAACATGAATTCGACTGGGACAACACTACCATTATAAGGCAAGCCAAACAAAGAACAGCCAGGGAATTCCTAGAAGCATGGCACTCATCCACAAACTCCATCAACAACCACATCGACCTGGACCCAATATACCGGCCACTACAGCGGACAGCTGAAACTGACAACCGGAAGCGGCAGGGACAGGCCACTATAAATGCCGGAGGAAACACCACAGAAGCGCTTCACAGGAGGCTCCTAAGCACTGAGGATGTCACCTAGACAGGGGACGAAACGTTTGCAACAAAAACTTCCAGCTCGGCGAACAGAAACACAACAACGAGCACCCGAGCTACAAATCTTCACACAAACTTTGAACACCTACGGGCGAGAGACGCTAAGACAAGCCAGGAAATGGAAATCCTGCGCTAACCGCCTAAGCGCCACATACGAACAACTCCGGTTCCTGCACGAATGCTGAAAGAATCGAATCCTTCCACCAAGTGTCAGATACAGACCGCAAAGTCAACAACTCACAAGCCAGAGACACAGCCAGACAGAACGGATTCAGGATGATCCAGGTAATGATTACAGACGCTCGCAAACGACTTCACAGATACAGACAAGAAATTTCGCGCCAAAAGTCGTTAATTCCAAAAACTACTAATCAGGAATGGACCCAGACCATAGAACAGGCTGTCACTATAGGACAGAACAGGACTACACACCGCAAAAAACGGCACGAAAAGAAAAAATGGCCAAGCTAACACACAACATAGAGGACACCACAACACACACCTGGGTTAAAAACCTCTCCCACAGACAGCTCACAGACACGGAAAGAACAATACTGGCCAAGGGACTCAACTACAACCACAGGGACAGCAAGACAGCAGACTTCCTAGCAGCACTAGAATGCACACTCAGTAACAATGGACTGACAGAAGAGACACAACAAACAGTTAGACAAAGTATCGTACCCATGATAACAAGGAAAAGACAAACACATAATCTCAACACAAAGGAGCGGGAAGTACTAAAATCACTAAGAAACGATAAGAACATAATCATAATACCAGCAGACAAAGGCAGAATGACGGTCATCCTGGACAAAGCAGAGTACATCCAAAAAGCACAACTGCTTTCAGATACCAAGTCCTACCAAAAGAGGGAGGTTGACCCCACCCCACAGCTCACCAATAGAATAAACAACACACTGAGGAGTCTACAAAAAAACGGGCAGATAACCAGGTCTGACCTACAAAGAATGAAACCTGAAAGCAACAACACCCCCCGATTCTATGGACTACCTAAAGTGCACAAACCAGACATCCCACTCAGACCCATAGTATCACTACCAGGGACACCATCACACAAACTGGCTAAGGAACTACAGCAGAAACTGAAACACCTGATCAGCGGACCCAGACACTCTATACAATCAACACATGAATTCTTGGACATCATCAGAAATGTAAACATAGACAAAGAAGAAACCATGGTCTCATTCGACGTAACGGCACTGTTCACCTCTATTGACAAAGCCCTAGCCAGAGAAACAATAGCCAACCTGCTGATCAGACATAACAGACAACAGGACATTGAACTCGTCAACAAAGACGGCATACTTAAACTACTGGACTTGTGCCTCACAACACACTTCACATTCAACAACCAGATATACGAACAAATCAACGGAACACCCATGGGCTCACCGATCTCGGGACTCATAGCAGAAGCAGTAATGCAAAGGTTAGAACAAACAGTCTTACCACAAATTCAACCCAAACTCTGGTCAGATACGTGGATGACACCTTTGTTATCATTAAAAACACGGAAATAGAGAAAAAACACCGGATCATCAACTCCACACTCACAGGAATCCGATTCACGAGAAAAGAAGAAAAGGACAACCAACTCCCATTCCTAGACGTGATGGTACAGAGAACACCAAACGGAGAATTCACCACAAAGGTATACAGGAAAGCCACACACACAGATCAAGTCCTGAACTATGAAAGCAACCACTACACGAAGTTGCATCAAGACACTATTCAAAAGGGCCACAACACACTGCAGCACACCAGAACTGCAAAAAGAGGAAGAGGAACGCCTATACAAGGTATTCGCCAAAAACGGATATCCTCGCAATGTCATCAACAGATGCCTAAGGGATAGACCACAGAACGAGGACATGCCACAACCCAAAGGACTAGCCACACTACCATACATCAAGAACATCTCTGAACTGACAGCCAGACTACTGCGAACACTAGGACTCTTAACAGCACACAAACTAACAGCCACACTCAGACAACAACTCACCAGAATGAAGGACCCGATACCCAACATGAGCAAAACTAATGTAGTGTACAAAATCCCATGCAAGGACTGCACAAAACACTATATAGGACAAACAGGAAGACAGCAAACGATCCGCATCCACGAACATCAACTAGCCACGAAACGACACGACCAGCTATCCCGAATAGCCACACACGCAGACGACAAGCAACATGAATTCGACTGGGACAACACTACCATTATAGGGCAAGCCAAACAAAGAACAGCCAGGGAATTCCTAGAAGCATGGCACTCATCCACAAACTCCATCAACAAACACATCGACCTGGACTCAATATACCGGTCACTACAGCGGACAGCTGAAACTGACAACCGGAAGCGGCAGGGACAGGCCACTATGAATGCCGGAGGAAACACCACAGAAGCGCTTCACAGGAGGCTCCTAAGCGCTGAGGATGTCACCTAGACAGGGGACGAAACGTTTGCAACAAAAACTTCCAGCTCGGCGAACAGAACCACAACAATAACAGACCACTGTGAGGAAGAGATGTTATGTTATGGTATAAAACTCTCCACACTTCTGTCTCAAATACAGATTCAAAAGAAGGGCAGCACTACCCCAATCAGCAGAAGGGAAGATGCACAATCTAGAACCTGAAGACTGGATAGTGGTGAAAGACGTCAGGAGCAAATGCATGATGGCGAAGAGCTGGCTGGGCCCGTTCCAAGGGCTCCCTGCAACACAGACAGCTGTTAAGGTCGCCGAAAGAGCCACGTTGATACACGCCAGCCATTGCAAACGTGTAGCTGACCTTGAGGAGACAGCGGACAACACGGGATCCAAATAAGTGTAAGTAATGATTAGAAGACTCATAGAAATATGGGGCTGCATGGCAGGACGAGTCGTGAAGGCAGGGGTGTCTGGGATACAACCGCAGACGTTAATCTTAACCAAGGATGTTAAGTTGACATTTACATGCCCGTTTGGTAACCAGGACGACTATAAATAAGGCAATAAATGTTTACGCAGAGATCCTTGTGTACCCAGTTACTGGCACTGAGTAGTATCCCCCACGGCTACAGGTACACCTGACACGGGATATCGGTTTCCTGTTATCAAAGAAGGAGGTGCCATGGGCAAGGGTAATAATAACCAAGATTCAGGAGAGTGATGAGGAAGCCTGGTGGTGTGGAATAGATAGACCCTTCTCCGATATCTATAGACATTTGAATATAGTGGTACAGCCTCGCACCCACCCCACCCGAGATGCAGTGCAGAAGGTCCTCCAAGAAATAGTAGCTCCTGGACTCGAAAAGGTGAATGTCCAATGACCCGCACTGCAGATGAGCAGAACGGCCTTTTCCAATCTGACAGAAATAGACGAAACAGAGAAACTGAATGTGCAGCTAAAATGATCACAAACGATAAAAGTAAAAGTGGATTCATTGAGAAAACTTACAGCGCCATATTTCACTTTCCGTGGAAGTCGACTGTTACGGACTCAGTGTTCTCACTGCTGTAGCAATGGGGGATTTCCTCTGACCATTTCTGTTGTTGACAACCTTCCCAAAGCAGGGAATGTTGTATGGAACTGTCCATTAATCGAGTATTGTCACAAACAGGATTCAGACTAGCATAAAACAAAGAAGTGCGAATCCTGGAAATCAGAATCAACAACAGGAATTGACAGAGAAACTCTGCAGGCTTGACAGCATCTGTGGAGACAAAGAGATATAATGTTTCTTATCACAGATTCAGGCTACTTATGCTTTATATTGTTTTATTGCCTGGGTAATTGTCAATTGCACTTCACGAAACAACATACCTACCAGAATCTCTCATTAGCTGACAGGCGTCATCTGTAAAAATGCAAAATTCCTTTATGAGCGGTAATGCTGTTGCTGTTGCCCTGAGTTGGTGAAAGGCTGGCCTTCATTACCTTTTTCTTCTCCTTTATGTCGATGAGCAGCCATGGTGAATGGAGAATTTCTGTTTGTCTCCCTTTGTCTCTCTGTACCATCTCACTCTCTTCTACATTCTCCCACTCTCTGTCTGTCAATATCCCTCATTTTTCATTTCTACTCTTGGAAAAGTGTTAAAATCGGAATCTGTTCCGTGGCTTTCTCCGCCCCGCCCGGCCAGAGTGTGTAGAACTGGGCTCACAGTCTCCAAGTAATGTCTATGTTACTTAGGTCTGAGATCAGGTGACATTTGTTCACTCAAAACGTTATGATCTTTTACAATTCTAAATAGTATTCATAATAGAACAGAAAAAAAGCAGTTTCACTCCAATTATAGGATTTCTATGATGCCACTGCCGTCAGCCTAAAATCAATGAATGGTGACAGCAGACAATGAGAGCCATTATCTCATTGGATGCATTATTACTAAAACATTGTCCTGCAAGTCTGCAGTGTCTCCTGCGTCTCTTCATTATTCCCAAAAAACTTGAAAAGACGGACGGAGAATAATAGTAGAAGAGATAGACAAATCCTTGTCGAACAGAGTAAAAAGAACTCTGCGTTGAATTAGTAGGATAGAACATAGATTAATGGGTCCACATCAGGCGGTAGGGCTTGGTAGCACGAAATAACAACGGACTGAGCTCAAACACAAGAAGCATGCTGAACCATCATTTTCGCGATGTTGGATAAACAATACTGCTTTTACAAGAAGTTTAAACAATTAACTTTCAATGTACAGAACATTTGACAGCATTTGACACCATGAACGCCTGGTTATTACCATATGCTTTAACTGACGAAACCACAGACACTGTTCTTCAAATCATTAAGGGCATTTAATGAAGTATATGATCACAGTTAATCGGGCCACCTTTCTGTAATAAAGCTGCTCGATGAGAATTTATACCAACGTCCGCTTGTGCAGGAAAGAAGTTTAGAGTTGGTGACTCTCCACTGAAAATGCACAGGAAGAGGCAATCTCTTCTTGCTTTGATTTCAAACGGATGCCTTCACCTCTTCAACCTGACAGGATATACTGTATGCGTTCATCATCCCTTGGCCGATATACCACGTGAATATGCACAGAGGAAAACTCATACCAAGAGACCAGGGTAATTGTGGTGAATTTACCAGGAGTGGTGTGTGAGTCGGTGTTAACAGTGGGCAGTAAGGGCTAAACCATTAGCACTGACATTGATCCTTGTACCAACAGCTCCTCACTCACTTTCTGCCTCATTCATCCCAGTCATCATTGACTTTCAGTTTATCCTACTTTCCCTTCGAAACTGTACACTTGTTCCGGACCACTTTCGGGTGTCCACTTGGAAACTGCAGCTTTTTCAAACGAAATTCTGGAGAATGCACGTCACTCTTTGGGATAGGCTTCAATGCCCAAACATAATTACTCAAGAGATTGAGATGGTAAGTTACTTTACATCGTCCTCGAAGTGCTCCACACAGTGATACAGCCATGATGTCGATAGGGAGGGAGTTCCAAGAATTAGACATAGCGACATTGAATGAACAGCGAGATAGTTTCAGCTCAGAAAGGCGAGATCCTGAGAGGGGATTTGCAGTGACAATTTATTCGTGTATGTGCTGCCATGGCTGCCAGAGGATGTGGTGGAGGTTCGTACAATTGCAACATTCAAGAGGCATTTGAAATGGTAGATGAGTAGGAAGGGTTTTGAGTGATATTGGCCGTGTGCTTGCAAGAAGGACCAAATTGGGTTGGGATTTCCGGTCAGCATGGGCAGGTTTGAACGAAGGGTCTGTTTCCCTGCAGTACATCTCTATGACTCTATGATTCCAGTTGGATGCAATCAATCACTGGATTCCTTCTGTCAGAACCGGGTCTGTGCTCTCTGTGGAAGCAGAACATGGTTTTCATTTAGATTAGCCACAAGAAGAGGAGAAATAAATCTTCATTTCCTGACTTGGAATTTTATCCAGGCCTGGGCGATTCAAACCCAGATTCTGAAGCAGGGACTCCCTCATGTTGACAATAACCCTTTCGACCTAACCTGCACAAACTCTTGTGCCTATCGTTCTTTGTCCCCACATTTTGAAGCACCGGTCCTTGCCGTGGGTGGTGAAGGAGCTAACTACTGCCTCCCAGAAAAACAGTGGGGTCAGAGACCCGATCGATCTGTCATGCAGCGGGGATTGCATTGCTCAGAACAGATGTGTTTGCTGTGTGGGACTGAAACTGAACTCGATCACACACAGATACGGTATAACAGCTGCCAGCAGATGTGGGGATGATTCGGACGGTTTCATTCGTACTCTGGGAAAAAGACTGGATCCTAAATTCAGGGGAGCTAATTGTCACAGATAGAAGGCTGAAAATTGGTTAGGGAACGATATGAGTCATGACCGAATGGCGGGCAGAACAAATGGGCTGAAAGCTCTAACTGTCCTCCGATGCCTTCTGGTCTCTGGCCATCCAGTATCTAAGGAAATAGAAACAGAGTTAATCTTGCATTTCGAAGTCCTCCTCTTATAACTCGGCGAGGTGAGAGATGGAACAGATCTGCTATTAAATTTTGAGACTGGGAGAAGGTTTGGAGACGGAGTAATAAAAGAGAAACTGAGTATAAAGTTGAGAGTCAGGATATATTCAATAAAAAGGTAGACGGAGATGGACATGGAGAAATAAGTGTCAGTGGTCTTGAAGACTGAACTCGGTTTTCCATTCCAAGATTCTACCAGACCTGCTGAGATTTTCCCGCAAATTCTCTTGTTGGTACTGAAACAGAAGGGAGAAGTGTGATCCTGGACCAATCAGCTATGTCTGCTCTGTGGACGTTTGAATTCCCTGTTCGAACAAATCACTTCTGACCCACACGGAAACCTCACTATCCTGCATCACCCCCACCTCTGTTACTGACAATAAGCTGTTCATTATGAAAACCCATATGGGTACACAACAGCATCATTTACCGAGTGAATTGGGAAAATTTCAGGGAGAGTTCCATTCGGTTTCCATCAGAGCATTCTCATTCAATTAATTCTATTACAGCACCATTTGACATGCAGCTGTCACTGTCATGTGGCCATTCGCATTCGACGTCTCTGGACATTTTGGTTGGGGCACGTTTGGAATGGTACCTCACATTTTGGAAGGGACATCGTTTATAGCATATTCGGCTGAACTGATAACCTTGTCTCTTGCACCTGCAGTACAGTGGAGACAGTTTTCACTCAGAAACCAAGAGATGATCAAAAACGGAGGAAAAAATGTGTCAACAAAACCTGCCTCAGTGAGCGAATTCGCTCTTGCAACATTAATGGAGGGCGGCAAACCTATTAACAAACAACAGCGCCCTGCGTGGGTCTCGACCCCACATCATTGAGATTAAAGGTCTCAAACTCTACCGACTGAGCGAACCAGGATATGATTGGTGTTGGTTAATTTATGATTTCATACTGAGTTTAATTCAGCTGACACGGCAATTTTCAAAAATATCGTTCATTCCTCCCCATTGCAAATAACATTATTCAAGTCTTTCAATTCTCAGATTTATTCCTTCAGAGAATTACAATCCATTTAGGCCTTGCCCCGGGATTTACGATTCTCTGTTAATATGTTCATATTTTGACCCTGATCCTTAGGTCGCCGAACTGATTCCTAGACACTCTGGCAGACTGCAAATCAATCGGGAAAATACCTCAGGAAACCAAATCATTTCTGATTAGAGTGTCGGGAATCCCATCTGCCGAAGAGACAGAGTCCTCACAATCAACACTTTCTTTGTTCTCCCTGCCTACAAAGTTTACCACTTCTAATATTCGAGACAGGAATTCTGATCATAAAATGTTTTAAAAACAGGAACAATCTTCTGAAGCCATTTCCAATTTGAATTAGAATTATTTACCCTTTCACACGGTAACAGCCGTTCCTGAGGAAGGAGTTTCCATGAGCTGTGTCCCAGGGCTGGTCAGGAAGCCGCTGATTGAAACTGCAGTGGCCCCTTTCTGGTGGCAGCAGGGGCTTGTAGAGAGTGGGGTCACATTCTGCTGCACGTGACCGTCTCACTCACTGTGGACTCAGGGTCAATCATGGATAGGTTCTCGTGGTTGTATTGTCAGTATATGGTCAGTCTCAATACTTGATGTGAAATGTTTGAGGCTCTGTGCTCTTTTTGGACTAGGACAACCAACATTTCAGCCAAATGCTCTGACCATTTGAGACACAGCAACTGGCAGCAAAATTGTGCGTGTACACATCCAAACGCACAGTGCTCGAGAGGATGTGGACAGCAGTAGTTCTCATTATTTTAAGAATCAGTTGATCATGTTCCCGTGTTTATCACAGAGAGGGTGAGAGACCCGAAGAGTAACAAACACACCATAAAGCAATATCAGGACCTGTGTAGTTCTGTCATAAAAAGCTGCCTGCAGTTGTTCTATTGCAAAGTTGGGTTTCAAACCCACGACGCAATGGAGACTGGACCCTAAACCTAGCACATTAAACCTCTCTGGATTAGTGGTGTTGGAAGAGCACAGCAGTTCAGGCAGCATCCTAGGAGCAGTAAAATCGACGTTTCAGGAAAAAGCCCTTCATCAGGAATACAGGGTTTCGCCCGAAACGTCGATTTTACTCCACCTCGGATGGCTGCCTGAACTGCTGCGCTCTTCAGCACCACTAATCCTCAATCTTGTCTCCAGCATTTGCATTCATTGTTTTTACCTACATTAAACCACTCGGTGACGCTCCCTAACGATAACTAAGCGCCAAACCTATCAAGACTAATGTTTCAGCATCGCTTCACTTCAGGCAATATCCCCTGGCACTTTCTATGAATACCTTCGCATAATTAAAAAAATATTTACAACGATTTGAAAGGTTTGAACGGTGTGGACATTAGTGAGAAGCTGAATATTCTTCGACAGTTTTCCCCGGAGCTTCAGGCCTGAGGGATGTCCTTGGAAAAGTTTACAAAATCATGAGGTAGACGAGCAGAGAACATAGTCAATCTACACTTTTTCAGAAGTCACGTGAGTTTAAAGCGAGATAGCATAGGGTTAATGTGAGAGCAGTACAATTTGAAAGGGATGTGAGCGATAGTTATTTTTAATACAGATATTTTTGTGCCTGTGGAATAAATTTCCACATTTAGTGGCAGAGTTTGGTGCACTCACAACACTTCAAAGGCATCTAAATGGGTATGCAGACAGGAAGTGTTTGGAGAGATAAGGGACAGATATTGGCAAATATGTTTAGATTAGTTACGGTCATCTGTTCAGCAGGTGCAAGTTGGATAGGAAGGTTTGCTTCCGTGCTCGGCAATTCTGTGACACTCCAGTACCTGACAACAGTTTCAATAGACCACTTGCAAAAACGCATGCTGTTTGTTACTAAGACAACGTGTTTGAATTTTATTTTTTCTTGAGGCGTAATGTTTTGAAATGACACAGAGAGGAATGTTTTCCAGACATTTACAGACAATTACCATTCTCCTTGATACATTCCCAAGTTCTCCATCAAATAATTTCGTTGACTAAAAAAACCTCACAAATCGTGTTATCCCCTCAACTCTCCAGAGAATCCAAAACTGACAGCTCTTAACGTGGACAAGGTGCAAAACTCAAAAGGCAGAGTCATTATCAGACACACAAACTCATTACTTCTGTCTGTGAGGCAGTGCGAGACGTGTATGTCAAGAACTGCTCACACAAATAGAACCGAAGCAATTCCAAACGGAGCTTCCCGACATTCTGGAGATTTAGTGCATTGCCAAGTAACAGAAAGTGCTCAAGTAACATAAAACAAAACAGAAAAATGTACCATGCAAAGTGAATATTACCAATTATATTCTCGATTAAATTAGGTCAACAATGCGCTGGTGCCTCCATCTGATTGAGCGAGCCAATCTCCAGGCTCCCTCACCAGGACAGTAATGAAGGGAATGAGAGAAATATAACAAAGTTTCACGTTGCGGTTGCCCCCCTTTTAGCCACAACAACAAAAAACGAGGAAGCAGATTCAGTGCAGGATCTGGCTTCAAAACAGCGGTGAAATAACGACGTCCACTCACTTTCAGGGAAAGCTGTGAACAACTCACATTGTCCAGAATATGAATACACAGCGCAGGCTGTTTAGTTCCCATATTCTACTGCTGCCCCGACATTCATACGAAAATGTACCTTCAAAGAGAGCGTTTGTAGCTGTGGAATGACAGTGTCAGCTATTTCCCCTCGCTCTTACTGCCGCCCTTGGTAATGTAGGGGCTGGTATTCTCATTTTACACGCGGTAGTTGAGTGTGCAATTCTCTGTTGTGGAAAAGCGGAGTGTTTTGGAGCAGAAAGATGTGAAGTTCGGAAGCTTCTTGAGTTCTTGTTGCAAAGTTCGGTGACGCGAGGAAGATGGTTTGCAGACTTTTCGTCGCCTGTCTGGGTGACATTCTCAGCGCTGCAGAGGTTCCTGTGAAGCGCTGCACTCATGTTTTGGTACGAATTCATTTGGTTTCATTCCCGCTGCTTCCGTTTGTTGGGGTTGCAGATTGGGTCCAAAGGATGGAATCCGTGGATGAGTGTCCTGCTTCCAGGAATTGTCTGGCTGTCTTCTGCTTGCCCTGTCCTATTATTGTGCTATTCTAGTCGAATGTGTCGCCCTTGCCGTTTGTACGTATTGTTACTGGGGACTGCTGGACTGACGTCCACACAAATTCTTTGCCAAGAACCAATATCCACACGGAGGAGAAAGTGAGGTCTGCAGATGCTGGAGATCAAAGTTGAAACTTTATTGCTGGAACAGCACAGCAGGTCAGGCAGCATCCAGGGAACAGGAGATTCGGGGCACAGGCCCCGAAGAAGGGCCTGTGCCCGAAACGTCGAATCTCCTGTTCCCTGGATGCTGCCTGACCTGCTGTGCTGTTCCAGCAATAAAGTTTCAACCAATATCCACACACATTCATTCGCAGATGCATGGCACACAAAGTACGCAGCGAGGATATGCTTTGAGGTAATTTTTAAATCATGCTTCCCTGTCTTAAAAACAAATTCTGGAAAACGATATCCAGACTCCTCCGAACATTCGGACTTATGACAGCACAGAAACCGAGAGCCTCACTCAGACAACAACTCACGAGAAAACAAGGCCCAATACGCATCATGTGCAGGTCAAACGTGGTTGACGAGATTCCACGCAGGGACTGCACGAAACACGACATAGGAGAAAGAGGCTGACAACTAGAGAGCTGCATTCATAGTTTCAACTGGACTGTAAACGCTTCGGACAGCTGTTCCTTGCAGTTATGCTCAGAATATTGAATGTCTCTCATTCCAGGGCCTGGAACTCGGGTGATATGACCGTCTGCAATACTGGTTACTTCCTTGTGTGAGGTAACTCCTGATGGAACACATGGAACACTCTATTGCTCATCGAGAAATATATCCAAAATAGGAGCTCATAGCAGCATTTCTGTTGTCTTTCTGGTGCTGTCCCTGACATGCCCTATGGCACAGCACTTATTCTATGTTTCCTGAAGGTTCTGCACATGCTTCCATGATCGTATTATGGGCAGTAATCTGCATTTTCTCTTCAATAACGGGTGTGTGAAGCGGAGGTCCACCATTCTCGATGCTATTTTTCTCTTCTCATGCGCAACTGCAATACAATAAAGGATCGATTAATATTGTAAGATGATATACAGAGGCCTGTGAAATATCGAAGTTTTAATGACATTTATGCAATGGTTAGAGATTATCTTGATTCAGGAAATAAGGATGTAAAGTCTGTTTGGCTGGAGTTGAAGAACAGTGAGGAATGAACTCACAAGCATGTGTAGTTTACAAGCTCACTCGCAGCAACCACAAAGCGAAATAAATCATACAAGGAAAAAACATTGCGTGTGAGTGACAAAAATGGCAATAGTCATGCGTGATCTTAACTTCCCATCTAAAACTCTCGGTTGCATTGTAAAAACATTTGGAGAACCATAATCAAAAAAATCCCACATGTCCCATAAAACATCACGAGGGCTATCTGGGTAATTGATTACTCTACTGGTGACTTAATTTTCCTATTTTCTTGGAAAACGTCTCTTTAATTGTGAGCAACAGAAAAGGTTTTCTTTTGCCAGCAAGAAATAAATATGTGATTAACCTTTGTTCGTTTCATATATAAGAACACTGTGACTCCTCTGCACTGCACATCTTTTGCGTTTTTATCGATTTTAATAGTAGCGTGTCTTTTGATTCTTCCCAACAAAGTATGTGACCTCGCATTCCCTACATGAAACTGCATCTGCCAAGAATACTCCAATTGTTGGAGGGAATCCTGAGGAACAGAATGTACATGTATTTGGAAAGACAAGGACTGATTCGGGATAGTTAACATGGCTTTGTGCGTGGGAAATCATGTCTCACAAACTTGATTGAATTTTTTTAAGAAGCAACAAGGAAGATTGATGAGGGCAGAGCAGTAACTGTGATCTATATGGACTTCAGTAAGGCGTTCAACAATGTTCCCCATGGGAGACTGATTGGCAAGGTTAGATCTCTTGTAACAGCAGTGGACCTAACCCAGACCCTTGTGGTACGTCGCCAGTACCTGGACACCAAGAAGAACATGTTCCATCAACTATAACACTGTTTTCTATTGACAAGCCAATTACTGATCAAAGCTGCCATCTCTCCCACAATTCCATTCCACCGCATTTTTTATAATAGCCTATTGTGGGGAGCCTTATCGAACAACTTGCTGAAACCCATATACACCATATCAACCGGTTTACTGTCATCTCCCTGTTTGATGACTTTGTCAAAAAGGTCAATACGATTCGTTAGCAAGGCATACCCATAAAAAAACCGTGCTGACTGTCCCTGATCAGTTTATTCTTTTCTAGATGGTCATAAAGCCTATCTATAATAACCTTTTCCAACACGTTACTGACAACTGCAGTGAGACTCACAGGTCTGTAATTAACAGGGTTGTCTCTACGACACTTTTTGAACACGGGAACAACATATGCTATGCTCCATTCCACAGGCACTATTCCTGTAGACAACGATGATTTGACGATCGATGCCAAAGGCTCATCAATCTCTTCCCTTGCTTCCCAGAGGATACTAGGACAGATTCCATACGCCCCAGGGGACTTGTCTGTTATCACATTCTACAGCATTTCTATCACCTAATGCTTGTGAAACTCAATATCGACTACTCTAGACACAAGTACCTCAATATATTCCTCGTCAACATTTTCATTTTCTATAGCGAACACTGTCGAAAAATATTTATTTAACGCTTCCCCTATCTCCTCTGACTCCACACACAACTTCCCACTGTTATCCTTGATTGTCCCAAATTTAACTCTCGTCATTCTTTTTTTTCTGACATACCTATGGAAAGCCTTAGGGTTAACCCTGATACTATCTGCCAACAACTTCTCATGTCTCCTCCTGGCTCTTCTCACTTCTCTTTTTAGATCTTTCCTGATATCGTTGGAATCCTCGAGCGCCCTAACTGAGTTTTCACATTTTGTCCTAACATAAGACTTCTTGTTCTTCTTCACCAGGGATTCCACTTCCTTAGTAAATCACGGCACACGCGTTCTATATCTTCCTCCCTGCCTGACAGTTACATACTTATCTAGGACACACAGGAGCTTTTCCTTGAATAAGATCCACATTTTAATGTGCTCACCCCCTGCAGTTTCCTACCACATTCTACGCTTCCTAAATCTTACCTCATTGCATCGTAATTTCCGTTCCACCAGCTGAAACTCTTGCTCCGTGGAGTACACCTATCCCTTTTAATCACGAAAGTAAACCTGAGAGAATTGTGATCGCTGTCTCCAAAGTGCTCACCTCCTTCCGAATCTAAAACCTGGCCAGGCACATTACCCAGTACTAAATCGAAAGTGGTTTCGTCCCATGAAGGCATGTCTACATACTGTGTCAGGAAGCCCTCCTGACACACTCTTTGACGATTTGGATTTTGTCTTGAGTGTTCCAGAGTTTTTAGTTTTCCCAGAGTCCAGATGAAGTTTACATTCCTCACGTACGTGAGCGAAAATTCTTTCAATGTCTCAGATCAGTTCCTGTCCCGAGAACATCAGAGTCAATGTCCCGTCCTCTACTCGGTCCGACAGTTCACACTTCTTCATCCTCCTCTGATTCCATTTCCCAAAGAGTTTCTCAAGATTTCCAAAGCTGGAGCCTAAATTATTTGTTTTGCTTCTTAAACATTTTTCCAACTGCCAACTGACAATATTTTCACAGTATCTCTTCACAATCCTCTGGCTTGCACCATGTCCAGGGATGAGAAGTCCCGTTTGCTGGAGAGATTCCCGAGGCTGGTGAATTTCACTTTGGAACAAAGATGGTTATGTGGCAATTTCCTGCGGTTGTTTGTCATGATGGGAGAGGGAGCGGTGGGGAATGAGCACTTTGACGATCAGGAGGAAGTGTTGCCACTGACCCGAGTCAGAGAACAGAGGACTGAGATTAAAGGAATCTAATGAAAAGCGGCACTTCTGCTTAGGACGTTCAATAACAACTGCAGAAACCCGATGTGTCGAGCAGTGTATTTGGAAAGAGAAACAGAGATAATGTTTTCAATATGGAACATTTCTGATGAAGAACTCGAGTTTCCCAAGTCTACTCAAATTACCGGCCTGGTTTGCAAAATAGGTTTTCTGAACTTTGAGCATGAATTGTTTCTGCAGGAAAGCATTCATAACGGTGTCAGCAGGATTCGAACCTACGTGGGGAATCCCCAAAGATATTGCTAAATCTATCGCCTTAACCACTCGGCCATGACGACAGCCAGCACAGCTGGGTTGATCATTGATCAAATCAGCCGTGATCTCATTGAAAGCTCTCCCTGTCTTGATGAGCTAAATGCTTCCATCTCGTTTCATACCTTTGCTGTCATTTGTAAGGTGCGAGAGACCAATGTTCAGCCAAACCGAGTCAAAATTATTTAATGAAAGGAAAATCACACTTAGCAATTTGCTAGATCTCTTTGCGAACATGACCAGCAGAGGTAAGCAAGGGAGCTATTGATCTGAGTATTCTTGGACCTGAAGCAAACAAAGGTTAGTGACATATTCAATTCTTTTTCTGGCGAACGAAATGTTCTTTCCTGATGGTTACAATAAAAGAGATGGTTCCCAATAAAAGACAAAGCTTAAGTCGCATCTAGATATATTTCAATGTGACACGATTCATTTTCCGTCTCTAATTACCGCAGAGATGGAGGGGGTGACTTACGTTTCTTCACTCTTCAACTCCTCAGCACGGAGGTACAGACATGAAACCGCTAGAGATGGGAGTTCTTGAATTGGGAACCAGCGACACTGAAGCAACTAGGCAAAAGTGAAGACTGCAGATGCTGGAAACCAGATTTCAGATCAGAGTGATGCTGGAAAAGCACAGCAGGTCAGGCAGCATCCGAAGAGCAGGCAAGTCGACCGTTTTATTGCCAGTCCTGCTGCATTTAGCAAACAATTTTCGTTTTTGGCTCAGAATTCCAGAAACTGCAGCTATTTGTTTTATGTTAACCTTCATAATGTTTTGGACAAAACCAATGACCTGCCAGCATCGGAAAATCGGCAGATGTACTGGTACACCGATATGTTTGCTGAACAATACAAAAATTCCATGAGCGGGAATACGATCCGGGCCACGGTGCTGACAGTACCGAATCCTCACAAGTAAATAACAAGACAAGGCGATAGATACTATAGTATTTGCTGTAAATAAAACACACTTTCTGAACATTTCTGTTGCAGATTATTTTCAACTTGTCTTCGAAGATTTACAAAGTGGGAAAAGGCCATTCCGTCCGTGTGCATTGCGGCTAATCAGAGAGCCATCCATTCTAGTCGCAGTTTCCAACTTAGGCTCAAAGTCTCGTGTGTTCTTACGTTTCCAGGGCAAATGTCAATGAAGTTGTCCTCTGTTCTTAAATGGCACAACAACGGGCCATAAGTATGACACTTCCATAACGATTTGTAACACTTTTGAGGAACTCATGCTCATTTTCACCCACAGAGGGAGACACACAGTAAGATACCCCCAAACTGACGGCGGTGTCCGTTGTGGAGAGCTGGAATTTGAACTGGACAATCGGACAAATGCAAGTTTTTAATTCGGAAGCACAGAGGCGACGTCCCCCAGGACTTCACAGGAGAGCGTCAACGTAGACCATGGTTAAAGCAAGACATCCCGTTCGAGCCAGGTAGGACTCGAATCTACAATCTTCTGACCCGAAGTCAGACGCGTTATCCATTAATCCACTGGCCCAAGACACTCGATGCCCGTTGGCAGAATGTCGATATGTAATGCCATGTACTTTCACGGAATCAGAATTAAAAAGGTGAATAAGCAGCGAAGATACTCACCAACATTGCTTCACTTCGAAGTTTCCAATTTGTGAAGCAGTGCCTTTCACTGGCAAAGGAGAAACATTTGTCCTCAGCTGCCTGCTTCAGGGTCGCCTCCTTCTCTGCTGGAAGTTTCCATCGTTTTATTCACAGTCACGACGCGATTTCATGATCCACTCCAGTGAAAAAGTGTCATGGTGTCGTCCAAACAAGACCCTGCAGATACTCAGCGAGAGACCTCCGATCATTTCGAGCTCTGGATGTGGAATTATACGAGATGCATGACACCTTTTATTGGCGCCGCCACTTCACTGCAAATTAGCGGCTCAAAACGAGCCGTTGTTAGCATCAGCTTGATTTGTACCTTCCTGCAGTGCATTTGCTAAACAACATCAGATAGATCCCATCCGGCCCAACTGACTTATCTATTTTCAAACTCTGCAGTATGTCTAATATCTCTTCCTTGTGAACCTCCATCTCTTCTAGTCTAAATGCAAGTATCTCTGTATCTTCCTCGCCAACATTTCCATTTTCTATAGCGCACACTGTCGAAAAATATTTATTTCGTGTTTCCCCTATCTCCTCTGACTCCACACACAACTTCCCACTATTATCCTTGATTGTCCCAAATTTAACTCTCGTCATTCTTTTATTCCTGACATACCTACGGAAAGCCTTAGGGTTAACCCTGAACCTATCTGCCAACAACTTTTCATGTCTCCCCCTGGCTCTTCTCAGCTCTCTTTTTAGGTCTTTCCTGATGTCGTTGGAACCCTTGAGCGCTCTAACTGAGTTTTCACATTTTGTCCAAACATAAGACTTCTTGTTCTTCTTGACCAGGGTTTCCACTTCCTTAGTAAATCACGGCTCACGCGTTCTATATCTTCCTCCCTGCCTGACAGTTACATACTTATCTAGGACACAAAGGAGCTTTTCCTTGAATAAGATCCACATTTTAATGTGCTCACCCCCTGCAGTTTCCTACCACATTCTACGCTTCCTAAATCTTACCTCATTGCATCGTAATTTCCCTTCGACCAGCTGAACCTCTTGCTCCGTGGAGTACACCTATCCCTTTCAATCACGAAAGTAAACCTGAGAGAATTGTGATCGCTGTCTCCAAAGTGCTCACCTACTTCCGAATCGAAAACCTGGCCAGGCTCGTTACCCAGTACTAAATCGAAAGTGGCTTCGTCCCTTGAAGGCATGTCTACATACTGTGTCAGGAAGCCCTCCTGCACACTCTGGGCAAGAACTGACCCATCTAAAGTACTCATACTGTAGTGATCCCAGTCAATATTTGGATTTTGTCTGGAGTGTTCCAGAGTTTTTCATTGTCCCAGAGTCCAAATGAAGTTTCCATTCCTCACGTACGTGAGCGAGAATTCTTTCAGTGTCTCAGATCATTTCCTGTCCCGAGAACATCAGAGGCAATGTCCCATCCTCTAATCCGTCCGACAGTTCACACTTCTTCATCCTGATTCCATTTCCCAAAGAGTTTCTCAAGATTTCCAAAGCTGGAGCCTAAATTACATGGTTTGCTTCTTAAAGATTTTTTTCCAACTGCCAACTGACAATATTTTCACAGTAACTCTTCACAATCCATTGGCTTGCACCATGTCCTGGGATGAGAAGTCCCGTTTGGTGGAGAGATTCCCGAGGCTGGTGAGTTTCACTTTGGAACAAAGATGGTTAAATGGCAATTTTCTGCGGTTGTTTGTAAAGATGGGAGAGGGAGCGGTGGGTAATGAGCACTTTGACGATCAGGAGGAAGTGTGGCCACTGACCCGAGTCAGAGAACAGAGGACAGGGATTAAAGGAATCTCATGAAAAGCAGCACTTCTGCTCAGGACGTTCAATAACAACTGCAGAAACCCGATGTGTCGACCAGTGTATCTGGAAAGAGACACAGAGATAATGTTTTAAATATGGGACATTTCTGATGAAGAACTCGAGTTTCCCAAGTCTAATCAAATTACCGGCCTGGTTTGCAAAATAGGTTTTCTGAACTTTGAGCGAAAATTGTACCGACAGGAATGCATTCACAACGTAGTCAGCAGGATTCGAACCTACGTGGAGAAACCCCCATGGATTTCGAATCCATCCACCTTAACCACGCGGCCATGACTACAGACAGTGCCACTAGCTAGAGCATTGACCAAATCAGCCGTGATCTCAGAGAAAGCTCCTGCTGACTTGATGAGCTAAATGCTTCCATCTCCTTTCATACCTTTGCTGTCATTTGTAAAGTGCGAGACACCAATGTAAAAGAAGAAAAGCACAAAGGTAGAAAAAGATATTTGCAGCCAAACTGTGTCAAAATTGTTGATTGAAAGGAAAATCAATCTTGGCAATTTGCTAGATCTCTTTGCAAACATGACCAGCAGAGGTAATCAAGGGAGCTAGTGATCTGGGTGTTTTTGGACCTGAAGCACAACAGAAATACGTCTCTTGGGTACTATTTTGGATGCATTTCTCAATGAGCTATCATGTTTTACATATGTTCCATCGGGAGTTACCTCACACAAGGAAGTAACCAGTGCTGCAGACGGTCATATAATCCGAGTTCCAAGTCCCGGAGTCAGAGACACTCAGTGCCCTGTGTGTACCTGCAAGATACAGCTGTGCATGGGGTTTACAGGGTAACAGAACTGCATGAATGCAACTCGATGGTCGTCTGTCTGCTTCTCGTCTATAGTTTTCTGTGCAGCCCCTGCGTGCAATCTTGTCAACTATGTTTGTCCGGCACAAGATTGGCATTGGTCACTTGTCTCTGAGAGAGGCTGTTGGTTTATGTGTTGTCATAATTCCGAGTGTAAGGAGGAATCTGGTTGTCAGTTACCAGAAACTTACTTTAATAAATGGAAGCGTGCTTTTTAACATGCCGCGTGGCATATCCTCGCTGCGAAGTTCGTGCACTGTGAATCACGTTGCGGGCCAATCCAATTTTGGCAACGAATTTGTATGGCAGTCACGAGTTGCCACGACCAGCTATCCCTAGTTGCAATACGGACAAACGGCAAGAACTACAAATTCGATTAGAGCAGCACACGTTTAATGTGACAGGGCAAACAGAAGGCAGCCAGAAGATTTCTGGGTGTGGGGCAATCACCCAAGGTACCTTTTCATATGAAAGTCTGTGCATCAGTAGAATCTAGGACCCAAGTAGTCGATGTTGGTTATTCATATTCCAGACAACTTCTGTTGTTCCCCGTTTACTCTGAAAGTGCATAGACATAGTTATTTCACCGATATTTCGAAAGAAGATCCTGCATTGAATCTGTTCGCCGTTTTTTGATGCTGTGGCAAAAAGGTGGACATTCGCGATGTGAAACATTGCTATACTTTCATTTTCTTCGTTACTGTCCTGGTGAGGGAGAAAGGTGATTGGCTCTCTCGATCATATGGGGGCACTGGCACATTGATGGCCAAATTTAAGTACGGATATAATTGGAAATGTTCACTTTCAATGGTTCGTTGTTGTTCTTTTTTTATATGATACTTGAGCACTTGCTGGGACTTTGCAATAAACTAAATCTCCAGTGGATTTGGAATTGCCTCGCTGTTATTTGTGCGAGCAGTTCATGTCAGAGACGACTCACAGTGCCTCACAGACAGCACTTAAGCTTCGGTGTGTCTGATCATGGTACTGCCTTTTCAGTTTTGATTCTGTTCCACGTTAAGAGCTGTCAGTTTTTGGATTCACTGGAGAGCAAAGTGGGTAATGCAATATGTGAGGTATTTTTCTTCAGCCAAAATCTTTGATGGCGAACTTGGGAAAGTGTCAAGAAGAATGGTCATTGGCAGGAAATATCCGGAAATCCTTCTTCTCTGAATCGGTTGGGCCCATCCACCCTCCAAACAAAATAGCCAAACTCGCTGACTGAGTAACAAACATCATGCGTTGTTTGCAAATGGTGTATTCAAACCGTTGCCGGTGGATGGAGCATCTCAGAGTTGTCGAGCATGGAAACAAATCCCGCGATCCAACTTGCCCTTGCTGAATAGATAACCAAAATTAATCCATATATTTCTGCCAATATTTGTTCCTTATCTCTCCGAGGTCTTCCTGTCTATACACCCATTCAGATGCCTTTGAAATGTTGTGAGTGCACCAGACTCTGCCACTAAATGTGGCAATTCATTCCACACACACAAAAGTTCTGTGTGAAAAACATGTGTCCCTCACATCCCTTTTAAATTTTTCCTCTCTCACATTAAACGTGCGATGTAGATTTGAACTCGCGTGTCTTGTGAAAAAATACTCCCTGACTATTTATTTTGTCTGTCTTCCTCATGATTTTATAAGCTTCTGTGAGGCCATATCTAAGCACTGAAGCTCCTGGGAATCTGACGAAGCCTATTCAGTTTCGTTTCTCATGTCCAAGCAGTGCTTGCAAATCCTTGTAAAGGTTTTCTAAACTTACACTTGCAAGAAGTGTGTCCAGCTGCAGCACTTGTTTGACCGCGTGGCCACTCTGGAACTGCGGGTGGACTGTGCAGCATCAGCAATTCTGGAGAGTTATGTTGCCTCCCAGGTGCTCAGGACAGGGATGTCGCCCATCGGCTGAAGAGCATTCGAAAAGGGGATCGTGAACAGCCAGTTGTCTTGGTGCATACAGGCACGAACGAAAAAAACATGAGGACCTGCAGGGATAATTCAGGGAGCTAGGAGAGAAATTAAGCGAGGGACCTCAAAGGTAGTAATCTCGGGATTACTGCCGGTGCCATGTGACTGCCAGCGGAGAAATGAATAAAAAAAGGCACGATGTATACGTGACTTGAGGAATGGTGCTGCAGGGCGGGTTTCAGATTTGTTGGATTTTGCGACCAGTTCTGGGGAATGTGGGACTATAAGAAAATTGACGATCTACATCTGAACCAGACGGGAACGAATGTCCTTTCGGGAGTTTTTGCTACTGCTGTTGGGGAGGTTTTATACTAATGTGGCTGCAAACCACAAGATTAAACAAGTTGGCAGTGCGGTGGAAACTGGAAACGCTAAGAATCAGGAAGATAGCATTAATAATGGGAAGAGTAGGCAGAGAGCAGATGAATGCAAAAGAACTGGTGGCCTGAAATGCATCTACTTTAATGCATGGAGTATAGACAGATGAACTTAGGGCTTAGGTTGGTGCCTGGAAAAATGACGTTATTGCGATCACAGAGATTTAGTTGAAGGAAGGGCATGGTTGGCAACCAAATGTTCGAGGATCTCGACGCTTCAGACGGGACAGAGAGGGAATAAAGAGGGGAAGGAGTGCATTGCTGGTCAGGGATGATATCATGGCTGTGCGAAAGGAGGACACCGTGTAGGGCTTGGGTCGTGAGACACTATGGATGAAGCAGTGAAATAAGAAGGGTGAGGTTAGATTTTTGGGGCTGGATTACAGTGAGCGTGAGGTGTAAGTAAAAAATAGTTAAACAGATCATGGAAAGACGTAGAGGCAATGATTTAGTGTTGATTGGAGATTTCCGTTTTCCCAACATTGACCGGGGTACATTTAGCGTCAGAGGTCTGGATGGGATACCATTTGTAAGAATACTCCAGGTGAGTTTTCTGGAGCGGTATATCAGTAGTCCAACGAGGGAATAGGCCATATTGGAACTGATATTGGGGAAAAAGCCAGGGCGGGTGAGAACAGTTGCCGTGGGTGATTTCTTTGGGACGTTTCCAATATTCTTTCAGTTTTAGAACACTCATTGACAAAGATGAGAGTGGTCCTGAGGAAAGAGTACTAAACTGGGCCAGAAGCTAATTATATCAAAATTATGCAGGAGGTCGGAAATGTGGATTGGACACAGCTATTTGTAGGAAAGTCCACAGTTCATATGTGGCAGGCTTTCAAAGATAGGTTAAATATAGTGCAGGATAGGCATGTCCCGTTGAAGGCAAAGGATTTGAAAGGCGATATTCGTGAACTGTTGATGACAGGGCAATTGTACGATTCACCAAGAGGAAACGGGAAGCACACATAACGCCTCGATAGATAAGAGCACAATGGTCCCTGGAGGAACATGAGAAGAGTCGGACAAGTCTTTAACGAGGAATCAAGGGGGTGAAAAGGGGTCATGAAACAACTTCACTCTAGCAGAATTAAGGAGAATCCTAAAGCCTATTATTAATATCTAAGAAGCAAGCGGGTAACTAGATAAAGGATTGGTCCACTAAAGGAAAATGAAGGAAAGCCGTATGTCGAATCTGAGTGAGTGGTATGATTCTGAATGATTATTTTGCATCAGTGTTCACTGAGGAGAGGAACATGATGAATGTTGAGTCTAGAGTAAGACATTTGATTAGTCTGGATCATGTTGACATCAGGAGGGAAACTGTGTTGGGCAGGCTCGGGGTAATTAATGTGGACAAATCCCCAGGAACGGATGGGATCTATCCCTGGTTCCTGAGTGAGGTGAGAGAGGAAATAGCTGGGGCCCTGACAGATATCTTCGTGGCGAACTTCAGCACAGGTGAGCTTCTGGCTGACTGGAACGTTGCTCATATTGTCCACTGTGCAAGAGGTATAGTAGGGATATTCCGGATAACTACAGAACAATGGGCCTCACATCAGTGTTGAGAAAGTTGCTGGAGAAGGTACTGAGAGATAGGATCTATTCATATTTAGAAAATAATGTGCATATCAGTGAGAGGCATAGAGTTTTTCAGGGAAGTGCCCAAGTTGATAGATGAAGGAAAGGCTGTTGAAGTCATATACATGCACTACAGTATGGAGTTAGATAAGGTTCCCCATGGTAACCAAATACACAACGTAAAGTACCATGGTGTGCAGGGTGTTCGAGACAGGTGGATAAAGAATAAGTTGAGGAATAGGAGACAGAGAATGGCAGTTGAATGGAGTTTCTGGAAATGGAGAAAGATGACCAGTAGTGCTCCACAGGTGTCAGTGTTGAGGCCACTGTTGTTTGTGACATAATGATCTGGAAGAGAGCGCTGTTGGAATGATCAGAAAGTTTGCAGATGACACGAAGATTTCTAGACTAGCAGAAAGTATAAGTGACTGTTAAAGAATACAGGAGGATATAGATATACTGGAAAGTTGGGCGGAAAAATGGCAGCTGGAGTTCAAAACAGACAAATGTGAGGTGACGCATTTCGGTCAGTCTAATTCTAGATGGGGTTATACAATGAACGGAAGAGCTTTGGGAAAAAAAAACTTTGATGGGCAGAGAGATCTGTGAGTGCAGGTCCATTATACACTGAAGGTTGCTGCACAGGTGGATAGAGTGGTCAAGCAGGCATATAGTATGCTTGGCTTCATTGGATGGGGTATTGAATAAAATGGCTGGCAAGTCATGTTAAAATCGAACAATACATTGGTTAGAATACTGTGTAAATTTCTGGTCGCCACATTACCAAAAGGATGTGGACGCTTTGGAGAGGGCGGGTAAAAGGTTTAAGCGGATGTTGCCTCGTATGGAAGGTGCAATCTAGGAAGAGAGGTTGAGTCGGTTAGCTTTGTTTTCATTAGAAAAAAGGAGTTTGAGGGGGACCTTTTTGAGGTTTACAAAATCATGAAGGTACAGACAGGGTAGATAGAGAAAAGTTTTATTTCCCAGATTGAAGGATTAAATACCGAGAGGTCACGCATTCAAGGTGAGAGGTGAAACGTTTCAGAGGGATACACGCGGCAACTACTTGCACAGCGGGTGGTGGGTGTCTGGAACGCGTTCCCAGCAGAGACGGGAGAAGTAATCACGGTAGATACATTTAAGATGCGTCTGGACAGATGCATGAGTAGGTGGGGAGCAGAGGGATACAGATGCTTAGGAATTGGGTGACAGATTTATACAGTAGATTTGGATCGGCTCAGGCTTGAATAGATGAAGGGCCTGTTCCTTGTCTGTGCATTTTCTTTGGTTTTTCTTCTTAAATTACGCCAAGTTCATTACAAAATTTGCGAGGCCTAAGTGCCTGAAGTGAATCGATGCTGAAACACTAGTCAGAACAAATCTGATTGTGTGCTTTTGTGTGGTAGCGTGGTCGAACGGTCTAATATGTTGGATTTTAAGCTTCAGTTTCTATCGAATCGTGGCTTCCAATACCAGCATCGTAAGTGAGCTACTATGTGGAGATGTATGTGAGAGAACTGTGCATGTGTGGATGCCTTTTAATTTGAGTGTTTGCAGCTCCTCAGTGTGTTCTCGGTGATAAAATCAGCGACCGTCTCAGAATACAACGCAAGTTCCTGCTGTCCGATGTATCCTCATATCCCGTCGATAACTTTGCTTTTGGATATCTACGTTGCCAGTTTCTGTATCTCAAATGGTCAGCGCAGTTGGCTGAAATGTTGGTGGTTCGAGCCCACCCAGGGAATAAGCCTCAAATATTTCAGCACAAGCATTTATACCGACCATGTATTGACATTGTAACTGGGAAAACTCATCATGATTCACCCCAAGTCCGCAGGGAGTGAGACGTTTACACGCAGCAGAATACGACATCATATTCTCCAAGCTCCCGATGCCAACAGACAGCGGCCACTGCAGCTTCAATCAGCGGCTTTCTGCCAAGCCATGGGAAACAACTCGTGGAAACTCTTTCCTTTGTAACAGCTCTTTCCGTGTGAAAGAAGCAAACCTTTCACTTTAAATTGGAAAGGGGTTCAGGATATTGGAATGTTGCTCCAGTTCTTGGAACATGTTATAAATAAAACTCCTGACTTGAAAATAAGAAGTGGTAAAGGTTTTAGGTCGAAATAACAAAGAAAGTGTTGATTGAGACGACTCTGTCTCGTCGGCAGATGGGAATTGCCCAACACTGTAAACGGAAATGATTGGGTTTCCTTAGGTAATTTCCCGACTGATTTACTGTCTGCCAGAGTGATTGGAAATCACATCAGCGACACAAAGGTGAGGGTAAAAATATGAAGATATTAAAGTTGAACCTTAAATCCCGGGACAAGTGCTGAATACATTGTAATGCTTTGAAGGAATAACTGAAGTGAAAGGTGTGAATGATATTTTTGTGATTAGGAGGAATGAACTGGATCCTAACAAATTGCTGATGAATTATGCTCGCAATGTAATAGCAAACTAATCCACAGTGCACCGTGCTTGGTTAGCTCACTCAGTGCAGTGTGAGATGCTTAATCTGAGGGTGGTGGGTGCAAGCCTCACAATGGGCGCTTTCACCGCTTAATAAAATTCCGGCTCTTCATTCTACGTGCAGTATTGCAACCCTTCGCAGGGGAATGTTCTTGCTGCTTTCATTGACACATCTGTCCGCCTGCTTTTGATCACACGTCGGTTTCTGAGTGAACACTGTTTCCATGTTACTGGAGGCGCCAGAGACAACTTTGTCAGTGCAGCCGAAAATACAATGAATGATGACCGTTTCAAAACGTGAGGTTCCAAACCAACCGTGCACCACCCAAAGTGTTCAAAGGCACGGAAAGCGAATGGCCACTTGCTAGGGGTCTGACAGAGACGGATCAATGTCACATGGGTCCTGAACCAATTTTCAGTGATTCAGATTGTTCTGATGGAAACCGAAGGGAACTCTCCCTCAACGTTTTGCAATTGTTCTTCTTGTGTTTAAGTAATGAACAGTATATTGTCAGTAACGAGGGTGTTGGTGCGGCAGGATCGTGAGGTTTCAGTGTGGGACATAGACACAGTAAGTCAAATATCCCCAGAGCACGGGAGAGCTGATTGGTCCAGGATCACTGCCACCTTCTGTTTCTAAACCAACAAATGAAATTACTGGAAAATCTCAGCAGGTCTGGTAGCATCTTGGAAATATAAATCGTTTTAAGACTTCGGGACTAGTGAAACTTCTTTTCCATGTCCATCTCCACCTGCTTTTGCACACTCTTCCTTTTTATTGAATGTCTCCTGACTTCCAACTTTATATTCAGCTTCTCTTTTATTACTTGCTCTCCAACCATTTTCCCAGTCTCCAATTTTGTATCAGAACTGATCCATCCTTCACATTGCCCAGGACTTCGAACTGAACAAATAACTCTGTTTCTATTTCCTTAGATAGCAGATGGCCAGAGACTGGAAGGCAGTGTTGTTCCGAAAACTCATCCATGATTCACCCCGAGTCCACAGGGAGCAAGACGTTTACACGCAGCAGAATACGACACCATGTTCTCCAATCCCCCGATGCCAACTGATAGCGGCCACTGCAGCTTCAATCGGGGCTTCCTGCCAAACCCTGGGACACAGCTCGTGGAAACTCCTTTCTCATGAACTGCTCTTCCCGTGGGAAAGGAACAAAACTTCCATTTTAAATTGAAAATTCAGGCGATTGGAAGGTTGTTTCTGTTCTTGGAACGTGTTATAAACAAAACTCCTGTCTTGAAAATTAGAAGTGGTAAACGTTTTAGGCAGGAAGAACAAAGAAAATGTTGATTGTAAGGACTCTGTCTCGTCAGCAGATGGGAAATTCCCAATACTGTAAACAGAAATGATTGGGTTTCCGAAGGTAATTTTCCGACTGATTTACTGCTGCCAGAGTGACTGGAAATCACTTCATATGAAAATATTCAGGTTGAATCTTAAATGCCGGGACAAGTGTTAAATAGATTGTAATGTTTTGAAGAAATAACAAAAGGGAAAGATGTGAATTATGTTATTTGTGATTGGGAGGAATGAGCTGTATCTTGGCAAATTGTTGTGCCAGGTGAATTATGCTCAGAATGAAATAGCAAACTAATTCATCGTGTGCCAACCCTGGATATCTCAGTTCGGTGAAATGTGAGTTGTTTAATCAGAGAGTCGTGCGTCCAAGCCCCATAATAGTCGTTTTCGCTGTTTAACAGAGTTCCAGCTCTTCGTTCCACATGCAGATTTGCAAGCCAACGCTGGTGGAGCATTCTTGTTGCTTTCGTTGACACATACATCCTCCTGCTTTGATCACATGTCGGTTTCTGAGTGAAAACTGTCTGCACTTTACTGGAAGCGCAAGAGACAACTTTATCAGTGCAGCTGAAAATACTATGAATGATGTCCATTTCAAAACGTGAGATTCCACTACATACGTGTACCAACCAAAGTGTTCAAAGACACAGAACGCGAATGGCCATTTGTTAGTGGTCTGACAGAGACGGCTTAATGTCTCATGGGTCCTGAACAAAAATTAACTGATTCAGAATGAGCTGATAGAAACGGAACGGAGCTCTCCCTGAACGTTTTGCAATTGTTCTTGTTGTGTGCTCATGTAAGTTTATGTAATGAACATTTTATTGCCAGTAACGAGGGTGGGGGTGGGGAAGGATTCTGAGGTTTCAGTGTGGGACAGACGTGATCTGATCGAACGGGTAAGTCAAATATTCCCAGAACATGGGAGAGCTGATTGGTCCAGGATCACTCCCATCTTCTGTTTCAGAATCAACAAATGAAATTGCTGGAAAATCTCAGCAGGTCCGGTCACATCTTGAAAATGAAAACCGAATGAGATTTCGGGACTGGTGACACTTCTTTTCCCATCTCCATGTCCCTCTGCCTTTCTACAAACTTCCTTTTTATTGAATATGTCCTGACTTCAAACTTTATATTCAGCTTCACTTTTATTGCTTCCTCTCCAAACATTTTCCCAGTCTCTAAAACTGTATCATGCTTGTTCTATCTCTCACTTTGCCCAGGACTTCCAACTGAACAAATAACTCTGTTTCTATTTCCTTAGATACCAGACGGCCAGAGATTGGAAGACATCGGAGCGGTCAGCGCTTTCAGAATATCTAATCTGCTCCGCCATTCGATCTTGGCTAATATCGTTCTTGACCCCATTCTCCAGTCCTCTACCTGAACACTTACTCCCCAGTCTTAGGATCCAGTCTTTTTCCCAGAGTGGTTCCTAATTCGTCCCAAAACCCTCTACATGTGTTGGCAGCTGTTACACCATGTCTACGTGACATCAATCTCAGTTTCAGTGATTATCGGCAAACACGAACTGTTCTGAGCAGCTGGATCGGGTCTCTGGCCCCACTATGATCCTGCGGGGGAGCAGCAATCACCTACAACTCCTACGGAAATGATCGGCGCTTCAAAAAAAAACGGACAGAAAGAAAGATAGGCTTGTGTGTCAAGATATGTGGAGGTAATTGCTTTCTGACCTGGTCAGTAAACCTTTCTCTGTATATCCCCGCACATTCTAGCTGTTGTGGTGAAAGGGAATACAAGTCCAATTAATTTCCATCTACGCTTTTATTCGATATGTGTCTTCCTTGTTCTGAATATGCAGGGAGTTGCCAGCACCATTTCTAACAGTGCATGCCGCGGGCCCTGATCTTTTCTGGAGAGTAGCAGTATCAGTTTGTGCGAAAGTGGCCCAGTACAAAGCTTAGAAGAAACATTGTTGTTCCCTCTTTCCGGACGACAGTCTTTCATATCATGATCGATGGGGCTTTATTGTATTCTCATCAGCAAACCTTGTTTTGAATTTACTCGCCCAATACTACTGTAGCGGGAAAAGAATATAATTCAGAATACCTGCTGCGTGAATATCATTTTCAAATTTCTATTCGCAGTGGTCCTTCATATGTGGCGATGTCTATATCACTGCTGGCCATCCTGTTTAAGAGTGCCGTTACATATGTTCCTCTGTCTTGGCGCTGCAGGGAAAATTGTCTGCGCCTTTTCAGCCAATATTTCCTGGATATTTCAACATCGTATTCTTTATTTTTTTCAATCATGTCCTCTTTAAGGACACAGTTACTGGGCACTGGTCCTTTCTGTAACAACAGTACCACATTTGCTGGACATGCGAAGGTGGCCTGGATCAGTAACAAGGAGGACATTCATTTCCTTCTGTCACAGCGAACACTGGATTCATGATGTTAGTCTCTGTCAAATGCATCCGAAAATGTGCTCTGAAAGCTTCATTTGAACGCTGTCTGGCGTTTCTCAACGTGCGTCAACCAAAACCGGAAATCCTCAATCATAGTTTGGAGCAGTTCACATATTCGAGTTTAGAAGCAGCAGACATGGATACAGTTCATTCAGTCAACAACAGGAATGAAAAGATTTACAGGCACAGATGAATATCGACTCTTGTTCTCATACTGTTACTAATATTACCGTGTGGCCTGAAGTCTAAGCCATGTTGTAACTGAAAATGAGGAAATCACAGACAGGCTGCCGAATGACGCAGTATGTATTTTGTTTTCTTGTTCTCACAGAGTTCCAGGAAAGTATGACAGCGAGGGAGAGGAATGCAAGTCAAGTGCAGCTCTGGTGAAACACCTTCTGTCTGATTCAGTCATCAACAAGAAACGTGAATGCGACTAAAGTGGGAAACCTTTTCACAACTCGAACAAAGAGCAATCACGAACAGTGACCACCTCTTTGACACCTCAGATCGCCTTTGACCTTCCCTGAATATGTATAGAAACTAATTTTTGTACACCTCAAAGTGAGAACTGTTTGATTTACCGACAATAAGTGAGTCGCATGTCCTTGATTCCCACATAGGTTTCCAACTCAGCTTGCAGCCAGGTGGCAGTTGCTCATGGCTCTGCTGGATAATGCACTATTATGGAGAAAGAAAATGAAAGTTGGAACTCTTATTAGCTCTGGGTTTCGAATAATCTTGCTACTTGTTCTGCCATTCTCGGATTCCAGTGCTAAACCAGTTTTTCAGTTCATCCGAGATGCAGGAGAGTCGACGTTTCTGGCAGGAGCAGAATTCATCATCTCCAGTGATCACTTTATCTGAGGAGAGAAAATGAACAAAGTTTCACACAGCGACTAATCGGAATTGCATTCCGTTTCAGCATGGTAGCAGGTATGGGCTAGCAAAATCAAAGCCAGATTTGCTGATGAGAACAACAAGCACGACCGCTCAGATAGAGCAATTCCTTCCTACCGCTTCTTCGGCAGAACTGGTGCAGTTGCTGTGAGTATGCTGCAGGGCATCATCAGGTACATGCTCTTAGGTTTCCGGTTTTGGCCTGTGTGCTCGCGTGGCTGAGCAACCCGAGACTCTGATTTCAGATTCCACTTCTTAAGAAGTCTTGTGTTTGCATCCTGCGCGGCCACGTGTGCTAATGGATTAAGCTGGCAACGTTTTGCAGGGATGAGTTTTGTTAAAGTTGAACAGACAAAAAGCAGTCATTTCTTCTAACCTGGCTGTGATGTGGCACAGCAGAAAACAACCAACATGTCAGTGCCCATGTTTTCCCCTTCTGCTGTAGTTGTCACGTTCCCCTCCAGCTCGAAAGCCCACCAGCATAATATGCAACTCAAAAACAGGCTGCGCCAATCTTTCACCGTTTCTCTGAAAGTGAATGGAAATATTTATTTCCCTGTTTATGTGAAATTAGGTTCTACATTGAATCTGCTCGCAGTTTCCTGTTGTTGTTGCGAAAAGGAGGGAAATTGCGATGTGAAACTTGGTTACTTTTCCCTAATTTCCTTAATTTCTGTCCTGATGAGAGAAGCTGGTGATTGGTCCTCTCGATCCGGTGGAGACATCAGCCCAATTGTTAACCTCATCTAATCGAGACTGTAATTGGTAATCTTCACTTTTCATGGTTCATTGTTAGTCAGTTCTGATTCATGTTACTTGAGCACTTTCCTGGAAGTATTGGTGCACTAAGGCGCCAGTGCGTTGAAAGCACCATTTGGAATTGCCTCGCTGCAATTTGTGTGAGCAGCTCATGACCCAGACGACTCGCTCTGCCTGACAGACAGCATTCATGAGCCCGTGTGTCTGAAAATAGATTCTCTTTGTCAGTTCTGCTTCTGTTCATGAGTTGTCAGTTTTTGGTTTCGCTGGAGAGCTGCGCGAGCAACATGAATTGTGAGGTATTTTCCGCAGCCAAAATCTCCCACTGAGAAGTTGGGAATGTGTCCAGAAGAATGGTCATTGGCAGCCTAATTCCAGAAAAAAATGATTCGTTGCTGGTTTTAACCGAAGCAGCCTGTGGGAGTTATCTCAAATGGGAGAGTACTCGCTTTGCATGCGAGAGATTGCGGGGTTGCTAGCTGCGTTCTCCATCCCCTTTTAGGGCGGCACCGTGGCTCAGTGGTTAGCACTGCTGCCTCACAGCATCAGTGTTCCACGTTTGATTCCTGTGCGTAGTTTGCACATTCTCCCTGCGCCTGCGTGGGTTTCTTCCCACACTCCAAAGATGTGCAGGGCAGGTGAATTTTACATGCTAATTTTCCCATAATGATCAGTGCATTGGTTCGAGGGAAATTGGTCTGGGTGGGTTACTCTTTGGAGGGTCGGTGTGGCCTAGTTACGCTGAAGGGCCGGTTTCCATACTGTAGGGAATCTAATCTAACCATCTTACAGAAAACTAGCCCAACACACTGACCAAGTGATGAGTGCCTATTCAAACTGGTGTTCGCCACAGCAGCAACTCAGAGGGGCTGAGCCCGTAAACAAACGCTCTATTTGCCAAATTTTCACGTTTATTCTTTTTCAACTTTCCTGTCTGTATACAGATCCATATGCCTTTGAAATGTTGAGAGTATACCAGACTCCACCACTAAATCTGACAATTCATTCCAAACACGCAAACCTTTCTGTGTCAAAAAAACAATGTCCTTCAGATCCCTTTTAAATTTTACCACTCCCCCCTTAAAACAGTGTTCCCTTGCTTTGAACTTGCCTGCCATGGGAAGAAATATTCATTGACCATTTACTCTACCGTCTCCTTCATATTGATATGAACCTCTGTAAGCCCATCCCTCAGCCCTCAAGCTCCATGGAAAATTTTCACATCCTATCCAGCTTTACGCTACAGTCCAAACAGTGTAAGCCTTGCAACATCCTCATAAATATTGTCGAACTTACGCCAAGTTCGCCATTGCAAGTGTGTGTGGGTAAGTGCCTGAAGTGAGGCGATGCTGAAACACTAATCATGAAAAACATGGTTGCGGGGGTTTGTGTGGCAGCGTAGCAGAGATGTCGAAGGAGCTGTCTTTAAACTATAACCTCGATCCAGTCATTGATTTGAATTCCCACCACAACCAGAACCACAGGTGAAGTCATGAAAAACCTATAAACATTGAGATGTCATGATTTGATCCAATATTCGGCTGTTTTTTGACAGGAACTTTCACTAACTAAGGCTGAGGGACTGCCCAAGCTCAACGATTCAAAACCATGCGTGCATTTACTTGACTATTCGAACACAGGAACTCGGACCCTTTTTGTGTGTGTTTCACAGTTACTCGGTGTAAATTTAAAACAGCCTCTGGTTATGCAGAAGAGTTCAAAGCTGGGTATTCTCCACTGAAAATGCACAGGAAGAGGCAATCTCTTATTACTTTTGTTGTAAACTGATAACTTAGACTGTTTAAACTGACAGAATAACGCGGATCCATCCATCCTCTTGGGCATCTTTAACCGCGTTAATATCAGCAAAGGTAAACTCACACTAAGAGGAATGGGCTCATTGTGGTGAATTGTTAAGGAGTAGTGTGTGAGTCAGAGTGAATAGTGGTCAGTAAATACTGACACTGACATTGAACGTTGCAACACCAGCTCCTCACTCACTTGCTGTCTCATGCCTCCCAGACATCATTGCCTTTCACATTTTCCTCTCGTCCGTTCCACTTCTCAACTTATTCCCGACAGCTTGCAAGTGTTCCCTTAGAAACTGTAGCTTTAGGAAACGTATTACTGGGATAAAGTCATTACTCAATGTGATGGGATGCACCGTCAATCCCTAATTACTCGAGAGATTGAGATTTTGAGTTACTCCGCATAACCCTGGATGTCCTCAGTTGCGGGGTACAGGCATGATGCCATGAGGCAAGGGTTTAGACGTAGTGACATTGAAGGAACAGCGAAATATTTTCAACTGGGAAACGCGAGAACCTTGGAGGGGTAATTGCTGTGATAGTTTTCGCTTGTATTTGCTGCCATTGTCCTTCCAGACAGATGTTGATCGATCACTGAATTGTTCTGGCAGGATCTGGGTGCAGCCAGGATTTAGTTTTCATTCGGATAATTCACAAGAAGAGAATTAAATCTACATCTCCTAACTGGGAATGAAAGCCTGTTCCTGGCAAGGCAAAATCAGACTCGTATGCATGGATGTCCATTGATACTGCAGTAGACTTTGGGACCTGTACAAACTCTAGTGCCTGCTCTTCACGTCATAATCGTCTTCGTCAGCAGTGTTTCTCTCTCCAAGTTTCCAAGTCGGTTCATATTATCACCCTTGGTTTCAATGTGAAGAAAGCAACGCTGTGATAATCTGATGTTGTTCAGCAGATATACTGCAGCAAGCTAAGTAAAGACTGATGCAAACACGAGCTCGTTTTGAGCTGCGCTGATGTTTTGGCAGCAAGAAAGGCATCGTTCAACTCGCCTCATTCCGGGTGACGGGCTCGAAATGACCAGTGGTTTCTCGCTGAATTAGTTCAGGCTCTGGAATGTAAAAAACTTCAAATATGAAAGTACAGTGAAAGGAAATGGTTCACAGAGTGAGGAATTCCAAGTGAAACAGTGACGGTGATTATGTTTGCTGATTTTTCACCTTGTGAATGCTGCTTCCCTGATGTGGACGTTTACATTACCTACAGACAAACTGTCACAGCCAAACCTGGTTTTTGGGTCAGTGACGGAATTGGTAACATGCCTGACGTCGAGTTAGGGGATTGTCGGTTCACATTTAAAATCGCGAGGATGCAGCGTGCTCGTCCATTCCTGTTGTCTGTCAGGAAAGGAAGGGTTTGGGTTTTCGAATTTACAGTTTCTTTCGTCCACTTCAAACTCTAGCTCAGAGCAACGTCTCTCATTGTCTGTAGAACTGGCTTTGGTTTAACCAAAAGCTGCCTTTTGGCGGTTGAACTTGCATGTTGGAGCGGACAGCTGAAGTGAAGCACAAGGAGCTGGTCAAATCCTGAGAACTCTGCCACTCTCGGGGAATGTGTCTGTGTGTCTCTTTCTGTGGGAGACACGACGTGGGTAATAACACAGTGTGACTATGTCAAACTTCAATCCCATTGTTGTGTCATCTAAGATCAAAGTGAGAACCTCACTGCCATTTGCACTGGAAACATCAGAACACATAAGGTTATGGACCAAAGCTGGAAACAGGGAATGGAATAGACGAATGTCTTTAAACCAGACTGCACCATGGGCCAAATGGGCTTTCCCATTCTGCAAAACTTGAAGACGAGTAGAAAACAATCTGCAGTGAAACTGATAAGAAATGAAAGGGAAAAGCCAATTACATGAGAATAAGTGCAAGAGCGTCTGTCTTCATTCAGTGTAATGTCGTAGTTAGGATTTGGAACTAGAACTGCTATGGCATTAGTTCTATTTTCGGACAGGGAATGAATGTTTTATTGTGCAGGTATATCGTGGTACCAGTATTTCTGACCACTGGTCCGAACCTGGTAATGCTTGGTTTTGTGCCAGGTTATCAAAAATCAAAAAGATGCAGGTTTTGGAAATCTGAACTAAAAACGAGAATTGATAGAGAAACCCGCTACACCTGGCAACATCTGTGGAGAGAAACAGATTTTTTTTCAGATGGACAGGAAACAGGTTAGTTATAGATTTCTAGATTATACTGTTGGGAAAATGATAATCTTACCTGTCGAATCAGGATATTTATCAAAATCACTCTTGAGCTTACAAACGTCGAATTTACAATCTTAAAAGGACTTAATCAGTTATCATGCTATTTTCATTTTCCTGAGCTGGTGGAAGGCTATGTTTTAATGGCTACATTTCCTTTTGCTTTCTGTTATTTAGCAGTCACGCCGAATGGAGAATTGTTTCTTTCAGTGTCTGCCTCAATATGTGTCTTCGTTTTTTCTATATTTGTCTCTGTATCCTCCTAGGCCTTTTTCACATTCTCCGACTCTCTGGCTGTCCATATCCCTCATTTCCCATTTCTGCTCTTGAAAAGTGTGACATTCAGAGACAGTTTGAGATTCGAACTGCTGAGAGGCTTGCTGACGCCTGGCTGGAGTCGGTCGAAGTAGTCTCATATTCTCTGGATAATGCGTCTGTCACTTCGACCTGAGGCAAGGAGACATTTCTTCCTCAAAATCTAAAGACCCTTTCAAAGTTAAAGTTGAATTCCTTATCCAACAGGAAAAGAAAGTAACTACATGATAGCTGAAGAAGAACAAGGATGCATTTACTGTTGGTGTACAACAAATGAATGGTGACAGCAGAGACTGAGGGTGATCATGTCGTGGTGTCAGTGCCATTACCACAACATTCCCCGGGAATGCTGCAGTGTCTCCTGCCTCACCACTTAATTTCCACAAAACTGGGAATGAAGGAATGAGAATACGAGGATGAGAAGCAGAAGTGCTTGTGGAACTGCGAGAAGAATCTCCAGGTTAAAATATTAGTTAAAAAGAGCAACATACACTACTGGATTTAAACCTGGAAAATGATGCCGGAACTCGAAATCAGAATATATAGCAATTCAAACAGGACACTGAGTTTCTCGATCAGCAACACAATCCTTGCGAGAAATAACGAGCTTTCAATACAATGAGCAGGCACCAGTGTGATGGGAGGTGCTTTCACCAGCTAAGCCACGGCGCCACGTTAAAAGCCAGATTTGTCGTCCATATGTGCAATGCCTGAACCACTTGATCACAGGAATTCGACAACGCGTTTTCTGTATTAGCGTTGCTCAGTATGAATGGCAATCAAACTTTGCTTGTGCAAAAGCAGACATTTCAATGCTGAGCATGCCCTACTGAAAAGGCACAGAAAAAGACAGTATCCTTTTGCATTGGCATCCAACCGATATTTTCATCTGTTTAAACTGACAGAATAAAGAGGATGTGCTCATCTCCTCTCGCGTCCCATTAACCACGTTAATACACACGCAGGGATGTTCAAACCAAGATGAACAGGCTCATTGTTGTGAATTGACAGCAGTGTTGTGTGAGTCATTGCGAACAGTGAGAAATAAATGCTGAACCAATAGCACTGACACTGAGCCTTGCACCATTAGCTCCACATTCACATCTTGTGTCATGTCTCCTCGGCATCAGTGCATTTGACTTTAATTATTCTACCCTGCACCTCTCCTCAAGTTATTCCCGTACGCTTGCAGTGTCGAATTAGTACATGCAATTATTAGAAATGCATTTCTGGGACACAGTTGTCTTTCAATGAGATAAGATTCACTGCCCATCCCTAATTATCCCAAAGATGTAGGGGACGAGTTACTTTTGTCAACTCCTCAAAGACGCCACTCCTGACGCCACTCTGTCAATGTAACTCACTGAGGGAAGAGCAAACTGACGCCACTCAGTCAGTGTTACTCACCCAGGGAAGGACAGACTGACCCCACAATCTCAGTGTAACTCAGCAGACTGATTCCACACTGTCAATATAAGTCATTCTCTGAAGAGCAGTCTGACCCCACTCTATAAATGTAATTCCCTCAGAGAAGAGCAGACTGATCCCATTCCGTCTATGGCTCTCACCCAATGAATGAACACTAACCCCACTCTACCAATGTAACTCGCCAGGGAACAGCAGACGGAAGCCAGACTGTCAACATAAATTATCGAGGGAAGATAATACTGACCCCGCTCTTTCTATTTCACTCAGGCAGGGAAGAGCAGACTGTCACCACTCTGTGAAAGAAATTCGCCCAGGGAAAGGCAGACTGACCCTACTGTATCTGCGTGACTGAAACAGGTAAGAGCAACTAACCCAACTCTGTCAACGTATCTCCCTCAGGGAAGAAGACCCTGACCACTCTCTGTCCATGTAGCTCACCCAGGAAACAGCAGACTTACCCCACACTGTCTATTTAAGTTCACAAAAATCCTCTGAAGTACGTCCTATCCAGACACTCCTATTACAGAGACATCACTGTCTCTGTAACCGTGTGCGTTCAATGGCGATTCCAAATAACCTGCAAATGTATAGAATGTGGCAGCAAACCAGAGCAACCACACAGAAATTGGGCGAATGTGCAAACTTCCATCAGGCTGTCACCTAAGCCTGGAATTGAAACCAAACCCGACAGCAGTCGTGATTATAAAATGGCAGAACAGAAACCTAGCAAAAAGAATTGCGTCCCTGTGTGTTGCAACGATTCTGAGTATTAATTAAGCCCCCCTTACTGTAGTTAATTTCCATTTTCATCACTGCCAACCTTCTTCAAAGCAAAGCACGCTCTTGCTTTTTTCAGACTTCCTATATCCCGCTTTCATCCCGCTTTTTACCTAATCATATTTCTGACTTTACAAACTACGTCATAACAGGTTGACAACTGCAGAATGAGCTTTGTTCCGTTCTCCACTGATGTTGATAGTAGTAATCCGGCATATTCGAGTAGGACTTGATGCACTTGCGGGTGGTGTATTCGCGGCATTTTGGCTTCTTTTTTCATTTCCGGTCTACTATTTCGAGTTCATTGTGCAGACTTCTGAAGAAGACTTTTTGGATTCGAAACAGTAACTGTGTTTTCTATCGAAAGACAGACGTAGCTTTATTCCTGTTCTCTAATAAATTGATCTTCATCTGATCTTTGCAAGTGAAATAGGGTGCATTACTATTGCTCGGTTTTAGTTTCAAAATCAAGAGAAACATGAAGGAGAGAATATCAAAGAACACAAAGTTCTGAGTTGTTAAGATAATTTTTGCAGCAATGGTGGACATGAAGGTCAAATCAAGATAACGGTTCAAGAACATTTAGTCTGTGGAAGTGGTATGTGACTTTAGTTACAAATATATGTTTCCGTTCTTCCAGTACATCTTTTTGACTCCCAGAAAATATTGATTGTTTTCTGTATTCACTTTGTTTCGCGACATCTGTCTTCTAGTCGACCAGGGACAACTTGAATTTGCGTCTGCATTGGATAAGATTTCGCTCTTTCTTTCGAGAAGCAAACCTGTGCATTATGTAACACTTATCATGCTGATGGCAAAGTAGTTCAAAATGAATTACGGTTTATGGATCATGAGCAAGAATGAAGTGATCCACTTGCGAACAGATGTCACCACGCCCTATTCCTACATCGGGCCTGAACGGTCCATTGGCAGAGTCTGCAGACAGGAAATGTCTAAGTGACTAGTCCTTTGTTCAGTTTGATTTGATACCAATGGTAGTGCTGTTTTGGTGCAGAAATGTGTCAACATCTCTGACGTTAGAGTCAAAATTTAAGTCACATATACTCCATGGAGTGTCTTCGCACATCGGAACATGCTGACATGGAAACATCTAACTCTGACAGCAAAGGTTTTTTCATTAAACTGGGAGTATGTTTAACTAAGCAATTCAGACAGCCAGGATGAATAATTGGCATTTGGTTCTTCAAGCTGAGCTCTCCACACCAACTGCTTCAACGAAGCCCGTGGATAAGTTCCCCATCGATTATTTTGGTCAATTTTAGCCTCAACAACAACCTATTGTTCTGAACAATGCTACACCACAAGCAGAGGGCTAAGTCTGATTTTCATCGTTAATTTTCAATTTCAGTTCTTAATGCAGAGTTTCTTACGAATGTGGACAGCAGAAGACCGTTAACATTCCATTTCTAATATTTCCAGAAAATTCTACTCCGCTGATATCGCCTTGCCTTTTCACATCGCAGGCCAGGAACCTGGATCAGTCGAGTTCCTTTCCACACATGGAGTTGCTTTTTTCTAATTCATTGACTGCTGTTATAATAGATTATTGGCCTTGAGAGTCAGCTGTAAATTAGGTTGAACTTTCTCAGCTTGACTTTCAACTGATCCTAAAAAAAAATTCATCACCTGCAGGTAAGTGTATTGCATTGCTTCTTGTTTTGCTGAATTCCACACCCCGAACATCCAAATTTCACGATAGTTCGACAAATGTGTTGAAACTGATTCGTTTTGGAAGTTGGTGGCTTTTTGTGTCTCGACATATAATTTATTCAATTAGATGACTGGGTCCGTCTTGAAATTACTTCGGATTCTTCACAGTTGAAAATTTACTTTCGATTGAATGCAAAGCTCAAGCTCCACGAAATCCAAATCCTGCAAAGGAATTAATGACTTTTAAAAGATTCAACGCTGGGAACAGGATTCGAACCTGCGCAGGAAGACCCCATTGGATTTCAAATCCAACGCCTTAACCTCTCGGCCATCACAGCTGCAGCAAAGATGCCAATTTTCACAATAAAACAACTGAATTCATTTGTTGGAAGAACAAATTGTCAAGACCCAAAATTTCGCCAAATCCTTTGCAGAGACCCAGACGAACGTTACCTTAGCAGATTGACAGGCTTTCACCGCAAACTAGATTCTGACACAGCTGAAGTTGTGGGAATGATTCTTCGTCGAATTATAGAGTCACGGATGTACACCACGAAGAGAGGATCATTGTCTCACTGCGTCCGATCGATTTTGACTCAATTGCTCATCATCTGGTGCCAAATTAGATATGCTGTTGTGTTTTAATATTCATCGAAATATGGTATTAGAAAAATTGATGCTAAGTCCATAAACACTAGTTACATTCGTAAAAAAAAATCGGAATTAGAAAGAATGCAGAACCAATTTACAGAAATGGATCCAGCAACTAATCTGTAAGTTCTGACATCAGGTAATGAACTTGTGAGCACAAGAGAGGAAGATTAACCGAAGATTTGGAACTTGAAATCGTCTTGACGGAATTATTTGCAAAGTTTTTGCGGTTGTTCTCGAGTCATCAAGTCGTTGAACAATACAACACGGAAAGTGGCCCTTCTTTCCAACTTGACCATGGTGGACAGATATCCTAAATTAATAGGTCCGATTTCCCAACATTTGGCTCACATCCCTCGAAACCTTGTTACTCATATATCCATCCAGATGCCATTCAATGTTACAGTTGCATCAGACTCCACCAATTTCTCTGGCATCTCATTCTGGACACGTCTGAAAAAGTTGCCCCTGACATCCCTGTTAAATCCTTACCCACTAATTTAAAACCGATGTTTTCTAAATTTTGACTTCCTCACCTGCCGGAAAACACCATGACGAGTCAACCTATCCATGTCCCTCATGATCTAATAAATAGCAATGATTTGACTTTATCATACTTGTCATGAGGGAAATGTGTGGAGATTATTTGTCGAAGGTATGAAGTCGAAAGTCTTATGTACAGATTTTTAGAAATGCATCTTGGAGAAGTTTTTAATAAGTCATTGAAGTCTAGTAGCAGTTGTAGAAGTCTGTTGTGAAAGCTGCAGAAGGATTTCAGGGCACGAGAACGAAGCATTATTTCCAATGTATGGTGGCTCAGTTCGACCGCACTTGGACTACAGTATGAGGAATTATAATCCTCAATTTAGGAAAGATACTAATGCCATATGAGGAATACCACGAATGGTGATTAGCCTTGATATCATGGATGAACGTTAGTCCTCTGAATTGAAATTGGGCAAATCCCGCCTTTTCTTAACAGTTTCAAAACAAGAGAGGTAATCTCATTGAGAGTTGCAAAATATTTGAAGAGATAAACAAGGTGGTGCAATTAAATTTTGTTCCCTCATTGGTGAATCTAGAAGCAGGAGAGGACAATATTAAAATGAAGCATTGTGATTTATGACCAGGATGAAAACTATTGATTTTTGTCTTAGCCTTGAGAAGTCTCACTATTCAGCACTACAGTGAGCCTTGGATATTTGGTCTTTGAATGCATCACTATCGGCCTGACCAGCCGACACTTACTGCATCACTATAGACCTGACCCCTCACACTTACTGACTTAATATCAGCGTGAACCCCTCAAACTTACTGCATCATTATCCATCTGGCGCCCTCACATTTACTGCGCCACTTTCACTTCGAGACGCTCATTTTGACTGCGTCACTATCAGCCTGACTGCCAAGCACTTACTTTGTCACTATCAGTCATGCCCTTACACTTCCTATGTTACTATCACCCTGACTCCTTACACTTACTGTGTCACTATCAGCCTGACTCCATCACACTTATTATGTAAGTATCAGACTGACGCCTCCCACTTACCGTGTCACTGCAACACTGCCTCCTCAAACTTACTATTTCACTATCACCTTGACCCTCTCACATTTACTGCGTCACAATCACACTGACCACCTCACAACTACTGCTTCACTATGAGCTTCAACACTCACACTTACAGCGTCACTACCTGCCTGACTCACTCACACTTATCACCTTACAATCAGCATTACTCTCTCAAATTTATTTCATCATTATTAGGCTGAGGCACTCACACTGACAGCGTCACTAACAACCTGACCCCCTCATGCTTTCTGCGTTGGTATCTCTCTGATTCCCTCAGAATTACTGCGTCACAATCACTCTGACCCCCTCATACTTAATGCGTCACTATCCCTCTGGCACCCTCATACTTCCTGCATCACTCACACCCTGACGCATGCGCATCTACTGCATCCCTATCAGCGAAACCCCACTCACTAACGGCGTCACTCTCTCTCTAACCTGCTCACACTTGATGCGTCACCATCACCTTGACACTCTCTCACTTAGTGCATCAATATCAGCCTGACCCCCTCACGCTTACTGCATCACTACCAGCCTGATCCCTTCAAATGTACTGTGTCACTATCAGACTGACCCACTCATACTTACAGCATCACCATCACTTTGACCCCCCAAACTTAGTGCGTCCAGATCACCCTGAACCTTTCACTCTTCTTGCGTCACCTTCAGCCACACCCTGCACACTATCACTCTGACCTCCTCATACTTGATGCATCACTATAACTCTCTCCCACTCACACCGTGTATATCACTATCACCCTGACAACTCATACTCACTGCACCACTATTATCCTGACTCCATCACAATTAGTATCTCATTATCAGCCTGACCCCTTACACTTACTGTGTCACTATCAAACTGTCCCCTCACATTTCCTGTGTCACTCTCAATCTGACACCTTCAAAGTGTCTGCGTCACTGTCACCCTGAACACGTCACACTTACCGCATTGGTGTCTCCCTGAAACCTCACACTTATGGCGTCACTATCATCCTGAGCGGCTCACACTTACTGCGTCACTAGCACACCAACACTCTCACCTTTACTGCGTCACTATCGGCCTGACACCTCACACGTACTGCATCACTATTAGCCTGACCCGCTCACACGTTTTCCGTCAATACTACCCTGATCCCCTCACAATTGCTGTGTCGCTATCAGCCTGAGCCCCTCATTATCACGCTGACCAAGCTCACAATTACAGCATCACTATCAACCTGACCACCTCACACTTTCTCTGTCATTATTACCCTGACCCCCTCACACATAATGCGTCACTGTCACACTGAGACACTCACATTTTCTGCGTCGTTATCAGCCAGACCCGCCGGCACACAGCGTCACTATCAACCTGGCCCCTCACACTTGCATGCCTCAATATCAGCGTGAACCCCTCGCACTTACTGCATCACTGTCCATCTGCCATCCTCACACTTACTCCACCAGTTTCACCGTGACATCCTCATTTTTACTGCGTCACTATCAACCTGACAGCCACACAAATATTGCGTCACTATCAGTGACGCCCTCGCACTTCCTATGTTAATATCACCTTCACTCCTAAAACCGACTGCGTCACTATCAGCCTGCCTCCATCACACTTTTTGTGTCAGTATCAGACTGAAGCCCCACGCTTACCATGTTACTAAAACTCTGCCCCATCACACTGACTGTGTCACTATCAACCTGACCCCTCAGACGTACTGTGTCACTATCACCCTGACCCACTCATACTTTTTGTATCAGTTTCAGTCTGACGCCTCGCACTTACTATTTAACTAAAACTCTCCCCCTCACACTGACTGTGTCACTATCAGCCTGACCCCTTTATACTTACTGCGTCGCTCTCACTCTGATCCTCTCTCATTTCATGCGTCACTCTCACCCTGACCTCCTCACGTTTACTGCGTCACTATCACCCTGAACAACTCACACAATCTTTGCCATTTTCACTTTGCCAGCCTTAGTTTTACTGCGTCACCATGAGCCTAACCGCCACACACTTATTGCGTCACTTTCAGTCACGCCCTCACACTTCCCATGTTACTATCACCCTGAATCCTTACACTTATTGTGTCACTATCAGTCTGACCCCTCACACTTTCTGTGTCACTATCAGCCGGACTCCATCACATTTATTGTGTCATTATCAGACTGACGCCTCACTCTTATCTTGTCACTAAAACACTGCTCCGTCACATTGACTGTGTCACTATCAGCCTGACACCCTCACACTTACTGCTTCACTATCGCAATGCCCCTCTCTCACTTACGACGTCATTTACACCCTGACACCCCACACTTGCTGCGGCACTATCACACTGAGGGCCTTACACTTAGTGTCACTGTCATCCTGACCCCTTACACTTACTGCGTCACTATCACACTGGTATCTCACACCCACTGTGTCACTATTATCCTGAGCCACTTACACCTATTGCGTCACTATCACTTTGACCCCAACACACTAACTGCATCAATATCAGCCTGACCATCTCACACATACTGCGCCACTACAAGGCTGACTCCCTCACATATACTGCGTCACAATCAGACTTACCCACTCATGCTTACTGCGTCACTATCACCCTGACTCCCCAATCTTACTGCGTCAAGATCATTGTGCCCCCATACACTTACAGCGTAACTATCATGCTGACAACGTCACACTTACTGCGTCAAGATCAGCCTGATCCCCTCAAACTAATGCGTCACTATCAGCTTCAACACTCACATTTACTGCGTCACTTTAGCACTATCCCTGCACTCTTACTGCATCCCTATCCACCTTACCCCAACGCATTTACTATCAGCCTGAGACACTCACACTTACAGCTTTACTACAACCTGGCCCTGTGAGTGCATCTACATCACTGTTACCCTGACCCCTTGCCCATACTACGTCACTATAAGCCTGGCCCCTCAAATGTTCTGCGTCACTATCACACTGACATTTCACACTCACTGCGTCACTATCACCCTGACCCCTCACAATTACTGCATCACTACAACCTGACCCCCTGAAAGCATCTGCGTCACTGTCACCCTGACCCCATCACACTTGCCATGTCACCATCACAAATGACACATTCACACAGTCTGCTTCACTGTCATCCTGACATCTCACACTCACTGCATCACTACTATCCTCCCCCTCATACTGACATGTCACTATCATCCAGAGCCGCTCACACTTATTGCGTTCCTGTCACTCTGCTCCCAACACACTTACTGCGTCACTATCAGCCTGATACTCGCACACTTCCAGCATCACTATCATCCTGACCCCTCACAATTTCACCGTGTCTATCAGTCTGACTCCTCACATTTCCTTCATCACTATCACCCTGTCACTTAACACTTACTGGCCAGTATTAGCCTGACGCCCTCAACTTACTGCATCAATATCAGCCTGAACACTCACACTTATTCCGTTACCATTACGTTGACCCCCTCACACTCACTGCGTCACTATCATCCTGTCCCCTCTCACTTCCTGCATTAGGATCACTCTGACTCACGGACACTTACTGCATCACTATCAGCCTGACCTCTCACACATACTGTGACACTATCTGCCTGACCCCATCACACTTGCTGCATCTCTATTAGCCTGACCCCCACACACTTTCTGCTTCACTATCAGACTGACACCTCACACTTACTATGTCACTATTCCACTAACACCTCACTTTTATTAGCCACTGTAAGCCTGACGCTCTCAACTTACTGTGTCACTACCAGCCTGAACGCACACACTTCCTCCCTCACTATCACCCTGACTGCCTCACCCTCACTGCGTCAGTCTCTGCCTGACCCCATCTCACTTACTGCATCACTATCACCCTGTCCCCTCCCACTTTATGCGTCAGGATCAGCCTGACACAGTAACACTTACTGCATCACTATCAGCCTGATCTCCTTCCAATTCCTGCGTCACTATCAGCCTGACCACTCACTCTTACTGCGTCACTGTCACACTGACCCCTCACACGAAGTGCTTCACTATCGCCTGACCACCTCACACTTACTGCGTCACTATCGGTCTGATCCCTCAGACTTACTGCATCACTATCACTCTAACCCCCCTCACTGCGCAACTATCGGCCTGATCCACTCACACAGTCTGCGTCACTACCACGCTGACACCTCACCCTCATTGTGTCACTATCATCACCACTCCATCACACTTATTGAGTCACTGTCAGATGAACCCCTGTAATGGAAAATTATCATTTATTGGGAAATCTGTGAAACCATGGTTGAAACAAAGAACTATAGTCCTAACTTTGCAAAAAGACAGAGAAAATGAAAAGTTCAAACTAATTTACAGCTGACTCTCAAGGCCAATAATCTATTATATCAGCAGTCAATTAATTAGAAAAAGCAACTCCATGTGTGGAAAGGAACTCGACTGATCCAGGTTCCTGGCTTGAGGTGTGATCAAGCAAGGCGATATATAGTATAAAGGGAATATGTGAAAACCGTCAGCCGTCCTTTTTATGAGGAGTCTTGCAAATGTGTCGGGTCCACTCTGCAAATTTCAAAAATAAACTTTTTCTTTGCTCTTGGTAGCATTTGCGTCGAGTCGATTGAAATTCCACGGCAGTAAACTAGGGGGCTCGCCTGGGACCCTGCGACTGGGTAAGATTTTGAAGATTCCCAGGAGGTGTACTCGCCACTGCCTTGAAGGTCTTTCACTTCATCTCGAGTGCTGAATTGGCCCCTTTGCGTGAGAGGACTGGGGATACGTGGATCGCCCCAGAGTCGCGTTCCGAATCGAATAGGGTCGGGGTAAGAGTTGTGGCTAAAGAAATCCGACATAGAGACTCGTTCGAAGAGAATAAATGAACCAGGAAGAGGTGCCAGTGAACTCTCGCGCGGTATTCGAGTAAAATTCAAGGGAAATAATTGCCGTCTCTAGAGAGTTTAAGAGACAGCAAGATTAACGGTGGTTTGAGACTTGGAACCACCATGGGCAGCGTTGGAGTCGCTAAAGCTGTACCAGTTACGTGGGTTCTTGGTTTGTGAAGACCAAGGCAATGAGGCGGTCGCGCCCAATGAGAGGGGAACTCCGGAGGTAAAAGCAAGTTATATTGGTAAAGAGAAGATTATGGTATCGTGAGAGAGAGAGAGAGAGAGAGATAGACAGATATACAGACAGAGAGACAGACAGAGAGAGATGAACACTTTTCCAATATCCATGAAAATCGGCTCCAGCAAGAGCGAACAAAAAGAGGGTCGACAGACAACTCGGAATGGTCAAGAAAAAATACAATATATGCTAAATAATTATGGCCCAGTTTCTGTAAAGCAGTTAAAAATGTAAATCAAGGAATATGTTTTTCTGGAGGAAGGAAATTTTAGTAACATGCAGTTGCAAATGTTGAGGTCACCGTTGGAGGAGAGAGAGAAGGAGAAACGGAAGGGTAAAATAGAACCTGTGAATTGGAGTGCTTATAAAATGATGAAGGCTGAGCCTGATTTCAGGGAAAGAACATCTCGAATAAAAGATACATCAAGTACAGGTACAAACACCAGCGCACATGCACACACACACACACGGAAAACAACCTAATGAAGCTGTACAGTGTCTTAAGACTGGCTCAGATCCTGACCTTAATGGGTGCCCTCGAAGAGCTACAGCCCCCCTATGAGATCCACTTCGTGAAGATTCCAAGTCAATGGTCGCCGCCTCAGTGTCTGCTGAATCACCAATAGCATATCGTACTCACAATCAATTGAAGCAAGAATCCCTAAAGAAGTCGAGACAATGTCCCAGTACCTTAAGCACCTCACGAAAGTCGATAACGTTTACTGTGGACTGATACCACCCAAGGACATAACGACGGCAGAGATCACACTGTATGAGGCACACCTGAGGAGCAGCTTCATCAATGGAATGAAGTACGAAACAACAAAATAGGTAATAATATACGTGAATTACCTGGGACACGGGAAAGCTGAATAAGGAAGAACAATACGTGATACATGCTGAAAAATTGGTGGCTCAAGAGAACCATAACCGGAATTTAAAGATGAAACAGCAATCAAATAAACCTAAGCTTATTATGATTCAAATGATCGTTCAGCCGTTGGAGTGAGGAACTGCGGGAAAAGAGAGAGGCACAGGTGGAGTTCGCAAAAGAGGAAGGGATCGCGGAAGTGCGCTTGCAGAGATAGATCTGGCTGGTGCTTTGTTTGCGGAGCAATGGACCACTGGTCGAGACAATGCCCGCACAGACAGCCTCAATCGGTCCTGGAGGCTGGACAGCATGGTGACTGACAGGGGACGACTGAGGTTGAGGTGGGCAGGCCGCAAGGTACAGGTAACCCTCTTTCCTTTGTACTTGGCAACGAAGAATCCCTTATGCTAATCTCTTCTACTAACCTAACGGGCACTGAGATGTGTCCCAACTCTATATTGAACATGAGATTGCGAAGTGTGGACAACATGTTCGATATAACAATGATGTGTATATGTCGATGCCTACCTCCATGTTATATGTGGAAGGTACACCAGTTACCTTTTTGATAGATACATGGCCAGCACATTCACTCCTCAAATCAAGACAGTTCAGAGAGGTGACGCCAATAAAGATGAGTGGAATGTTCCTGAACTCAATGGAGGCATCAGGCGTCGTGATATGAAAGAGTTTTACCGCACCCATATTGTGTGAAATCAGTAATGTGTATACATTCTAATTCTCAATTTTGTTAGCGGAATTCTGTCCTTTACATTTGATGGCTCGGGATCTCATAGTGAGACTGGGGTTGTATTTGCTCAGTACTCCGACGGGTTTGCAGATAATTCAAAGGGAAGATTCACAAGTGTAAACTGCAAAATACAACCCACGAGCCCTGGTGTATGTCTATGAGTGGCGATTAAGCCAGAGAGCAATGAGTTCATTGAGCAATTCACTCGCCCTGGAAGCAGGTAACCATGTTAATCCTATAACACCGATTTTCTTTGCGGGAATATGCTGCACTGCACAGCACACATACACCACGATGGCCCTGAGGAACCATAAGAGAAGTATTGGTTCAGGAGATTGGTTAAACCAGGTCAATTGTTATTGTGCGAATTTTATTGAAGGGATGGCAGATGTGCAGTCAGTGTGAACTTATGTCAAGTACCTGTGACGGCAAGTAAACTCTATATTTTTGATGTGGAAGGCTATGCTCCTCGCGTGTCACTGGCGACGGTGTTCTGTGACTGGTGGCAGGATTTGGGGCCATGGATACTAAAGGCATAAAGAACGAAATGTTGGGTGTTTTGGGACGATGTGGGTATGTGGTTCAATGCAGATGTGCGGACATATAGGAAGAAATTAATTTGTCCAACTCAGGCAATGGAACAGTCGAGGTAACCCCCGCGAGCCCTGAAGAGCCTCGAAGGCTGACCTGGCGTTTCCCTAAGATAAATTCTCAGACCCAAGATTAATAACGGTCCCTACTGAATTATGGGTAAAAGGCAAACATGATTTGGGGCTTATACGAGGCTGTGAACCAATACGAGTAACCACGAAGTCGGAGTATCGTCCTTGCAGGGCACAATATCTGTTAAAACCCGAGGCCATGGACATAGTTACTCCAGTCTTTCAATCCTTCCCAAAGGCTAGAGAGATAATCCCCTATGTAAACTCACCGGTGAGAACTCACGCTTTTCTGATCAAAAAGGCAAAAATTCCAAGTGAACCGGAGGAAAGCAGGTTTGTTCAAGACCTACAGGCAGTCATAACAGTGTTGTCCCGCGGGCATCAAACGTTCCCGAACCCTATACTGTATTAGTTCAATTTAGACCGGACAGTAAATGGTTCCCTGCCGTGGATTTAGCAAATACATTCTTTAGTGCAAGTAATTCAGCAAATTCCAAGGCCTCACATGAAGAAACAATTGCTATCCTTTTGGGGCATACGCTCCTACTGAAGAACGTTTATCCCAAATTACACAAATCTTGAGGCGCCCTGAAGTGAAATGGCCCATGGAAAAGGGTAGCAGAACGAAGGTCCGTTGCAATGGATCCCAGCGGCCGAGTTGAATTGAAAAGACGTTTCAAAGTACACCTACACTGGGGATTCCGAATACAAACAAGCCTTCTGCCAAACGGTAGATGAGAAACATGGCTGCATGACATCTGTGTTGTTGCAGGATCATGGGGGAAAATTCAGGCTGGCAGCTTATTTTTCGGCTAAGCTAGACCTCGTAGCGGCAGGATTGCGTAAATGTCTGCGAGCTGTGGTTGCAGCTGAAAAGGCTGTTGCAGTGTCCAGGGATATAATCGGCTATGGAGACTTAACCAAACTGATCGCACATGCAGTATCCTTACTGCTTTCCGAGCAAAAGACAGCACATACGTCGGCAGCACGTTGACTCAGATACAATACTATGTTATTGGAGAAGCCTAATATTGCAATAAAACGATGTAACGACCTTAATGCTGCTAATCCTCTCACTAGAGAAGGAGACGGAGACCCACATGATTGTATCGCTGTAATTAATGAAATGTGCTGCCTAGACAAGACTTGCAGAATTCACCACTTCAGAATCTAAATCTGGCGTTTTTTTTTGTGGATGGGTCAACATTCAGGAGCAAGGAGATAGGCCAGAATTTTATTGGGCATGCGGTAGTTACTACCCGTGAGGTATTCAAAGCGGGATCACTCACTTCTCAACTGTCAGCGCAAGCAGCGGAGCTGATAGCCTTGACTGAGGCATGTAAATTGGCTAAGGGAAACACAGCAAATATTTAACCGATAGCAGATACGCATTCTGAGTTGCACATGATGTTGGAACCCTGTGGAAATACAGGGAGTTCTTGACATTCACCGGAAAGCCCATCACACACCATGATCAGATTTCTGACCTCTTGGAAGCGGTCCTATTGCCTAAATCAATCGCTTTGTGTAAATATGATGCCCACACGAAAAATAACGATTCCGTTTCTCAAGGAAATGCAAGGGCAGAGTCAGAGGCAAGGACAGCAGCCCAGAAGCCGGTAAATGATCAGTTTTACATGGGAATGACAAAAGTCCTTACCCCAACAGCAGACGTATGGGAGACACAGTCGAAGTCCAGGCTTGAAGACACATTTGAGTGGGAAAAAGCAGAGTGCAGTTTGAAGTAAGGGGTACGGTGTGGCCCCAATGTTAAACCTTTTCTACCACGACCATTATTTCCATTCTATGCCAAACTGACACACGGTAAGGAACATGTGTCCACAGAGGGGAGATATGACAGCATTTCAGCACAGTGGTACACTGAGGGATTTACTCATTACTTCCAGAAATATTGTGAACGATGTGTTATCTGTGCCACAATAATGTGGGGAGGGGAATACAGATGAGTCATGTAGCACTTCCGAAACCCCAAAAGCAATTTGAACATTTACAACTGCATTTTACCGAACTAACACCCTGTGAAGGAAAAAGGTATTGTCTGGTAATAGTTGATATGTTTTCCAAATGGGTGCAAGCGTTCCCCACGGCAAAACAGAATGACAGTGCCATAACCAAAGCTTTCCTAACTGAGATAATTCCGAGATGGAGCATCCCTGAGAGGCTTAGTAGTCCCAAGGTTTGTGAACGTTTATAGTTCCGGTTGAGGTTTAGGGTGTAAGTTTGCTCGCTGAGCTGTACGTTTGTTATCCACACGTTTCATTACCTGGCTTGGTAACTTCATCAGTGGCGACCTCCAAGAGAAGCGAAGATATTGACTCCTGCTTTCTATTTATATGTTTGTCATGGATGCGGTTCCTGGGGTTTGTGGTGATGTCATTTCCGATTCATTTTCTGAGGGGTTGACAGATGGTAAATCGATCTATGTGATTGTTTATGGCGTTGTGATTGGAGTGCGAGGCCTCTCGGAATTCTCTGGTGTGTCTGCATATACAGCAAACTGACAAACACTGACCAAATACTTAACTACACCAGCAGCCATCCCAACATGCAAAAAGGAAACTGTATCAGAACACTATTCCAACGAACCACCACACATTTCAGCACAGACAAACTTCGAAAAACAGAGGAGAACCACCTATAAAGCGCATTCAAGAAGAATGGATACTTAAAAAATACAGTCCACAGATTCCTCAGGAACAAACCACGACAAGTAGACCTAACACAGCCAGAAACCCTATCGACCTTTCCATACATCAATGAAGTCTCAGAAGTGGCAGCCAGACTACTAAGACCCCTCGGAATCCCACCAACAGTCTCAAACAAAACTAACAAATTTAAAAGACCCAGTACAACCCATGGACAAAACCAACGTCTTATACAAAATTGCATGCAAGGACTGACACAAACACTACGTAGGATAAACAGGAAGTAAGTTAGCCACCAGGATACAGAACACCAGCTAGCCACAAAAAACGATACCACCCTCTCTCCCTCGTAGCCCTTCACATGGATGAAATTTAAACACCATTTTGACTGGGACAACACATCTATCCTGTGACAGGTTAGGAATGACATGCCAGAGAATTCCTTGAGGCCTAGCACTCCAACCACAACGCCATAAAATAAGACATTTATATCTAGATAGCATCTATCAACCCCTCAGAAAACGACCAGGAAAGGGCATCACCACAAACCCCAGGAACCCCATCCTGGACAAACATATAACTAGAAAGCAGGAGACAACAGCATCTCTTCACTTGGAGTTCATCACTGATGATGTTACCTAGAACATAGAACATGGAAAAATACAGCGCAGTACAGGCCCTTTGGCCATCGATGTTGCGCCGATCCAAGCCCACCTAACCTACACTAGCCCACTAACCTCCATATGCCAGGTAATGAAACGTCTGGATATCAAACATACAACTCAGCGAGCAAACCTACACTCTCGGCTTAGTAGTTACAGTGGGACACCATTTGTCCATAATGCCCGACAGCAGATTAGTGAGTATTTGGGAATAAACATGAGATAACACTGTGCCTACCACCAAACGAGCGGTAGGGCAGCGGAAAGAGAAAATTCTACCTTAAAAAATAAATTGACAAAATGCTGTGAGGAACTAGGGATGGCATGGACAAAGGCACTTCCAATTGTGCTAATGTGTATGAGATCTAGGAGGAGATGGAGAGCTAATCTTAGCCCGTTTGAAATTTTGTTTGGTAGGCCCCAAACACAGTAATTGTCCCTAGACGTAAGGGAAGCCAAATAAGAGGCCACTGTGAGGATGAGATGTTGTGTTACTGCATGAAACTCTCTGCACTTCTGTCCCAAATACAGAATCAAGTGAAGACAGCACTACCCCAGTCAGCAGAAGGGAAGATGCATGATCTATAACCTGGAGCATGAATAGTGGCGAAAGACTTCAGGAGGGAAAACAGGAAGGCAAAGAGGTGGCTGGGACCGTTTCAAGTACGCCTTACAGCACAGATAGCTGTTAAGATCGCCGGAACAGCCACGTGGATACACGCCAGCCATTATAAACTTGCAGCTGGGACTGACGAGACATCGCACAACACCAAAACCAATTTAGAGCAAGTATTTATTAGAAGACTTAAGCAAATGTGGGGTTTCCCCAGTTCACACTGTTGGCAAGCGCCCTGGTAGGAATATTCATCAGGGCAGGGGCATCTGGGATGCAGAAGCTGACGGTAATCTTAACTGCTAGGACGAAGTGCATCTTTACATGCGACCCATAGCCGTTCAGTAACAACGACGACTATAAATTCAATAATTAAGATTTATGCAGGGTTCCATGCCACGCCGGTGACTGGCACTCAGCAGTAACCACCACGGCAAAAGGGGCACCTGACATGGGAAATAGATATTCTATGATCAAAGTAAGACTCAGAAGAGCAATGAGGGAGTCCCGTGGTGTGGAATAGATAGATCCTTCTACGACATCTGTAGACAGGTGAATATAGTGGTGCAGTCGCCCCACCCCCGCCCTCCGAGATGCAGTGCAAAATGTACGACAGACGATAAGAGCAGTGGGGCATGGCAACCAATCAAACCAGATCAAGGACCTAACCCCAAGCCGGGAAACGGTCATTAATGACACACCCGAACCCGAAGGGAGACGGCCGTGGCGAGAGAGCGAATTTAATGCAGATGGGGAATTTGCCTGCTGGAGATAAATGGCGTAAATGTGACGCCAGTAGGTTGGGAGCTGCGAAGGGCCATTGCTCGATGTGAAGGGAACAGAGCATGTGCTTTGGTCATAAGACAAAACGAGAGATTAGACGTTGGCTACACTTGTTGGATATGTTTGCACACAGCCCAAAGGTAGTCTGCCCAGCAAATTACTGAGAGCCTGGCGAGAAATGCCAGCTGTCTGCTTCCACGTGAGGCGACTAGCCTGACCCTGATAGTGGGGGGCAATTTGGGCAAATCTCGTGTCACCACCCGAACTCCAGGCTAACTACATCCCCAAGCCTGACACTCTACCGACCACAGCATTCCAGATAGTGGATTACATCAATCTGGGAGACTCCTTTTGGGTATCTCCCAGTGTACCTTGATGCAGTACTTGAACAATGACTCTTGTACAGCAACATACGCAAATGATACGACCATAAACATTGCTTGTTCCTTTATCAATGGTCAGACCATGAGCGGCACGGTGGCACAGTGGTTAGCATTGCTGCCTCACAGCGCCAGAGACCCCGGTTTCATTCCCGCCTTAGGCGACTGACAGTGTGCAGTTTGCACATTCTCCCTGTGACTGCGTGAGTTTCCTCCCACAGTCACCAAATGTGCAGGTCGGGTGAATGGACCATGCTAAATTGCCCATAGTTTTAGGTGTTAGGTAAATGTATGGGTGGGTTGCACTTCGGCTGGTGTGTGGACTTGTTAGGCCGAAAAGCCTGTTTCCACACTGTAAGTAATCTGATCTAATCAGGATGTCAGGTTTAATATGGGCAGGTGGCGAAAAAGGGTACCACCACACCCCCGGGGAGAACGGGGTGCTGCTACACCGCGATACTGTCCACCAACACAACAGTGTTGGCCCTAAAAGGCAGCAATCGCCGAACTCGAAGGGGCATCCCTCTGCATTGGAATGGGTACACACTCGCAGAACATCCTCGCATATGGTGTATTCGCAAATGAGACGGAGGAAGGCCTAGCACTCATTAACACTGAGTTAATGGCGGTTAGGAAGCAGTGACACAAAATCGATTAGTACTAGACATCCTGACGGCCGAGAGAGGGGGCGTCTGCAAAACGTTTCGTACCTCATGCTGGAGTAATGTTCCTGATGAGTCCCAAAATATTACTGGTTTAATAAATGGTATGAAGGCAGCTATATAACCGCCTCCACGAACAGATGAATCCTGCTCCCGATGGCTCACGTCCCTTATGGAGGATGGGGGTAATTGACCCATATCGTTCAACTAGTTGTAGGACTGGTCTTACTCATACTGCTTTGAATAAGACCCTAGTTGTGTACCTGCCTACACACTTGCTTGTGAATGCAGTAGGATACGAAATGTTAAACTATCCGTGGCCCCAAAGAAGGAAGATCCGATTGCTTGTCCGCACCCTACAGCGACGTTGACGAATGTGACTTGTGAAGATGGGCTGTGTATCGGACAAACCAGGGAAGTGGAAAAACCACCACAAAGCTTTGTTCGAGTTCGGTGGTGTTTGAGGAAATGCCTGGTGTTCATAAAATATTTTTGATGTATAGCTATCTGTTTTTTTTTGGTTGTTGTCCTTGTTTTAAAATGACAAAAAATTGGAAAATGTAATGGAAAATTAACAAAATTAACATTTACTGTGAAATCTGTCAGATAATGTCTTGCAAAATTTAATACTTCGCTGAAATATGCAAATACTTTGTTGAATTCTGCGTCGCGGAGTCAGCTTGTCTTTGTCCACTTCAACGCCGGGAGCACCTGGAATAAGGTGGGTGAACTTGCAGCATGAATTGGTACCTGGGACTTCAGTGTTGTGGCCATTACGGAGAAATGGTTAAGAGCAGGGAAAGGAATGGTTGTTGCAGGTTCCGGGATTTAGATGTTTCAGGAAGAACAGAGAATATGGTAAAAAAAGGGGAAGTGTGGCATTGTTGGTCAAGGACAGTATTACAGTTGCAGAAAGGATGTTTGGGGACTCATCAACTGAGGTTGTATGGGCTGAAGTTAGAAACAGGAAAGGAGAGGTCACCCTGTTGGGAGTTTTCTATAGGCCTCCGAATAGTTCCAGAGATGTAGGGGAAAGGATAGCAAAGATGATTCTCGATAGGAGTGACAGAGACAGGTTAGTTGTCATGGGGGACTTCAACTTTCGAAATATTCAACGGGAACACTATAGTACGAGTACTATAGATGGGTCAGTTTTTGTCCAGAGTGTGCAGGAGGGCTTCCTGACACATTATGTAGACAGGCCAACAAGGGGCGAAGCCACATTAGATTTGATACTGCGTAATGAGCTCGGTCAGGTGTTAGACTTGGAAATAGGTGAGCACGTTTTTCCTAGCAATCACAATTCTGTTCTGTTTACTTCAGTGATATAAAGGGGTAGGTGTATACCACTGGGCAAGAGTTACAGCTGGGGTAAACGCAATAAAGATGCCATTAGGCAAGATTTAGGAAGCATATGATGGGGAAGGAAACTGCAGGGGATGGGCACTTTAGAAATGTGGAGCCTCTTCAAGGAAAAGCTACTGTGTGTCCTAGATAAGTATTTACCTGTCAGGTGGGGAGGAAGCTGCAGAGCGCGGGAGCCATAGTTTACGAATGAAGTGGAAACTCTGGTCAAGAGGAAGAAGGCGGCTGATGTTATGAGGGGATGTGAAGGTTCAGTTGGGGCGCTTGAGGGTTACAAGGTAGCCAGGAAAGACATAAAGAGAGAGCTCAGAAGAGCGAGGATGAGACCTGAGAAGTTGTTGGCGGATAGGAACAGGGTAAACCCTAAGGCATTCTATAGGAATTTAAGGAATAAATGAAGAACAAGAGTAAGGTTAGGGCGAATCAAGGATAGTAGTGGGAAGTTGTGTGTGCAGTCAGAGGAGATAGGGGAAGTATTAAATGAATATTTTCAACAGTATTCGCTCTTGAAAACGACAATGCTTTCCAGGAGATTACTGAGATACAGGCTAATGGAGTAGGTGGGATTGAGGTTCACAAGAAAGAGGTATGAGAAACCCTGCAGCATGTGAAAATAGATACGTCCCTTGGGCAAGAATGGATTTATCCTAGGATCCTCTGGGAAGCCAGGGAGGAGTTTTCAAAGCCTTTGGCATTGATCTTTAAATCGTTACTGTCGACAGGAATAGTGCCAGAAGACTGGAGGATAGCAAATGTGGTTCCCCAGTTCAAGGAGGGGAGTAGAGACCACCCTGGTGATTATCGACCAGTGAGCCTTACTCCAGTGGTTGGTAAAGTGTTTGAAAATGCTATAAGAGATAGGATTTATAATCATCTAGAAAATAATAATTCTTTTAGGGATAGTCAGCACGGTTTTGTGTAGGGTAGTCGTGCCTCACAAAGCTTATTAAGTTCTTTGAGAAGGTGAGCAAACAGGGAGATGAGAGTAAACCGTTTGATGTGATGTATATGGCTTTCAGCAATTTGCAGAGCTGGGCTGAGAGGTGGCAAATGGAGTTTCATGCGGACTAGAGTGAGGTGATTCACTTTGGTTGGAGTAACCAGAATGCAAATTACTGGGCTAATGGTAAGATTCTTGGTAGTGTCGGTGAGCAAAGTGATCCAGGTACACAGATCATTGAAAGTTTCCACCCAGGTTGACAGATTTGTTAAGAAGGCTTACAGTTTTCTAGCTTTTATTAAGAGAGGGATCGAGTTCCGGAACCATGAGGTTATGCTGCAGCTGTACAAAACTCTGGTGTGGCCGCGCTTGGAGTATTGTGTGCAGTTCTTGTCACCGCACTCTAAGAAGGTTGTGGAAACTTTGGAAAGGGTGCAGAGAAGATTTACTAGGGTGTTGCCTGGTATGGAGGGAAGGTCTTACTAGGAAAGGCTGAGGGACTTGAGGCTGTTTTCGTTGGAGAGAAGAAGGTTGAGAGGTGACTTAATAGAGACATATAAGATAATCAGAGGGTTAGATCGGGTGGACAGGGAGAGCCTTTTTCCAATTATGGTGACGTCGAGCACGAGGTGGCATAGCTTTAAATTGAGGGGTGGCGGATATAGGACAGATGTCAGAGGTAGTTTCTTTACTCAGAGAGTAGTAAGGGTATGGAATGCTTTGCCTGCAACAGTAGTAGATTCGCCAACTTTAAGTACATTTAAGTCGTTATTGGACAAGCATATGGACGGACATGGAATAGTGCAGGTTAGATGGGCTTCAGATTGGTATGACAGGTCGACGCAACATCGAAGGCCGAAGGGCCTGTACTGCGCTGTCTTCTCTGACTCCTGGCGCAAGTTCCCTCCACTATCCTGATGAGCCCTACCCTCACTCAGACCATCATCTTGTTCCTCACACAACTGTAGAACGTCTTAAGTTTTACCTTAATCCTACTCACCAAGTCTTTTTCATGCCCGCTTCTTGCTCTCCTGAGATTATTCTTCACTTCCTTCCTGACTAGCTTTTAACCATCTAGAGCCCTGTCTGATTCTTGCCTACTTAACCTTAAGTCATCTTCCTCAATCGTCTTGAGATATCCTACTTCTATTGACAAAATGGAGATATGGAGCTGTAAATGGATAAGAGCTGCACATCCTGTCACTTCCAGCATCGGCCGCAAGTTTCCCCACGCTGGGCAGTGATCTAACCCAGTGTTACAGAACAATGCACTGGGCCAGAGTACACAGCTCTACATGCTGGGATGGTAACTGCTCCTGGTTTACAGTTCAATGCACTGGGCTTGCGTACACTGATCTACATGTTGGGAGGGTAACTGCTCCTGGTTTACAGATCCATGTTCTGGGGTGGCGTACACTGCTCTACATGCTGGGAGGGTAACTGCTCCTGGTTTACAGTTCAATGCACTGGGCTGGCGTATACTGCTCTACATGCTGGGAGGATAAAAGCTCCTGGGTTACAGATCAATGCCCTGGGGTGGTGTACACTGCTCTACATGCTGGGAGGTTACCTGCTCCTGGTTTACACAGCAATTTACTGCTGTTCACTACATAGCTCCCAGTTCATGGGCTGGTGTGGTCTGCACAGATTGCTGGGTTGTATTGAGCAGTACACTAGCCTGGTCTGAACACTGCTACATGCTGCACAGATATATCATCTGGATTATTCTGTGACGTGGATTTCAGCTGATTTGTCAGCACATTTACTTTATATTCTTATTTTTGTTATTGGACATACGAAAATAGTACTCATCCAGTTAATCCTATTTGTCTGATAAGAACCACGTTTACTGAACTTGTCGATCAAGTAATCATCCAATTATGACATGAATATCCGTCCTTCTGTACCTTAACCTGGCCGTTGGTGCTCATATCTCGGGGAAATCATTATGAAGCTCAGAAACAATGTGCAAAATGTATGCCTCGTGCTCTCATGTACATCCCGTCTGTGGGTCCCATTTGGCTCCCTAGTGTATCGAGAGCTGGCATTGTGAAGCTCAGAAACAATTAAATGGTGTGTGTCAGGCTTCTTTTCACTTCCTGGTGTGTCCCATGTGGTACTCCATGGACACGGGTGTGTGTGTGTTTGACAGTTGCTTACTTCCTGGTGTGTCCCATGTGGTACTCCATGGACAGAGGTGTGTGTGTTTGGCTGCTGTTCACTTCCCAGTATGTCTCATGTGGCGATCTATGGACAGGGGTGTGTGTGTGCTGGGCTGCTGTTCACTTCCCGGTGTGTCTCATGTGGTGCTCCATGTTGGACAGGGGTTCCAGCAGCTTTAGACATGTCTTTGAACCTTGGTCTGTGCGTGTCCACTGAACACCTGTGCTTGTCCCTCTCAGATGATTGTGTGGTCAGTAACGCGACGAAACCTCTCGAGTATTATTATAAAAGAGCAGGCATCAAACTTGTAGCTGAGGGGCTTCTGACTGACTCCTGTTATTGAAAAGTTAGTGGAGTGCTTTGGATGGTTTGCTGGAGGTTGTGCTGTGAGCTGCCTCATCATTCAGGGAGACCTGAGGATTTGGTGACCCAACTCGGGATGGCGCATAGGGACTGTAGTTACTGCATCTGTGTTTGTAAGATGAACACCAAATGGAGCAGAGGCTGCACAGAGTGGAAGATCTGAAACCACGGAGTGAGTGTGCGTGGGGAAAGGGATCTGCTATATCCACTCTGGGTTTTCCAGGAACAGCTTCCCAAGTTACATTTAACTCAGGAGCAGAGTGTGAGGGGACCGTGATTGAACAAGGAGCTGGTCACAGAGCAATATCATTTCCTTAAACGCGACCTGCATCTTCACACCAGGGGGAGGACGGTGCTGCCAGTGGCTGTCAGGGTCACTGTTTCATTCAGCTTCTATGATCTGGAACTTTCCAGGCAGGAGTGGGTGACAGCTCCATCATCTCCCAGTATGTTGATGTCAACGTCACCTGTTGGAATCGGAGGATATATATAGTGGTTGAGAGCAATGCGGTCCCTGAGAACATCAGGGAGATGGAGCAACACTTCCCTTGTCTGATCGGGTCAGAATGAACCCTCCAGTACACACTGCATCACTAAGTCCTGTAGTCTTTCTCCGTTTCAGGAAGATACTGCCTGCCATTCTTCCTAAAAAAAGACAGACCTTAATTATATGTTGCAGCTTTACAGGACTTTGGTTAGGCCACAGTTGGAGTACTGTGTGCAGTTCTGGTCGCCTCACTTTAGGAAAGATGTGGAAGCTTTGGAGAGGGTGCAGAGAAGATTTACCAGGATGTTGCCTGGAATGGAGAGGAAGTCGTACGAGGATAGGTTGAGAGTTCTCGGCCTTTTCTCGTTGGAACGGCGAAGGATGAGGGGTGACTTGATAGAGGTTTATAAGATGATCAGAGGAATAGATAGAGTAGACAGTCAGAAACTTTTTCCCCGGGTACAACAGAGTGTTACAAGGGGACATAAATTTAAGGTGAAGGGTGGAAGGTATAGGGGAGATGTCAGGGGTGGGTTCTTTACCCAGAGAGTGGTGGGGGCATGGAATGCGCTGCCCGTGGGAGTGGTAGAGTCGGAATCATTGGCGACCTTTAAGCGGCATTTGGATAGGTATATGAATGGGTACTTAATCTAGGTTAGAAGTTCGGCACAACATCGTGGGCCGAAGGGCCTGTTCTGTGCTGTATTGTTCTATGTTCTATGTTCTATGTTCTATATATTACCTTAATTCCCATTTGCTAAACTTCTGGAAAAGCGCAGCAGGTCAGGCAGCATCCAAAGATCAGGAGATTCGACGTTTCGGGCATCAGCCCTTCTTCATGGCCGAAACGTAAATCCTCCTGATCTTTGGATGCTGCCTGACCTGCTGCGCTTTTCCAGCAACACATTTTTCAGCTCTGATCTCCAGCATCTGCAGTCCTCACTTTCACCTATCCTTATCAAATTACAGATTCTCCACCTTCCCTTGATAATTTATTTTCCAGTTTATCTTAGTTTAATCGGCAAACTTAGTTACAGTACATTTGTCCCACACGTCCTAGTCATTGATACAGATTGTAAAGAGCTGTGGACCCAGCACTGGTCACTGTGTGACTCCACTGGTGACGTTCTGTCAAACTGATTAAGGTTGATTCTTCCTGAATGCCTGTTTCCTGTCTAATAACCAGTCTTTCCCCATTTATATGTAACACATTCAAAGGGCTGGATAAGAACGAGAAAAAATCCAGCCCCACAGGCCTGTTCTGCCATTGAACACAATCATGGCTGACGTCATTGCGGCCTCAGTTCCACGTTCCTGTCCGCTTTCCATATTCCTTCAGTTACTCAATATCCCAGCACCTACTGCATTCTGGGGCAGTGAATTACACAGATTCCCAACCCTGTGACAGAAGTACGGTCTCCTCACCCCTGTTTAAATTCTCCCCCACCTCATCCTAAAATTATGGTTTTAGGATCGTTCGAGATTGTCCCACATGAGGAAATATCCACTTCACATCTACATTGTCAATCACCTTTAACATCGTCCAGACCTCTGACATGTCTTCTCATTTTTCTATACTCCAGGCAGTGTTGGCCTGAACTGCTCAATCTCTGTTCAGAGGACAAACTCCTCATCTCTGGAGTCAATCGAGTAAACCACTTCTGAACTGCCTCCATGGCAAACACATCCCTCTTACAGTGAGGACACCAAGACTGTACACAGTACGCAGTTGCGATCTCACACCTCCGTCCCTTTATAATCCATTGTTTAAGAAATAAATGCCAAAGTTGCACTTGCCTTTCTCATTATCTGCTGTAACTCCATCGGAGTATTCTGTAGTATGGACGCGGGCAACCAGATCCCTCTGCACCTAATCATTCTGAAGTCTCTCTCAATTTGGATAATAATTTGCCTTTCTCCTGCACTGATCCAAACGGATACACTCATACATTTCGTTGTTCAGTTTCTTCTGTCAAATGTTGCCCCAAACTATCCATATACATTTTCTAACTTCTTGCATCTTCATTGCAATTTCTCACCTGAGTTAGTGTCATCTGTTAATTTGGTTATAACATGTTCTATCCTCTCAAGAACGTAAGACTATAGATTGCAAATAGTTGGGGCCTGGAGATCAAGACATATGGTTTCCTAAAAGTTGATTTTTGCCAAACAGAAAATGACCCATATTTTTTTCCATCTCACTGCATTTTGTTGCTTCACCAAGCCTGTATCCAAGCTGAAAAATCACTTATAATCGTAAATGATCTTATTCTGCAGATTAATCATTTGTGCAGAGCTATTCAATGCCTTCTGGAAGTGCAAATATTTCAGCTCTAGGATCCCCATGATCCAAATCATGTTGATTCTGATGGATTGTCGCTTGACTTTGAAAATTTCTTGTCATTAATTCTTGAATAATCGACTAAAACAATATTTCTTAAATTTCAACAGTTTTCTCACTACTATATATTCCATCGTGAAGGTGATAATTCTAAATTCTTAAATCTCTCTCATCTCTTTGTCCGCTCCAATCCTGTATAATTGGCACACGGCGTGAAATGTCCTGCTCTGATTGCTCTGTAAGAGGTCTGAGTCGCTGAATGGACTCATTCTCTTCCTTGTGCACAAAATCGGTGGGCTGATGTCTTTCTGGTGTTCCACATCACCATCTCGATTGTCTGCCTGTCCTCCTCCTGTTGCTGTGTAACAGTTTGAGGGGTTGAAAAAACCTCATATTCCTCCATCACAGGCTGGAGATACTGAACGATCTCTCCTGCATCCCTGACATATGACTGAGGGAATGGTTGGCCTTCTTTTGTTCCCATACACCAGACACGTGAGGTAAACATCTTCCTCCTTTCCCATAAGAAGTCTTATAGTTTGCATTCTTCTCCAATTCCCGTGCAACAGGCTCGATGGGACTGAATGTCCTCCTGGTATCCCAGTGCACCAATCTCCAGTCCCTGTGTGACCTCTTCCAGTTCCTATGTTACAAGCTTGAGGAGGCTGAATAGACTGATCCTATTGCTGCATAACAGGATACTGGTGCTGCATGGCCTACTCTGGGCCCAGTGTTATCGACTCGAGGAGCTGACTGGCCTCCTCCCGTAACTGTATATCAGGCTCCAGGGGTTGAATAGCCTCTTCCTGTTCTGGTATAACAGGGTCAATGTCCTTCGAGACACTACCACCGAATAAATGACAGAAGGCGCTGACCGAAAGAGTGCCCGTACTCTGAAGTACTCTCGTCTCCATATCAGACTTACAGAGACGAAGCATTAATATAGTCTTTTTCTGTATAAAGTTCTGAAGCTGAAAGTAACAAAAGAGGTCCCTCCCAGATACCTCATATTCCTGGCTCAGCTGCTCAAAATTCATCATGACCTACCCGTCAAAAAATTCTCCCAAACAGGAAACTCATCTGGACTCCCAGAGCCTAAAGCCAGAATCCATTAATCCCGGGTGGAATCCTACCAATCCTCCAATGGGAGTGAAAGCCGAAGTGTTTGTTTTGTAAAGTGCCCTCAACTTGTCACATCATTCTCCATGCTTTCACTGTGTTAAGGACAATAACAGTCCTCATCTTGTCCATGAACAACAGATTAATGAGGGGACATTTTGTCTGGAAGGCTTCGATGTCCAGTCAAATTGACCATGGGTCCTGACAAGCCCAATCAGCGACATCGGAAAGCAAGGAACTTCGTTGGTATTTCTTAAAGTCTGGAAAATCGACACGCCCCCATTCACTGTGGAAGCTGCAATTTGTCCAGCTTAAGAGGAGGCCATCTGTGACGCCAGATTAAAGAACAGAGCCAACTATTAAGCCTCCGTAGCGCTTGCCTGGGCAGCGTCAAAGGGAGCATTGGCATGGGGTATCATAAACAAGGAAGGACATTCATTTTAACCAGAGCTCATAAACAAGAAAGGACATTCATTTAAATCAGAGCTAACCCAAACAGGATATTGGAAGATCCTGTCTTATCTTCTCTAGCAACTGCACGAAGTTAGCTTAATATAATTTATCGAAGGCTTGGGTGATAAAAAATACCTAAATACAAGAAATTTCCTTGTGACCATCTGGAAGGGAATCAGATTCCACCCTAAGGTCGGGTACTCTAATAAGATCCCCAACAGGGATGGCCTCCGATTTCATAAAATTGATTTTATACCCTGAGAAAGATCCAAACAAATTATTCATTCGTATTAAACAGGACACAGATATCATTGGTTTAGTTAGAAAGAGAGGAACGCCATCTGCTTAAAGTTTGATCTTATGCCTTCCTGATCCTACCCCCATGGCAGTGATATTGGCGTCCCTCTGGATGGCTTCTGCTAACGGCTCAATCATTAATGTAAATTGTAACAGTGAAAGGGGGCAACTTTTTTGGCTGCCACTGTCAATACTAAAATTGTTAGACCTTATACCATTAGGGAAATCCGCTGCTTTTGGGTCACTATATAACATTGCCACCCACCTGGCGAAGACCCCTCCAAGACCAAACCATTCAAGGACATAAAAGGTGCACATCCACTCCATCCAGTCAGATGCTTTCTCTGCATCAGGGAGACTACCAAGCCTGGAATCGAACCTTGCTGGCACACTGGAACCATATTTAGCACTCTTCCAATATTATCAGAGGACCTACGGCCCCTAATAAAATTGATCCTCTTTCACAATGGACCTTCAAAGCCAGCATTTTCAACAAAATTTTAAAGTCCACCTTTAATAATGATATAGGCATATACAAAGTGCAATCCTCTCGGACTTTCCCTCTCTTGAGAATAAGATAAATATTTCCTTCTCTCAGAGAGGATGGGAGGAAGTCCTGATTGTACAAATAATTGTACATATCCAACATTGGCCCAGGCAGCATGTCTATGAACTCCTTCTAAATCTCACTCCGAAAATCCATCTGGGCCGGGGGCTTTACCACTCTGGAGCTGCCTCACTGTCTCCTGTATCTCTCGGTAGGTCAGAGGGGCATTCTAAAGAGACGCCTGCTCTGAATTTACACCTGGAAGGTCCAAGGTCTTAATAAAGGACTCCATCGTTGCTAATCAGTCCTCCCAGACCGCTGACTGGAACAATCCAGAGTAGAACTTCCTGAACGCTGCATTAATCTTTCTGGGATCGCAGGTGATAAAAGCAGTAATCTTCTTTCTGGCCAAGTATGCCTAATATCTACCTGGTTATTACCATGCTCGAATAACTTTTGTTTCGCAAAGGAAATCTCTCTCTTTGCTGTCTGGGCGAGTGCAGCATTCAGAGCAGTCCGGTGGGCTGTAATCTGCTGCAATTAAGTTACAGACGGTCTGACAAAATATGGTGTCCCAGCTGTCTTCAGCCGAGCCTCAAGCATACGCTGCTGCTCTCCCTTCTGCCGCTTCTGAGTCGCCGAGTAAGAAATAATCAAATCCCTTGTATAGGCTTTGGCAGTCTCCCAGAGCACCGTCGGATTACTGGCCGTACACAAGTTAATGTTCCAAAAACATTCAAATTCCCCCGAAAAATACTCAATGAATTTGCTATCCTTCAGGAGGAAAGGATCCACATGCCCGTGCCGTGACCCTGTCCCATCGCCACTATCCTTGACCTCCATGTACACTGCCACATGATCAGAAATGGCTACGTTCCCAATTCTACAGGACAGCACCGAATTTAAAAAGACCAATGGGCAAACAACATGTCAATCCTAGTATAGCATTTATGTGGGTTAGAAAAAAAGGTGAGGTCCCTATCTTCAGGGTGAAGACATCTCACACATCCACCAACCCAGCTACCTGTTCAAGTCCACCAGCTGCCTGGGTGGCGGGGAAATACCCGCGAGACCCCTCGACATCCTATCCACCTCGGTCCATACGTCAATTAAAGTCTCACCTTAATTGTATGACGTGCCCCAAAGATCATCGACCTTGTGAGCGCATCTACTTGAAATTTGAGGGGGTGTGCTGGGGTCAATATTATTCAAGGTCCAGTATTTCTCTCGATGTATTAAAGCTTTACGGATCAGAGACCACCCACATTCCTTCTTAATTTGGTCAAACAACTGATGTGGAAGGTTCTTATGAATGAGTATAGCTACTCCTCAACTTGTTGAATTAAAGGATAAAAAAAACACCCGTCTGAACCTTCCCTGCTGGAACTTTAAATGCTTCTTATCGGTTAGATGTGTTTCTTGCAGCAAGACTACAGTAACCCTTTCCTTTTGTTCTATATTTCTTCTCTTAATCATGAATGGCTGTCTTTAACATTCCAGGTGCACCATTTAAACGACTGGTGAGCCATAGCCATCCGAAGCAGCCCATGACCCACTGGGAGAAGAACCCCATTTATAGCGCGCCGAGTGAAAGCTGTAAACAGTTCATATAAACTTTAAAATATAACTACAAAAACAACCAAATCAAATCTTCTAACAACTACTTCTACCATGAACCAACATGAAACACAAATAAGCAGGGACTTTCCCCCTTGCTCACAAGGGACGCTCATACTACCTACTAATCCGCCATGGCTCCTCCAAGCTGAAGCGGCTCCCAACCCAGACAAAATAAAGTTAAAAAACGTTACACGGGTCTTACAACAAGAAAATTAACAGTGGGCATCCAACCCTCGTCCCATCCTTACCTTCACCCGAGGCAGTCCTGGTGAAACAAAATGTAAACACCCCCACCCCCCCCAAACCCCTTTTCCATTCCGTACTAAAAGAGAGAAACGAAAAGCAAATGATAGAAAAAAACAAAGGATAATGGGAGGGGAGGAAGAAAGGAGGAAAGAGAAAAAGGAAAAATGGGATCTCCACATACTAAAACAAAAACCCAAAACGAGGTAAACCAGGCAAACCCCAGAGAAAACAAAGGGAACACATTTGTCCATATTAGTTGAACCAGCCAGACTATATTAATGTGTACAGGGAGTCCTTTGCGTTTTCTGGTGATTCAAAATTAAACACAGACCCTCCGTGGCTGAAAGGTAATATTGCTGGATATCTTAGCAAGTGCAGAATATTCACGTCCCTCAGCCTTCTTTTTGCCTTGTAAAAGGCTTGCCTCTTGCAGATCACAGCCGTAGAAAGGTCTTGGAAAAAACATAATTTGTGATCCTTTGTAGTTCAGTACCTATGGATCCTTCCGCAGAGCTCGAGAATTTTCCAGCACCTGTTTATCCCCATCGTGCTGGAGTTGCACAAGGACTGGGCACGGGCGCTGGTCCGATCCGGGCCTGTACGCTGCAACTCGGTGGGCCTGCTCGACCCGCAACCAGTCTGCCCTGACATGCCGCCTCAAAAATTGTGCGAGCCATTGTTCCAAGTAGCTGACGAGCTGGCTTTCTTGTTCTCGTTCTGGCAGCCCGACCAAGCTGATGTTCTTCTGACGGCTCCGATTTTCGAGGTCCTCGACCTGCTCTACTAAGGCCTGTATCTAATATTCCAGTGCTTGGACCGGACCCACTGAGGATTCTAGGAGAAAGTGAGGACTGCAGATGCTGCAGATCAGAGCTGTAAATGTGTTGCTGGAAAAGCGCAGCAGGTCAGGGAGCATCCAAGAAGCAGGAGAATCGACGTTTCGGCATGAGCCCTTCTTCAGGAGTCCTTCCTGAAGAAGGGCTCATGCCCGAAACGTCGATTCCCCAGCTCCTTGGATGCTGCCTGACCCACTGAGGATTCCGCCATGGTTTCCAAAGCCGTGGTCCGCTCTTCCAACTCCACGACGTGTGACCTGAGAAGCTCGATCTCCTGGTCATGCTTCTGCAGCATGGCTGAGATCAGTTCCAGGATGGTTCAGGTCTCCTCCATTGCTGAATCAATCTTCTCTCGCAAGCTCCTGCACTCCGAGACCAGGCTCTGCTCCACAACTAAGTTCCCTGGGGTGCTCGCGGAGGCCGACGTCCCAGCCGTGAGCTTATCCATTGTTGTCGTGCCCTGCAAGTTGTGATCCTCGTGGTAATTTTCGCTTAGTCATTTGCCTTGCTCACTTAAAATGGCAGAGCAATATTGGGCATCATAAACAACCGATGTTTACCACAATAGGGAAGAAATAGAGTTTGAATGCACCACTTTGTCGGGTTCTGGTGTAGAGCTCAGCAGGGTCGTCCTACTGGATTGCTGCCATCTTGGATATCCCCAGAATAATCACTGTTAACAAACTTTTCTTGAAATGGTTTGAAGCTGTTTCTTGTATATTGAGACAATGGAGAACCTTTGGATGTAATATAGTTGGATATTCAGCTGGATGTTTAAGAGCTCAGAACGTGAATAGTAAATAAAATTAAACCAAAGTATTTCAGGAGGGACATTTGGAAATGGAAAGGTAAAAGTGAAGTTGGCACACATTTAAAGGGAATTGGAATATCGAAGTAAAGGCGTTCTGCACAGGCTGCATGCAGTGCCGATTAGATTATACCTGTGTTCTCGACTGTTTTAAAAAATGAGAGGTGATCTCAGGGGATCTTAGAAAATTCACGCGCAGCAGACTGACCAATACAGGGGCATGGAGAAGTGTAGCAGGCAAGATTAGGGGGAATCCAATATATTCTACAAAAACATCAAGCAGATCAGTATAACCAGGGAACAATTAGGACCCATTTCGAAACCAAGGCGGCTATCTGTGTGTGAATCTGGTGAACATTGATAGATTGTGACACGAGAGCTTCACATCTGTTTTACTTGGGAGGAAGAGGAGGCAGATACAGAGTTCAAGAAGATGCATTGTGAAGCTCTCGAACAGATTGACATCAGATGCAAGTTGGGATTGATGGTTTTAGATGATGTAAAGTCCAGATGAGTTGTATCTCAGGATGCTGTTGGAGACAAGAGTGGAAATGATCTGACCTAAATGTTTATGTCGAATCTGACCACAAAGGAGATACCAGAGGACTAGGGAACAGCTCTCTGTTCCCAAGTTACATGAAAGGTGGTGGAGATAGACAAGTGTCTGGTAGTGTACCACAGCGAGAGATGCAGTGCATCTTATTATTTGTGGTATTCAAAAATGATGAAGATGTGAATGTCGAGGGGAGAGTGGGGGGGGGGGGGGGGGGTGGGGGGGCGAGTGTAATAAGTAATTTTGTGTTTGATACAAAGATTGGCAGGGTAGTTGGGAGTGAGGAGGAAGGCCTTATTTTACAGGAAGATTCAGATTATATGGTCAGATAGGCAGATCAATGGCAGATGGAATGTAAACCTGATAAATATGAGGTGATGCAGTGTGGAAGAAGGAACCACAAAGGGGAGTACTCAAGGAATGGCAGCACACTATGAAGCTCAGAATGTGCTTCTCCACATGGCCCTGAATGTGACTGGACATTGTAATAGCTAGTTTAGAAAGCACACAGAACTGTAGGCACAGAGTTTATTCATCGAGGTGAAATCCTATGAGCTAAAGAGACCATTTGTTAGGCCGTAGATAGAATACTGTATGCAGTTCTGGGAGTCACATTATAGGAAGGGTTTTGGTTTCTCAATAATATTAGAAGCAATTGGGGTCTCAACGGAGTTGGAAGCTTCAGTGGAAGTCTCCTAGCTGCAACTCCCGCTGAATTTTCACTTGATTTTTTTCCATCCTCGATTGGAGAACTGCATTTCAGAATGTGTGTCTGAATTTTCCTTTTTGCCAAATATATGTTTATGGGTTATCACTGTATCAGAACTCTTAATTAATAATAGTTGCTCTACCTATCATTGTGATAAGATTTCCAAAAGACTTATTTTTCTGAATTCCGGTGTATTTGCCTGTATTGTGTTTTTCTTAACGTCTTGTAGTTTGACCAGTCACATTGCATTTGGAACAGGCACTTTACATTTCCTTTAAAATAAGAAAACATTAGAATCTAGACCACCGCCTTCAAATATTTTTGAAGGGCTCTGGTGTGGTCCGAACCACGTGACTCCTACCCTACCTGTGTAATTGGTTGGAGGCACTAAATGGGCTATCTCTACTCTTCTCCAATCATTTCATAGAGCTGAATAACTTCCTCATATTCCGTGAAACTATCATGAGGAGCTGAATAATCTCTTCCTTTTAACTGTGGAAATGTGCAGTGTCCAGCAGCACTGTTACATGAATGTTACCGACACTTCAACAGCACAAGCCTGAATGTTGTCCAGGTCTTGCTGCACATGGACACAGACTAGTTCAGGAGCGGAACGGGTCTTTTTCTCGGAATATTGCATGATCTTCAGTAAGCACCCCCACTTGTAATCTTATTGTGTGGGCAAGGCATTTGTGAAACAGCTGATGATGTTTGTGCTGAGGAAGCTACCTTGAGGATCTTTTGAAGACATGTCCAGGACTGCATGGATTGATGTACACAAAGCACAATCATTGTGCTTTATGCTTTAAATCTCTCTAACCAGGGAAGTTTACAACTCATTCCCATTAAGTGAAATCCTGCCCATGCTCCTTGAGACCGATCTCAGTTAAATGCTGCCTTGGTGTCAGGGCCAGACACTGTTCTCTGATCCCTTGTGTTCATATCTTTTGCTCATATCAGCAGGTCGCGGTGTGAGGGTAGGGAGTATTGTATAACAAGTCAGAGAGTTGAGGGCTGTGAAGCATTGGACATGAAAGAGGATATTAGACCTTATGATCTTATTGTGGGGCAAAGCAGGCTTGCGGGGGTGGGGGTGGTGGGGGTGGTCGGGGGGGGCGGGGGGTGTGCGGATGGTGTGGCTGAAAGACCTACTGCTGTTTGTGATGCTCTCACGTTCTGTTATTGTAAAGTAGAGCCTGTTATTTTCATGGAAACTCTGTTATTGAATATTGCCAGATTTGCTGGACCATCTCTGGGTGAGGAATGGGGCTGTGTTCACAGTGAAAATGGGTCTACAACTTGACCAACAAACGAAACACAAGTTGTACAAAGGGGAGACTCAGTTAGGAGTGATGAGAAGCCTCTTTTACACACCAACCTGGGTTACACACCAACTTTCCAAACCAGCCCAAACTGTTTTGACAGTTTTGAGGTGCTGAATGGTCTCCTCTGTTTTTGTGAACCAGGTGATAGGAGTAAGTAGCCTCTAACTGCTCCTGTCTAGCAGGTTTGATGGGCTGAATGGAAGAGAGAAAATGAGATTGAGGAGCGGGAGTGGGTCATTAGACACTTTGAGCATTCTCTACCAGGGACGACGATTGTGGCTGATCAATTTGTGGTCTCAGCTCCATTTTACTGTCTGTGTGCCATTGATGGGCGGCACGGTGGCACAGTGGTTAGCACTGCTGCCTCACAGCGCCTGAGACCCGGGTTCAATTCCCGCCTCAGGCGACTGACTGTGTGGAGTTTGCACGTTCTCCCCGTGTCTGCGTGGGTTTCCTCCGGGTGCTCCGGTTTCCTCCCACAGTCCAAAGATGTGCAGGGTCAGGTGAATTGGCCATGCTAAATTGCCCGTAGTGTTAAGTAAGGGGTAAATGTAGGGGTATGGGTGGGTTTCGCTTCGGCGGGTCGGTGTGGACTTGTTGGGCCGAAGGGCCTGTTTCCACACTGTAATGTAATGTAATCTAATCTAATCCAAGAATCACTTCTCTGTCCAATATTTAACTAAATCAGCGTTGAATAAATGTAAACAAAGAGGCATCTTAAACTTTTGGGGAATAGAATTCCCACTTGAATGCCTGTTTAGAATTTCTGCTCATCCCTCTAATAGAGTCGTATCGCATGCAAATGTGTAACTGCTGACCAGACATCCCATTATGATCGAGTTTGATTTGACAGCATTTTGCTCATATTCCTGTAAAACTCCTTATTCAGATATCCGTCAAGATTCCAGACTCCACCACTTTCTCTGGCAGATAATTCCATATGGACACTTCCCTGTGCATGAAAACATTGCGTCTAAGTTCCCTCTAAAATATTTCCCATCCTACCTTAAAACAGGCCTCCACTCTGAAAAGCAATCCTCTACCATCTATGTCTCCTCTCTTCAATCTAATTTTGTATTCAATTGGAGTGGGTGCGTTGGTTCCCATGTGACCTAACCTTACTAACTTGCCTTGTATGCAGAATAATGTCGAACAACTTGTTCCAGTCTGTATGGAAAACATGCCTTCATCAATCTGCTTTGTCACCTCTTTAATAAACTCAGTCAAATTAGTGCGACACGATTTCTAATGCCAAAAAACCATGGTGACTATCCCCACCACTGATGTCAGGCTCACTGGTCCACAGTTCCTTGGGTTGTTGGGTAACTATTTTCTTTTCTACAGTCACTCCTCCATTGGTCACAGCAAATCATCGGTGTAACCAGGTTGATAATATGGTCAATGATATCGGTCTCATACTGGGTCAGGGTCATCTTCGGAAGACGTCAGGTTGATTTCCTTCATTTATTACAATAACAAATTCATGATGAAAACAAAGTTCCTCAAACTATGATGGAAAGGAGAATGTCAAACAGAATAGAAATTACAAAAATGTACATTGATATTTCCATTTCGAAAAATACTGAGGAGCACAAGCAAACACAGATATGCACACAGATACATACACTGACAAGCACACACAGACACACTCAAATACATACACAGACATGCACACACAGACACACTCAAACACGCACACTCAGACACACTCAAACACACACACAAACATGTACACACAAAAACATAGACACAAAAATACGGACACACACATACACATGCACATACAACTATATGCACAAACACAGACAAATGCTTGTACCGTTGACCGTAAAAAATTAGAGCAGAAAAAATGGCTATTCAGCCCATCCAGTCTACTGAGCTATTGATCATGGTTGACATGTTTTTGAAGACAATTCTCCTGCTTTCTCAAAACAAGCCTTGATCCCATCTTTAAGCATAAAGGTGGTTATATCCTAAGGACGCTAATGTGTCTCTGTGTGTGTGTGTGTATGCCTGTGTGTGTCTCTATTTGTATGTCCGCATGTGTTACCTCTGAGTGTGTCTGTGCGTGTGCATGTGTCTGTGTGACTCTGTGTGCGTGTCTTTGTGTGTGTATCTGTGTATGTGTGTCTATGTGCGTATTTGTGTCTATGTGCATGTGTCTGTGTGCCTGTCTGCCTGTGTGTGTCTCTGTGTATGTGTTTGTACCTCTGTGTGTGTGTCTGTGCGTGTGTGCGTGTGGGTCTGTGTACGTGTATGTGTGTGTTTGCCTAAGTCAGGAGACAGCATTATTGAGGAGGGTTGGTTTTCAGACTGGAGACCTGTTGTTATGGACGAGGTCAGCTCACTCAAAACATTCTTAAGTAGGCTGCGGAGACCATAATTTTGCAGTTTGTTTCAGTAAGTGCACAGTGAAAAGTACCCAGAGTAACCTAGCAATGTTGACTATCAGGTTTTAAAATAGACAAAAATTAATTCACAAAATTACACAATGACACACAAAGTACAGAATAAAGAACCCCTACAGAACTCAGTCTATTCAAACTAGACTTAATTAGCTGTTCTGAATGCACACAACAATCCCAATAAGCACCCCCCCCCCTTAAAAACTCTAAAAATGGAATATATGCTTACCGGTTGAAGTTAGAAGGGCAGAAGGAGGGAGAGAGAGAGAGAGAGACCCTGTCCACACAGCTGTACTCCAAACTGTTTCTGGACTGAACAGCTCACCGAGAGAGCTGACCACTCCCCTTTCATTATACCTTTAATCACAATACCGTTTAATCTCTGGACCAAACCAGTCACCTTGGAGCTGGGAACTACTTACGACCCCTCTGAAAAAAATCAAGGACACAGTATCTTTGAGAAAAGGGACCAGCTTTGTGACACTGCACAGTGGTGTTCCACAGAGACTTGTGTTCAATACATTTTTGTTTGTCATTTATACAAATGATTCAGATGAGAATTATGGAAGGCGTGGTTAGAAAGATCGTGGATGAAACCAAGTTTGGCGATATAGTGGACAGTGAAGATTACACAGGTACCTTGATAAAATGGCTTGATGAATCTTAAGAGTTGTACAGCATGGAAGCATACACTTTTGACCAAGTCGTCCATGCCAACCTGATTTCTGAAATTAATCATGCCCTACTAGGTGTGGTGCAGTGACTCAGTGGTTAGCACTACTACGTCACAGTACGAGGGACCTGGGTTTGATTGCTGGCTCAGCTGACTGACTGTGCGGAGTTTGCATATTCTCCCCGTGTCTGCGTGGGTTTCCTCCCACAGTCCAAAGTTGTGCAGGTTATGTGAATTGGCCATGCTAAGTTGCATATAATGTCAGGTGCATTAGTCAGCGGTAAATGTGGTGAGATGGTTCTGGGTGGGTAACTCTTTCGAGGGTTGGTGTGGACTTGTGCTACACTGTAGGGAATCTAATCTATTTGACAGCAATTGGCCCATATCACTCTAAATCCTTCCTATTAATATACCAATCTGAGTGCCTTTTAAATGTTGTATTTATACCAACCTCCACCACTTCTTATGGCATTTCATTATGTACACGCTCCACTTTCTGAGTGAAAAGGTTGCCCCGAGGTCACTTTAAAATCTTTCCCCTCTCACATTAAACCTATGCCTTCTAATTTTGGACTTCCAAACATGGGGAAAAGATCTTGACTACTCACCCCCTATCCATGAACTTTATGAATTTATAAACCTCGAGAAGGTGCAAATGTGTCTCCCACTCAGGGTCTGTGCTTTCAGTCATCCGGGTCTTAAATTCTGAAATTCAATACTGACACCTCTTCCATCTTGATCAAACGCGTTCAGGCATAGTATAAAGCACCTCTCGTACGATTAGAGCTTAAACCTTTGGCGGCCAGAGGTAGGGACAGTACCAGTACTCCACAATAGCCCCAAAAGTTGCAACATTATTCTCCTGTGTGTTTGTCCATCAGCCTTTTCTGACATGCTGCACCTGAATCCAGACAATCTGGTTTTGAGCTAGGGACACTACCAGACAAGTTCAGGAATTGGAATAGAATCCAGAGCTCTGCCTCAGAGGCAGGAATACTACCGACTACACAAGATCTAAACCATGCTCAAATTTTTAACTTTAAATGGCAGCCTTCAGATCGGTATGGATTCATTGAAGTCTGGTTCACTTTATTGAATTACCCAGTTAAAATAATAACGTTGTTAAATAATGCAAGGTACTTGCCTCAAATGTAGGATGTCGAGTTTATGTGCTCTGCCTTCGAGATAAACTATGAACATGTTTAAATACTTGGCTATTATTTCCAGTTTAAATGGCTATTATCTGTAGTCTGAAATATGAGGAATGAAATCCTGCAGACAGACTCTGCACTATGAATAATCTCGAATAGATATCAACACTGAACATCAGAGACAAAGACAGAGCATACTTTCTGGCCTGAAACACCGATCACTGTTTCCTCTAACGTGTGACTGCCCTCTTCGTAAAACCATTAAATGTTACAAGGCAACTGATTACTTTCCAGCCTTTCTTCCCCAATATTATTACTCACTGGGCTAAAGAATTGCAGATTGAGTTTAATGTTAATACACGCAAGGTATTGGACTTTGGTAAACAAACTAAAAAAAAACACATATACAATGAAATGTTGAGTCATTGCTCGTGTTGTAGAACAGAGCAACCTAGGGTTTCTGGCGGAAGTCTTTGAAGTTTGCTTCATATGCAGACTGGGTGGTTATGAAGGTATTTCACTTGCTGGCCTTCATTACAGAGACAATGAGTCATAGAGATGTACTGCACGGAAACAGACCCTCTGGTACAAATTGGCCAGATACCCTAACTTAATCTTGTCAATTTTGCCAACACTTGTTCATATTCCTCTGAACGTTTCCTATTTATACACTCATCCAGATGTCTTTTAAATACTTTAATTTGACCAGCCTCTGGAAACTCATTCCATACACATACCACCCTCTATGCATAAACATTGCCCCTGAGGTCCCTTTTAAATCTTTCCCCTTTCATCCTAAACCTATGCGCTCTCGTTATGGACTCGCCCACCCCGGGGAAAAGACATTGTCTATTTACCCTATGCATGCCTCTCATTATTTTATAAACATCGGTAATTCTCCTTTCAGCCTCTAATGATTCAGAGAAAACAGCCCCAGCCTATTCCGGCTCTCCCTACGGCTCAAATCCTTTAGCCCTGGCAACATCTTTTTAAATCTTTTCTGAACCCTCCCAGGTTTCACAACATCTTTCCATTAGGAATGAGACCAGAATTGTACACAATATTCCAAAAGTGGCCTAACCAATGTCCTGCACAGCCACAACGTGACCTCCCAACGCTTGTACTCAGTGATTTGAACAATAAAGGAAAGCATATTAAACACCTACTTCACTATGCTATCTACCTGCAACTCTACTTTCAAGGAAATATGAACCTGTACTCCAAGGTTTCTTTGTTCAGCAACACTCTCCAGGACTTTATCATTTAGTGCATAAGTCCTTCTCTGATTTTCCTTACCAAAATGTAGCACCTGGCATTTATCTAAATATATCTCGTGCTGCCACTCCTCAGTCCACTGGCCCACCTGATGAAGATTCAATTTTACTCTGTGGTAACTTTCTTAACTGTTCACTACACCTCCAATTTTGGTGTCATCTGCAAATTTGCGAGCAATATCCCCTATGTTCACATCCAAATCATTGATATAAATGACGATTAGCAGTGGACAGTCCTCTTAGTACTGGAGTTGGGACGGTATGTCTTGGTTGCACAGAACATTCGTAAGGCATGTCCTGAAGGACTATGTGCAGTTCTGGTAGCCATGTTGTATTGAGAATATTATCAAGTTCGGGAGAGTTCAGAAGAGATTATCAGGATGTTGCTGGGAATGGAGTGTTGAATTATAAGGACAGGCTCAACAGACTCGGACATTTTCTACTGGAGCGTAGGAAGCTGAGAGGTAACCTTGTCGAGGTTTATAATATCACGAGAGTTATCGTAAATGTTGAATTGTCGGTGTCTTTTCTCTCGAGTGGGGGATTTTTTTAAGATAAAAGGAGGAAGCTTCTTAAAAGACATAGCATCACAGAGCTGTATAGCATAAAAACAAACCCTTTGGTCCAACGTGTCCATGTCAACCAGCCAAAATTATTCTCCTCCCATTTGCCGGCATTTGGTCAATTTACGTCTCAACCCTTCGCATTCATCTATCCATCCAGATGCCTTTTAAATGTTGTAATTGTGGCAGCCTCAATACCTTCCGCTGGCAGCTCATTACACATGGACCATCCTCTCCATGAAGATGTTGCCCATTAGAGCCCTTTTATTTCTCTTTCCCATCCCACCTTAAACCTTTGCCATCTAGTTTTTGACTGCACTACCCTAGGGAAAAGACCTTGACTATTCACTCTGTCCGTTGCACCCATGACTTTATTAACCTCTAACGTCGACCCTCATCCTCTGCTTCTCCAGGGAAAATAGGCTCAGCCTATTCAGCCCCTCCCTGTAACTCAAACCCTCAAACCATGCAACCTCAGTGTAACCCCTTCAAGAACCCTTTCAAGTTTGACAACATCCTTCCTACAGAGCAGGGAGATCAGAATTGCATACAGTATTCCAAAAGTGGTCGAACTAATGTCCTGTACAATCGCAATCCAGTCTCCTAACGCATATACACAATGCACAGACCAATAACATATCAAATACTTTCTTCACTGTCATATTTACCAGCAAATCCACTTTCAAGGAGGTATAAACGTGTACTCTGAGGTCACTTTGTTTAGCAACACTCCCCAGAACTTCACCAGTAAGTGTATAAGTCTTGCCCTGGTATGCCTTTCCAATATGCAGCACCTCACTTTTATCTTAATTAAACTCTGTCTGCCACTCCTTGGTCCATTGGCCCATCTTATTAAGGTCCCGTCGTAATCTGAGGCAACCTTCTTTGCTGGCAACTACACCTCCAATTTTGGAGTCATCTGCAAACTTATTAACTGTCCTATGTTCATATCTTAATCATTTATATAAATGATGAAAGGTAGCGGACCCAGCACAGATCCTCATGGCACTCCACTGGTCACAGTCCTCCAGTCTGCAAAACAACCCTCCACCACCACCCTCAGTCCTCTACCTTTGAGTCAGTTCTGGCTCCAACTGGCTAATTCTCCCTGTATTCCATTTGATCTAACCTTGCGAACCAGTCTCCATGGGGAACTATGTCGAATGCCTAACTGAAGTCCATATAGATTTCAACCAGGATTCTACCATCATCAACCCTTTCCGTTACTTTTCAACAAAAAAATCAAATCAGTGAGACATGATTATCCACACACAACACCATTTCACTATCCAGATAAAGGGCTTTTGCACAGAACGTCGATTTTCCTGCTCGTCAGATGCTGCCTGACCTGTTGTGCTTTTCCAGTACCACCCTCATCTCGACTCTGATCTCCTGCATATCCGTCATCACTTTTGCCTATCCCTAATCAATCCTTGCCTTTGCAAATGCATGTAAATCCTATAGCTCATGATTCTCTCCAACACCGTGCCCATCACTGATGTCAGGCTCCCAAATCAATAGTTTTTGGTTTTTTCATTCAATTTTGTTTAAGAGCAAAACTTTAGTCAAACTCATGACTTCCAGCATCTAACCTGTTCCTATTGATGATGACAACATCTCAGCAAGGGACCCGGCAATCACTTCCTTAGCTTCCTACAAATGGCTTGGGTCCACCTGATCAGGACCTGTGAAGTGATTATTTTTTACACAGCATGTGGTTCGTGTAGGGAATGAACTTCCTGAGGAAGTGATGGATTGTGGGTAAAGTTATAGAATTTAAACGCATTTGGTTAAGTACAAGAATAAGAGCACATTTGGACAAATCTGGGCCAAGCGCAGGCAGGTGGGACTTCTTTAGTTTAGGATTATGGTCAGCATGGACTGTATGGGCCGATAGGTCTGTTTGAAAATACCCTGTATAACTCGATAAGTCTATGTGTGTTTGTATGTCCAAGTATGTATCTGCATATTTCTGTTCGTGTTTGTCAATTCCTGTGTGTCGATATATGTCTCTGTCAACCTCTGTGTGCATGTCTCTCTCGGTCTGTGCTTGTTACATGTGTTCCTGCATTAGTGTGTGGATCTCTGTGTCCGCATCTCTGTCCAATGGGAACTCTTCTTGTTGTTGGTGTGAATCTCTGAAACGGGGTCAAAACCACTCTCCCTTCCTCTCCCTTTCCCTCTGTTCTTTAAAGTGATGCAAGCCCACATTCTGCTGGTCTATTTAGGTCTTTTCAATCCTTTTTCACATGTAAGGTTACTTGTAAGAGTAAAATATTAAAAATTCCAAGTTTCAGGATGTGCACTAAAATTAATCTCATCCCTTGGAAAGTGGCTCACTCGGAATTGCTTGGATATAATTGCAATGGAAATATGCTTTCCTGTGTACACTGTGTGTTGGAAATACTTCCTAGTGACAAACCATTTCCACATTGCAGAAGGAGCGCAGACATTTCTCCACATGTACATTTTCCACTCTGAGGGCCTAAGTACAATGACTATCCTCTCCAAACCAACCTAGTGTGTGCATGTGCATGTGTCTGTGCGCGCGCACGTGTATGCGTGTGTGTGTGTGTTTGGTGCAATCAAAATTCAGGTTGGATTGTGCTGTCAGCAGCTGCCGTCCCACTTTCCCTCCCAGGCTGAATCCCTGATCGGTTACACACTTCAGCACCACGATTACAGTGGCGTGGGTGGTGGGGAATCGGGGTGGGGGTGCAACAGAGATTGACAACAATAGAAATCTCAGCAGCTCTGGGAGCATCTTTGAACAAAAATGAAAGTTGACGTTTGGATCGAGTGATCCTTACTCAGAACTCATATCGGGGGATGTCACATCACTTTAAAAACCACATGGACTGCCAGACCCGCCCCACACAGATACACACACGAATGCAGACACATAGAGGAACTCACTATACATTAACAGTAATACAGACATGGATAGTGTGTCAATATTTCACTCGCTCTGTCTGGTGTGTGCTAGTATTTTTCGCTGGAGTGTGACTGTAGGACAATTTCAATTGTTGCAGATACCAAACCTGAAAGAATCGTAAAGTTTGTTGAGGTCGGTGTGGAACTCCAACAGGAAAGTTATATGTTGGTGTAGTGTTCAGGTGTATGGCAGATGAGGATTAATGCAGCGCAGTGTGATGCTCTTTAATAGGAAGGACATGGAAAGACAATATAAAACCGGTTGTACCGTAATAAAAGAGGTGCAGGAACAGAGGGCCCAGATTAATGAAGATGTCAGGACAAGTGGGGAGAGCAGTAACTATCACACATTAGTTTCAATATCTGAGCTGTTTACAGAGGAAGGTGTAGGAGGGAGTCTCGGTGCTCCCTTCCTGGGAGGTGGTGGTGACGATATCCCACCCTCCTTCCCACCGAGACCGTGGGGATTCCATTTGTACCAGCTCGACACAAAAAAGAGATGGCATCAGTGCCACCGCTTCTAAGTTGTGCCGGGGGGAAACAGAGCTGCCAGTGGGTTTAAAGTGAGAATTGCCCTTAACTGAACATTGCTCCTTACTCGGTTGCTGGGACGTGGATGTTTCAGAATCTCCACACGAGGCGTCACGGTCCTCTTCGGCTCGTACCAGGGTTTTCCCCACATGGCGGGGGGGTGGGGAAGGTGGGGGGGAAAGGATATCGGGCACTCCACTACCCTGCATGGCCCTTTCTGTCCTATTCCAGGCTGTTTCTCCTGAAATGGGAGAAAGGGAGGAAGGGAGGGTGGGAGTGAGGGTGGGAGTGGGTATCCATGCTGTTAGTACTGGTGTAGGCGTGGGGAGATATAGTGAGGTAACTGGAGGGAGTCAGTCCACAGTCCGCAGTGTCGTATCCATGCAATGTTATTAGTGTGTGGGGGGGGGGGGGGGGGGGGAGGGGCGGAGATAATGGAGAGAGAGAGAGAGAAGTACTGCAAGCAGCAATGAGAGTGGTGGAGCATGAACGTTGTTCCGGGTCGCTGCTGCAACAGATATACAGTGAGTTTGAGGCAGCAGAGAGAATATGGTGACCCTAATGCTGACAGAGTGGCGAAGGTTATTGGTGCTGGACATTTCTTCAGACTGCACTGAGCTGGGTGGAGAGCTCAGACCATGCCAGGTGGGTCTGATTTTGTGACCCTCTCTGGAAAGAGAATGGTTCCCCTCTGTACTAACCCATCCACCAGGCCCTCCGTGCCCCTGTCGATAAACCGTGGTGTAATTGACCCTTATCTGCCGTGCTCAGTGTAACGTGTACACACCAGCTCCGAAATCAAAAAAGCTCAACTGTGTGTCCACTGGCCTTTTAAAGATAGCACCAGTGGCAGGGATCACATAATATCCAAGGGCATGTGAGATGGTGAGTACCTCCAGCCGTGATGGTTGGGAGAATAGGGCTGGCATTGAATGAGAGGGACACCATGGGGCGGGGTAGGTTGTTAATGAGGTAAGTTCGATAAGGTAGCACAAGGAAATTAGCACGACCTTGTGCAGACAATCTCTCTGTCACTCTCAATGAAAATGGCATTGAGATAAATTATTGCTTGATTCCGCCCAATGAGACGAAGACACTGTTGACCCCAATCCCAGTTACAACGCTGCAGCTGCTTGACCAATGCTCTCCATCACAGAGAAGGAGCTAAACGTCACCATCCCTTTGGGAAATATGGCAGGGCAGGAGACTGAGGTATCAGTGGGGAAGCACTTTTGGACACATAAGCATAATTCTATTAGCTTTGAAATAGAGATGGAAAAGGCTGAACTGGGTCTAAAAGATAATGTTTTAAATTGGAGGAAGGCCAATTTTGATGATAATAGCAAGAACTTCCAAACTGGATTGGAAAAGATATTGGCAGTTATGGGGCCAGCTGAGAAGAGGGAAACCTTCAAAAATGGGATGTCAAAATCACAGAGAAAGTCTGTCACTGTTAGGGTGAAGGATAGTTCTGGTAGGTGTAAGGAATGCTGGAGGACTGGAGAAATTGAGTATTTGGTCACGGATAAGGGAGAGCAGGAGTCAAGGAATTTTTTCAGTACTCATTCACGGGATGAGGGTATCACTGGTTGGACCTGCATTCATTACCCATCACTAATTGCTCAGAGGGCAGTTACGAGTCAAACACATTGTTGTCGGTCTGGAGTCACATGCAACCAGCTGCTGGTAAGGATGGCAGTTTGATTCCTTCAAGGTCATCAACGAACCTGATGGGGTTTTTCCAAAAATCGAAAATGAATTTATCATCGTCATTTGGCTCTTAATTCCAGATTTAAAGTGACTTTCTTTAAGGGTCTAGAGCCAGTAGTAGTATACATAAGAGGGAAATCCGGAGGCTATAAAGGGGACATGAGATAGTTCTAGCAAATAGGGTTAGTCAGAATCCAAAGGGACTCTACACATACATTAAGGAAAAAAGAGAAACTCGGAAGTGTTTTGGGCCACTCAAAGCTCAGCAAGATTGCCGATGTGCAAAACCGCAGGAGATGGAGGCGATACTAAACAAGCATCGTGCGTCAGTATTGACTGTGCAGAAGGATATGGAAGCTAGGGAACTTTGGAAATAAAGCGTGACATCTTGAAAAGTGCCTGTATTACAGAGAAGGAGATGCTGGAGTTCGTAAAGCTCGGAAAGGTGGGAAATTCTCCAGCACCTGATCAGATGTACCCTGGAAAACTGTGGGAAGCGAGTGAAGTGATTGCTGGGCCCCTTGTTGAGATATTTGTATCGTCAATTGTCGCAGATGAGGTGCCAGAAGATAGGAAGTTTGCGAAATTGGTGCGATTACTGACAACATTTAAGAAGGATGTTAAGGAAAAGCTAGTGAGCCTGACTTCAGTGGAGGGCAATTGTTGATAAGGATTATGAGGTATAAGGTTTGCATGGATTTTGAAAAGCAAGGACTGGTAAGTGATAGGCAACATGGCTCGAAGCATGGAAAGTTGTGTCTCACTAAATTAACTGAGTATTTTTGAAGAAGTGACTAAGAGGATTCATTGAGGCAGAGGTGTACATTGTTGATATGGACTTCAGTAAGGCATTTGACAACTTTCTGCATGGTAGATTGGTTAACAAGTTTAGTTCATATGTAATACAGGGAGAACTAGCCATGTGTATACGGAATTAGCTCAAAGGCAGGAGACAGAGGGTGGTGGTGAAAGATTGTTTGTCGAACAGGAGGGTTGTGACCATTGGTGTGCTGGAAGGATTGGTGCTGGCTCCACATAAATCATTTGGATGTGAACATTGGAGCAATAGTTGCTACGTTTACAGATGGCACCAAAATTGATGGTGTAGCGGACAGCAAAGAAGGTTTATCTCAGAGTACATTGGGATCTTGTTCAGATGGGCAGATGGGCTGAGAATTGGCAGATGGTTTTTTTAATCTAGATAAATGAGAGGTGCAGCATTTTGGAAATGCAAATCAGGGCAGGACATATACACTTAATGGTAAGGTCCTGGGGAGTGTTGCTGAACAAGAGACCTTGGAATGCAGGTTCATAGTTTCTTGAAAGTAGAGTCGCAGGTAGATAGGATAGTGAAGAAGGCATTTGGTATGCTTGCATTACTTGGCCAGAGCTTTGACTATATGAATTGGGTGGTCATGTTGCTGCTGCACAGCACATTACTTTGGCCACTTTTAGAGTACTGCATTCAATTCTGGTCTTCCTCATTTTGGAAATATGTTGTGAAACTTGAAGGGAGTCAGGAAAGATTTACAACAATGTTGCCAGGATTGTAGCTTTCGGAAGCACGCGAGTAGGTTGGGTTCTTTCTTTCTGTAGCGTGAGGAGCATGTATAGTGTGTATAACCAAGGTCTTTTTCCCCAAAAGTAGAGGGCATGGATTTCCAATGAGAGGGAAAATATTTAAAAATGACCTAAGGAGCATTTTTTTCCCACAGAGGGTGGTGCATGTGTGGAATGAGCTGCCAGAGGAGGTGGTGGTGGATGGATTTACAATTACAATGTCTAAAAGGCATTTAGATGGGTACTTGAAGAGGAAAGGTTTACATCGATATTGGCCAAATGCTGGCAAATGTGATTAGTTTAATTTGGGATGTCCCATCCGTATGGACGAGTTAGACTGAAGCGTCTTATTCCGTGCTGTACATCTCCGAGACTCTGACACTATCTGACGTTGCACCAATATCGTATTAATTCGTCATTCTCGGAAATACTAACCTACGTTGCTAGATATGTTCGAAATGTCTTCATTTCAGCATTCTGAAACCTGCAAACACATCCTTCCATAACACTGAATCAGAGTTTCTCTCCCTCTGTCTATTTCCCAAATCCCTCCCATTTGTTAGTTTTTAACTACTTTCCCGCCATCCAGTTTTAGTTGTCTCGTTTTAATCTGAATAACTGTCCTATATCTTTTACTGCCCTTGAATGTTGCTCATCCAAGCACATCAGCTTCCAAATAATAGAAGCTTCGAAACAGTGTTCAAAAAGCATTGCCTGCATTTTCTTTGACTTCCCAGTGTCCTGCCCTGTGCTCCATGTTAGATAGTGGAGTTTTATCAGTTTTGAGTCACACCTTTGCAAATTGCTCTGTGCCTATCCATTGAATGCCTGGGTTAATCACTCTCTGCTGCTCATGTGGTCAGCAACATGTTAGTGATTCAGACCAGGCTTTACACTTGCGTTTGACTGACATTTGACTTAAATCTAGTTTTTTTACGTTTGTGGAAATACTGGGGATGGTTTCCTGGAGGCTGTGTTTTACTCTGCTGTAGAAGTTAATGAAGACCAGAGGCTTTGGTGACCCAACTCTGGATGAAACATGGTGACTGTAGTTACAGCATCTGGATCTGCAACATGACCAACAAATGGAGCAGAGGCTGCAGAGAGAGGAATCACTGTAAAATGGAATGAGGGAATTGCAATCAGACCTGATTTTGAAGAATGTTGGAGCAGGATTGAATGGCCCACTCATGCAACTTATTCAGATATTTCTGTTAGTAACAAGCCAATTTTCCTTTTCTCCCAGTGTGGCAGACTGGTGGGTAGTGAGTAACCTCCTCCTGTTATGAGCCCACCCTCCTTCCCACCGAGACCGTGGGGATTCCATTTGTACCAGCACGACACAAAAAAGAGATGGCATCAGGGCCACGGCTTCTAAGTTGTGCTGGGGGGGAAACAGAGCTGCCAGTGGGTTTAAAGTGAGAATTGCCCTTAACTGAACATTGCTCCTTACTCGGTTGCTGGGACGTGGATGTTTCAGAATCTCCACACGAGGCGTCCCGGTCCTCTCCGGCTCGTACCAGGGTCCTCCCCACATGGCGGGAGGAGTGGGGGGGGGGGAGGGAATAGATATCGGGCACTCCACCACCCGGCTTGGCCCTTTCTGTCCTCTTCCAGGCTGTTTCTCCTGAAATGGGAGAAAGGGAGGGAGTGAGGGTGGTGTGTGTACCCTGCTGTTAGTGCTGGTGCAGGTGGGGGATAGGGTCATGGTGAGGTTACCGGAGGGAGTCAGTCCACAGTGTTGTACCTATGCAGTGTTATTCGTGTGGGGAGGGATGGGGTAATGTAGAGGGAAGAGAGAGAGAGAGAGAGAGAGAGAGAGAGAAGGTGCTGCTTGCAGTAGTGAGAGTGGTGGGCCATGAGCCTTGTTCGGGGGTCGGTGCTATAACAGAAAGACAGTGAGTGTGAGGGAGCGGAGAGAATAGGGTGACCCTTATCCTGACAGAGCGAGGAAGGTTATTGATGCTTGTCCTGTATTACTGGACATTTGTTCAGAAAACAGATACTGCACTGAGCTGGGTGGTGAGCTCAGACCATGCCCGGGGAGTCTGGTGGTGTGGCCCTTCTGGGAAAAGAATGGTCCCCCTCTGTACTAGCCCATCCACCAGGACTCTGTGCCCCTGTCGACAAACCGTGGTGTAATTGCATCTTATCTGCCAATCTCAAGATAAACTCTGCAGGGCAGCTCCAAACTGAGACAGTTCAAACATGTGCCCATTGGCTTGTTAATGTTGGCACCAGTGCCAGGGATCACAGAATATCCAGCGATACCCGGACGATGGTGAGTATCTCCAGCCATGATGGGTGGGAGAATCGCGCTGGCATTGAATGAGAGGGACATCATGGGGTGGGGTGGGTAGTTAATGAGGTGAGTTCGGTAAGACAGCACCAGGAAACTAACTCGGTCTCGTGTAGATAATCACTCTGTCACACTCAATGAAAATGTCACTGAAATAATGCCTTGTTAGAATCTGCCCGATGAGTCATAGACTCTGTTGAAACCACTTCCAGTTACAAAGCTGCAGGACAAATGCATATCGGACCTCACACCAATATGCCTTTTCCCCATATTTCATGGGAAGACAGGCTCATGTTACAGGATGCTATCGAAGTGTCTATATTTCAACATTCTGCAACCTGAGAACACATCCTTCCATGACACTGTCTCTCAGTCTCCCCCTCTCTGTCTACTTCCCAAACCCCTCCCATGTAGTGATATTTAACTGATTCCCCCGCCATCTCTCTCTGGCAGTGATGTTCACTCTCTCAGCAACCCCTTGTCATGGCACAATGGAGAGATGGAGATGTAAATGGATGGGAGCTGGACATCCTGTCACTTCCAGCATTGGCTGCAATTTTCCTAACACTGGGCACTCATCTAACGCACTGTTACGGAGCAATGCACTGGGGTGGGGTACACAGTCCTACATGCTGGGAGGGTAACTGCTCCTGGTTTATAGATTAATTCACGGGTGATCACTGCAAAGGTCGCTGTGCTGGTCAGACTGTCGGGTTGGTGTTTATGGATAATGCAAAGATGTGGTCGGGCAGCTCCCCATGCGAGATGGATTTTTGTTCCATCTTCACGCAACAGTGCTCTGCTGTGGTCTGCACAGCTCCCCGTGCTGGACAGATATCCAGTTAGTGTTTATAGATCAATGCACTGCTGTGCTCTGCTCAGCTCCCCGAGCTGGACGGATATCTAGTCCGGGTTTATAGATCAATGCACGGGTCTGTTCTGCACAGATCCGCGTGCTGGACAGATGTCTATCCGGGTTTATAGATTAATGCACTGCTGTGGTCTGCACAGCTCCTGGTGCTGGACAGATATCACGAGCGTGTTGATAGATCAACGCACTGCTGTGGTCAGCACAGCTCACCGCGCTGGACAGAAATCTGGACCATGTTCATAGATCAATGCACTGCTATGGTCTGCACAGCTCTCCATGCTGGACAGATATCCAGACCAGGTTTATCGATTAATGCACTGCTGTGCTCTGCACAGCACCCCGAGCCGGACAGATATCAAGTCCAGGTTTATTCATCAATGCACGGGTGTGGTCTGCACAGCTCCCCGTGCTGGACAGATATCTAGTCCGGGTTTGTAGATCAATGTACGGGTGTGGTCTGCACAGCTCCCCGTGCTGGACAAATATCCAGTCCGTAGTTATAAATCAATGCACTGTTGAGGTCTGCACAGTTTCTGCTGCTGGACAGATATCGAGACCGAGGTTATAGATCAATGCACGGGTGTGGTCTGCACAACTCCCCAAGCTGGACAGATACCTAGTCCGGGATTGTAAATCAATGCACTTCTGTGGTCTGCACTGCTCCCCGCGGTGGACAGATATCTAGACCGGGTTAAGACATCAATGCACAGGTGCGGTCTGCACAGGTCCTCGTGCTGGACAGATATCTAGTACAGGGTTATAGATCAATGCACTGCTGTGGTCTGTACAGCTCCCCGTGCTGGACAGATATCTAGACCGGGTTTATAGATCAAAGCACTGCGGTTGTCTGCACAGCTCCCCGTGCTGGACAGATATCTAGTCCTTGATTATAGATCAATGCATGGGTGTAGTCTGCACAGCTCCCCGTGCTGGGAAGACATCTAGTCCGGGGTTATAGATCAATGCACTGTTGTGGTCTGCACAGCTCCCGGTGCTGGACAGACATCTAGTCCAGGGTTATAGATCAATGCACTGCTGTGGTCTGCACAATTCACCATGCTGGACAGATATCTAGTCCAGGCTTATAGATAAATGCACGGCTGTGGTCTGCAGAGCTCCCCGTACTGGTCAGATATCTGGTTCGGGTTTCCAGATGAATGAACGGGTCTGGTCTGCACGGCTCCCTATGCTGGACAGATGTCTAGTCCGGGAGTATAGATCAATGCACTGCTGTGGTATGCACCGGTCCCCGTGCTGGACAGATATCTCGTCCGAGTTTATAGATCAATGCACGGGTGTGGTCGGCACAGCTCCCCGTGCTGTACAGAGGTCTAGTCCGTGTTTATAGACCACTGCAAGGGTGTGGGCTGCACAGCTGCCTGCCTTGGACAGATATTCTGTCCGGTTTTATAGATCAATGCACGGGTGGGGTCTGCACAAATCCCTGTGCTGCACAGATATCAAGACCGAGTTTATAGGTCAATGCACGGGTGTGTTCTGTACAACTACCCGTGCTGGACAGACATCTATTCCGGGATTATAGATCAATACACTGCTGTGGTCTGCACAGCTCCCCGAGCTGGACAGATATCTAGTCCAGGGATATAGATCAATGCACTGCTGTGGACTGCGCAGCTCCCTCTGCTCGACAAATATCTATTCCCGGTTTATAGATCAATGCGCTGCTGTGGTCTGCACAGCCCGCCGTGCTGGACAGATATGTAATCCGGGTTTATAGATCACTGCAGGGGTGTGGACTACACAGCTCCCCGTGCTGGACAGATGTCTAGTCCGGGGTCATGGATCAATGCACTGCTGTGGTCTCCACAGATCCCCGTGCAGGATAGATATCTAGTCCGGGTTTAAAGATCAATGTTCTGCTGTGGTCTGCACAGCTCCCAGAGCTGGACAGATATCTAGCCCAGGGTTATAGATCAATGCACTGCTGTGGTCTGCACAGCTCCCCGTGCTGGACCGATATCGAGTCCAGGGATATAGATCAATGCACTGCTGTGGTCTGCACACCTTCCTGTGCTGGACAAGTATCTATTCCGGGTTTATAGATCAATGCACTGCTGTGGTCTGCACAGCTGCCCGTGGATGGCAGATATCTCGTCCGGGTTTGTAGATCAATGCACTGCTGTGGGCTGCACAGCTCCCCGCGCTGGACAGATATCAAGACCGGGTTTACAGATGAATGCACGGGTGTGGTCTGCACAACTCCCGAAGCTGGACAGATATCTCGTCTGGGATTGCAGATCAATGCACCTCTCTGGTCTGCACAGCTCCCCGTGCTGGACAGATATCTAGTCCGGATTGAAAGATCAATGCACTGCTGTATTGTGCACAGCTCCCCGTGCTGGACAGATATCTAGTTCGAGTTTATAGATCAATGCACGGGTCTGGTCTGCACAGCTACACGTACTGGACAGATATCAAGTCCGGGTTGATAGATCAATGCACGGTGTGGTCTGCACAGCTCCCCGTGCTGAATAGATTACAAGTCCGGGGTTACATATCAATGCACGGTTGTGGTGAGCACAGCTCCCCGTGCTGGACAGATATCTCGTCCGGGGATATCGATCAATGCACTGCTGTGATCGACACAGCTGTCCGTGCTAGGCAGATATCAAGTTCGGGATTATAGATCAATGCACGGGTGTAGTCTGCACAGCTCCCCGTGCTGGGCAGATATCTATTCCGGGGTTATCGATTAATGCACTGCTGTGGTCTGCACAACTCACCGTGCTGGACAGATATCTAGTCCAGCGTTATAGATAAATGCACTGCTGTGGGCTGCAGAGCTCGCCGTACTGGTCAGATATCTAGTTCGGGTTTACAGATGAATGAACGGGTCTGGTCTGCACGGCTCCCTATGCTGGACAGATGTCTAGTCCGGGAATATAGAGCAATGCACTGCTGTGGTATGCACCGCTCCCCGTGCTGGACAGATATCTCGTCCGAGTTTATAGATCAATGCACTGCTGTGGTCTGCACAGATCTCCGTGCTGGACAGATATTCAGTCCGGTTTTATAGATCAATGCACGGGTGGGGTCTGCACAACTCCCTGTGCTGGACAGATATCTCATCCGGGTTTATAGGTCAATGCACGGATGTGGTCTGCACAGCTCCCCGTGCTGGACAGAGGTCTAGTCCGTGTTTATAGATCACTGCAAGGGTGTGGGCTGCACAGCTGCCTGTCTTGGAAGATATTCTGTCCGGTTTTATAGATCAATGCACGGGTGGGGTCTGCACAGCTCCCTGTGCTGCACAGATATCTAGTCCGGGTTTATAGGTCAATGCACGGTTGTGGTCTGCACAACTACACGTGCTGGACAGATATCTAGTCCGGGATTATAGATCAATACACTGCTGTGGTCTGCACAGCTCCCCGAGCTGGACAGATATCGAGTCCAGGGATATAGATCAATGCAATGCTGTGGTCTGCACACCTTCCTGTGCTGGACAAATATCTATTCCGGGTTTATAGATCAATGCACTGCTGTGGTCTGCACAGCCGCCCGTGGAGGCCAGATATCACGTCCGGGTTTATAGATCAATGCGCTGCTGTGGTCTGCACAGCTCCCCGTGCTGGACTGATATGTAGACGGGGAAATAGATCAATGCCCGTGGAGGACAGATATCTCGTCCGGGTTTATAGATCAATGCGCTGCTGTGGTCTGCACAGTTCCTGTGCTGGACAGATATGTAATCCGGGTTCATAGATCAATGCAGGGGTGGGGTCTGCACAGCTCCCGTGCTGGACAGATGTCTGTGCCGGAGTTATAGATCACTGCAAGGGTGTGGTCTGCACAGATCCCCGTGCTGGACAGATATTCAGTCCGGTTTTATAGATCAATGCACGGGTGGGGTCTGCTCAGCTCCCTGTGCTGGACAGATGTCTAGTCCGGGTTGATAGATCAATGCATGGGTGTGGTCTGCACAGCACCCCGTGCTGGTTAGTAAACTAGTCCGGGGTTACAGATCAATGCACTTCTGTGGTCTGCATAGCACCCCATCCTGGACAGATATCTAGTCCGAGGTTATAGATCAATGCACGGGTCTGGTCTGCACAGCTCCATGTGTAGGACAGATATCTAGTCCGGATTGATAGATCAATGCACGGGTGTGGTCTGCACAGCTCCCCGTGCTGGATAGATAACAAGTCCGGGGTTACAGATCAATGCACTGCCGTGGTCTGCTCAGCTCCCCGTGCTGGACAGATATCTCGTCCGGGGTAATAGATTAATGCACTTCTGTTGTCTGCACACCTCCCCGTGCTGGACAGATATCTCGTCCGGGATTATAGATCAATGCCCTGCGGTGGTCTGCACAGCACCCCGTGCTGAACAGGTATCGAGTCCGGGTTTATAGATCAATGCACGGGTGTCGTCTGCGCAGCTCCCCGTGCTGGACAGATATCTCGTCCAGAGTTATAGTTCAATGCACTGCTTTGGTCTGAACAGCTCCCTGTCATGGACAGATATCTTGACCAGGTTTATAGAATAATTCAAAGCTGTGTTCTGCACAGCTCCCCGTGCTGGTCAGATATATTGTCCAGGGTTATAGTTCAATGCACGGGTGGGGTCTGCACAGATCCTCGTGCTGGACAGATATCTAGTCCGAATTAATAGATCAGTGCTCTGCTGTGGTCTGCACAGATCCTCGTGCTGGACAGCTATGTCGTCCGGGTTTATAGGACAATGCCTGGGTGTCATCCGCACAACTACTCGTGCTGAACAGATTTCTCGTCCGGGGTTATAGTTGAATGCACTGCTGTGGTCTGCACAGCTCCCTGTGCTGGACAGATATGTAGTCTGGGTTTATAGATCAGTGCAATTCTGTGTTCTGCACAGTTCCTGTGCTGGGCAGATATGTAATCCGGGTTAATAGATCAATGCAGGGGTGTGGTCTGCACAGCGTCCAGTGCTGGACAGATGTCTTGTCCAGAGTTATAGATCACTGCAAGGGTGTGGTCTGCACAGCTCCCTGCTCTGGACAAATATTCAGTCCGGTTTTATAGATCAATGCACGGGTGGGGTCTGCTCAGCTCCCTGTGCTGGACAGATGTCTAGTCCGGGTTGATAGATCAATGCATGGGTGTGGTCTGCACAGCACCCCGTGCTGGTTAGTAAACTAGTCCGGGGTTACAGATCAGTGCAATTCTGTGGTCTGCACAAATCCCCGTGCTGGACAGATATTAGGTCTGGGGTTACAGATCAATGCACTTCTGTGGTCTGCATAGCACCCCGTCCTGGACAGATATCTAGTCCGGGGTTATAGATCAATGCATGGGTCTGGTCTGCACAGCTCCATGTGTAGGACAGATATCTAGTCCGGGTTTATAGATGAATGCACGGGTGTCGTCTGCACAGCTCCCCGTGCTGGGCAGATATCGAGTGCAGGGTTATAGTTCAATGCACTGCTGTGGTCTGCACAGCTCCACGTGCTGGACAGATATCTTGACCGGGTTTATAGATTAATGCAAAGCTGTGTTCTGCACAGCTCCCCGTGCTAGTCAGATATCTTGTCTAGGGTTATAGTTCAATGCACGGGTGGGGTCTGCACTGACCGCTGAGCTGGACAGATATCTAGTCCAGTTTTATAGATCAATGCACTGATGTAACCTGCACAGCTCCCCATGATATACAGATATCTCCCCTGGGGTAATGGATCAATGCACGGGTGTGGTCTGCACTGATCCCCGTGCTGGACAGATATCTAGTCCGAATTAATAGATCAATGCTCTGCTGTGGTCTGCACAGATCCTCGTGCTGGACAGCTATGTCGTCCGGGTTTATAGGACAATGCCTGGGTGTCATCCGCACAACTACTCGTGATGAACAGATTTCTCGTCCGGGATTATAGTTGAATGCACTGCTGTGGTCTGCACAGCTCCCTGTGCTGGACAGATATGTAGTCTGGGTTTATAGATCAGTGCAATTCTGTGTTCTGCACAGTTCCTGTGCTGGGCAGATATGTAATCCGGGTTAATAGATCAATGCAGGGGTGTGGTCTGCACAGCATCCAGTGCTGGACAGATGTCTTGTCCAGAGTTATAGATCACTGCAAGGGTGTGGTCTGAACAGCTCCCTGCTCTGGACAAATATTCAGTCCGGTTTTATAGATCAATGCACGGGTGGGGTCTGCTCAGCTCCATGTGCTGAACAGATGTCTCGTCCGGGTTTACAGATCAGTGCAATTCTGTGGTCTGCACAGCTCCCCGTGCTGGATAGATAACTAGTCCGGGGTTATAGATCAATGCACGGGTCTGGTCTGCACAGCTCCCCGTGCTGGACAGATATCTAGTCCGGATTGATAGATCAATGCACGGGTGTGGTCTGCACAGCTCCCCGTGCTGGAATGATATCTTGTCCGGGGTTATAGATTAATGCACTTCTGTGGTCTGCACAGCTCCCGTGCTGGACAGATATCTAGTCTGGGATTATAGATCAATGCCCTGCGGTGGTCTGAACAGCATCCGGCGCTGAACAGATATCGTGTCCGGGTTTATAGATCAATGCACGGGTGTCGTCTGCGCAGCTCCCCGTGTGGACAGATCTCTAGTCCAGTTTTATAGTTCAATGCACTGCTGTGGTCTGCACAGCTCCCCGTGCTGGACAGATATCTTGTCCAGGGTTATAGATCAATGCACGGGTGGGGTCTGCACTGACCCCCGAGCTAGACAGATATCTAGTCCAGTTTTATAGATCAATGCACTGATGTGGCCTGCACAGCTCCCCATGCTTAACAGATATCTCGTCTGGGGTAATGGATCAATGCACGTGTGTGGTCTGCACTGATCCCCGTGCTGGACAGATATCTCGTCCGGGTTTATAGAACAATGCACGGGTGTCGTCCGCACAACTACTCATGCTGAACAGATTTCTCGTCCGGGTTTATAAATCAATGCACTGCTGTGGACTGCACAGCTCCCCGTGCTGGACAGATATGTAGTCTGGGTTTATAGATCAGTGCAATTCTGTGTTCAGCACAGTTCCTGTGCTGGACAGATGTGTAATCCGGGTTTAAAGATCAATGCAGGGGTGTGGTCTGCACAGCGTCCCGTGCTGGACAGATGTCTTGTCCAGAGTTATAGATCACTGCAAGGGTGTGGTCTGCACAGCCCCCTGCCCTGGACCGATATTCAGTCCAGAATTATAGATCAATGCATGGGTGTGCACTGCACAGCTCCCCGTGCCGGATAGATAACTAGTCCAGGGTTACAGATCAGTGCAATGCTGTGGTCTGCACAGCTCCCCGTGTTGGACAGGTATCGAGTCCGGGGTTATAGATCAATGCACGGGTCTGGTCTGCACAGTTCCCCGTGCTGGACAGATGTCTAGCCCGGATTGATAGATCAATGCACGGGTGTGGTCTGCACAGCTCCCCGTGCTGGATAGATAACAAATCCGGGGATATCGATCAATGCACTGCTGTGTTCTGCACAGCTCCCCGTGCTGGACAAATATCTAGTCCGTGGTTATAGATTAATGCACTTTTGTGGTCTGCACAGCTCCCGGTGGTGAACAGATATCTAGTCTGGGGTAATGGATCAATGCACGGGTGTCGTCCGCACAACTACTCGTGCTGAACAGATTTGCAGTCGGGGGTTATAGATCAATGCAATGATTTTGGCTGCACAGCTCCCTGTGCTGGACAGATATCTCGCCGGGTTTATAGATCCATGCAAAGCTGTGGTCTGCACAGCTCCCCGTGCTGGACCGATATCTGGTCCGGGGTTATAGTTCAATGCACTGCTGTGGTCTGCACAGCTCCAGTGCTGGACAGATATCGAGTCCGGGGTTTTAGATCAGTGTACTGTGTTGGTCTGCACAGCTCCCCGTGCTGGACAGATATCTAAGTCCTTGGTTCGAGATCAACGCACTGCTGTGGTCTCGAAAACTCCCCATGCTGGATAGATAACACGTCCAGGGTTAAAGATCAATGCACTGCTGTGGTCTGCACAGATCCCCGTGCTGGACAGATATCTAATCCGGTGTTATAGATCAATGCACTGCTGTGTTCTGCACAAATCCCCGTGCTGGACAGATATCAGGTCTGGGGTTACAGATCAATGCACTTCTGTGGTCTGCTCAGCACCCATGCTGGACAGATTTCTAATCCGGGGTTATAGGTCAATGCACTGCTGTGGTCTGCAAAGCTCCCTGCGCTGGACAGATATCTCGACCGGGTTGATAGATCAATACAAAGGTGTGGTCTGCATAGCTCCCCGTGTTGGAGAGATCTCAAGACCGGCTTTGTACATCAATGCACTGCTGTGGTCTGCACAGCTCCCCGTGCAGGACAGATGTCTAGACGGGGTTTACAGATGAATGCACGGATGTGGTCTGCACAGCTCCCGAAGCAGGACAGTTATCTCGTCGGGGTTACATAACAATGCCCTGCTGTGGTCTGCACAGCTCCCCGTGCTGGACTGATATGTAGACGGGGATATAGATCAAAGCACTGCTGTGGTCTGCACAGCCATCTGTACTGGACAGTTATGTAGTCAGGGTTTATAGATCAATGCAATTCTGTGTTCTGCACAGTTCCTGGTCTGGACAGATATGTAATCCGGGTTAATAGATCAATGCAGGTGTGTGGTCTGCACAGCGTCCCGTGCTGGACAGATGTCTTGTCCGGAGTTATCGATCACTGCAAGGATGTGGCCTGCACAGCTCCCTGACTACATAACTGTCCAGTACAGATGGCTGTGCAGACCACAGCAGTGCTTTGATCTATATCCCCGTCTACATATCAGTCCCGCCCTGGACAGATATTCAGTCCGGTTTTATAGATCAATGCACGGGTGTGGTCTGCACAGCTCCCCGTGCTGGATAGATAACTAGTCCGGGGTTACAGATGAGTGCAATGCTGTGGTCTGCACAGCTCCCCGTGCTGGACACATATCTAGTCCGGGGTTATAGATCAATGCACGGGTGTGGTCTGCACAGCTCCACGTGCTGGACAGATATCTAGACCGGATTGATAAATCAATGCACGGGTGTGGTCTGCACAGCTCCCCGTGCTGGATAGATAACAAGTCCAGGGTTAAAGATCAATGCACTGCTGTTGTCTGCACAGCTCCCCTTGCTGGACAGATATCTAGTCCGGGGTTATAGATTAATGCACTTCTGTGGTCTGCACAGCTCCCGGTGCTGGACAGATATCTCGTCCGGGATTAAAGATCAATGCCCTGCGGTGGTCTGCACAGCACCCCGTGCAGAACAGATACATAATCCGGGTTTATAGATCAATGCTGCTGTGGTCTGCACAGCTCCATGTCATGGACGATATCTTTACCGGGTTTATAGATTAATGCAAAGCTGTGTTCTGCACAGCTCCCCGTGCTGGACAGATATCTTGTCCGGGGTTATAGATCAATGCACGAGTGGGGTCTGCACTGACCCCCGAGCTGGACAGATATCTAGTCCAGTTTTATAGATCAATGCACTAATGTGGGTTGCACAGCTCCCCATGCTTTACAGATATCTAGTCTGGGGTAATGGATCAAATCATGGGTGTGGTCTGCACTGATCCCCGTGTTGGACAGATATCTAGCCCCTGTTTATAGATCAATGCACTGCTGCGTTCTGTACAGCTTCCCGTGCTGGACAGATATCTAGTCTGAGTTTATAGATCAATGTACTGCTGTGGACTGCACAGCTACACCTGCTCGACAGATATCTAGTCTGAGTTTATACATCAATGCATGGGTGCGGTCTGCACAGCTGCCCGTGCAGGACTGTCATCTGTTCTGGGTTTACCGATCAATTCTCTGCTGTGGTCTGCACAGTGAGTTTATATATCAATGCACTGCTACTGTCGGCAGAGCTCCCCAAGCTGTACAGATATCTTGTCTGTGTTTATAGATCAATGCACTGCTGTGGTCTGCATAGCGTCCCGTGCTGGACAGATATCCAGTCCGTTTTGATACAACAATGCACTGCTGTGGTCTGCACAGTTCCCCGTGCTGGACAAATATCTAGTCCGGGCTAATAGATCAATGCACTGCTGTGATCTGCACAGCTCCCCGAGCCGGACAGATATCTAGACCGTGTTTATAGATCAATGCACTGCTGTGGTCTGAACAGCTCCCCGTGCTGGACAGATATCTAGGCCAAATTTATAGATCAATGCACTGCTGCGTTCGGCACAGATCCCCGTGCTGGACAGTTATCTAGTCTGAGCTTATAGATCATTGCACTGCTGTTTTGGATATTATCAAGTTCGGGAGAGTTCAGAAGAGATTTATTAGGATGTTGCTGGGAATGGAGTGTTTGTGTTAAAAGGATAGGCTCGATAGTCTCAGATATTATCTACTGGAGCGTAGAAGGCTGAGAGGTAACCTTATATAAGTTAATAATATCATGAGGTGTATGGGGGATTGTTTTAAGATAAGAGGAGCACGTTTCTAAAGAGACAGAGCGTCATAGAGCTGTATAGCATGGAAACAGATCCTTTGGTCCAGCCTGTCCATGCAGACCAGATAGTCAAAATTAATCTCCTCCCATTTTCCAGCATTTGGCCCATTTCCATCTGAACCCTTCCCATTCATCTGCCCATCCAGATGCCTTTTAAATGTTGTAATTGTGCCAGCCTCCACACCTTCCTCTGTCAGCTAATCACACACAACCACCCTCCACATGAAGATGTTGCCCATTGGATCCCTTTTATGTCTTACCCACCTCACCTTAAACCTTTGTTGTCGAGTGTTCGACAGCATTACCCTAGGGAAAGGATATTGGCTATTAACTCTAACCATTGAACCCATGATTTTAATAACGTCGAACATCAACCCTCATCCTCTGATGCTCCAGGGAAAACATCTTCAGCGTATTCAGCCTCTCCCTGTAGCTCAAACCCTCCAACCCTGGCAACATCGTTGTAAACCCTTTCTGAACCCTTTCAGGTTTCACAACTTCCTTCCCACAGCAGGGAGATCAGAATTGCATGCAGCATTCTAAAAGTGGTCGAACCAATGTCCTGTACGGACGTAATCCAGTCTCCTAACACATATATACAATGCACTGACCAATAACATACCAAATACTTTCGTCACTATTCTATCTACCTGCAAGTCCACTTTCAAGGAACTATAAAACTTTACTCTGAGGTCACATTGTTCAGCAACACACCCCTGGACTTTACCATTAAGTGTAGAAGTACTACCCTGATTTGCCTTTCCCATTTGCAGCATCTCACATTTCTCTAAATTAAACTCTGTCTGCCACTCGTCGGTCCATTGGCCCATCTGATCAAATCCAGTCGTAGACTGAGGTAACCATATTTGTTGGCCATTATACCTCAAATTTTGGCGTCATCTGCAAACTTACAAACTATATCTCCTATGTTCAGATCCAAACCATTTATATACATGATGAAAAGTAACAGAGCCAGCACCGATCCTTGTGGCACTCCAATGGTCACAGGCTTCCAGTCTATAAAACAACCCTCCACCACAACCCTCTGTCCTCTACTTTTAAGCCAGTTCTGTATCCAACTGGCTGATTCCACCTGTATTCCATGTGATCTAACCAGTCTCCCATGTGGAACTTTGTCGAATGCCTACCTGAAGTCCATAGAGATCACATCCAGCATTCAGCCCTCATCAACCCTCTCCGTTAGTTCTCAACAAAGAATAATCAAGTTAGTGAGACATAATTATCCAGACACAACCCCATTTGACTATCCTGATAAAGCGCTTTTGCCCAAAACGTCGATTTTACGTCTCCTCAGATGCTGCCTGACCTGCTGTGCTTTTCCAGCACCACTCTAACCTAGACTCTCATCTCCAGCATCTGCAGTCCTCACATTTGCCTGTCGCTAATCAGTCCTTGTCTTTCCAAATACATGTAAATCCTGTACCTCATGATTCCCTTCAACAGAATGGCTTTTGCCTGAAACGTCGATTTCGAAGCTCCTTGGATGCTGCCTGAACTGCTGTGCTCTTCCAGCACCACTAATCCAGAATCTGGTTCAGCATCTGCAGTCATTGTTTTTACCAACGTGCCTACCACTGATATCAGGCTCACCAATCTATAGTTCCCTAGCTCTTCCTTTCCATTTTGTTTAAAAGCACAACTTTACTCAAACGCATGACTTCCAGCATCTCACCTGTGGCTTTTGATGATAAAAACATCTCAGCCAGGGGCCCAGCAATCACTTCCTTAGCTTCCTACTTAGTCATTGAGTCCACCTGATAAGGATCGTGCAGTGATGTTTTTACACAGCATGTGGTTCGAGTAGGAAGTGACCTTCCTGAGGAAGTGATGGATTGTGGGTAAAGTTACAGCATTTAAAATGCATTTTATTAAGTACAAGAATAAGTGAACGTTTGGAAAAATCTGGGCCAAGCGCAGGCTGATGGGACTGGTTTAGTTGGGAACAATTGTCAGCATGGACTGTACGGGCCGCTCGGTCTGTTTGCAAATACTCTGTATAACTCGATGAGTCTATGTGCATTTACATGTCCAAGTGTGTATCTGCACGATTCTGTTCGTGTTTGTCTATTCCCGTGTGTCTATATATGTCGCTGTTTACCACTGTGTGCATGTCTATCTCTCTGTGCTTGTTACGTGTGTTCCTGCATTAGTGTGTGGATTTCTGTCTCTGCATCTCAGTGCAATGGGAACTCTTGTTGCTTTTGGTGTGAATCACTGAAACGGGGTCAAAACCACTCTCCCTTCCTCTCCCTTCCCCTCTTTTGTATGAAGTGATACAATGCCACATTCAGCTGGTCTGGTTTAGGTCTTTTCAATCCTTTCTCACATGTAAGGTTACTTGTAGGAGTTAGACATTAAAGATTGCAAGTTACAGGAAGAGGATGAAAACAAATCTCATCGCCTTGCAATGTGGCTCACTTGGAGTTGTTTGGATCTAATTATATAATGCATTGGAAATATGCTTTAACTGTGTGTTGGAAATACTACCCAGTGACAAACCATTTCCACATTCGAGAAGGAGCGCAGACAATTCTGCACATGAACATATTCCACTCTGAGGGCTTCAGTCCAATGACAATCCTCTCCACACCAACCGAGTGTGTGTGTGTGTGTGTGTGTGTGCGTGCGCGCGTGTGTTTGGTGCAATCAAAATTTAGATTGGATTGTGCTGTGAGCTGTGAGCTGCTGCTCTCCCTCTCTCCCTCCCTAACTGAATCCCTGATGGTTTACACACTTTACCACCACGATTACTGTGGCGTGGGGGGTGGGGGATGGGGATTGGGGTGCAACAGAGATTGACAACAACAGAAAGCCCAGCATCTCTGGAAGTATCTTTGGACAGAAATGAACGTTGACGTTTTGGATCGAGTAACCCTTACTCAGAACTCATGTCGGGGGACATTTCATCACTTTAAATACCACAGAGACTGCCAGACTCGCCCCACACAGATACACACACGAATACAGACACATAGAGGCAGTCGCTATACATTGATACTAATACAGACACTGAGAGTGTGTCAGTATTTCTCTCGCTCAATTGGTAACCTTGTCAATATTTCAGTCGTTCTGTCGTGTGTGTCAGTATTTCGTTGTGGAGTGTGACTAGGACTATTTCAATGTTTGCAGATATCAAACCTGGAAGAATTGTAAAGTTTGTTGAGGACGGTTTGGAACTCCAACAGGAAAGGTATATTTTGGTGTAATTTTCAGGTGTGTGGCAGATGCCGATCAAAGCAGAACAGTGTGAGGTGATGCTCTGTGGTAGGAAGGACATTGAAAGGCAACAGTAAACAGGCTGTACCGTTATAAAGGAGGTGCAAGAGCACAGGGTGCTGGATGTATGAGTACAGATTATCGAAGATATCAGGACAAGTGTAGCAGTAAATCTCACACATTAGTCAGTATTGAGCTGTTTACAGGAGGAGGGAGTCTCCATGCTCGCTTCCTGGGAGGTGGTGGAGATGGTGTGTTGTGAGCCCACCCTCATGCCCACCGAAACCGTGGGGATTCTATTTGTACCAGCTCAATACAAAAGGGAGATGGCGTCAGGGCCACGGCTTCTCTGCTGTGCCAGAGGAAACGGAGCTGCCAGTGGGTTTAATGTGAGAATTGCCCTTCAGTGAACATTGCTCCTTACTCGGTTGGTGGGACGTGGATGTTTCAGAACCTCCACACGAGGCATCCCGGTACTCTCCGGCTCCTACCAGGGTCCTCCCCACATGGCCGGGGGGGAGGGGGTTGAGGGAATGGATATTGGGCACTCCATCACCCGGCTTGGCCTTTCTGTCATATTCCAGGCTGTTTCTCCTGGAATGGGAGAAGGGGAGGGAGGGACGGAGTGAGGGTAGGAGAGGCTGGCCCTGTTGTTAGTGCTGGCGTAGGTGGGGGGAGATATGGTGAGGTGTCTGGAGGGAGTCAGTCCACAGTATTGTATCCATGCAGTTTTATTAGTGTCGGGCTTAAATAATGGGGGGAGAGAGAGGGGGGTGAGACAGAGAGAGACGCGGGGAAGGTGCTGCATGCAGCAGTGAGAGTGGTGAAGCATATGCCTTGTTCTGGGTTGCTGCTGCAACAGATATACAGTGAGTGTGAGGGAGCAGAGGGAATACAGTGACCATTATCCTGACAGAGTGGCGAAGGTTATTGATGCTTGTACTGTATTGCCTGGCATTTCTTCAGACCGCAGATAGTGCACTGAGCTGGGTGATGTACTCAGACCATGCTCGGTGGATCTGGAGGAGTGGCCCCCTCTGGGAAGAGAATGGCCCTTCTCTGTACTAGCTCAGTCACCAGGACCTCCGTGCCCCTGTCGACAAATCATGGTGTAATTGTCCCTTATCTACCATACTCGGGGTAAACTGTGCAGGGGAGCTCCGAACTGAGAAAGCTCAAACGTGTGCCCATTGGCCTTTTAAAGGTGGCACCAGTGTCAGGGATCACGGAATATCCAGGCGTATCTGGGCGATGGTGAGTACCTTCAGCCATGATGGGTGGGAGAATCGGGCTGGCATTGAATGAGAGGGACACTGTGGGATGGGGGTTAATGAGAAAACTTCGATAAGATAGCCCCAGGAAACTAGCTCGGCTTTTTGCAGTCGATCCCTCTGTCACACTCAGTGAAAATGGCTAGGAGACGAATTACTGTTAGATTCAATCCAATGAGTCTAATTCACTGCTGACCCCACTCACAGTTACAAAGCTGCAGTTGCTTATCCAATACTCTCCATCAGATAGAACGAGCTAATCATGACCTACGCTTGGGAAATAAGGCAGGGCAGGTGACTGAGGTATCAGTAGGGAAGCACTTTGGGACAAAAAAAATCATAATTCTGTAAGTTTTAAAATAGAGATGGAAAAGAATGAACTGGGTCTAAAAGATAATGTTCTAAATTGGAGGAATGCTAATTTTGATGAGATTAGCAAGAACTTCCAAACTGGATTGGGACAGTTGTTCGCAGGTAAGGGGCAGGCTGAGCATTGGGAAGCCTTCAAAAATGAGATCTCAAGAGACATGACACAGTATATCACTGTTTTGATTTAAGATAAGGCTGGTAGGTGTAAGGAATGCCGGAAGACTGGAGAAATTGAGGGTCTTATCACGGATAAGAGGGAAATATTTGTCAGGTAGAGATAAGAGGAATCGAGGTTTTTTTTCAGTATTCATTCACGGGATGAGGGTATCACTGGTTGGGCCTGCATTTATTGCCAGTCACTCATTGCCCAGAGGGCAGTTAAGAGTCAAACACATTATTTTTGGTCTGGAGTCACATGTAACCAAGGACAGGTGAGGATGGCAGTTTAATTCCTTCAAGGACATCAGCGAACCAGATGGTTTTTTTTCCAAAAATCGAAAATGTATTCATCATCATCATTAGCCACTTAATTCCATATTTAAAGTCAATGTCCAGTGAGTCTGAAGCCAGTAGGAGTATACTTAAGCGGGAAATAAGGCGACCATGATGGGAACATGAGATCGTTTTGGCAAATAGGGTCAAGGAGATTCCAAATGTACTCTACCCACACATTAAGGAGAAAAGAGTAACTCGGGAGAGTTTTGGGCGACATAAAGATCAGCAAAGCTGCCGATGTGCGAAACCACAGGAGATGGAGGCGACACTTAACAAGCATTTTGACTGTGCAGAAGGATATGGAAGCCAGAGAACTATGGAAATGAACAGTGGTATCGTGTAAAGTGTCTGCATTACAGAGGAGGAGATGTGGACTTCGTAAAGCCTGTAAAGGTGGGAAAATCCCCAGGACCTGATCAGGTGCACCCTAGTACTCTGTGGAGCGAGGGAAGTGATTGCTGGATATTTGTATTATTGTCGCAGGTGAGGTACCGGAAGATAGGAGATCTGCTAACTTGGTGCAATTACTCAAACCATTTAAGAAGGATGGTAAGGAAAAGCCGGTGAGGCTGACGTCAGTGGAGGTCAAATTGTTGCTGAGGATTATGAGGCACAAGGTTTGCATGTATTTTGAATGGCAAGGACTGATAAGGGATAGGCAACATGGCTTGAAGCATGGGGAATGGTGTCTCACTAAATTGACTGAGTTTTTTTGAAGAAGTGATTAAGAAGATTCATTGAGGCTGAGAGGTGCACCATGTCGATATGGACTTCAGTCAGACATTTCACAACCTTCCACATGGCAGACTGGTTAACAAGGTTAGTTCACATGGACTACAGGGAGAACTAGCCATGTGGATACAAAATTGGATCGGAGGTAGGAGACAGAGGGTGGCGGTGAAGGGTTGCTTTTCCAACAAGAGGTATGTGACCAATGGTGTTCGACAAAGATAAGTGCTGGATCTACTACTCATTTGGATGCGAACATAGCAGCGATAGTTGGTAAGTTTGCAGATGACACCAAAATTGATGGTTTAGTGGACAGCAAAGAAGGTGTACCTCAGAGTAACATGGGATCCTGATCAGGTCGGCTGATGGGCTGAGGCGTGGCAAATGGTGTTTAATTTAGATAAATGTGAGGTGCTGCATTTTGGAAATGCAAATCAGGAAAGGACGTATACACTTAATGATAAGGACCTGCGGGATGTTCCTGATCAAAGAGACCTTAGAATCCAGGTTCATAGCTCATTGAAAGTAGAATCGCAGGTAGGTAGGATAGTGAAGAAGGCATTTGGTATGCTTGCCTTTCCTGGCCAGTGCTTTGACTGCATGAATTGGGAGGTCACGTTGCTGCTATAGAGCACCTAGTTTGGCCACTTTTGCAGTACTGCATTCAATTCTCGTTTCCCTCCTATCGGAAAGATATTGTGAAACTTGAAGGGAGTCAGAAAAGATTTACAAGGATGTTGCCAGGATTTGAGCTATAGGGAGAGGGTGAGTAGGTTGGGGTGATTTTTTCTGGAGCATGAGGGGCATGTATAGGATGAATCGTCAAGGTCTTTTCCCCAAAACTAGAGGGCATGGATTTCCTGTGACAGGAGTAAGATTTAAAAATGACCTAAGGAGCAACTTTTTCCAACAGAGGGTGGTGCATGTGTGGAATGAGCTGCCAGTGCAGGTGGTGGAGGCTGTTACACTTACAACATTTAAAAGACATTTGAAAGGGTACATGAAGAGGCAGGGCTTACATTGATATGGGTTAAATGTTGGGAAATAGGACTTGTTTAATTTGGGATATCTGTCCGGCATGGACGAGTTGGACTGAAAGGTCTCTTTCCGTGCTGCATATCTCCAAGACTCCATGACTCTGTCTGACAACACTCCAATATCCCATTAATTATTCATTCCCGGAAATACCAGTTTCTGTTGTGAGATGCTATCGAAGTGTCATCACTTCAGCATTCTTAAACCTGTGAACACATCCTCCCATAACACTGTATCTGAGTCTCACTCTCTCTGTCTATTTCCCAAATTCTTCCCATTTGTTGCTATTTAAACTGTTGGTATTTAAACCCTGACATCCAGTTTTAATTGTTCAGTTTTAATGTGAATAACTGTCCCATATCTTCCTCTTACCTTGAATGTTGCTCACCCGAGAGCATCATCTTCCAATATTAAGAAGCTGAGAAACAATGTTCGAAAACTGCATAGTTTGCATTTTATTTAACTTGCCAGTATCCTGTCCTGTGCTCCATGTTGGATAGTGGGGTTTGAGGAGTTTTCCGGCAGAACTATGTAACTTGCTCTGTGCCTATCCATTGAACGCCTGTGTTTACCACTCGCTGCTGATCGTGTGCTCAGTTACATGAGGAAACCCCTCAACTGTTACTGATTCAGACCAGGCTTCCTCCATGCATTTGAAAATCATTTGAATTAATTCTAGTTTTGGTACATTCGTGGAAATGTTGAGGACGGTTTCCTGGAGGTTGTGCTTTAAACTGCTGTGGGTCATTCAAGAAGACCAGAGGCTTTGGTTACCTACTCTGGATGGGTCATGGGGGCTGCAGTTAGAGCATCTGGGTCTGCAACATGAACAATGAATGGAGCAGAGGCTGCAGAGAGCGGAATGAGGAATTGACAATCAGATCAGCCGTGGTCTAAGAGAATGTTAGAGCAGGATTGCATGGCATGCTCATGCAACGTATTCAGATATTTCTGTCAGTAACAAGACAATTCAGCTTCACTCCCAGTGCCCCATACTGATGGGGTGTGAGTCATCTCCCTGTGTTCCTGCGTAACAGGACCCTGGGGTCTCACTCGCCCCCTGAATTCCCCCGTTCCTGTCTCGAGCAGTTGAGTGACTGCCTCCTGTTCTTGTATCCCAGTCTCGAGCAGTTGAGTGACTGCCTCCTGGTCTTGTATCCCAGTCTCGAGCAGTTGAGTGACTGCCTCCTGTTACTGTGTCCCAATCTCGAGCAGTTGAGTGACTCCCTCCTGTTTCTGTGTCCCGGTATCGACCATTTGAGTGACTTCCAACTGTTCCTGTGTCCCATTCTCGAGCAGTTGAGTGGCTGCCTCCTGTTCCTGTGTCCCAGTATCGAGCAGTTGAATGAATCCCTCCTCTCCCTGTATCCCAGTCTCGAGCAGTTGAGTGACAACCTCCTGTTTCTGTGTCCCAATCTCGAGCAGTTGAATGACTACCTTCTGTTCCTGTGTCCCAGTATCGAGCAGTTGAATGAATCCCTCCTCTCCCTGTATCCCAGTCTCGAGCAGTTGAATGACTGCCTCCTTTTCCTGTGTCCCATTCTCGAGGGTTGAGTGACCGCCTCCTGTTCTTGTGTCCCAGTATCGTGTAATTGAATGACTGCCTCAGTTCCTGTGTCCCAGTTTCGAGTAGTTGAATGACTGCCTCCTGTTCCTGTGTCCCAGTTTCGAGCAGTTGAATGACTGCCTCCTGTTCCTGTATCCCAGTATCGAGCAGTTGAGTGTCTCCCTCCTGTTTCTGTGTCCCAGTCTGGAGCAGTTGAGTGACTGCCTCCTGTTGCTGTGTCCCAGTGTCGAGCAGTTGAATTTCTGCCTCCTGTTACTGTGTCACAGTATCGTACAGTTGAATGACTGACTCCTGTTCCTGTGTCCCAGTCTCGAGCCGTTGAGTGACTGCCTCCTATTGCTGTGTCCCACTCTCGAGCAGTTGAATTTCTACCTCCTGTTACTGTGTCACAGTATCGTACAGTTGAATGACTGCCTCCTGTTGCTGTGTCCCATTCTCGAGCAGTTGAGTGGCTGCCTCCTATTCCTGTGTCCCAGTATCGAGCAGTTGAATGAATCCCTCCTCTCCCTGTATCCCAGTCTCGAGCAGTTGAGTGACAACCTCCTGTTTCTGTGTCCCAATCTCGAGCAGTTGAATGACTGCCTTCTGTTCCTGTGTCCCAGTATCGAGCAGTTGAATGAATCCCTCCTCTCCCTGTATCCCAGTCTCGAGCAGTTGAATGACTGCCTCCTTTTCCTGTGTCCCATTCTCGAGGGTTGAGTGACCGCCTCCTGTTCTTGTGTCCCAGGATCGTGGAGTTGAATGACTGCCTCAGTTCCTGTGTTCCAGTTTCGAGTAGTTGAATGACTGCCTCCTGTTCCTGTGTCCCAGTCTCGAGCAGTTGAGTGTCTCCCTCCTGTATCTGTGTCCCAGTATCGAGCGGTTGAGTGACTGCCTCCTGTTCCCGAGTCCCAGTACTGTGCAGTTGAGTGACGTCCTCCTGTTCCTGTGTCCCACTATCGTGCAGTTGAGTGACTGCCTCCTGTTCCTGTGTCCCAGTACTGTGCAGTTGAGTGACTGCCTCCTGTTCCTGTCTCCAAGTCTCGTTCAGTTGAGTGACTCCCTCCTGTTCCTGTGTCCCTGTCTTGAGCAGTTGAATTACTCCGTCCTGTCCCTGTGTCCCAATGTCGTGAAGTTGAATGACTGCTTCCTGTTCCTGTGTCCCACTCTCGAGCCGTTGAGTGTCTGCATCCTGTTCCTGTGTCCCAGTCTCGAGCAGTTCAGTGACTGCCTCCTGTTCCTGTGTCCCAACCTCGAACAGTTGAGTGTCTCCCTCCTGTTTCTGTGTCCCAGTATCGACTATTTGAGTGACTTCCTCCTGTTTCTGTGTCCCAGTCTGGAGCAGTTGAGTGACTGCCTCCTGTTCCTGTGTCCCAGTCTCGGGCAGTTGAATTTCTGCGTCCTGTTACTGTGTCACAGTATCGTACAGTTGAATGACTGCCTCCTGTTCCTGTGTCCCAGTATCGAGCAGTTGAATGACTGCCTCCTTTTTCCTGTGTCCCAGTCACGAGCAGTTGAATGACTGCCTCCTGTTCCTGTGTCCCAGTATCGAGTAGTTGAATGAATCCCTCCTCTACCTATGTCCCAATCTCGGGCAGTTAAGTGACTGCCTCCTGTTCCTGAGTCTCAGTATCGAGCAGTTGAGTGACTCCCTCCTGTTCCTGTTTCCCAGTATCGTGTAGTTGAGTGACTGCCTCCTGTTCCCGAGTCCCAGTACTGTGCAGTTGAGTGACTGCCTCCTGTTCCTGTGTCCCACTATCGTGCAGTTGAGTGACTGCCTCCTGTTCCTGTGTCCCAGTACTGTGCAGTTGAGTGACTGCCTCCTGTTCCTGTCTCCAAGTCTCGTTCAGTTGAGTGACTCCCTCCTGTTCCTGTGTCCCTGTCTTGAGCAGTTGAATTACTCCGTCCTGTCCCTGTGTCCCAATCTCGTGAAGTTGAATGATTGCTTCCTGTTCCTGTGTCCTACTCTCGAGCCGTTGAGTGTCTGCATCCTGTTCCTGTGTCCCAGTCTCGAGCAGTTGAGTGACTCCCTCCTGTTCTTGTGTCGCAGTATTGTGCAGTTGAATGACTGCCTCAGTTCCTGTGTCCCAGTTTCGAGCGATTGAATGGCTGCCTCCTGTTCCTGTGTCCCAGTTTCGAGCAAGTGAATGAATCCCTCCTCTACCTGTGTCCCAGTCTCGAGCAGTTGAGTGACTCCCTCCTGTTCTTTTGTCGCAGTATTGTGCAGTTGAATGACTGCCTCAGTTCCTGTGTCCCAGTTTCGAGCGGTTGAATGACTGCCTCCTGTTCCTGTGTCCCAGTTTCGAGCAAGTGAATGAATCCCTCCTCTACCTGTGTCCCAATCTCGGGCAGTTGAGTGACTGCCTCCTGTTCCTGAGTCTCAGTATTGAGCAGTTGAATGACTCCCTCCTTTTTTCTGTGTCACAGTCACGAGCTGTTGAGTGACTCCCTCCTGTTCCTGTGTCCCAGTATGGGGCAGTTGAGTGACTCCCTCCTGTTTCTATGTCTCAGTATCGACCAGTCGAGTGACGTCCTCCTGTTTCTGTGCCCCAGTCTGGAGCAGTTGAGTGACTGCCTCCTGTATCTGTGTCCCTGTCTCGAGCAGTTGAGTGACTCCCTCCTGTTCCTGTGTCGCAGTCTCGAGCCGTTGAGTGTCTGCATCCTGTTCCTGTGTCCCAGTCTCAAGCAGTTGAATTTCTGCCTCCTGTTACTGTGTCACAGTATCGTACAGTTGAATGACTGCCTCCTGTTCCTGTGTCCCATTCTCGAGCAGTTGAGTGACTGCCTCCTGTTTCTGTGCCCCAGTATCGAGCATTTGAATGGTTGCCACCCGTTACTGTGTCCCAGTATCGAGCAGTTGAAATACTGCCTCCTGTTCCTGTGTTCAAGTACCGAGTAGTTGAATGAATCCCTCCTCTACCTGTGTCCCAATCTCGGGCAGTTGAGTGACTGCCTCCTGTTCCTGTGTCTCAGTATCGAGCAGTTGAATGACTCCCTCATTTTTCCTGTGTCCCAGTCTCGAGCAGTTGAATTTCTGCCTCCTGTTACTGTGTCACAGTATCGGACAGTTGAATGACTGTCTCCTGTTCCTGTGTCCCATTCTCGAGCAGTTGCGTGACTGCCTCCTGTTCCTGTGTCCCAGTGTCGTGCAGTTGAATGATTGCCTCCTGTTCCTGTGTCCCAGTATCGAGTAGTTGAATGAATCCCTCCTCGACCTGTGTCCCAGTCACGAGCAGCTGAGTGACTGCTTCCTGTTCCTGTGTCCCAATCTCGTGAAATTGAATGACTGCCTCCTGTTCCTGTGTCCCTGTCTCGAGCAGTTGAGTGACTGCCTCCTTTGCTGTGTCCCCGTATTGAGCAATGAATGACTGCACCCTGTTCCTGTGTCCCAGTATCGAGCAGTTGCATGACTCCCTCATGTTCCTGTGTCCCAGTCTGGAGCAGTTGAGTGACTGCTTCCAGTTCCTGCGTCCCAATAACGTGCAGTTGAATGACTGCCTCCTATTCCTGTGTCCCACTATCGTGCCTCCTGTCCCTGTGTCCCAATCCCGAGCAGTTGAATGACTGCCTCCTGTTCCGGTGTCCCAGAATCGTTCAGTTGAGTGACTCCCTCCTGTTCCTGTGTCCCAGTCTTGAGCAGTTGAATTAGTCCGTCCTGTCCCTGTGTCCCAATCTCGAGAAGTTGAATGGCTGCCTCCTATTCCTGCATCCAGGTGTCGAGCAGTTGAATGACTTCCTCCAGTACCTATGTCCCAGTCTCGTGCAGTTGAAATAGTGCCTCCTGTTCCTGTTTCCCAGTCTTGCAGCAGTTGAGTGACTGCCTCCTGTTCCTATGTCCCAGTATCGACCAGTTGAGTGACTCCCTCCTGTTCCTGTGTCCCAGTATCGTGTAGTTGAGTGACTGCCTCCTATTCCTGTGTTCCACTATCGTGCAGATGAGTGACTGCCTCCTGTTCCTGTGTCCCAGTACTGTGCAGTTGAGTGACTGCCTCCTGTTCCTGTGTCCCAGTATCATTCAGTTGAGTGACTCCCTCCTGTTCCTGTGTCCCTGTCTTGAGCAGTTGAATTACTCCGTCCTGTCCCTGTGTCCCAATCTCGTGAAGTTGAATGACTGCCTCCTGTTTCTGTGTCCCCGTCTCGAGCAGTTGAGTGACTGCCTCCTGTTCCTGTGTCCCAGTCTCGAACCGTTGAGTGTCTGCATCCTGTTCTTGTGTCCCAGTCTCGAGCAGTTGAGTGACTCCCTCCTGTTCTTGTGTCGCAGTATTGTGCAGTTGAATGACTGCCTCAGTTCCTGTGTCCCAGTTTCGAGCGGTTGATTGACTACCTACTGTTCCTGTTTCCCAGTTTCGAGCAGTTGAATGAATCCCTCCTCTATCTGTGTCCCAATCTCGGGCAGATGAGCGACTGCCTCCTGTTCCTGAATCTCAGTATCAAGCAGTTGAATGACTCCCTCATTTTTTCTGTGTCACAGTCACGAGCAGTTGAGTGACTGCCTCCTGTTCCTGTGTCCCAATTTCGAGCTGTTGAGTGACTCCCTCCTGTTTCTGTGTCCCAGTATGGAGCTGTTGAATGACTCCCTCCTGTTTCTGTGCCCCAGTCTGGAGCAGTTGAGTGACTGCCTCCTGTTGCTGTGTCCCAGTAACGAGCAGTTGAATTTCTGCGTCCTGTTAATGTGTTACAGTATCGTACAGTTGAGTGACTGCCTCGTGTTCCTGTGTCCCACTCTCGAGCCGTTGAGTGTCTGCATCCTGTTCCTGTGTCCCAGTCTCGAGCAGTTGAGTGACTCCCTCCTGTTCTTCTGTCGCAGTATTGTGCAGTTGAATGACTGCCTCAGTTCCTGTGTCCCAGTTTCGAGCGGTTGAATGACTGCCTCCTGTTCCTGTGTCCCAGTTTCGAGCAAGTGAATGAATCCCTCCTCTACCTGTGTCCCAATCTCGGGCAGTTGAGTGACTGCCTCCTGTTCCTGAGTCTCAGTATTGAGCAGTTGAATGACTCCCTCCTTTTTTATGTATCACAGTCACGAGCAGTTGAGTGACTGCCTCCTGTTCCTGTGTCCCAGTATCAAGAAGTTTAGTGACTCCCTCCTGTTCCTGTGCCCCAGTCTCGAGCAGTAGAATGACTGTCTTCTGTTCCTCTGACCCAATCTCGAGCAATTGAATGACTTCCTCCTGTTCCTGTGTCGCAGTACCATGCAGGTGATTGACTGCCTCCAGTTCCTGTGTCCCACTATCGTGCAGTTGAGTAACTGCCTCCTGTTCCTATGTCCCAGTACTGTGCAGTTCAGTGACTGCCTCCTGTTCCTGTGTCCCAGTATCGTTCAGTTGAGTGACTCCCTCCTGTTCCTCTGTCCCTGTCTTGAGCAATTGAATTAGTCCGTCCTGTCCCTGTGTCCCAATCTCGAGAAGTTGAATGGCTGCCTCCTGTACCCGTGTCCCAGTCTCGTGCAGTTGAGTGACGGCCTCCTGTTCCTTTGTCCCAGTATCGAACAGCTGAGTGACTGCCTCCTGCTCGTGTGCCCCAGATTCGAGCAGTGGAATGATTGCCGCACGTTCCTGTGTCCCAGTTTCGAGCAGTTGCATGACTGCCTCCTATTTTTGCCAGTTTCTGAGCAGCAGTTTCAATACTCTGAATGATATCTCATGGTTATGGAAGGACTTGATAACAGGGCATTTCATGCTCGGAGCGGCATTACAGAACGGTATCTAGAAAAATCCCCACCAGACATCTTTTGCAGCCGGTCTGTTATTTTATCACTGTCCCCTAAAGAAACAGGGCAAAACATATACAATCCAGCAGTGTTCCGGCAATACTCCCACATACAGGGAAGAAAGATTAAAAAGATTGAAAGATTTATAATCGATCACTCGTCAAACCTTATCTATTCCTTTCAAACTGAATTGATTTTGCCTATCATTGTGATATGTAGCATGATGTATGGAATTGGTTTCCTGAATCTGTTTGTTTCGTGTTTGTGATTAATGTCAGTCTCCGTGGATTATAATTATCCCTGTGGAGGTTTTCCATCTTTTAATAATAAATGGGCTCTGTTCAATATGTTATCCCATGGTATGAGTGGGAGCAACACGGACAGCACTAATAGGAATCAGCAGCTCCAGAGAGAAGGAGAGGAGAGATCAGAATCTGAAAACAATAAACTGGAATGTTGCAACAATGAACAGGAGTTTATCAGGTTATGTTTCAATTCTGTGTACATATTATTGGTGGCCATTATCACCACGGATCAGATATGCACTTTACATTAATCAATATTTTTATTATCCTATCCTGGCTATTGTTGGTGTCCCTGTTAAGTTTCACTTTCCATTTATTATTTGCATTAACCATGTGCGACTGTCTTACTGTTCTTTTCAATTACTCTGCTCTGTAGACATTCACTCTCCAAACCACCACGAACAACAACAGTGAACTTGTTTCATTCTTTCCCTTCTTTAGTTCTGACACTGCGCCTTGTGGGGCGAACTACTCAGTTTCAGCTATGAACCAGGTTTCATTGTATCACTGCCCTTGCTATTTAAATGTTGAAAGCTTGGAGGTCACTATCTTCTATTCTGGATACAAATTCCATTTCCTTCCTCTGACTCCATCTCACCCCTGGTCAATAACTGAGGCTGAAACAGATGAGTCACAACTATGGTGATCCTTTTCGCCACGAGCTGAATACAGACGCCATATCCGGATCATTTCTAATTTTAACTATCAACACCTGCAGAAAATACTTCACTGGTTCATCCCATCTGCTATTTTAACTATGAGCGATGAAATATAGTCTTAATGAAGCCAATAATCTGTTGCTGACTCTACTTGCTTCAAACCTGCCAAAGCAAATTTGAGTCTGATACTCCATAGCTTGTATCTAAACGCAGACCAAAATCCCATCACTCCTGTACGGATTGATTTATATTGTTTTGGGGTCTGGCAATGCCTTTCCTTTAATATTCACAAGCACGTCCTCACCTCTGTCTATGACACTGTTCTCCGTCTCCTTCTGTTAATTTCACCAACTCCTGTCAGTTCACATTTAATCTGATTTCCTCCATGTCTGTTCTCTCTCAAACAACAATTGTCATATCTACTGTCGCCAATACACACACACACACACAGACACACACACACAACACACACACACACACACACATACACGCGCAGACACGCACACACACAAACACACAATCTCTCGCCTTATCCTGGTGCAGTGGAAACACAGAACCATACATTTGTCACTCACTGCATGGGTTGCAAAACTTCCTGTGCAAGACTTTTATGCAGTTCACGTATAGTAGCAATATACTTGCAAAGATTTGCAAGGCTCCCCAAGCTGGGCAGGTATTCGTGTTTATAGAGCATTCCACTTGCATGGTCGGCACAGCTCTCCATTCTGGCTGGTACCTTGTCCCAATTTATGGGTGTCTGCGGTGGGTCTGTGAGGCAGATTCAAAATTTGATGTAACTAACCATTTCAACTGATCTGGCAATAATTTTGCAATAATCTGGCTAGAATGAATGCTTCCATTCTTGTGATTGGACCCACCATTTTCTCACTTCTCCAATTACTCCCAATTCCCTGTCTCCTTATCCATATTTTCACAACATGTTATCAGTTAATTCATTGTTTGTTTTTCTATACCTTTCCCTGGTGTTGTTTGTGGCTCCCGAATGTATGGAGTGTTGGTATTGTGAAGCTCAGAAACAATGAAATGGTATGTGGCGGGCTGTTGTTCCATGTTGTGCAGTGGAGTCCAGCAGCTTTGAGACATGCCTTTGAAAGTTGGTCTGTGCCTGTCCATTGAATGCCTGTTTGTCCCTCTCAGATGATCGTGTGGTCAGTAACATGAGGAAGCCCCTCGGGTATTATTGAAAAGGAACAGGCGTCTAACCTGTAGCTGTGGGCTTCTGACTGACTCCTGTTACTGAAAAGTTATTGGAGGTGCTGCAGATGGTTCGCTGGAGGTTGTGCTATGAGCTGCCTCAGACATTCAGGGAGACCTGAGGATTTTGTGACCCAACTCTGGAATGAGCAACGGGAGTGTAGTGACAGCATCTGGGTCTGTAACATGAACAACAAATGGAGCAAAGGCTGCAGAGATGGGATGCTCTGAAACCATGATGTGAATGTGTGATGGGAAGTGGATCTGCGAAATCTGTCTGTGTTTTAGCAAGGTTACATGCATCCTCTCGCTCTCCCCCTTAAGTACACCCATGCGCTCTCTCCCTCTCCTCCCCCCACACAAACACACTCCCTCTCTCTCACATGCACACGCACACACTCCCCTCTCTCACACGCAGGCACACCCTGTCTCTCTCCCCCTCACGCAGACACTCCACCTCACTCTCAACGACACACATCGGCGTAAACACAAACACACGCACACACATAAATCTCTGGGCTGAATTTGCATTTGCCGATTTGTATTTGCAGATACATTATATTTTGTCAAAAAATATACAATTTGTAATACAGTCAGTCAATGCGGTATTTTATAAACTCCTACTTTGGACATAAACCCAGACTGACTCCAGGTGAAGACATAGATAGACTCCAAACAAGACCTCACCGTAAAATATATTGCCTGACCGGACGGGTCACTTCCTTTACATCGATAATACCTGAAGGTGTCTCCAGGCAGTGACTTGAAATAAATTCTCGGGATTGCACATTAATCAATCGAAACCTTCACCTCGATTCTAACCAATTAAAGATTTAGGAGCCATATTCGATGTGTTCAATTCATGCACATGAGTTGTACAACCCTTTGATCTTTCCTCATAAATTCTGTTTCTAAGGTCTTCTCTCTCTAACACCTGATGAAGGAGCAGCGCTATGGAAGCTTGTGTTTCTAAATAAACCCGTTGTACTAAAACCTGGTGCCGTGTGATGTTTGACCTTGTCCAACCCAGTCCAAAGCCAACACTTCCATGTCATCGTTTTTTATTGGTTCGCAATATTTGCTCCAAGCAAATAAATTTTCCTAACCCCATGTGCTCTTGTTTTTGATATTAACTTTTTGTCAGGTACTTTATGCATTGCCTTCTGAAAGTCCAGATATAATACATCATTCGGATCCTCTTTGTTAACCTTGTTTATCGCATTTTTTTTTAATGTTAGACAAATAATTCAAACATGATTTACCCTTAATAAAAATCATGTCGACTGAGGTGGATTGTGCTTTTACTTTCAAAGTCTCCTGTTAATTTCTTAACAACAGAAATAAACAATTTGCCTTCAGTCCCAATCGTTTACTCATAACTTTCCATTCCCGAGTGAAGTTGGTTATTCGAAGTTATTCCCTTTCTATAACCTCTACGTTCCCTTTCACAATTCCTGTGTGACAGACACAAGGCTGTAAAAGATCTACTCTAATTGTTGTGTAAGAGCCATGGGTGGCTAATTGGAATCATTCTGTTCATGCTTTACACACTTGATGGGCTGAATGTCCTCCTGGTGTTCCTACATTTTAAGTTCGATGGCTTGCATGTCCTGCGACTATTCCTGACCAAACCGCTCAAGATCTCAATGTCCTTCTCCTGTTGCTCAATGACAGGTTTGGAGATGTATGTAATCTCCCTGCTGTTATGCCACGTTTCGGGGGTTGAATTGTGCAGGCAGGCTGGACTGCCCACAGAGGTAGTTCAGTGGTTAGCACTGCTGTCTCCCAGCACCAGATATCTGGGTTAAATTTCAGTCTCGGTCAGTATATGTGTGGAGTTTGCACATTCTCCCTGTCCCTGCAAGTAGTCCCATCGGGTACTCCAGTTTCCTCCCGCAGTCCCAAATTGTGCAGATTAACTGGATTAGTTATGGAGAATGTCAGGTGTGCAGAGATTGTGCTGGGGGGATTGGGGTTTGTATGGGATGGTTTTCACCGTATCAGTGTGGAGTCGATGGGTCAAATGGCCTTTTTCTACACTATAGGGAGTCTATGAATAACACCTTTGTTGCAGAAATCATTTGTGGCAATAATCTCTGAGTTAATTCCAATGTCGTTTCCTCAATGAGGAGATTAAAGCTAAGCACATTACTCCAGATGTGATCTCACTAACTTCCTGTACAGCAGCAGCAACACATTACCAGCCTGCTGTAATGTTGCCACTAAGGTTAGAGCAGGCTCAGCGGTCTGGGGGAATACACAGTATTGTTGAAAATATATGGTGTGTTGACCTTCATTTCAAAGGGATTTGAGTCCAGGAGTAAGTGTGTCTTGCTACAGCCGTGCAAGGCCTTGGTGAGACCAAATCTCGAATATTATGCAATATTTTGTGCCGTTTTGGTTTCCTTACCTCATAAAGGGCAAAACTGACACTGATGGAGTGCACCGAAGAGTGCCCAGACTGATCTCTGGGATGAAAGGCTTGTTGTGGGAGCAGAGTTGAGTTGACTGGGTCTGTGTTCCATAGGGTTTAGCAAAATCGCTGAACTACGTACATCTCCGACAGAACGAGACAGTATGAAAGCAAGGATGATAATTCCCCTGGCTAGGATGGCTAAAACAAGGGCCCACATCATTAGGGCCAAAGTGCATTGAGATGAGAATAAATGTCTGAACTCAGAGACCGGTGAACCTGGGGAATTTTCGACCACATCAGACTGTGGAAGCCGAGGCGTTGAATATAAATAAAGATTTCTAGACACTAAAGGAATGGGAATAGAGCAGGAGTATGGTATGGAGATAGAGGATCAGCGATCATTACGGGTATTTCTCCAATTATGCGGCAGCTGCATTCCTGTGGAATACTGTATTATAGAAAACGGTGCAATATAAATAAGGGGACCAATTCGAAAAAGAGGGTAAGCGGCGAACCTTCGATAATATCAGTAAAAATCAAAAATCAAAAATCAGTAATAGTCAGCCTAACACAAACGATAACACAGTCTGCACAAATCTTTAAACCAACATCGAGGGCCGAAGGGCCTGTACTGCGCTGTATTCTTCTATGTTCTATATATTGTAATGAATTAGTACAGTAAATGTAACAAATTAACACTACAGTCACTGACTACAGCAGTGTGCCTTCCACCAAGCTCTTCACCAGAAAGCGCACGAGCTGACTGACCGCGTGATGCCGACCCAGAATTCAAGTTCTCTCCAAGATTCAACAGGACTGTATTTCTCGTTCTGATACTGAGGCTGGGGCCGGGTGTTCTGTTCGGTTTTATCCTTTAAGACCTTGGAGCAGTTTCATATAATTGAGTGTCTTGCTTGGCCGATTCAAAGACCATTGAATAATTTATCACACGTCTGTACGTCTGGAGTCACTTTTAGGCCAGACCAGGAAAACACTGGAGATTCACTTCCGGAATGCACATTGGGGAAGGAAATTGATGTTTCCAATCGACTTTTGCTTCAAGGTCACTATTACTGACACCAGATTTTAGATCTCGATATTTTATTAATTGTTTTAAACCTCCACCAACTGCCAGAGCATTAGCCTTGTCTGGAATAGTAATCCAGTGACATTTTCACAATAGCACCATCTCCACATGGGGACCAACCGGAAACCACACTGAGCGGGTTATTTCTGTGCTAGTTGCCAGCTCTGTCAAAAAGAACTCCCACCAATTTGGCTTTTGTGATGGGTCTGATGGGGTGGTAATTGGTCAGATTGTAATTATTCCTCTCTTAGGGAACAAGACATCGTTGAGTAATTTTCCACATTGCCAGGGAGATGTCAGAGTTGGAGCTGGAATGAAACACATTTCCCAGGGACACGGCTTGTTGTGCAGCACAAGTCTTCAGTCCAATTGCAGGAATGGTGTCAGGGCCCATTGCCTTTGTTGTATCTAATATGTTCAGTTGTTTCTGCATGTCACGTACAGCGAATCAAATCGGTTGAAGACTGGCATCTGTGGTACTGTGGGCATCATGGCGAGAGTGAGTTGGATCATCAACTCAGCACTTCTGGCTGAGGACGGTGAAGATCCTTGTCTTTTACACGAATGTAAGGGCTATTCTGTTAAGTGGGATGGGGATGTTTGTGGAGTCCTCTCCTCCAGTGAGTTGTTTAATTGTTCATCGACATTTATGTCTGGATGTGGCAGGACTGCAGAGCTTAGATATGATCGGTTAGTCTCGGGATCATTTCTATATCAGATGTTAGTTCTGCTGTTTGGAATGTAACCAGTCAAGTGCGGTGCCTTTAATGGGTTGTCATCAGGATTCGGTACAAATGATTCCACCCTGGCGTGTTCACCCACACTCGTCACTGAACCATAGATTGGCTTGTTGGTAATGGTAGACTCAGCGTTGTCCTGGGGAAAAAGTTGCTTATTGTGATTGAATACAGTTCTCTTGCTGCTGTGATTCTGCAGTACCACATGAATGCCCAGTTTGAGCTCCAATATATGCAATTCAATTCACCTCCTATCCCCCTGTTCACACCAAGATCCATTCACCCAACAGCCCTGTACTTAGTGACCTAACCTGATTTCTGATGTGGTAACACTTTCATTTTCATATTCTCATTCTGCTCAGGGTTCTCCCTGGCATCACGCCTCCAATTTGTTACATTACTCAAGCCTTTAACATATTTATCTGAATCGTATCAATTCCTGTAATGCCATCATCTGACTTTGAAGTGAATGTGTTCCCTTCTGTTTCTCTCCCTGACTATGATTAAGTGGACTGTAGTCTCAGAATCAATGAATGTGTGCACCTTGTGTTTTTTTTTTTTTTACTTCCCTGTATCAGTTGCTCTGTATTGGACGAGACGTTTGAGCAGCTTTGACACACGCCTGTGGAACTTGTTCGAAAACAGAAATTGCTGAAGAAACTAAGCAGGTCTGGCAGCATCTTGTGGAGCGAAAGCAGAGTTAATCTTTTGGGTGCAGTGACCCTTCCAGAATGCTCCTAATTTATCCAGCAATATCTGTATTTTTATTTCCAGTACCCAGAGTCATTCGTTTAATTGAAAATTTGTTCCGTGCCCATTCATTTCTGGAGAAATTCAGCAGGTGTGGCAGCATCTCCAGAGACAAAGAAACAGAGTCAGCGTTTTATGTCCAGTGTGACACTTCTACAGAACTGAAATAGATTGCAAACTGAGCTTTTAAATCCCTTGACGGAGTTGAGGAGTGGGTGATGGGAAAATGAGAGCATTGCAAAATATAAACGAGCTTTGAGGAGAGGTGAACGAGAAGATGACGTGAAATGGCTTTAAATTAACATGTGAATGGGGGAAAGGGGTTCTCTCCATTGAGTGCAAGATAAAGAAGCCACAACCACACAAGGTTATAGGGAGGCCAAGAGGGAGAATGCATGAAAAATGGAGAACTGCCATAATAAGGTCAGGCTCTGAAGTTATGAAATTGTATATTAACCCCTGCAGGCTGTAACATGCAAAAGTGTAAAGTGAGGGTTCTGTAAATTGAGCTTGGGTTGTGCTTCATTGGAACATTGCAGCAGACCAGGACTGAAATCGTAGCATGAGAGCAAGGTGGGTTATTGAAATGGGAAGCAGTGAGAATGCCAGGGTAATTCCCACAGACAGTGGGAGCGTTCCTCAAAGCAATCTCTGTTTGGTTCCCCCCAGTGTAAAGGAGAATGCATTCGAGTAGGAATGATAAGAGACTGTTTGGAAAAAGTATAAGTGAAATCCTGTTTCACCTGGAAGGTGTGATTGGGCCCTTGGACATTGAGATGGAAGAGGTGAATAGGCAAGTGTTGCAGCGTCTGCAATTGCAAGGGAAGTTGCCATCGGAGGAGTGGGGAAGTGTTCGGGGATGATGGAGGCTGTCACAGAGGGAATGGTCCCTGTGCAATGCTGACAGTAGACGGCAGGGAAAGATGTGTTTGATGGTGCTGTCCTGCTGGACGTGGTGGAAGTGGCGGAGGATGATTCTGTGAATGTGGATTCCAATGCAGTAGGAAGTGAGGGCACGAGAAGGTCAATCTTTGTTCTGAGAAGGAGGGGACGGAATAAGGGGAGAAGCGAGGGAGATGGGACAGTCACAGCTGTAGGATCGGTCCATCAGAGTTAGAGCATTTCTCGTTTGAGAGAAAAGGTGGAAATGTATGAAGATTCCCACTGGAATGATGCTTTATCGAACAGAAATGATAGAGCCAGAGAAACCGTGAGAATGGCGTCACTCTCAGCTGATCATGTGTTCAGCCACATACGGAGGTCCCCCCAACTGATTGAAAAGAGCAAGGCATTTCAGTTGTAGAATTGTGTCTTATATATGGTTATTTCAGGGTTCGCTCCTTAACCCCGTAGCCCCCGTTATTTATGTTGCACCATTATCAAACTGCTCCAAGATTTGGAACGATAAGGGGAAGAAGGGGTTACGGGGTGAACCCTGAAATATCAGTAAAAAACAAAAATGTAAGGTGTTCTAACACACACTAGCACAGTCTAGGTTAATCTTTAAAACATATATTGCAATGAAATAGTACTTTACATGTAACACTTCAACACTACAGCCACTGATTACAGCGCTGTAGCTTTCACGATGCTCTTCACCAGATGCTTTTGTGGCTGACTGGCCACGTGATGTTGTCGTGGATTCCAGTTCTCCCAGAAATTCTCCCCCAGTTTGAAATGGTATTTCTTCGAAACCTAGACTACAAATCCCAGTGTGAGGCTCAGATTCAAGGCTTGCAGAGCGGATTGCATCCCTGTTTAAGCTGAACACACTGAGTGTACATTTTGCAGGTAGAGGATCACGATCTTGGATTTTGCTGTTCAGCCAATGTTGGGATGGAATCACGTAACAGTGAACAGCAGTTTGCTTTATTATTTAAAAAAGCACACAATTCATTAACGGCATGGCAGCCAAATCATGATTAATAGACATGTGTCATCACAGAACGGTCTGCATATTGATTGGAGGAGCAAAATTGATGGACAACAGGGACGACAGCTGTTTTTTTTTACATATTTCACAATGTTAAAGCCTATTAAGGGATACGAACACTGTGCGAGGAAAACTTCAGTGAGGAAATTTTCTCCATTAGCTAGAATGGGGAAGCCTCAACGTGTTGAATGCCCTACTCCTTTCCTGATGTTTCTGTGCAGTCTGTGGGAAAGCTCTGTAAAAGTTGTCAATAGCTGTTACATGTTCGGAAGGAAATCTCTTCAGGGTCGACAGGACTGTGTCTCCCGTTCCCTTTTCCGATACCGAGTCTAGTGCCGGATATTGGGTCCGGTTTTACCCTTGAAGCACTCGAAGCAGTTTGATAAAATTGAGTGCCTTGCTTGGCCGTTTCAGAGACCATTGAAGAGTATATCACATGTCTGTGTGTCTGGAGTCACTTTTAGGCCAGACCAAGAAAGCACGGTATAATTACTTCCTGAAAGTACATTGGGGATGGAAATCGATGTTTACACACGACAATGATTTTAGGGTCACCATTACTGACACCAGATTTTAGATATTTATATGTTATTAATTGTTTTTAACTTTCACCAATTGACAGAGCGTTAGCCTGGTTAGGATTAGTAATCCAGTGACATTTCTACAACTGCACCATTTCCACATTGGGATCGAGCAGAAACCGCACTGAGCAGGTTATTTCTGTACTGCTTGAAAACTCTGTCAGAAAGAACTCCCACTAATTTGAGTATCCAGGTGGGACTTATGGGGTGGTAATTTGTCAGATTGTAAGTATTCTCCTCTTAGCGGACTGGACATACTTTAGTAATTTTCCGCATTGCCAGGGAGATGTCAGAGTTGGAGCTGGAATGAAACAGCTTCCCCAGGGATACGGCTTGTTGTGCAGCACAAGTGTTCAGTCCTATTGCAGGAATGGTGCCAGGGCTCATTGCTTTTGTCGTATCTATTGTGCCCAGCTGTTTCTTCATCTCACGTGCAGCAAATCGAATTGAATGAAGACTGGCATCTGTGATTACATGTGCATCATGGCGAAGGTTATCTGCATCATCCAAGCAACACTTCTGGCTGAGGATGGTGCATACACTGCATTGTTGTCTTTTACACTGATGTACAGGGTTGTTCCATTATTTAGAATGGTGATATATCTCGAGTCCTCTCCTCCAGTAAGTTTTTTGATGGTCCGTTGATATTTATGACTGGATGTGGCAGGACTGCAAATCTTAGATCTGATCTGTTTGTCTTGGGATAATTTCTCCCTCTCTCCCAGATGTTAGCCCTGATGTTTGGAATCCAACCAGTCAAGTGCTGTAGCTTTAACGGGTTATCATTACGTTTAGGTACGCATGATTCTGACTTTGGTGCGTTCACCCGATATTTGTCATTGAACCATAGATCAGCTTGATGCTCATGGCAGACTGGTGGATTATCCTGGGTAAACAGTTACGGATTGTGATTGATTACAATGCTGCTTCTGCTGCTGATGATGACCACAGCATCACATGATAGAATCAGCTAGAACTGCAATATCTGCGTTCTATTCTCCTGACCGTCCCGCAGTTCACAACGAGACCCATTCACCCATCAGCCCTGTACTCAGTGACCTAACCTGGTTTCTGATGTGGTAACACTTCCATTTTCATATCCTCATTCTGTTGAGGGTTTCTCCCGCGTGTCACGTCTCCAATTTGTTATATTACTGAAACACTTTAACATATTCATCTGAATCTTTTCCTTTCCCGCAATGCCATCTTCTGTGTTTGAAGTGAATGTGTTTCCCTCTGTTTCCCTCCCTGACCATTATTAAGAGCTCTAAAGTATCAGTGATGCCAAACTTATGGAACCAAGGAGTGTGTGCACCTTGTGTTGTCGTTCACCTCCTGGTGTATGGAAGTCCATGATGAACAGGGCGTATGAACAGCTTTGACACACAATTTTGGAACTTGTTCAAAAACAGAAATTGCTGAACAAACTATGCAGGTCTGGCAGCATATTCTGGAGTGATTGCAGAGATAATCTTTCTGCTAAGTGTCCCTTCTACAAAGCTCCCAGATCCTCCAGCATTTTTTATACTTTTATTTCGAGTATCCATAGTTGTTTATTTAATTGAAAATTTGTGCTGTGCCTATTCTGGAGAAACTCAGCAGGTCTGGCAGCATTTACAGAGATACGGAAACAGAGCTAGCGTTTCAAGTCTAGTGTTACACTTGTTCAGAATTGCAAATGATTGGAAAATGGGCTTTTTATTCCCTTGTCAAAGTTGGGGGATGGATGACAGTGGAAAGAGGGTGTGGCAAAAGATAAATCAAACTTCGATCAGTGGTGAACGGGAAGATGATGTAATATGGGTTTAAATTAAGATGTGAGTTGGGGAAAGGGGTTCTCTATACTGATTGCAAGCTAAAGAAGGCACAACGACATAGGGAGACCAGGAGGAAATATGTTGACTGTGTGGTATTACATAGATTTGGGCAGAGATACGTTTTCACTGTCGAGCTCTTCGCCCCCTTCAGACAAAGAAATTCAGGTGTGTGACTTCTTATTGGCACTAAGTAAGAGTTTCATGCTGACTTAATAATGTAATATGGAGAAAAACAAATCACAGTATGTTGTTTACCATTCGCTTTTAATATTGTTTCAAATTTGCAGTGATTATTTTTAAATGCTTGGTCTTGAAGTTAATATCAGATGGAGTGTAGAAGGTTGAGGGGTGAAATTATAGAAGTGTATAAAATCATGAGAGACATGGATAGGTTACATAGCCAACGTCTTCTCGTCAGGTTACTGAATTTCAAACATGGAGTACATAGCTTTAAGGTGAAAGGGGAAGATTTAAAAGGGACGAAGAAGCAACTTTTTCATGCAGAGGGTGACGTGTGCATGGAATGAACTGCCAGAGGAAAAGTGGTAGATACAGCTACAATATTGAAAAGACACTTGGACATATTAATGGGAAACGTACAGAGGCATTTGGGCCAAGTGCAAGCAGGTGAACTAGTTTAGTTTGGAAAACCTGGTCAGAATGGACAAGTTGGACCAAAGGGGTTGTTTGTGGGTGATATGGCTGTATGAATCTAGAAAGTGAGGGGATGAAATATAAGATATGAAGTATGTAAATTGGCAATAAATATAAAAATAACAAGCAGCATGAGCTTTTCTGTGTTTATAACAAAAAAAATGTTCAGGATGAGTGCGTGACGTTTTGTGGAAATGAAGTCAGGAAAGTATATTGAGGATATTTGGAGGGTGTGACGGGAGAATTGCCCAGAGGGAATTTGCAGGTAATTTACACCAATATTTTACATTGGTTCTCACAAGGTGAGGCACTGTAAATATTTCAATGCTATAAACAAAATTGTATTAGTAGGGAAGTCCTAACAAATGGAACAAGGTTTTTTTAAACAAATAGCGAAGTGTAAGGGGGGGACAAGTCAGCAGCAATTCATCGCTGGTTTTAAAGGAAGTTGTTACAGAGTGACTGGTGGCACTGTGTAAAATATTCCATAACACTCTGGATTACAGGCGTGTTCCAGCGAAACTGGAGTACCTCCAATGCGGCGCCTGTCTTCAAGAAAGGAGCGAGACTGAAAACAGGAACCATTTAGCTTCACCATTAATGCTGGGAATCTGCAAGAGTTTGTAATTAAGGAGGAAATTGCAGGGCATTTAGAAATGCTTCACGCAGAGTCAGTATGGTTTTATGAAAGGGGACCTATAAAAAACCATGCAAAGTTTACCCGGATAGCCCTGACAATGTAACAAGCGGACTTGATGAAAGGAAACTGGTAGACATGAGGCATTCCAGAGATTTTCCATAAGGTATCACAAAATAAAGGTTCTTACACAATACAGGAACTCATAATATGACGGATAATATATTTGCATGAAATGGCGATTGGTTAACACATAGAAATTGGAGAGTAAGGATTAATAGATCTTTTTGATAAAATGTATCAACTGGAGTACCACAAATATCAGTCCGATTGCATCAGTTATTGACCATCTATACTGATAGCCTGATGTTGGAAGCTGAGTGCAGTATACATCCGAGTTTGTGGATGACGCTGAGAACCAAAAGACAGTCTGTTATTTAATGTAAATGACTTCCAAAAAAGGAGCAGCTCAAAGGGATTGGAGTGTTCCTGTGTATGAAACATAAAGTCAGCATGCTGATAAAGCAAGTAACTAGGTTGGTTCATTAGGCGGGTTCCTGGGATGAAAAGGATGAATTATTGAGTACATCTAATTTGGTGAGGCGATTATTCATTGTGGCTGAAATGAATGAGGGCGATATCAATGAAACTTACAAAATACAATGTAAATGTAGAGAATATGGGTCCACTCTTGGCCAGAGTCTTGAATTCGCGGATTATAGGTACAGAATAAGGGATACCGAATTCAAACTGAGATGCAAAAAAGTCTTCTTTCTGAAGGTAGTGAATATCTAGAATACCCTAACGCAGAGAGTTGTGGGGGCTGGGACACTGAATGTATTTACAGACGGAGTGGAATGGTTTTTGACATATCAGCGAATTGAAGGACACAAGGGGTGAGCAGGAAAGTGGAATTGAGCCCTGGAGTAGATAAACCATGTACTTATTGAATGACAGTGCAGGCTTGAGGAGCCGAATAGACCGCTCCTGTTCCTATTTCTTTCGTTCTTAGGTCATGCTCTTGGAAAGTAACTGGTAATTTTCCTGGAAGTCATGTTGTACGATGTTGCATTCCGGGAGAGTAGAGGATTTGTTTGAGTAAACTCTGTGTGGGGTATGGGGGCTGTATCCATAACGAATCTAGGTCTGTAACATAACCCAAGTGGGGATCAGAAGTTACAGAGAGGGGACGCCTGGAAAGAGGGATTTGGGGTGGGGGGTCACTTCCTGACTCAGCCTGGATTTTCCAAGTACATTTCTGACTCTACACCTAACTATCGGAGTGGCCTCGATCTGCCCCTGTATAGCAGATCCAAAGGACTGAATGGAACATCAGAACAAAAGGCTGACAAACATGATTGGGTTTTTCGGCCCTTTGACACTACTCCACCAGTAAATAAGGACATGGATCATCTCATTGTGTTCCCAACTGCTCTTTTCTCTCCATGCACCATTATTCCTGATTCACTTGTCTATGGAAAAGCAGACGAATCCAGCATCGATATAATATAAAGATTCAGCTACCAAACTTCTGGGAAAGAGAATTCCCACTTAAATGAAATCCCACTTTGTGATTTTCTCCTCACTCTTGTTCTGACAGAGGTTGGGAGAGTGTCAACAGTTTCCCTTTCTAGTCGCACTCCTCCATTACTCATAACAAACTTTAAATGTAACCAGGTTGGTGATTTGGCCGATGATAAAGGTCTCAGATTGGGTCAGGTTCAGTGACAGGAAAAAGTCAGACAGTTTTTTTTTTCTTAATCCACAAGGAGCATGGTGGATCTGTGTTCAGCACTGATGCCTCACATCACCAAGCAGCTGACCTTAATTCCAACCTCGGGCGACCCTCTATGTGGAGTGTAAACATTCACCCCGTGTCTGTGTGGGTTTTCTACCAGTGCTCCAGTTTCCCCCAACAATATAAAGATGTGCAAATTTAAGCGGATCGGCCAGGCCAGATTGCCCAAAGTGCCCAGGGATGTGTAGGTTAGGTAGGTTAGTCATGGGAAAAGCTGGGTTACGCGGAGGGGACAGGGCTGTCTGGGATGCTTTTAAGTGGGTCAGTTTGGACTCGATGGGCAGAATGTCGTGCTTCAACATTGTCGAATTTCTATCAAAATGACACAAGTTTGGACTATAAAAACTCCCAGTGTGTATTTACCTGATCCACTGTTCTCAAGGTTTTGTATGTTTAAATAAAATCATGTCTCATTCCAAGAGTAACCTGTTAACATAGAACATATAACATAGAACAGTACAGAACAGAACAGGCCCTTCAGCCCAAGCTGTTGTGCCGACCACTGATCCTCATGTATGCACCCTCATATTTCTGTGACCATATGCATGTCCAGCAGTCTCTTAAATGTTCCTAATGACCCTGCCTCCACAACTGCTGCTGGCAACGCATTCCATGCTCTCACAACTCTCTGTGTAAAGAACCCGCCTCTGACATCCCCTCTATACTTTCCTCCAAGCAGCTTAAATCTATGATCCCTCGTGTTAGCGATTTCTGCCCTGGGAAATAGTCTCAGGCTATGACCTCTATCTATGCCTCTCATTATCTTGCTTACCTCAATTAGGTGCCCTCCAATTAAAAAGTTCCGAGCTCAGTCAACCTCTCTTCATAAGATAAGCCCTCCAGTCCAGGCAGCATTCTGGTAAACCTCCTCTGAACCCTCTCGAAAGCATCTATATCTTTCCTATTATAAGGCGACCAGAACTGGACGCAGTATTCCAAGTGCGGTCGAACCAAAATTTGATAGAGCTGCAACAAGATCTCACGACTTTTAAACGCAATGCCCCTCTTAAGGAAGGTCAAAACACCATATGCTTTCTTAACAACCCTGTCCCCTTGTGGGGCCATTTTAAGGGATCTATGTACCTGCACACCAAGGTCCCTCTGTTCCTCCACACTGCCAAGAATCCTATCCTTAATCCTGTACTCAGTTTTCAAATTCGACCTTCCAAAATGCATCACCTCGCATTTATCCAGGTTGAACTCCATGTGCCACCTCTCAGCCCATCTCTGCATCCTGTCAATGTCCCGCTGCAGCCTACAACAGTCCTTTATACTGTCAACGACACCTCCAACCTTTGTGTCGTCTGCAAACTTGCTGACCCATCCTTCAATCCCCTCATCCAAATCATTAATAAAAAATACAAACAATAGAGGCCCAAGGACAGAACCCTGTGGAACACCACTCACCACATACTTCCAGGCAGAATATTTTCCTTCTACTACCACTCGCTGTCTTCTGCTGGTCAGCCAATTCTGTATCCAGACAACTAAGTTCCCCTGTATCCCATTCCTCCTGACCTTCTGAATAAGCCTACGATGGAGAAACTTATCAAATGCCTTGCTGAAGTCTATATACACCACATCCACAGCTCGACCCTCATCAACCTTTCTAGTCACATCCTCAAAGAACTCGATAAGGTTTGTGAGGCATGACCTGCCCCTCACAAAGCCGTGTTGACTGCATTTAATCAAGCCATGCTCTTCCAGATGGTCATAAATCCTATCCCTCAGAATCCTTTCTCACACCTTGCAGACGACAGACGTGAGACTTATTGGTCTGTAATTGCCGGGGATTTCCCTATTCCCTTTCTTAAAGAGAGGAATTACATTTGCCTCTCTCCAGTCCTCAGGCACGATTCCAGTGGAGAGCAAGGATGCAAAGATCTTCGCAAGTGGCGATTCAATTGCATTTCTCGTAACCCAAAGAAGCCGAGGACAAATCTGGTCCGGGCCTGGCGACTTGTTAATCTTAATGTTTGACAAAATTTTCAGCACATCGGCTTCCTCTATCTCTATCCATTCCAGCATGCACACCTGCTCTTCAAAGGTTCCATTCACTACAAAGTTCGTTTCCTTCGTAAAGACAGAAGCAAAAAAAAAACTCATTTAGGGCTTCCCCTACCTCCTCAGACTCTATACACAAGTTCCCTACTCGGCCCTACTCTTTGTTTGACCATTCTTTTATTCCTCACGTAAGTGTAAAATGCCTTTGTGTTCTCCCTAATCCGTTCTGCCAAGCCTTTCTCGTGCCCCCTCCTGGCTCTCCTCAGACCATTTTTGAGCTCCTTCCTCGCCTGCCTGTAAACCTCTCGAGAAGAGCTTGACCCTAGCTTCCTCCACCTTATGTAAGCTGCCTTCTTCCTTTTGACGAGAAGCTCCAGCGCTCTCGTCATCCAAGGTTCCTTTATCTTACCCCATCTTGCCTGTCTCAGAGGGACATATTTTTTCATCACTCGCAACAACTGTTCCTTAAACAGTCTCCACATGTCTATAGTGCCCTTTCCACGGAACAATTGCTTCCTAACTCATGTCTAATCGCATCATAGTTTCCTCTTCCCCAATTAAATATCCTCCCATTTTGCCTAATCCTCTCCTTCTCCATAGCTATGCAGAATGTGAGGCAGTTATGGTCACCGTCATCAAAATGCTCTCCCACCAGAAGATCTGATACCTGCCCCGGCTCGTTTCCAAGCACCAAATCTAGAATCGTCTCTCCCCTCGTCGGCCTGTCAACGTACTCCTCAACACACCTTACAAAAACATTTCCTTCCAAACCATCTGCTCGAAGGAGGTTCCAATCAATATTGGGAAAGTTAAAGTCACCCATTGCAACAACCCTACTATGTCCACACTTTTCCAAAATCTGCCGACCTATGCTTTCTTCCATCTCCCTGCTGCTATTCGGGGGCTTGAAGTAAACCCCTAACGAGGTGACTACTCCCTTGCTGTTCCTAATTTCCACCCATACTGACTCGGTAGGCAGATTTTCCTCGACAATGGAAGCTTCTGTAGCTGTGATACCCTCTCTGATTAGTCGTGCTACACCCCCTCCTTTCCCCCCTCCCTATTCTTTTTAAATGCTCTAAACCCTGGAATATCCAGCAACCATTCCTGCCCCTGACAAACCCATGTCTCTGTTATGGCCACAACATCATAGCACCAGATATTGACCCATGCTCTAAGTTCATCACTTTTGTTCCTGACACTCCTTGCGTTAAAGCAAACACACTTTAACTGATCCTTTGGTTCCTTACCAGGAAAATCCTTCCCACTAGCTGGTCTATGTCTTGCTATTGCCTCCCCTGCCTCAACTGTCACTTCCCGTATACAGCTCAGGTTCCCGGGCCCCTGCCATACTAGTTTAAACCCTCTCGAACTAATCGAGCAAACCTTTCACCCAGGACATTGGTCTCCTTCCAGTTCTGATGCAGCCCGTCCTTCTTGTGCAGGTCCCACCTTCCCCAGAAGATATCCTAATTATCTACATATCTGAAGCCCTCCCTCCTACACCAGCTGCGCAGCCACATGTTAAGCTGCGTCCGCTCCCTGTTCCTCGCCTCGCTATCTCGTGGCACCGGTAGTAAACTAGAGAACACTACTCTGTTCGTCCTGCTTTGCAGTTTTCATCCTAACTTCCTGAAATCACTTTTTATATCCTCAACCCTTGTTCTGGATATATCATTAGTCCCAATATGTAACACGATTCCTGGCTGTTCGCCCTTCCCTTTTAGAACCTTATACACCCGATCGGAGACGTCCCGGACACTGGCACCAGGGAGGCAACATACCTTCCGGGAATCCCGATCCTGACCACAAAATCTCTGTCGATTCCCCTAACTATCGAGTCCCCTACCACGAGATCTTTATTTATTCTACCCCCTTCCCTTCTTTGCCACAGTGTGAGGCTCAGTGCCAGAGAACTGACTACTGTAGCTTTCCACTGCTAGGTCACCCCCCACCCCCCAGCAGTATCCAAAACGGTATACTTATTGCTGAGGGGAATTTCCATAGGGGATCTCTGCACTGTCTGTCTGTTCCCTTTCCTCCCCCAAGCTGTAACCCATCTATCCTTGTCCTGAGCCTTAGGAGTGACCAACCTCCCGTAACTCCTCTCAATGACCCCATCTGCCTCCCGAATGATCCGTAGTTCATCCAGCTCCAGCTCCAATTCCCAAACACGGTTTTCAAGGAGCTGGAGGTGGGTGCACTTCCCGCAGATGTAGCCAGCGGAAACGTGTGCCATGTTAAAGCCTTTATAATATAAGCTCTTCAGTGCAGTGAAGTGAAACATCTCTGAACTGATTCCAATGCAATTATATCCTTTCTCAGGTAAGGAGAGAAAAAAATCTGACACACAGACCTGAGGTTAATTTTGTTTTTGTTAATTTGCTATTTTTTTGCAGATCATTGGAGGCAGAGATGTTGAATATTTTTTGAGACATAGACGTCAAGGTTCATAAATAACGACGGAGTCATGGATTTTTGAGGAATGGGCAGGAATGTACAGTGTGGGGGTAATGCTGACAGTGGTACAAAATGACTGCTCCAGAACATCCAGGAATATAAGGCAAAACGAAATGATGACATAGATAACATTTCAAAATGTTAACAGTGATAGAATGCAGTTCCAAATGACCACAGGGCTGCTCTGACAATAGAGACAGAGAGACCATTCGTGGTAGTTTACGCTGAGTGTTACCACACCTCGGGTGATGGGGTGAGGATGAAAAAGCATCCCCTTCATGGTAACCTCTGTCAGTGTGGGGAATTGTACTTGGGCTGTTGGTTTCCCTGTGCATCACAAACCAACCGTCCAGCCAACTGCGTGGGAGACCGTGTAACTGCTACATACAGAAAAAGTCACAGACAAAGGGCAATTGAAATGTTCATAATAAGGAAAACGGACCAATTCAAAGAGCGGTCAAGATAATGGCTGAGGATAAAAATGTTCTTTGCTATGATTTGTATGTTATAATGAGAAAAGTGTTTAGAAGCTGTCTTTAGCTGAATACAATAAGGTGAGACAAGTGAAATAACCAGAATTATTAATTGTAATTTGATATTGATAACCATAAAATAAGAGTATATTTTTGATTGGTCTGTGTAAAATAGGCTTACCATTACATAGACGTATAAAGCTGGTGGAATATATTGTTAGGAGAGTCGGTTCCCCATTTGAAATGGCCGCGAATAGGTGCTTGAAGAAAACCGGTGTAAAAGTTCTTGAGTGTCGTCTTGTCAGTGACATAAACCCAGGGTTTTGGATGTCTGAAGCTCCTCTAACATTGAGCTCAGGGCACAATCAGATCACCCCCGATCTTATTAATACGAGAGCACGTTTAAATGGTCTAATGACGGATTTGAATATCATGTGATTTTAAAAATATACATCTCTACTCCTTCCCCTTACGTATTACATACTGGGGCACTGACATTTTTCTGAAAATTGGAATTACTTCGAACGTTGTATGGAACTTTCCATAATTGGCATTCTCCAGAACATTCTATAGCCGTGTGGGGTTATTGCAAAGGTGAGGGGGAGAGAGAGAGAGAGAGACAGAGAGAGACAGAGACACAGAGACACAGAGAGAGAAGGTGCTGCATGCAGTTGAGGGAGTGGTGCAGCATGAGCCTTGTTCGGGGTCCTATAAGAGATATGCATTGAGTATGAGGGAGCAGAGAGAATACGGTGACCCTTATCCTGACAGAGTAGGGTAGGTTATTGATGTTTTTTTCATGTATTTCTGGATCGCAGATATTGCACTGAGCTGGGTGATGAGCTCAGATCATTCTCGGTGGGTCTGGTGCTTTGTCCTCCTTTGGGAAGAGAATGGCCTCTCTCTGTACGAGCCCATCCATCAGAACCTACTTGCCCCTTCGACAAACTGTAGTGGAATTGTCCCTTATCCCATGCTCGGGGTAAACTGTGCAGGGAAACTCCAAATTGAGCATGCTCAACCGTGTGCTCGTTGGCCTTTTAAAGATGGCAGCAGTGCCAGGGATCATGGAATATCCAGGGACATCCGGGCGATGGTGATTACTTCCAGTCATGATGCGTGGGAGAATAGGGCGGGTATTGAATGAGAGGGACACCATGAGGTGGGGCGGGTAGGTAATGAGGTGAGTTCGATAAGATAGACCAGGAAACTAGCTCAGCCTCGTACAGTCAATCCCTCTGTTACATTCAATGAAAATGGCACTGAGACAAACTATTGTTAGATTCAGCCCAATGAGGCATACACTCTGCACCTCACTCCCAGTTAAAAAGCTGCAGAACAAATGCTCATCCAAAATTCTCCATCATCTGAACTGACACCAATGTTCCATTCACCCAATATTCCTGAGATTACTGGCTCATGTTGTAGGATGCTCTCGAAATATCTCCATTTCAGCATTCTGAAACCTGTGATCCTCCATGAAGTTGTCTCTCAATATCCCTTTCTATTTTTGACAGAATGCTTTTGTTTGTAGGTATTTTATCTGATTACCCTGTCGTCATTCTCTGGCAGTGATTTACACACCCACAGCACCCGTTGTCATTGCACAACGGAGATATGGAGGTGCAAATGGATGAGAGCTGCATATCCTGTCACTTACAGCATGGGCTGCTAGTTTCTCCACGCTGGGCAATGATCTAACACAGCACTGAACAATGCACTGGGGCGGTGCACACTGCTCTGCATGGTAGGAGGGTAGCAGATGAATTCAGTGATGTTCGCAATACAGCTCCCCACACAGCACATGATATCTTGTCTGCGTTTATCGAGCAAGAGTCTGGTGTGGGCTACATATCACCCATGATGGACAGACCGTTTTGTCCAGGCTTCTTAATCAATGCACCAGTGTGGTCTGTACTGCTCCCCATGTTGGACAGATAGAGAGTGGATTACTGAGAACTGCACAATATTCCATCCTGGACAGATTGCTGAGTTGTACTGAGCCTGGTCTGCACAGTACTCCGTGCTGAGCGGATATCTCATCTGGTCTTATACGTATATGGGCTGGAACTGTGTTGTGGATTGTGTATCTAATATAATTCCTGATAGAGTTATCACTCATCCAGCTCGGCGTATTCTTCTGTCAAACGCCGTGTTCCTGAAACTTATTGTTCATTAAATAATTATCCAATTAAAACATGAATATACGTCCTTCTTGTTATGGACCCGAACAGACGCATCTCATAATATATGAAGAAGGTCGTCTCGACCCGAACGTTTTCTTATTTCAAAAGTAATTGTGAGGTGCTGTGTTTCAGGTGCAATTCGTTTGGTCAAAATATTTGACATTAAGCCAATCGCAATTTATTCAAACACTGTAGACAAAGAAACAAAAAAAAAAAGAACTTGGAATAACTTAATTTATTGGAAAACTTAACAGATTAATAGATTATTTAATTACTAAATAGTAACTGCTCCAATATGGTAACATCGTAGAAACTCACACTTGTCCAAAAACTAATTCAGGAAACATATTGTCTGACATGTAGTTCTCCAATCCAGGAGGAATGAACATCAAAAGCCAATTCTGAGAGAAATCTCAGAGTGTGTAGCAGCCGGGAGAGATTTACCGCCTTCCACCCCTGCTGAGACCCCAGAAATAACTGGTGAAAGGTAAAACTAAGAATCCTGGTTCAGTGAGAGTTTGACCATCACTCTACAGGACGAGACCGCGGTTGCAAGGACAACAAGGAGTGGACTGTATCTACACCATCTATACAAATGTAGTAGGTCTCTCAGAAATGCCTAACCCCACCTAAGCCATGCAATGTTGGTAAAATAAATGTCAAAGTTAAATAGAAATAAATAAAGCCAAAGGATGCAGAAGGCCTGGTAATCAGACACAACCTCAGGAGCCCAGCAATTCTGACCCTGCCAACAGAGAGGATAATCACTGAGCTGGTGAAAAGAAAGCATCATCTCTCTGCCTCACCTCTAACTTTACAATTCGTGACGTGCCATTAGCCCGATAGTCAGCGATGTCAACATCTCAGGAAGACCAAGTATTATTGTTATTTGTCAGGGTTGTTGTGAAAGGGTAAGTTGAGCTGTTTGTTCGGTGACTGCGATTGATATCAGTCACCATGGATCCTAACGGTATCCCTGGAGGTTTTCCTCTTCTATTAAAAAGGGGCTTTCTTCAACCTGTTATCTCATATTATTAGCGGCAGTGTCATCCTCGAAATGATTGGGATCAGCGGCTACAGAGAAAGGGAGAGGAAGACAATCTTAGAACGAGAGAATGGAATGTTCCAACAATGGATCAGAATCTAAGAACATTACACTGGAATGTTTCAACAATGGATCATAATCTGTATGTTTTAGACTGGAATATTCCAACTAGGGACAGGAGTTTATTGCGAGTCTTTACTGGCTTTCTCAGGATTGGGCATGGTTAGACTTGTGGATAGAAGCCGTACTGAGAATTATTCAATCTGGGTACTATCCCATCCTCGCTATTATTGGTGTTCCTCGTAAGCCAATCTCTGCCCATTCTATAAACGATGGTGAAAGTTATTGCTATTTCGTTTATTTATATTTTAAAAATGCATAAACTTTTATCTTCAGTCTCCCTTTTGCCCTGAACTGTTTTATGTCTCTGTATTCTCTCTGTCATCACACCTGCCTGCACCTACTTTTATAAAATCCGCAGTCTCCAACTCTGCCTCAGTGCTGTTGCTAAATTAGCCATCATCTGCCTCCTTCAGAACTTCATATTTTACGGCTCCAGTTCTTTTCTGACCACTATTCCAGTTATAAATATTTTGACCACAGACTTTTTCTTGTCTCTCCAGTTATTTCATAATAGGGACCTCATATCAGAGTAATAATGTGACTGGCCGTGTAATTCAGATGCGACTCACAGGCACAAGTTATGACTTTAAAAACATTGTTTCAAATCCTACCACAGCCGATGTTAGAACTTAAATTTGAATGGCAACAATTGGAATGAACCCTCATTTTACAAATGGAAACCATAAAAAATCAGCATTTCTTTTATTCTTTCACTGACAGCATTTGGTAAATAAACTAAGTGTGACAAAAGGATCAGCTCCATATTGTCTTGACAAATGGTCTCGCAGTCAACGACAATTAGTGATGGATGACAAATGCTGCCCTTGCCAGTGATGCAGACATTCTGTGAAACAACAGCATTAAAGGTGAAATAAACCAAGGAACTGTAAATGATGGACATCTGAAATAAAATTATCCAGTGTCTGAAAATGTTGGAGAATCTCAGCAAGTATGGCAGCATCAGTCAGAAGGAAAACAGATAAAGTATCGAATCTAGTGACCCTACATCAAAACTGAAAACAACTGGGAAATAATATTATTTCTATCAGGGATGGCCGGATGTGTGATGGTGAGGTTAGTTGAATGGATGCAGAAATGTCCAGAGAGAGAGAGAGAGAGAGAGAGAGAGACAGAAATGAAAAGCGAACAAAGGGACTGCTGATGTTGAACCAGAAGGAAAATAAAATGAGAGCTTATTCTAAAATTTCCCCGTTTCCCATATTCCTGAATATCATGTTAATTTTGATGTGTCCCTGTTTAAAATGAGTTATATTCCCTCTGTCCTTCTGTGTGGTGATCTACTCCATCTGCAATACAAGTGCTGCCATTATAGTCGCTGAGATACAGAGAAAGGTAATGTTACATAGTCAACTGCTTCTTTGGAGAGAGGAACTGTAAGTGTGGGACTGTGCAGAGATATAACGGCTTTTTTTTCCGCTAAGAAGAGAAACATTTTCAACACTTAATGCGTGCACCGCGTGTGTGGAGATTTGACTTGCTCCTGTCATTACAGAGAAAAGACAGGTTCTATTGACGCTTTTGTTGGGTTTGTGTTTTCAGCTGCTGCGTCCATTCAGAGAGACCCAAACGTATGGTGATCCCCGAAACATCATGGCATAGAGAGAGAACACAGGGGCCCAAAACCTTCAACATATTGTCTCGCTATCACCGTTGTTAACAGCTAACCCGAGAATGCATTTTTTAAAAAAAAGTTTTGTGATTTTCGCATGAAAGAAGTGAAACTATCACGGTATTCTAACAGATGAAAGGCTTAACAGACAATCAATTTTTCAATGTATAATTTCAGTTCCATCAGACTGTACATTTTTGCTAAAAAGTCTGTGTGTTAGGAATGAGCCCTCCACGACTACCTGATGAAGGAGCGCCGCTCCGAAAGCTAGTGTTCTTCCAATTAAACCTATTGGACTATAACCTGGTGTTGTGTGGTTTTTAACTAAATATTTAAAACAGGATGGTAAGGGCAATCAGGAAACTAAATAGCTCAACATCAGCTGTAAGAAACACATTGTAACATTTTATAAGGAACGTGACAACTAGACGTTTCGAGAATAATGATATGACTTGGTAGTCAGACTACATTCCAGAAAAGGGAAATTATCTTTGATAAACCTGCTGGAGTTGGTGGAGATTGTCCGTTGTGACATAGAACATAGAAGAATACAGCGCAGTACAGGCCCTTTGGCCCTCGATGTTGCGCCGATCCAAGCCCACCTAACCTACACTTGCCCACTATCCTCTATATGCCTATCCAATGCACGTTTAAATGCCCATAATGAAGGAGAGTCCACCACTGCTACTGGCAGGGCATTCCATGAACTCACGACTCGCTGAGTAAAGAATCTACCCCTAACATCTGTCCTTTACCTACCCCCCCCCCCTTAATTTAAAGCTCTGCCCCCTTGCAATAGCTGACTCCATACGTGGAAAAAGATTCTCACTGTCGACCCTATCTAAACCCCTAATCATCTTGTACACCTCTATCAAGTCACCCCTAAACCTTCTTTTCTCCAATGAAAACAGCCCCAAGTGCCTCAGCCTTTCCTCATACGATCTTCGTACCATACCAGGCAACATCCTGGTAAACCTCCTCTGCACCCGTTCCAGTGCCTCCACATCCTTCCTATCGTATGGGGACCAAAACTGCACACAATACTCCAGATGCGGCCGCACCAGAGTCTTATACAACTGCAACATTACCTCAGTACTCCGGAACTCAATTCCTCTACCAATAAAAGCCAGTACGCCATATGCCTTCTTCACCGCACTATTTACCTGGGTGGCAACTTTCAAAGATTTGTGTACATGGACACCAAGATCTTTCTGCTCATCCACACTACCAAGTATCCGACCGTTAGCCCAGTACCCCATCTTTTTATTACTCTTACCAAAATGAATCACCTCACACTTAGCTACATTGAACTCCATTTGCCACCTTTCTGCCCAGTTCTGCAGCTTATCAATATCCCGCTGTAACCTGCCACATCCTTCCTCACTGTCTACCACTACTCCGACTTTCGTATCATCCGCAAACTTGCTCACCCAACCTTCTAACCCCTCCTCCAGGTCATTTATAAAAATGACAAACAGCAATGTTCCCAAAACAGATCCTTGCGGAACACCGCTCTTGACAGCACTCCAAGATGAACCTTTGCCATCAACTACTACCCTCTGTCTTCTTCCAGCCAGCCAACTCCTAATCCAAACCTCCAACTCACCCTCAATACCATACCTCCGTATTTTTTGCAGTAGTCTACCATGGGGAACCTTATCAAACGCCTTACTAAAATCCATATACACCACATCTACTGCTTTCCCCTCGTCCACCTCCTTAGTCACCTTCTCAAAGAATACAATAAGGTTTGTGAGGCACGACCTGCCCTTCACAAAACCATGCTGACTATCCTTGATCACATTATTCCTATCCAGATGTTCATAAATCCTATCCCTTACAATTCTCTCTAAGATTTTACCCACAACAGAAGTGAGACTCACCGGCCTATAGTTACTAGGGTTATCCCTACTCCCCTTCTTAAATAAGGGAACCACATTTGCTAGCCTCCAATCTTCTGGCACTACTCCTGTAGACAACGAGGACATAAAAATCAAGGCCAATGGCTCTGCAATCTCCTCCCTTGCTTCCCAGAGAATCCTAGGATAAATGCCATCAGGCCCAGGGGACTTATCTATTTTCACCCTTTCCAGGATTTCCAACACCTCTTCTCTACATACCTCAAAGCCATCCATTCTACTTAATTGTGACTCGGTACTCACATCGACAACAACGTCCTGTTCCTGAGTGAATACTGACGAAAAGTATTCATTCAGTGTCTCCCCAATCTCTTCCGCCTCCACACGCAACTTCCCACTACTATCCTTGACTGTACCTATTCCTACCCTAGTCATTCTTTTATTCCTGACATACCTATAGAAAGCCTTAGGGTTTTCCCTAATCCTACCAACTAAGGACCTTTCATGTCCCCTCCTTGCTACTCTTAGCTCTCTCTTCAGGTCCTTCCTGGCTACCTTATAACTCTCAATCGCCCCAATTGAACCTTCACGCCTCATCTTTACATAGGCCGCCCTCTTCCATTTAACAAGGGATTCCAATTCCTTATTAAACCACGGCTCCCTCACACGACCCTTTCCTCCCTGCCTGACGGGTACATACTTATCAAGGACACTCAATAGTTGCTCATTGAACAAGCTCCACATATCAATTACACCCTTGCCTTGAAGCTTACTTTTCCAAGCCACACATCCTAAGTCATGTCTCACCGCATCATAGTTTCCCTGCCCCCAGCTATAACTCTTGCCCTGTAGTGCACTCTTATCCCTCTCCATCACTAGAGTAAAAGTCACCGAATTGTGGTCACTGTCCCCAAAGTGCTCACCTACCTCTAATTCTAACACCTGGCCTGGTTGATTACCCAGAACCAAATCCAGTATGGCCTCACCTCTTGTTGGCCTATCTACATATTGTGTCAGGAAACCCTCCTGCACACATTGGACAAACACTGACCCATCTAACGAACTCGAGCTATAGCTTTCCCAATCAATATCAGGAAAGTTAAAGTCCCCCATCGACAACTGAGAATCAATGGAGTAGAGTATTTGAATTTTCACAAAAGGTTTGGCACGGTTGAATACTAGTGAGTGGGGAATGGAATACACCAAATGGATCAAAAATTGAATAATGGGCAAAATGAAGAGAGTAGTGTGTCTCTCTGGGTGGAAGACTTGTGGGGTATCAGAAGGATCAGTACTTGGGAAATAGCTGTTCGCTTCGTATAAAATGATTCTGATGGTACAACAAATATTTCTGATTCTCATTGATATTTATTAAATGGTGAGAGGTTGGGAAGTTCTGTTGTTGAAAGGGATCTGAACGTCCTTGGTTATAAATCAGTAAAGAATTCATACGGGGCAGGAAGTAAATGATATGTGGCTCTTCAGACAAAAATGATTGAAGTACCAGAGTTAGTATATCTTTCCCTAATGGCGTGTTTTGTTGAGAGAGTATTTTATTGCATTGCGTGCAGATTTGGTCAGCTTTATCAATAATGATCTCTTTGTCGCCAACGCAATGCAAAGCAGTTTCAACGGACTAAACTCTGGCATGATGGCACCATGAGGAGAGAGGGCATTACTCTGTTTTTAATCTGTATCACTGTGAGAGAATGAGGAGTCGAAACTTGATGGCTACATACGAATACTCATTACATCCCAAACAGCTGAATAGGGTGAAAATTCCGTATTTTTAACTGGATGATTGATTCCCGATAGTTTATATGCTTGTGCAGAACCCTCATGTCCATTGAGAGAGAGATACGGGCTCTGAATGAACTCTGACATTTTAATGCACAGTTACTGTGTGACACTGAATTGAATGTCACTTTGGACACAATCCTGTCAGCAGTCATCAATCTGAAAGAGTTAACAATTCCGCACTACCTTCTGACCTCCATGGAGACCATGGGTCTACTATCTTGGAGATGCAAGACACCTTGGTGAATGGTTAAAAAAAAGTTTTCTTCATTCCGATTGCTTGAAAACCATGTTAAGTTTACACATATGTACTATGAGTAATTAAGCCACGAGGAACAAGATGGTGCAGTATATCAGTTTAGTCCCTGCGCCATTTGTTTGTGAAGTTGGTGCATCTCTGTCACTTTCTGTTCCTGGGTTAGTGATTGAGAAGCTGAATGATCGCTTTTTGTCCCTCAGTTATTAACTCCAGATACATTACACTCTCTTTCTGATCCCGTGTAAGTGAGGCAGTGAGCTGATTCCTTCTCTTACTGTGTATTTGGCAGGAGGGACTAAATGAGCTATCACACATCTTGTCCAATAGTTTGATGGGTTGAATGGCTTCCACATATTCCTGTGAACACAGATTGAGGTGCCGAATGAGCTGCACCTTTTACTGTGGAAATGTACCGCGTCTATCAATGTGGTGACATGAATGTTCCCCAGATTTTAAAAGCACGCCCTTGAATGGTGTCCAGTTCTTGCTGCACATGGACACAGACTGCTTCAAGAGCTGAGGAGGGTCGCCTTATTCAGAAAACTATGTACACGTCAGTGAATATCCCCAATCCTGCTCAGTTTGGACTCAATGGGCTGAATGGTCTCCTTCCACACTGTTAGGATTCTATGATGATGGGGATGCCTGGGCCGAGGGAGCTACCCTGAGAATCTCTTGCAGTGATGCACCACGGCTGAGATGTTTGGTGTCCACAGATGATAAACAACTTCACTTGTGCTGTGAATGATTTCAAGAAGTATAGAGGCCGTAATCAATTCGCATTAAGTGTTTTGTTCCTCAGACTCCTTGATGTCAACCTCAGTTTAATACTGCCTTGAGTTCAGGGCCAGTCTCTCTGTCTAATCCCTCGTGTTTCCCCTTTTGTTCATATCAATCGGTCATGGTGTAGAAGCAGAGAAAGTTTTCTTCAAACAGAGGATAGTGAATGTCAGGAATTCCCTTACACAGAGAGTTAGGGGAGCTAGAACACTGTAAGCGACCAGTGGCTTCCCGCAGGAATCAGTTCTGGAACCTCTCCTCTTTGTGATTTTTACAACTGACTTGGATGAGGAAGTGGAAGGGTGGGTTAGTAAGTTTGCCGATGACACAAAGGTTTGTAAAGTGGTACATGGGTGTTTGCAGGGCTTTTGTAGGTTGCAACAGGACATTGAGATAATGCAGAGCCCTGCTAAAAAGTGGCAGATGGAATTCAAGTCTGGAAAAGCGTGAAGTAATTCCATTTGAAAGCTCAAATTTGCTGAATATAGGGTTATAGGCAGGGTTCTTGGCAGTGTGGAAGAACAGAGGAATTTTGGCGTCCATGTCCATAGATACCTCAAAGATGCTACCTAAATTGATAGGGTTGTAAAGGAGGCGAGTGGTGTGTTAGCTTTCATTGGAAGGGAGATTGAGTTTAAGAGCCCTGTGGTTATGCTGCAGTTCTGTAGAGCCCTGATTAGACCGCACCTGGAGTATTTTGTTCACTTCTAGTCACCCCATTATGGGAAGGATGAGGAAGCTTTAGAAAGGGTACAGAGTAAATTTACCAGAATGCTGCCTGGACTGGAGGGCAGGTCTTATGAAGAAAGGTTGAGGGAGCTAGGGCTTTTCTCATTTGCGTTTAGAAGAATGAGAGGTGACTTGATAGAGTTGTAAAAGGCGATGAGAGGCAACGAGAGAGTGATTAGCCTGAGACCTTTCACCAGGGCAGAAATGTCTATCACCACGTGTCATAATTTTAAGGTAATTAAAGGAAGGTTTAGTGGAGATATCAGCGGTAGGTGTTTTCACGCAGAGAGTGGTGGGTGTAGAGTCAAATACGTGAGGGTAACTTGGGAGACTCTTGGATAGGCACATGGAAGAAAGTGCACGAAAGAATTAGGTGAGTCTGATCTTAGAGTAGGAAAAACGGATGTCACAACATCAAGGATTGACGGCCTCTACTGTGCTGTACTGTTAAATGTTCTGTGTTCGATGAAAGTGTTTGTAGAAGCTGGAGATGGATTTTGACCTGTCAGAGAGTTGAGAGTTATGAAGATTTGGACTTTAAAGAAGATTTGAGACTAAGAGCAGATCAGCCACGATCTTAGTGAAAGGCAAGGCATGCTTGGTGGGTGAACAACATGCTCTTGTTTCGGATGTTATCACATTATGTTATTGAAAAGTTCGTGGGTGTTATTTTCCTGTAAGGTCTGTTTCAATGTTGAGGCCTGGGAGACCAGAGAATTTTGTGAACCATCTCTGGGTGAGGTATTGGAACTGTATTCACAATGAATCTGGGTCTGCAGCATGAGCTCTGTAAGGAGAGATGGGGGTTCTCTTTCATAATCATCCTGGCATTTCCAATTACATTTTCCAAATCACTCCAAACTGTATGTGACAGCATTAAGGGACTGAATGGTAGCCTCTGTTTCTGGCATCAGTTTATAGCAGCAAGTGGTCACCAACTGCTCTTGTCTAGCAGGTTTTAGGGGCTGAATTGAACACAGAAACATGGGACTGAGGAGCAGGACTGGGTCCTGGGATACTTCGAGCTATTTTCACCAGGCACTAAGATTGTGGCTGATGAAGTTGTATTGTCAGCCCGACTTTCATGTGTGTATCCCATTATCCGTGACTCTCTTCTCTGTCAAATCTTTAACTAACTCAGCTTTGAATTCTTGTAATCAGAGAGGCACCTCGCACTTCTGGGGAAGAGCATTTTCACTTGAAAGGCCCTTTTTAGAATTTTTCCTCATCCATCTAATTCAATCAGTGAGTCATACAGCGTGAAAACAGATCCTTTATTACAGCTTGTCCGTGCTGACCAGATATCACATTCTGATCTAGTCCCACTTGCCAGCATTTAGCTCATATCGCTCTGAACTATTCCTATTGATGTACCTGTCCAGATACATTTAAACAAGTAATTGTACCCGTTTCCATCACTTTCTTTGACGGCACTTTCCGTACATGCACCACCCGCTGCATGAAAAAGATGCCTCTGTAAGAAATGGGGAAGTTTTTGCAGATATAGAAAAACAAGAGTGTGTATGTGCAGAAAAGGGGTACAAAAATATATCAGCTAAGCAAGCATTAGGGAATCCTCAAAGTATAATTGTGGATAATTGAATACTAACTTTACTGCAGAATTATTAAAGTAAATAATTTCTTCATAACGTTTGAAATAATAGTCTCAGCAAAATAGTTGAGCTAGCTGAAACGCAAAGACTAAACACTAAAAGATATTTTGTTAATACGTATGTTCAGGAATGGAATGTAACTATGGACAATAGAAGATGTTACACGTAAAGTGAAGAAGGAACATCAAGATACAAGTTTAGCCTTGTGTCAGCACTTACAGAGGGAAAGGTTGCCAACTTAGAGAAAAGGGGGCAATAAGGGTGGAGCATAGCTGGGCAGTGGCAGAATACTAAGAAAGATTGGGTAATGTAGGAATCGGGAGAGATGACCTCACGCAACTCAAAGGTATGACTGTGTAGTATTTTGAATTCTCTTTGGCCATTTGCTTCTGCAATTGATGCCCTTACTTGCAAGTTCATAATAAATTGTCTTGTTTCCAGTTTTGATGGTCTCCTCGAATTTTTATTGATTTTGTTTCTAACAGATTTGGGTGCTCGTCCTGGGATCCCAAGCTCTGTCGCTCGGCATTTTTGGGGAACAATATGGAGAAGGTGCACCTCGCCGATTTCGGCGGTCTCTAGTTACCCCCATTGCCGCAGCGGCTCGGGGAAACGAGATCCGGACTGAGAGACTCTGGAAACAACATGCGCAGACGCGGCAGGTTCGGTTGGGTGACTCTTGTGCACAAGACCCGGGTAAGAAAGGTCTTAAAAGATTTATACGAGCGACCGGGGTTGGCAGTAGTATTTGCTGCCAGTTGCATATATCCGGGAAACTGGGGAACCAGGGTTCCGGACGACCGGGGTAAGCAGCGGTAGTTGCTGCCAGGTGGATATATCCGGGAATTGCCGTGGGACAGGGAGTGCTGATACGTGGCGAGTTCAGTCAGGTAACTCTTTTGTACATAAGAACTGGATATAGGCAACGGTCGTGGTTGCCAGGTATTGCCGTGGGATAGGGCGTGCTGACGCGCAGCGGGAGATTTGGTCGGGTAAGCGACCGGGATAGACAACTGTAGTGGTTGCCAGATATTGCCGCGGGACGGGTCGCGTTGATTCGACCAGGTAACTCATGTGCACAGACCAAGGTAAGAAAATTAACCTTTAAGTATTGCCTTGGTGGTCGGGGACGTACGAGAAGTATGCGGAATTGGCAACATATAAAATAAAGTATTTAATTGGCTAGATTAATCTGACGAGTAAGGTGTCTACCTTATTCGATCACCCAGCCTTAGACCGGTTGTTAAGAGGGGAAATCCCCCACGTGAAGGTCCGGACCCTGAAGTGGGTGTGGAAAAAGGTGACACCGGACCTCAGTAAGGTTAATTAAATTACATAAAGAAACGGCTGAATATTAAAATGGGGAAAAAATAGCGATTTAAGTTTAGAAGGATACATTAGAAGGACGTCCGAGGACCACATCCCAACGGACAGTCCTTTAGGAAAATTTAAAGAAATTGGAAGTACAATCGGACGCAAGTAAAGGATAAAAAAGAAATGATAAAATTCTTTTGTTTTGTCTGGATGAAGGAAAGCATTAAAACTCCAAGCATATTTTGACAAAATTTGGGTCAGAAGAAGATTGGCTATGTCAAGATTTAAATATATATGTAAATAAGAAACAAAAATACTCCCGTAAAGAATCTGACTATGCCGCCTGTTGGATAGGGAGTCCGAACACACTTGTTTTGAAAAAGTCAGAAGAGGATGATGAGGAAACGAAGGTTTCCCGTTGGGATCCTTTGACAAGTTTACCACCCCTCCCCACCCCCCCTTAGGACAACGACAGTTATGGTCCGTTGTCGTCTTTTCCCTCTCCCGCAGCGCCCTCCCCAGTACAAGAACTTGAAAAAGGTCTAGGGGAAGACCTCCCCCCGAGTCCGATTAAGACGAGATCAGCAGTGAAAAGAATGGAAGAGGTTGACATAGGCGGGGCAGCGGCACAAATATATCCCGTTCGAGAAGTACCCGTTGGTAACGGCGAAATCGGATATGTCAATGCACCACTAACTAGCAGTGAAGTTAGATCCTATACAAAAGAAATAAAAAGTTTGATTGAAGACCCAGTAGGATTGGCGGAACATTTGGACCAATTTTTCGGGCCGAATTTGTACACATGGGATGAACTAATGAGCATTCTGGGGATGATATTTTCAGGGAAAGAAAGGGGTATGATCAGAAGAGCTGCCCTGAAGGAATGGGAAAAGAGACACCCGGTGGATGAAGGAGTAATACCAGCCGAAAACAAATTCCCCAATGTGGATCCCTGTTGGCAGGGCATGGATGAACACGATAGAGGAGAAATGAGAGACTTTTGAGAAATGGTTATTTTGGGTATTAGAGAAGCAGCACCTAAATCTCAGAATTTTTTAAAGCCTTTGAAGTAAGAGATGAGAAGAAGGAAGCCCGATCAGCCTTTTTACAGAGAGTAAAAGAGGCCACTAGAAAATATTCGGGAATGAATCCCGATGATCCAGTAGCACAGGGACTCTTAAAGGTCCAGTTTGTGGCTAATTCATGGCCGGACATACAAAAGAAGTTACAAAAATTAGAAGGGAGGAGTGAAAAACAGGTGGAAGATTTGTTACATGACGCACAGAACGTGTATGTGAAAAGAGAAGTCGAGAAACAAAAACAGAAAGCTCAAATAATGGTTGCAGCGGTTGAGGAAATTACGACGCGAAAGTTAGAATCAGAGAACAACAGGGGAGGACAAGAGTGACAGAGGACAGATGGTAGGGGAAGAAGGCAACAGGCAGGATTGTATTACTGCGGAAAAACAGGACATTTTAAAAGGGAATGTCCAAAGTTAGGACGACAACGAGAAGCAGTATCATTGATGACTTTTAATGAAGAATAGGGGAGTCAGGGGTTCCTTCCTCCTCAGACCCACCTGGAACCCTTGATAAATCTAAAGGTGGGACCTGAAGGAGAGGAGGCAGTGTTTTTGGTGGATACGGGAGCGGCACGGTCATCCCTATGTTTTAGACCTTGCGGTGTTAAATTAACTAATAAGAGTCTCAGAGTTTCTGGAGTAAAAGGCGAAAGATGCTTAGTGCCCATTTTCGAGCCGACCCGCATAAGGGGAAATAACGAAGAAGTGATGGGACAACAATTATATATTCCTGATATTGGAAGCAATCTCTTGGGCAGGGATTTAATAATTTTGTTGAGCTTGAAGATTGGAGTTGAAAATCGTTCAATAACTGTAACAATAAATAAACTAACGACTAGTGATGAAGTACAGATAATTCCTAACGTGTGGGCGAGAACCGGGAACATGGGTCATTTAAACGTTAATCCCATCGTAATTAAACTGTCACAAGAGAATAAAACAGTAAGACTTAAACAATATCCAGTTTCATTAGAGGGGCGCAAGGGTTTACAACCAGTAATAGATTCTCTAGTAAAAGAAGGGCTATTAGAACCATGCATGTCACCCTTTAAAACCCCAATACTACCCGTCCGGAAACCAGATGGAACTTACCGACTGGTACAAGTTCTCAGATCAGTGAACCGACTGGTCCGGACACAGCACCCAGTGTTGCCCAATCCATGCACCATTTTTAGTAAGATACCGTGTAACCACCGCTGGTTTAGTGTAATAGATTTAAAACATGTATTCTGGGCTTGTCCTTTAGCCCCAGAGAGCCGCGACATGTTCGCTTTTGAATGAGAAAACCCATACACTGGCAGAAAACAACAGTTCCAATGGACGGTACTTCCCCAGGGATTCATAGAATCACCTAACGTATTCACCTAAGTACTGGAACAAGTCCTAGAACAATATAAAATGCGCCGGGAGACCTCACTGTAGCAATATGTGGATGATCTACTTGTAGCAGGACAAAAGATAAATGATGTAAGTTCGGCCACCAATGGATTGTTGAATTTCCTAGAGCAACAGGGTTGAAGAGTATCTAGGAATAAATTGCAATATGCAGAAAAAGAGGTGAAATACTTAAGACACCTTATTAGCGAGGGAACTAGACGCATTAACCACGAAAGAATTCGAGATATAGTAGAACTGTCTCTCCAGAACACCAAATCTGAATTACGAAAGTTCCTGGGGCTGATGGGTTTTTGCAGATTATGTATAGAAGTCTATGCCCAAAAAACGAAGGGGTTATTTTACAAACTGACAGAATCTGAACACGAAACACTGTACTGGACAGAAAAGGAAAAGGAAGGGTTACATGAGTTGAAGCGTAGTCTAACACAAGCTCCAGTATTGGTCCTTCCTTCCCGAGAGAAACCATTTCTCCTTACTGTGACAATAAACGATGGAGCAGCCTTAGGAGTGTTAACACAGAAGGGAGGGGAAATAAATAGCCCATATCCTTCTCGTCCAAAATCCTGGAACCTGTTTAAAGGGGATGGCCTGAATGTATAGAGGCAGTTGCAGCAACTGTCATATTGGTAGAAGAAAGCCGGAAACTTACATTTGGAGGAGCGCTAGACGTTAACACACCCCATCAAGTGAGAACTGTGTTAAACCAAAAGGCAGGAAGATGGTTGACACATTCACGAATTCTAAAATACAAGGCCATCCTGATGGAGAAAGATGACCTTGTGTTAGCAACAGACACCTGTCTAAACCCAGCTAGCTTTCTTTGGAAGGGAGAACCTCTGGTCAAACGAGAATTAGAACATGACTGTTTAGATATCATAGAATATCAAACCAAAATTAGACAGGACCTGAGAGATCTGCCTTTACATGACGGAGATAGAATGTTTATAGATGGGTCATCGAGAGTCGTGGAAGGAAAAATACATTATGGATATGCAGTAGTGGACGGTAACAAAAACCGAACAGTGGAGGCCAACCGGCTGCCTAACACATGGTCAGCCCAGACCTGTGAATTGTACGCATTAAACCAAGCTTTAAAGCACTTAGAGAAACGGGATGGGACAATTTACACTGACTCTAAGTATGCCTAAGGGGTAGTCCATGCCTTATGAAAGATATGGCAAGAACGGGGACGAATCAATAGTCTGGGAAGGGAATTAGTACATAAAGGGTTAATAGGACAAGTATTGAAAAGTTTGAAATTGATTTGGGGGTCTCGTCTAAATTTTAATAACTTTGCTTAAAACACCCATTCCACTTACTGCGTCACTCTCAGCCTGACCCCTCACACACTTACTGCGTAACTATCAATCTGACTTCCTCACATTTACAGCGTCACTGTCACCCTGACACCCTCACACTATGTCACTATCACCATGACCCTCTCACACCGACTGCGTCACTGTCACCCTGACCCTCTCACACTTACTATGTCACTATCACCCTGATCACCTCACACTTACTGCGTAACTATCACGCTGACCCCCTCACACTTCCTGCAACACTATCACCCTGACACCCCCGGACTCACTGTGTCACTATCAGCCTGACGCCCTCAGACTTACTGCGTCACTGCCAGCCTTTCTCGCTCACACTTAATGTGTCACGGTCACCCTGAACCCCTCACTCTTACTACATCACTCTCGACTGACCACTGACACTTACTGCGTCACTATCATACTGGCTCTACACACTTACTGCACCACGATCAGACTTACCTCCTCACACTTACTGCGTCACTATCAGCCTGACCCCTCACACTTACTGCATTGCTATCAACATGATCCCCTCACACTTACGGCGTCGCTCTCACCCTGAAACCCTCATACTTACTGCGTCACTGCCAGCCTCTCTCTCACACACTTACTATGTCACTGTCACCCTGACCCCTCACACTTACTGCATCACTGTCACCCTGACCCCTCACATTTACTGTGTCACTATCGCCCTGACCCCTCACACTTACTGCGTCGCTATCACCCTGACCCCCTCACACTGACTGCATCAGTCTCACCATGACCCCAACACACTTATTGCATCCTTGTCAACCTGACCCCCTTACACTTACTGTGTCAATATCACACTGACCCCCTCACAGTTACTGCATCACTATCACCTTGAGCCCCCTGATACTTACTGCATCACAATCACCCTTACCCACATACGCTTACTGCGTCACTATCACACTGCCCCCCCCCACGCTGACTGCATCACTATCGCCCTAATCCCCCTCACACTTACTGCATCCTTGTCACCCTGACCCCCCTACGCTTACGGTGTCACTATCACCCTGACCCCCTCACGCTGACTGCGTTACTATCACCCTGAGCTTCCTCACACTTACTGCGTCATTATCATGCTGAGCACAACATACTTACTGTGTCACTGCCACCCTGACACCCTCACACTTACTGCGTCACTATCTCCCTGACCCCAACACGCTTACTGTGTCACTATCACAGTGACCCCTCACAACTACTACGTCAGTATCTCTCTGACCAACTCACACTTACTGCGTCACAATCCCCTGACCCCTCACACTTACTGCATCACTATCACCTAGACCCCCTCACACTTACTGCGTCACAATCCCCTGACCCCTCACACTTACTGCATCACTATCACCGAGACCCCCTCACACTTACTGCATCACTATCACCATGACCCCTCACACATACTGCGTCACTATCAGCCTGACACCCAACACTTACTGTTTCACTGTCAGCCTGACCCTCTCAAACTTACTGCGTCACTATCACACTAATCCATTCACAGTTACGGCGTCACTATCAGACTGACCCCACACGCTTACTGCATCACGATGAACCTTACCCCTCACACTTACTGCGTCACTATAAGCCAGACTCCCTCACACATATTGCGTCAATATCACCCTGAGACACTCACACTGTGTCACTATCACCCTGACCCCCTCACACCGACTGCATTACTGTCACCCTGCTCCCTCTCACTTGCTGCGACTCTATTACCCTGATCCCCCCACAGTTACTGTGTTACTGTCACACCGACCCCCTCACACTTACTGCATCACTTTCATTCTGACCACCTCACACTTACTGCGTCACTATCACCCTGACCCCTCACACTTACTGCGACACTATCACCCTAACACCCCCACACTGACTGTGTCACTATCAGCCTGACCCCCTCACACTTACTGCGTCACTGCCAGCCTCTCTCTATCACACGTACTGTGTCACAGTCACCCTGAACCCCTCACTCTTACTGCATCATTATAGACTGGCCACTCACACTTACTGCATCACGATCAACCTTACCCCCTCACACTTACTGCGTCACTATCAGCCTGATCCCTCACATTTACTGCATCACTATAGACTGACCCCATACACTTACTGCGTCACTATCAGCCTGACCCCCTCACACTGTCACTATCACACTGATCCCCTCACACCGACTGCGTCACAGTCACCCTGACCCCCTCACACTTACTATATCACTATCACCCTGACCCCCTCACACTTACTGCGTCAGTATCAATATGACCCCCCTCACACTTACTGCGTCACTGTTACCCTCACCCTGTCACACTTACTGCGACACTATAACCCGAACACCCCCACACTGACTCTGTCACTATCAGACTGACCCCCTCACATTTGATGCGTCACTGCCAGCCTCTCTCTCACATACTTACTGTGTCACGGTCACCCTGAACCGCTGACTCTTAATGCATTACTATAGACTGACCACTCACACTTACTGCATCACGATCAACCTTACCCGCTCACACTTACTGCGTCAATAACAGCCTGACCCCTCACACTTACTGCGTCACTATCAGCCTTTACCCTCACACTGACTGTGTCACTATCACCATGACCTTCTCACATTTAATGCGTCACTATCACCCTGACCCCCACACGCTTACTCTGTCACTATCTCCCTGACCCCTCACAATTAATACATCGCTCTCTCTAACCCCCTCACAATTACTTCATCACTATCGCCCTGACCCCCTCACATTTTATGTGTCACTGTCACTCTGACCCACTCACACTTACTGCGTCACTATCGCCCTGACACCGTCACACTGACTGCGTCACTATCACAATGACCCCCTCACACTGACTGCGTCACTATCACCTTGACCCCCTCACACAGACTGCGTCACTGACATGCTATCACCCTCACACTGACTGCGTCACTATCACCCTGAACGCCTCACGCTCACTGCGTCACTGTCACCCCGACCCCTCACGCTAACTGCATCACTGACACCCTAACACCCTCACACAGACTACGTCATTGTCACCCTGACCCCCTCACACTTACTGTGTCACTATCGCCCTGATCCCTCACACTTTATGTGTCACTGTCACCCTGACCCACTCACACTTACTGCGTCACTAACGCCCTGACACCATCACACTGACTGCGTCACTATCACAATGACCCCCTCACACTGACTGCGTCACTATCACCTTGACCCCCTCAGCGCTCACTGCGTCACTGTCACCCCGACCCCTTACGCTGACTGCATCACTGACACCCTAACGCCCTCACACAGACTACGTCATTGTCACCCTGACCCCCTCACACTTACTGTGTCACTATCGCCCTGATCCCTCACACTTGCTGCGTCACTGTCAACCTGACACCCCACACTTACTGCGACACTATCACCCTGATCCCATCACAGTTACTGCATCACTATCACCCTGACCCCCTCACACTTACTGCATCACTATCATCCTGACCCCTCAGACATACTGCGTCACTATCATCCTGACACCCCACACTTACTACTTCACTGTCACCCTGACCCTCTCAAACTTATTGCATCACGACCACCCTAATCCATGCACAGTTACGGCGTCACTATCAGACTGACGCCACACGCTTACTGCATCACGATGAACCTTACCCCTCACACTTACTGCGTCACTATAAGCCAGACTCCCTCACACATATTGCGTCAATATCACCCTGAGACACTCACACTGTATCACTATCACCCTGACCCCCTCACACCGACTGCATTACTGTCACCCTGCCTCCTCACACTTACTGTGTCACGATCACCCTGACCCCTCACAATTACCACGTCACTATCACACTGCGCCCCCTCACAATTACTGCATCACTATCGCCCTGATCCCCGAACACTTAATGAATCACTGTCACCCTGACACCCTCACACTTAATGCGTCACTATTACCCTTACCCCCTCACACTGACTGCGTCACTACCATCCTGAACTCCTCACGTTCACTGCGTCACTGTCACCCTGTCCCCTCACAATGACTGCATCACTGACACCCTAACGCCCTCATACTGACTACGTCATTGTCACCCTGACCCCCTCACACTTACTGCGACATTATCACCCTGATCCCCTCACGCTCACTGCGTCACTGTCACCCTGACCCCTCACAATGACTGCATCTCTGACACCCTAACGACCTCACACTGACTACGTCATTGTCACCCTGACCCCCTCACACTTACTGCGTCACTGTCACCCTGAACCACTCATGCTTACTGCGTCACTACTAGCCTCGCCCCCTCACAATTACTGCATCAGTACCGCCCTAGAACTAAACGCACTTACTGTGTCACGACTTGCCTCTCCCTCTCACACTTACTGCGTCACTGACACTCTGACCCCTCACATTTACTCTTTCATTATCACCCTGACCCTTTCACACTTACTGCATTACTGTCACCCTGACCCCTCACATCTAGTCTGTCAGTCACACCCTGACTCCCTTACATTACTGCGTCACTGACACCCTGACCCCTCACATTTAATCTGTCCCTATCACCCTGACCCCCTCACACTTACTGCTTCACTGACAGCCTGACCCCCTCATACTTACTGTGTCAGTGTCACCCTGATCCCCCTCAAACTTACTGCATCACTATAGACTGACCCCTCACACTTACTGCGTCACTATCGCCCTGACCCCTTCACACTTTCTGTGTCACTATCACACTGAACCCCTCACACTAACTGCGTCACTGTCACCCTGAGCCCCTCACTCTTACTGTGTCACTAGCACCCTGAGCACCTCGCACTGACTGCGTCACTATCAACCTGACCCCCCCTCATACTTAGTGCGTCACGATCTCTCTGAGCCATCACACTTACAGCGTCACTATCATCCTGACTCCCTCACACTTACTGTATCACTGTCAGCCGGTCCCCCTCACACTTACTTGGAACTATCATCCTGACCCCTTCATACTGACTGCGTCACTGTCATCCTGACCCCCCCTCAAACTTACTGCATCACTATAGACTGACCCCTCACACTTACTGCGTCACTATCGCCCTGACCCATTCACACTTTCTGCGTCACTATCACACTGAACCCCTCACACTGACTGCATCACTGTCACCCTGAGCACCTCACTCTTACTGTGTCACTGTCACCCTGACCCCCTCACACTAACTGCGTCACTATCAACCTGACCCCCCTCGCACTTAGTGTGTAACTATCGCTCTGGCCCCATCACACTTAATGCGTCATTATCATCCTGACCCCCTCACACTTACAGTATCACTGTCACACAGACCCCCTCACACTTACTCAGCACTATCACCCTGACCCTTCACACAGACTGCATCACTGTCACCCTGACCCCCACACACTTACAGCGTCACTATCACCCTGACACCTCACATCTACTGCGTCACTTTCACCATTACGTTCTCACACTTACAGTGTCACTATCACCCTGACCCCTCACAATTACCACGTCACTATCTCTTTGATCCCCTCACGTTGCTGCGTCACTATCACCCTGACCCCCTCACACTGACTGAGTCACTGTCACCCTAACACCCCTACACTGACTGTGTCACAATCAGCCTGACCCCCTCAAACTGACTGTGTCACTGTCACCCTGACCCCTCGCACTGACTGCGTCACTATCACCCTGACCACCTCACACTTACTGCGTCCCTATCACCCTGACCCCATCATGCTTACTGCGTCACTGTCACCCTCATCCCCTCACACTCACTCCATCACTGCCACCCTAACATCCCCACACTAAACTGCATCACTATCAGCCTGACTCCCTCACGCTTACTGCGTCATTGTCACCCTGACCCCCTTATACTGACTGCGACACTATCACCCTCACCCCCACAGTGACTGTGTCACTAACAGCATGACACCCCACATTTACTGCGTCACTGTCACCCTGACCCTCTCACACTTAATGCATCACTCTCACCCTGACCAATCATATTTACTGCATTATTATAAGCTTGACAACTCACACTCACTGCGTCACTATAATCCTGACCCTCTCACTCTAACTGCGTCACAATCACCCTAATCTCCTCACACTTACTGCGTCACTGACACCCTGACCTATCACAATTACCATGTCACTATCTCTCTGACTCCCTCACACTTACCTCGTCACTATCACCCTGATGCATTCAGTCTTTCTGCGTCACTGCATCACTCGTCAGTCGCCAGAGACTTTTTCCCAGGGCTGGATTGACGGTAACAAGGGGTCATAGTTTTATGATATCAGGGCAAAGGTATAGAGGTGATGTCAGCGGCAGGTTCTTTATGCAGAGAGTTGTGAATGCATGGAATGCGTTGCCAGCGGTAGTGGTGGTATGCGCAGTCATCAGGAACATTTAAGCGACTGCTGGACAGGTACATTGAGAGCAGTCCATTGAGGGGTGTGCAGGTTAAGTGACTATATTAGTATTAAACTCGGCACCACATCATGGGCAGAAGGGCCTATTCTGTGCTTAATTTTCGACGTGCTTCGTCACTATCACATTCACCCATCACACTTACAGCATCAATATCACACTGACCCACTCACACTTACTGTGTCGCTGTCACCCTGACCCCCTCACACTCACTCCATCACCGTCAACATGTCTATCTCACCCTCACTCCATTACAGTCACCCTGATCCCCTCACACTCACTCAATCTCCCTCACCCTGACCCCCTCACACTCACTCCATCACCGTCAACATGTCTATCTCACCCTCACTCCATTACAGTCACCCTGATCCCCTCACACTCCTCAATCTCCCTCACCCTGACCCCCTCACACTCACTCCATCACCGTCACCATGACACCCTCACATTCACTCCATCACCTTCACCCTGACCCCACTCATACTCACTCCATCACCCTCACCCTGACCCTCTCACGCTCACTCCATTACTGTCACCATGACCCACTCACAATCACTCCATCACCAGCACACTGACACCCTCACACTCACTCCATCACCTTCACCCTGACCGAACTCATACTCACTCCATCACCCTCACCCTGACCCTCTCACACTCACTCCATTACTATCACCATGACCCACTCACAATCACTCCATCACCTTCAACCTGAACTCCTCAGACTCACTCTATCACGGTCTCCCTGACCGCTCACTCTCACTCCATCACCATCACCTTGACCCCCTGACACTCAGTCCATCACGGTCACTGTTACCCCCTCACACTTACTGCGTCACTATACCCTGACCCCATCATGCTTACTGCGTCACTGTCACCCCGACCCACTTACATTGACTGCGACACTATCACACTAACACCCCCACACTGACTGCGTCACTATCACCCTGACTCCCTCACACTGACTGCATCACTATCACCCTGACCCCCTCACACCGACTGCATCACTATCACACTGACCCACTCACTCTGACTGCGTCATTATCACCCTGACCCCCCTATACTTACTGTGTCACTATCACCCTGCCCCCTCACACTTACTGCGTCACTACCAACCTGACCCCTCACACTTACTGCATCACTACCAACCTGACCCCTCACCCTTACCTCGTTACTGTCACCCCGACCCGCTTACTTTGACTGCGACATAATCACACTGACACCGCCACACTTACTGCAACACTCTCACCCTGACCCGCTCACACTTAATGTGTCGCTCTCACCCTGACCCCTCACATTCACTGCATCACAATCACCCTAATACCCTCACACAGACTGTGTCACTGTAATCCTGACCCCCTCACACTTACTGTGTCATGATCACCTTGACCTCCTCACACTTACTGCGTCACTGTCACACTGACCCCCTCACACTCACTCCATCACTCTCACACTGAACCCTCACACTCACTCCATCAATGTCACCCTGACCCCATCACATTCACTCCATCACCGTCACACTGACCCCCTCACACTCATTCCATCACCGTCACAATGACAACATCACACTCACTCCATCTCCGTCGCCATGACCCCGTCACACTCACTCCATCACCCTCACACTGACGCCCTCACACTCACTCCATCACCGTCGCCTTGACGCCTCACACTCACTCCATCGCCGTCACCCTGACCACTTCACACTCACTCCATCACCGTCACACTGACCAACTCACACTCACTCCATCACCGTCACACTGACCCTCTCATACTCACTCCATCACCGTCACACTCACCCACTCACTCGTACTCCAATACTGTCGCACTGACCTTCTCACACTCACTCCATCATCCTCACACTGACCTCCTTACACTCACTCCATCACCGTCATCCTGACCCCCCTCAATCTCACTCCAAATCACAGTCACCCTGATCGCCTCACACTCACTCCATTCACGTCAGCCTACCGCACTCACACTCATTCCATCATCATCACCCTTCCCCTCACTCTCACTCCATCACTGTCACCCTGAATACCTCACACTGACTCCTTGACTGTCACCCTGACCCCCCACACACACTCCATCACCGTCACCCTGTCCCTAACACTCATTACATCACAGTCAACATGAGCCCCTGACACTCACTCCATCACCGTCACACTGTACCCCTCGCAGTCACTCCATCACAGTAACAGTGACCCCTCACACTCACTCCATCACTGTCATACTTAACCCCTCACACTCACTCCATCACCGTCACACAGACCACTCACACTCACTCCATCACCCTCAACCTGACCCTCTCACACTCACTCCATCACCGTTACCCTGACCGCCTCACACTCACTCCATCACCATCACTCCGACACCCTCATACTCACTCCATCACCCTCATCCTGAACCCCTCAGAATCACTCCATCACTTTCACCCTGACGCACTCACGTTCACTCAATCGTCAACACCCAACTCCCTCACACTCACTCCATCACCGTCATCCTGATCCCCTCACACTCACTCCATCAAGGTAAACCTGACCCCTCACTCTCATTCCATTACAGTCACCCTGACAACTCACACTCACTCTATCATCCTCACACTGACCTCCTCACACTCACTCATCACCGTCATCCTGACCCCCTCACACTCACTGCATCACAGTCAACCTGACCCCCTTACACTCCCTCCATCACAGTCACCTAGACCGCCTCACACTCACTCCATCACCGTCACCCTGACGCACTCACACTCACTCCATCATCATCATCCTTCCCCTCATTCTCACTCCACCACTGTCACCCTGAATACCTCACGCTGACTCCTTGACTGTCACCCTGACCCCCCACACTCACTCCATCACCGTCACCCTGTTCCCAACACTCACTACATCAAAGTCAACATGAACCCCTGACACTCACTCCATCACCGTCACACTTAACCCCTCACACTCACTCCATAACCGTCACACAGACCACTCACACTCACTCCATCACCCTCAACCTGACCCTCTCACAATCACTCCATCACCGTTACCCTGACCGCCTCACACTCACTCCATCACCATCACTCCGACACCCTCACACTCACTCCATCATCCTCATCCTGAACCCCTCAGAATCACTCCATCACTTTCACCCTGACGCACTCACATTCACTCCATCGTCATCACCCAACTCCCTCACACTCACCCCATCACCATCATCCTGATCCCCTCACCATCATTCCATCACCCTCACCCTGACCCCCTCACACTCACTCCATCAACGTAAACCTGACCCCCTCACTCTCATTCCATTACAGTCACCCTGACAACGTACACTCACTCTATCATCCTCACACTGACCTCCTCACACTCACTCATCACCGTCCTCCTGACCCCCTCACACTCACTCCATCACAGTCACCCTGAACCCCTCAATCTCCCTCCATCACAGTCACCCAGACCGCCTCACACTCACTCCATCATCATCACCCTGCCCCCTCACTAATGCTCCATCACTGTCATCCTGTCCCCCTCAATCTCACTCCATCACAGTCACCCTGACCCCCTCACACTCACTCCATCACCGTCACCCTGACCCTCTCACACTCACTCCATCACCGTCACCCAGACCCATTACACTCACTACAATACCATCACCATGTTCCTCACACACTCACTCCATCACCGTCACCCTGACCGCCTAACACTCACTCCATCAATGTCACGCTGAATCACTTACACTAACTCCATCACCATCACCATGACACTCTCACGCTCACTCCATCACCATCACACACACTGTGCCCCACACCACCCCCACAGTCACGAGCACACTCACACACATCACCACCATCATACCCTCTGCCCCGAACCACCATCACTGTCACGCTCTCCTCCACACACTCCAATACCATCACACACTGCCCCACACCTCCACCAACGTCACACTCACGCCCACACTCCACCACCCTCACACACAGTGCCCCACACCACCCCATCGTCACGCTCACCCCCTGATACTCCACCACCATGACACACACTTCCCCAAACCACCCCACCGTCACGCTCAACCCCACACACTCCACCACCATCACACACACACTGCCCACACCACCCTCACCATCACGCCCATCCCCACACACCCCACCACCATCACACACACTGCCCCACACCACCCTCACCATCGCGCCCATCCCCACACATTCCACCACCATCACACTCACTGCCACACACCACCCCCACCGTCGCGCTCACCCCCACATACTTCACCACGATCACACACACTGCCCCAAACCATCCTCACCATCACACTTATCCTCACACACTCAACCACCATCACACATACTGCCCTTAACCACTCCCACCGTCACGCTCACCTCCACACACTCCACCACCATCACACACACGGCCCCACACCACCCCCAACGTCACGCTCACCTCGACACACTCCACGAACATCACACCACAGGGCCCCAAACGACCCTTACTGTCATGCTCACCCCCTCACACTCCACCACCATCACACACACTGCCCCACACCACTCCCAATGTCACGCTAACCTCCATACACTCCACCACCAACACACACACTGCCTCACACCACCCCCACAGTCACGCTCACCCGAATACTCCACCACCCGCACACACACTACCCCACACCACCCCCGCTGCAACGCTCAACACCACACACTCCACCACTATCACACACACTGCCTCACACCTCCCTCACAGTCATGCTCACCCCCACACATTTCACCTCCCACACACACACACACTGCCCCACACCACCCCTACCGTCACGCTCACACCCACACACTCCACCCCCTCACACACACTGCCCCACACCACTTTCACCATCATGCTCGCCCGTGCACAATCAACCACACTCTCACACACTGCCCCATACCAACCCCACCGTCACACTAACACCCACACACTCCACCGCCATTACACATACTGCCCCAGACCACTTTCACCGTCACGCTCACCCCCACACACTCCACCACACTCACGCACACTGACCCACACCATCCTCACCATCACGCTCACCCCACAAACTCCACTACCCTCACACACTGCCCCACACCACCCTCACCGTCACGCTCACCCCCTCACACGCCAACACCATCACACACGCTGCCCCAATCCACTCCCACCGTCACACCCACCCCTACACACAACCCTCACCACCACACACACTGCCAACACCACCCCCACCGTCACGCTCACCCCTACACACTCCACCACCATCAAGCCCACTGCCCTAGACCTCTTTCACCGTCGTGCTCACCCCCAAACACTGCACCACCATCACACACACTGCCACACACCACTCCCACTGTCACGCTCACCCCCACACAATCCACCACCATTACACACTACTCCAAACCACCCCCAGCGTTACGCCAACCACCACACATTCCACCACAATCACATACACTGCCCCGCACCACCCCCACCGTTAAGCTCACCCCCACACAATCCAGCACCCACAAATGCTGCCCCACATTACCCTCACTGTCACTTACACACCCACACACACCACTACCATCACACACACTGGCCCACAGCACCCAATAATCACACTCACACCCACACACTCCACCACAATCACACACACTGCCCCACACCACCATCACCGTAACGCTCATCCCCACACACTCCACCACCATCACACTCACTGCCACACACCTTCCCCACTGTCGCGCTCACCCCCACACATTTGACCACAATCACACACACTGCCCCAAACCACCCTCACCATCACGCTCATCCTCACACACTCAACCACCATCCCACACACTGCCTTACACCACCCACACCCTCACGCTCACGTCCACACACTCCTCCACCATCACACACACGGCCCCACACCAGCCTCATCATTACGCTCACTACCACATTACACCGCACGGCCCCACACCACCCTCACCGTCATGCTCACCCCCACACACTCTACCACCATCTCACACACTGCCCCACACCACACTCACCGTCACATACACATACACTCCACCACCCGCACACACACTGCCCCACAGCACCCCACCATCAAGCTCAACCCCACACACTTCACCACCATCACACACACTGCCCTACACCACCCTCATCTCACGCTCACCGCCACACACTCCACCACAATCACACACGCTGCCCCAGACCACTTTCACTGTCACGCTCACACCCACACATTCCACCACCCTCACACACTCTGACCCACTCCACCCCTGTCACGCTCACCTCCACACGCTTCACCACCTTCACACACACTGTCCCACAACACCCCCACCATCAAGCTCACCCCCACACACTCCAACACCATCACACTCACTGCCCCACACCACCCCCACTGTCACGCTCACGTCCAGTAACTCCACCAACTTCACACACACTGCCCCACACAACCCTCACCCCCCGGGATCAAACGCCACACACTCCACCACCATCACACACACTGCACCACACAACACCCACCGTCACGCTCATCCCCACACACTCCACCACCATCACTCACACTGCCCCATACCACCCCCACCATCACGCTCACCCACACACACTCCACCTCCATCACACACACTGCTTCAAACCACCCTCACCATCGCGCTCACCTATACAATCCAACACCATCACACACACTGCCCCACACCACCCCCACCGTCACGCTCAGACTCACATACTCCACCATCATCACACACTGCCCCAGACCACTTTCACCATCACACTTACCCCCACACACTCCACCACCATCTCAAACACTGCCCCACACTATCCCCTCATCATTGTCACCCCCACAGAATCCACCGCCATCACACACACTGCCCCACACCACCCCCACCGTCAAGCGCATTCCCACGCAACACACATTCCTTGCACGCACTGCCCCACACCTCGCTCACCGTCATGCTCATCCCCACGCACTCCACCTCCCTCACACACACTGCCACACAGCATCCACACCTTCAAGCTCACCTCCACACAACCCACCATGTGCACACACTGTTCCACACCACCCCCACCATCACGATCACCCCCACACAATCCACCACCCTCACCACTCTCACTGTCACTCACACTCCCACATATTACACCTCCCTCACACACACTACCCCACACCACCCTCACCATCAAGCTCACCCACACACAATCCACCACCCACATACGCTGCCCCACACCACCCACGCTATCACGCTCACACCCACATAGTGCACCACCATCACACAGCACAGCCCCTCACCACTCTCACCGTCAAACCCACCTCCCCACACACCACCACCATCGCACATTCCACCCACACCACCCCCATCATCACGCTCACCGCCACACACTCCACCACCCTCACACACTGCCCCACACCACCCTCACTTCATGCTCACCGCCACACACTCCACTAACCGCGCACACACTGCTCCACACCACCCCCAAAGTCATGCTCACTCACACACACTCCATCACCATTGCACACACTGCCCCAAACCACCCCCACTATCACGCTCACACCCGCACACTCACCACCCTCACACTCACTGCCCCACACGATCCCAACCGTCACGGTCAACAATACACAACCCACCACACTCACACACACACCAGCACAGCACCCTCACTGTCATGATCGCCCTCGCAAACGTCACCACCATCTCACGTACTGCCCCACACCACCTTCACTGTCAATCTCACCACCACACACTCCACCACCATCACACACACTGCCCCACACAATCCCCACTGTCAGGCTCACCCCCACACACACTACAACCATCACACACAGTAACCACACCACCCCACCATCAGCTCAAACCGACACACTCCACAACCCTCAGACACACACTGCCCCACACCACATCCACACCACCCCACCGTCACTCTCACCCCATACATTGCACCACATTCACAAACACTGCCTCACACCCCCTTCACCGTCACGCTCATCCCCACACACTCCACCACCATCACACACAGTGCCCCACATCACCCGCACCGTCACGCGCACACACACTCCACCACCCTCACGCACTGCCACACAACACCCCCACCGTCACGCTCACAGCCACACACTCCACCGCCATCACACACACTGCCACACTTCACACTGAACCCCACGCACTCCACCACACACACAGGAGTGTGAGGGTGTCTGGGTGACTGCGATGGAGTGAGTGTGAGGGGGTCAGGGTGACGGTGTTGGAGTGAGTGTGAGGGATCAGGGCGACGGTGATGGAGAGAGTGTGAAGGGGCAGCTTGACGGTGATGGAATGAGCGTGAGGGGATCATTGCGATGGTGATGGAGTGAGAATGAGGGGTTCAAGGTGACAGAGATGGAGTGAGTGAGAGGGGATAAGTGTGACGGTGATGGAGTGAGTTTGGGGGATCAGTGTGAGATTGATGGAGTAAGTGTGTGGGGTCAGGGTGACGGTGATAGAGTGAGTGTGAGGTGTTAAGGTTGACGGTGCTGGAGTGAGTGTGAGGGGGTCAGTATCACTGTGATGGAGTGAGTGTGGGGGTTCAGGGTGACGGTGATGGAGTGAATGTGAGGTGGTCACAGTGACTGTGATGGAGTGAGTGTGAGGTGGTTATAGTGACGGTGATGGAATAAGTGTGAGGGAGTAATGGTGACGATGATGGAGTGAGTTGAAGTGGCCAGTGTGACGTTAATGGAGTGAGTATTAGGGGAACAGGGTGAGGGTGATTGAGTGAGTGTGAGGGGTCAGGGTGACTGTGATGGAGTGTACACAGTTAAAAATCACACAACACTAGGTTATAGTCCAACAGGTTTAATTGGAAGCACACTAGCTTTCGAAGCGACGCTCCTTCATCAGGTGATAGCTAAACTGATAGCTAAGTTCCGTACCCATAGCGGGGGCCTGAACCGGGACCTTGGGTTCATGTCACATTACAGGTGATCACCATTGCACTACACACATACACACACAGATATTCCTACACACACACACACACACACTCACATACCCACGGACACAGGTACACACAGACGCGCACACAGGCACCCACACACACCCTTATAGACACACACACTCCCACACATGCACCCCTTCACAGACTTAAGACACTCTGCACTCACTACACGCACACACACACTTTCTCACACTCACAACCCCCACCCCAAACAGACACACAGACAGACAGACAAAGACCCACATGCACACATATATTTTGAGTGGTGAATTTTTTTGTACTTGCAGAGTTACATTGCACTTTGCTCAAAAACTACATACATTCATGTAGAACTCTGAGCTCAAAAACTGCATGAATTTATGTAAAACACCGTTATCTCACTTTTTACATTGGAAGCAACCTAAACATCAGGTCATAGACAGAGAACACAGGGGGCTAACACCTTCAACATATTATCTAGCTATCACCATTGTTAACAGCTAACCCGAGAAGGCAACTTTACAAAAAGGGTTTTGTGATTTACACATGAAAGAAGTGAAACTATTACTGTATTCTAACAGATGAAAGGCTTAACAGACAATCAATTCTTCAATGTATAATTTCAGTTACATCACACTGCAAGTTTTTGCTATAAATCCTGTGTTACGATCGAGCCTCCACTATTACCTGATGAAGGAGTGTCGCTCCGAAAGCTAGTGTGCTTCCAATTAAACCTGTTGGACGATAACCTGGTGTTGTGTGATTTTTAACTTTGTACACCCCAGTCCAACACCGGCATCTCCGAATCGTGATGGAGTGTGTGTTTGAGGGTCAGAGTGACGGTGTTGGAGTGAGTGTGAGGGGGTAAGCGTGAGGGGGATCGAGTGATTGTTAGGGGGTCATGGTGACCATGATGGAGTGAGTGTGAGGGTGTCAGGGTGACAGTGATGGAGTGAGAATGAGGGGGTCAGGGTTATGGTGATGGAGTGAGTGTGAGTGGGTCAGAGTGACGGTGATGGAGTGAGTGTGAGAAGTCAGGGAGACTGTGATGGAGTGTGAGAGTGAGGGGCAGCGTGACGGTGATGGAGTGGTTGTGAGGTGGTCAGGGTGGCAGTGATGGAGTGAGTGTGACGGGGTCAGGGTGACAATGATGGAGTGAGTGTGAGAGGGTCAGTGTGACAATGATGGAGTGAGTGTGAGAGGGTCAGTGTGACAATGATGGAGTGAGTGTGAGAGGTTCACGTTGACGGTGATGGAGTTAGTGTGTGGGGGTCATTGTAATGCTGATGGAGTGCGTGTCAGGGGACAGGGTGACGGAGTGAGTGTGAGGGTGTCTTGGTGATGGTGACGGAGTGAGTGTGATGGGGTCAGGGTGACGGTGATGGAGTGAGTGTGAGGGAGTCAGGGTGACTGTGATGGAGTGAGTGTGTGGGTGTCAGGGTGGTGGTGATGGAGTGAGTGTGAGAGGGTCAGGCTGACGGTGATGGAGTAAATATGAGGGAGTCAGGGTGATGGTGACGGCGTGAGAGTGAGAGGGTCAGGTTGACAGTGATGGAGTGAGTGTGATGGTCATGTGTGACGGTGATGGAGTGAGTGTGAGAGGGTCATGTGTGATGGTAATGGAGTGAGTGTGAGGGCACAACTGTGTCGGTGATGGAGTGAGAATGAGGTGTTCAGTGTGATGGGCATGGAGTGAGTGTGAGGGGATAAGTGTGTTGGTGATGGAGTGAGTGTGAGGGGATCAGTGCGAGTGATGGTGTGAGTGTGAGGGGGTCAGGATGACGGTGTTAGAGTGAGTGTGAGGTGATCAGTGTGAGAGTGATGGTGTGAGTATGAGAGGGTCAGTGTGACGGTGATGGAGTGAGTGTGAGGGGGTCAGGGTGACAGTGATGTAGTGAGTGTGAGGGTTAGGGTGGCGGTGATTGAGTGAGTGTGAGCGGGTCAGTTTGACAGTGATGGAGTAAGTGTGATGAGATCACTGTGGCAGTGATGGAGTAAGAATGCGGGGTTCAGATTGGCAGAGATGGAGTGAGTGTGAGGGGATCACTCTAACTGTAATGGAGCGAGAATGAGAGGTTCAGGGTGACGGAGATGGATTGACTGTGTGGGGATAAGTGTGAGAGTGATGGAGTGAATGTGAGTGGTCAGGGTGACGGTGATGTAGTGAGTGTGAGGGGGTCAGGGTGACGGTGATGGAGTGAGTGTGATGGGGTCAGGGTGACAGTGATGGCGTTAGAGTGAGGGCGTCAGGGTGACAGTGATGGAGTGAGTTTGAAGGTCTCGGTGAGGAATGGAGTGAGTGTGCGAGGATCAGGTTGACGGTGATGGAGTGAGTCTGAGTGAATCACTGTGACGGTGATAGAGTGAGAATGAGGGGTTCAGGGTGATGGAGACGGAATGAGTGTGAGGGGATAATTGTGACGGCGATGGAGTAAGTGTGAGGTGATCAGTGTGAGAGTGAAGGAGTGAGTGTGAGGGGTCAGGGTGACGGAGATGGAGTGAGTGCGGGGGATAAGTGTGACGTTGATGGAGTCAGTGTGAGGGGATCAGTGTGACGGTGATGGAGTGAGAGTGAGGCTGCCCGGGTGACGGTGGTAGAGTGAGTGTGAGTGGATCAGTGTTACGGTACTGGAGTGAGTGTGAGGGGTCAGGGTGACGGTGATAGAGTGAGTGTGAGGGGATCAGTGCGACGGTGATGGAGTGAGTGTGAGGGGGTCAGGGTGACGGTGATGTAGTGAGTGTGAGTGGATCAGTGTGACAGTGATGGAGTGAGTGTGAGTGGGTCAGGGTGACGGTGATGGAGTGTGTGTTCGGGGGCCAGGGTGAGGGTGATGGAGTGAGTGTGAGTGGGTCATGGTGACGATGATGGCGTGAGTGTGAGGGGGTCAGGGTGAAGCTGATGGAGTGAGTGTGAGGGCTTCAGTGTGACGGTGATGGAGTGAGTGTGAGGGGGGTCTAGGTGATGGTGAAGGACTATGTGTTCTGTGGCCAGGGCGACGGTGATGGAGTGAGTGTGAGGGGGTCAGGGTGACGATGATGGCGTGAGTGTGAGGGGGTCAGTGTGACGTTGACGAAGTGAGTGTGAAGGATGCAGTGTGCCTGTGATGGAGTGAGTGTGAGGGGGGTCTAGGTGATGGTGATGGACTATGTGTTCTGTGGCCAGGGTGACGGTGATGAAGTGAGTGTGAGAGTGTCAGGGTGACGGTGATGGAGTGAGTGTGAGAGGTTCAGTGTGACCGTGAAGGAGTGAGTGTGAGTGAATAAGGCTGACAGTGACCCAGTAAGTATGAGGTGTCAGGGTGACAGTTACACAGTAAGCATGTGGGGGTAAGGGTGATAGTGACAAGTCAGTCTGAGGGGGTCAGGGTGACAGTGACACAGTCTGTGTGAGGGGTTCAGGGTGACAGTGACAGAGTGAGTGTGAGAGGGTCAGGTTGACAGTGATGGAGTGAGTGTGAGGGCGTCAGGGTGACCGTGATGGAGTGAGTGTGAGGGTGTCAGGGTGACTGTGATGGAGTGAGTGTGAGGGGGGTCAGCGTGATGGTGAGTGAGTGAGTGTGATTGGATCAGTGTGATGGTGACAGAGTGAGTGTGAGAAGGTCAGGTTGACAGTGATGGAGTGAGTGTGAGCGGTTAGCGTTTTGGTAATGGAGTGACTATGATGAGGTCAGGGTGACGATCATGGAGTGAGTCTGAGTGGGTCAGAGTGACGGTGATGGAGTGAGTGTTAGAGGATCAGTGTGATGGCGATGGAGTGACTGGGGGGGGTGGGGGTCAGTGTGACCGTGATGGAGTGAGAGTGAGGGAATCAGGCTGACAGTGACGCAGTAAGTGTGAGGTCCCAGAGTGACAGTGACACAGCAAGCCTGCGGGGTTAAGGGTGATAGTGACAAGTCAGTCTGAGGGGGTCAGGGTGACAGTGACACAGTCAGGGTGAGGGGGTCAGGGTGATGGTGATGGAGTGAGTGTGAGGGGGTCAGGGTGACGGTGGTGGAGTAAGTGTGAGAGGGTCCGATTGACAATGATGGAGTGAGTGTGAGCGGGTAAGCGTGATGGTACTGAAGTGAGTGTGAGGGGGTCAGGTTGACGGTGATGGAGTGAAAGTGAGTGGGTCAATGTGACGGTGATGGAGTGAGTGTGAGGAGACAGGTTGATGGAGTGAGTGTGAGGGTGTCATGGTGACTGTGACGGAGTTCGTGTGAGTGGGTCAGGGTGACGGTGATAGAGTGAGTGTGAGGGGGTCAGGTTGACGGTGATGGAGTGAGTGTGAGGTGGTCAGGGTGATGGTGATGGAATGAGTGTGAGGGGGTCAGGTTGACGGTGATGGAGTGTGTGTGAGGTGGTCATGGTGACAGTGACCCAGTAAGCGTGAGGGGGTCAGGGTGATAGTGACACAGTCAGTCTGATGGGGTCAGGGTGACAGTGACCCAGTCTGTGTGAGGGGGTCAGGCTGATAGTGACACAGTCAGTGTGAGGGAGTCAGGGTGACAGTGACACAGTGAGTGTGAGGGGGTCAGGCTGATAGTGACACAGTCAGTGTGAGGTGTCAGAGTGATAGTGACACAGTAAGCGTGTGGGGGTCAGGGTGATAGTGACACAGTAAATGTGAGGGGGTCAGGGTGACAGTGACACAGTAAGTGTGAGGGGGTCAGGATGATAGTGACGCAGTTAGTGCGAGAGTGTAAGGTTGAATGTGACGCAGTAAGTGTAAGTTGTCAGTCTATAGTTATGCAGTAAGAGTGAGGGGGTCAGGGTGATAGTGATGCAGTAAAGAGTGAGGGTGTCAGGGTGACAGTGACACAGTAAGTGAGAGAGAGAGAGGCTGGTAATGAGGCAGTAAGTATGAGGGGGTGAGGGTGATAGTGTCACAGTAAGTGTGACAGGGTCAGGGTGACAGTGACGCAGCAAGTGTGAGGGGGGTCAGGGTGACAGTGACACAGTAAATGTCGGGGTCAGGGTGATAGTGACGCAGTAAATGTGAGGGGGACAGGGTGATAGTGACGCAGTAAGTGTGAGGGGTCAGGGTGACAGTTACGGCGTCAGTGTGAGGGCGTCAGGGTGATAGTGATGCAGTATGTGTGAGGTGTCAGGGTGACAGTGACACAGTAAGTGTGAGAGAGAGAGCTGGCAGTGACGCAGTAAGTGTGAGGGGGTCAGGCTGATAGTGACGCAGTAAGTGTGAGGGGGTCAGGCTGATAGTGACACAGTCAATGTGGGGGTGTTAGGGTGACAGTGTCGCAATCAGTAAGGGGCACAGGGTGATGGTGACGCAGTAAGTGTGAAGGAGTCTGGGTGATAGTGATGCAGTGACTGTGAAGGGTCAGACTGACAGTGACGCAGTAAGTCTGAGGGGGTCAGGATGACAGTGATGCACTTAGTGTGAGGGGTCAGACTAACAGTGATGCAGTTACTGCGAGGGAGAGGCTGGTAGTGACACAGTAACTGTGATGGTCTTAGGTTGATCGTAATGCAGTAAGTGTGAGAGTTTCAGGGTGACATTGACGCAGTAAGTGTGAGGGGGTCAGGCTGATAGTGACACGATAAGTGTCGGGGTGTTCGGGTGATAGTGACGCAATAATTGTGGTGTTGTTAGGGTGATAGTGATGCAGCCAGCGTGAGGGGGTCAGGGTGACAGTGATGCAGAAAGTGTGAGGGGTCAGACTGACACTGACACAGTAATTCTGAGGGGGGCAGGGTGACAGTGGCACAGTAAATGTGATGGGTAAGACTGACAGTGATGCCGTAAGTGTGAGGAGGAAAGGCTGGTAGTGACACAATAACTGTGATGCTGTGATGGTGTTAGGTTGATCGTGATGCCGTAAGTGTGAGGGGTCAGAGTGACTGTGACGCAGTAAGTGTGAGGGGGTCAGGGTGACAGTGAAGCAGTAAGTGTGAGAGGGTCAGGGTGATAGTGACAGACTAAATGTGAGGGCTCAGAGTGTCAATGACGCAGTAAGTGTGAGAGGGAGAGACTGGTAGTGACACAGTAAGTGAGTTGGGTTTCAGGGTGACACTGATGCAGTTATTGTGAGGGGGAGAGGCTGGTAGTGACGCTGTAGGTGTGAGGTGGTCAGGGTGAGAGTTACGCAGTAAATGTGAGGGGGTCAGGGTGATAGTGATATAGTAAGTGTGAGGGGTTCAGGGTGATTGTGACGCAGCAAGTGTGAGGGGGTCAGGGTGATAGTGACGTAGTCATTCTGAGGGGTTCAGGGTGACAGTGGCACAGTAAGTGTGAGAGGCTCAGGGTGACAGTGACGCAGACAGTGTGAAGGGATCAGGGTGATATTGATGCTGTAAATGTGAGGGGGTCAGGGTGATAGTGACGCAGTCAGCGTGAGGGGGTCAGGGTGATCGTGAAACTGTAAGTGTGAGGTGTCAGTGTTGCAGTGACGCAGTCAGTGTGAAGGTTTTAGGGTGTCAGTGACGCAGTCAGTGTGAGGGGTCAGGGTGATAGTAACGCAGTAACTGTGGGGGGATCAAGGTGGCAGTGACGCAGTAAGTGTGATGGGGTCAGGATGATACTGATGCAGTAAGTGCGATTGTGCCAGGGTGATAGTGACACAGTAAGTGTGAGGAGGAGAGGCTGGTAGTGATGCAGTAAGTGTGAGGGGCTCAGTCCGATAGTGACGCAGTAGGTGTGAGTGTGTCCAGCTCGTAGTGAGGCTGTAAGTGTGAGGGGGTCAGGGTGATAGTGATGCAGTAAGTGTGAGGGGGTCAGTGTGACAAGAATTCAGTAAGTGTGAGGGGGTCAGCGTGATAGTGACGCAGTAAGTGTGAGGGGGTCAGGATGGTATTGATGCAGTAAGTGTGAGGGGGTCAGGGTATAGTGACGCAGGAAATGTGAGGGGTTCAGTGTGACAGTTATGCAGTAATTGTGAGGGGATCAGAGTGATAGTGACGTAGTAAGTGTAGGGATGTTAGTATGATAGTGACGCAGTCAGTGTGTGTGTAAGGGTGAGAGTGACGTAGTAATTTTGAGGGGGAAGGATGATATTGATTCAATAAATGTGAAGGGGTCAGGGTGATAGTGCAGCAGTAAGTGTAAGGGGGTCAGGGTGACAGCGACGCAGGACATGTGAGGGTTTCTGGGTGTGAGTGACGCAGTCAGTGTGAGGAGAAGAGGCTGGTAGTGATGCAGTAAGTGCCAAAGAGTCCGGCTGATAGTGACACAGTAATTGTAATGGGTCAGGTTGATAGTGACGATGTGGGGTTCAGGCTGATAGTGACGCAGTAAGTTTGTGGGGGCCCGGTTGATAGTGATGCAGTAACTCTGAGGGATCAGGCTGATAGTGACGCATTAAGTGTGATGGGGCCAGGCTGATAGTGACATAGTTTTTGTGAGGGGGGTCCTATTGATAGTGAAGGAGTAACTCTGAGGTTTTATCTCTGACTGAACCTCTCTCCCTCCTGTGGCTCCCTCCCTCTCTCTCTGACACACTCTGTCTCCCTGATCCTTCCCTCTCCCTCTGACCCAGAGACTGGGGGGTTGGTGGTGAGGCTGCATGTTGGGGGGGAGGGTTTGGGGTGAGATGTCGGAGAAATGGAAAATGGGGTAGAGACTGAATTGTGGAAGGGAGACAGCAACGGCAGGACAGTGAGAGTGAGCAGGAGGGGGAGAGGAAAGAGTAGAGGCAGGTGGAGAAACCAGGGTTGGGTGTGTGTGAGAGAGAGAGAGGGGGGACGAGGGAGAGTGAAAGGGAGAGGTGGTGAGAAAGAGTGAGTGTGAAGAGAGAGAGAGGGAGTGAAATGAGGAGAAAGATTGGGGAGAGGAAATGGAGAGGTCAGATTGGAGAGGGGGGGCACAGAGGGAGTTAAACCCAGCTCTTGAGCTCAGGGCGCGATGCTCTCCCCTTCCCTGAGGACCAGGACTTGGGGCTGAGTCTGTCTCTCTCCAGCTCAGCTTCTCCAACACAAAGACACACAACAACATCGTTCACTCTGCTGCTTGGCATGCTTTAATCAACATTTTTTATTGTTTACAAATGGAAGTGATGGATACAGTCAGTGGAATGGTACCTTTTCTCACCGGCCCTGAGTTGTAAGAAACATTGAAATGTTTCCCTGTAACCACCCTGCGGGATAAGGATGGACAAACAGGCTGCTCCATCGCTGAAACACTGAACTGAAATGAGAAAATCAAGGATATATTCATTAATGAGGGAATTTGATTGATGAATGGATTTGGTTGAAGGGATATTTCAGCACATTCTTCAGCTGCTGCCTGAACTTAGTCTGGGTCATAGTGTAAATCGCAGTATTTGTACAACAACTGAGGAGTTGCAGCATGAAGCCCAATTCCCGCACAAAGTCATGGAGAAACACAGACTTATACCCAATATCCCACGTCCGGCTCCATATAGAATACAGCATGAACGTTGACCACAACAGGATGAAATTGGCTGAGATCACAAACAGTAAAATGATGAACTTTTTTCGGTTTCTCATTTCTGTGTCAGACTGAGCGTCCCCATTGGTGTGAGCGCGGAGTCTCCTGCGGGCTCTGCTGGTCACTACAATGTGTCTGACGGTGAGAACATTGAGCAGCAGAATAAGGAGAAATGGGATACACGGGGTTTGAATGTGGTGGAGGAACTCGATTGTGACCCAGACACTGGAGAATGCAATAGCGTCTGTTACATCACAAAACCATGGCTGGTTCCACAGCGAATACCGAGCCCTGAGCATAAAATACCAGGAAATGTTCTTTAAACAGCTCAGCACAGTCACTGCTCCCAGAACCACAGCCGCCGTTTTCTCACTGCAATATTTACTTTTGAGCTTCTGGCAACAAATGGCCACAAACCGATCAAAAGTGAAAGTAACAGTGAACCAGACAGAGCAGTCAGTGGCTGCATAAAGCAGGACGGCGTGGATATTACACACGGGGACGGAGTCCCTCAGGAAATAAAACTGTTCCCGATGAACAATGGGAATGTGTCTCAGGATCAGGTCGAGGATAATGACCAGGAGATCCGCCGCTGCCATGGCCGCCAGGTAACGTCTGACACATGGAGACAATCCACAATCTTTATAAAGCAGGACGTAGATGGTCACTACGTTAACTGTGAGGAAGGAAAACAAACCCATTATCCATCAGCCTGGAGGCAAAGGGACCCGCTTGATCGGGGACCCAATGAGATTTTCAACTGTTCCCCTGTGTTGTGGTTCTGTTCGCCGAGCTGGGAATATGAGTTGCAGACGTTTCATCCCCTGTCTAGGTGACATCCTCAGTGTTTGGGAGCCTCCTGTGAAGAGCTTCTAGGATGTCACCTCGACAGGGGACGAAACGTCTGCAACACAAATTCCCAACTCGGCGAACAGAACCACAACAACGAGCACCCGAACTACAAATCTTCTCACAAACTTTGAATGTGTCCCTGTATTCAGGGATTTATTAAAATAATTGGAGCTGGAATAACAAATGGGAAGGTCTGAATTCATGACAAAAATGTGACATGAACCACAAGAAACCCTCCCATCTCCAAAAACACAGAGACACATCCATAAGGACAGATGGATTCTAGAACATTCCCACGCACTCGATCCTGTGTCGTGGAGAAATGTAAACGCAGGGAAAACGTATTCACCCCTTTAACTGCCTGAGGGCCCTTCGGAACAGTGTCTCCTTCTCCCTGGAACGGGATCTTTTCCCTCGGGATCTTATCGTTTGTTCAATTCACTGACGTCAGACCGTTCACAAACAATGTCAGGGACAGAACGTTCCGGGGAATGTCAGTTATAGAATGTCGGGGACAGAACGTTCCGGGGAATATCAGTTATAGAATGTCAGGGGCAGAACGTTCTGAAGAGGTCCTTGACCTGTCCATGACCTTTCTCCCCTACCCACCCCACCAACATGATGTACTGTGCCTGGACACACTGTAACATTAATGGAGTGAGTGACAGAGGGTCCAATCACATGAATGGGAAGTAAAGGCATTGCCAGATCATCTGAAATGGTTAGTTATACCACATTCGCAATCCACCTCCTAGAACCAGCCCAGACACCATAAACCCAGAGGAGATATCAGTTCCCCATGGAACACTGTGCACACCAGGCCAGTGTACTGCTCAGTACAACCCAGCAATCTGTCCAGATTCATCCATTGCACTGGTCAATACAATCTAGCAATCTCTCCAGAGTGGAACACTGCACAGATCATGTCACATCACTTATCTTCAAACACAGACTAGACATTTGTCCAGTTTGGGAAGCTGGGGTAGAGACAAAAATGACCTGCAGATGCTGGAGTCCAAACTACACAGGCAGGAAGCTGGGAGAACACAGCAATCCAGACAGCATCAGGAGGTGGAGAAGTCGACATTTCGGGTGTTACCGTTCTGTAAGAGTCCTGAATGAAGGTTACACCTGAAACATCAAATTCTACACCTCCTGATGCTGCCTCGATTGCTCTTGTTCTCCAGCAAGTTTTAGCATGGGAAGCAATGCAGACCACAGCAGTGCATTGATCTATAAGCCCAGACTAGATATCTGTCCAGCACCGGGAGCTGTGCAGACCAAAACAGGGCATTGATCTATAAACCCGGATTAGATATCTATCCAGCACGGGGAGCTGTGCAGAACACAGCAGTGCATTGATCTATAAACACGGACTAAATATCTGTCCAGCACTGGGAGCTGTGGACCACAACAGTGCACTAATGTGTAAACCTGAAACAAATATCCATCCAGCATGGGGAGCTGCACAAAACACACCATTGTATTATCTATAAACCTCAACCAGATAGTCTGACCAGCACAGCGACCTGTGCAGTGATCACCCATGAATTCATCTGTAAACCAGGAGCAGTTACCCTCCGAGAATGTAGGATTATGTACACCTCCGCAGTGCATTGCTCAGTAACACTGTGTTAGATCGCTGCCCAGTGTGGGGAAACACGCAGCCCATGCTGGAAGTGACGGGATGTGCAGCTCCCACCCATTTACAGCTCCATCTCTCCATTGTGCACTGACAAGGGGGTGCTGTGGGTGTGAAAATCACTGCCAGAGAGAGATGGCGGGGGAATCAGTTTAAATATCACCACATGGGAATGGTTTGAGGTATAGACAGAGATGGGGAGACTGACAGACAGTGCCATGGAAGGATGTGTTCCCAGGTTGCAGAATGCTGAAATGTAGACACTTCGATAGCATCCTGTAACATAAGCCAGTCTTCCCAGGAAAGATGGGGAAAATGGATTTTGGTGTGAGGTCAGATGAAACAACAGCTGCTGTATGGTTTTGAAATTACCTTTATGTAATTTTAACAAGTATCTTTGTGAAATAGTATATTGCTGTAGAGTTCGAGTCGGGTAATAAGCAGTTAAGAGAAATGGGGTCTCAGAGTTGTGAATAGTTGATGTAAAATGTTCACTTTCAGCGTTAAAAAAATGATATTTTTGTTTAACAGTGGAATTTGGGAGTTCTCTGTCACTCATATTTTAACAGTTTGCAAGGCAAATTGAGCATTTCTTTATGTTTAGTTTAAATTGTCAGATGAGCTCAATGTTGTGTCCTAACAATTGCTGTGTGTGCATCTGTGTGTCTCTGTGTGGGGCAGGTCTGGCAGTCTCTGTGGTACTTAAAGTGATGCAATGCCACCCTCTGCTGGCCTCCCCACGCCACTACGCAGGCATTGGCAGAGGGTGAAAACGAACAGGGATTCATTCAGAGAAGGGGAGGGAGAGAGCAGCTGCTCACAGCACCATCCAAACTGATGTCTTATCCAAGTACGGATCTAAATGTCCTTTAAACATTGTAACTGTCCCTGCCTTCACCACTTCCTCTGGAAATTCATTCCACACACAAGCCGGATTCTGTCTAACATAATTACCTCTCATGACTTTTGTAAATCTTTTTCCTCGCACCTTAAAATATCCATCAGTTTTGAATCTCCAACTTTAGGGAAAAGACATCAGCCCTTCAGCTTATCTGCACCCTTCATTATTTTATAAACCTCTGTAAAGTTACCGCAGAATCTCATATTCACAAGTGAAAAAATCCCGGCCTACCCAGCCTCTCCTGATAGCTCACTCCCTCCTTTCCCAGCAACATCCAGGTTAATCTCTTCTGAATCCTCTCCAGCTTAATAATATCAAGGTCATAATATTAAAGTGAAGAGTCAAGGTATTTTCTTAGGGTACGGGGAGTCCAAAACTAGAGGACATCGGCTTAAGGTGAGAGGGGAAACATTTAAAGTTGACCACAGAAGGTGGTGTGCCTATGGAATGAGCGGGCAGGGTGACCAGACTGGACACAGTATTCCAGTAGAGCCCTCACCAATATCCTGTACAACCACAACATGACGTCCCAATTACAATACTCAAAGGTCTGACCTATGAAGACAAGTGTGTTAAACACCTTCTTAACCACACTATCTATATGAGATTCAAATTTTAAAGAATTAAACCTGACGGCCTTGGTCTCTGTACTACAACACTGCCAAAGGCTCTACCTTCAATTGTAGAGGTAAATCTTGTTTGATTTACCAAATCCAATGCCTCGCATTAATCCAAACTCAACTCCATCTGCCACCCCTCAGCCCAGTGTGTGATATTACTGCCACCTCACCCTCTCCCTTCAATTTTAAAATGCTTATCCCTCTCCAAGATGCCTGCACACTCCGGCCTTGAGTTTTGCAAAGACTCTGAGCTTGGTTTGCCTTGTGTGGTTAGGGGGAGGAGTGACAGATTGCAGACACAGTCAGTGTGGAGGAGAGGCTGGACAATAATCAGCGGTTTGGTATAATTTCATGGTTTTAGAAAGAGGGCAGTCGCACGTTAGAGGTGGGTAAGAGTGATCGGTGTTTTGGAGTCAGAAATTAAGCTCTTCCTTCGTCTCTGCTGTTCAGTAATAAATATCTATTTGAGACCCTTCATTGGGCAGAGTGTGTCTGCAGGATTTCTTTCCTTAATCTTGCAGACTACAGATAATAGCGATTTAAGATGGTCATAGTTAATTTCGATAGCATAGCAAGTACACTCAATATCCTACAGTTGAGACAAATATCTTGCATTTGTTTAATAACACAAAGTGTTTTTTTGTAATTCAGTAATGTTAACCTGATTATAATAAATCACACCAAGCTGAAAGCGGGCACTTAAAATATGACCCAAAATCTGGGTTGTAGTGGGTAGTGTCCCTGTCTCTGAGCCAGAGCTCTGGATTTGACTCCAATTCCTGAACTTGTGTGATCGTGTTCCCAGCTCTGGACTAGAAGGCCTGGATTCAAGTCCTACCTGTTGCAGAGGTATGTCACAGCATGTCAGAACAGTCTGATGAACAAACACACAGGAGAATAATGTTACAGTTTATGGGTATTGCTGAGTGATGCTAGTACCCCTACTTCTGGGCACAAAGGTCTAGGTGTAAAGCCCACAGAGGTGTCTCATGATACATTTGAACAAACTGATTAAAATGGATTTAGAATTGTGACTTGTTGGAAAAGGAAGAGGTGTCAGTGTTGCATTTCAGAATTTAGGCCCAGGATGACTGAAAGTACAGTTATTCGTGTTGATTGAAGTCACATTTCGCAGCAGTAAAAGTTTATATAATCAGAATGGTCATGGATAGGTTGAGTGGTCAGGGTTTTGCCCCATGTTAGGGGCGTCCAAAACTAGAGGGCATTGGTGGAAAGTGAGAGGGGAAAGGTTTTGGTGAGGCCGAAAGGGCACTTTTTCACACAGAGGGTGGTGTGCATATGGAATGATCTGCCAGAGGAAGTGGTGGAGGCTGGTACAACTATAGCATGTAAAAGGCATCTGGATGCTGACAGACCTGCCGAGCTTTTCCAGCAATTTCTGCATTTCTTTAAAAATGCATTCATTTTAACAGAGGAATTCTGAATAAATTAAGCTTTTTAATTTTTTTAATGACGCAGGGACATATAAACATATCTTCAAATCGACCAAGACCATTTTCTGCTTAGGGTATGGCTCTGTATATGACAGCAGCAATGATGCACCTACATGGAACAGGGAATGTGATGGAGACATAGTTTGGACAATGTACAAGGAGACCTCACATGGTCCAGTTTGGGAGAAGTTGACATTCCTGTGTGATTCAGCTCAGAGAGGGAGAAAATGTAATCTGCCTGAGAAGGAAAGGCCTATTGCACTTTCTCGCCTTCATTATTCCTCATTTCAACAATGTGTGTGAGCCAAAAACAAAACCCTAAAGTCATCATTACCATTCTTATTTTTATGGAATCCCTGCAGTGTTGAAACAGGTCCTTCAGCCCAGCAAGTCCATACCAACCATTTCCCTATATTTACCCCTGACTAATGCATCTAATCTAGCAATCCCTGAACGCTACAGACAAGTTAGCATGACTAATCCACCGAACCTACACAGGTTGAGCTGTGGTAGGAAACTGGATCACCCATTTAGAAGCTCACACAGACAAGAGGAGAATGTGCAAACTCCACGCAGACAGTCACCCAAGGCTGGAATCGAACCCAAGTCCCTGGTGCTGTGAGGCAGCAGTGCTAACCACCGTGCTACCCTTTGGGTGATCCCTGACCAGAATTCACTGGAATCTCCTCACTGCCTAAAGCAAAGGGAATTCAGCCAAATCCAACTCTACCAGGATGAAATCCCATTGCTAGCAACTGTGTGAGTACAACATCTTCAGAAGCATAATAACAGTTTAGACAATCTTGCAATTTTTCCTTTGTCATGAGTTTCAATAATATCTGGACAAAGTTCTTTCAAGTTAAAATTGCAGAGATTGTGTGTGTGTGTGTGTGTGTGTCTGTCTGTCTGTCTGTGTGTGTGTGTGTGGGCGCGCGCACGCGTGTGTCAGTGTTTTTAGAAAGGGAAATATTGATTATATTATTGCAATACCCAAACAGTTTGCCATTCATCTTTCCACCATAGTTTGACTAACATTGCTGTGGATTATAAACGTGTTGTTTTAGCAGATTAAATAAAATAGCCTGATTTGTTCATAAACCTGACCCTGACCGAGTCTGAGAACGATATCATCGGCCATATTCCGAACCTGGTTACATTAAACATTTGTTGTGAGCAGTGGAGGAGTGGGACTAGAAAAGGAATCAGTGACCCAAAAAGCCGGGGAACTATAGACCGCTGAGTCTGATGTCAGTGGTGGTTAAGTTGTTGGAGGAGATTCTGAAGAATAGCATTTACATACATTAGGGAAGGCAAGTGCTGATCGGAGTAGACAACGTAACTTTCTGCATGGGAAATCATGTCTCATTAATTTGGTTGAGTTTTTTTTGAAGAGGTGATAAAGAAGATTGATGAAGGCAGTTTGGTAGACATTGTTTATATGGACTTCAGCAAGGTTTTCATTTAAAGAATAAAGAGCAAAGAAAATTTACAACCCAGGAACAGGCCCTTCGTCCTCCAAGCCTGGGCCGATCCAAATGTACTGTCTAAATCTGTCAGTCAATTCCTAAGCATCTGTCTTCCTCTGCTCCCCACCTACTCATGCATCTGGCCAGACGCATCTTAAATGAATCTGCCGTGCCAGCCTCTACCACCACTGCTAGCAACGCGTTCCAAACGCCCACCACCCTCTGTGTGAATTACGTACCGCGTGTATCCCCCTTTAACGTTCCACCGCTCACCTTGAAAGCACGATCTCTCATTATTGAATCCTTCACCCTGGGAAAAAGCTTGTCTCTATCCACCCTGGCTCTCCCCTTCATAACTTTGCAAACCTCAATCAGGTTCCCCCTCGATCTCCTTGTTTCTCGTGAAAATAAACCTAACCTACTCAGCCTGTCTTCATAACTAGTATTTCATTCTGATTGGTAGACAAATTAGTAAGTTTCGGTCACATGGGATACAGAAGAAGCTAGTCATAATTGGCTTGAAGAAAGAGGGATATTTTTCAGACTGGAGGCTTGTGAGCAGCAGTGTGCTGTAAGAATCAGTACTGAGTTCACTGCATTTCATCATTTATGTAAAGGATTTGGATGTGAATATCAGGACCATAGCTGGTAAGTTTACAGATTACATCAAAAAGGTGTGTTTGTGTGTGTGTGTGTGTCAGTGTTTTTAGAAAGGGAACTATTGATTATATTATTGCAATACACAAACAGTTTGCCATTCAGCTTTCCATCATAGTTTGAGTAACATTGCTGTGGATTATAAACGTGTTGTTTAAGCAGATTAAAGAAACTAGCCTGACTTGTTCCTAAAACTGACCCTGACCCAGTCTGAGACCGACATCATCTGCCATATCACAAAGCTGGTTACATTTAACATTTGTTGTGAGCAGTGTAACCAGAACGCAATTAGATGGGATAAAGGGGCAAGGAGTGACAGGTGAAGTTTAGTTTAGATAAATACGAGGTTTTGCATTTTGGGAAGGCAAATCAGGGCAGAAATTATACACTTAATGGTAAGGTCCTGGGGCGTGTTGTGAAACAAAGGGACCTATGGCTGCAGGTACATTGTTCCTTGAAAGTGGAGTCGCAGTTAGACAGAGTGGTGATGAACACATTTGGCACATTTGCCTTAGTCAGAGCATTGAATATCGGAGTTGTGGTGGCATGTTGCATCTGTCCAGGATGTTGGTGAGGCCACTTTAAGAATATTGCGTACAATTCGCTTTTCTGCAGAAATGACTAACACACAGATGTTCCAGGACTGTAAGTTTGAGCTTTAGGGAGAGGTTAATTAGGTTGAGGCGTTTCCCCCTGGAGTGTCAGAGGTTGAGGGGTGACATTATAGAGGTTTATAAAACCAGCAGGGGCATGGATATTCTGAACAGTCACGCTCTGCTCCCCTGGATAGGGGAGTCCAGAACAAGACAGCATTGGCTGAAGGCGAGAGGACGAATGATTTATAAGGGACCTGAAAATAAATGTTTCACACAGAGAGTGGTGTGTGTACAGAAAGTGCTGTTAGAGGAAGTGCTGAAGGTGGTTACAATCACACATGTAAAAAGTATTTGAAAGAGGAGGGATATTGGCCAAATGCTGGAAAATGGGACTAGATCAGATTTGATATCTGATCGGAGTGAACAGATTGGACTAACGGGTCTGCTTCCGTTCTGCATGACTCTCTGATTCTATAAGAAGGATGACGATTAATTCTGAAAGGACCTTTCAAGTGGGAATTCTCTTCACTGGAAGTTTATTGTACCTCTATGTTCACATTGATTAAAAGCTGCGTTAGTTAAATATTTGACAGAGACGTGAGTCACGGATAATGGGACACAGACAGAAAAGTGCAGTTGAGACCCCAACCTGATCAGCCACAATCTTAGTGCCAGGTGGAGAAGGCTCAAAATATCTAATGGCCCACTCCTGTTCCTGAGTCCCATGTTTCTGTGTTCCATTCAGCCCCTATAACCTGCTACACAGGAACAGTTGGAGGCTACTTCCTCCTATAACCTGGTGCACAGAAACAGAGGAGACCACTCAGTCCCTCAAGACTGTCACACTTTGAAGTGATTTGGGAAATGTAATTGGAAAATCCAGGCATGGGTATGAAAGAGGCCCCTCATCTCTCTTCACAGAGCTTCCGCTCTCTCCAACTTGTGCTTCATTTGTTAGTCATATTGTAGACCCAGATTCACTGTGAATACAGCCCATGCACCTCACCCAGAGATGGCTCACAAAATCATCTAGTCTTCCTCACTGCAATATTCAATAACATAAAATTCATGAAAATTACACCCACTAACTTTCCAATAACAGAATGGGAGAACATCAGAAATAGTGGCAGGTGGTTCACCCCCAAGCCTGCCTTGCCCTTCACTAAGATCATGGCTGATCTGCTCTCGGTCTGAAATCCTCTTTAATGCCCAATTCCTCATAGCCCTCAACACTCTGACAGATCAATATCCATCTACCTCCTCTTCAAATACTTTCAATCATCTAGCTCCCCGAACACCTTTGAGAAGAGAAATCCTGACATTCAATACCACCTGTTGGAAGAAAACCCTTGCTGCTCCTATATCAAGGCTTATTGATATGAACAAAAGAGTTGACATCAAGGAGCTGAACAAAACTGGACTTAATGGGAATCAGAGTAAACTCTCCAGTCAAGCATGGCACAAAGGAAGATGTTCATCATCTCAGTCCTGGGTCACCTCTGTGCGAGATCCTCAGGGTAGTTTCCTCTTCACAAACAGCTTCAGCTTCTTCATCAATGTCTCCCCGCCCCCACCTCCACAACATAAGATCAGAAGTGGGGATGGTCACCGAAGATTCCACAATGTTCAGAACATTTTCTTTCCCCCTCAGCTCCTGAACTGATCTGTGTCCATGTGCAGCAAGACCTGGACACCATTGAAGCTTATGTTGCTAAAGGGTCCATAATATTCATGTAACAGCACTGCCTGGCACTGCACATTGTCACAGTAAAACAAGAGTTCATTCAGTACCTTTCGCTGGTTTCACAGGAATATGAAGAAGTCATTAAGTCATTGACATTATTGGAGAAGAACAGGGATAGCCCATTCAGTGCCTCCAGCCGATTACTCAGGAAGAGAAGGAGTGTAGTGTGATGGGCCACAACACAGCCCCTCGATAATATTTAAAGCCTGTAGTGTAGAATGTAATGCTTTCTTATTTTAAAGGAAATGTAAAGTGTCTGTTCCAGATGCAATGTGACTAGCCAAACCACTCGGTGTGAAGCAAAACACCATCTAATTAAACATGAAAGATAAAATGAAACCAAAGAAGGAGGAATTCGGAATAACATAATTCTATTGGACAAGTTAACAGAATAATAGATCTAGGAACTATTACTAATGAACTGTTCCAATATAGGAAACTCCCATAAACATAGCCCTTGGCAAAAAGAAATATTCAGACACAGATTGTCACAAACATTTCTCCTATCCAGGAATTAAAAACAGCATCAAGAGAAATTTCAGAGAGGGTTGCAGCCAGGAGACATTCACTGAAGCTTTCAACTCTGTGGAGACCCCAATAGTTTCTGATGTCACTGAGAAACCAAAACCCAGAGATCCTAATCTGTGAGAGCTGGCTACACCCATTCAGTCTGCATTAAAATAAACCAAAGGCCCCCATAGCTATTACTCAAGTGGTCTTAACTAGCCAGATTGGTAATGATCGTTCAATCTCTCTCTCTGAAAAGAAACCAAGACAAAATAACCTCTTAACGCTACAGCATCATCATGTTAGTCAGCACATCGAGCTGTCAAACAGGAACCAGGGGTAACCCAGTCAAGCCCTTGGAACTGTCCAATCGGACAAGGAAGGAGCCAGTCAGTCCCTTGAGTCACTTACACTGCAACAGGGTGAGGCCATTCGGCCCCTTGCGTCACTTCCAAAGGAACAATGGGAGGCCATTCACCCCCTTGAGCCATTTAGGCAGGAACAGTACGAAGTCATTCTCCTCTCATCGCACTGACACAGGGACAGAATGAGGTAGTTGATGCTGATTCCTGGTGAACTGCTTATACCCAAAACGTTGATTCTCCTGCTCCTCGGAAGCTGCCTGACCTGCTTTGCTTTTCCAGCAATTGACTGTCTTCTCTGATCTCCAGCATCGGTAGTCTTGTGTCTCCTAACTGATGCTCTAAAATGATGAACAAGTGAAGCAGAGGGTGCACAGACAGACTGCTCCACGTTGTTCCTCGTTGCTCCGTTGCTCATGATACTCACGTGGGACTTTAACGTGGTTTTCTAGTGTTGAGGAGGGAAGCCATATGTCTTGTGTGAAGTCTCAAGAAGGCATCTTCCATCTCTGAGAAGACAGCCTGGTGTTCTCTATGTAGGGCAGAAGTGGGTGGGAATGGCTACCTGTTTCAGATGGAACGTATTGTGGCTGGTGTTGGGGATTGTGAGCAACATGACGTTCAGTACGGGTTCACACGCCGATTGCACAATAACGTGGGGTGAGTTAATTTAGGCATATAAACTATTAGGAGAGCCACGTTAGACTGATGAATGGACTCTCTAAGTTCAAGTCATGCTGATCTTGTTCATGTTGCTCTTGTCTAGTGCACGTCCTGTTCAGTGTAACCTGTATGCCTTACTCTGTCCAAGTCTATCTCCACCCTATGACCTGCCTGGTCATGTTTACTATGACCTGCCTCCACTGCTCATAAATAAAGTGTTTCTCTGTACTGAGGTACACGTGGCAATAAATCAAACCAATCAATCCTGGGTAAAGTATGGAATTTCTCACCCTATTAATGTCTCTTTTGGAAATAAAAGAGTCATTGCTGCCACTCCTCGTGTTTCAGTGTCACCATTTCTTCGTCTCTCACAGCTCGACAGATTAAACACGCAGCTTCCTTACTCTGTCCTCATGTTAACATCATTCGTGTCTGTGGTAAGGAGATCATTCCTTACAAAGGAGATTAACTCTGTAGAGAGTGCCACAGATTCTCTCTCAGCAAGGCTCTACAACAGCAGGAAGATGGCTTTACTTATGTACACGAATCATCTTACACTGAAGGACAGCATACCATTGACTGCACCCATTACTTATGCAGCGTTTCATTCCGAGTAGTCAGCATAGACTTCTGAGTGGGAGATCATGCTTCCCAAATTTGTTAGATTTCTTTCATGAAGTGACCAAGAAGTTTGACGAGGGCAGAGCGGCAGGCGTAGTCTCTATGTATTTCATTAAGGCCTCCGACAAGGTCCCACATGGCAGGCTGCTCTGGAAGGTTCCGTCACGTGGAATGCTGGGGGAACTGGCCACTTCGATACACAGTTGGTTGTTGGTAGGAAGCACAGGGTTTAGTGGAAGGACACTTGTCTGACTGGAGCATGGGTCCATTGCTGTTTGTTATCCACCCACCCCTCCGACATATTACTATCACTCCCTCCTACATCTTCCTATAGCCTTCCCAGTAAAACTCCCGCCAGCCCAGCTCCTACACTCCTATTTATCTTTCAGGCCCCTTGTCCCCAAGCCACATTCCTGACGATGGGTTTATGCCAGATATATCGATTGCCCTGTTCTTTAGATGCTGCCTGATCTGTTGTGCTTTTCGGGCGCCTCACTTCTCAACTATGAGAGGTTGAGCAGTCCTCGTATCTCACAAAATTATAATTTATTGTCCTTCCCCTTTCCCCGTCCCCCTCCCTCCGTCGTTTCTGAGTAAGGTTCATACACAGAGGCAAATTCTTTACAGAGATCAGGTACTAACTCCGTACCTAGCCCCAGCCTCGGCTGTGCACTCTCCTGCAGCTCCTCGGCACCACTTGGGGTCTCCTTTACCAGTTTCACTAATGCCATGGCTTAGCCTCTTTTACCACATCGTTTCAAAAAATATCTTCCTTCAATGCCCAGCACTGTGTCCCCCAGCTTATAGCAGTGAAAACACCTTTTTCCCAGTGCCCTTCTTAGACCCTCAGCACTCTAATTTTAGGTGTTCCACTCCCTTATAGTGAGAATACCTGAGGCCTTTCACCTCCATTCAACTCCCTTGGGCTTCTTTCTTTCATTTGGGCTAAACTATTGTCAGTGTGCTCTACTGTTCATTTTGCAGAGTAGGATCTCACCTTCTCCCAATTTCTATCCCTCACCGGATGAAAATTCTCCCAGAAGCTACACTTCATCTCATGCACCTATGCATTTTTACCTGCCATTTCTGCCGTACTTCTCACTTCTTGAACTTTTTATTCATTCACGCGAATTCTTACAGTCTCTGGAAGTGAGTCTTTAATCTACTCCAGCAGAATAATCTCCCTTCGAGCCTCACAGGTATTATCCAGTTTTAAGGCCAGCACCCATCTATCAAAATGACTGTGGTTAATTCTTTCAAACCAACATAAGTCTGACCTGGTTTCGTCTGTCCTGAACCTCTGTCTATATTCTTCTAGTACCAATGCATAACCACACAAAATAGACAGTTTGACATCAGCATAATCTCTTGACCCTTCATCTGACAGCGCTGCACTTAGCTCACTAGTTGTGCCCATCCGTAAGTCTGAACTAGCATTACCCACAAGTTCACTGGACGTACCATCAGCCGAGCCATTTTTATTTTCAAATGAAATAAAAACAGATTTTGACATTTTCTCACCGAAGTATGGCAATGTAGTAACATAGCTGTATACATCCCGACGTTCTCCCTTCATCTCTATCCTGTTAATTTAACTTCCTTGTCTAATTTCCAACTTCTGAATTTCAAATTCTCTCTCTCTTTTTCCTCTCATTCCCTTTCTCTTTGTTCTCTCTCTGTTTCCATCCCTTTATTCATCTTCTAACTCCAGTTGCCATATTTGCAATTTAAGTTTTTCCAACTCTACTGCAGTTGCCTGTTTCTCTGACACCCCAAAGTGCTTGACCATCTCCATTACAATTTCAGATTTCCTTTTGTCCCTGGTTAAACCGAATACCAACCGATTTGCTAATTCTAAAAAAAAAATCCTTCTCTCTTTCTAAACTTCCTTGGCAAATTTGGGAACCTCTTTAGTATGTTAAAAACCATTTATCTCACTTTTAATTAAACCAACCACAAGTTAACAAAATGAAATGAATTTTCCCACCGGTTTTATTTAAAGATCTAGGTCACCAATTACCACGTGTTGGAATCTGCTGGGACCTTTTCTACCCCAAATCTGTTCAAATCTGTCTAAATCCCATACAGCAAGGCCGCAAAATGTTATGACATCAATGTTGAATCCCTCTGTTAGTTAAAACCACACACCCAGAAAACTTCACCTCACCTCACATCATAATCTGTTAAAACGAGGGTGACAGAGAACTCCGAAATACCACTAATTAACGAAAAATTACAATTTATATATATGCAAGTTAGCTCGCTGAGCTTGAAGGTTTGTTTTCAGACGTTTCGTCACCATGACTAGGTAACGTCATCAGTGAGAGTTTCGCTGAAATGCTGGTGGTATGTCCCGCCTCTCTATTCATAGGCCTTGGTGATGTCATTTCCGTTATTCTTATTACAAGAGAAGGTAGATAGGATTTAAATTGATGTGTTTATTGGTGGACGTCTGGTTAGAATACCATTCTTCTAAGAACGTCCTTGCGTGTCTTAGCATGTGCGTGTGTTGTTTCAGTCAAAGTGGTGCCCTTCTTTGTCTGTATTATGGAACATAGTGATAGTGGGTCATGTCTTTTGGTGGCCAGTTGGTGTTCATGTATCCTGGTCACACGACAACGGGACCATTTCAATCACGGAAAAAAAATATTTTATATACACTGTTTAATAAATGGGTGTGTGCAGATAAGTAACATTTTTCATGTGTGCACAACACATTCCAAATAAACAATGGAGACACATTTAACGAAAAGTGATGCATATGATGTATATAATCTATAAAACATTTAAACATTATTTGATTCTCATCTAAAGTGATATGCTCCCCTTCCCGCAATGTTCTCTCCCTTTCTGGATTTCTCTACTCTTGTCTCTCATTCTTATCAGGATGTGTGTTATAAATTCTTGCTTCTGGTGTCCAACGTATTTCAGTTAATCCCCTTTCTACCAAGAATGAAATATATTGGCCTGTTGGGTTCTTTCCAAAGCTAGTGTCTGTCATATTATTGGAGATAAAATTTCTGGCATCAGACTCAGCATTTGAACATATTACGCTGTTGTACATGCACTGTACAAAGGACCACAGCACACGGGAATTGCCAAAACATTAAGGGATGTACATCTACTTCTTTCAATAATCTAGTTTTCTCATTTTCACATTTCCTCATCTACATCCTCTCTCTCTCTTTCTCTCCTAGTAGCGAGTTAAGGAATTTACCAATTATTCTTCACCTGCCTTCTCTTAAAACATCTTCTTTCAGTTTATATCAATTGCTCTCTTCTCGATGTAATGCGAGTATAATTGAGCAAAGTAACTCCAAGACATTCGGGAGGAGCTGGCCAGAGTTAATTGGAAGGGGAGCTGAGCAGAGAAGACAATGGAGCAGCAAAAGCAATTTGAACGTCCCAGTCCCGTGTTTGCAGTAAATGGGAAATTGCCTCGGCGCGGTTGCAGGCCTGAGTGAGCGCCACCATCTTTATTCGGGACAACGATTCACTGGACATGTGCACAGCCGCCATCTTTGTAGGGGGCAAGATGCAGCCAGACGCATGTGCAGCCTTTTCTCGCATAGAGTCATTGGGATCATTGCAGCCAATACTGCTCTGATTCACCTCTGGGCTCCCTCATGACCACTTTGTCAATATCTAGCTTCCTCAGTCTCGAACAATAGGTGTATTTTTGGTCTGTTTACTACTGTATTATTACTTTTATAGACCCTTTGTAATTGAGTTTTTCACTGCGGCCCAGCCGCTGACCTTGTGCTGCTCTATTATCAGATTACTCTTTTCTTGAACGCTTTTTTCCAACAAGCAAGTGTATTTTCCTTCCATTTCTGACTATCAAGTTCTGCACCAGTTTCATTCCCTGTAATCCATTTTGCACTTCCTGAACTATCAACTGTGTTTCTCCTTCCACAGGTACCAGTGATTAATGCCAAACCCCTGTTGACTGTGGAGAGTGTGATGTTTGACTTTCTTGTACAGCTGCAGTTTGTGTGGTGAAGGTGCTTCCACAATGTGGTTGGGTAAGAGACATTACAGATTATTCATTACAGCAGCAGTGATTATTTGAAGATAATGTCCAAATCAAGAACAGTTTGTAGTTTTATTATCATGCTTATAATTTCACAAAAATACTATTGAGAACTTTAGATATAAGGACAGAGATGGAGATATTAGGTCAGGTGACCAAAAGCTTTGCCAAAAAGCAGGTTTTGAGGGATGTCTTAAAGGTGGAAAGCAGACCTGTGAGGTTTTGTCTGCAAATTCCAGACCATGTTGTTCTACTAACTGTAGAATCAGCCACACAGTTGAAGTAATGAATTAACAAATCGTTGGGAGTCTCCAAGAAAATGGGTTGTCGAGGGCTCAAAGTATGTGTGGTGTAGGGAGCTAGGGATGATAACAGTCAGGAATCAAATCAAGAATGAGAATTTAAAATTGTTGTTGCTTATGAACAGGAGCCTTTTGACGAATGAACATGTTTGGGGCGAAGAGAGCACGTGGGCGATAGAGCTTTCAATTTTCCTTGAGATTACAGGGAGTTGAATTTGGGAGGCTGGCAAGGAGTGTGTTTGGATAATTATGTCTGGAGATAACACACGATGGATGAGAGTTTCAGTATATGAGCTGAGATGAGGGTGGAATCAGCTAGAACCAGTGGTGTTGGAGTGGGACTGGGCTGTCACTCACACCTCACCTCTGGGAGTCAGCTGGTTGTCAGGTAATGAATCAGGGCTGTTACACAATCTGGAGCTGAGTGGCCACGGTGGAACTTAAAATGAGTGTCGCTCAGCTGGATGTTACTAAACAGCTGCTGCTTGATAGCCCTGTTGATGACTACTTCCATCACTTTACTGCTGATCGAGTGTGGAATGATGGAGGGAAATTGGCTGTGTTGGATTTGCCCTGTGTGTTTGTGTTGAACATCCCTGGACAATGTTCCACATTGTCGTTCGATGCCAGTGCTGGAGGGGTCCGTGGCTTGGTGGGTGGCAAGTTCTGGAGCACAAGCTCTCAGAATTATTGCCAGAATGTTAGCAGTACCCATAGCCTTTACCCTACTTAACCATTTCTCGATTTTGTTCGAACTAAATTGAACTGGCTTAAAGCTCACATCTGTGACGTTAGGAACCACTGGAGAAGGCTGAGATGGATCATCCCACTTTGCATCTGGCTGGAAATTACTGCAAATGCTGTCATCTTATCTTTTGCATGGATGTGTCAAACCCCTCCATCAGTAAGGGTGGGGATATCTGTGATGCTTCCTGCAACGATTTGTTTAAATGTCCATTACCATTCACAACTGCGTGTGGCAGAACTGCAGAGCTTTGATCTGGTCCATTGATTGTGGGATCACTTAGCTCTGTTGCTTGCTGCTGATTCTGTTTGATTATGCAGACAGTCATGCTTGGTAGCTTCACCAGGTTGGCATTTCATTTTTAGGTATGACTGGTGCTGCTCATGGCATGCCGTCCTTTCCGGTCCATTGTGATGGGTGAGTGCAGGATGTACAAACCATGAGATTACAGATTGTGCTGGAGTACAGTTCTGCTGCTGTTTTTATCCCACAGTGCCTCAGAGATATCCAGTTTGAGTTCCTACATCTGTCCCATTTAGCACGGTGAAAGTACCACTCAGCACAATGGAGGTTTTTCTCAACTTTAAGGTGTGGCTTTGTCGCCAAAAAGACTGTGGGATGGTGGCTCTTATCGATACTGTCATGGACAGATGCGTTTGCAGCTGGTAAATTCATACTGATAAGATCTAGTATGTTTTTCCCTCTTGCTGGTTCCATTACCGCCTGCTGCAAACCCAGTTGAGCAGCTATCTCCTTGAGGACCCGACCAGCTCAGTCAGTAATCCTGCTGCTGAGCTACTCTTGGTAGAGGACATTGAAATCCTGTACCTAGAGTAGGCTTGTCACCATTTTATTGCCTCAGTGCTTCCTCCAAGTGTTATTCAATATGGAGGAGCACTGATTCATCAGCCGAGGGAGCACGGTACGTGGTAATCAGCAGAAGCCATGAGACTTCCTGGTGTCCAAAGTCAATGCTGAGTACTCGCGGGCAAATGATTCCTGTGTGTACACTACTGTGCCATCACTTCTGCCTGGTCTGTCCTGCTGGTGGGACAGGATATATCCAGAGATTTCAGGAGAAAGTGAAGACTGCAATGCTGGAGATCAGAGTCGAGAGAGTGGTGCTGGAAAAGCACAGCAGGTCAGGCTGATGAAGGGCTGAGGCTCGAAACGTCGATTATCCTACTCCTCGGATGCTGCTGACCTGTTGTGCTTTCCATCACCACACTCTCGAGATCTAAGGATGGTGATGGTGGTGCCTGGCCATTATCTGTAAGGGATTATTCTGTGAGTATGACTGTGGCAGGCTATTCCCTGACTAGTCTGTGAGACAGCTCGCCACGTTTTGGCACAAAAAAAAGATGTTAGTGAGCAGGATGTTGCAGAGTCGAGAGGGCTGATTCTGTGGTTGTATTTTCTAATGCCTTGTTAGATGCCAAGTGGTCCATCCAGTTTCATTCCTTTGTTGAGACTTTGCAGTGATTAATACAATGAGTAGCTTGTTGGGCGACTGTCAGGTTGGCAGGATTTTTTTCGCCATTGGCAATGGTTCCATGGAGATCAGCAGATTCGTAATTCCAGTTATTTTTTCTTGAATTCAGATTCTACCATCTGCCGAGCTGGGATTCGACCAAGGACTTCAGTTGTACATTTTAATATTCTGGATAAAAGTTAAATACATTAGCTTTGTTCACTCATTTTAAATATCACTCACCCTGGTTTTGTTTCTTTGTAAAACACTGTCCATCATCCTGTCACCTTCATCCTTCCCTCCAACAACAAAGCAAGGAGCACATTGAGTTTCTCTGTCACTAAGACTGAGACAATCCGATCAGCTGCCTCTGCTTCTTCCCTCCCTCCCACTAGCCCACCGAGACAAACTGCCTCACATATTGTTCCTGATTTTTGTCCCAAACTGCCATCTTTCTCCAGTCTCTTGTCAAGCCTTATCAGAGCTCATCTTGATCTTTTACTTGTCTTGCTAAACTACAGACATTCCAACTCTGTTTCCTCCTCATCACTTCCCCTCGCCAATTCTCAGGTATTGTTCCTTGTTCTGTCTGTCTTTTCTGGTTATGTCCTTCTCATCCATTCTGCAAAAAAACTAACATTTGACCTCACTATCATTTATAAGTACTGCTACATCTCCACTCTCCCTTTCCTTTCTGAATTCTTTGTATTTGGTGTCCCTCAAGGATCTCTCCTTGGCCCCTCCTGTATCTCACCTACATACTGCCAGGAGGTTACATCGTCCAAAAGCACTGTGTTAGGTTTCACATGTACACTGACAATGCCCAACTCTCCTTCCCCATCATCCCTCTCCATTACTCCACTGTTTCTCAGTTACCAAACTGCTTCCTGAAAGTGCATTGGGGAAGGTGATCGATGTTTACAATCGACATTTGTTCAAGGTCAATGTTACTGACACCAGATTTTTACATCTCGATATTTTATTAATTGTTTTTAACTTCCACCAGCTGCCTGAACATTAGCCTGGTCTGGATTAGCAATTGTTGTGGAGAAAATATAGAGAATCATCAGACGACGCAGAGAGTTCTTCAAGAAGTAGGTCTTTTATTTTCAAACAAAAAACTGTGATACTGAGAAAGCAGATTCTCGATTGCCCCCGAACTTCAGGGTCCGTGGATTTTTATATATTTGTTTTATCATGTTTCTGCTAGCTTATCAGCATGTCCAACTATATGAATCACAGTACATCACTCTAGCTACACAATAAACCAGTGATGTTAGTTCCCATTATCGCTTCAGTTGTATATTCTACTTAATGTTATTCTAATGTCATGGTTAGATATTTATTGCTAATTCTGCTACAGTGATCTTCAATTCCAGACTAACCTGTCATCACAGATATTTTGCTATTCCATCTGTTACAATAGTCTCCTGTCTCAAGCTGACTCTACAAGCTAGTAATTAGATATTTAATGTCATGTCCCAAATATTTATTGTCCAAATATTGTCATAATAATACGGAACAGAGAAACTTGCTTTTTTACTTGTGTTATCTCATCTCGCCATAGTGACCTTTCAGCCTTAACCTTACTCTGTTCATTGTTGAAAGAATATTCCACTATTCTTATTACACCTTGCCTTCCACACACCGCAGATTGCCAGTGGCCTTCATGCTTTAAATCTTCCCATGCTCTCATGTTCTTTATATTCTATACAATCCAGTGACATTTCCACAACAGCACCATCTCCACATGGGGACCTATCGGAAACCACACTGAGCAGGTTATTTCTGTGCTGCTTGACAGCTCTGTCAAAAAGAACTCCCATCAATTTGTCTATCGTGAGGGGACTGAGGGAGTAGTAATTGGTCGGACTGTAATTATTCCCCTCTTAGGAGACTGGACATAGTTGAGTAATCTTCCACATTGCCAGGGAGATGTCAGAGTTGGAGCTGGAACGAAACAGCTTCCCCAGGGACACGGCTTGTTGTGCAGCAGAAGTCTTCAGTCCCATTGCATGAATGTTGCCAGGGCCCATTGCTTTTGTCGTATCTACTGTGTTCAGCTGTTTATTCATGTCATGTGCAGCGAATCAAATTGTTTGAACACGGGCATCTGTGATTTTGTGGGTATCAAGATGAGGGTGAGGTAGATCATCAACTCGACACTTCTGGCTGAGTATGGTGCAGACAGTGCATCCTGGTCTTTTACAGTGATGTGCAGAGCTGTTGAATTATTTCGGATGGGGATATTTGTGAGGCACTTTCCTCCAGTCATTTGTTTAATCCTCCATCACCATTTATGACTGAATGTGGCAGGACTTCAGAGCTTCGATCAGATCTGTTGGTCAAGTGCGGTAGTTTTAATGGGTCAGCATCAGGTTTAGGTTCACGTGGTTCTGACCCTGACATGTTCACCCACACTCGTCACTGAACCATAGATCGTGTTGATGGTAATGGCAGACTGAGGAGCTTATCCCGGGCAAAATGTTGCAGGCTGTGGTTGAATGCAGGTCTGCTTCTCCTGCTGCTGTGGTCTACCGCACTACATAAATACGCAGTTTTGAGCTAGAATGTCTGCAATGCAATTCTGCTGTCTGTCCCTTAGTTCAAATCGAGACCCATCCACCCATCAGCCCTGTACTCAGTGACCTACTCTGGTTTATTCCCTATTCCTGGTATCCCTGGTATATTCCCTATTCAACCATTAACATCAAGCCAGGGGATCAACCCTAGTTCAATGGAGAGTTTCGCAGGGCATGCCAGGAGCAATACCAGGCATACCTAAAAATGTGGTGCCAACCTGGTGAAGCTACCCAACCTGCATGCCAAACAGCGCAAGCAACACCAAATAGAACTATGTGATCCAACAACCAATGGATCAGATCTGAGCTCTGCAGTTCTGCCACACCCAGTCAGGAATGGTGATGGACTATTAAACAACTCACTTCAGGAAGCATCACAGATATCCCCACCCTTGCTGATGAATACTTCCATTTTCACATTCTCATTCTGCTGAGGGTCTCTCCCCGGGTCATGCTTCCAATCTGACACATTCTGTGAAACCAATTAACTGATTTTAATTCAATTGTTTAATTCATCTGAATCTTTTTTGCCTTGAGTAATTCCTTTGAGGTGAATGTGTTTCCCTGTTTCTCTCCCTATCACCATCTGGGAGCAGTCTCTCAAAGTGCTCCCAGAATTTAGAAAGCGCATAAATTGCCCTCCAAAGCTAAATCTGCTGTCACATGCTTCACTCTAATTGCATAAAATGACATTTATTGTCCAGTTGTTTAACATGACAAATGATTTTACAAACAATTTATAAAATACTTTAAATCCTGAAGAAATGAGATGTCACCCCTTTGTAGACGTGAATGGAAAGTGTCATGTTTGCTTGACCTTTGGTTCTATGTATCAGACTGAACTGAACCTTTAGCAAGATGTGGGATGTTTCCCACACACTTTGTTTAAAAAAGCAAAGATTATGCTCTGATATTTAAATGTTCAATCAGGTTTAATAAAAATCCTTCCAAACATTGAGAGTTTGACTTCAGCTCCTTTAAAGAGACATGCTCTTGGCCTTCAATTTTGTAACATGTGATTATTCTTTGGTAAAGGTGGCTGCGTACAACACTGCAGGATGTTGTGCTGAAGTGCCTCATTGGGTGGGTGAGCTTTATTACTGGTATAACTTGGCTAATTTTGAGCTGGAATATTATTTTGTGTTAAATCTTGTTTTTAAACTGAGACGTGCTTGTGTAACTCAAGTGTGGAAACTATGCTCATGTTTGCAATGAACCTTTCACTTTTGGAGAATTAGTATTTTTCCGATCTGTTTGTAAATAAAGTTCAATATAGAAAGCACAGTGCTGGAGAACTGCAGGTCCAACAGCATCTCTGAGGGGACTAAAACATTGTAAGCTCCAAGTCTCCTGACCATTTGTCCGTCCAGACGAAGAGTCACTGAAATTGAAATGTAACATTATTTTTCTCTTCACCAATGCCCTCAGAACTGCTGAGTTTCTCCAGCACTTTGTTTCTGGGGTTCAGATCTCCAGCACCTGCAGTTTATTGTTTTGTTATCGATCCTATTATTTGACTTGGGGAGCGAGAGGCAGCAACTGTGATCAACTAGAATAAAACTCCCCAACCATGAAAAAAAACACAAAGTTCTTTATACTTTGCAAAACATGACTGTAAATAAGAAATGCAATTAAGCTAAGTGCAAGATGGTATACCAGCTGCCTTGTCTCAAACTTGCTACTCATCTTTGAGGACTAATCTGTCAGAATTGTGTTTGCTCACTTCCTTTGAGACCGCAGTCCACAAATGTCTCAGTTCCAATTCCTGGGCCGGGCCCAGTAACCAGATTGCAGTGGGGTGGGAGCTTTGTGTCAGCCTGAAGTTTTTGTTAATAACAACATTGCAGGTTGAAGTTGACGGTTTTGACGAATATTGCGTCATCAAACTTGGAGGAAATCCTTCCGAATGTATTGATTAACTGGACTGAGCCTGTTTACATGCAGCCCCTGTTAGTAGTGCTGTAATATTCTCAGTTAATAATCACACAACACCAGGTTATAGTCCAACAGATTTTATTGGAAGCACACCAGCTTTCGGAGCACCGCTCCTTCATCAGGTGATTGTGGAGGGCACAGAATTTATAGCAAAAATTTAGTGTGATGTAACTGAAATTATCCATTGGAAAATACCTTGATTGTCTGTTGAGTCTTTCATCTGTTCGAATACCATGATAGTTTCACTTCTTTCATGTGTAAATCACAAAACCATTTTTTAAAAGTTTCATTCCTGACAGTGGCCCATCAAATCACTCATTGTATTAATCACTGCACATTTTCAACAAAGGAATGAAACTGGATGGACCACATTACATCTACCAATGCACTGGAAAATACAACAACACAATCAGCCCTCTTGACCCTGCAACTTCTGTCTCACTGTGAGCCCAAACAGCAGCAGAACTGTACTCCAGCCCAATCTGAAATCTCAAAGCCTGGTATATTCCCTATTCAACCATTAACATCAAGCCAGGGGATCAACCCTAGTTCAATGGAGAGTTTCGCAGGGCATGCCAGGAGCAATACCAGGCATACCTAAAAATGTGGTGTCAACCTGGTGAAGCTACCCAACCTGCATGCCAAACAGCGCAAGCAACACCAAATAGAACTATGTGATCCAATAACCAATGGATCAGATCTGAGTTCTGCAGTTCTGCAACACCTAGTCAGGAATGGTGATGGACTATTAAACAACTCACTTCAGGAAGCATCACAGATATCCCCACCCTTACTGATGGAGGGGTCTCACACATCCATGCAACAGACAAGACAACAGCATTTGCAGCAATCTTCAGCCAGCAGTGCCAAGTGGATGAGCCTTCTACATTGGTCCCTGATATCACAGATGTGAATCAACTTGGTTGAAAACTTATTTCAACTCAGATCAAGAAATGGAGAAGTAGTGTAAAGGATGTCGGCCCTGCCAACATTGTGGCAATAATACTGATGGCTGTGCTCCAGAACTTGCTGCCCAGCAAGACAAGTCCAGCACTGGCACCTACTGACATTGTGGAGCATTTCCCAGGGATGTTCAACACAAGAACGCAGGACAGAGCCAACCCAGCCAATTTCCCTCCATCAGTCGACACTCACTCAGCAGTGAAGTGATGGAAGGTGTCATCAACAGTGCTGTCATGCAGCTGCTCAGCAATAAACTTCTATGACGCCCAGTTTGGGTTCTGCCAGGACCAATCAGTTCCTGATCTTGTTACAGATTTTATTCAAAAACTGACAAACAGCTGAATTCCAGGGGTGAAGTGAGGGTGATAGCCCAGTCCCACTTCAAGACCACTATTTCGACTTCAGTGGTATCACCTGACCTCACCACAGTCTCAGCTCATTTACTGAAACTCTCATTCATTCATTTTGTTAACTCTAGATTTCATTATCTAAACGCACTCCTGGCCACAATCACCCTCCCTATAATCTCCAGAATATTGAAAACTCTACCGCCCAAGTGCTCACTTGTACCAGAACTTGCTGATCCATCAAAAGGCTCCCATTTATAAACAACAACAATGTACTTTCACACCTTTGACTTAATTCCTGGCTGTAATCATTCCTATCTTTCTGCACCACACACCCTTTCATAAATCAATAACTCATTTTAGTTTCGACTCCCAATGATGTGTTTATTTTTTAGTTTAGCTGTGTCACTGTTTCTATAGATTCCAAGGCAGCATGGTCTGGAATTCCCACCCGCTAAGATCTACTTTCTTCCTTTAAGGCATTCCTGAAAAATTGCTTATTTGGCAATGGTTTTGGTCACTGAGCATAATATTCTCCAGCTGTAGCCTTATGTCAAAAGTTCTCAATATTTTTGTGAAATGAAAAACATGTTGATTTGTACAGATTTCTTCCACTTTTCACTATCGTTGAGTGAATAATCTGTAATGTCTCTTACCCAACGACATTGTGGGAGCGCCGTAACCATTCAAACTGCAGCTGTACAAGGAAGTCAAACATCATCCTCTCCACAGGCAACAGGGCTTTGGCAATGATCACTGGTATCTGTGGAAGGAGAAATACACATGATGTTTCAGGGAGTGCAATATGAATTATAGGGAATGAAAATGGTGCAGAATTTGACTGTCAGAAATGGAAGAAAAATCCACTCACTATTGGAAAAAATAATTCTTGACTGTCAAAAATAGTGTGGAAAAAAATAACCTGATAATGGAGCAGCATACGGTCAGGAGACAGGCAGCAGTGGACAATCCATTTACAAAATGGTCTGTGAACGTACTAGTAAAATACTAAACATGGCAAAAATACACTTATGTGAGACTGAGGAAGCGAGATAACGAACAAGTGGACATCAAGGAGCCCAGAGGTGAATCAGAGCAGTGTTCACTTTTATGATCCCACAGTCAGAGATGTCTAGAACAAAAACAGACTCTCCAGTCCAACCCATCTGTGCCAATCAGATATTCTAACCTTGACCGTCATCCCTCTGAACCCTTCCTATTCAAATGCCTTTTAAATGTTACAATTTTGGTTGCCCTTTCGGCTCCTTTTGAATTTTCCCCTCTCACCCTAAACCTGTATCCTCTAGTTCTGGGCTCCACCCCAGGGTAAACACCATGTCTATTTACGCTATCCATGCCCCTCACGATTTTATAAACCTCTTCAACATCACACCTTAGCCTATGACACAGCAGGGAAAATGGTCCCAGCCTATTATGCCTCTCCCTGCAACTCAAATCCTCCAACCCTGGCAACATCCTTAAAAAATCAATTCTCAAACCTTCCATGTTTCAGTGCCCCTTTCTGATAAGAGGGAGACCAGAATTGCACACAATACTCCAAAAGTGGCCTAACCAATGCCCTGTACAGCTCCTTTACTCAATGCTCTGACCAACGAAGGGAAGAATCCCAAACAATTTCTTCACTATCCTATCTACCTGTGACTCTACTTTCAAGGAACTATGAACATGCACTCCAACAGAATGGGGTAGCAAAATGCAGGGGATGCAGAGAATGGAAATGTGTAGCTGGTTTAAGGAACAGATATTGCGTGTCCTTGATAGGTATGTCCCTGTCAGGCAGGAGGAAGTGATAAGGGAAGGGAACCTTGTTTTACTGCGGAAACTGCATCTCTTGTTACGAAGAAGAAGGTGGCTTAGGTGTTGATGAGGCAAGATGGTTCAGATGAGGCGATGGAGAATTACAGATCAGCTAAGAAGGATTTAACGAGAGAGTTAAGAAGAGCAAAGAGAGGACACGAGCAGTCTTTAACAAATAGAATAAAGGAGAACCCTAAAGCTTTCTATAGGTATGTGAAGAATAAAAAGATGATGAGGGGAGGAATAGGGCCGATCACAGACAGAATGGGAAGGTGAGTGTTGACCCTGTGGAGATCGGAGAGACGCTAAATGAACATTTCTCATCGGTTTTCACTCAGGAAAAGGAGAATATTGTAGAGGAGGAGAATGAGGTATGAGATATTAGACTAGAAATTATCAAGGTTAGTTACGAACAGGTGTTATCAATGCTGGAAGGAGTTAAAATAGAGAAGTCCCCTGGGCTGGATGGGATTTATCCGAGGATTCTCTGGGAAGCTAGGGAGAAGGTAGCATAGTCTTTGGCTTGGATATTTGAGTTGTCATTGTTTGCAGATTTGGTACCAGAGCACTGGAAGATTGTAAATGTTGTGCCCTTGTTCAAGAAGAGCAGTAGCGATGACCCAGGTAATTATAGACCAGTGAGCCTTACTTCTGTTGTAGGAAAGGTTTAGGAAAGGATTATAACAGATAAGATTTATAATCATCTGGCAAACATCAATTTGATTTCAGATAGTCAACTTGGTTTTGTCAAGGGCAGGTCATGTCTCACAAACTTCATTGAGTTTTTTGAGAAGGTCAACAAACTTGGAGATGAGGGTAGGGCATTTGACGTGGTACACGTGGACAAAAGTAAAGCCTTTGACATGGTTCCACATGGTAGGCTGTTGGAGAAAATGCAGAGGCATAGAATTGAGGGTGATTTCGCAGTTTGGATTAGAAACTTGCTTTCTGAAAGAAGGCAGCGAGTGGTGGTTAATGGAAAATATTGAGCCTGGAGTCCAGTTACTAGTCACGTGCCACCAGGATTTGTTTTGGGACCACTGCAGGTATCGGTGAATGGATTAGGAAATTTGCGGACGACACTAAAGTCAGTGTAGTAGTGGACAGTGTGGAAAAATGTTACAGGTTGCAAGCGGACTTGGATAAACTGCAGAATTGGGCTGAGAGGTGGCAAATAGAATTCAATGCAACTAAATGTGAGGTGATGCGCTTTGAGAAGAATAACAGGAAGGCTGAATACTGGGTCAATGGAAAAATGCTTAGTAGTGTGGTGTACAGAGGGATCTTTGAGTCCATGTACATAGATCCCTGAAAGTTGCCACCCAGGTTGGTAGTGCTGTTAAGAAGGCAAACGGTGTGTTAGGTTTCATTCGTGGAGGGATTGAGTTCCGAAGTTGAAATACCATACTGCAACTATACAAAACGCTTGTGCAGCACACTTGGAATATTGTGTTCAGTTCTGGTGCCCATATTTCCGGAAGGATCTGGAGACATTGGAAAAGGTGCAGAGGAGATTTACCAGAACGTTGCCTGGTCTGGAGAGAAGGTCTTGTGAGGAAAGGCTGAGAGACTTGAAACTCTTCTCATTGGCAAGAATAAGGCTTGAGGGGATTTTATAGAGACATACAAGATGATCAGAGGATTAGAAAGGAAGACAGTGGAAGTATTTTTCCTAGGATGATGACGTCAACGTGGGGGGAATGGGGGTGGAACCCTGCTCATGACTACACCTCCATTCCTCCCACTCCAGTTACAGGCTCCGCCCCCACTCCCAGCTCCACACCCACACCAGAGCCCAGCTGCCAGCCCTGCCGAGTTATCAGCATCCCTCCAGACCTTCCCCTCACTGAGGACGAACGATCAGTTCTCAGCAAAGGCCTCACCTTCATCCCCGTCCGTCCACGCATCAATGAATTTAATACACGTCATGACGTCGAACAATTCTTCCATCGCCTCCGCGTCCGAGCTTACTTTCACAATCAGGACTCCCGCCCACCTTCCGAGGACCCCTTCGCCCACCTCCAACACACTGCATCCACCTGGACACCCCGCGCTGGTTTATTATCTGCCCTCGACCTCTTCATTTCCAACTGCCGCTGGGACATTAACCGCCTCAACCTGTCTACCCTCCTCCCCAACTCCAACCTCTCACCTTCACAATACGCAGCCCTCCAATCCCTCTGCTCCAATCCCAACTTCACCATTTTGCCAGCAGATAAAGGGGGCACAGTGGTAGTCTGGCGCACTGACCTCTACACCGCTGAAGCCAAACGTCAACTCGAGGACACCTCTTCCGACTGCCCCCTCGACCATGACCCCAACCCCATCACCAAGTCATCATCTCCTAGACCATACAGAACTTCATCACCTCAGGAGGTCTCCCACCCACAGCTTCCAACCTCACAGTCCGGGAACCCCGCACTGCCCAGTTCTACCTCTTTCCCAAGATCCACAAGCCTGACCACCCTGGCCGACCCATTGTCTCAGCATGCTCCTGCCCCACTGATCTCATCTCTACCTACCACGACACTGTCCTATCCCCCCATTCCAGGAACTTCCCACATACGTTCGAGACACCACCCACGCCCTCCACCTCCTCCAAGACTTCTGTTTCCCCGGCCCCCAATGCCTCATCTTCACCATGGATATCCAATCCCTCTACACCTCCATCCGCCATGACCAGGGCGTCCAACCCCTCCGTTTTTTCCTCTCCCAATGTCCCCAACAGTACCCTTCCGCCGACACTCTCATTAGTTTGGCCGAACTGACCCTCACCCTTAACAATTTCTCCTTCGAATCCTCCCACTTCCTCCAGACTTGCAACGTGGGTTGGTACCTGGGATTTCGATGTTGTGGCTATTACGGAGACATGGGTAGAACAGGGACAGGATTGGCTGTTTGCAGGTCCAGGGTCTAAATGTTTTAGTGGGGTCAGAGGTGGGGGTAAAAGAGGGTGAGGTGTGGCATTGCTTGTCAAAGATAATATTACAGCGGTGGAAAGGATGATGGATGAAGACTCGCCATCTGAGGTAGTTTGGGCTGAGGTTAGGAATAGGAAAGGTGAGGTCACCCTGTTCGGAGTTTTGCTACAGGCGTCCTAATCGTCCTAGAGATATAGAAGAAAGGATTGCGAAGATGATTCAGGAGAAGAGTGAAAGTAATAGTGTGGTTGTTATGGGGGACTTTAACTTTCCAGATATTGACTGGGAAAGCTATAGCTCGAGTTCGTTAGATGGGTCGGTGTTTGTCCAATGTGTGCAGGAGGGTTTCCTGACACAATATGTAGATAGGCCAACAAGAGGTGAGGCCATACTGGATTTGGTTCTGGGTAACGAACCAGGCCAGGTGTTAGAATTGGAGGTCGGTGAGCACTTTGGGGACAGTGACCACAATTCGGTGACGTTTACTCTAGTGATAGAGAGGGATAAGTGTGCACTGCAGGGCAAGAGTTATAGCTGGGGGCAGGGAAATTATGATGCGGTGAGGCACAACCGAGATTGCGTGGCTTGGAAAAGTAGGATTCAAGGCATAGGCACAATTCATATGTGGAGCTTGTTCAAGGAGCAACTATTGAGTGTCCTTGATAAGTATTTACCTGTCAGGCAGGGAGGAAAGGGTCGTGTGAGGGAGCCGTGGTTTAATAAGGAATTGGAATCTCTTGTTAAATGGAAGAGGGCGGCCTATGTAAAGATGAGGCGTGAAGGTTCAATTGGGGCGATTGAGAGTTATAAGGTAGCCAGGAAGCATCTGAAGAGAGAGCTAAGAGCAGCAAGGAGGGGACACGAAAAGTCCTTAGCTGGTAGGATTAGGGAAAACCCTAAGGCTTTCTATAGGTATGTCAGCAATAAAAGAATGACTAGGGTAGGAACAGATCTCGTCAAGGATAGTAGTGGGAAGTTGCGTGTGGAGGCTGAAGAGATTGGGGAGACACTGAATGAATACTTTTCGTCAGTGTTCACTCAGGAACAGAACATTGTTGCCGCTGTGAATATTGAGTCACAATTAATTAGAATGGATGGCTTTGAGGTACGTAGGGAAGAGGTGTTGGAAATCCTGGAAAGGGTGAAAATAGATAAGTCCCCTGGGCCTGATGGCATTTATCCTAGGATTCTCTGGGAAGCAAGGGAGGAGATGGCAGAGCCATTGGCCTTGATTTTTATGTCCTCGTTGTCTACAGGAATAGTGCCAGAAGACTGGAGGACAGCAAATGTGGTTCCCTTGTTCAAAAAGGGGAGTAGGGATAACCCGAGTAACTATAGGCCGGTGAGTCTCACTTCTGTTGTGGGCAAAGTTTTAGAGAGAAGGGATAGGATTTATGAACATATGGGTAGGAATAATGTGATCAAGGATAGTCAGCATGGCTTTGTGAAGGGCAGGTCGTGCCTCACAAACCTTATTGAATTCTTGTAGAAGGTGACTAAGGAGGTAGACGAGGGTAAAGCGGTAGATGTGGTGTATATGGATTTTAGTAAGGCGTTTGATAAGGTTCCCCATGGTAGGCTACTTTAAAAAATACGGAGGTATGGCATTGAGGGTGAGTTGGAGGTTTGGATTAGGAATTGGCTGACTGGAAGAAGACAGAGGGTAGTAGTTGATGGTAAAGGTTTATCTTGGAGTGCAGTTACTAGCGGTGTTCCGCAAGGATCTGTTTTGGGACCATTGCTGTTTATCATTTTTATAAATGACCTGGAGGAGGGGTTAGAAGGTTGGGTGAGCAAGTTTGAGGATGATGCAAAAGTCGGTGGAGTTGTTGACAGTGAGGAAGGATGTGTCAGGTTACAGCGGGATATAGATATGTTGCAGAGCTGGGCAGAAAGGTAGCAAATGGAGTTCAATGTAGGTAAGTGTGAGGCGATTCACTTTGGTAAGAGTAACAAAAAGACGGGGTACTGAGCTAATGGTCGGATACTTGGCAGTGTGGATGAGCAGAGGGATCTTGGTGTCCATGTACACAGATGTCTGAAAGTTGCCACCCAGGTAAATAGTGCGGTGAAGAAGGCATATGGTGTACTGGCTTTTATTGGTAGAGGAATTGAATTCCGGAGCCCTGAGGTCATGTTGCAGTTATATAAGACTCCGGTGCGGCCGTATCTGGAGTTTTGTGTGCAGTTTTGGTCGCCATACTATAGGAAGGATGTGGATGGACTGGAACGGTTTCAGAGGACGTTTACCAGGATGTTGCCTGGTATGGTAGGAAGGTCGTATGAGGAAAGGCTGAGGCACTTGGGGGTGTTTTCATTGGAGAAAAGAAGGTTTAGGCGTGACTTGATAGAGGTGTACAAGATGATTAGGGGTTTCGATAGGGTTGACCATGAGAACCTTTTTCCACGTATGGAGTCAGCTATTACGAGGGGGCATAGATTTATATTAAGGGGTGATAGGTACAGGACAGATGTTAGGGGTAGATTCTTTACTCAACGATTCGTGAGTTCATGCAATGCCCTGCCAGTAGCAGTGGTGGACTCTCCCTCTTTATGGGCATTTAAACGGGCATTGGATAGGCATATGGAGGATAGTGGGCCAAAGTAGGTTAGGTGGGCTTGTATCGGCGCAACATCGAGTGCCAAAGGGTCTGCACTGCGCTGTATTTTTCTATGTTCTATGTTCTCGACCAAAGGGGTAGCCATGGGAACATGTATGGGCCCCAGCTAAGCCTGTCTCTTTGTTGGCTACGGAGAACAGTCGATCTTCCGTAATTACACCGGCACCACTCCCCACCTCTTCCTCCGCTACATTGATGACTGCATTGGCGCTACCTCGTGCTCCCGCGAGGAGGTTGAGCAATTCATCAACTTCACCAACACATTCCACACTGATCTTAAATTTACCTGGAACATCAATGACACCACCCTCCCCTTCATGGACCTCTCCATCTCCATTAATGACGACGGACTTGACACTGACATTTTTAAAAAACTCACCGACTCCCACAGCTACCTGGATTACACCTCTTCCCACCCTACCGCTTGCAAAAATGCCATCCCGTATTCCCATTTCCTCCGCCTCTGCCGTATCTGCTCCCAGGAGGATCAGTTCCACCACAGAACATACCAGATGGCCTCCTTCTTTAGAGACCACAATTTCCCTTCCCACGTGGTTAAAGATGCCCTCCAACGCATCTCGTCCACATCCCGCACCTCCGCACTCAGACCCCACTCATCCAACCGTAACAAGGACAGAACGCCCCTGGTGCTCACCTTCCACCCTACCAACCTTCGCATAAACCAAAGCAACCGCCGACATTTCCGCCACCTCCAAACAGACCCCACCACAAGGGATATATTTCCTTCCCCACTCCTTTCTGCCTTCCACAAAGACCGTTCTCTCCGTGAATACCTGGTCAGGTCCACGCCCCCCACAACCCACCCTCCCAACCTGGCACCTTCCCTTGCCACTGCAGGAATTGCAAATCCTGCGCCCATATCTCCTCCCTCACCTCTATCCAAGGCCCTAAAGGAGGCTTCCACATCCATCAAAGTTTTACCTGCACATCAACTAATATCATTTATTGTATCCGTTGCTCCCGATGCGGTCTCCTCTCCATTGGGGAGATTGGACACGTCCTAGCAGAGCGCTTTAGGGAACATCTCCGGGACACCCACACCAATTAACCCCACCACCCTGTGGCCCAACATTTCAACTCTCCCACCCACTCTGCCGAGGACGTGGAGGTCCTGGGCCTCTTTCACCGCCACTCCCTCACCACTAGACGCCTGGAGGAAGAATGCCTCATCTTCCACCTTGCAACACTTCAACCCCAGGGCATCAATGTGGACTTCAACAGTTTCCTCATTTCCCCTTCCCCCACCTCATCCCAGTTCCAAACATCCAGCTCAGCATTGTCCCCGTGACTTGACCCGACTTGTCCTACCTGCCTATCTTCTTTTCCATCTATCCACTACATCCTCCGACTGCCCCCGACCTATCACCTTCATCCCCTCCCCCACTCACCTATTGTAATCTATGCTACTTTCTCCTCACACCACCCTCCTCGAGCTTATCTCTCCACGCTTCAGGCTCTCAGCCTTTATTCCTGATGAAGGGCTTTTGCCCAAAACGTCGATTTTAATGCTCCTCGGATGCTGCCTGAACTGCTGTGCTCTTCCAGCACCACTAATCCAGAATCTGTACCCCACCACATCACTTTGCCCCACAATCGTGGTATCTGGCTGTGCACAAGGAGGAGTGGCACAGTCTGTACTGGGATGCCCTGGGGCCCTGAAATACATGGTAAAGACTAAAATCACCAGAGCATTGAGAGCCCCACCACATTGTTTGCATGTTCTATTGTATTTACTCTGTTCCTGCCTTCCCTTGTTTTTAATTCATAAAGATATTACACACACCTGCGCAAGCTATGAAATGAACTCAGGTCTCTCGATCCAAGATTCTGGATATTTTCACCACATCACAAGGCATCGACTCTAACTTCCCTTGTCCCTTAGCCTGCTGAGTCACGCCTGAATCAACTCCGCAATTGGGAGGAAGGGACGGAACAAAAGGACCGAGCAGCGGCCGGTCGTCTGACCAGAGTGAGTGAGGAGCGGGGCCAAAGCATTCTCGGGGAGTGAACGCTTCAGGATTGGTCAGAAAGCAAACTATTTTGCAGGAGTGATCATTCTCACTACATAGTGGAGCATTAAATCTCTCCCATGAATCAATGTGAGATTTTAAAGAAATAGTTGACATGTAAATCTGATAACGTACATTTGGGAGATTTAAGCAATCCTTAGATAAACACTTGAGTGATTTTGCAATAGTGTAGGGGGACGAGCTGAGAGTAATTCACAGGTCGGTGTGAATAATTCACAGGTCTGTTTACACAACTCGAGTAAGAAACTTATTTTCAAATTCCCAGAACCATTGGTAATTTACATACCTGGCTAGTATGGTTAAATTGGACCGAACAATCTATTTGCATACTAATCATCTCAATGACTGTAACTCGACAGAGCAATTGTTAATGACTAATATTTCACCCATGATCCCGTGCAGATATGAATATTCTCTATAAACTCACCGATAATCTCAGACACACGCGCAGTTTGGTTTCGATGTGGAGCATGCGCAATGTCACATTGATCATTACAGAGAGAGAGAGACTTGGAGATGCTTTCACCGGCAGCGGCTGCGATCGGCTTCAGAGCCGGTGTGCGGGAGCCGCGCTGGGAGAAGGGTGCGGGGAGATTTCACAAGTCCTGGAAATAGGTTAAAAATAACTCGAAAAAGACCGTCCAGGCCCGTGTAAGAAGGTGGCAGTCTCTGATCAGGGAAGCGGCCCAGGGTCACGGCCGCCATTTGTTTGAGGGAAGAGGGAGCGCGGGCCTGAGGGCCGCCATCTTGAGAAGGTCAAGGTGCAGGAGGGCGGGGTTATCGGGGTCTGTAGAACAATCAGAGGAAAGGGAAGACCCATTGTTACTGATTAATCCCACGAACACAGCGTCACTGCGCGGTCCCACAGGAATATCCTCTCTCAGTCCTGCTGTGATGTTTCACCCAATCAGAACCAGCAGCTCTCCTCCTCTCTCAGCTCCCCTCTGTCCTTCCTGTATATCCCAGTGCAACATGAATCCAAACTCTTTCTTCCTGCACAATTGTTTGACCCAGCACTCTGGTGATGTGACTCAGTACCTCTGCATGTGGTCTCCATCACTGTGTGGGTCTAATTGCTGCCTCTGAACCTGGAACATTGAGCTGCCTGTCCTGTCCCTCCCTCAGCTGTTGTTCTGTAATAACTGTGATATCCCAGTCCCATCTTAGATTACTTCACTAAAGACAGGAATGCACCCGATGGATTTTTACTAACATCAGCAATTGTTTAATACTCACTTACAGGTTATTAATTACATCGTTTTTGAAGCATTTACTTCACATTCAATCATTTGCAATGGTGGGATTTGGACCTGTGTACAGAGAGCACTTGCTGAGTTTCTGGATAGATTGTCACACAATAATGCCACTAGGCCATCACTTCGCCTGCTCACAGTTTGTATATCCCAGTGCAACATGAATCAAAACTCTTCCTTCCTGCACAATTGTTTGACCCAGCACTCTGATGATGTGACTCAGTACCTCTGCATGTGGTCTCCATCACTGCGTGGGTCTAATTGCTGCCTCTGTCAGCGTCTCTCACTCTTGAAGTTACTCCAGATCATGAGCCAACAGAATTCTCCACTCCAGAGAGATGAGGCACCATAGGTCAGGAATGTAGACTGGGATTTTCCAGATCTCTGTGGTCTCAGTGCCATTCCATGTGTGTAACGCCCAAAGCATTAGTCTAATTTCCCATTCTGCCTATTTCTGTGTCTTCTACATTTACTTATGGAGTTCCTGACTCAATAGACTTGCCAAATGTTGGTTGGGACGATGGTTGGTCAGCCAGAAAGACAAAGTCAGGGAGGTCGGGAGTCTTCAATAAATCCTGCTGCCAGGTAAGATCATTCCAGTGCACAGAGCAGAAAGTAATAAGGGGGATCCAAACATCAGCTAACAAGACATGACATAAAGTGCTGGAGGGGGAGCACAGTGCAGACACACCCCAGGCTCAATCACAACGCCTGCTACAAGTTTTGTTGTAATGAGACAGCATCGGGAGTTCACAGTTATAAGTCCAGGCCTGTGCTTTTTAGGGAGCATCAGAACAACTGAGGGGAAATGCTGCCCGGGATCTTTCTGTTCCCTATTCCCTCTCCAACACTGTATCAATGTCTTGTATTGAGGACCAGCGTCTTCAATCATTCTAACTCCTATGATAGTTCCCATCTCTGTCATCTCCTCCCCTCTCACCAATTATTTCACATATTTGAAACTTCCAGTCCAGATGACCATTCTTATTGCTGTACCTTGCTTCAGTCTCTACAACATGCCTTGTCTCGATATTGTCCTCCTCCAATAACTGGAGACATAGGGTCTGTTTCTGTGCGGCATGACTCTTCGGCCAAGGTTCCCTAAATGGAATGAGTTGCGTTTGCCTGTGTTTGGCCTATATCCCTTCAAATCTTCTCCTCTCCATGTACCTGCCCAAGTGTCTTTTCCATGTTGTAATTGTACTTGTTTTTACCATTTCCTCTGGCAGTCCATTCCATCTATGCACCATCCTCTGTGGATAATGTTGACCCTCAGCTCCCTCTTTAAATCCTTGGTCTCAAACCTCATGTTTATGCCTCTAGCTTTGGACTCACCTACCCTTGGAAATTCACCTTACTTAGACCCTACATGGTTTCATAAACCTTTATAACGTCACCCCGTGGCCTCCTCTGCCCAGGAGACATATCGACGACAATGTTACCAATATCTCCAACTCATGTACTCAATGCTCTGACCAATGAAGACAAGTGTACCAATTGCCACTTTCAACACCCTGTGAAGCCAGTCCAAGGAACAATGTAACTGCACCCCTTGGTCTTTCCCTTTTCTACAACACTGTCCAGGGCCCAACCATTAACTGTGTTCGTCCTTCCTGGTTTGTCTGAACTAAATCCAACACCTGAATTAAATTCCACCTTTCATTCCTTGGCCCACTGGCCCAGTTGATTAACATCCCCTTCGATAACTATATTCCCTGCCCACTCTTCCACTAATCTTGGTATCCACAAACATGCTCACAGGGACTGCTATCTTTTCACTCGAATCGCTTATGTAAATGACACACGGCAGTGGTCCCAGCACCAATCCTTACAGCACACTGCTGGTCAGAGGCCTCCAGTCTGAACAACTACCCTCTCTCACCACCCTCTGTCTCCCACTGTTATCCCATTTTGTATCCAGTTGGCAAGCTCTCCCTGATCTTTTGTTATCTACCGTTACTAACCAATGTATAATGCTACACACTGAACAAGGGTTTGTGGAAGCCAGAAACAATGTCTGTTGCTCTGCCTTCATCTATATTTTTGGTCGCATCTTGAACAAACTCCAGTCAAGTTTGTGAGACATGTTTTCCCATGCATAAATTCATGCTCGCTGTCCGTAATCAGGCTTATCTTTCCAAATGCATGTCAGGCCTACCTCTCAGAATGACCTCCAACAACTGACCCACCCTGATGTCTCGCTCACCAGTCTGTAGTTCCCTGGCTTTCTCTTGCAGCCTTTCTTAATTGATGACACAACATTATAATCATAGTCAGAGAGTCATACCGCACTGTTCGGTTAACGCTAACCATACTCTAAAACTGATCTCGTCCCACCTGCCTGTTCCTGGATCATATCCCTTCAAACCTTTCCTATTCCTGTACTAATCCAAATGTCTTTTAAACATTGTAATTGTCCCCATGTTCACTCTTTCCTTGGAAAGTTCATTTCACACACAACCCACCCTCTGTGTAACAATGTGCCTCTCGTGTCTTTTTTTATATATGTCTCTTCTCTAAACTTAAAAATATAGTGCGTTTTCTTGAAACTCCCCTGTCCATGGGAAAAGACAACTCCCATTAACTCTATCTATCCTCCTCATGATTTTATAAACTTCTACGAGGTCATCTGTCAACATTCAGGTTTCAGTGAAAAATATCAACCTATTCAGCCTTTCTTTATACTGAAGCCATTCGTACCCAGCCACATCCCAGTAAATCTCCCCCCAACCCTTCCAGCTTTATAGTATCCTACCTATAACTGGTCGACCAGAACTGGACACAGTATTCCAGAAGAGGACTCACCAATGGCCTGTATAATCTCAATATGACTTCCAACTCCTATATCCAAAGGACTGAGCAATGAAAGCAAGTGAGGCAAGCACCTTTTTTTAAACTATCCTGTCTCACCATGTTGCAAACTTCAAAGAATTATGTAGCTGAACCCTGAGGTCCCTCTGTTCTACGACACCACTGAAGGTCTTGCCATTAATTGTATAAGTCCTGCCCGTGTTTGTTGTACCAAATGCATTACCTCGCATTTATTCAGTTTGAACTCCATTTACAGTTTTTCAGCCATTCACACATTTCATCAGGATCCGTTTGTAATCTCAGAAAACCTTCTTCACTGTCCACAATGTCATCCTCCAGTCTAACGGCCTATCACACATAGCACTGTATGATACAAATATCTCTGCTAGTGGCCCTACAATTTCTTCACCAGCTTCCCACAATGTCTTGAGATAGATTTGATCAGGTCCTGGGGATTTATGTACCTTTGTGTTTTAAAACCTCCAGCACCTCCTTTTCTATAATGTGGACTCATTTCAAGACGTTGAGTCATAGAGATGTAAAGCATGGAAACAGGCCCTTCGGACTAACTCCTGTATGACGTTTCTAGTTGCGTTTGCCACAATTTTGTCAATATCCCTCTAAACCTTTGCTATTCATACACCCGTCCATATGCCTTAAAAATGTATTTCTATCAGACTCCACTATTTGCTCTGGTAGCTTATTCCATTCACTCTGCGGGAGCCAGTTGTCCTTTAGACCCCTTTGAAAAGTTTCCCTCGCATGGGGAAATGACCTTGTCTATTGACCCTGTCGATGACCATCATGATTTTAAACATCTTTTATCGGTTAACTCCTCAGCTTACCATGTTCAACTGAAAACAGCCCCAGCCTATTCAGGCTTTTCCCTGAAGCGCAAGCCCTCCAACCCTGGCAACATTTTTGGTAATTTCTTCTGAACCCTTTCACGTTTCACGACATCCTATCGATGGCATTGAGACCAGAATTGCACACAGTATTCCAATAGTGGTCAGGCCAAACACTGTTTAGTTCCCTGTCTTTATCAGTCTTTATCCACAGGAAGTTTCAAAGTGAAATATTTGTTTCGATCTTGTAGTTTCACACATCGTTGGCTTCATTGATCATTAAGGATACCGGTTTTGTCCTGAGCTTTTCTTTTGCTCTTAATACACTTGTAGAGTCTCTTTGGATTCTCCTTAACCTTCTCTGTCAAAGCTATCTCGTGTCCCCTTTTTACATTGCTGATTTCCATCCTAAGTGTATTTCTACAGCCCCGATGCTCCAGAAAGGATTCCCTTGAGTCAGCCAGTTATATCTGACATGTGACCCCTTTTTTCTTGACCACAGCCTCGAAGATCAGTCAGTGTTTGCTAATTCTGTCAGCATTGAGCTGAACACTAACAGGAACACGCTGGCGCTGAACACTCCTTTTATCTCGGTTTTAAAATATTCCTACTTGCCAGACTTCCCTTTATCTGCAAATAGCCTCCCCAGATCGACTTTATAAAATTCATGTCTAATACTATCCTTCTCCATTGAATAACTTGAACTTATGGACCAGGCCTGTCCTTTTCCATCGCTATTTTCAAACTAATACAATTGTGGTAACTTTCCAAAGTGCTCCCCCACTGACACCTCAGTCCCGTTCCCGACCTTGTTTCCCAAGGGGAGGTCAGATTTAGCCACATTCTCCAGTTGGGCCACTTACATAATGACTGGGAGTTTTCGTAACACACTTAACAAATTCCTTCCATCAAAATGCTTAACTTAGTAGCAATTCCAGTCCAGGTTTTGAACAGTTAAGATCCCCTGTCATTACAACCCCATTATTCTAAGAGATATCTGAGATCTCCTGACATATTTGCTCCTTCATCTCCCATTGCCTATCACTGTAGTCCGACCGTAGAAAACTAATGGCCAACTTTTATTTCTCAGTTCCACTAATATCGCTTAACTGGGCGATCCTACATGAATACTCCATCCAGGTACTGCTGGGATGTTTCAAACAATCAAAACCACCAGCACTCCTCCTGTTTTGCCTCCTGTTCTATCCTTCCTGTAGTATCTGTCCCCTGGAACATTGAGCTGCTGGTCCTATTGCTCCCTCAGCTGTGTTTTTTTAATACCTATGGTATCCCAATCCCTTGTTCCCATGCATGCTCTGGGTTCATCTGCCTTATCTGTCTGCCCCTTTGCATTGAAATAACTGCAGTTTAATCCACCAGTTTTCCCTCATTGTCTGCTATGTTCTTGCCTGCCTTGTCTATTTATATTGCTCTCTTGAACATTTGTACCAGCCACAACTTTCTTTTAGCCTTACAACTCTTTGGGGTCACACAGCCTTGCCAGACGAGTTTAAATCCTCTCGAGCAGCTCCAGCAACGTTCCCCACCAGGATGTGGGTCCCCCTCCTGCTCCCAGTTCAGGTGTATTCCCCACCCTGTCTACCTGTGCTGACACCTTCAGACATCCAGGGACTTGCCCACCAAGGTCCCTGTGTTCCTCAGTACTCCAGGAGGACCTGCCATTCATGATGTATATCATTCGTTTATTAGACTTGCCACAGTGCATTACCTCACAGTGATCAGAAGTAAACTCTGTCTGACATTACTCTGCTCAGTTTATCATCTGATCAATATCAGACTGCAGCCTGAGTCCATGCTCCTCACTTTGGACAACACCCTCACCTTTCGTGTTATCTGCAAACCTACTAATGTTACCTTCTGCTTTCACATCCGAGTGATTAATGTCCATAATGACCAGCAATGGCTCCTGCACAGGTCCCTGTGGTACACCCGCTGGGCAAAGGCTTTCAATCACAAAACCAACCCTCCACCAATTGTGGAGCCAATTTACCAACTTACCTTGGATCCCATGGGCTCTTCCCTTTTGGACCAGCCTTCTATGTGGGACCTTGTCAAAGACCTTAATGAACTCCATATAAACCACATCATCTGCACGGCCCTCATCAATATCAGAGGACAGTCGTCTAGCAGATCCATACAGAAATCCCTAATGAAATTGCGGGTATCCGTTTTTGGCGAATACATTGGTGTTCTTCTTCCTCTATTTGCAGTTCTGGTATGCTGCAGTGTGTTGTGGCCCTTTTGAACAGTGTCTTGATGCAACTTCTTTTGTTTGTGGTGGGGTGGTTGCTTTCGTAATTTAGGACTTGGTCTGTGTGTGTGGCTTTCCTGTATACCTTTGTGGTGAATTCTCCGTTCGGTGTTCTCTGTACCATCACGTCCAGGAATGGGAGGTGGTTGTCCTTTTCTTTCTCTCTAGTGAATCGGATTCCTGTGAGTGTGGCGGTGATGATCCGGTGTGTCTTCTCTATTTCTGTGTTTTTAATGATTACAAAGTTGTCATCCACATATCTGACCCAGAGTTTGGGTTGAATTTGTGGTAAGACTGTTTGTTCTAATATTTGCATTACCGCTTCTGCTATGAGTCCAGAGATGGGTGAGCCCATGGGGGTGCTGTTGATTTGTTCATATATTTGGTTGTTGAATGTGAAGTGTGTTGTGAGGCACAGGGCCAGTAGTTTGAGTATGCCGTCTTTGTTGATAGGTTCACCATCCTGTTGTCTGTTCTGTATGTCCAGCAGGTTGGTTATTGTTTCTCTGGCTAGGGTTTTGTCGATTGAGGTGAACAGTGCCGTGACATCGAATGAGACCATAGATTCTTCCTTGTCTATGTGTCCAAGAATTCCTGTGTTGACTGTACAGAGTGTCTGGATCCGCTGATCAGGTGTTTCAGTTTCTGCTGTCGTTCTTTAGCCAGTTTGTGTGATGGTGTCCCTGGTAGTGATACGATGAGTCTGAGTGGGATGTCTGGTTTGTGCACTTTAGGTAGTCCATAGAATCTGAGGGTGTTCACTCTCTGTAGGTCAAACCTGGTTATCTGTCTGTTTTTCTTTGTAGGTTTCTCAGTGTGTTGTTTCTCCTATTGGTGAGCTGTGGGGTGGGGTCAAACTCCACGCAATTTCATCCACAGATGCCTCGGGGAAAGACAACGGAATGAGGTCATGCCGCAACCCAAAGGACTAGCCATGTTACCATACATCAAGAACATCTCTGAACTGACAGCCAGACTACCACGACCACTCGGACTCATAACAGCACACAAACCAACAGCCACTGTCAGACAATAACTCACCAGGACAAAGGACCTGATACCCAGCAAAAGCAAAACCAATGTAGTGTACAAAATCCCATGCAAGGACTGCACAAAACACTACATAGGACAAACAGGAAGACAGCTAACGATCCGCATCTATGAACACCAACTAGCCACGAAAGGACACGACCAGCTATCCTTAGTAGCCACACACGCAGATGACAAGCAACGTGAGTTCGACTGGGACAACACTACTATATTAGGACAAGCCAAACAGAGAACAGCCAGGGAATTCCTAGAGGCATGGCACTCATCCACAGTTTTAATCAATAAGCACATCGACCTGGACCCAATATACCGGCCACTGCAGCGGACAGCTGGAACTGACAACCGGAAGCGGCAGAGACAAACCACTATAAATGTCGGAGGAAACATCACAGAAGCGCTTCACAGGAGGCTCCCTGAGGATGTCACCTAGACAGGGGACGAAACGTCTGCAACACAAATTCCCAGCTCAGCGAACAGAACCACAACAAGGAGCACCCGAGCTACAAATCTTCTCCCAAACTTTGAACCCTTTAGACTCTACAAAGCTCCGTCATGAACAAGCCACCATCTCTCTATTTCCTTTGCCTTCTTCAGTGTCTGCAACTCTCGCTGCATCTTCCAGTAACGTTCTTTAGTTACTGCAGGTCTGCCTAGCTCCCCAGATAACCTGTTTCATCCACTACAGCTCCCTCAATCACTATAACACCCTCTGATCTGTCTAATCCTCCTCTTTCCCATTGTCTTCCAGGCACAGCGGCGATCCTGTAAGAGAGCAGTGCGGAATGGGATGTTATAAATCGCTGCTGAGGCTTGAGGCCTACCTTTACCTGGGAGTCACAAGGGGAGAGACCCTGAGCGAGTGCAGCACAGAGCGGGAGAATATACATCAGCAGCAAAGGTCAAGGCCGACTGGGACTTGGATTTGGATAAAAAGCAGAGCAGGAGGCTCGAAATCAGCACCGAGTCACAGAGGGAGTGACCGTGTGAGGGAGCAACTTGGAGCAGGAGCATAAGGCTGACTCACACCTGGGAGAATATAAATCAGCACTGAGGATCGAGGCCTTGTTGTACCTGGGAGTCACAGAGACGGTGACCCTGTGAGGGAGCAGACTGGAGTGAGAGCTGGACGATGACACGTCCGAGGAGACACATCACTGTGTGTGCACGTGTCCCTCCATTGTTCTGTGTTTGTGTGCGTGTGTGTCCCCTTCCCTCGCTGTGTGTGTGTAACTCTCCTCACTGTGTGTGACTGTACCTCCCTCACTGTGTGTGTGAGCATGTCCCATCCCTCACTGTATGTGTGTATGTGCGTGTCCCTCCCTCACTGTGTGTATGAGCATATGCGTCCCTCAGTGTGTGTGTGTGCGAGTCCCTCCCTCACTGTGTGTGTGTGTTTGTGTGTGCGTATGTCTGTGTGTCACCCTCCCTCACTTTGTGTGTGTGTGTGTCCCCTCTCGTTTTCTGAGCACATGTCCCACCCTCGCTGTGTGTGTGCATGTCTCAACCTCGCTATGTGTGTGTGTGTGTGTGTGTGTGTCCCTCTTGCTGTGAGTGTGTGTACCCCTCTTGCAGTGTGTGAGGGTGTCCTCCCCTCGCTCTGTATGCGTCTGTATGCGTATCACTCACTCACTGTGTGTGTCCCTCTTTCACTGTGTGCGCGTCACTCTTGTTGCGTATGTGTGAGTGTGTGTTCCTCCCTCGCTGTGTGAGTGTGTGTTCCTCCCTCGCTGTGTGAGTGTGTGTGAGTGTGTGTCCGTCCATCGCTGTGTGTGTGTGTGTCCCTCCCTCGCTGTGTGTGTGTGTCCCTCCCTCGCTGTGTGTGTGTGTGTGTGTGTCCCTCCCTCGCTGTGTGTGTGTGCGTGTGTCCCTCCCTCGCTGTGTGTGTGTGTGTGTGAGTGTGTGTCCGTCCATCGCTGTGTGTGTGTGTGTCCGTCCATCGCTGTGTGTGTGTGTGTCCGTCCATCGCTGTGTGTGTGTGTGTCCGTCCATCGCTGTGTGTGTGTGTGTCCGTCCATCGCTGTGTGTGTGTGTGTCCATCCATCGCTGTGTGTGTGTGTGTCCCTCCCTCGCTGTGTGTGTGTGTGTGTGTCCCTCCCTCACTGTGTGTGTGTGTGTGTGTCCCTCCCTCGCTGTGTGTGTGTGTGTGTGTGTGTGTGTCCCTCCCTCGCTGTGTGTGTGTGTCCCTCCCTCGCTGTGTGTGTGTGTCCCTCCCTCGCTGTGTGTGTGTGTGTGTGTCCCTCCCTCGCTGTGTGTGTGTGTGTGTGTGTGTCCCTCCCTCGCTGTGTGTGTGTGTCCCTCCCTCGCTGTGTGTGTGTGTGTGCGTGTGTGTGTGTCCCTCCCTCGCTGTGTGTGTGTGTGTGTGTCCCTCCCTCGCTGTGTGTGTGTGTGTGTGTGTGTGTGTCCCTCCCTCGCTGTGTGTGTGTGTGTGTGTCCCTCCCTCGCTGTGTGTGTGTGTCCCTCCCTCGCTGTGTGTGTGTGTGTGTCCCTCCCGCGCTGTGTGTGTGTGTGTGTGTGTCCCTCCCTCGCTGTGTGTGTGTGTCCCTCCCTCGCTGTGTGTGTGTGTGTGTGTGTGTGTCCCTCCCTCGCTGTGTGTGTGTGTGTGTCCCTCCCTCGCTGTGTGTGTGTGTGTGTGTGTCCCTCCCTCGCTGTGTGTGTGTGTGTGTGTGTGTGTGTGTGTGTCCCTCCCTCGCTGTGTGTGTGTGTGTGTGTGTGTGTGTGTGTGTGTGTGTCCCTCCCTCGCTGTGTGTGTGTATCCCTCCCTCGCTGTGTGTGTGTGTTTGTGTGTGCGTATGTCTGTGTGTCACCCTCCCTCACTTTGTGTGTGTGTGTCCCCTCTCGTTTTCTGAGCACATGTCCCACCCTCGCTGTGTGTGTGCATGTCTCAACCTCGCTATGTGTCTGTGTGTGTGTGTGTGTGTGTGTGTGTGTGTGTGTGTGTGTGTGTGAGAGTGTCCCTCTTGCTGTGAGTGTGTGTACCCCTCTTGCAGTGTGTGAGGGTGTCCTCCCCTCGCTCTGTATGCGTATGTATGCGTATCACTCACTCACTGTGTGTGTCCCTCTTTCACTGTGTGCGCGTCACTCTTGCTGCGTATGTGTGAGTGTGTGTTCCTCCCTCGCTGTGTGAGTGTGTGTTCCTCCCTCGCTGTGTGAGTGTGTGTTCCTCCCTCGCTGTGTGAGTGTATGTGAGTGTGTGTCCGTCCATCGCTGTGTCCCTCCCTCGCTGTGTGTGTGTGTCCCTCCCTCGCTGTGTGTGTGTGTGTGTGTCCCTCCCTCGCTGTGTGTGTGTGTGTGTGTGTGTGTGTGTGTCCCTCCCTCGCTGTGTGTGTGTGCGTGTGTCCCTCCCTCGCTGTGTGTGTGTGTGTGTGAGTGTGTGTCCGTCCATCGCTGTGTGTGTGTGTGTCCCTCCCTCGCTGTGTGTGTGTGTCCCTCCCTCGCTGTGTGTGTGTGTGTGTGTGTGTCCCTCCCTCGCTGTGTGTGTCCCTCCCTCACTGTGTGTGTGTGTGTGTGTCCCTCCCTCGCTGTGTGTGTGTGTGTGTGTGTCCCTCCCTCGCTGTGTGTGTGTGTGTGTGTGTGTGTCCCTCCCTCGCTGTGTGTGTGTGTGTCCCTCCCTCACTGTGTGTGTGTGTGTGTGTCCCTCCCTCACTGTGTGTGTGTGTGTGTGTCCCTCCCTCACTGTGTGTGTGTGTGTGTGTCCCTCCCTCGCTGTGTGTGTGTGTGTGTGTGTCCCTCCCTCGCTGTGTGTGTGTGTGTGTGTGTGTCCCTCCCTCGCTGTGTGTGTGTGTGTCCCTCCCGCGCTGTGTGTGTGTGTGTGTGTGTCCCTCCCTCGCTGTGTGTGTGTGTGTGTGTGTCCCTCCCTCGCTGTGTGTGTGTGTCCCTCCCTCGCTGTGTGTGTGTGTGTGCGTGTGTGTGTGTGTCCCTCCCTCGCTGTGTGTGTGTGTGTGTGTGTGTCCCTCCCTCGCTGTGTGTGTGTGTGTGTGTCCCTCCCTCGCTGTGTGTGTGTGTGTGTGTGTCCCTCCCTCGCTGTGTGTGTGTGTGTCCCTCCCTCGCTGTGTGTGTGTGTGAGTCCCTCCCTCGCTGTGTGTGTGTGTGTGTCCCTCCCTCGCTGTGTGTGTGTGTGTGTGTCCCTCCCTCGCTGTGTGTGTGTGTGTCCCTCCCTCGCTGTGTGTGTGTGTCCCTCCCTCGCTGTGTGTGTGTGTCCCCCTCCCTCGCTGTGTGTGTGTGTCCCTCCCTTGCTGTGTGTGTGTGTGTGTGTGTCCCTCCCTCGCTGTGTGTGTGTGTGTGAGTCCCTCCCTCGCTGTGTGTGTGTGTGTGTCTCCCTCCCTCGCTGTGTGTGTGTGTGTGTCCCCCTCCCTCGCTGTGAGTGTGTGTCCCCCTCCCTCGCTGTGAGTGTGTGTCCCCCTCCCTCGCTGTGAGTGTGTGTCCCCCTCCCTCGCTGTGAGTGTGTGTCCCCCTCCCTCGCTGTGAGTGTGTGTCCCCCTCCCTCGCTGTGAGTGTGTCACCCTCCCTCGCTGTGAGTGTGTGTCCCTCCCTCGCTGTGAGTGTGTGTCCCTCCCTCGCTGTGAGTGTGTGTCCCTCCCTCGCTGTGAGTGTGTGTCCCTCCCTCGCTGTGAGTGTGTGTCCCTCCCTCGCTGTGAGTGTGTGTCCCTCCCTCGCTGTGAGTGTGTGTCCCTCCCTCGCTGTGAGTGTGTCCCCCTCCCTCGCTGTGAGTGTGTCCCCCTCCCTCGCTGTGAGTGTGTCCCCCTCCCTCGCTGTGAGTGTGTCCCCCTCCCTCGCTGTGAGTGTGTCCCCCTCCCTCGCTGTGAGTGTGTCCCCCTCCCTCGCTGTGAGTGTGTCCCCCTCCCTCGCTGTGAGTGTGTCCCCCTCCCTCGCTGTGAGTGTGTCCCCCTCCCTCGCTGTGAGTGTGTCCCCCTCCCTCGCTGTGAGTGTGTCCCCCTCCTTCGCTGTGAGTGTGTGTCCCTCCCTCGCTGTGAGTGTGTGTCCCTCCCTCGCTGTGAGTGTGTGTCCCTCCCTCGCTGTGAGTGTGTGTCCCTCCCTCGCTGTGAGTGTGTGTCCCTCCCTCGCTGTGAGTGTGTGTCCCTCCCTCGCTGTGAGTGTGTGTCCCTCCCTCGCTGTGAGTGTGTGTCCCTCCCTCGCTGTGAGTGTGTGTCCCTCCCTCGCTGTGAGTGTGTCCCCCTCCCTCGCTGTGAGTGTGTGTCCCTCCCTCGCTGTGAGTGTGTGTCCCTCCCTCGCTGTGAGTGTGTGTCCCTCCCTCGCTGTGAGTGTGTCCCCCTCCCTCGCTGTGAGTGTGTCCCCCTCCCTCGCTGTGAGTGTGTCCCCCTCCCTCGCTGTGAGTGTGTCCCCCTCCCTCGCTGTGAGTGTGTCCCCCTCCCTCGCTGTGAGTGTGTCCCCCTCCCTCGCTGTGAGTGTGTGTCCCTCCCTCGCTGTGAGTGTGTGTCCCTCCCTCGCTGTGAGTGTGTGTCCCTCCCTCGCTGTGAGTGTGTGTCCCTCCCTCGCTGTGAGTGTGTGTCCCTCCCTCGCTGTGAGTGTGTGTCCCTCCCTCGCTGTGAGTGTGTGTCCCTCCCTCGCTGTGAGTGTGTGTCCCTCCCTCGCTGTGAGTGTGTGTCCCTCCCTCGCTGTGAGTGTGTGTCACTCCCTCGCTGTGAGTGTGTGTCCCTCCCTCGCTGTGAGTGTGTGTCCCTCCCTCGCTGTGAGTGTGTGTCCCTCCCTCGCTGTGAGTGTGTGTCCCTCCCTCGCTGTGAGTTTGTGTCCCTCCCTCGCTGTGAGTGTGTGTCCCTCCCTCGCTGTGAGTGTGTGTCCCTCCCTCGCTGTGAGTGTGTGTCCCTCCCTCGCTGTGAGTGTGTGTCCCTCCCTCGCTGTGAGCGTGTGTCCCTCCCTCGCTGTGAGCGTGTGTCCCTCCCTCGCTGTGAGCGTGTGTCCCTCCCTCGCTGTGAGCGTGTGTCCCTCCCTCGCTGTGAGCGTGTGTCCCTCCCTCGCTGTGAGCGTGTGTCCCTCCCTCGCTGTGAGCGTGTGTCCCTCCCTCGCTGTGAGCGTGTGTCCCTCCCTCGCTGTGAGCGTGTGCCCCTCCTTCGCTGTGTGTGCCCCTCCCTCGCTGTGAGTGTGTGCCCCTCCCTCGCTGTGAGTGTGTGCCCCTCCCTCGCTGTGAGTGTGTGCCCCTCCCTCGCTGTGAGTGTGTGCCCCTCCCTCGCTGTGAGTGTGTGCCCCTCCCTCGCTGTGAGTGTGTGCCCCTCCCTCGCTGTGAGTGTGTGCCCCTCCCACGCTGTGAGTGTGTGCCCCTCCCTCGCTGTGAGCGTGTGCCCCTCCCTCGCTGTGAGCGTGTGTCCCTCCCTCGCTGTGAGCGTGTGTCCCTCCCTCGCTGTGAGCGTGTGTCCCTCCCTCGCTGTGTGTGTGTGTGTGTCCCTCCCTCGCTGTGTGTGTGTGTGTGTCCCTCCCTCGCTGTGTGTCTGTGTGTGTGTCCCTCCCTCGCTGTGTGCGTGTGTCCCTCCCTCGCTGTGTGCGTGTGTCCCTCCCTCGCTGTGAGTGTGTCCCTCCCTCGCTGTGAGTGTGTCCCTCCCTCGCTGTGAGTGTGTGTCCCTCCCTCGCTGTGTGTGTGTGTCCCTCCCTCGCTGTGTGTGTGTGTCCCTCCCTCGCTGTGTGTGTGTGTCCCTCCCTCGCTCTGTGTGTGTGTCCCTCCCTCGCTGTGTGTGTGTGTGTCCCTCCCTCGCTGTGTGTGTGTGTGTGTGTGTCCCTTCCTCGCTGTGTGTGTGTGTCCCTTCCTCGCTGTGTGTGTGTGTCCCTTCCTCGCTGTGTGTGTCCGTCCCTTCCTCGCTGGGAGTGTGTCCGTCCCTTCCTCGCTGTGTGTGTGTGTGTGTCCCTCCCTCGCTGTGTGTGTGTGTGTCCCTCCCTCGCTGTGTGTGTGTGTCCCTTCCTCGCTGTGTGTGTGTGTCCCTTCCTCGCTGTGTGTGTGTGTGTCCCTTCCTCGCTGTGTGTGTGTGTGTCCCTTCCTCGCTGTGTGTGTGTGTGTGTGTCCCTTCCTCGCTGTGTGTGTGTGTGTGTCCCTCCCTCGCTGTGTGTGTGTGTCCCTCCCTCGCTGTGTGTGTGTGTCCCTCCCTCGCTGTGAGTGTGTGTCCCTTCCTCGCTGTGTATGTGTGTCCCTTCCTCGCTCTGTGTGTGTGTCCCTTCCTCGCTGTGTGTGTGTGTCCCTTCCTCGCTGTGTGTGTGTGCCCCTCCCTCGCTGTGTGTGTGTGTCCCTCCCTCGCTGTGAGTGTGTGTCCCTCCCTCGCTGTGAGTGTGTGTCCCTCCCTCGCTGTGAGTGTGTGTCCCTCCCTCGCTGTGAGTGTGTGTCCCTTCCTCGCTGTGTATGTGTGTCCCTTCCTCGCTGTGTGTGTGTGTCCCTTCCTCGCTGTGTGTGTGTGTCCCTTCCTCGCTGTGTGTGTGTGTGTCCCTTCCTCGCTGTGTGTGTGTGTCCCTTCCTCGCTGTGTGTGTGTGTCCCTCCCTCGCTGTGAGTGTGTGTCCCTCCCTCGCTGTGTGCGTGTGTCCCTCCCTCGCTGTGTGCGTGTGTCCCTCCCTCGCTGTGTGCGTGTGTCCCTCCCTCGCTGTGTGCGTGTGTCCCTCCCTCGCTGTGAGTGTGTCCCTCCCTCGCTGTGTGCGTGTGTCCCTCCCTCGCTGTGTGCGTGTGTCCCTCCCTCGCTGTGTGCGTGTGTCCCTCCCTCGCTGTGTGTGTGTGTGTGTGTGTGTGTGTGTCCCTTCCTCGCTGTGTGTGTATGTGTGTCCCTCCCTCGCTGTGTGTGTGTGTGTCCCTCCCTCGCTGTGTGTGTGTGTGTCCCTCCCTCGCTGTGTGTGTGTGTGTGTGTCCCTCCCTCACTGTGTGTGTGTGTGTGTGTCCCTTCCTCGCTGTGTGTGTGTGTGTCCCTCCCTCGCTGTGTGTGTGTGTGTCCCTTCCTCGCTGTGTGTGTGTGTCCCTCCCTCGCTGTGTGTGTGTGTCCCTTCCTCGCTGTGTGTGTGTGTCCCTTCCTCGCTGTGTGTGTGTGTGTGTCCCTCCCTCGCTGTGTGTGTGTGTCCCTCCCTCGCTGTGTGTGTGTGTCCCTTCCTCGCTGTGTGTGTGTGTGTGTCCCTCCCTCGCTGTGTGTGTGTGTCCCTCCCTCGCTGTGTGTGTGTGTGTCCCTCCCTCGCTGTGTGTGTGTGTGTGTGTGTCCCTCCCTCGCTGTGTGTGTGTGTGTGTGTGTGTCCCTTCCTCGCTGTGTGTGTGTGTGTGTCCCTTCCTCGCTGTGTGTGTGTGTCCCTCCCTCGCTGTGTGTGTGTGTGTCCCTCCCTCGCTGTGTGTGTGTGTGTCCCTCCCTCGCTGTGTGTGTGTGTGTCCCTCCCTCGCTGTGTGTGTGTGTGTCCCTCCCTCGCTGTGTGTGTGTCCCTCCCTCGCTGTGTGTGTGTGTGTCCCTCCCTCGCTGTGTGTGTGTGTGTCCATCCCTCGCTGTGTGTGTGTGTGTCCCTCCCTCGCTGTGTGTGTGTGTGTCCCTCCCTCGCTGTGTGTGTGTGTGTGTGTGTCCCTCCCTCGCTGTGTGTGTGTGTGTGTGTCCCTCCCTCGCTGTGTGTGTGTGTGTGTGTGTCCCTTCCTCGCTGTGTGTGTGTGTGTGTCCCTTCCTCGCTGTGTGTGTGTGTCCCTCCCTCGCTGTGTGTGTGTGTGTCCCTCCCTCGCTGTGTGTGTGTGTGTCCCTCCCTCGCTGTGTGTGTGTGTGTGTGTCCCTCCCTCGCTGTGTGTGTGTGTGTGTGTGTGTCCCTTCCTCGCTGTGTGTGTGTGTGTGTGTCCCTTCCTCGCTGTGTGTGTGTGTCCCTCCCTCGCTGTGTGTGTGTGTGTCCCTCCCTCGCTGTGTGTGTGTGTGTCCCTCCCTCGCTGTGTGTGTGTGTGTCCCTCCCTCGCTGTGTGTGTGTGTGTCCCTCCCTCGCTGTGTGTGTGTGTGTGTGTCCCTCCCTCGCTGTGTGTGTGTGTGTGTGTGTCCCTTCCTCGCTGTGTGTGTGTGTGTGTGTGTCCCTCCCTCGCTGTGTGTGTGTGTGTCCCTCCCTCGCTGTGTGTGTGTGTGTCCCTCCCTCGCTGTGTGTGTGTGTGTCCCTCCCTCGCTGTGTGTGTGTCCCTCCCTCGCTGTGTGTGTGTGTCCCTCCCTCGCTGTGTGTGTGTCCCTCCCTCGCTGTGTGTGTGTGTGTCCCTCCCTCGCTGTGTGTGTGTGTGTGTGTCCCTCCCTCGCTGTGTGTGTGTGTGTGTGTGTCCCTTCCTCGCTGCGTGTGTGTGTGTCCCTCCCTCGCTGTGTGTGTGTGTGTGTGTGTGTCCCTCCCTCGCTGTGTGTGTGTGTGTCCCTCCCTCGCTGTGTGTGTGTGTGTCCCTCCCTCGCTGTGTGTGTGTGTGTGTGTGTCCCTCCCTCGCTGTGTGTGTGTCTGTGTGTGTCCCTTCCTCGCTGTGTGTGTGTGTGTCCCTCCCTCGCTGTGTGTGTGTGTGTGTGTGTCCCTCCCTCGCTGTGTGTGTGTGTGTCCCTCCCTCGCTGTGTGTGTGTGTGTCCCTCCCTCGCTGTGTGTGTGTCCCTCCCTCGCTGTGTGTGTGTGTCCCTCCCTCGCTGTGTGTGTGTGTGTCCCTCCCTCGCTGTGTGTGTGTGTGTCCCTCCCTCGCTGTGTGTGTGTGTGTGTGTCCCTCCCTCGCTGTGTGTGTGTGTGTGTGTGTCCCTTCCTCGCTGTGTGTGTGTGTGTCCCTCCCTCGCTGTGTGTGTGTGTGTGTGTGTCCCTCCCTCGCTGTGTGTGTGTGTGTCCCTCCCTCGCTGTGTGTGTGTGTGTCCCTCCCTCGCTGTGTGTGTGTCCCTCCCTCGCTGTGTGTGTGTGTCCCTCCCTCGCTGTGTGTGTGTGTGTCCCTCCCTCGCTGTGTGTGTGTGTGTCCCTCCCTCGCTGTGTGTGTGTGTCCCTCCCTCGCTGTGTGTGTGTGTGTGTGTCCCTCCCTCGCTGTGTGTGTGTGTGTGTGTCCCTCCCTCGCTGTGTGTGTGCGCGCGTGTCCCTCCCTCGCTGTGTGTGTGTGTGTGTGTCCCTCCCTCGCTGTGTGTGTGCGCGCGTGTCCCTCCCTCGGTGTGCGTGTGTGTGCGCGAGTGTCCCTCCCTCGGTGTGTGTGTGTGTGTGTGCGCGTGTCCCTACCTCGCTGTGTGTGTGTGTGTGCGCGTGTCCCTCCCTCGCTGTGTGTGCGCGTGTCCCTGTGTCCCTCCCTCGCTGTGTGTGCGCGTGTCCCTCCCTCGCTGTGTGTGTGTGTGTGTCCCTCCCTCGCTGTGTGTGTGTGTGTGTCCCTCCCTCACTGTGTGTGTGTGTGTCCCACCCTCGCTGTGTGTGTGTGTGTCCCTCCCTCGCTGTGTGTGTGTGTGTCCCTCCCTCGCTGTGTGTGCGCGTGTCCCGCCCTCGCTGTGTGTGTGTGCGCGAGTGTCCCGCCCTCACTGTGTGTGTGCGTGTCCCTCCCTCGCTGTGTGTGTGTGTGTGTGTGTGTGTGTGTGTGTGTGTCCCTCCCTCGCTGTGAGTGTGTGTGTGTCCCTCCCTCGCTGTGTGTGTGTGTGTGTGTGTGTGTCCCTCCCTCGCTGTGTGTGTGTGTGTGTCCCTCCCTCGCTGTGTGTGTGTGTGTCCCTCCCTCGCAGTGTGTGTGTGTGTGTGTGTGTGTGTCCCTCCCTCGCAGTGTGTGTGTGTGTGTCCCTCCCTCGCTGTGTGTGTGTGTGTCCCTCCCTCGCAGTGTGTGTGTGTGTGTGTGTCCCTCCCTCGCTGTGTGTGTGTGTGTGTGTGTGTGTCCCTCCCTCGCTGTGTGTGTGTGTGTCCCTCCCTCGCTGTGTATGTTCGTGTCCCTCCCTCGCTGTGTATGTTCGTGTCCCTCCCTCGCTGTGTGTGCGTGTCCCTCCGTCGCTGTGTGTGCGTGTCCCTCCGTCGCTGTGTGAGTGCATGTCTCTCACTCTTGCAGTGTGTGCGTGTCCCCCACACTGTGTGCGCGTGGCCCTCCCTCGCTGTGTGTGAGCGTGTCCCGCACTCACTGTCTCACCCTCGCTCTGTGTGTGTGCTTGTCCCTCCATCGCTGTGTCTGTGCATGTCCTCTCTCGCTGTGTGTACATGTGTCCCTCTCAATTTCTGTGCACATGCCCTCCCCCTCGCTGTGTGTCTGCTTGTCCCTCCTTCCCTGTGTGTGTGCTTATCCCTCCCTCGCTGTGTGTGTGATTGTCCCTCCTTCGCTGTGTGTGCGCGCATCCCTCCCTCCTCTGCGTGTGTCAGCAAGTCCCTCGCTCGCTGTGTGTGTATATGTGTGCGTGTCTGTGTGTCCCTTCCTCGCTGTTTGTGTGTACGTGTCACATCCTCACTGAATGTGTTTGTGTGTCCCACCTTCTCTGCGTGTCCCTCACTCGCTGTTTGAGTGTGTGTCACTCCATCGCATTGTGTGTATGTTTCTCTCTTTCGCTGTGTGTGCGTATCCCTCCCTCCCTCTGTGTGTGTGTTTACATCGTGTCCCTCCCTGTGTGTGTGTGTGTGTCTGTGTGTGTGTGTGTGTGTGTATATGTGTGTCCCTCCCTCGCTCTGTGTGTTTGTGTGGTCCCACCCTCACGGTCTGTGTCTGTGTGTGTCCCTCCCTCGCTGTGTATGTGTGTCCCTTCCTCGCTGTGTGTGTGTGTTCCTTCTTCGCTGTGTGTGTGTGTGTCCCTTCCTCGCTGTGTGTGTGTGTCCCTTCCTCGCTGTGTGTGTGTGTCCCTTCCTCGCTGTGTGTGTGTGTGTCCCTTCCTCGCTGTGTGTGTGTGTGTCCCTCCCTCGCTGTGTGTGTGTGTGTGTGTGTGTCCCTTCCTCGCTGTGTGTGTGTGTCCCTCCCTCGCTGTGTGTGTGTGTGTCCCTTCCTCGCTGTGTGTGTGTGTGTGTGTCCCTTCCTCGCTGTGTGTGTGTGTGTGTGTGTGTCCCTTCCTCGCTGTGTGTGTGTGTGTCCCTTCCTCGCTGTGTGTGTGTGTCCCTCCCTCGCTGTGAGTGTGTGTCCCTCCCTCGCTGTGTGTGTGTGTGTGTGTGTGTGTCCCTTCCTCGCTGTGTGTGTGTGTGTCCCTTCCTCGCTGTGTGTGTCCCTCCCTCGCTGTGAGTGTGTGTCCCTCCCTCGCTGTGAGTGTGTGTCCCTCCCTCGCTGTGTGCGTGTGTCCCTTCCTCGCTGTGTGTGTGTGTGTGTGTGTGTGTCCCTTCCTCGCTGTGTGTGTGTGTCCCTCCCTCGCTGTGTGTGTGTGTCCCTTCCTCGCTGTGTGTGTGTGTCCCTCCCTCGCTGTGTGTGTGTGTCCCTCCCTCGCTGTGTGTGTGTGTCCCTTCCTCGCTGTGTGTGTATGTGTGTCCCTCCCTCGCTGTGTGTGTGTGTGTGTGTCCCTTCCTCGCTGTGTGTGTGTGTCCCTTCCTCGCTGTGTGTGTGTGTCCCTCCCTCGCTGTGTGTGCGTGACCCTCCCTCGCTGTGTGTGTGTGTCCCTCCCTCGCTGTGTGTGTGTGTCCCTCCTCGCTGTGTGTGTGTGTCCCTTCCTCGCTGTGTGTGTATGTGTGTCCCTCCCTCGCTGTGTGTGTGTGTGTGTGTGTCCCTCCCTCGCTGTGTGTGTGTGTGTCCCTCCCTCGCTGTGTGTGTGTGTGTGTGTGTCCCTTCCTCGCTGTGTGTGTGTGTCCCTTCCTCGCTGTGTGTGTGTGTCCCTTCCTCGCTGTGTGTGTGTGTCCCTTCTTCGCTGTGTGTGTGTGTGTGTGTGTGTGTCCCTTCCTCGCTGTGTGTATGTGTGTGTCCCTTCCTCGCTGTGTGTGTTTGTGTGTGTGTCCCTCCCTCGCTGTGTGTGTGTGTATGTGTGTCCCTCCCTCGCTGTGTGTGTGTGTGTCCCTCCCTCGCTGTGTGTGTGTGTGTCACTCCCTCGCTGTGTGTGTGTGTCCCTCCCTCGCTGTGTGTGTGTGTGTGTCCCTTCCTCGCTGTGTGTGTGTGTCCCTCCCTCGCTGTGTGTGTGTGTGTGTGTGTGTGTCCCTTCCTCGCTGTGTGTGTGTGTCCCTCCCTCGCTGTGTGTGTGTGTGTCCCTCCCTCGCTGTGTGTATGTGTGTCCCTCCCTCGTTGTGTGTGTGTGTCCCTTCCTCGCTGTGTGTGTGTGTCCCTCCCTCGCTGTGTGTGTGTGTGTCCCTTCCTCGCTGTGTGTGTGTGTGTGTGTCCCTTCCTCGCTGTGTGTGTGTGTCCCTCCCTCGCTGTGTGTATGTGTGTCCCTCCCTCGTTGTGTGTGTGTGTCCCTTCCTCGCTGTGTGTGTGTGTCCCTCCCTCGCTGTGTGTGTGTGTGTGTGTCCCTTCCTCGCTGTGTGTGTGTGTGTCCCTTCCTCGCTGTGTGTGCGGGTGTCCCTCCCTCGCTGTGTGCGTGTGACCCTCCCTCGCTGTGTGTGTGTGTCCCTCCCTCGCTGTGTGTGTGTGTCCCTCCCTCGCTGTGTGTGTGTGTCCCTCCCTCGCTGTGTGTGTGTGTCCCTCCCTCGCTGTGTGTGTGTGTCCCTTCCTCGCTGTGTGTGTGTGTGTGTCCCTTCCTCGCTGTGTGTGTGTGTGTCCCTTCCTCGCTGTGTGTGTGTGTGTCCTTCCCTCGCTGTGTGTGTGTGACCCTCCCTCGCTGTGTGTGTGTGTCCCTCCCTCGCTGTGTGTGTCCCTCCTCGCTGTGTGTGTGTCCCCCTTCCTCGCTGTGTGTGTATGTGTGTCCCTCCTTCGCTGTGTGTGTGTGTGTGTGTCCCTCCCTCGCTGTGTGTGTGTGTGTGTGTGTGTCCCTTCCTCGCTGTGTGTGTGTGTGTCCCTTCCTCGCTGTGTGTGTGTGTGTCCCTCCCTCGCTGTGTGTGTGTGTCCCACCCTCGCTGTGAGTGTGTGTCCCTCCCTCGCTGTGAGTGTGTGTCCCTCCCTCGCTGTGAGTGTGTGTCCCTCCCTCGCTGTGTGCGTGTGTCCCTCCTTCGCTGTGTGCGTGTGTCCCTCCCTCGCTGTGTGCGTGTGTCCCTTCCTCGCTGTGTGTGTGTGTGTGTGTGTGTGTGTGTGTCCCTTCCTCGCTGTGTGTGTGTGTCCCTCCCTCGCTGTGTGTGTGTGTCCCTCCCTCGCTGTGTGTGTGTGTGTCCCTCCCTCGCTGTGTGTGTGTGTGTCCCTCCCTCGCTGTGTGTGTGTGTCCCTTCCTCGCTGTGTGTGTGTGTGTGTGTGTGTCCCTCCCTCGCTGTGTGTGTGTGTGTGTGTGTCCCTCCCTCGCTGTGTGTGTGTGTGTGTGTGTCCCTTCCTCGCTGTGTGTGTGTGTGTGTGTCCCTTCCTCGCTGTGTGTGTGTGTGTCCGTCCATCGCTGTGAGTGTGTGTCCCTCCCTCGTTGTGAGTGTGTGTCCCTCCCTCGCTGTGAGTGTGTGTCCCTCCCTCGCTGTGTGCGTGTGTCCCTCCTTCGCTGTGTGCGTGTGTCCCTCCCTCGCTGTGTGCGTGTGTCCCTTCCTCGCTGTGTGTGTGTGTGTGTGTGTGTGTGTCCCTTCCTCGCTGTGTGTGTGTGTCCCTCCCTCGCTGTGTGTGTGTGTCCCTCCCTCGCTGTGTGTGTGTGTCCCTCCCTCGCTGTGTGTGTGTGTCCCTCCTCGCTGTGTGTGTGTGTCCCTTCCTCGCTGTGTGTGTATGTGTGTCCCTCCCTCGCTGTGTGTGTGTGTGTGTGTGTGTGTCCCTTCCTCGCTGTGTGTGTGTGTCCCTTCCTCGCTGTGTGTGTGTGTCCCTCCCTCGCTGTGTGTGTGTGTCCCTCCCTCGCTGTGTGTGTGTGTCCCTCCCTCGCTGTGTGTGTGTGTCCCTCCTCGCTGTGTGTGTGTGTGTGTGTGTGTGTGTCCCTCCCTCGCTGTGAGTGTGTGTCCCTCCCTCGCTGTGAGTGTGTGTCCCTCCCTCGCTGTGAGTGTGTGTCCCTCCCTCGCTGTGAGTGTGTGTCCCTCCCTCGCTGTGAGTGTGTCCCTCCCTCGCTGTGAGTGTGTGTCCCTCCCTCGCTGTGAGTGTGTGTCCCTCCCTCGCAGTGATTGTGTGTCCCTCCCTCGCTGTGAGTGTGTGTCCCTCCCTCGCTGTGTGCGTGTGTCCCTCCCTCGCTGTGTGCGTGTGTCCCTCCCTCGCTGTGTGCGTGTGTCCCTCCCTCGCTGTGTGCGTGTGTCCCTCCCTCGCTGTGTGCGTGTGTCCCTCCCTCGCTGTGTGCGTGTATCCCTCCCTCGCTGTGTGCGTGTGTCCCTCCCTCGCTGTGTGCGTGTGTCCCTCCCTCGCTGTGTGCGTGTGTCCCTCCCTCGCTGTGTGCGTGTGTCCCTCCCTCGCTGTGTGCGTGTGTCCCTTCCTCGCTGTGTGTGTGTGTGTGTGTCCCTTCCTCGCTGTGTGTGTGTGTCCCTCCCTCGCTGTGTGTGTGTGTCCCTCCCTCGCTGTGAGTGTGTGTCCCTCCCTCGCTGTGAGTGTGTGTCCCTCCCTCGCTGTGTGCGTGTGTCCCTCCCTCGCTGTGAGTGTGTGTCCCTCCCTCGCTGTGAGTGTGTGTCCCTCCCTCGCTGTGTGCGTGTGTCCCTCCCTCGCTGTGCGTGTGTCCCTCCCTCGCTGTGAGTGTGTCCCTCCCTCGCTGTGAGTGTGTGTCCCTCCCTCGCTGTGAGTGTCTCCCCCTCCCTCGCTGTGAGTGTGTGTCCCTCCCTCGCTGTGAGTGTGTGTCCCTCCCTCGCTGTGAGTGTGTCCCTCCCTCGCTGTGAGTGTGTCCCTCCCTCGCTGTGAGTATGTCCCTCCCTCGCTGTGTGTGTGTGTCCCTCCCTCGCTGTGTGCGTGTGTCCCTCCCTCGCTGTGTGCGTGTGTCCCTCCCTCGCTGTGTGCGTGTGTCCCTCCCTCGCTGTGTGCGTGTGTCCCTCCCTCGCTGTGTGCGTGTGTCCCTCCCTCGCTGTGAGTGTGTCCCTCCCTCGCTGTGAGTGTGTCCCTCCCTCGCTGTGAGTGTGTGTCCCTCCCTCGCTGTGTGTGTGTGTCCCTCCCTCGCTGTGTGTGTGTGTCCCTCCCTCGCTCTGTGTGTGTGTCCCTCCCTCGCTGTGTGTGTGTGTGTGTCCCTCCCTCGCTGTGTGTGTGTGTGTGTGTGTCCCTCCCTCGCTGTGTGTGTGTGTGTGTGTCCCTTCCTCGCTGTGTGTGTGTGTCCCTTCCTCGCTGTGTGTGTCCGTCCCTTCCTCGCTGGGAGTGTGTCCGTCCCTTCCTCGCTGTGTGTGTGTGTGTGTCCCTCCCTCGCTGTGTGTGTGTGTGTCCATCCCTCGCTGTGTGTGTGTGTCCCTTCCTCGCTGTGTGTGTGTGTCCCTTCCTCGCTGTGTGTGTGTGTCCCTTCCTCGCTGTGTGTGTGTGTGTCCCTTCCTCGCTGTGTGTGTGTGTGTGTCCCTCCCTCGCTGTGTGTGTGTGTCCCTCCCTCGCTGTGTGTGTGTGTCCCTCCCTCGCTGTGAGTGTGTGTCCCTCCCTCGCTGTGTGTGTGTGTCCCTCCCTCGCTGTGAGTGTGTGTCCCTCCCTCGCTGTGAGTGTGTGTCCCTCCCTCGCTGTGAGTGTGTGTCCCTTCCTCGCTGTGTATGTGTGTCCCTTCCTCGCTCTGTGTGTGTGTCCCTTCCTCGCTGTGTGTGTGTGTCCCTTCCTCGCTGTGTGTGTGTGCCCCTCCCTCGCTGTGTGTGTGTGTCCCTCCCTCGCTGTGAGTGTGTGTCCCTCCCTCGCTGTGAGTGTGTGTCCCTTCCTCGCTGTGTATGTGTGTCCCTTCCTCGCTCTGTGTGTGTGTCCCTTCCTCGCTGTGTGTGTGTGTCCCTTCCTCGCTGTGTGTGTGTGTCCCTTCCTCGCTGTGTGTGTGTGTCCCTTCCTCGCTGTGTGTGTGTGTCCCTCCCTCGCTGTGAGTGTGTGTCCCTCCCTCGCTGTGTGTGTGTCCCTCCCTCGCTGTGAGTGTGTCCCTCCCTCGCTGTGTGCGTGTGTCCCTCCCTCGCTGTGTGCGTGTGTCCCTCCCTCGCTGTGTGCGTGTGTCCCTCCCTCGCTGTGTGCGTGTGTCCCTCCCTCGCTGTGTGCGTGTGTCCCTCCCTCGCTGTGAGTGTGTGTCCCTCCCTCGCTGTGAGTGTGTGTCCCTCCCTCGCTGTGTGTGTGTGTCCCTCCCTCGCTGTGTGTGTGTGTCCCTCCCTCGCTGTGTGTGTGTGTGTGTGTGTGTGTGTGTGTCCCTTCCTCGCTGTGTGTGTATGTGTATCCCTCCCTCGCTGTGTGTGTGTGTGTCCCTCCCTCGCTGTGTGTGTGTGTGTCCCACCCTCGCTGTGTGTGTGTGTGTGTGTGTGTGTCCCTTCCTCGCTGTGTGTGTGTGTCCCTCCCTCGCTGTGTGTGTGTGTCCCTTCCTCGCTGTGTGTGTGTGTCCCTTCCTCGCTGTGTGTGTGTGTGTGTCCCTCCCTCGCTGTGTGTGTGTGTCCCTCCCTCGCTGTGTGTGTGTGTCCCTTCCTCGCTGTGTGTGTGTGTGTGTCCCTCCCTCGCTGTGTGTGTGTGTGTCCCTCCCTCGCTGTGTGTGTGTGTGTCCCTCCCTCGCTGTGTGTGTGTGTGTGTGTCCCTCCCTCGCTGTGTGTGTGTGTGTGTGTGTCCCTTCCTCGCTGTGTGTGTGTGTGTGTCCCTTCCTCGCTGTGTGTGTGTGTCCCTCCCTCGCTGTGTGTGTGTGTGTCCCTCCCTCGCTGTGTGTGTGTGTGTCCCTCCCTCGCTGTGTGTGTGTGTGTCCCTCCCTCGCTGTGTGTGTGTGTGTCCCTCCCTCGCTGTGTGTGTGTCCCTCCCTCGCTGTGTGTGTGTCCCTCCCTCGCTGTGTGTGTGTGTCCCTCCCTCGCTGTGTGTGTGTGTGTCCCTCCCTCGCTGTGTGTGTGTGTGTCCCTCCCTCGCTGTGTGTGTGTGTGTGTGTGTCCCTCCCTCGCTGTGTGTGTGTGTGTCCCTCCCTCGCTGTGTGTGTGTGTGTGTGTGTCCCTCCCTCGCTGTGTGTGTGTGTGTGTGTCCCTCCCTCGCTGTGTGTGTGTGTGTGTGTGTCCCTTCCTCGCTGTGTGTGTGTGTGTGTCCCTTCCTCGCTGTGTGTGTGTGTCCCTCCCTCGCTGTGTGTGTGTGTGTCCCTCCCTCGCTGTGTGTGTGTGTGTCCCTCCCTCGCTGTGTGTGTGTGTGTCCCTCCCTCGCTGTGTGTGTGTGTGTGTGTCCCTCCCTCGCTGTGTGTGTGTGTGTGTGTCCCTTCCTCGCTGTGTGTGTGTGTGTCCCTCCCTCGCTGTGTGTGTGTGTGTGTGTGTCCCTCCCTCGCTGTGTGTGTGTGTGTCCCTCCCTCGCTGTGTGTGTGTGTGTCCCTCCCTCGCTGTGTGTGTGTCCCTCCCTCGCTGTGTGTGTGTGTCCCTCCCTCGCTGTGTGTGTGTGTGTCCCTCCCTCGCTGTGTGTGTGTGTGTGTGTCCCTTCCTCGCTGTGTGTGTGTGTGTGTGTGTCCCTTCCTCGCTGTGTGTGTGTGTGTCCCTCCCTCGCTGTGTGTGTGTGTGTGTGTGTCCCTCCCTCGCTGTGTGTGTGTGTGTCCCTCCCTCGCTGTGTGTGTGTGTGTCCCTCCCTCGCTGTGTGTGTGTCCCTCCCTCGCTGTGTGTGTGTGTCCCTCCCTCTGTGTGTGTGTGTGTCCCTCCCTCGCTGTGTGTGTGTGTCCCTCCCTCGCTGTGTGTGTGTGTGTGTGTCCCTCCCTCGCTGTGTGTGTGTGTGTGTGTCCCTCCCTCGCTGTGTGTATGCGCGCGTGTCCCTCCCTCGGTGTGCGTGTGTGTGCGCGAGTGTCCCTCCCTGGGTGTGTGTGTGTGTGTGCGCGTGTCCCTCCCTCGCTGTGTGTGCGCGTGTCCCTGTGTCCCTCCCTCGCTGTGTGTGCGCGTGTCCCTCCCTCGCTGTGTGTGTGTGTGTGTCCCTCCCTCGCTGTGTGTGTGTGTGTGTCCCTCCCTCACTGTGTGTGTGTGTGTCCCACCCTCGCTGTGTGTGTGTGTGTCCCTCCCTCGCTGTGTGTGTGTGTGTGTCCCTCCCTCGCTGTGTGTGCGCGTGTCCCGCCCTCGCTGTGTGTGTGTGCGCGAGTGTCCCGCCCTCACTGTGTGTGTGCGTGTCCCTCCCTCGCTGTGTGTGTGTGTGTGTGTGTGTGTGTGTGTGTGTCCCTCCCTCGCTGTGAGTGTGTGTGTGTCCCTCCCTCGCTGTGTGTGTGTGTGTGTGTGTGTGTCCCTCCCTCGCTGTGTGTGTGTGTGTGTCCCTCCCTCGCTGTGTGTGTGTGTGTCCCTCCCTCGCAGTGTGTGTGTGTGTGTGTGTGTGTATGTGTCCCTCCCTCGCAGTGTGTGTGTGTGTGTCCCTCCCTCGCTGTGTGTGTGTGTGTCCCTCCCTCGCAGTGTGTGTGTGTGTGTGTCCCTCCCTCGCTGTGTGTGTGTGTGTGTGTGTGTGTCCCTCCCTCGCTGTGTGTGTGTGTGTCCCTCCCTCGCTGTGTATGTTCGTGTCCCTCCCTCGCTGTGTATGTTCGTGTCCCTCCCTCGCTGTGTGTGCGTGTCCCTCCGTCGCTGTGTGTGCGTGTCCCTCCGTCGCTGTGTGAGTGCATGTCTCTCACTCTTGCAGTGTGTGCGTGTCCCCCACACTGTGTGCGCGTGGCCCTCCCTCGCTGTGTGTGAGCGTGTCCCGCACTCACTGTCTCACCCTCGCTCTGTGTGTGTGCTTGTCCCTCCATCGCTGTGTCTGTGCATGTCCTCTCTCGCTGTGTGTACATGTGTCCCTCTCAATTTCTGTGCACATGCCCTCCCCCTCGCTGTGTGTCTGCTTGTCCCTCCTTCCCTGTGTGTGTGCTTATCCCTCCCTCGCTGTGTGTGTGATTGTCCCTCCTTCGCTGTGTGTGCGCGCATCCCTCCCTCCTCTCTGTGTGTGTCAGCAAGTCCCTCGCTCGCTGTGTGTGTATATGTGTGCGTGTCTGTGTGTCCCTTCCTCGCTGTTTGTGTGTACGTGTCACATCCTCACTGAATGTGTTTGTGTGTCCCACCTTCTCTGCGTGTCCCTCACTCGCTGTTTGAGTGTGTGTCACTCCATCGCATTGTGTGTATGTTTCTCTCTTTCGCTGTGTGTGCGTATCCCTCCCTCCCTCTGTGTGTGTGTTTACATCGTGTCCCTCCCTGTGTGTGTGTGTGTGTGTGTGTGTGTGTGTGTGTGTGTGTATATATGTGTGTCCCTCCCTCGCTCTGTGTGTTTGTGTGGTCCCACCCTCACGGTCTGTGTGTGTCCCTCCCTCGCTGTGTATGTGTGTCCCTTCCTCGCTGTGTGTGTGTGTTCCTTCTTCGCTGTGTGTGTGTGTGTGTGTGTGTCCCTTCCTCGCTGTGTGTGTGTGTCCCTTCCTCGCTGTGTGTGTGTGTCCCTTCCTCGCTGTGTGTGTGTGTGTCCCTTCCTCGCTGTGTGTGTGTGTGTCCCTCCCTCGCTGTGTGTGTGTGTGTCCCTTCCTCGCTGTGAGTGTGTGTGTGTCCCTCCCTCGCTGTGTGTGTGTGTGTGTGTATGTCCCTCCCTCGCTGTGTGTGTGTGTCCCTCCCTCGCTGTGTGTGTGTGTGTCCCTCCCTCGCAGTGTGTGTGTGTGTGTGTGTGTGTGTGTGTGTGTGTGTGTGTGTCCCTCCCTCGCAGTGTGTGTGTGTGTGTGTGTGTGTCCCTCCCTCGCTGTGTGTGTGTGTGTCCCTCCCTCGCAGTGTGTGTGTGTGTGTGTGTGTGTGTGTGTCCATCCCTCGCTGTGTGTGTGTGTGTGTGTGTGTGTGTCCCTCCCTCGCTGTGTGTGTGTGTGTCCCTCCCTCGCTGTGTATGTTCGTGTCCCTCCCTCGCTGTGTGTGCGTGTCCCTCCGTCGCTGTGTGTGCGTGTCCCTCCGTCGCTGTGTGAGTGCATGTCTCTCACTCTTGCAGTGTGTGCGTGTCCCCCACACTGTGTGCGCGTGGCCCTCCCTCGCTGTGTGTGAGCGTGTCCCGCACTCACTGTCTCACCCTCGCTCTGTGTGTGTGCTTGTCCCTCCATCGCTGTGCCTGTGCATGTCCTCTCTCGCTGTGTGTACATGTGTCCCTCTCAATTTCTGTGCACATGCCCTCCCCCTCGCTGTGTGTCTGCTTGTCCCTCCTTCCCTGTGTGTGTGCTTATCCCTCCCTCGCTGTGTGTGTGATTGTCCCTCCTTCGCTGTGTGTGCGCGCATCCCTCCCTCCTCTCTGTGTGTGTCAGCAAGTCCCTCGCTCGCTGTGTGTGTATATGTGTGCGTGTCTGTGTGTCCCTTCCTCGCTGTTTGTGTGTACGTGTCACATCCTCACTGAATGTGTTTGTGTGTCCCACCTTCTCTGCGTGTCCCTCACTCGCTGTTTGAGTGTGTGTCACTCCATCGCATTGTGTGTATGTTTCTCTCTTTCGCTGTGTGTGCGTATCCCTCCCTCCCTCTGTGTGTGTGTTTTCATCGTGTCCCTCCCTGTGTGTGTGTGTGTGTCTGTGTGTGTGTGTGTGTGTATATGTGTGTCCCTCCCTCGCTCTGTGTGTTTGTGTGGTCCCACCCTCACGGTCTGTGTCTGTGTGTGTCCCTCCCTCGCTGTGTATGTGTGTCCCTTCCTCGCTGTGTGTGTGTGTTCCTTCTTCGCTGTGTGTGTGTGTGTTCCTTCTTCGCTGTGTGTGTGTGTGTCCCTTCCTCGCTGTGTGTGTGTGTCCCTTCCTCGCTGTGTGTGTGTGTCCCTTCCTCGCTGTGTGTGTGTGTGTCCCTTCCTCGCTGTGTGTGTGTGTGTCCCTCCCTCGCTGTGTGTGTGTGTGTGTCCCTTCCTCGCTGTGTGTGTGTGTCCCTCCCTCGCTGTGTGCGTGTGTGTCCCTTCCTCGCTGTGTGTGTGTGTGTGTGTCCCTTCCTCGCTGTGTGTGTGTGTGTGTGTGTGTCCCTTCCTCGCTGTGTGTGTGTGTGTCCCTTCCTCGCTGTGTGTGTGTGTGTCCCTCCCTCGCTGTGAGTGTGTGTCCCTCCCTCGCTGTGTGTGTGTGTGTGTGTGTGTGTCCCTTCCTCGCTGTGTGTGTGTGTGTCCCTTCCTCGCTGTGTGTGTCCCTCCCTCGCTGTGAGTGTGTGTCCCTCCCTCGCTGTGAGTGTGTGTCCCTCCCTCGCTGTGTGCGTGTGTCCCTTCCTCGCTGTGTGTGTGTGTGTGTGTGTGTGTCCCTTCCTCGCTGTGTGTGTGTGTCCCTCCCTCGCTGTGTGTGTGTGTCCCTTCCTCGCTGTGTGTGTGTGTCCCTCCCTCGCTGTGTGTGTGTGTCCCTCCCTCGCTGTGTGTGTGTGTCCCTTCCTCGCTGTGTGTGTATGTGTGTCCCTCCCTCGCTGTGTGTGTGTGTGTGTGTCCCTTCCTCGCTGTGTGTGTGTGTCCCTTCCTCGCTGTGTGTGTGTGTCCCTCCCTCGCTGTGTGTGCGTGACCCTCCCTCGCTGTGTGTGTGTGTCCCTCCCTCGCTGTGTGTGTGTGTCCCTCCTCGCTGTGTGTGTGTGTGTCCCTCCCTCGCTGTGTGTGTGTGTGTGTGTCCCTTCCTCGCTGTGTGTGTGTGTCCCTTCCTCGCTGTGTGTGTGTGTCCCTTCCTCGCTGTGTGTGTGTGTCCCTTCTTCGCTGTGTGTGTGTGTGTGTGTGTGTGTCCCTTCCTCGCTGTGTGTGTGTGTGTGTCCCTTCCTCGCTGTGTGTGTTTGTGTGTGTGTCCCTTCCTCGCTGTGTGTGTATGTGTGTCCCTCCCTCGCTGTGTGTGTGTGTGTCCCTCCCTCGCTGTGTGTGTGTGTGTCACTCCCTCGCTGTGTGTGTGTGTCCCTCCCTCGCTGTGTGTGTGTGTGTGTCCCTTCCTCGCTGTGTGTGTGTGTCCCTCCCTCGCTGTGTGTGTGTGTGTGTGTGTGTGTCCCTTCCTCGCTGTGTGTGTGTGTCCCTTCCTCGCTGTGTGTGTGTGTCCCTCCCTCGCTGTGTGTGTGTGTGTCCCTCCCTCGCTGTGTGTATGTGTGTCCCTCCCTCGTTGTGTGTGTGTGTCCCTTCCTCGCTGTGTGTGTGTGTCCCTTCCTCGCTGTGTGTGTGTGTCCCTCCCTCGCTGTGTGTGTGTGTGTCCCTTCCTCGCTGTGTGTGTGTGTGTGTGTCCCTTCCTCGCTGTGTGTGTGTGTCCCTCCCTCGCTGTGTGTGTGTGTGTGTGTCCCTTCCTCGCTGTGTGTGTGTGTGTCCCTTCCTCGCTGTGTGTGTGTGTGTCCCTTCCTCGCTGTGTGTGCGTGTGTCCCTCCCTCGCTGTGTGTGTGTGACCCTCCCTCGCTGTGTGTGTGTGTCCCTCCCTCGCTGTGTGTGTGTGTCCCTCCCTCGCTGTGTGTGTGTGTCCCTCCCTCGCTGTGTGTGTGTGTCCCTTCCTCGCTGTGTGTGTGTGTGTGTGTGTCCCTTCCTCGCTGTGTGTGTGTGTGTCCCTTCCTCGCTGTGTGTGTGTGTGTCCCTCCCTCGCTGTGTGTGTGTGACCCTCCCTCGCTGTGTGTGTGTGTCCCTCCCTCGCTGTGTGTGTGTGTCCCTCCTCGCTGTGTGTGTGTTCCCCTTCCTCGCTGTGTGTGTATGTGTGTCCCTCCTTCGCTGTGTGTGTGTGTGTGTGTCCCTCCCTCGCTGTGTGTGTGTGTGTGTGTGTCCCTTCCTCGCTGTGTGTGTGTGTGTCCCTTCCTCGCTGTGTGTGTGTGTGTCCCTCCCTCGCTGTGTGTGTGTGTCCCACCCTCGCTGTGAGTGTGTGTCCCTCCCTCGCTGTGAGTGTGTGTCCCTCCCTCGCTGTGAGTGTGTGTCCCTCCCTCGCTGTGTGCGTGTGTCCCTCCTTCGCTGTGTGAGTGTGTCCCTCCCTCGCTGCGTGCGTGTGTCCCTTCCTCGCTGTGTGTGTGTGTGTGTGTGTGTGTGTGTCCCTTCCTCGCTGTGTGTGTGTGTCCCTCCCTCGCTGTGTGTGTGTGTCCCTCCCTCGCTGTGTGTGTGTGTGTCCCTCCCTCGCTGTGTGTGTGTGTGTCCCTCCCTCGCTGTGTGTGTGTGTCCCTTCCTCGCTGTGTGTGTGTGTGTGTGTGTCCCTCCCTCGCTGTGTGTGTGTGTGTGTGTGTCCCTCCCTCGCTGTGTGTGTGTGTGTGTGTGTCCCTTCCTCGCTGTGTGTGTGTGTGTCCCTTCCTCGCTGTGTGTGTGTGTGTCCCTCCCTCGCTGTGAGTGTGTGTCCCTCCCTCGTTGTGAGTGTGTGTCCCTCCCTCGCTGTGAGTGTGTGTCCCTCCCTCGCTGTGTGCGTGTGTCCCTCCTTCGCTGTGTGCGTGTGTCCCTCCCTCGCTGTGTGCGTGTGTCCCTTCCTCGCTGTGTGTGTGTGTGTGTGTGTGTGTGTCCCTTCCTCGCTGTGTGTGTGTGTCCCTCCCTCGCTGTGTGTGTGTGTCCCTCCCTCGCTGTGTGTGTGTGTCCCTCCTCGCTGTGTGTGTGTGTCCCTTCCTCGCTGTGTGTGTATGTGTGTCCCTCCCTCGCTGTGTGTGTGTGTGTGTGTGTCCCTTCCTCGCTGTGTGTGTGTGTCCCTTCCTCGCTGTGTGTGTGTGTCCCTCCCTCGCTGTGTGTGTGTGTCCCTCCCTCGCTGTGTGTGTGTGTCCCTCCCTCGCTGTGTGTGTGTGTCCCTCCTCGCTGTGTGTGTGTGTGTGTGTGTTTGTGTGTGTGTCCCTCCCTCGCTGTGTGTGTGTGTGTGTGTCCCTCCCTCGCTGTGTGTGTGTGTGTGTCCCTTCCTCGCTGTGTGTGTGTGTGTCCCTTCCTCGCTGTGTGTGTGTGTGTGTCCCTTCCTCGCTGTGTGTGTATGTGTGTCCCTCCCTCGCTGTGTGTGTGTGTGTGTGTGTGTCCCTCCCTCGCTGTGTGTGTGTGTGTCCCTCCCTCGCTGTGTGTGTGTGTGTGTCCCTCCCTCGCTGTGTGTGTGTGTCCCTTCCTCGCTGTGTGTGTGTGTGTGTGTCCCTCCCTCGCTGTGTGTGTGTGTGTGTCCCTCCCTCGCTGTGTGTGTGTGTGTCCCTTCCTCGCTGTGTGTGTGTGTGTGTGTGTCCCTTCCTCGCTGTGTGTGTGTGTGTGTCCCTCCCTCGCTGTGAGTGTGTGTCCCTCCCTCGCTGTGAGTGTGTGTCCCTCCCTCGCTGTGTGTGTATGTGTGTCCCTCCCTCGCTGTGTGTGTGTGTGTGTCCCTTCCTCGCTGTGTGTGTGTGTCCCTTCCTCGCTGTGTGTGTGTGTGTGTGTGTGTGTCCCTCCCTCGCTGTGTGTGTGTGTGTGTGTCCCTCCCTCGCTGTGTGTGTGTGTGTCCCTCCCTCGCTGTGTGTGTGTGTGTCCCTTCCTCGCTGTGTGTGTGTGTGTGTCCCTCCCTCGCTGTGTGTGTGTCCCTTCCTCGCTGTGTGTGTGTGTGTGTGTCCCTTCCTCGCTGTGTGTGTGTGTGTGTGTCCCTCCCTCGCTGTGTGTGTGTGTGTCCCTCCCTCGCTGTGTGTGTGTGTGTGTGTCCCTCCCTCGCTGTGTGTGTGTGTGTCCCTCCCTCGCTGTGTGTGTGTGTGTGTCCCTCCCTCGCTGTGTGTGTGTGTGTGTGTGTGTCCCTCCCTCGCTGTGTGTGTGTGTGTGTGTCCCTCCCTCGCTGTGTGTGTGTGTGTGTGTGTCCCTCCCTCGCTGTGTGTGTGTGTGTGTGTCTCTCCCTCGCTGTGTGTGTGTGCGTGTGTCCCTCCCTCGCTGTGTGTGTGTGTGTGTGTGTGTGTCCCTCCCTCGCTGTGTGTGTGTGTGTGTGTGCGCGTCCCTCCCTCGCTGTGTGTGTGTGTGTGTCCCTCCCTCGCTGTGTGTGTGTGTGTGTGTCCCTCCCTCGCTGTGTGTGTGTGTGTGTGTCCCTCCCTCGCTGTGTGTGTGTGTGTGTCCCTCCCTCGCTGTGTGTGTGTGTGTGTGTCCCTCCCTCGCTGTGTGTGTGTGTGTGTGTGTCCCTCCCTCGCTGTGTGTGTGTGTGTCCCTCCCTCGCTGTGTGTGTGTGTGTGTGTCCCTCCCTCGCTGTGTGTGTGTGTCCCTCCCTCGCTGTGTGTGTCCCTCCCTCGCTGTGTGTGTGTGTGTGTGTCCCTCCCTCGCTGTGTGTGTGTGTCCCTCCCTCGCTGTGTGTGTGTGTCCCTCCCTCGCTGTGTGTGTGTGTGTGTGTCCCTCCCTCGCTGTGTGTGTGTGTGTGTGTCCCTCCCTCGCTGTGTATGTGTGTGTGTGTCCCTCCCTCACTGTGTGTGTGTGTGTGTGTCCCTCCCTAGCTGTGTGTGTGTGTGTGTCCCTCCCTCGCTGTGTGTGTGTGTGTGTGTGTGTCCCTCCCTAGCTGTGTGTGTGTGTGTGTCCCTCCCTCGCTGTGTGTGTGTGTGTGTCCCTCCCTCGCTGTGTGTGTGTGTGTGTGTCCCTCCCTCGCTGTGTGCGCGCGTGTCCCTCCCTCGCTGTGTGCGCGCGTGTCCCTCCCTCGCTGTGTGCGCGCGTGTCCCTCCCTCGCTGTGTGCGCGCGTGTCCCTCCCTCGCTGTGTGCGCGCGTGTCCCTCCCTCGCTGTGTGCGCGCGTGTCCCTCCCTCGCTGTGTGCGCGCGTGTCCCTCCCTCGCTGTGTGCGCGCGTGTCCCTCCCTCGCTGTGTGCGCGCGTGTCCCTCCCTCGCTGTGTGCGCGCGTGTCCCTCCCTCGCTGTGTGCGCGCGTGTCCCTCCCTCGCTGTGTGCGCGCGTGTCCCTCGCTCGCTGTGTGCGCGCGTGTCCCTCCCTCGCTGTGTGCGCGCGTGTGTGTGTGCGCGCGTGTCCCTACCTCGCTGTGTGTGTGCGTGTCCCTCCCTCGCTGTGAGTGTGTGTGTCCCTCCCTCGCTGTGTGTGTGTGTGTGTCCCTCCCTCGCTGTGTGTGTGTGTGTGTGTGTGTGTGTGTGTCCGTGTCCCTCCCTCGCTGTGTGTGTGTGTGTGTGTGTGTGTGTGTGTGTGTGTGTGTCCCTCCCTCGCTGTGTGTGTGTGTGTGTGTCCCTCCCTCGCTGTGTGTGTGTGTGTGTGTGTGTGTGTGTGTGTGTGTGTCCCTCCCTCGCTGTGTATGTTCGTGTCCCTCCCTCGCTGTGTGTGCGTGTCCCTCCGTCGCTGTGTGTGCGTGTCCCTCCGTCGCTGTGTGAGTGCATGTCTCTCACTCTTGCAGTGTGTGCGTGTCCCCCACACTGTGTGCGCGTGGCCCTCCCTCGCTGTGTGTGAGCGTGTCCCGCACTCACTGTCTCACCCTCGCTCTGTGTGTGTGCGTGTCCCTCCATCTCTGTGCCTGTGCATGTCCTCTCTCGCTGTGTGTGCATGTGTCCCTCTCAATTTCTGTGCACATGCCCTCCCCCTCGCTGTGTGTCTGCTTGTCCCTCCTTCCCTGTGTGTGTGCTTATCCCTCCCTCGCTGTGTGTGTGATTGTCCCTCCTTCGCTGTGTGTGCACGCATCCCTCCCTCCTCTGCGTGTGTCAGCAAGTCCCTCGCTCGCTGTGTGTGTATAT